>NC_141910.1:38172500-39422500 GCF_057802395.1 Ceratotherium simum simum
GCCTCTCAGTGTCCTATATTGCTCTGTACCTATAACTAATAAAAAGGCTGATAACATTGCTTTATGTAAGCAAGCTTAGAAATCACTCTCAGATAAGTGCTTTTGACCTAAATCTTGTAGCGCCTCGATCTGACATATAACCCCACAAATGTGAAATTCTGTATGAGATTTAACAGTCTCAAACTGCCAACTGACCCAGTCATAAAGCAAGCAGAGATAAAGATTTACAGTCCAACATGATACAATTAGACATTCACCTTCTATTTATTTCAGTGCAGCTAAGCATTTAACCTACTTAAAAGCTGAAGGTTTTTCATTAAAATATAAATGCTTGTTTATCATTCATTCTATGCCACCTCCCCTGCATCCTACAAATTAGTCTATTATGAATGAAAAGATTAGTTTGTTTCAGAGAAAGGAGTAAACAGGAATGGTTTCTGTAAGATCCTTCTAGACACGCAAAGATAAAAGATGGCTTTACCAAACAAAACAATCAGATACAAATAGCTGTTCAGAAGCAGCACACCTAAGGAGTACTTTAATCAAATATTTAGGTTACCTGCCAAAACGACCATGATCTCTTCAAAATGCAATGCGGATTAAAGTGTTATCTAACACAAGCAGAAAACTAACCTTGGAGTGGAAGTTTGAAATGTGTTCATCATAATTTTCATGTCTTTGGATAGCGAAATCAGCTTTTTCAGCTAGATTGCAAAACTGGTTTAAAGTATTCCCTCGGCGTGGGGCGAATACCATTGCTTTTCCCTAGAACATTAAAAAGGAAATTCACACATTTAAAACTGGAAGGCAACCAAACATAACAGACATCGGTGGAAGCTTTTAATGTACTGCTTTCAGGTAGAAAACACAATTGTTCTTGAGGTGTCCACACAGGATGGGCATTCACAGTGAAAATAATTTCAAGGACAGATAAACATCAAAAAATATATATATGTTTCATATTCAAATGGCCAGTTGCTATGTTTTATCCTTTTCAAACAATGCATGTAATAAACAAAATGTGACTCAATGCTGGTATTCTGTACCACACACACCTCTCTTGGCTCCGGTGGTTTAAACCATCAACTAGATTTTAGAGTATCTGGTCCAGGGCAGTGCCACCCACCTTGTGACTACTTAGCAGCTGCCAACACATCCACAACACAGCTCCAGAGCATGTGGCAACAGATGTCTATAAATGTTAGTTTATTGTGCCCTGAAAATTCAATGCCAAGAAATCCTCCATAGAGACAAGTAACCACAATCCCTACCAGAGAATTTTCACATTTCAGTCCTGCCACCAGCATTTTCCATGACCACGCTGTCAGAGACAAGGCTATAGGATCTTGGTTTCCAACTTCATTGAATCCTTCATAATGGTCATCATTATACCAAGGCAGCTCCTCACAGTACTCAAATGACTGCTTTTCAAAGAAAGTCGTGTAATGAGAGTAAACAGGCTTTTCTAAATAAACTGCACAACCTTATGAGGTTGTTGTAGTGGGGAGAATGGGTGGACTTGAGTAAAATATATACCAGATTTCAGAAGACCATCTGACATGAGACTCCACGACGACCATTTGCTAACTACTGGGTGCATGTGGATTTTGCCTCTTCCTCTTAGATGTGCACAGAATGGCTAAAATTTAGAATCTTCTTCTCTTTTTATTTGTTTAAAAGATGACTGTATGCCTCTGCTAATTTCAAGGTTACACTTCACCTCTATGAAATGCCCCTTTAGGTTTCAAGGGAATCATGAAAATATATCCCAGTTTCTTAGGAAAGGTGGTTTATCATTCACACCTACCAACTAATTATTGACTGTCTGGTAGGTGTCAGACACTGGGATAGGTGTTCTATATACATTGTCTCATTTAGGCTTCAAACCACCCAACAATGTAGGTTTTATCAGCTCCATTTTACAGGATGCTCAGAAAGGACTTGGCCGAGATGACATAACTGGTAAATGACTGGAAACTTACCTGACTCCATCGCAATGCTCTTTCCACTACATTACGTTGCCTTCTTATTAGTAATAGTTATAACAATAATAATAATAGCAACCACAGTGCTAGGTGCTTCACAAACCTTCCCTTTAAACCCTTCAACAGTCTTCTTAACAACCTTGTACTGTAGATGTCACATTTTACACATAATTAAACATGCAGTGAAGGGTTTGAAGAATATAAGGAGGAACTGTGTAGCAGAAAGGGTTCTGGGCTTAAAGAGAGTCTCCACCATTAAACAGCTGTGTCACCTCAGGAAAATCAGAAAAAAAGTCATAGAACTGTTGGGACCTTGGAGATGATGTAGTCCAATCTCCTCATTTTGCAGATAAGAAATTCAAGTCATCCTAGCTGACCCACTGAGTTTTCTCATCCATCAGATGAAAGAACAAAGCCCGCCCTGCCTTTTTCCCCCTAGCAAGTTGTGAGGGTCAAATGAAGTGAGCAATATGAAAATAATTTGAAAAACAAGGTTATATAGATGTAAGACTAGAAACGTCTATACCACCTAACAGTGCTATAAAACTTGGAGCAATTCTCTCTCCCTCTCCCTCTCCCTCTTTCCCTCACTTACCTGCAAGAAAATACACTGATACACTGTCTTGGACATCAAGTGTGTTTTTCTACTGTGTTTACGTAGACATGTACACACTCAGGCACATAATTATAGCAGCACCATCATGCCACTACACGTAGGGTTCTGTCAGCTTTTCCAATATTAATTGCTATTTTCAGGCGGTTTTCAAACTTAGCAGCAAAAATTCATTTTGATGTGAAACTAGATATAATACATGATCTCAGCAGGGGAGCAAAAGTCTCCATTAAAAAAAAAAGAGGGAATACTAGTAGGTCATTCTAGTCATTTCTAAGAGCTGGTTGCCATTCTGGATTTTTGAATAATGGAAGTTGTTTTATTTTAAAGTCACCTGCAAAAACTGTCTTACAGTTACAATTGAAGAGTTGATTTTTAACAGCTATTATCTAAGCTATATATCATAATGTTCACAGGGCTACAGGTCTCTTGGCTGGGTTGAAGTTTGCATTCACACAGCACATGCTCCCCGCACCCCACCCCCCTGTTGTGTTGAGGTGAGCCGTTAAGGGGACTGCAACTGAGCACGTGCAGCACCCTCCACCCAGACATCTCTTTCCTTCTGTAGGTCTCAGTTTACCTGTCCTTCCCCAACCACCCTATCTAAAACAGCAGCCCTCTCCCATCACTCTCCACCCCTCGCTCTGCTTTAGTTTTGTTCTTAGCACTCATCTCCACTGACACACATCACATCCTTGTTGTTACTGCCCATCTCCTCTGGCTGGAATGTCCGCTCCATGACAACAGGATCTTCTAATGTTTTATTTACTGCATTTTCTCAGTGCCTTGCATATAGTAGACACTCAATCAATATTTGTTGAGAGAATTAACTAAATCCAGATGTTGAATAATCTGAAAAATACAAGGCTTTGGGAATTCGAAGGCCATGTTCTATGCTTATTCTTTAGAAAAGATTTTCTTCAAGAAGCTGTTACAGAGTCAGCGGCTATAATGGGATTTCCAAGGGTAGCATTCTGTGCAGAATACTGTACCCACAAGAAAGAGAAAGAGAGAGCAGGAGTTGTAATCTCTAATTACTCAGCTATGAGTTTTAAAATGTTTTCTTTTTCATTTCATTGAATACAGACACCTTTGAGATGTGGATTAATATTTAGGAGAGACAATAGTACATCATCCATTCATTCAATAAGCATCCTCTGAGCCCTACTGAGTGCCAGTATCCGCCCCATAATGAATGGTCTTAGAAGCCCCCGAATCCCCTGTGGAGCAGGACACTTCATCTGGTACAATCAGAGAAATACGCCTTACAATTTAGGCTGCAAAAATCAAAACAAGAAAAAGAATATAGATTTCAAATTAGCCCATCACTTTAGAAAAATTATTTTCAATTTACCAAAGCACAACTTTCTAAGCATTCACAGTCACAGAATCATTTTAAACTCAGAGTGAACACTCAATTGAATGTAAAATTTTGACTGATGAGCAGAAATTTGAGAGAATTCATTTATCCCTGGAGAGGAGAGACGAATAGTTCCACTAAACAACAATGATATTGTTTACATTGTGAGCTCAGTTGTTGTTATTTTGCTAGACTAATCTATACCCATATATTAAAGGGTGTGTATTTCTGGAAAAAATAAGTATGCTTCAGATTTATTTTAAAAGGAATATGCTATGCCAACAAAATGCCTTTATTCCTTTTTCATTTCCAGGCAACCAACTATTAAATACCGATTACATGTTTAAGCTTATGTTTATTTTTCTTTACCTGGTTTCTGAGATGCTGCCTTCGCCTGCTTCCTCCCCTGCACCTCTCTTTCTCTCAGCCCCCTTCCCTGGCTTCTCCTCTCCACCTGCCCCTTAACTGTCCATGGTCCCCAGGGCTCTGCCTACTTTTTCTTCGTGTTCTGTACAGTTCTAGGTGATTGTACTAAAGTCCACGACTTCAGCAATCACTTATTCATCAAACTCCCAAGCATACAACTTGGAGTTCACCATTCACCATTGCCCAGGGCTCACACTCATATTTTCAGGTGCCCACTAGATCTCTCCATGGGGAAGTTCTGAAAGTACCTTTAACCCATTCTATCTAAAATGGAACTCAGTATCCTTGGCCCCAAACCCCTACCTCTCCCAGGGCACTAGCCATCTCTCTGTCTCTCTCTCTCACACACACACACACACACACACACACACACACACAGAATACCTACTGGTACCAAGCACTTCCAGACCCTTCACCTCCAAAATGAAGCTAGACACCAGGGATCATGGCATTGCCTTTTAAAACCCTTCAATGCCACATTCCTCCCACCCACATCACTGCCATCTGCTGCAGATGGTTCTCAAACTGTGTTCGGATTGCTTCAATGGTGACTTGGAGGGGTAAAAGGGAGACCAAGAGAGGAAGTGCTAATCTTCTCACATCCAATTGAACTAAAGTTGCTTCACTTTTATCTGTTTTATAATTGGGGTGCTGGCTAAAGATGTTTTGACCAAAGTGTTCTGCCATTTAAACAGGATTTGGAAACCAATGACATGGGTCCCACATTTTTGGGATGGCAGGCAAAGCCCAGCATGACTTGACCCATGCCTATCTCTGTACCCTCATTGCCTGCCACTCCCTCATTCCCACCTTGGGCTCTAGTCAGGCCAAACTCATTGCTGTCCCCTGATTTGTTCTTTCATAGACCCCAAGTGTCTTCAAACAGGCAAACATTCCCTTTGGGTGGACTGCTTCTCTTACCTCCAGTTCTTTGTCTGCCTGGTGAACTCTTACTCATCTTTCTGCACCCAGATTAGACACCCTGCCCCTGTGATGCTTTTGCTAACTTCCTCTGGCCTCCATGCTGTGCCTCTTCCCCCAGTTAGCCACTTTCCATACCTCTGCTATATCTTTAACACACCATTGGGTAACTGCTCACTTGATTGTCTCTCATACTGGACTATGAGCTCCTTCAGGGCAGGATTATGTTGTACCTTATTCTATCCCCAAGTAGGTACTCAATAAATCTTTATTGAATGAATCCCTCGCTGAACATCCATTCAGGTCCCTCTCCTCTATCTTCAGATCTTCACTAGATCCTAACTGGATAACTCCAGGTAGAAGTTGGTCCACACCCGACCCCTGAGGATCCTTGCTGCTTTTAAGCTCTCTCTTACTCCAGTCCAGCCTTTATGCTGTGGCCAGAGTGATCTTTCTAGAACTCACATCTGACCACACCACTGCTAAAAAATTTTCAATGAATCTCTATTACCCATACAACAAAGTCCAGCTTCTTCACCATAGTGTTCTCAGCCTTTCATAAAATGGTACCCCAAACTAACTCTTTAACCTCCACTCCTGCCCCTTCCCAACCCTCACCCCTAAACCACGCACTCTTACACTCTAGTCAGAGCAAACTTCTGGTCGATCCCCAAATACAACACGCTTTTTCATACTCTACATCTGTGAGCACTGTCCCCTCCACCAGGAATGCTACTTTCCAGTCCCCTTCCTCTGAGACTTAGAACGCTCTTCTTACTATTCAAGACCAAAATCAAATACTGCTGCCTCTAGGGAAACCTTCGTCAGGCAGTTAGTCACTCTTTGCGCTGTATTCCCAATACCCGCCATATTGCATTGTAATTCCTAGTAGCTTATGGATTAATCTGCCCTGCTAACCTGTGGGATTCTCACAGTGCTCATTATTCATATTATAGCCCTACCCCACCTTATACCCCTACTCCAGCACAGTGCCAGGCAGATAATAGCTGCCCAACACATGTTTGTTGAATCAAGACACAGTCCAAACCCTTGAGTATCTCACCTTCTATTGAAGGTGTAAATTAGAAAGAGTCACAAAACAAAAACAGCACCAGGCTATATATGATCAAGTGCTGGGCTGTTAGAAGCCATCTTGCACTGTCCGCTGTAGTTCTACCTGTGTGTGTGTGTCACATATCTGCAACCACATTATAAGTTCATTGGGGGCAGAGACTCAGCACTGGACATGCTGAAGAAGCACCCGGGTGGACTTTCAAAAAGAACTTCTAGGGCTAGGCCTCTGTTCTGAGGATCTTAAAATCCTGTGGGGACTCTCTATTCCTATAACCAAGAGAGCCAGGTATGGCTGAACACAGCTTCTCACCAAGAACAGGGGAGGATTTGCTGGGCCTCTGACCCAGCAAGCAGACAAGAACCCGAGGATCCTCCAGCACCGTCTCAGTTCACTGCATTGAGCCCACACTCACAAGGCATTTCCCTGAGATAAGCAAAAACAGAGGTCTGTACAGATGTGTGCTGAGATGTTAGACTGGAAAAAAAGATGAGGAAATCTGTCAGCAAAAAGAAATTGCTTCTAAAATGACAGTCCATGATTTACATGTATAGCACTCGTCGGATACAGGCAGGACTCCGGGAATTTGGCAGTCAGTTAGGGCCAGTTTCTAAAGAAGGTTAAATGAATTCCACAGCGATGTTTCTGAATTCTTGACAATTGGTCAGCAGCAATAACAAGCTGGAGAGCTGTCAATATAGCATCCCCATCAATCTCCTCGTGGTCCTGAGTAAATTCACACTGTCCAGCTGGCTTGGCACCTCTCCCTGCACCCAAAGCCATTTCAGAGGAATATTAGTAGATCCCACTTGTTGGTTGTCATGTCTAGACTAAAGTTCAACTTGCAGGCTGCTGTGGCTGTATTTTAAATTACATTTGGGTCCTCTCCTATCAGACACTGCTGATGTTCTTTAAAGAACACAACGACAGGCGTCACCTATCAATTGTCAGCAACAGGAAGCTACTCACCAGAGGGAAAAAGGTGGTGGTAGGGGGAACATTGCTTCTTGGAATGAAGAAAATTTGCCGATTTCATTTCTTTGTAATATCTATTCTTTTCTTTTCATATTCTAAGTTTGCTAGAGAGTCCCTTGTAGTACTCTGGCAGGAGTCAAATGTCTTAACAGTTTCTCTAAACCAGCCAAGTTGAGGAAAGTTTCCATTCAGGGCAGGTGACAGATATTTCCTGCTAAAATTTGGGGCTTCCTGTAATGACTTTCCAGGCACAGGTGCCCATTTGGCTGAGGATCTAAGCTCAGCCCTGGGATCAGACATCACCCCTGGGCCAAGCCAGGAGCCCACCCTGGTGGCTAAGCTCCCTCTGGAGGCCTGTCCCCCCTCATTCATGACCCCATTATAAAAACTGAAAAGCAGGGAAACCCCTCCCTTCTGTCTACTTCCTTTGCTTCTGGATTCTCTGACCCTAGACAGCTGATTTGCCCCAGTTAGTAATCAAGAAACCACAGTCCCCAAAGTGGCAGAATCCACTTCTTCCCATAGCTTTGACACTTGAACCTTCATGTGGCAATTATTTCATTCCTGCCATCTAGTAGTTATCTCTCCCCTTCTCAGTGGGGGCTGTCTGTACTAAAAAGTGTCATCTTCATCCAAGTAGTCAATCCTCCTGAGACCAATGCAGGGCCTGCGGCAGGAACGCAGGGCATGGGTGCAGGGGAGATGCAGCATGCCCAGTTATGTGTAGAAGCTGTCAAAGTTCAGGTCAAGAAAATGGTGTATTCCCCTCCCACCAGCATTTCTCTGAGGAAAATGCTTGGAAAGACCCCCACATTCTGTACTTACCACAGCCAGAAAATCTCTCTGGTTTTCTTTCTTTTTTTTTTTTTAATTGATGTTTTAATGGTTTCTAACATTGTGAAATTTTGGGTTGTACATTTTTGTTTGTCCATCACCACATATATGACTCCCTTCACCCCTTGTGCCCCCCCCACCCCCACTGCCCCTGGTAACCACAGTCCAGTTTTCTCTGTCCATGTGTTGGTTTATATTCCACATATGAGTTAGATCATACAGTGTTTATCTTTCTCTTTCTGGCTTATTTCACTTAACATAATACGCTCCAGGCCCATCCATGTTGTTGCAAATGGGACAATTTTGTCTTTTTTTATGGCTGAGTAGTATTCCATTGTATATATATACTACATTTTCTTAATCCAATCGTCAGTCGAGGGACACTTAGGTTGCTTCCACTTCTTGGCTATGGTGAATAATGCTGCAATGAACATAGGGGTGCATAAGCCTCTTTGGATTGTTGATTTCAGGTGCGTTGGATAGATTCCCAGTAGTGGGATGGCTGGATCATAGGGCATCTCTATTTTTAGTTCTTTGAGGAATCTCCGTACCGTTTTCCATAGAGGCTGCACCAATTTGCATTCCCACAGCTGTGTATGAGGGTTCCTGTTTCTCCACATCCTCTCCAACATTTGTTGTTTTTTGTCTTGGTGATTATAGCCATTCTAACGGGCATGAGGTGGTATCTTAGTGTTGTTTTGATTTGCATTTCCCTGATGATTAGTGATGTTGAGCATCTTTTCATGTGCCTATTGGCCATCTGTATATCTTCCTTGGAGAAGTGTCTGTTCATTTCCTCTGCCCATTTTTTGATCGGGTTGTTTGTTTTTTTGTTGTTCAGTTGTGTGAGTTCTTTATATATTATGGAGATCAACCCCTTGTCAGAAGTATGTTTTGCAAATATTCTCTCCCAGCTGGTTGGTTGTCTGTTCATCTTGATTCTGGTTTCATTTGTCTTATAAAAGCTCTTTAATCTGATAAAGTCCCACTTGTTTATTTTTTCTTTAGTTTCCCTAGTCTGGGTAGGCATGTCATCCAAAAAGATTCCTTTAAAACCAATGTCAAATAGTGTGTTGCCTATATTTTCTTCTATGAGTTTTATAGTTTCAGGTCTCACCTTCAGGTCTTTGATCCATTTTGAGTTAATTTTTGTGAATGGCGATAGCACGTGGTCCACTTTCATTCTTTTGCATGTGGCTGTCCAGTTTTCCCAACACCATTTATTGAAGAGACTTTCCTTTCTCCATTGCATGTTCTTAGCACCTTTGTCAAAAATTAGCTGTCCGTATATGTGTGGTTTTATTTCTGGCTTTCAATTCTGTTCCATTGATCTGTGTGTCTGTTTTTGTACCAGTACCATGCTGTTTTGATTACTATTGCTTTGTAGTATGTTTTGAAGTCAGGGATTGTGATGCCTCCTGCTTTGTTCTTTTTTTTTAGGATTTCTTTAGCTATTCGGGGTCTTTTGTTGCCCCATATAAATTTTAGTATTCTTTTTTCTATTTCTGTGAAGAATGTCATTAGGATTCTGATTTGGATTGCATTGAATCTGTAGATTGCTTTAGGTAATATAGACATTTTAACTATGTTTATTCTTCCAATCCACGTGCATGGGATATCTTTCCATTTCTTTATGTCATCATGGATTTCTTTCAATAATGTCTTGTAGTTCTCATTGTATAGGTCCTTCACCTCCTTGGTAAGATTTATTCCTAGGTATTTTATTCTTTTTGATGCTATTGTAAATGGTATTATCTTTTTGAGCTCTCTTTCTGTTAGTTCATTATTAGCATATAGAAATGCAACTGATTTTTGTAGATTGATTTTGTACCCTGCAACTTTGCTGTAGTTGTTGATTGTTTTTCTAATAGTTTTCCAACAGATTCTTTAGGGTTTTCTATATATACAATCATGTCATCTGCAAATAGTGAGAGTTTCACTTCTTCGTTACCTATTTGGATTCCTTTTATTCCTTTTTCTTGCCTAATTGCTCGGCCAAAACCTCCAGTACTATGTTGAACAGGAGTGGTGAGAGTGGGCAGCCCTGCCTCGTTCCTGTTCTCAGAGGAATGGCTTTCAGTCTTTCCCCATTGAGTATGATGTTGGCTGTGGGTTTGTCATATATGGCCTTTATTATGTTGAGGTACTTTCCTTCTATTCCCATTTTATTGAGAGTTTTTATCATAAATGGATGTTGTATCTTGTCAAATGCTTTCTCTGTGTCTATTGAGATGATCATGTGGTTTTTATTCTTTGTTTTGTTGATGTGATGTATCACGTTGATTGATTTGCGGATGTTGAACCATCCCTGCGACCCTGGTATAAATCCCACTTGATCATGGTGTATGATCTTTTTAATGTATTGTATTCGGTTTGCCAATATTTTGTTGAGGATTTTTGCATCAATGTTCATCAGCGATATTGGCCTGTAATTTTCTTTCTTTGTATTGTCTTTGTCTGGTTTTGGTATCAGGGTGATATTGGCCTTGTAGAATGATTTAGGAAGTCTTCCATCTTCCTCTATTTTTTGGAATAGTTTGAGAAGGATGGGTATTAAATCTTCTTTGAATGTTTGGTAAAATTCACTGGAGAAGCCATCTGGTCCTGGACTTTTATTTTTTGGGAGGTTTTTGATTACTATTTCAATCTCTTTACTTGTTATTGGTCTATTCAGATTCTCCATTTCTTCTTGGTTCAATTTTGGGAGGTTGTATAAGTCTAAGAATTTATCCATTTCTTCTAGATTGTCCAATTTGTTGGCATATAATTTCTCATAGTATTCTCTTATAATCCTCTGTATTTCCATGGTATCCGTTGTAATTTCTCCTCTTTCATTTCTAATTTTATTTACTTGAGCCTTTTCTCTTTTTTTCTTAGTAAGCCTGGCTAAGGGTTTGTCGATTTTGTTTATCATCTCGAAGAACCAACTCTTTGTTTCATTAATCCTTTCTACTGTTTTTTTGGTCTCAATTTCATTTATTTCTGCTCTGATTTTTATTATTTCTCTCCTTCTGCTGGCTTTGGGCTTTGTTTGTTCTTCTTTTTCTAGTTCTGTTAGGTGTAGTTTAAGGTTGCCTATTTGGGCTTTTTCTTGTTTGTTATGGTGGGCTTGTATCGCTATGAGTTTCCCTCTCAGGACCGCTTTTGCTGCATCCCATATGGTTTGATATGGCATGTTATCATTTTCGTTTGTTTCCAGATAGTTTTTGATTTCTCCTTTAATTTCATCAATGATCCATTGCTTGTTCAGTAGCATGTTGTTTAATCTCCACATTTTTGTCACTTTCCCAGTTTTTTTTTCATGGTTCATTTCCAATTTCATAGCCTTATGGTCTGAAAAGATGCTTGTTATGATTTCAATCTTCTTAAATTTATTGAGGCTTGCTTTGTTTCCCAACATATGGTCTATCCTAGAGAATGTTCCATGCACGCTTGAGAAGAATGTGTAGTCAGCTGTTTTTGGATGGAGTGCTCTGTATATGTCTACTAGGTCCATCTCGTCCAGTTTTTCATTTAAGTCTACTATTTCTTTATTGACTTTTTGTCTGGATGATCTATCCATTGCTGTAAGTGGGGTGTTAAGATCCCCTACTATTATTGTGTTGTTGTTGATTTCTCCTTTTAGGTTTGTTAATAGTCGCTTTATGTACATTGGTGCCCCTATGTTGGGTGCATATATATTTATAAGTGATATGTCTTCTTGATGGAGTGTCCCTTTTATCATTATATATTTCCCTTCTTTGTCTTTCTTAACCTGTTTCATCTTGAAGTCTACTTTGTCTGATATGAGTATGGCAACACCTGCTTTCTTTTGTTTGCCATTAGCTTGGAGTATTGTCTTCCATCCTTTCACTCTGAGCCTGTGCTTGTCTTTAGTGCTAAGATGTGTTTCCTGAAGGCAGCATATTGTTGGGTCTTGCTTTTTAATCCATCCTGCCACTCTGTATCTTTTGATTGTAGAGTTCAATCCATTTACATTTAGGGTAATTATTGATACATGAGGGCTTAATGTTGCTGTTTTGTCACTTATTTTCTGGTTCTTTTGCATTTCCTTTGTTTCTTGTCCCATTTGTTTTGGACTGCCAATTCCATTTGGTTGTTCTGTCTTATGACTCTTCTAGTTTTCTTTTTGTTTATCATATGTGGTTTTGTTTTGATTATTTGTTTAGTGGTTACCTTGAGGTTTGGGCAAAAAATCTTGTGTATGAGATAGTCCATTATCTGATGGCCTCCTATTTCCTTATACTAAATCAATTCAGTCGCTTTCCTCTTCCCCTTCTAAGTTTTTCTTGTTATACCTTATTCTATCTTGTGTTGTGGCTGTGTGTTTACAGTGATGAGGTTAAATTTATTTTTGGTGAATTTCTTCCTTTGATCTTTGAATTTAGTATTTGAGTGGTTACTAACCTATTCCAGTAAAGATCTACTATTTTTCTGAGTTTGTCTACCTACTTTTCTCCTTACTCCAAGCTTTGTGTTCCCTTTCTCTTCTTTTTTTCAGGCCTGAGGGCCTTCTTGAGTATTTCTTGTAGTGGGGGTCTCGTGGCCATGAACTCCCTTAGCTTTTGTTTATCTGGGAGAGTTACTATTTCTCCATCATATTTGAAGGATATTTTTGCTGGATAGAGTATTCTTGGCTGAAAGTTTTTGTCTTTCAGTATTTTGAATATATCATTCCAGTCTCTTCTAGCCTGTAAAGTTTCTGTTGAGAAATCCGCTGAGAGCCTGATGGGAGTTCCTTTGTACGTTATTTTTTGTTTTTGTCTAGCTGCCCTTAATATTGTTTCTTTGTCATTGACCCTGGCTAGCCTTACCACTAGGTGTCGTGGTGAAGGCCTTTGTCTGTTAATATATATAGGTGTCCTGTTGGCTTCGCTTACTGGTATTTCCTGCTCCTTCCCCAGATTTGGGAAATTCTCAGCTATTATTTCCTTGAATAAGCTCTCTGTTGCTCTTTCCCTCTCCTCTCCCTCAGGAATACCTATAATTCTTATGTTACATTTTCTAATAGAGTCAGATATTTCTCAGTCTTTCTTCATTTCTTTTTAGTCTTAGTTCTCTCTCCTCTTCCATCTGGAGTATATCTGTATTCCTATCCTCTAAGGTGCTAATTCTTCCCTCCATATTGTCAGCTCTGTTCTTTAGAGATTCCAGATTCTTTATCTCCTCCATTGTGTTCTTCATCTCCATCAGCACTGATTGGTTTTTCTTTATGATTTCAATCTCTTTTGTGAAGAAACTCCTAATCTCATTGAATTGCTTGTCTGTGTTGTCTCGTATTTCGTTGAGTGTTTTTATGATAGCTATTTTGAAATCTCTGTCATTTAGTTTATGGATTTCTGTGTCTTTGGGGTTGATTTCTGGGTGCTTTTCATTTTGTTTCTGGTCTGGTGATTTCATATATTTTTGCATTGTGGTTCCTGTGTTGGTTTTGTTTTTCCTCATCCTGGAAATCTCTGGTTGCAATTTCCACCTGCCGCCACTGTCTGGTGGTAAAGGGCTGTGTAGTCTAAGCCCCCTGCGCTCTGCCCCGGTTTTTCTGCTGCGATCCGCAGTTTTGTTTTTTTTTTCCCGCTGCGATCCCGTCGTTTGATCAGGTCTGCCGCGGATAGTTTGGTCTGGTCTGTCGCGGATCACTTGGTCTGGTCTGCCATGGATCGCTAGGTCTGGTCTGGTCGGTTGAGCTGCAGAGTCCGGTTTGCGGGGAGGGGGGAGCTCTCTCTTTTGCCCTCTGCGTCCCTGACGTGGGAGGCTTCTCATTTGCCCCTCTTTATCTGCTCTCTGGGGTGCTCAGATGTTGATGGTAGCCCTGTGGCTCTTCTGAGTCCTCTGTGCCAGAGTTTCCCACTGGCTGAGAGAGTCCGAAGAGCCACGGTTTCCCCGCCGAGGGCCACCCCTCCCCCCTCTCTGGGAGCCGCGTGGACCGGGATCGCTGATCTGATGAGGAGGGAGAGGAGTTCTCCTTACCTCTCCCCACTTCCTCTGGGGGCCCAGCACGTTCCGCTCTCAGATGTGCAGCAGTGTGGATCCCTCCGCTCTAGCTTTTCACTGTCTGGGATTCCGTTGTTGGTCTGTGACTGTTCCTTTTGTTGTATCTTATCGGGGGAAGAGTTCACGGGAAAACTCACTCCGCCATGATGCTGACGTCACTCTCTCTGGTTTTCTTCAAGACAACAAGAGCTCGTATACTCAGAGACAATTGTGTGCTAAAGCTTTCCAATGCATTGGCTTGTTCACTCCCCATTTTACAGATAAGAAACTGAGGCTTCAAGAGATGAATCTAGTAAATGGAAGAGCCCAGATTTGAACCTAAGTTTTCAGTCTCCAGAGCCCAAGTATACCTTCTCTCTGCAAGCAGGACTTAGGAGTTTAGAGCTGACAGAGCCCTACCAGAGCATAGGTGAACTCCTCACTTTCCCCTTGTTGGGGAAAACAGAGCAAGAGAGGCAGTTCAGGAGCCTGTTGGTGCTAAACTGGGCCTGGAATTCAGGCCTCCGGTCAGTCAGGGCAGCATCCCTTTGGACAAGTGTCTCGTGTGTATTAAGCTTGACACGCTAATACAGCAATAAAAAAGCTCTCATTCTGGAGTGCCTCCTGTGTGCCAGGCACAGGCACGGTGCTCCGAGTTTACATATGTAAATTTTTTACACCAGCCCACGAGGGAGGAATCATTCTTCCCTTTCACAGGTGAGGTAACTCAGGCTCAGAGAGGCTAGATAGTTAACAAGAGCAGACTTGGGTTTTGCATGCAGATATTTCTGACTCCTTCCACCCACTACACTTTACCTTCAGAAAATGCGGGCCTCCCACAAATTTGAAGCATTTGGCTGAGTGTAATTTTTGCTGAGCATCCTGAGAACTTGCTGTATCTCCCATTGAATTTGCTGAGCCTTGAATTACCAAGAACCCAGGATCCACCAAGGTAGCCCCCACTAAGTTGTTTCTTTGTGGGCCTCTTGTGGCACCTTCAGCCTCTGGGCCACAAAACCATGGAGGAGTTGTCTGGGCTCAAGAGAACATTAAAAGCAGCTCTAATTGTAATAGAATAAACCTTTAAGGTATCTTAGTCTTGGACAGTGACTTTCACAGCACAAGCACTCAGCAGGGGGAGGTCCTTCAGAAGCAGAATAGCCAGCCCTGAGAACTAAGGAGAAGAGTTCAGTTTTTCCTCTGGTTACTCCCAAGGGTTCTGGGAACCCTTCCAGCCCACTGGCACAGATATGGAACTACTGCTGTTCACTGCCAAGTCCACAAGACCATTCGATAGTCCACCCTGGGGGGAGGCCCTGGAGTGTAAGTGCCTTGCCTCCCCAGACCTGTTGCGGATGAGCTTCCTGCGTGGTAACTTGGGGATGTCCATGTGCCATCCACAACTTGGATTTCCCCTCTTATGGTGGGCCCATTACACTTTAGGCTGGAACATCCGCAGCCTTGTGCACCACCTATCCCATGAGGGGCCTAAGCAAGGCCCCCTACTCCCATTTCTACTGCTGTAGTTTGGTGTGGGCCCCTGATTTGGCCTCCCTGCTCCTCACATAGCATGAGTAAGTACTACCAACTCCAGGGCTCTGCTTCGTCCCTCTCTGAGCTAAGGGTGAGTATCAGCTGTCCTGACTCAGAGGAGGCCGCTGTGTGGAGCCACACTTCAGACAAGGGGGGAGTGTGGTTCAGAGTTTAATACAGGGTAGAGGAGAGCTGCTAGAGATTCCAGTGTAATCTGCATTTAGGTCTATTCATAGCTCCGGCAGTTTTCTACTGTAAATCACACGAATGATTTACAATAGATCCTAGATAAATCACGCAAATCTGCTGCAAAATGGAGTATTTGCCACAAATCAGCTTTGAAGGGATGTTGGTGATGAGTGAAGTACTGTTTGTGCAGTGTGAGATCCAGGAGTCCTTGAAAGTATGGTATTTATGTATGATACATTTTCATAGAGGCCTTTATATCCAAGAATCTCAAGGCTCTCTCTAAAAACCCTGATCTTGCAAATGCTCATAAGAATCACCCAAGGCTAATGAGGGGGAGAGGAAGAGGCCCCATATCCTTCTTCTACCCACAACTTGGGCTACCTACTCAGCCATGGCCTCAGCCATCAATAGCTTGGAGCAAGCCTCTTCCTTGCCTCAAGACCTACTACCCATTTCACAGGGGGAATTGAGAAGGCCAATTTAATTTAATTGATTACCACTTACAAAGCTGTGGTTACTCCTCTGAGAGGCCTATTTAAAGTTTCTGAGCTATATAGAGATAACAAAATAAAAAGCAACAGTGTAAGGCAAAGGATGATTATCAAATTGCTCTGGGAACCTTCAATGTGAAAAAGATATAAAAGAAAGATTGAAAGGTATTAGTCTATAAGTCTCACTGAGGTCAGAAGACTAGAGCAAACCTTCTTTTTAAAGACTTTAGAAACAAAACTTTAGAAAATACACACACATGCGTGCACACACACACACTGTGGTCCTTTCTCAGATAAATGTGAGTTCCTGTCTTAGACTGCATTAACATTGTTAACCTATTTTAAATTCCTGTGGCACAGCAAGAGTCTTACATACTTATAAGATTTTTTTTTAAGTGCATGAGCTTTAGACTCATTCTCTTACTTTAAATAGATGTATATTAACTCTCCGTTTAGGCTGCAGGACCTCCTAGCTTAGTATAACAGCCTAACAAAATAAGAGTGGATACAAACTCTGTAATTTACTCACAGGCATAAATGGATATATAAATGTAAAAATGTGCACAATATTTTATGCCATGCTTGGCTTCATTGTGACATAATGTTTATAATATGTAAATAATGGCTTCCTTTTAAAGCAAAGAACTTTTAATATACAGATTCATCTGAACTCCTTTTTCTTTAATACAAACAGAAATAAAAAGAAAAAAATATTCTTTTGCAATAAATAAATACCCAATGACAAAGGTTACCATTGAAGGGATTTAAAATGACAGAAGTCAACAGAAAACTTTCAATATCATACTTCCACTTTAATATGAAGATATTGTTATCAAAGGAAAAGACTCAAGAAATTCTCTGATAAAAATAATCTCTCACTATCTTTGAAGCAGTTTCATTTATTTTACTACCCACTGTGTTCCTTATCAGAAGGCCAAGGGTAAGAAGTTTCCTAGTTATGATTAGGAAAGAATCTGATAGATCAGAAGACCCAATTGAAGTTGGACATAATAAGTATTAAAGTATTACATGACATTAATCCTGCCATTCCATTACTCTCTCCATCTTTGTGCACAGACTAATTATTCCGAAGCCAGTGTTCAGGAGAAAATAGAAACATACTTACCCCGGGCTGGAGTAATCTCTTTATTGCGTCAACAAGGCTGGCTCTGTACTGGTCCAGAAACAGGCTGACATTGAGAAGAGAGCAGAATCCAGATTAAACTGGGTTTTCAAGTCTAATGATACTAATGGAGATAAGAACAAGGCTAATTACACATGTTTACTCAACACTAAAAAAGAGAAATTGCTTCCTTCCATTTAAGTGTCTCACTGGGAAAAAAAAGATATTGTGGTTAGTGTTATCCAACCAAAGCCAAGTCATCAACATGCAATGGGCCAGGGGCCATGTGTTAAAGGACAATTTCTAAGCTGCTGTTTGGGAGAATCATCTGGTGGAGATGAAGCACTCACTTCCTGTCATTGGAGCTCAGTCTCTGTAGACTCTACCCACCACGGGTGCTGTGAGGCCACTCTCCAAAAACAAACCACCAGCCCTGTTACATCCAAACCATGAAACAGATCTCAGGTGGTGATGGTTTTCAGTGACTAGGACAAGCACTGAGGTTAGATTCAGCCAGTGACTAGGAGTAAACGGCTCCAAAAACAAAGACCAGGTTTAAGCAAAGTGTCACAGAGACCATGGCAACTCTAGATTTTCCCCCCTTGATCTCCATGTTGACTTTTTCCAGTTCACGGTGATTTTTCATTTTTCTCCTCTGGTCTTCTAAGAATTTCTGTTGTTGCTCTGTCACTCCTTTGGCTGGGTCAGTCTGACCCTGTCGAAGTTTCCTTATCTGGGACTTCCAGCCTAGAACACTCAGCAGCCTTGTGCATCAGCTATCCCATGAGGGGCCTAAGTGAAGCCCCCTACTCCCATTTCCACTGCTGCAGTTTGGTGTGGACCCCTGATTTGGCCTCCCTGCTCCTCACACAGCATGAGTAAGTACTACCTATTCTAGGGCCCTGCCTCTTCCTTCTCTGAACTAAGGGTAAATATCAGCTGTCAGTAGGAGGGCAGCTGTGTGGAGCCACACTTCAGGCAAAGGGAGAGCGTAGTTCAGGGTTTAATAGAGCTCTGACAATGATTTTTCTGCTATGTGACCTTGGGCAAGTCACTTTGCATGAGGCCTCAGTATCCTTGTCAATAAAGGCCCACCTATGTGGCTGTGGTGGGCATCAAATTAATATATATGTTCTTTGACAAATATTTGTTGATCACCTACTATATACTAGGGGCTGTTTTAGACATCAGAGATAAGCTCTGAATAAGACTAAGTTCCCATCCTCAGGGAGCTTCCAGTCTGTATTCATTTATGCATCACCAGTTCTAGCACAGCATACATACATAGAAAGTACTCAATAAATATTTGCTTACTGGCTGACTGGCAGGTTAATACAGTCCTTGAAACCGAGGAGCTTCTGTAGGGTGTTAGTTTCATGACTCTAAAAGGTTTTACACGCTCCTTTACTGGTATTGTTAGGGAGGAATCGACATTTAGGTAGGATGTTTCACCAGACTACGTTCTCTTCCAATTCTCTCATTTGAGAAAGAGGAGTGGGGAGAGCAGTTTATGAGAAGTTTCCAAGACATCAGTGCTTGGATTTCACCATGACATGTTTAGTGGAAGTTTCTTCTATAAAATGATGCTTTGAGTAATGGAAAAAGAATCCTCTTAAGATGAGCTGGAAATCATGTCTAGAATGGGAACCTTATCCCATTCCATCCATCAATCAGGATAACCTGATTGTTATCCATGGGAAAGTTTTTTTTATTGTTCCATAAAACTACGCACTTAAATCTTAGAGCACAGAATGTGTCTAATTCAAATACTACAAAAATTTGCCTTTAAGTCATATTAATCAGTAATTACTAACCATTAAGGATTGATAAGAAAGGAATCAAATTGTATCTAAATGTTTTAAAATCTTTTCTTCAGGACTACATACTGTCCCTATTCTTTAGTGGGGTAATAATATCTTAAGTTTTAATAATTGAGCATTCTGTTTTTGTTTTTTAAGAAGACTGTCACCGTGGGGAAATATCTCTGTCAGTTATTCAGGCCTATAGGAGACCTGGCTGGTTGGGATACACAGCATTAAGCAAAAGACCATTCTCAGTTTATACCTGTGCATCCTAAGAGCTGGTACAATTTTTAGAAATAAATAAACAGGACCTTAAAAGCTGAGCTTGAAACATAACCTCATAAAGAACTATTTCTACTTAATGTTGGTAATGGCGTCAAAGATATTAACATCATAGCTACTAGAAAATGCAGCTTAACACACAGCACACATTCCAAACAGAGCTATTTGAAACGTGATGTTGTCTACTCCGTCACTCCAAATCAAATTTCCCAAAAGTAATTCTTGTACTTCCCTAATAGGTTTTTATTCCAAGCAAGCTTACCTTTCTACTTAGGTCTGATGCAGACTTTATAACGCTTTGTAGGATACGTCATTTCAGCAATTTTAATGTGCTTTAGTAGGAGTGATACATAATCTCCTGAAAATTCACTCCTTAAATAAGTCTTAATGGGCTCAGAGAACAGCAGTAGCTTAAGTGCATCTATTAAAAAAGGCTGAGTGGGTCAGTGATTGGGATGAAGATACCATTTCAACTCTCCCTTCAGCAGTTACTGATCAAAGTACATTGACAGACTAGTTTGGCCATTAAACACACACATACACACTCACACATACACACATTCCTCTATATAATTCACTTGTGGGATCAACACTTGCTTTGTTCCACTGATCTGAATCGCAGATTTTGTGACAAAGGAAAGGTGCCGGGCCATTTCATCACTTCTTTCAGAATCAGTCCGAGTTTTATGCAGAGCACAGAGCACCTGCAACTCCTCTCATAGGGAAAATTAATTAGTGCCAAGAACAAGGAGACATTTCTCTGTCAGTATCCACGGAAAGGAAGACCTCGATGTAATTTTCAAGGTGAAATGTGCCAAGTTAAATTCACTGTTTTAGAGTTAACTTTCAGCAGAGGAGTGGCCCTTAGCAGTGTTTCTCAAAACCAGTTGTCGGGGGAGCTGGGACTGATGCCATACTCTGGTCTCACTTGGCTCTACTTCATACGTTGAAAGATCTTTAGCAATTTGTATGTCAGCTTTGGGACTGAATTTCCTCAGGTGTGAGGTGAAAGGGCTGACTACATTTGGGTTAAACATCTTTTTAGGTGTACAGGTCTGTGAGTTGTGATTTAGAACCACCCCTATCACAGCATCTGAAAGAAAACAAATTTTAAAGCCTATTTTGAGAAAAATTTTTTTTCCACGAAAACACCTTAAAAACCAAAATTTTTTCATCACAGAGTAAATTAAAAACGATAGAAAATAGGAACAATCCACTGTACATAGTTAGTGTAAAAATGCTGAGAGAGCAAGTGAGGTGCTGTTGTACCTTCCCACATTTCTTCCCCAAGTCTCAGGCTGCGGGCGTGCAGATGTGGAGCTGACTGTCCTGCATACCTAGCTCGATGCGTCAGGCTAGGGGTGGCATTTCAGACTTGCTTTCCAAGCCTTTAGAGAATCCAAATGTACAGAATCATTTTTATTTTTGCAGAGCTACAATAAACTGGAAACCCATCAAACACTGAATGAAAGTGTTCATTGGATAAAAAACATCGTACTTCCAGACTCTTAGATTATTGTGACTGAACAGGAGTCTGGAAAGGCAGGCTTAAAATTAACAATCACTCGCTATTCTAAACCCAGCAAGGACCAGGCTGGACTGTATTCCAGCAGAAAGGAACTCTAACATTAAAGTCAACATTAAACAAGTCAACCAGGAACTTAATAGGCAGAGTTTTTTCTCCACCTGTGGTTAAATATTCTAATATTTTGATGTTTGTCAACAGCATCCTTTTGCAGGTGTGGCTGTACCTCGATTTTCCCTTCTGTTTATTTCAAAGTTGACATTTTACAAGTTATTTAGGAAGTGTTGAACCATGAAACTATATTTCATTGTCAAAAATGCTGAATGGTGAAATAATGACTAGCTTTTACAGTCTGCCTCTTTATTTTATAATCTAGTTGAGCTACTAAATTTAGATGTGAACTAAGAGACTGTCTCTTCTGGGAAATAAGTTATTTCCCCCATTGCCCACAGGTTTATGAATGTTTGAATGTAAATATATGAATATATGAATGATTGAAGAACATAAACATATCACGGCTCATTGTAATCATGTGCATTTTACTTGAGCCACAATGTAGGTTTGGAATAGGTTTGTGAATAGAGCTTGTTTTCATGTAAATGGAATCAAGCAGTACCACTGGTTAGCTATTCAGAGAATCAGACTATGCCACCCTTGCTGGAAATGCTTCAATAAGAATTTAACCCATGCACCTAATATTTGAACTCCAACTCTTACTTCATATTCCTGTGGCCTAATCCAGATCTCATTGACTGACAATGACTAAAGGATGGTGTGAGACTTAATGTGATCTATTTATGTGTGGCACCAATTTCTGGCACTGAGTATTTCAGGTTTCATCTTGGAGGTAGTGTCTAAAGAGAGCTTTCTTTTCCTCCTCTGTGACATTCTTAAAAAAAAAAAAAGGCAGCATGGTCTGCCTGCCTGCCCCTGGAAGCAGCATCCATGCAATAACTCTAACAGAGAAACACCAAACCAACAGAACATAAAGAACTCATGGAACCCTGTGTTTCACTGCTATATGCACAACATGCATACTATAAACATCACTGTACTTTCTAAGTTTCTAAGCAGCTTACCCATCCCTGTGAATATGAAGAGAGACCATTACCAAAGCATTTCTTTTGGAAATAATATCAGCATTGCAGTGAGAGTAGCTTAATGTTTCACATTTACAAATAGGAAAATATAAACAGGCTGACATTCTGGTACTTACAACACCAGGAAAAAAACTCTTAACAATTCATGCATAGAAAAGCCATTTATATAATAAAATTTGGTGTATTTAGTTCATTTGAATCCATAAATTCTCACATAGCTACTTGATGCATGTATGTACACGGTGTTTGTGTACATACAACATTGTATTATGTGTTTGTAACGAAAGCTTTAACTGAATATGCATTATGTGTATCAGTTGTGTGTGACCCTCTTGTTGGCTAGGGAAAAAAGACTATTTTTCAAACATGTTGTGTGGCTATTTTTAACCTGAGAACATTAATCAGAAAAGAGCTTAAATCTTACTTCCTCTGCTTGTCTCTCTGGTACAAATAGGATGACATGGTGTGAGTGTCCGTAACACAGGGCATGACAAAGCCATGCTGTTTTGATATTTGTGTGAAGGACAAATTTAACTCTAAACCTCTTGGCCAAACCTGACTTTCCCCACATAATCAGAGCCCATCCGTGTGTGACCCTCGTCTAAACCTCCAAGAAGATGCTGCCCTCCTTCCCTCTTTCCGCTGCTCTCTGATCTGACTTTCTGCTTAATCTGATCTAATCCTGCCAGCATTGTCTTCATCTGTGCAATGAAACCTGGAGGATCCTTTCTCATATTTGGTGAGGAAAGGCATTTACTAAATTACTTGCTCAAATCATATGGTGAGGTTTTAGCTCCTTATTTTTGATTAGATGAGGGATATAACATTGAGACACAATATCAATGATTAGTCAGAAATCTGTTTCTCCCTTTTTTGGAACAAGGTTTTCTGAAATTGGGTGCAAAGAGACTAAAAGGGCCATGGAAAACTAGAAAAGCTCTGCTAAAAATGGAACAAAATATTTATTTTTCTTTGAAAAGTATTTTTCAAAAGAAAAAAGAAAGCAAATCTAATTCTATTGACTTATGTAGAAAAGTTACCCATTGGAAATCTTATTAAATAATAATAACAATAAAAAAGACTTCTTGGGGCCGGCCCCGGGGCTTAGCGGTTAAGTGCACGCGCTCCGCTACTGGCGGCCCGGGTTCGGATCCCGGGTGCGCACCGACGCACCGCTTGTCAGGCCATGCTGAGGCCGCATCCCACATACAGCAAGGATGTGCAACTATGACATACAACTATCTACTGGGGCTTTGGGGAGAAAAAGGGGGAAAAAAAAAAAGAGGAGGATTGGCAATAGATATTAGCTCAGGGCTGGTCTTCCTCAGCAAAAAGAGGAGGATTGGCATGGATGTTAGCTCAGGGCTGATCTTCCCCACAAAAAAAAAAAAAAAAAAAAGACTTCTTGGAAATTTCATTCCAGTGATTCAACTCTCCCGTAGGGAAAGTCGTCTCCAGGTTCTGGATCTTTTGATTAGGTTTATCAATATAACAGAACTTCCTCAGATTTTGAATTTGTTTTCAAATATAAAGTGTCATAAAAAAATCATCATGATAAACTACAAATAACACCTTACTCTTAGGGAAAATACTTGTGAATCATCAATGTTTCCCATACGCCAAAATAATTATTATTCAGCACCCATGAAGAAAATACATAAGATTAGTTGAAATAATCATTAAGGTTTGATACATATTTATCCTGTAACAGGATCAGCCTTTCATTAACAATAAGTAGACTGGGCTAAAAGAGAAGATAAAATATCTAATGTAAATTATTTTTAAAAAGCAGGCACATGACGGATTTTAATATTATTATTTGCATAACAATAAATGTAATTTTATAATTCTTGTTTTATGTATAATTAAATATCATAATTGAATACACTGAAAATATTAGATAGCAAACATACATTTTAAGAAAAGCCATTTCCCTAAAGATACTTCACAGATATGTTTATTTGCTGGAGTGTATATGTGTGTGTACACATAGATATATTCTCTTATATCAATAGTCAGATCTCTCCGAAGAAGTAAGCTAATTGAGCTGTTTGTGTTGATAAACTCCTTTTTCTCCAGACTATTCCTCTCCGAGCCATAATTATTTGCAATTTGCCTCAGTCGTCCATTTACTGATACGTCAAGCATGAAACAGAGGCAATTCCAGAAAATGGAAATGCTTCTCAAAATCAGTCTTTGGGAAATAATGTGGTAGAAGTTACTGTGTGATAGAAGACTACCTTATAACTGTCACATGGAGATGAATATTAATTTGCTGCGGTTGAGGTGGCTTTGTGCTTCATCTGTTGGCTTTGCTTAGCCGTCAGCAAAGCACCACAGCCCAATTACTCCAGCAAAGCTATTCTTTCTAAGAGGAGTTTTATGATGTTTATGTACTTACCAGTCAGCACACATGACAATGTCAAAATGTCCTTCCAGTTGACAGACATCTGTCTCATTATCCCATCGTAAAACGCTTGAGGAGAAAGAGATTTTAAAAATTATACTTAGGTTTTTTTTAACTTTTGATTTTGAGCTATTAACATTATTTTTTGTGGCACTTGAAATTATTTAAAAGGCACATACAAATTATTTCAAAAGGTGTAATAAAGAAACTAGGGATGTAACTGTCTCTATTTTATTTAGTCTTCAAAGCTAGAAGAAGAAGAATTCTCTATTTAAATACAATAGGTAAGCTTTTGCTAGTTTTTATAGGTTTTTGTAGACAAACTAGGGGAATATATCTTATCTTTACCATAGTCATTAGAATGAGTCTAGACTCTTAACATCAATGAGGTATATATTGAAATCAAAGTATTCCCCATCTGACTGGAATAAAAATTTATAAAAATAAGTGGAGTGAAACTTAGCATATATCTATCTTGTCTGGCATGTCGGTTAGCTTTCTTGTTGATGAAATGAGCAGTTTGGCAAGATGGAAGAAAAGAAAAGCCAACTTTCATTTGGTGGTTCTCAGTTGTTAGGCACATTTTAAAATTCACCCAGCCTAATACTTACTCTTCAAAAGAGGATCAGTTTTTAAACCTCATATTAATAACAATAATTAATAACATGTATTTGAAAATTCTAATTATGCTTATGAAGCCAACTAGACATTCTAAGTTACTCTCAGTTAATAACTGTGATGATTAGCATTTTACTATATTGAAGTATTTTAATGATTCCTCTCTCCACCACATCAAAACAGTGATTTGCAGTACTATTTTTCAAACTAAGATTCTCTTCCTATTCTCTATTTTGATTATTATTTAAAACAAAACTGAGTAAGCACATCCCACCCTGTCCAGTTATATTTGCTTATCTTGGTAGGTTCTTTATTTCTTCTATGTCTTCCCTGGGTGAACAGTCATATGTTTGAATATAAAAATAAGTCTTTAGTAAGTCCAAAAGTTCTTTTCATGTACATTAATATACATCACTGCTAGTGATTTTCTTAAGGTAGGAAAGATAAACACATCATCATGAAAATACCTATACAGACCGAGCATCAGTCGTTCATTCAGTCATTTGACTTATTCCTACTGAGCACCTACTGTGTGTCAGGCCCTGTGCTGTGCCACACACTGTATCTTCACGGAGGCAGCCCAGCAGGCCATGCAGACACATAAACCCATAATTCTAATGTGTCATATGTGTCATAGAGACCCGGAGCCCCAGGGAGGGCTTTCCAGAAGTGGGCGACCTCTGTGTTCACAGGTCCTATGACACATGGATGAGCTTTATAAATTAACACTAGTGTTGTACTTGCCTGGGCCCACTGGAGAGCCAAGAAACAGAAGAAACCAGGACACCCCTAAGAGATTAACGCTTACTTTGTTTTTGGATTGACTTCTCAGAAACTCCATGCCCCTGGGGAGAGTGGGAAACAACCAACACCAACTTTTCCAGAAATGCTGAAGCTTCTAGTGCAGCTGGGACTCAGGCTCAGTGGGCGAGTGGGCCGGTTTCCCTCAGAGACCTAAGAGTCTTAGAGAGTTTCTACACAAACATGATGGTTTAAAATATAGATCTGTGGTAGACTTGGTCAGGTCATAAATGTAATATATCCATTACACACATTTTTGGAAAAAGAGAAAAGTATTAAAATTACTCATAAACTTATCATTCCATGAACCATTTTTTAGAAGATGCTTCTAATACATGTGTAATTACCAAAGCACAAGAACGGAAAGTGCAGGAAATCCTGTGATGGATATTGGATATTGGATTCCTGAGGTACTTCAGCCTGTTGCAGAGACAGGGGCTTAGACAGAAATTGGTTGTGGATTTCCACAGCAGATGTAACAATTTGTGATTCTAAAAGAAACTGAAATGACCGGCTTGGCCACATGGACCACAACACATTCCCAAATGGCATTTTCTTCCAGTTCTCACGAGGCTTATGGCTATGCTGTCCCCATAACCATAAGCAATGTGACAAAGAGGTACTGGTGTATGGACAGAGTCCAGCTTTGGCATGACAGACAGACACACCCAGGTTCAAATATTGGTTGCTTCCTTTACCAGTTGTGTGAACTCTGGCAATTATTTAACCTCTCTGAGTTTGTTTTCTCATCTGTAAAAAGGGGATAACAATGGCCATCTTATTTGAATACTCTAAGAACACTCTTCACACTGTATTCTGGAGTTGTGTTGTTCACATAGCATACAATGAAAATGGTGCCCCCTGGGGTTGTGAAATCAAGCAGCTGTCTACCTTGGAAGGCAAGAGATGATGCTGACTTCAGTATTCAAGGAGCTGGTCCTTCCAACTCCTCTCCTCCAATGATCTTGCCCTCTACCCTCCTGAGACACTCACATGATGGTCATGCACACTAGAGCAGTGCTTTAGCTGTGGGGAAGGACCAGATGTTTTTGTTGTTTGTATCCAATCTGTTGCAGACAGATACTTGTGTAAAATATAATAAATTAATAGACAAATGAAATTTAAAAGGCAAAGACATTCCAAATACAGGTCTGCTGATCATATGCTTGGTTGTCACACCAGTGTTTCTAAACATTTACTTTCAATTTCTGAACTTACTTCATTGCAGATCAGTAGCATACAGTTCACAGACTCCAGTCCAAGTCCTATTCGTGAGCAGCAATGCTCTAGATCTTGTCTTTATCAATAACTACAACCCTGACTCACTCTCTGACCAGCCCCTCTATCTTTCATAGCTCACTCCCTCTAGAAAGTATTCTAATTCCAACCATTCTTCAATCCCACTGGCCTACAATCTGCTGATCCTATCACCATGTCACTGCCCCTCTTCCCTAATGTTTATCTTCCCTCCTCGCCCAGCTCAGATCCCATAGCCAATCATTTTAACTAGTCCCTTGCACAAACCCTCAACTCCCTTGTCCCTTTCTTACTTCCTCATATTTGTTAAATCCAGCTCTCTGCCTGCTCTGAGACTGCAACTGTGCACCTGAATTGGTTGGAGAAAGCACAGAAGCATCCTGACTGGCTTCCCTTTAAATTCATGATCATGAACCTCAAGTGGACTCTTAATGATGTCTGGCAGTTATACTTACGTTTCCCATGTCCATTTACTCTCCTGGTCTCCTAGGTCATTATTTTTTACTACCTTCTCGCTTTTCAAAATTCTCACACTTCCTCCCTCATCTTCAGCTAATGACCTCGCTTCCTACTTTACTGTCAAAAGTACAGCAATCAGATGAGAACTTCCACAAACTCCCACCACACTTATACTCCTAACAGCATCTGTACCTACATACTCTGCCTTTCTGCCTGTTATCATAGATAAATTTGCCACACTCCTATCTAAAGCCAGCATCTCCTCTAATACACTAGATCCATCCGCTTATGTCTATTCTAGGACATGGCTCTAGCAACTCTCCCTTCTCTGTCCTACATATCAATTCTTTCCTCTCTACTAAGTTATTTCCATCAGTATTCAAACATGCAGTTATTTTCCCTCTCTTAAAACATCCTCTCTTGACTCTACCTTCCCCTCTGACTATTGCTCCATTTCCCTTCCCCTCCTCTGCAGCAAAACTCTGTGAAAAAGTTGTTTAAACTCTCTATTTTCAATTCCTTTCCTCCTATTCTCCCTTAAATCAATTCCAATCAGGCTTTCATCCCCACTGTTCCATCAAAAATGCTCTTGTCAAACCCATCAAAGATTTCCATATTGCTAAATTCACATCAGTTCTTAGTCTTCATCTTACTTGACCTATCAGCCTGGACCTCACCCATGAACTGCAGATTCATATATCCAACTTCCTATTTTAATATCTCCACTTGGATATCTAATGGACATGACCTATCAAACTTAACGTGTCCAGTATTGAATTCCTCATCACCCTTATCCTGAATTCATTTCATTCATAGTATTTCTCATCTTGTAAATTCCATCTTTCCAGTTGCTCAGCCCAAAAACCTTGAATATATCCTTGACTCTTCTTTTTCTTTTATACATTGGATATGCCAGGAAACATAATTAGTTCTACCTTTGAAATATGTCAAAATCCAACTTCTCTGTATCTCCACTGCTCCCATCCTGGTCTAAACTATCATCATCTCTCATCTGAATTATTGCATAGTCTCCTAATTTGTCTCCCTGCTTCCATTCATCACTCTACAATCTCTGCTCAAGAGAGCAGCCAGAGTGATCCTCTTAAAACATATATCAAATCATGAGCCTTCTCTACTTAGTACCTTGTAATGGCTCCTCTCTTCACTCAGAGTAAAAGCCAAAGTCTTTGCAGTGACTGACAAGACCCTATGTAATTCAGTTACCACACTGACTTCATCTCCAATTACTCCCCCCTTTCTCTCTTTGCTTTAGCCTCCTTATGATTTCACCAGACATGATTCTGCCTTATGGCCTTTATATTGGCTGCTTCCTCTTTATGAATGCTCTTCCTCCAGATATCCCTATGGCTTGTTCTCTTCAACTCTTTGCTCAAATGTCTTACCTTCTGAGGGAGGCCAACCCTGACCATTCCATTTAAAACTGCAATCATTCATTTCCACTCCAGGACTCCTGAACCCCCTCATCCTGTTCCTTATTTCTTTATAGCAGTTATTACCCTTTAATGTGCTATACAACTACATTATTAATGTTGTTTATTCTCTCTTTCTCCAGTATGACATGAGCACCATAGGAACAGAGATTTTTTTAAAAATTTATTTTGTACCATGATGTATTTTCATTGCCTAGAATAGTTCCTGACGCATAATTGCTGCTCAATAAATATGTTATATGAATGGATTGCGTATGAATGTACCTAGCATAGTGCCTGGCACACAGAAGGCACTCAGGAAATAGAGGTTCCTAGGTAAGTTATTCTCTGAATATAATGTGTAGATTAACTAGATATGGAGGCCACTTAAAATGCCTTCTGAGGATTTCTGCTTTTGGCAAAGAGAGTAACAAGGACCTCATTTACCCTACTGCCTGAAACAACCAAAAAAACTAGATAAAATATATATGACAATAGTTCTTAAGACACTGAAAATCAGCAACAAAGGACAGTGATCCTTGAGAGAGGGGGAAAAAATTAAGTGAGCCCACCATTACGCCAGCTTACTGCCTTGAGAGAGTTTCCAGACCACAGCACAGGGAAGGAGAACTGAGGTGGAACCAGGTGGACACCTTGAGCTAACGAGATGGAGCTGAGAGTCTGAGGAAACCAAAGCAGTTAGAGTTCCCAGTATAGAGTACCAAATAGGACAGTGCTACACAGAGAGAGAACTCCAAAGATCTGTGGGTAGTTCCCCTGGAGTATTCTGCAGTGTACCTATTGGTGCCCGTGTATGATGAAACTACTTGAGGTTGGGAAAAGAACCATCTGAGAGGATTGGAGGGGACTGGGCCAGTGCTCACATAGGGCCAGGAATGGTGCCTGCTGCCCCAGCCAGTCTAGAAAACCTCATAATTCACAGGGAACTGGGTAGAGTACTCAGATGGGTCTTGTCTCAGTAGTGGGGAATAACTACCCCTAGGCTAAATGCTGCTCTGGTTCTACGTAACAAATCTTAAAAGGAAGACCCAAAAGGATCAAAGTATATCAAAATAATTACGCCCTAGAGCAAAACTCAAAAGCACTTACAGGAATACAAAAACATTCATATCCCAACAACGTAAAATTCAAAATGCCTGGCATACAATCAAATATTTTCAGACATGCAAAGAATTGAAATAACACAACCCATAATGAGAAGACCAATCAAATAATTGAACTCAATCTAAAACTGACACAGATGTTAGAATTAACAGACAAGAGCATTAAAACAGTTATAGTGGTATTCACTATATTTCAAAAAGTCAAGTAGAGACATGGAAAAGATTTTTAAAGTCCCAAATCAAACTTCTAAAAGCTTTTTGGTGAATTATGAAGCTGAAAAGGTAGGATCTCACTGTCCTCACAGTCCTTTGACCCTCCCCTGAAGCCCTTCAATTAAATGGTTTGACCCCTTCCCCCGAAAAAAGTCCAGAAAACAAGGCAATGCTATTAAAGAGATCAAAGTATTATTTCTGGATCTCCATTTTTCTCAACTAGTCTGGAATTAGTTTCTCAACTGGGGTAGTATTGACATTTGGGACAGGACCATTCTTAATTGTAGTGAACTGTCCCTTGCATTTTAAGATGTTTATAATCTCTGTTCCCTCCAGTACTAGTAATAATCCTTAGTCTTTGTGACAGCCAAACAAAATTGTCCCATACAATTACAAATAGGTGCAGTGGTAGACATACAGTCCACGTCTGGGTGAGAAGTGCTGGTGGATCATCCCAAAAGCCTTTTCCACCTGATGTCTGCTTCTTTTTGAATCCCAACAACTAAAGGCTGTGATATAGACAAAAAACTAATCAGAATCACTCTCTCATATGTACAACTTCCCCTTCCCACTGCCATTTGCATCTTTATTAAGATGACACCATAGAAATTCAGAGTCCAAAGTGAGGAATATAGCCCTCACGTGGAAAGTAAAAAAATACCTCCTAAGGACAAATAGTGGGATATCCATAGATCTACCTTTGTACTTTCAGTTGGTATGCTAAACTGAACAGCAATCTAGGGATAAACTGGACTTATCAAAGTGTGGTCTGTGGTCCAGATATTAGAATCATCTGAGGAGATTGTTAAAATGTCAGATTCATGAACCTCAACCCCAGAGAGTCCGATTCAGTAAGGAACTTTAGTTGTTTTTTTTTTTATGTGAGGAAGATCAGCCCTGAGCTAACATCCATGCTAATCATCCCCTTTTTGCTGAGGAAGACCAGCTCTGAGCTAACATCCACTGCCAATCCTCCTCCTTTGTTTTTTTCCCAAAGCCCCAGTAGATAGTTGTATGTCATAGTTGCACATCCTTCTAGTTGCTGTATGTGGGACGCCGCCTCAGCATGGCCGGAGCAGCAGTGCGTCGGTGCGCGCCCGGGATCTGAACCCGGGCCGCCAGTAGAGGAGCGCGTGCAATTAACCGCTAAGCCACAGGGCCGGCCCAGGAACTTTAGTTTTCAAAATAAGCACCACAGGTAATTCCCATGAAGGTGGGTCATGGACCACTTTAAGAAACCCTGTTCTAGAAGATCTTTACCTGCATGGGTTTGGATTTAGAATACTCTTTAGCCATAGGTCTAGACTTTTAGTTCTGTGTATCAAATGGCTTTATTTTAAAAAGGGGAATTTTAAAGAAGGTGCCACTCCAGAAAAGTAACAGAGGTCCTAAAGACAGAATTAAGAATACTCCCTGCTGGATCACTAAGGGAAGAAAGCAACATCACAGATTAACCAAAACAAGATTTCATTCATATAAATTCCTTGGAACAGATTACCTGACCAACTTTGTTGATTTTATCCTGAAATGAAACTAATTTACATTTCCAGACTAGGAATAAGTCTTGGAGAAAGGTGAGGGGGAAGTAAGATCAGGACTCAATGAAATTTTTACCTCAGAGGATCTACAAGATTGATTAATCACAGATATTGAGAGCTGACAGTAAGTCAGGTCTTGTCTTTTCTTTGTAAATATATGACGTCTATAAAATAACCAAGAGAATAAGGTAAACGGAACTGGCTTTAATGAATGGAAATCTGGACAACTTAAAAGCAATGAAACACCACAGAATTTAATAACAAACTCGCAGAGAGAACTCTAATTAAGTGGTTCCCAAGTGAGGTCTTCAGACCAGCAGCATCAGTGTCACCTGGGAACCTGTTAGAAATGCAAAATGTTGGGCCCCTCTCTCAGAGGATGGGGCCCAACAATGTGTGTCACAACCAGCTCCACAGATGAATCTGATACAGTACTAAAGTTTGAGAACCGCAGCTCCAGCTTATCACCTATCTGTTTCCGGAGTGACTTTAAAGCTGATCCCACCCTCTGCTTCTGTGTTTTTGTCTGTATTTTAGCTGAAATAAACTTATTTCAGAGTCCAAAAGAAAGACAGATTTGCCTAACATTCGGGCCCCCTATGTTGGTAACCAGTACATTCTACTACACTGGTTAAGGAGGACTGGTAAAGGGTTTTGAGATCTTGGAATAAAAGGTACTAATTATTTTACTAGTTCTATTTTCCACTTCAAATATCTCTGATTCTATGATTATGACAGTTGATTAACTTACATGGTAGCAAAACAAAGTGACAATAAAAAATTAGTTATAATTTCATACCAAATTACAACTATGTGCCATTTGATACGAGATCACAAAATTAATTATTGCTTTGGTGTTTTCATTTATTTTTCTTCTTTTTTCGTTGTTTGTCAAACTTATGAACTTTCAAGCACAGTGCATTTTAATATAGGAATTTCATTATTTCTTGCCAACTTCAACTTACAACTTCCAAAATAATGGGGTAAAAATGGTTGTGATCTAGCATTACGGTAGCAGCTTAGGGTGATGCATACTAGGTGGTTCAAAAGATAAGAAAAGCTTCCAAATTCTTTTAAGAAGCCAGTATACCAATGACATTAAAATCTAATATAGACTGCCCGATAAAACTGTGGACCAATTTTACTGATGAATATCAATGCAAAATGCCCAGATAATATCATATACTGCTGGTGGGAATATAAAATGGTCCATCTACCTTGGAAAACAGTCTGGCAATTCCTCAAAAGGTTAAACATAGAGTTACCATATGACCATATACACCTAAGAGAAATGAAACTTGTCACAAAAACTTGTACACCAATGTTCATAGCAGCATTATTCATAATAGCCAAATAATGGAAACAACCCAAATGTCCATCACCTAATGAATGGATAAATAAAATGTGGTATATCCATACAATGGAACATAATTCAGCCATAGAATGATACATGCTAAAACATGGATGAACCTCAAAACACTATGTAAAGTGAAAGAAACCAGACATGAAAGACCACATATTGTATGACGCCATTTATGTGAAATGTCCAGAATAAGCAAATCCATAGAGACAGAAAGTAGATTAGTGGTTACCTACCACTGGGAAGGAGAAAAGGTGGTAGGAGTTGGAGAGTGACTGCTAATGGGTACAGGGTTTCTTTTGGGGATGATGAAAATGTACTAAAATTGATTGTAATGGTTGCACAGTTCTGCAAATATACTAAAAGTCATTGAATTGTATACTTTAAGTAGGTGAATTGCATAATATGTGAATTTTATATCTCAATCAAGTTGTTACAAAAAAAATCCCGGATAATATATTATTAGAATATATGTCAATATATGTAAGCATGTTAAAAGAAGACTTAAGACATCATGACCAAGTGAAAAGAAATGCAGAGATGTTTTAATATTAGGAAACTTGTTAATATGAATTGTAATAGTTATAGGTGAAAAAGAAAAACAATTTCGTCATCTCCATACATGCTGAAAAGATATCTGCTAAAGTTTCATATTTTTTATGATAAAATCTTTTTTTTTAATTTATTTTTTATTTTTTTTATTTGTGAGGAAGATCAGCTCTAACATCCACACCAATCCTCCTCTTTCTGCTGAGGAAGACTGGCCCTGAGCTAACATCCATGCCCATCTTCCTCCACTTTATGTGGGATGCCGCCACAGCATAGCCTGACAAGTGGTGCATCGGTGCGCGCCCAGGATCCGAACCCAGAGGCCAGCAGCGGAGCGCGTGCACTTAACCGCTACACCACGGGGCCGGCCTCAATAAAATCTTTTAAAAATAGGAATTAATAAAAAATTCTTTAACAAGATAAAAAGTATCACATATATTTCAACTCAAAAGCTAATGCATACATAAGAGTGAAACACTAGGGAATTCGCAACAAAGTCAGACTCAAAGATAACTATTACTCAATATCATTCTGGAAACTTTTATCCAATAAAATTATACAGGAGAAAGAAAAAAGAGATATAACAATCAGAAAGAAGTCAAAATTGTCATCATTTGCAGATGATGTGAGTGTATATTTGGAAAACTCAAGAGACTAAACTGACAAACTATTAGAAATAAAAACTAAACATTTACTACACAAAATCCTATAGCTTTTTTTATATACCTATAAATAACCACCAGTTTGAAAATATAATGTAAGAGAAGATCTCATTTATAAAGAGATAACAAAAAAGATAGTTTCCAAAAATAAACTTAAGAGAAATGAATAAAGACTTCAAATGCTAGTTGAAACACCTTAAAAAAGCTTAAATAAAAAGAAAACACCCTGTTCTTGAATAGGAAGACTCAAAGTCATAAATATGTCAAGTCTTAGTAAATAAATTTACATATATTTTTTCAATCACAATGCAAATGTCAATATAATAAAAATACCAACATAGTCTTAGAAAATTCTAAAAAGAAAGAATAATGGCAAGGGACTAGTCTTAACAGATATAAAAATATATTACAAAGTGATAGTAATTTACACAGTTTGGTAAGGCCATACTAATAGACAAAATCCACTTCTGAAAATTTTTTCTGTAGATATATTTGCAAACGTACACTTTATGTACAGATGTGTTTCTCTGCAGCATTGTTTGTAATAGCAAAATACGGAAAACAAATTATGTCCATTATTAAGGTAAAAAATAAATTATTTTTTAGCAATGGATTATTATTTGGTCATTCTCTAAAAAAAATTTACGACTGCCCCTTGTCTATTTTAAAGTGAAGAACTCCTTTGAAAATGAAGACATTTTTATTTAATATGTAACTTCTGTGTTATAAATTTCTATGAAGGAGGAATTTTTCTCTTAAAACTGAAAGACGTGTTCACAGAGGATGCAGTAGTCTGACGTGCACACCTGGCTATCAATATAGAACTTGGCCAATTTTTGGTAGTGAGATTTTGACCTTGGTAAAGAGTAAGGATGTCCAAAGAGTCAATACAATGCTATTCTAGAGGAAAAGGTCTTAATTTTTAATGTGCTGCAGTTTAAAAGGACCACTAAAAAATACAATGTCCTCAAATGTTAAAACCTGGCTCATTTTAATACAGGGGAACTCTATCAAAATATGTGAAACTGGGGGCCGGCCCTGTGGCTTAGTGGTTAAGTGCACACTCTGCTACTGGCGGCCCGGGTTCGGATCCTGGGCGCACACCGATGCACTGCTTGTCCGGCCATGCTGAGGCGGCGTCCCACAAACAGCAACTAGAAGGATGTGCAACTATGACACACAACATACAACTTTGGGGCTTTGGGGAGAAAAAGAGGAAAAAAAGGAGGAGGATTGGCAATAGATGTTAGCTCAGGGCCGATCTTCCTCAGCAAAAAAAAGAGGGGGATTGGCATGGATGTTAGCTTAGGGCTGATCTTCCTCACAAAAAACAAACAAACAAACAAACAACAACAAAAAAATATGTGAAACTGGATAACATTCCTGTGGGAGTTGGTTTCTTCAGTGCAAAGCACTAAATAGTAGGGACATAAGCCCTTCTATAAATTTGTCAAGCAAATAAAAAATGTTAGTAATAGAAAGTACACAGGTAATTTCATTTTCCTATATCCAAGATAGCAACAGAAGGAAACAGGGCTGTGGCATGTCTAGAATTCTCAGCAGTTCTCAAGATTGTTACCATAATTCTAGCAAAACTCACTAACAGGTATATTTTATCATAAAATTTCTTACAGAGAGCCCTCAGTTTCCTTATCTCAGTTGCCTTCTTCTAACCTTCCTCTTCAACCTGGCAAAGGACAGAAAAATGCCTACTCACAATGTCAGTTTGTCTACAGACACTGCAGGGGCATGCCTGAGAAGAAGCCTATCCTGAAATGAAAGTCAGTTATCTGATATATAAACTGATGTCTGAATCTCAAGAGCCTGACTTTCTTCTAATAAAAATTGTTTGGTTCCATAAGCCTTATGGATTCATGTCTTTCAAAATGCGCTCCAAATACAAATCTTAAAATCTTTCATAAAAAGAGTTAAAGTGTACTAATTGCTTCAGGGAATACAAAAACATGTTAAGCAGAATCCTTGCTTTCAAGAAAACTGTCTCCCTTGCTAGAATGTGAACTCCAAGAAGGCATGGACTTTCTCAGTCTTGTTCATCACTACATCTCCAGCATCTAGAATAGTACTTAGCAGACAGAAGGTGATCAAAATATTTATCAAGACATGAATGAACCAAGGAGCATTAAAACAAAGACAACACGCTTTGAACACTAAGAGAATATGCCATGTTTAAATGTGGGATTATTCTAAAGCCAACAGACGTTTAAAAAAGGAAAAGACTAGGGCAGGCTAAAAAAGTCTGATAGGGAAGGAGGAAATGGTAATTAAGCCATCCTAGAAGGAAGGGTTTAGGTGGATGAGGAGGAGGGAAACAAGAATGGCAAAGACCAGAGATGGGAAGGACCAAATGTGTTAGGAGGAGAGTGAAGACGCTATGTGACCAAAGGACAGGGTGTATGTTGGGAGCAGTGGAAGCTAGACTGAATGAGGAGAGTGAGAAAAGTGAGGGCAGACTGCAGAAGGCCTGGGAAAATCAGCAACTGGATCCAACTTGGTTGGGATTTACATTTTTAAAATCACTTTTTACATCTCCAATTTAATCTCTAAAGGAAAATGAGCCTCAGAGAAGACATAAATCTTAAAAAGCAGTAGAGAATGGGGCCAATAGCCAATCCTGGGGGCCCATGTAAAGGTAAAATTTGGGTTATAAAAAAGTCTTAAAAGTTATTATTAGTTCCATAGTTTACTAAAATTAATGATTCATCAAAGAATAATATAAAGTTACAGGCCTAAATTCACTAGCAATTTTCACACAAAGATAAGCCCTTTTCTTAAATAGAAACTCACTTCTAATATCACAGCAGGGTACATTTAATAGATTTCTTAAAATATTGTAACTGTTAACTAATATTAACCAGAGAATGACGTTATTCACTAATTCCGGAACACCTAGAAATACGTAGACATCCAAAGCTCCAAATGGTTCTTATTAGACAGTCACAATTTTGAAGACAGCTTCAGATAAACCTAACAATTGAGATGCTGTAAATATCCTTGCTCTTTCACCAATCTCTAGCTATATTTAGTAGCACAATTTCCTTTGTCAAGAGTTACTCCTGATAACTCCATATTTATGTTCTCAAAGGCAGAATACCTAGGATATATTAGTTAAATGAAGGGATGGCTGCATGGATGGACAAATGAATGAACCATCAAATGATTGTATTAAGATCTTTGAAATGTAATGGATATATGCTTCATATATGTGCATCCTAGATCTTTCTTGGCCAAGGCTAAAGCGTCCTGGATGCTTTCGCAAATATGTGTTCCATGTTAAGCTATAATCAGACTGGGATTAAAATGCAACAGAGGGAGTAAGAAAGTTTGTAAGGGAAGAGCATAATTCTAGGCAAGGGTGGTGGTGTTTATGAGAGCAGTGGGGATTTACTGTGAAGCTAATGAAGCTTAAGCTCAACCCTCATTTGCACAGTCCCCTTCCAGGGCCCACGAGAAGCCCTAGTAATGTGATCACATGGTCATATGCTTCTGTAAAATTTGCCAAAGTAAGGTATAATCAAATTCATCCTTCTAAAGAGGGCCCTCAAAATAAGTTTCAGGTCCCACATGACCTGGGTCTGCCCTTTCTGAGAGGTAGGAAGAGGCTGGTAGCAGGGGGAATACTGATAGTTAGAACATCGTCAGAGCAGTGGGAGTGGGAGCTTGGGGTGCCAGTCAAATTTCTGGGTGCCTTCTCATTCCTTTTTTAAAACACCATTTCCTAGGCTCACAGTTCTCATATCACGATTCCTTTCTGCTTTTACATCTTTGCAAATGAAGTCACAGGAGACATTCAGCTGTTACACACTTCATGTCAAGCTTTGAAGTCTTTTTAATAGCAGAAATATTTGGCTCACGTGTGGGCTTTGTAGCTATGGTAAATACCTCTTCGTTATCTGTCGCTACTGTTATTCCACACCTCCAATTTGGAGGAGAAATTCTGCATATGCATTGAGGCACTAAAAAAGAATATTGAACTATATCTTAGCTCTTTTGTGAATGGTTTCCTTTTATTTCTTCTCACATGGAGCTAATGCTTTCATCATATTGTACTGGTTATGCGTGGGAAAGCAGTGGATGGAAGGAGAATGCTGATTATTACATCATTGGTAGGCAGTTTCCTCTTAGCTTCTTAAAGGTTAAGTGGTCAAGTAGCTCCTTAATATGAGATCAAGTCATTTCAAGAACTGACTCATCCACCTGTTTTCTAGCAAAGTGCTTTAGTAGACTTTGGACAAAATGCTTGCGATACTTAAGAGAAGAAACTGACCACAATCAATATGAGATAAAGACAGAAAACCTCTCATCCTGGAGGTTCCTGTATGACTATTGACATATAGACTATATGTCCAGGTACATATCAGAACAATATATTTAGAAATAGTATTTTTGAGAACACATAAATAGAAACAAAGGCCATGTATTAAGCATTTTAGATATGTCCTGTGTTGAACAAAGACATTTTGCCTCTATAAGTAACTTAATTATTTTATGAAGAGATGACAGAAAATACTATTGCACTCCATAAGTTAGACACTTGACATTTTTATTCCTCAAAAGGCAACATTTTAGAATTCTAGATACGTCTATTAATTAGTGATTATTAACACCCAGTAAACAACATTATGTGTCGTAAAAACACAATCTCTCTTCACAGCATGATGCTGAAATCTATTATTCCCTGATTCCATATGCTGAAATACACTCAAATGGTCACAAATGACCTTAAGCATTAAATAAATGTAAATGAGGACAACACAGAAAATGTGCTTTTGATTGATAACTAAAAGACCAGGTTGAAAATCACGTCCAAAAATGAAGAGAATGGCAGTCTGTACTGTGGGTAAAAGCTGTCCTGAGAATGAAGGACACGCAGGTGAGAGCCGACTGCTCTTTCTCTGGACCTGCTAGAGGTTTTCTGGGAAACAGAACTGGTTTGTTCATTTATATGAGAAGCACAGAGCATACTGCCCCCTGTGCCATCAGCCTACTCTAAACATTCTAATGCAGGATTTAAAAATACACATTGGACACTGCATTACATTCACCAGCTAATATCAGAGAAAAAAAATTATTGCTATTCCATAGCCGCATCCCAGTATGTTGACCACTTCAGTTTTTAAGCATTGCTGCTGTTCATCCACCATTCCACCCCCAAACTGAGCAGTTGGGGTGGGAAAGCATCCTCAACACAGACAAAACTCAAAATGTCAAAGGAGGACAGATTAAAAGTAATAAATAAATTAAGTAATTAAAAATAGGATTGCTCTTCTAATAATGTCTGTGGTTAAACATATAAAGGAAAATTGACAAATACAGGTATGTCATGTGAAAACTACTAAATGATTTCTCATTCCTTTAGGTCCACACCAACAGGGCAAAAATAAAATGTAAACACATTTTACACAATACAAAATAAAATGCATCACAGAAAACACCATAGGTTTGGTTGAGGGTAAACATTTCTCCTAGTTTGGATAAGAATTAACAGAATCTAAAAGGCGATGGATACCTAGACTATTTTAAAATCATGGACGAGAGCAAGGTTTCTCAATCTTGGCACTATTGACATTTTGGGCCAGATATTCTTTGTTGTGGGGAGCTGTCTTGTGCATTTGTAGGATGTTTAGCAGCACCCCTGGCCTCCATCCCCAGATGCCAGTAGCACCCTGTACCCCTAGTCATGACATTAAAAAGTCCCCTGGGGCAAAATTGTCCCTGGGTTGAGAACCATTGGAATAGAGCCATTCAGAAGAACGTCCTAGGATGTGCTTTTCCCAACCTCATATTGTACACTCTCAACCCTTAAATCATTCCCAACTCAGTGTTTAATATACTTATCTTCAGTTTTTCTCATCTATTAATTGAAGATAATGAGCATGCCTGTCTGCCTCATTATGGGTTCTTGTGAGCATTAAATAAGATACTTTTAAAGTGCTTAGAACAGTGCCTGACACACAGTAAGTGCTCAATAAATTTTAGCTATTATCATTTTAAATAATCATCCATAGTATTGAGAAAAGCAGTTTCAACCAGAGTGCTTTAATGCAGAAAAGTGTCTTACCAGCTTGATATTTTCTGAGTCTTAAACACACCAGCCTTCTGATTCCTTGTGATGATCTCTCTCACATCTATAGGATATAGTTAAGAAAGCTTCTACAGTGATAGTCAACTGACTCCAAAAAAAAGGCCCATAAACAGGGATCTTCTTATTGTACCTGGGATCAGCACGGTGAACAGAGAAGAGCTGTAGGCTGTGAGGCATGAGAAGGGTTTAGTCCTGGCTCTACCACCAAATGTTGAACTACTGCCACAGCAAGCTCGTTTAATTCCCCGGGCTGCAGTTTTGTCATGAAACGTACATTCAGGGAGCATGATGACAAGGCCCAGGGTTATGGACGCTGTTAGGGGGAGATGACTGTTATAGGTGCCAGGCCCCACTTGCTTTAAAGAGCTAGGAGTTCGAAGGCAAGCCTTTTTCAGTCAGTGGGGAGGACAACGGCAGTCTTCTGAGACTTTCCAAGTTTTCCAGTCTCCTAAATGCTAGTAGGGAGGGTGGGATGAGCAGCAGGAGAAGACTTGAGAGGAGAGGAGACAAGAAACACGGAGCAAAGCTTGGAGAATCTTTGAGAGAAAACGAATTACTGAAGAAGAAAGTCAATCCAGTGAAAGGCCCCTTGAAGAATTGTCCTTACAGACTTATGCTTTGGCCATCTGCTAGCCTGTGAAGACTTGTACAAGAAGAGCCATATTTATTGAAGAGGTGTTCTGAGGAGCTGGTCCATTACGTCACACAGCACATCTTTATGAGGGCCCATGGGAAAAAATCATGTCCAATTTTAACACCAGGAAAAGCTAGACTTCAGATCAACTAGTTTTGCTTCAACTTCTGGATATTATAAATCTTATAACTGTCCCTCTTTCTCTTTTTGCTCTGGTCCCTGTGCAACTCAGAGGCAAATGTATGACTTCAGTCTAACAACCACAAATCTCCTAAGGTGCATATTGGCTGTACTGGCCTCCATTCCTGGCTGCATCATATTTTCCTGGCTTCCTCATGTCCAACTGCCCTCACTTTCTCCGTTATTGTATATGGTATATTCTATGTGTCACTGTAAGAAGCCTCAAATTCCCTCTTTTGGAATAAGGCAGATTTAAATAAACAAGAAATAAAATAATTCCCGTGAAGGCTGCAAGCTGAACTAAATTGGGCCCATGGGGAGGACACCAAGCAGACAAGTGATGTTCCCCTATTGCTCAGAAGAACAGATTTCCAGAATGCTCGAAGCAAGCATTGGCCAAGATCTCCCTCCAAGAACAGAGCCACAGGACTTTTTAACCTAAATCTCTGCTTGAAACACCAGACACACCCATTTCTCCTCTGAGTGAATAAGCAGGTACTGCGATGGCTTTCTTCCCCCAGGAGGGGGTAGGAAAGATCAATTAGGTCTCCTGATGCAGAGCTTTGTTGAGGTTTACAAAAGTGCTATAATGCAGACTTTTTTTTCCTGGGTGAACCTTCCTGTATGCAAATTAAATACTGTTAAATTACATTCATTAAAAAAATAAAAGAGACTCATTTGCCTACTTGTTTTGATTAACTTAAATGACACATCGGCCTACAGTTCTGTCTATTTCAGGAGGAAAGTATTTCAGGAAAGTCTTCTAAATGAAATGTCTTGTAGAAAAGGACAGCTAACATCTTTATTCCGAGAAGAACAAAATTAGTAAAGGATCAACTGACAACTGTTTTTGATTAAGCTCCCCCACACTCCGGCCACACCCTACTCGGCGTTTCCATGACATCCAACTGCATGCCACAATGTGCCCGGTACACCTGTCGAGTCGTATGAGTACATGACTAATCTATCAAACAAAACATATTATTTTGTTAGTGGAGGTAATACTTTTTATAAAATAGTCACAGGGAAGTTAAATTATATAACTCAGAAAACCTATTAATAATTTTTAGTAAACATCTTAACACTATATACTTTTATACAATTTATAAACCTGTGACTCCAGGTGGTCAGGCTGAAGCAAGCATATATATTTATATTCTAGAAGCAATTTTTTTTAATGAAAAAATTCACGGCAGAATTTAGGTTGCTTTATTTTTAGAACTGGGAAGAGAATATATTTTGTGGTTTAGGAGCTGTTTTTTATATTAAAACAAGTACAAAGAGAAAAAAATGGTAACAGTGTATTAAAATATTACCTTAGGAGATATATTCTGATATTCTGCTCCCCACTCTTTACTTTACGTCAGATTTTGAGGTGCTTTCTCTGATTGGCACTATGTCCAATAATAGATTTTATCATTCCTCTGTGTCACCTCAGGGCAATAAAGGAAATTCAATCAAATCGAGTCAATACATCTAGGATAGTGTTCGACAGGATGGACCAAATCATGTTCTCTGAACTGCAAACACCTTCTGGAAGACTTCAATGGGAGGTGCTAGGTGCAAAGAAAGCCTTAATGTGATGTCTGATTAAACAGATACAGAGCAATCACCTCCAATCTCCTTGTCTGGGCAACTGAACTTCCAGAGCTATAGGATATATGCTTGTGGCTAAAAGGAAACCAGGATTCTATCTCTAGATTTTCTTCCCCAGTAAAGCATAGTTCAGGAGTGGGCTCCATTTTAATTTTGTTTCAGTTGATTTTTATTCTTAAAATACATATTTTTGTATAACGACAATAACAGTTATTTAAATTATATATGTAAGTTTATATATAAATATAATTAAGCTAACTACATATAAAATATTTGTTTAAAATATTAGCCTCCTCCTGCAATTAGTGATTGTTTTATTTATCGTAATTTCATATACATTTTGAAAGTTGGCATTGTTGTTTAAGGAAGAAAGTATTTTTAAAATAATAACATTGTGACTCACAAAGCATTATTTTCTTGGTTTATGTTACCTTTATTTTCATTGGACCATTATAGGTGAGGGTAGGAAACTATGAAATTATAATATAAATCCTGTTCATTTTGATCTCTAAAGGTTTAAAAATGCTTGATGTGGCCATATTTGCTAATTTAAAAGCTGAAAATATTCTTAAATGTGCTTGTTACTCAGATGAACTGAGAGGATGACACAGGTGCTTTGAATTCTGTTAGCAATGTCAACTGTTAAGTTTATGGATGAGAGGACTTTTCTTCCAGAGGATGCTGAGGAAATGAAAGATGACACTCACCAAATCATTCTAGTTTTGGGGTGACAAGGAATGGTTTAATGGGGGGAAAAAAAGATTTGAAGTCAAAGGAACCTGGCTCCTAGTGCCAGTTCTGATACTTAGTGGCTGTGCGAACTTCGGTAAATTAACCTCTCTGAGCTCCTCTCAAAAATGAGAATAATGATACCTATTTTACAGGCTTAATGGAGTACCACAAAGAATAAGCCTGGCACATATTAGGTGCCTAACTCACATCAATTCTTTATCTTTTTTAATAACTCAGGCAAAAGCTTTGGAGGGATGAAGAGGCTGGTGATAGTAACTAAAATGAGGTTTGGCAGTTAAGCTTTACTTTCTTTTCCCTGCTGCTCAGAACTAATTATGTGAACATTTATATTATACAATATAATATATAAGTATATATTGCAGAATATAATATATAAATATATTTATATTTATATTGTAAGTAAGTGGAAGGAATCAAAGAACGTCTGGCCTGTAGGTTTTCAGTGTCTTTCCCATGTATCATTGTGCTCTAGCCAAGGCACAGTCTGTGTGCCACAAGAACAGGGACTTGGTCTGACTTGTCCACTGCTGTATCTTTAGCACTTGAAATGGCATGCAATTAATAGTAGTTGAAATAATTTTAATTAATTAGCTTAACTTATTAAATAAATTTAATTTGCAAAGCTATTTGTTGAGCTCCTACCCAATGTGAGGCACACAGCATCCATTTATTACTCATCTAGTAAATAAAAGTACAGCTTGATATTTGAGGAAAGGGTCTGGACACAGGATGATGGCCTGGCATTCCCAAGGTCTCAACCATCCATAGCACAGGCTGCACAGTCCACATGAAGTCCTTAGTTTATTACTCAAGTCAGGGATTCTGTTAAATAAAATAATGTTAAGCCAGGAGCATCTCCTTTAAAATGCACATGAGATTTACCAATTTTTGGAGAATCCTAAGCTCGAGATCATGATCCAGACTGTGCATACTGTGGGGATAAGATGCTTGTGGGTCAGAAGCACGAGAAATGGGTCACCAAGCATTGCCATATTCTGCAGATAACACTCTTGATGTTTACCAAGGATGGGTCAAGGCAGGTGCTTATGTTGGGCGAATTAGTGAGTGTGCCAGAAAGGGCTGCTCACCTTTAGTTGTACTTTTATTCATCATGATTTGGAAGTGGCTTAGCATCGATAACTCAATATACCATTTCTCTCCCCTATTCTTATGTCACTGTCATTACCAGCTATAAACTTTATTGAGTATTATCTGTGAGCACTTGGAGAATTCTTTCTTTATTACACTAAAATGGCAGTGCCAAAGAAAAGAGAACACATTCCACACTATTTTAGGATAAATTTGAGAACTAGATGAACCAAATGACCCCATGTCCAATTCCTCCTTTGTTCTCTTCAGGTGCAGATAAAAGGGCATTTGTTGAAGAGACAGCTCTCAGGTAGTGGGCTCTGGGTTAGACCCAGCAAGGCAGTTTAAGGACCAAGAAGAATCTCAGGGACATCTAGCCGTGGGTCTGAGGAAATATTTAGTACTTACAACATTCACTTATACCTCAAGTCTTAATCTCTTTTCAGATACCTCTGTTTAATCAATCTCAAATCAACATCTGGCTTTCCAGGGTCAAGGTAGAGAGCTCTAGAAGACATAGCCAATCCATTTGATACATTTTAGGGAGATAATAAATAACCTCACAATTGCTTGATATGCTTCTGTGATATAAAGATTCAGAACATATCCATTCATTGCCTCATGCATTTAAAAAATAGAAATAACTGAAGATACAAAGGAAATATCAGGAAACACTATTTTTCTTTTAAAAAAAAAGGTAAAAGTCAGAATCTTAGAAGCTTAAGAGAGTAGGAAGTAAGACTCAGTTGGATCCATTCAATTCAGACTCCAAGAACAACAAAAATAATTTTTAAAATGATAAGAATAATATACAGGCCAAAACTCAGATGTGATGTGCAACTGCCAGGTCGATTTTCAATTACTTTTCTCTGATGTGTTCATTTGTTTCTTAATGTGCTCATCTTGCCCATTAAGAATAATTAGCAGCTTTGCTTAGAGATTTTCTGGCTTCTGGCAATGCTTCTCTCCTTTTTTTGTTGACATCCACTTTTACTTTTTAGAAAGTAATTTTTGGATAATATCCTACAACTGCTCTGTAATTTAGGCTTCCTAAAATTTTAAAGGAAAGATGTAAACAGTAATTTTTAAATGAGTTTGTTTCGATCTATACACATCAACAGTATGTGATTCGGTGAATTAGTTATTCTTACAGAATGCAGGCACACAAACAGAAAAAAAATTTTTCATTCATATTAACCTCTCTCAGAAAACAGCTTATGATGAATGCCAGCTGTAAGCTCTGTTAGCAAATCAAGAATAACATTAGTATTAAAAGCAGGAAAAAACACATTGCCAATTTTTAAGGCTTTACACATGCTTTTTTCTCTTAATTAAAAAAAATTAGATCTAGTTACAACAGAAAAAGGCACACAAACATACAACAAAATGATAAAAACTGAACTCCATCAGGTAAGTCCTAAGAAATGAAATAAAACACACTACCAGTTTTGGTCTGCATCCTGAAAGGACCTACTTTATCTACATTGTAAAGTTCTTCCCCTCCTGCCCTTTGGCACCCCGCTATATTAAACCCATTGTAAAACTCAGCACAATAAAGCACTCTCAGGGCTGAGCTTCTGAGGACCAAATGTTAAAAATCCATTTTCTTGGGAGGGGGCTGTACCAATCATTTCTTTGAAAGGCCGGCAGAGTGAATACAGAATCTGAGATTTCCTCTCTGATTTCAAGAGCTAGCATGGCATCTTTGCTGTTTAAAGTAAAGTAAAGACGCCTTAATTAATGATATTAGCATTGCTTCCCTTCTTTGGAAGCTCTGTAGTTTAGCTCAATAATAATTTTAGTACAGTCAAATTTACCTACTGACTACAGATGCTTCCTATAGTTTAATAAAAGTTCTAATTGGTTTCTGATTAAATAAGACACCTGCTGACTTGAGAAAAACCTCAGGTTGCTGGGCCCAATCTGAAAGTTTCCATGGCTAAAATGACCTTCTCTTGTCTAATAATCCTGCTTTTTTTCCCCCAAAAAAACATCCGTTGGGGCTGAGCCAGCATACCTGACTTCCTCTTGCTCTGTCTTCCCTGACATGTGGAGGAGGAGTACAGTGAAATGATACAGTGCACAGAATAACTTAGAATACAGCAGAGTGAATGAAACAACATCAGCTCATCTTCAGGAATATTTTGAGAAACTTGCGACAGTCTGAAGATCATGATTAAAATCCTGCATTTTAAAAAAGGAAGCACCTTTTGTGATCTCTTTCTCTTGTGTGAAAGGCCAAGATTGTGATTGGCTGTTTTTTCTTCCTTAATTTTTTTTTTTTTTAAGTCTGTCAGGCAATTAGCTGGGTGGGGCTCTGTGGAGCACACAAGTGCTGCTGAACAATATTAGCTACTGTGCCTCTTGTACCTCCTTTCTCCTGTCTGAGCAGCCTGATGGAGCTGCTGCAAATTTTATTTTTAAAGAATTACATAGCAGAGGCAGAAAAAGAAAATTGAAGGTAGGTTTTATGTAAGATGCCACAAAAATCAAAACTGCTTTGGCATTTTGGGGGTCTAAAATTCAAATAAGTAGATTACCTCCTTCATAATGTAAATGTAAGGCACACCAAAAAATCCAAAGCAAATATATCTTCCACTTTTCCTCTCAATTTCTAACGGCTGTTAACTGCCCCTGAACAAACTAGCTCGATTGCTAAAGTAGCCACAAATTATGCTTGCTTTCTTAGTTAAAGTACAGTTCAATTTTCATGAACTCTGTGTACATATTAGTAAAGCATAATCTAATATAATGGGGTTTGAACTGTACTAGCATAGCAGGAAAAAAAAAAAGAGATAGATTTATAATCCCAAATGAAAGGAAAAAATGAAAAACTGATAGCTGTTTCCTGTGGGGGGATATAGGTACCTCCTCAGCAATTATTAAAGTAGGTACAATATTACGTGGTACATACCCTATCAAAGGCAAGAAAAGTAATAACGAATGTGAAGCTGGAAATTAATTTTTGCAAGCAATATCCAATATAATAAATTTGAAATTATTTTATACTGGCAAATTTCAATAGAAATAAAAGGACAAGAATGCTTGAAAATTATTAAGAAACAAAAATGTTCTTATTGTCTTGAGTGGTCCACAAATCATAAGCTCCTTTAATGGGAAGTGACTATAAAAATCTATCAAAATAAAAAAACCACTTAGTCGTATCCAATGAATTCCATATATTTCTACTTTTTCTTAATTACTTATCATGTGTGTGGGGGGAACTCTTTTTTTAATACCCCATGCTGTCTTTCTTTATATCAATTGTTACTCAGTCGGGAAAAAGGAATGAGCACAACAAACCCGTTTTCTATCTGAATAAGGATACTTCTGATGGCCTTTTCATTCCCATCAGTTAACAGAACTTCTTTGACATCTGCAGAAATAGCAACCTGAAAAAAAAAGGGAGCACAGCAAACAATGAGCAAATATGCTTGTCTGTGTGGAAGTGAAGACAGGAGTGACAAGCCTTCAGTATCATGCTTCCTCACCTATTTCTCTGTAACAATCTTCAATCTTTTTTCATTTTATGTCTGCATTATTTTAATCATTCAATCAAATCAGTCAATACTTTTATCATTCCATTTGCGGGAGCCTCTATCTTGCTATCATTCTGTTCGGTAATTGCATTGTGACAGCGGATGATGGTATTCTGAGAGGCTTTCATTTGTGGGCTTCTGTTTATCTAGTAGAGCCATCATACAAGGCTGTCACTCTGCCTTTCAGCTTGCTTCTGTCTGACTGCCTGATGCCCTTCATATAACTTTGCATTGCAGGCAGATGGCTTTGTGAGGGTAATTTTTTTGTGAGCTTTGACATGCTCGCACATTGGGCTGTAACCTCGACACATTGTGTAAGAGCGACAGGTTTGTCAAATGCCAATCAGTGTAACAATATGCTTTTATTTGTAGAGACATAAAAACTTGTCTAATGCACTGTGCTGCTACATAATATCTCCTGAATACATGACTCAGAACCCAGAGAATGGGGAACGACGTTCCTGAATGGCCAATCTAATTCAAAAGAATCTAATTACTGAGCGCTCTGGATCATGTTTGTTGGTGTAATAATGCAGGCAAAACATTAGCAGCTATATCATGGTGCTCCAACTGTGATTCGCCGGGCTATTCCTGTATCTTAGCAAATGGGACTATAATCTGAAAAAAAAAATGCTTTCGCTATGGCAAAGACAGACTGTGCGAGGCCTGGAATGTCACAACAAGCGATATTGACTACACTGAGGTAAAATGTTTCTGCTCATCGAGGCAACCCTAAAATCAATATGATCCGAAAGTAAGTCAATCTAGAAGGTCTCTCAAGACCCGACAGCTTGACCGCAGCTGATGCTGTTGACGGTTCTCTGACCCAGCAGTTGGAGGCCCTGGAACATTTTTCCTTTTGTTCGTCTCTCTGAATGGGATTGGAATTGAGAAAAGACCTACCATGAGCCCAGCCAAGCATGTCATGCCACCCCCTAGCTCACACACAGCAAGGTCCCTGAAAGAGAGAAAAGAAATGGTAGAACCCATACAAATTAGATGAAAATGGTCAGAGAGATATATATGTTACAAGAACAAATTGCCATCTGCAGTGAGAACGGCGCTACCAGGAAGTTGTAGAGACATGACTAGGCTACCTCATGTCGTTTTGCGTTTTAAAAATAATTATGAAATAGAAAAGTCACAAAGCAGGCAAATCAGTGGGGGTTCCCTCATTAGTGTTCACTGCAACATTACCACCGCTGAGCTGAAAAATCTGAGAAGGTTCCCTTTTTTTCCCTTGTCAATGGCGCTGTCTTTTAGAACTAAACTAGCTAGAGTAGCGAAAGATAATTGTTAGGAAAGGATAACACTGTTAATCCACATTCATTCCTTCAAAAACAGTGAGACAAGTAAATGAAGAATATATGTGAGTGTGTATATACCTATATTATAGTCACATACACAACACACACACACAAATAGATGCAATCTTGAATTTAAAAAAAAATTCTAAAACAAACCGAAACATTTTGTAAAGCTGAACCACCCTCTTAAAGAACAATTACACAAAGAACATTTAGCAATTAACACTTAAATCACAATTGACCCCAACACAACACAGTGAATAAACAATGCAGGGACATAATATGGTTAAGCCAGCAAAACCTGGCTAACGTAATGACTGGGCTCTGACTTCACTGCTCAGAAGTAAAGCGGCTCAGAGTTAAAGCTGACAGTCTAGGGTGGCACTCTGCACTTACCTTCCCCTTTGTGCCTATATGTCAGCCCTCAACGTGTGACATTCTCACCCTGGCCCACTGGTCGCTGATTGGAGCGCCAGTCAAGCTTAAGCACAGCAAGATGAGCAAATGCCAGACTCCCAGGGCAGCTCTGCAGCCCAAATTCAATACTGCCCTGTTCTTATTTCATTTGCTTAGACTCTTAAGATTGTTTCTTCTTCCCAGTTTGGGAAGTTTATTACCTCAACAGGAGAAAAAAAGCAGAATTAAAAGGGAGGGAGAAGTAGAAAGAGAGGGAAGGAGAGAAGAAGCTAAGCGAGGACATTCATATTTCGAAATACACTTAATGAGTAATTAGTTGTTCAAAGCAATTATAGACTAGTTGGTAAATATGGACCCATAGAGCTTCAAAAAACACATATTATTGACCAAAACTTGTAAGTACATATTATTAAAACACACATCATGATCACTAATGGCTTGTCTGTAATCATAATGGGCTATTCAGGAAATATATATTGGATGACTTTTATAAAATGAGAATTAAAGTGAAAAACCTATATTTTCTGGGTATACCAAACAGCTTCAGAAGTTTTAAATAAAAGGATTTTTTTTCTTTTTCCGAAATTCCAACCAGGGGTTTGATCTATAATGCACTATAATGCACACTGCCAGTTGAAAACATTTATTTCTGTAGCATGAATCCATAATAATAATTTATATTTTATAAATACATATTGTTAGGTATATAAAATACCTTTAAAACCAGGGTAGGGTGGCATCTTTAAATAATAGCTGTGGGGTATTTATTTATGAAATATTCTGTAGTGACTTCCCTAGCAGAAGTTTAAAGAATGTCTTTATTGTTTTTTTTTGACCTTCACAATCAGTAAGGATTGATTGGAGCTTCACTTTTGTTTCCCAAAATCAAAGTGAAATAAAATGCCTTGAGTGGAAATCAAAAGCCTTTGACATATAGCAGAAAGCTTGCTGTGCAATATTAGTACCCAAAGGCAATTCAGATTTCTTTTTCAGAAGCAACATGTTTTCACCATGAACTTCTTTTCCCTTTCCTTCTTTCTTTTTTTTTTTATTTCTTTCTTATATTTTTTAACAATTAAATTTGAAGAATGTAATCACGGCAATCTTTAACATGCAGATACAATACCAATAATGGGCTAAAAAATATCTTCTTAAGTGCAGCTTTGTACCTGAATGCATTACTGTGCTTGAGGCAGTAGTAAGCCAAAACCTCTTCAGCCGGCCAGACACCTGGAAAACAAGAGGACAGACTTTTTTATTATAGAAGTCGCTTCTGTAATCACTCTCTATAGTCATTCTCTTAAGAAGTGGCTTTTAAAAATAATGCTCAGTACAAGCTATTTCAACTTGAACCAAACTTAACATAATTATTACTAGTAATATGTCGTATCACATGAGTTTCTTCTGTTGTTGATCATAACCCTTTTCCCAGAAAATAGTAAAATATCCTAAATAAATTTTACTAAATTTCAATCACAACAAAACAGCAAAAACAATTACCAAAATTACAAATATCAAAAGTTAAATCTTAATGGTATTTCAGGTAGATCTTAATCTTGTATACATGAACCTTCTTTTCAGCCAGTTCATAAGCATCAGTTGAAGACCTACTGTGTATGCAGCCCATGTTAGGCAAAAATAAATGGAAAAATCACTTGAAGGAGCAAATAATACCATTGAGGTCATTATACTTTTTTGTTTGTTTCCATACTAATGTTTTTTAATATGCATTAACTATTTATGCACAAATTATTTCCTTTCTTCAATTAAAAAATATAAAACTGGAGTATAAAACTAAGAAATTTAACTTTCACCAACTTTGGCACATCTTTAAATTTAACAATAATCCTACCCTACCACCCAATAATCCTACTAAATTCCATGGATGGGCATTTTCTAAAATCATCATCTGTAAATCATTTATTAGAAGACATATATAGTCTTCATAAATAAATATAAATTGCTTAAAGAGAAGACAAACATGCTTGGAAATTTTAGTTTCCAGTGGTTATCACAGGATGGTAGGGTTACAAATGCCCTTAATTTTTTTCTTTATACTTTTTGTATTTTCCAAAATTTTTACAATGAAGATGTATCACTCTTATAATCAGAATGATCAGAATAAACTGTTGTGTTATTTGCCATCGAGTTGGCTCAGACTCCTGGCAACTCTGTGAATGAGTGATGGCCACAGTGTCCTGTCCTCAACAGCCCTACTCAGCTTCTGTAGTCTCATGCCTATGGCTTCCTTTATGGAGTCAATCCATCTCATACTTGGTCTTCCTCTTTTCCTGCTGCCTTCTACTTTTCCCAGCATTATTGTCTTTTCCAAAGAATCCTGCCTTCTCATGATGTGCCCAAACATAATAAACTACAGCCTTATAAAAATTTTGTTTTCCCCAACTGGTCAGATCAAAGATCATGCAGGGCACCAGGCATCCTGCACTGCCTGAGGTTGAGAAGGCTCTGGAGTCCTGGGGAAGAGCCGTGAATGTTTGCTGTCTTAGCACTAAGCACTCTTCTAATGGGGCTTGATGCTAAGTTGAAATACCTAATGAGACTTAGTTTTTTTCTCCCAAATGCATCTCCTCCTTAGAGGAGTAAGAAATCTGAACATTTCAGAGAAGAGGATATCAAAGAAATGGTAAGTAAAATCCTAAGAAAATCAATGGGTAAATATATGAACAGCAAAGAGATGATTCCATAGAGCACTTGCTGCAGGAAAGTCCAGTCAGGTGTACTCACTAGCTCAGCTCCATGGCATTTCTGGTAGAAATGACAGTTTGGAGGAAAAACAAAGTAAACCAGCAAGAAGTTTTTGGAGTCATATTTAGGAGGAAAGTCAGAGAGGCAGCTGAGTGTAGCACTTAAGATCACAGGTACTTTGGAACCAGATTCTTTGACTCCAGTCCCAGCTCTGCATTCCCTAGCTGAGTGACCTTGGATAGGTTACTTAACCTCTCTGTGCCTCAGGTTCCTTGTCTGTAAAGTAACATAATTGTAGTATCAACCTCACAGAACTGTTGTGAGAATTAAATGTAAAATATATGAAATGTATAGAACAGTGCCTAACTCATAGCAAGCTCAAAGAAAAAGAAAGATAGTTGCTGTTAATGTTATCCTCCTGCAAAGGAGGATAGAAGAGGGGAAGACAGAATAAGTGAACCCAAAACAATTATCCCAATAACCAGAACAGATGGAGAACCTTTTGGACCTGCTCCTACTCATGAGCTTTGGCACGAGCCCAAAGTCCTAATACCTGGCATACTTCCACATAAAAAGAACTCTTTAAGACACTAAAGTACACAATAAAAATCTCTGAAGGAAGAACCCAAGACAGTGTTCTACACCAAGTAGATATAATCACCACAATAATGACTTTCTTTATGCCTTTAGTAGATGGTTTTGAGGTTTAAAAAAATAATGATAGGGGAAGAGTATTTAACTAAAATTCAAGCCTTGATTAAGTACAAAAATGTGACTTCTAAAATGTATAGTCTTTTTAGATAGTTTTACAATTTTCTCAAAAAATCATAGAGGTTGATTTTTAACTCAATTAAATACAAAAATTACAAAGAACAAAGTTTAAAAATCACCTAAAATTCAACCACTAGTATATAATTACTGTTAACATTTGGGACATCATTCTAAAAAATCTCTCTAGGCATAAAGATATTTTACACGATGAGACTTTATCATGCAGGTATTGAATAATCTGATTTCACCCCACTCAGTATGTGATGGATGGCTTCTCATGACAATAAAAATATACTATACCTGCATCATTATTTTTAATGACTGCCTAGATATTTTATGTCTGCATCATAATTTATTTAACCAGTTTCCTCTTGATAGACATTTAAGTTAATATCTAAATTTTTGATATTATGAGATTATAAACAGTGGTACAGTGAAGACACATTTTTTTCCCAACATATGATTTTTCTCTTTAGGTCAAACACCCAGAAATGGGAAAACTGGTCAAAGGCTATGTACATTTCACATTCTGATATATGAAACTGTCCTCCAAAAAATTTGTACCAAACTACACCCCCAATAGGAGTGTTTATTTCCTGACAGCCTTGGCAACATAGGGTTTTGGCAACCTATTTTATTTTTGCTAATCTGTTAAGTTTTTTAAAGTTATCTCTGTGCAAATCAAAACAAGAATGAGATACCACTTCACATCCTCTAGGATGGCTATAATCAAAAAGTCAAACAATAACAAACGTTGGCAAGGATGTGGAGAAATTAAGTAAAATGGTACAGCCACTCTGGAAAACAATCTAGCGGTTCATCAAAAAGTTAAATGTAGAATTACCATATGACCCAGCAATTCCACTCCTAGGTATATATCCAAGAGAAAAGAAAATATGTCCACACAAAAACTTGTACACAGATGTTCATAGCAGCACTAGTCATAATACCTTAAAAGTGAAAACAACGCAAATGTCCATCAACTAATGAGTGGACAAATAAAATGTAGTATGTCCATGCAATGGACTATCATTTGGCAGTAAAATGAAACAAAGTACTGATTCATGCTACAACATGGATGGAGCATGAAAACATTATGCTAGGTGAAAGAAGCCAGACACAAAGGATCACCTGTTGTATGTTTCCATTTATATGAAATGTCCAGAATAGGCAAATCCATAGAGACAGAGTATAGAGTGGTGGTTGTCTAGGGCTGGGATGGTTGAGAGTAAATGAGTAGTAACTGCTAATGGGTATGAGCTTTCTTTTAGAGATGATGAAATCTTCTAAAACTGATTGTGGTGATGGTTGCACAACTCTGTGAATATACTAAAAACCACTGGGTAAATTGTATGGTATGTGAATTAAATCTCAATAAAGCTGTTATTTTAAAAAGTTTTCTCATTCCTACTTGTGGAAATAGAAGGGTCTTTTTAAAAAGGTTTAATTTTTAAAGAAGTTATACATATACATAGTTTAAAGAGCCATTGAGTTCTATGAGAATGATTAAGACTAACGTAGTACCCAGCCCCTCTCTGCAATCTTTATCCTTCCTCAGAAACTACTACTTTCAACTCTTTTAGCTGATTCTTCCAGTAATTACGTCCATATTTCTATATAATATATTTGTGTGGTTACTTTATGATTTTTCAGTTTTAGGCAAAATCTACTGACCCACACTACAGAAGATAAACATTTTTTGCTTTTATCTATACCCCTTTCCTCACACCACACACACCATGCTCCTTATCCACCCTCTCCTCACCATTTTCCTAATATAAATATATTATAACTTTGGAAGATCTCTACTCATTGTCAATTTTATAATGACCATGAAATAAAACTGAGCCATGTAGTAAATAATAATTGCTTTTTCTCTCATGTATAATTTTTTTTCCTCTGGAGTTTATAATTGCCTTTTTTCTCTCATTTGCTAAAATTTTTAGTCAATCTCAAAATCCAGTTGTCAATTTCTCTCAGTACATTCATTCACATCGGCTATTCTTATCAATCTCACAAGGAAATCTCTCCTGTTGCCTTCTGACTTGCCTTAGTCTGGACTGAATGCCCTCTATGCTTGGTACACAGCTGATATCCTGGAATCAATCTTCACTATCATTCCAGGCTTCCTTTTGCCCTTCTCCTGTGTTCCATTTCTTGTTTCCCCTATCCTTTGTCTTCCTTTCTGAGTTTACGTTCTCATTTTAGCGCAACATATCCTCCAGTAACTTCTTGAAAAAAAGTGTGGGGGAGGTAAATGTTTGAGAACTTGCATGATTCAATGGGTAATTTCTATCTGGAAACTCCACGTTCTTCAGTTCTTGGAAAGTTTCTTGGGAAGTTCCATTGATTATTTCCTTACCTTCATTTTTATCTGTCCTCTTTCTCTGAAACTCTTATAATTTGGATGTCGAATTTCCTGGACTTATCCTCTGATTTTCTTATAATTTCTCTCCTGCTTTCCATCTCTTGTTGTTTTTTACTTTCTTGGAAATTTCCTCAACTTTATCTTCCAACCCTTTTATTGTTCTTTTCATTTATGCCATTGTTGATAGTAGTTCTCTGAATTTTTCTTTTTTAGAACATCTTATTCCTATTTCATGAATGCAGTATCTTTTTAAATTATTTGAAAATATTAATTATAGTTTCTTTTAAGTTTTCTCATCTTTACATAGCCTGTTTTCTTCATGTTGCTTTTCTCTGTTTATTGGTTTTGGTATCTGTCACATTAAAAGCTTTCCTCAGATATCTGGTAATTCTTTGTTGTTTGCTTAAATGTAACTGTAGAAAGACACAAAGCTGATTTGAGGTGAAGATGGCTGAGTGTTTGTGGGTGGGATATGGGTAGAGAGGCTCGGCATTCAGTCTGCATATGTTCACCTAATCCACCCACCTTACTTTTGGTACACTCTATGATTTCAACTGTGCCTGGTGTCCCCTAACCCAAAAACCCTCAGTTTAACCATCAGAGAAGAAGGGAATACAGAAGGGGAAGTTACCCAGTAGCCTGGAATGGGGATACAGCTGCTTCTTAACTTTCAATTGATCCTCCTTATTTTAGCCCCCTTCAACTCCTACTTTTAGAATTAGCTGGTGCTACCAATTCCTGAGCCTTTCAAAGTTTCAAAAGTATGAACTGGGTTGGTTGTCAACTTTCCCAACTGCTGGCTTTCTCATATCTGCTAAGTCAATAACTTCTCATACATTTGCTTCCCAGCTTCCAAAATTATATTGTTGTATGCTCCCTCATTCTATCATCCTTGTGGGTTTATGTCTTAAAAGTATCCCTTTACAGTGGTTTGGTGAGGTGTCTGAAAAGAATTAATTTTAATGCATTGTTCAATCTCCAAGTTTACCTGAAATCCAGAAATGTATGGTCTTTTGAATGTAACTGTGGCATAGTTCTGGAACCCAAGACACACAGTAACTATCCTTATCTCTCACAGAGTACATTTTAACATAAATAGTTTAAGCTCTGAGTGGTGGGGTTTTGGTACACATTCCGGAAGAACAGGCTTTGTGAAACAGAGAGAAACTCATTGGAAAAGTGACGAGAATAATTTTTAGAAGGATATACAAGCCATGGACACTAATGGTAGGGTTTTTTATGCTCAAGTTTTTATACTCCATTAGCAATATTGTAGAGCTCTATCAATCAATTATAATCACTTCCGCTATATTTTTTACATCACCCGATGAGAATGCCCAAAGTGGCATTTAGAGTAGCTAAAATATTGATCCCTGAAAAACATCACAAAACATTTTAATTAATGGTATAGTCTAGATAACTTGTTCCTTAAAAGTTACTCAGAGGCATGTAGTTTCCTATTCCTTAGTGCTTTCTGTACAAATCAAATTAGTTTAACTCATAGGAGAAAAGGCCTCCTTCATCCATTGGGCCTCCATAAAAGCATTAGCTAAACAAGAGCTCTATTTGGAAGAAGAAGACTATATTATACTTGGGTTTCCATGGTCATTTGATTTCATTCCGTTTTCTTTCTTTCTTTCTTCCTTCCTCCCTCCCTCCCTCCCTTCCTTTCTTTCTTTCTTTTTTTTAAGGAAGATTGGCCCTGAGCTAACATCTGTTGCCAATCCTCCTCTTTTGTTTTCTCCTTTTTTTCTCCCCAAAGCCCCAGTACATAGTTGTATATCCTAGTTGTAGGTCCTTCTAGTTCTTCTGTGTGGGATGCCATCTCAGCATGGCTTGATGAGCTGTGCGTAGGTCCGTGGATCTGAACCTGCAAACCCAGACCACTGAAGCAGAGCGCGTGAACTTAACTGCTACGCCACTGGGCTGGCCCCCATTTTCTTTCTAACAAAAGGTTAGTTCCATGCAGATGCTTCTGTCAGAACTGGGCCTGTCGAATCTGTTAAACTTTAGAAAGCCCATAGCCAGCCAACACTAAAATATGAAAAACTAGCTATTTATGTAGCAATCATAAGGGGTAAAGTTGGTGATGGGATCTATTTAATGTATGTAACCACTTTTTTGTTGTTTGTGAAGTAGCTAGTTTAGAATTATTTTAAATGCCAAGTTTTGTGTAATAATATGGAAACAAACAACACATCCATTGTTAACCCGAAGGGTGAACAAATCCTAAAATTAACTGTATATAGATATCAAGAGACAGAAGTCTCTAGCTAAGCATGGGTCCTTCGAGATCACTTCCATTTGAGAGCCTTTTGCTTCCCTGTAGTTCATGTTAGAGGAAAGTTCTGAGACTTGGACAGACAGCATCTGACAAGCAGCACTGCTGATTCCCTCTTCTCACACTAACAGCTTCTACTTGCCCCGTGATGACCACATACCCAGCTCTTGCAGCAAAGAGATGGCTTTTCCGTGATCAGCTGATGTCCACCCAAGCAGCAGCTTTCTTTACCCTCCTCAAACTAAACGATCATATCCATCATGCAGGAGTCAGAACTAAGGCCCCTCTCAATTCTGAGACTCAAATGGAGAGGCCAGCACACCCTTAGCTAAGCTGTGTACTCTTCTGGAAGAAGAAATGCACTGGTGGATGTTACTAAAATGAAAAGTTGCTCGTGCTGGAACGGGTAGGTAAAACGCTTGGACTGTTTTCAGTGTTTACACTCTGTCTTCTTTTCCTTAAACATTTCTGCTTTGTCATTGATGTTTCAACCCAGAGTGGAAATCCATAAGAGGACTACAGAATGCTCCATAAATGTTTATTGGGCATCTATTATGTTTCAGGCCCTGTGGGTCAGCAGGGAATGAGACAGCATGGTCGCTGGAGCTTCAGTCTAGCTAGGGAAGGAGAGGGTAAAAAAATAGTCACACAAATAATGTGCCTAATTATAAATGTAATAAATGGTATGTAGGAAAAATAAAGGGTGCTTCTGAGAATATATTACAGGGCACCTGGGCTGGTTGGAGGGAAGGTTGGGAGGAGTTCATCAAGGAACACTTCCTTGTAGAAATGGCATGTAAGCTGAGACCCAGAGGATGAAGAGCCAAGTTGAGGAGGAAGAGGGAGACAGGGGTGGAGGGAATGGTTCATAGAAGAGGAGCCCCATGAAACAAAGCTTTGAAGAGGAGAAGAGCTTGATGTTCTAGGAATGAAAATAGGGTCAGTGGAGCTGAAGAATAAATGAGAAAGGAAGAGATTAGTACAAGACGAGACTGGAGGGGCAGTTAGGGGTCAGATCCCACAGGCTCAAAGGTCATGTTAGGAATTTTAAATTGCTCCTTAAAATAAATGATACATTTTAAGCAGCAGAGTGGCATGATCACATTTACATTTTAGCAGATGAGTCTGGCTACTGTAAAGAAGATAGATTGAAAAGGGGCAAGAGGAGGCAGGGGAAACTAGGTGGGCGGCTACTACAATTACCTAGGTAAGAGCTGATGGTAGTTTGGGTGATGGTTAGTGGAGATGAGGAAAAGTAGATAGATCTGAGCTATATTGAGAAGGTACACTGACAAGACTTATTAGTTAATTAGATGAAGGGGGTGTTAAGAGAGAGGGAAGTGTCAAGTATGACTTAGGTTTATGGCATGAAGAAGTGGGTAGATGATATACAGCAGACACATATAGGCTTTTCCTTCAGTTTTATATGAACCGAGGAGGCTGAATTCATGGTGCAAAAACATTAGCATAGGGTCTGGGGTCTGATTCTGGCTCTGCCACTAACAAATTGTGTGATAGTAATTTAGCCTTTCTGAGCGTTAGTATCCTCATCCATCTAGCAAAATGCTAGGCTTGGGTTAGATCGTGTCTAGGGGCCAATAAAGAACTACAATAAAGAACCAGATCTCACACTCTGGAGTTAGAGTTTAGCTTGAATACCAGCTATTAAAGTTGTGTGACCTTGGGCAAGCTACTTAAAATTTTTAAGCCTCATTCATTCATTCAATCAACATACAGTTATTGGCAGCCAGGCCTGTTCTAGGAGTTAGGGATACAGCAGTGATTAAAATAAAGCCATTGCCCAAATAAGCTTAATAAGGGCAATAGACAATAACAAGATAATTTCATATAGTGATTAATGTTGTGAAGAAAATAAAACATTAATGAAATAGAGAATAACTACAAGGCAGGGGGTTGCTACTTTTGCTGGCATTGTTGGGTAATGCCTCAGCTCTCTCATTTGTTAAGTACAAGCAATAAAGGTACCTACTCATAGTGTTGTTGTGAGGATTAAATAAGACAATGCATGTAAGGCACTTAGAACAGTGCCTGGCACACAGTACACTTTTTATAAAGTTAGCTGTTGTCGCCGCTGCTATTGCCATTATTATTATTTTTACATGTTTTTATCCAGGGAATTTTATCAACCTTGATTATATTTTTATGATACTTTCAGGGAGATTATTATTCCTAATTGATAACACCCAAATCAAACCAAAACTGAACTTTGAAAAAATTTGCCCTAGCTATGGGAACTTTGAAAATCAATCCTTAACAACAATTCCTTATATATGGACAATACTTGTTCTATACTTGTCCTCCCACTCTGATCCATTAACAGACTTGCTGTGAATAATAAATTATTAAGTGCAGGCCTCCCTATGTTTGTGGAGCCAGATCAGAGAGAACACGGGTACATCTGAGTGAACGAGAATGTCAGCGTAGCGCTGTACTGTGAGCAGGTGGACGCTTGCCCTGTGACGTTCTAACATTTATTGAATGCTGACCGCTGCCCAGGCACTACGAGGTGGATGAGGAAATCGAGGTACGGAGAGGGTGAAAAACCTCCCCCCAAATCACGCAGATATTTTGTCACAGAGTTGGAATTTGAACCCAGATAATCTGACTCTAGAGCCATTCTTCTTAACCCCTGTGCTATACTGCCTTCCACTAGATTGCAAAAACAAGGGTCCTAATGAATTGTTTTGCAATTTTGTTTCTTCTCGTGTTCCTGGAGAAGCCAGGTGAACTAAAAGGACAGATAATGAGCATGTGAAAGGAGGAGAAGTGAAGGGGCACAAAAAATTGCCCAAGTATTTCAACAATAAATTCTTCCAGGACTATAAGATGGGTCAGTTTACGGGTGTGATTTGATTAAACATGCATTAAAATTTAAAACTTAAATTTCAGTTCATATACCTATTAATGTGATGATTATGAGGTAAGGGAAAGATAAAAGGAGTCACAGCTCTGTCCTGATGCTGAGGTAGGGAGGGGAAGATAGTCTCCAGAGAGCATTCCCCAGAGGCCCCAGCCTTTGGTCTGATGGTCAGTTGTAGAGTAGATGCTGGGAAAGTAACTAAGTGACAGATGAGAAATGGACACAGGACAAGGAAGATGCTGAAGGATCACTGAGAAAAAGAAATACAGTAATCCCCCTTTATCTGTAGGGGATATGTTCTAAGATCCTCAGTGGATGCCTGAAACCACGGATAGTACCGAACTCTATATATACTGCGTTTCTTCCTGTACATATATATTTGAGGTGTGACGGCAAAACTAGCACAAATTTCTTTTTCATCCTTCACAATTTCACAGATAGAAGATTCGTTCTTATCGTAGATCTTAGCAACCTCAGCAAACGATGTTGTTCCTTTCCTTATGAAGTTAAGAACTTTCACCTTTTCACTTAAAGGAAGCACTTTACAGCTTCTCTTTGGCATATCCAAATTGCCAGCATCACTACTCTTGTGCTTTGGGGCCATTATTAAGTAAAATAAGGGTTACTTCAACACAAGCACTGTGATACCATGACAGTCGATCTGATAACTGAGATGGCTACTAAGTGACTAACTGGCAGGTAGCATATAAAAGGGATGATTCACATCCCAGACAGGACAGACCAGGACAGCATGAGATTTCATCACGCTACTCAGAATGGGGCACAATTTAAAATTTATGAATTGTTTATTTCTGGAATTTTCCATTTAACATTTTCGGACCATGGTTGACCGCAGGTAACTGAAACCGCGGAAAGTGAAACCACAGATAAGGGGGGACTACTGTACACTACAGCCACAGCCACAGCTTCAGTGGCTCATACAAGGAAGACAAGAACTTGGAAGACAGTTCTGAGGCTTATTAGCTTTGTGACCTTAGCAAGTCACTTAAGCTTTCCTTATATCAACTCCTTATCTGGAAGTAATAACACTACCTACCCCACAAGTATAGATGTGAGGATTAAATGAAACACCAATTAAGTGCTCAGTTAGTGTCTGTTGTTATTGTTATTAGCAGCATCACTTACTGAAAATTTATTTACTGTTTGGCAAACAATGAGCTGTGTATTTTATATGGATTATCTCATTTAATCCTTAAAACAACCCTGTAAGAGTGCCAGCCCTGTGGCATAGTGGTTAAGTTTGGCATGCTCCACTTTGGTGGCCTGGGTTCTCAGGTTTGGATTCTGGGCGCAGACCTATACCATTCATCAGCCATGCTGAGGCAGCAACCCACATACAAAATAGAGGAAGACGGGAACAGATGTTAACTCAGGGCTAATCTTCCTCAAGCAAAAAAAGAGGGAAATTGGCAACAGATGTTAGCTCAGGGCTGATCTTTCTCACACAAAAAAAAATAAAACAAAACAAAAAACCAACTCTATATGATAAGTACTATCATTATGGCCAGCTAAGGGGCACAATAAGGTACAAGGAAGCACAGAGAGCTTAAATGGCATAGTCACGATCTGAGCCCACACACTCAACCTCTGGAGCCCATTCTCTTAATCACTACACTATATTGCCCCAACCCTAGTGGCTGGTCCTAGAGTCAAGAGAACCAGTTTTTAGTTCTCATAACTCTGTCAATAACTAATTTGGGGACTTTGGACAAATCATATTTGGGCTCTAGCTTCAAGAATAAAATGGAAAGGTAGAATTGATTTCTCAGGCCTCTTCTAACTCTAAATCCACTGGCTATAGATCATTATATTTGTGCATTTCCAAAAGAAAGCTATAAAATTGTCAGTGGGCTGTAGCCCATGACATTTTAAGGAAATTAGATTGGTTAAATTATTTCATTTGCACTATAATCTCAAATTTAAACCCCTACGAGAAAATATTTTAGATAGGATTCAAAACGGTGTTAGAAGTCAAGTCTTCATAACGTCTATTTTAATTGAATTAGAACCGCCTTTGTTAGTTAAATTTCACAGCTTCAGAAAAGAACTGCTCTACATCTATATATTCTAGTTGTGACAGCATTTTATTTAGTTAATCTAGCATGTTTAATAACAGACAACTTCCTCAAATACAATTTTTCCTCTCCAATATTGAGCACAATTCTCAGATATATTCTGTATTTTTTCCTCAAACATATTTCTTCCTCTTCAGGGTAACAAACTACTTTTTGGGCAGAAGAAATTTTCCCGAGGTCTCAAAGCACAGGTAGAAGAACATCTCCCAATGCGAGATCTCTGGGCCTTGCTGAGAAAATCCTCCATCTCCATTGGTCAGAGACGATGTCAACAAGTGAGAACAGTCATTCTAGAAAAGGTAGATGCAGAAAAACAGACCAGAGTGCTCCTAGTGGGAGGGGAAACCTGGCCTGGGTTTTCCCAGAAACACAGCACATCCTTCCCATAGTAAAAAAAAGAGAAGACTTTCATTGTCAGTTTTACTCCAAGTAACACCCTCCTCCAAGACCTTGCTGTGCTCAGCGTCCTCAGAGCAGGGTGATTAGGCCACCATTTTGATGAGATCACCCTTTTCCCTTTTAAATTTAGGACTGTGTTGTGTCTTGAAAAGTCATGTAAGAGCAGCAATGTGTCAAATGTAGTGGAACAAAGAAGAAAGTGTTAGAAATAACTGTTATTGTTCTTTATCTTAGGTATTGAGCCACTTCACCCACACAGACACACACTTGTTACACGGCACGCCAAAGAAGAGTAAGGATAGTGAGCTTCCCCCCCACCCCGAGTTACCTATGATTTATGAATTTGATTTCTACAGCAGCTGCCTGCGTTGGAGTCCAGCTTTATCTCACTTCTAGGTAAACACTGACTGAATTCCAAACAGATTGAAAGCCTTGTGTTCCATGTGGAGGGCATGCTCTGCACATTTATGAAAGCTTCCCTGGAGAGAAAACGGTATTCAGGAGGCACATGTTACAGGTGCCAGAGCAACATACATTTATTAAACGGCCCTGGTATTAGGCTCGTTAGGCAACAGAACTCGTTTATTGAGCATTGTTTATTTAGTATTGTTTGGGAGGTGTGCGTCCCAGCATTTCAAAACTGCCTTCATTCCAAGTTCCTCCTCTTAGGAAAGGGGAAGGAGGAGGACCGCCTCACCTTCTTACAGCAGGAATTGCCATTAGCAAGTTCCAAAAGGTAAAACACCATTCAGCAAATTGACTTGGTAAATAAGGCAACATCTCATCGAGGTTCAGTCTAAACCCACTTTAAACAAACCCCTCTCTGCCATTTTATCTGAAAGTAAATGTATGATATTCAGATTGCTAAAAAAGTCTGCGAGTTGGCTGAGAATCTCAGCTGTGCAGAATGGCCAGGGCCCTGTCCTTCCTGTCTCCCTGCTCATCATTATTCATTGATAGGAAGGAAACATGATGGTCTGCTCTCCAGAAATTTCTGCTGCTGCACAAACTTGGGCGGCTCACTGTAACTAATGTGGAAATGTAGTGCGAAGCACGTCCTGGCTGTAAACACAGCGGTCTTGCTCTGTCAGGGTCATCTACAAATGGCTCCAACCAACTTATATGATTGTCTTTCACACCTTTTTGTATTTTTTAAAGAAATGAATTTGCTTTCATTTTCCTTCCCCAATTTTACAATAGTCATTAAAAATTAAGCAACACTGGGAAAAGCCTTTTGTGATTATAGCCTTCATTCTCCTGCAACAAACTGGATCTATAAATTTATGTACCATTGTAGATGTAAATTACAAAATTTATATTCAACTATATTAAAACATCTATTCCAAAACTGATTACCAGTTGTGAAAAGCAGACAGGCTTATCACTTGCTGTCAGTTGTTCATGTCTAGTTAAGCAATAATGTGCTAAAACTGCTCTTTTGTTTTGTGTAAGAATTTTGGCAATAGAAGAAATGAACACTCGGTTAATAAAAACTCAGGCTGCTTTTTGCTTTGATGGAGGAAGCAGCTGCCTGTTTTCATTTGCTGCAGAGCAGCAAAACCCATCAATATAATAAGCAGCTTAGATGCATCCATCCACAGCATCTGTAAGGATATAGGGCTATTCGCTCAAAACCAATCCCTGGTTTAATTTTAACAAAGATGTGTCTGACATATTTGAAAATGCATTATAATAGGTTTTGAAACATGAACAATTTCTCTTTCTTTTAAATACTTTTTACGGGTTTGAAAGGTTAGTATACATGCTGAATGATAGTGATGATAAAAACCAGCCCAGATGTGAGGCCATCCTAAAACAAGGGCAGAGAAGAGAGCAAATCAAGAGGCAGTTACTTGGTTCCCTTCAAAATGGGAGTAATTCATTTGAATGTACTTTCATTCATTTACTCATTCAAACAAATATTTACTGAATCCTTACTATATACTGAATTGGGCTAGATACTGAGGCCACATTTCCTGCTCTCAAAGAGTTCCTTCTTCAGGGGAAGAGATGGACACAAAAATATAAGTAAAACAATGCAGTAAGCACAGTGATACAGACTCACATTTTTCTACTACCTTTTTATTTTTTTCAAATTAAAATGGGCATAGAACACATTAGAAACCATTTAAAATAAAAATTAAAAATCAAATACTATCTCTTCTATTATATAGTCACACACTTCATTAGACATACTGTTAAGAAAAGATGATCTGAAAGAAAATTGAATTATGTTTAAACATATGTCAAACTGTTTACTAGCGTAGCCAAGAATTATTACACTTTGGAGAGAAAGTTTTTGGATTTTAAGTTTTGTTTGGACAGCCTCTGATTTTACAATCACCATCAGACACCTTTACATGATCATGAATATACCACATAGAAAGCCTAACAGAAAACACAAACTTTAAAGTAACTTACAATGTGATACAATATGCTTTGGCTAATAAGCATGCTAAGAGATTTTTATTTTATTTTATTTTAGTGCTTGGTGGCATTCCAAAAAGTCAGATAATTCTAAATCTTCCTCTTTTTCTGATTCAATATCAGATAAGTGAGCATCTCAGCATGATCAACTAGGGACCTGTCTGATGGTATATGTGAATGTAGGGTTAGCCATCACAGCTTCTCAGGATATCAAATTTAAATGAGCACTCATTTGCAGAAACATTGAGAAAATGCTCCCATAAATGTAGAGCTAAGGGCTTTCTTATTCAGTCATGTTCACTATAAAATGTACATACCTGGGTTTTAAAAATAACCTTTTTATTTTGGAATAATTTTAGATTTACAGAAAAGTAAAAAGTTGCAAAGATAGTACAGAGAGTTACCGGATACCCTTAACCCGGTTTCTCTCATTGTCAACATCTTACACTTGTCAAAACTAAGAAACTGACATTGGTACATTAATATTAACTAAATTCATGAGTTTGTTTTTAACGGAAAGGTTACTATTCAAGATGAGGGCTGATGAAGGTGTGTGTCAGAAAGTCACAAATTAAAACCTAAAGGATAACACTAGCATCTATCATATCTTTCCTTCTCTTAATTCTCTTCCTTCCTCTTAAGTTACTCTAAAGAAATTCATATCAGATTTAAGAGTTAAAACAGGACATAAAATGCATATACTTCAGAGTTTAAAAAAAAATCTGACTCCATCAAGAGAACTGTGTAGCCAAGTGAAGCCATGGTTCCCCATTCCTTTGTTGAACGGGCAGAATATTATTTCTAGGTCATTATTCACATAGAAATTCTGATTGCCCCTATTCAATTAATACTTTCATAGCACAGTGTGATATGGACCTTATAACCAATCTGTGGCAGCATGAGTTAAGAACCACAAAGAAGTCAGAGGTCATTATTTTTCACCCATTCAGAGTGTTTATAAAGCATTCACTATCCACCCTCTCCTGTCTGTGCATGCTTTCTTCCTTCCTCTGCTCCACTGCTTAAAGGCCAGGCACAATACTTCCACAATCTTGCAAAGCTTCACGGGCTATTTACTGGTTAATGGTGGTCTCTTCAATAGCAAGCTGAAAAGACACCTTTGGGGAGATTCTCTCTAGTTATAACTGGTAGTTGCCATGGACTGAATTGCTTTCCCCCAAAATTCATATATTGAAACTCTAACCTCCAAGGTGATTGTCTTTGGAGATAGGGCTCAAAAGGAGGTAATTAAGGTTATATGAGCTCATAAGGGTGGGACCCCGTCATGATAGGATTAGTGTCTTTCTAAGAAGAGACTCCAGAAAGTGTTCTCCCCAACCCTGTGCTTGAACAAAGAAGAGCCACAGCAAAATGGCCTCACACAGCATAGAAGCCTCAAAGAGAAGCCTCAACAGAAACTGACTATGCTGGTACCCTGATCTTGAACTTCCAGCCTCTGGAACTGTGAGAAAATAAATGTCTGTTGTTGAAGCCACTCAGTCTATGTCATTTTGTTATGGCAGCACAAGCTGACTAAGACAGTGGTCAACCCTTGGTGCCTGATGTTTGGGTGAATACTCCCTCTCAAGCCCCTGTACATTCTAAACTGAAAGAACTCCCTCCCTAAAATGTAGACAGGTCGCACAGAACAGACAGAGCACAGCCATGGCCTCAATGGAGCCCTTCACTTTGTCCATTACTTTCTTCCCTCCTTTCCCTTCAGTTTCCCCTCTATCCATCTCATCTTCTCTCCTATAAAAGTTTATCTTTACTGCAGTTTTAAGACCCCTTTTCCCATTTAAAAGAATTCATAATAGAAAAGCAAACAATCATACTCTGATAAAGAAATTTTGCTGATAACATCTTCAAGGTTTCATAAGAATATTTTGATCTGTTTCTTTATGTTGTCTTTGAACATAAACTCCTTGGGGGCAGGGAGCTCATTGCTTTTCTTACTTCTCTGTGGCATGTTTACATGATGCATGGGAAAGTATACTGAATTCATGTAGAACAGTAGCAAAATGGTCTAAACTTGGAACTTAATAAAAAATGAATCCTGTTTTTTTTTTTACAAGATTTATTTGCTGGGCTTTATATGATGTATTTACTCAGGACCTGATTCTACCTATAAATGCAATCACAGGTCAATTCTTGTGTGGATAAGTTTCTAATTGCACTCAATCCACTTTCACTGGCTTTCTTATCTATATTCACAATCTGCAGAGGTGGCAGGACAATTATCACCAGAAGACAGGATAAATGCTCTGGGGAGTAAGGCTGTCCTGGGCCTGAAAGGTGCATGCTTACAAGTTTCCAGGCCAGCAACAAAGAATACGCATTCAATAGGCCATCTTTCTCTAAATCAATCCTTGTGCCTCATTCAGCAGAGCACGTGTCATGGGTGCTCATATCTGGGGCTTATCTGTGGATATCTACAAACATGTATGTCTCTAATCATAGTAGCCTGGAATGAGTCCCAGAATGGGCCCTTTAAGTGACTTGAGATACAGAAAATTATTCTCTGTGTTGCTTTTTTTTTTTTTTTTGGTCCCTGCTCTTTGTTGTGATAAAATTTGTAACCTTACCCATATAGCAAAGTGTTTTCTCTGAGAATCACAACTCCTTGAGAAGGACCTTCAAAAATACATTATTTAAACTGAACTATTGCTCCAAACGTGACACCATAATATTCTTTCTGCTGAGAAAAATACAAAAATTCTAGACCTGTTATATTGTAACTGGCCCTTTCACACCAGGCCTCACCAGCGTTCTTAAGTTGAGATCAAAGTGCACGGGCTGAGTTGTTGAGAGTGGAGAAGTCATCATGGTCTCTATGGACTCATGCTGGACTTCTCAGGACAGAAAACAGATTTCCTTCTCTCTCCAGCAGCAAAGAGTTCATGTTATCGTGAACTTCATCATTCCTTCTCCTTGGTCCCACCCTCAACAAATGATTGAAAAAACGCCTTCAAATCCAGAGTGTTGTATTTAGACTGGAATATATTTTTCATCTGTTTATGTTGCGCAATAGCACTGAAGAGATTTTGGCTGAGCAAATACTATAGACAAATCTCAATTCATACCATAATTGACATGAAAAACAATAACCTTTTGGAAGAATATGAAATAGTGTTTACATATCACAAGACTAATTAGCTACTGCTTTTCATGGTAGCTTCAAAGAAATCTCAATTTAGGAAGCAAGGCCCAAAAGAATTAAGGGGCTTGCTTAGCACTTAGCTAGTTAGTGGCTGAGCTTGGGTTAGAATCTTAGTTCCCTAATAACTTACCTTGGTTCTCTTTTCAGAGTAAGAGACTTGAACAATAGCGCAGAAAAGACATCAGGATTTGAATTTGCAACTTGTGGAAAGGTTTTACCTTCCAGAAATCAGTGTTTTAAGAAACGAATCATACTCATTTTCCATTTCAACATATTCACAGACTCTTAGCAATTAAATTTAAGTCCTTTTGGTTTTTATCTCTCAATAAACAGTTTTACAGAAACACTCACTGTCTCCAAACCATGCCCCAACATACTGGCTGGTGGAAGACGCTATAGATACATTCAGCTGCAGCTCACCTAATATCAGAACCTCTGAATTGAGGCCAGGAAGCAATGTACAATTTCCGGAAATAGTGACATCTTTCTCCAGACTTACAATGATTACATGCCTTGCTTTATAAAATTGGGCTTCTGTTTGTTTTCAGGAAATTTATCATCTAATCGGTCACTATTCTTACTGATTCAAATGTCTACAGGTAATTTGTCCCGCAATTAAGAGTTTGTAGCAGATTCCAACAATTCTTTTGATTACCAGCATTCCAGTCATAATAAAAAAGTAATTTTATTTTGTTGTGTCTAGGAAGGGGAAATCATGTAATATATACAATTTTCACACACACCACAGTGTTGAGAAATGTAATTTTCTGTGTATTCTCTTCTAAGGACATTTTCAACATTTCTGGATTGTCTCTGCACTCAGGAACAGGATTGAAATCTCCACTTTGGTATTTATCTGAGGCTCTGATAGCTCAGTCGTCTGCCGCCAAATGCCAAGATAGGGGGAATCTCATCATCCGAAGACCAGCTACATGATGGGCAGTTAATAGATATATCAAACCTTAGGATATATGCTAAGCTGAAGAGATGATTGGTCGGTTGATACACTGATTGATTAGCATAGGGAGAATGGGTTTCTTCTTGACAACCTAAGATTATGCTTCAGCTAAGCTCAAATTGCTTACACCTCTTCTATTGGGTTTAAAATTACAGTCCTGTCATCTAAAATCTCTCTTCAATGAAATTTTTACCATATATAAAAATTAAAGAGAAAAAGAAAGTAGGAGCCCTGGATAAGAGTAAATGGAGTAGATACATTTCATGCTACTGTTGTTGGTTCCACTAGGAAAAGGTGATATGTAAATCCTCTTGAAAAATGTTATGTGTTTCATAAACAGTTATTGAATACCATACAATAATACAGGGGGAAAAGTTCAGTATGTTAAAGTCAGTGAACATTACATTCACAAACACATTAAAGTTAGCTCTCCTCTATATAAATAGGAGAATTACAGTAAAGCACTCTATTAATCAGGCTTACTTTCTAGGGCACATAGACCCCCATCCTGGGTTTTTAATATTTTTAACTGCTGGCATGCCTTTCAGGGGGCAGGGAAGAAAGGGCTGATTTATGGAGACTGCGGATTAGCTTTGTTTTTGAAGCAGCTTAACACAAGTAGTAACTTCTTTAATTAGCACTAATGATCCTAAAGATAGTCACATGTACGTGTTGAAACATTTGAATATTGTGCCTGTTTCCCACGCACGTGGAATCAGGTACACTTTAAAATGAAACAAAACCAGATGAATGAAGGAAACACAACCCTGATCTATCAAACTCTAAACTGATATTTAAGTGGTATTGAATAAAAAGCATCAAGACTTTACATAAAAGGCCTACATTTAGAGCTCTACCAACATCCAATATTCTTAGTTAACAATAAATTCATTAAACATAATCTTGGTTTATGATGTCCTGTTTAAAGATGCAATCTCATTGTACTCCCAGTTATCAGGGACTGGGTAGAGAAAGGGCCTTGCTCTCTCTCCTTCCTCCCCATCCCCTGCCCCTCCAAAAAAAAAAAAAAAAAAAAAAAGCTGGTAGGCTTTAATTCAGCACTTTGAAGAGCACCCCCTCCTCTGCCTGAGCAAATAAGGATTTGGTTGCTGAATCACACTGGATAAGTGGTTCATTGAGAATGTTAAAATCTGCATTAATAAATAGGACTGGGCTTCTCGGATTTTCCCCCTTCCTATCAGCTATGAGCGGTAGGGGATCAGCTGCGACTAAAATCCCCAGCTGAACAACCCACATACAACTCAGTGAGCAGACTTAAAACAAGGCCATTTATTGGTGACTGTTATGCAAACAAAGCGTCCAAGTCTTAGAAACAGACGTCAACTGAAGCATATGCTTACTGTAAACTGGAATTTGATTCTCTTTATAAAAATAGACATAAATGGGCCTTCAGAAAGTAGACTGCCTCTTGTTGTCTACCATTGCCTAACTTGATGCAGCCTAAAGCTTTTAAAGAGATGAATAGACTGATACGTGAGGGCAAAAGAATAAAACTCAAAAAAAATTAAATTGGAAATAAACGATAACATGTTGGAGCAGTTCCCAGAAGCAATTTTACAGATTTTTCTCTAAAAACACAAGACGGGAAGTTAAAGGCTTAGTGCAGGTCACCCATAGCACGTCGAGTTATCATTTCCTCCCACTTAGTGTAGAAGGGAAACTGCACGTTAGGGTGGCAAGTTTAGGAGCGCATACTTTTTCCCCTCCTCTCTCTTTCTTTTTCTCTCCCTTACCTCTTCTCACATCTTGATGTCTTTTAAATGTCACTTATTTTACATGAGGCAGTTGGTGGAGACATGAGTCAACAGCAATCAGAACCATTATCCCCTGCCGCGAGTCCTGGTCTTAATGCATTGTGACACCTTTGCTGGCCAGCCACCGATTTACCTTTCTGCTTCTTAGGGAATTAAGTGGCATCATGTGAAAATGGTTGTGATATGAACAGCATGGGCATAACTGGTATTAAATTTACCTCTCAGCCTAAGTGAATTTTCCTCACATGTGACTAATCAAAATGAAAGCTTGTGGACCCAGGCTGAGCTGGCCAGCACTTCCCCACCCCTGGGACCAGGGCTATTTTGTTTTATCTCTTTGTACAAGCTGGCAGAAGTTTAAAGTGAAGGGGATAATCCAGTGCTGGTGTCTTTATGAAATAACATCCTTACATGAAGAGGCTTTTAACTGTCTGTCGCTGTCCTCTCAAAAAAAGAGTGTGACAATCTCATTTTGCTGAGCACCCTCCCATGAAAAGGAAAAATAATAGCTGTGGCTGCCATGGCTAGTACTGACCTTACATGATCCATTATCCACTAAACACTTTAAAAGTCAGTTTTACATACACTGTGGGGGGAAATGAGGGAACTATCACGATCATTTTCACTTTAGTGAATTTGCCATCCATTTGAAGTCAGTCACTTGATATCCCAACACATCCAGCCAGTGTCATAATATAATGCAAAAGAAAATTCAGTTGATTAGAAGATGCCAAGCACAGACACACTGGTACCCTACTATTGAAAACATTTGCTAGGAGTAATGGCAGCAGTGAAATGGCTTTGTGTGAACTCTCCTCAAACTTAAACATAAGAAAAAGAACGATCAAAAACTAAGTCCCTCAAATTTTTAGAAGTGCTTGACATTCCTACAAAAATGTTTGACTAACCACTTAGGAGAGATCAGCAGGTGCCAAAGGAAGTGCAGGCTGAGCAATTATCATCCTGCACAGTCAGCCTGATGCTTATTCACAGACAAGAGTGGCTTGCATTCCACCATGAACAACTGTGCATGTTGCTGATAATAGAGCAGAGGTATTGCTAAATTGGTACTGAAATAGCACACCTCGTTTACTTCCAGCAACTTATTTGTGGAAGGCAGTGAAGGCTGGAATATTTTCTCATCACTACAAGAATACTCAACTCATTGTTAACATTAAAATTAGTTTTCTGACATGGATCATGCTATGCATTTACTTTTCCTTAAATAGGAACTTCCCCGCTCAGAGTAAAACACTAATGGCATTTCTGTCCCCTTGTGGATAACGCATTGCTTCATTAATAAACCATCTAGAAGCCTGACTGGTAATCAGAGTCTTGGCCACTTTACAGTTCTTCACTCTGAAGTTCAAAAACTGTTTCCCCTTCCTTTTGGTAATACATTTATTCTTGAACCCTCTGCTCTGAGGCAAGTATACAGAAAGGAAAAAAAAATCAGGGGGAGAGATGGCTGAGAGTGTGGCAGCAGTTCAATATCAAATATAGTAACTGCCAAATCTTGAGCCACATTTATAAAACTTAATTTTACTATGTTAGGGTGCTGGGGCAAGGGCAAAAGAGAATAGCCAAATAAATGGTTACAATATTCTTAAAGAGTTTATTCACCCACTCACCCCCAAAAAACTTTAATTCGAATTTTTGAGTTAATACTTTCATTCTGAACTCCATGCCCCAACAATAATAGCCAGCTTAGAGGAAATCATAATGGTTTATTCAAAAGAGTTTGAGGAATCCAATTCATAAAAGAATGGAAGGAGGATTCTGTTCAATTTTTATTGGGACCAAACCAACTTAAAACCCAGTCTGCTACAGGATTCCTGGAGATTTTCAACTCAATGTGGAGACTAGGGAAGCAAAATTCTCAAGCAGAATGAGAGAAAAATAGGATTTGGGGCAAGATAGTTATTTATGGGTAAATAAAAGTGAGTAGCAGAGCCTGCCATTTTCATAAAACATGAACACAGAATACCAGAGAATGCCATTTTTAGGGCTCAGAAGGAAGGCTATCACAAGAAAAACTTAGAAGACAATATACAAACATTCACACTTACAATATTACTCACGAGAGAAAAATAAAACACAAAATATCAGAAAGTAGCTTGTGAACTGCTATGTTACCCATTGAGTAATATTGTCTGCTTTTCCTGAGTAAAACCTGCTGTGCAAAAGAAAAATAAGAACAACCAAGCAATTGGTCTTTAGAATTTGATTACATACTTCAGGAATGAGACAGGAGTAATGAATCCAACCCAAGTGTTTGGATAGATTGGCCATCTTAGACATGCCTGAACCATTAGCTCAAAACTGGAGTGTGATACCAGGGGTGGTCAAGCTGTTCACTGATGAGCGAGCAGCCTCGTGATCACAGGTAGGCTCTGCAGCAATCTCAGAAAATGCTAAGTTTAGAGAATTATATACATGGTATACCTAGAAGTCTAATACAAGATGGAAAACTAACACGGTCCCCATTTTCACTACCTACTTGCTTACCATACCAAAACGGTAAAGGAAAGGATCAATCTGAAGTGCTCCATCACAGGCATAATTTTTCCATGCCTAGTTGGTATTAAAATTTTTCTCCAAACTACACCTAAAGATTGTTTGGAGGTTTTGCTGTTGTTGTTAATGGGTTTTCTGAGACCCAGCAACCCAGCTAGGTAAAGAATACAGTTAGTTCAGGATCCATACATGGAATTTCTATCTTCAATGCAGCTAGACATGGCCTGGCTACTCTGGACAGCTCCCTAGAGTGCAGATTGCTGATGAGGAAGTGGGGTCTTAATTTGCCTGCACGCCCTTACTCCACAAACTGAAGACAGTCTTCTACCCAGGGGTCCCTTCTGCTGAAAATGCACAAGTTGGCCTGTTTTCTTGCCCAATTGTACTTTGGTGTGTTTGTGGGGGGAGGGGGGGGAGGGTGATATTTGCTGACTCCACTTATCCCAGTTAAAACTCTTGGCACACTCAAAATAAAGTTATGAATAAGCTCGTGCCACCTTTCCATTAATCCTTCCAACTGCTCTTAATCATGGAAATGCCACTTCGACTTCATAGAAGTCTTTTTTAAAGTGAGGCTGGGCTCAATAAATCTTGCAGGTTACAATTATTTTGTATAAGATAATTTTGATGAGGCAGTCTAGGAGATGGAAATCCCTTCCAAGATTGTTTTAAGAATTCTAAATGTCAAGTCAAATCCCAAACACAAGTATGAAGAGTCAACCCTGAACACAATCACTATCCTCTGACTGGTATACAGAATTAAGGGCACTGTAAAATAAAACACAACGCTAAAATACAGTGCTTTGTTTCCTGCCAAGTGAATAAATACTGAGAGAAAAATCCTTATGAGGAAAGAAGGCTAGTGAACTAGAAGTAGGAAGATAGAATTTAAAAAGAAGAAAGAATTACCATTTATTTAGCATCTACTAAATCCTGGGCATTGTGCTGGGCTATTTATAAATATTATTACATGTAATTATCAAAATACCTTGCACATTGGGCTCTCTTGAACAGATGAGAAAATAGAGGCTCAATGAAAATGGAGGTCAGCTGACTAGCCCAACACCCTCCCTCCTCTCCAAGCCAGGGAGTGGCTGAGCTTGGGTTTGAACCCAACCAAAGCTCTTAGATCCCCTTGGCTATAGGACCCCTTCTACAGGGACAGCAAGGCTGCAATGGGTATGAAAAGGATCAGGGAAGCACAACTGATAGGAGTTGATGATACTGAATTTGGGGCATGTAGGAAAAAGTGGTTCAAGGAGGACTCAGAGGTTTAGGGTCCAGGTGACTGGGGAATTTGTGGTGTCATTAACTATAATAGGAGTGTCAGAATGACAAGCCTATGTTGACGATCAAAGGATGATGGGCTTGTTCTTGCGCATAGCGAGTCGAAGGCATCAAAGAGATATTCTGGTGGATCTCCAGGGCTTGGGGAAAAAAAGGAGCAGGATTGGCAATAGATGTTAGCTCAGGGCCGGTCTTCCTCAGCAAAAAGAGGAGGATTGGCGTGAATGTTAGCTCAGGGCTGTTCTTCCTCACAAAAAAAAAAAAGAAGTAATCAGCAATCAAGCTGAGGATGCAAGGAATGCAGATTCCTTTTCCAAGAGTTTAGGAAATATAGAGGAGAAAGACGATAGAGGCTTAAGGGAATGAAGCACAAGGGAAGATTCTTCACACTCTCATTTGCTGGCTTGATTTTTTTTTTAGAGGATGGTAACCCTTGAGCATGTTTGTAAACAGAAAAGAAGAAATTAGTGGAGAGGGAGAGGTAAAAGATGCAAGAGATAGACAAGAAAGGAGAGGAGGATCAAGACCACAGGTGGAGGATTTAGCTTAGGAAAGGAGGGAGTCGCGCCTGACTCAGGATGGGAGAGAACAAGTAGGGAAGATTGATGGTTGGGTTTTTTTTTTCCCCTTGTGGGGAAGAAATCATTACACACCAAGAATGAGAGGCTATTAGCAGGGTAGAGAAACAACAAAGCTGTATAATCAACTCTTAATTATCAGCATTTTGGTTTATCAGCTTCAAATCTTGCTTTCAAGCAAGTTAGCACTTACTCAGCTTAATTACTTGCTTTGTTAGCATTTCAAACTCAATGTAATATAACTTTGCATGTGGCCTGCAGCCCAGCGGGGTAGCATTTTGACACCTGAACACTTAACCACTTCCGTTATTCTGAGGAAAGATGTACAGTAGGGCACTTGGGTTAAGGTTGGGGGCTTCACAGCAGTCAGAGAGACAAGCAGTTAAGCTTTCCAGGTGTTACTGACTGTGTTTTCATTGTGTGGAGGCATTACTTTGTTCACAGTGATTTCTCAGATCAGTTATACCTATTTCTTCAATCTTTTATTCAACTAACATTTAGTGAACCCCAGCTATGTGCTGGAGACTGTGCTCTGGGTTTTGGATACTAAGATGGTCCCTGCAGGCAATGCATTGATAGTCTAGTGGAGAAGACAGATGTAAACAGATCATTATGATACAAAGGGGTAAGTGTACAATATCAAAATACAAATGTAAATAACTAAGGATAAATCACAGTGGGTTGTATTACCATCTTGGATTATCAACTTTCCTCTCACCTTAAATAGTTCATATAATAATGAATTGACTCTTATATACAGCACAGTAGAGAAATGAGGTATCCTGATAAATCTGATAGAAATGTCAAATTCAGTGAGCCCTATCAGACAACGAGTGATTCCGAATAGACTTCCACTGGGGAGGAAATTCAGTTCACTTCTTTTTTCTTTAGGTAACACTTAAGGTTTTGGTGCATGAAAAATAGCAAACATGATGGAAACTTTTCTTCATTCATTATCAAGAGGTTCGCTATGAAGATCAGTTACTGTGCTGGAATGGTATAAAGTAAAGAGCTCCAAGGTGCCTGGAGCCAACCATGCATTGGATTGTCTCAGCTCTGTGAGTACGGTGCCCTCAGGGTGGGTGTCCTAAACGGCTACTCAGTTCTGCTGGGCTGTTGCCTCCACTTTTCTCAATTTCTTTGTAAGTGATGCTCTCATTTTCTCACATCAGTGTTTAAATCTTTGCTTCTCTTTCTAATGACCTCTATTGTCCTCCAGTCTCCCTTCATATTCTTTCTTCTTCCCCCTTTCCTTTGTTCTCATTTCACCTGGCTCCTTATCTGTCTTTTTCCAGTGTTTCTAGGTTTTGCAGCAAGTGCCTTGGTTTCTCCAGCTACCACCAACAAATTAGAACTCTTCTTTTCCTTTTGATTAGCAGACCAACCAATCACACTGGCCAGGTATAAGCTTTAGGTCATTTTCTTTCCCCATTCACTGCCCCAAGGGTTCTTGCTTTGCCCATAGTGCCAATTTTAAAAAATCAAACAAGATCATATATGTGGAGGTGCTCTGTCATCTACTAAGAAACATGCAATTAATTAAGATTACTATTCCTTTTTTCAGCACCATTCCAGTGTCTAAGTTTGCCTTAAGAGAAAATTACAGATAACTGAGGCATTGATTTATTTTGATTAAGTGGTCATGAAATACCTGTTTACAAGAATTGCTTCCTTTCAAATAAATAGCTACAAATAGATAGACTTCACCTAACCCTCAACTATACAAAACATTGTTATTGTTCAGGTTTTCTTTTCTTTTCTTTTTTTTTTTGATGACTCACAAGGTACTTGTAAATCTTATAATGCTTCAGAGTTGTTATTATCTCAATTAACATAAAACTATAAATGTACCAAAGTGTCCAGTAACTCAAAGCTTGGTTGATAGTTTTGCAAATAAAGCAACTCTGAGTTTCTGAAATTGGGAAACATAGACACAATGCCCTCTACATTCTTGAGGCCTATTCTCCAGCTGTGTCATGGTGTTCTCTTTGAATGAATAGACACTCTGCTCATGTCAAAAGAGACTAAATTGGAGAAGAAGTCCCTAAACTCAACTAAAAAGGAGCAGTGGCCTAATGGTACAAATGGTTGTCTTGTTCCGCAAAAGTAAATTCAAGAGGGGTTCAGCAAATGTCAAACTGAGAGCAACTTAAAAAAAAAAAAAACCTACAAAATTATTTACTTTTTTAGCTACAGAAACTAGAAAAGTGGCATTTCAAATCAAAATTGTAAAAAGCTCTATCCACTCCACTTGTGAGCTGCATTTAGTTTGGGCAGGTTGTTCTGAGAGTGGAATGCACTTTTTCCAAGCATGTATTGCTGCCATTCACCAGACCTCCTTGCTAGCCTGCAAGCAGCTATCTCCCCATTATACATCCAAAGAGTAATCAGGGTGAAAAGGACAGTCAGTGTAAGAGGAAATAATTGCAGTTTAAACTACTCTTACTCATTAAGAAGCAAGACTATTTGTGGAGTGTGGGGGGTAGGGAGGGTCAGGGAGAATGGTATTGAGTTTTCATCATCCTGTCAGGGCAGGTCAAGTTTTAGCTCTAGCAATTTTGGCATGATTTTCTATAATCACATTACAGTTAAAAGTATATTAATCACAGTAACTATCACCATCCTATGGTGAGATTAATACTTGCAGAAGGACAGGAAAAGAATCTGAAGTCTGTCCCAGGTTCTGCCTCTGTGTTTGGTGGGAGCTGCCTTTTGTCTTGGAGAAACGTGGTTGAGGATCAATAAAGAACAATTATGAAAACATAACCCCCTCTTTTCCCTGTAGACGTAAGAGAAATATATGATAGGAAAAAAAATGGAGAAGGTTAAGAAGGTTTGGGAGTTGAAATTTAAAGGCCCAAACCAGCTGATAATATTTCAGAAAAAAAATCCATGAAAATTCAAGTTAAGCATGAGATGTCTCTAAATCAGTGGTTCTCAACCAGCAGAGATTTTGCCCTCAGGGGACATTTCGCAATGCCTGGAGACATTTTTGGTTGTCACATGGGATAAGAGTGGGGTGCTATTGGCATAGCGAGTAGAGGCCACTAATGCTGCTAAATATCCTCGATGCACAGGGCAGCCCCACACAACAAAGAATTATCCAGCCCCAAAAGTCAATGGCGTCACTGTTCAGAAACCTTGCTCTAAATAAACTAGAAGTAAGACTTAAATATTTGTATTTAATTTTTACTCTGTATTCCTATTACCCATCTGAGGCTTTATTATTAAGACGTTTGAAATTGTTATGCATGTCCTAGAAAAATTCATGGGTGTCACTAATAGGGCTGGAGATGTGGGGAACTAACCAATGACAGGAAAGGGCGTAGATTTTAACTGAAATTTTGCAGGGAAAAAAAGAGAGTAGGGGAGGAGACTTGGTACTGGCGCATAAGACAATAAGTTTGATTCATGATTTAATATTGTAACAAAAGAACTTCATCACACAGTACACTTCTAAAGAAAACTACAAAGTCAGCTAATCAATACTACTGGGACACTTTAAAAGCTTCACGTTAACTTTGAACAAAACGGCAGCATTTATTAACATTGCAAGCATTCCCTAGCAGCTATCTGCATCCAGGACTGGGAAGGCCTGATAGAGTCAACTAAGGTGATCCAGGGCCTGGAAAAGATTGGCAGGTCGAGAACTTCTTACAAAAAGGATGCCATGGTGAGCAGAAGAGGTGGGCTATGTTTTACAGTGTAATCTCTAAGAAACCATGGAGGAGGATTGGCCAAAGGTGATGTTGAAAAGACAGAATGTTACAGGGGCAGAGTTTCTCAAAGTATGGTTTCTGGATCAGCAGCATTACCTGGGAACTTATTAGAAATGCAAATTCTCACCTCCCACTCCAGACCTACTAAATCAGAAACTCTGCAAGTGGAGCCAAGCAATTTGTGTTTTAACAAGCTCTCCTGGAACCATGTGGAATTGTTCATGTAGATCAAAAATGATCACATATCAGCAATTTCTTACAGTCAACCCAACACATTAAGAACTTCTGTTCATTAAGTCACCATGACAATAGTAAAAAGACAAGCTGAAAACTGGGAGAAGATAATTGTAACACACAACTAACCAAGGATTGTATCCACAATATATAAGGAATGCTTTAAAAATCAATGAGACGAAGACAATCCAATAGAAAAATGGGCTGAAAACATGAACATGCATTTCACAAGAAAGGAAACATAAAAGTCATTGAAAAGGAGCTGATTACTAAATAGGGAAATACAGATTAAAACCGTAATCAGATGCCGTTACTGAACTCTCAGACTAGTGAAAATTTTAAAAGTCAGATGGTACCAAATTTTGGCAGAGATGCAGAAGAACAGGAACTTTCATCCAGTACTTATAGTAATATAAATTGATAAAAACACTTTGGAAAATAATTTGGTAACATCCAGTAAAATTGACCCAGTAATTCTACTCCTCGGGATATACCCTACAGAAATTCTTACACCAGGAGCGAAGTACAGTAATGTCCATAGCAACACTGTTGGTAACGGCAAAAAATCCAGAAATGACTCAACTGTCCATCAATAGTAAAATATAAAAATAAATTATGGAATGACCTTACAGTAGAATACTACACTGCAGTGAAAGTGAAAGAACTACACAAATAGGGATATTACTTTTTAAAATCTAAAGATGAATGACAAAGCAAGTTATAGAAGAACATATAATATTTCATCTACATAAAGTTCAAAAACAGGCAAAACAAAAATGTATTATTTAGGGATACATATATATATGGTAGAATTATAAAGAAAAACGAGAATGATGGCAAAAATTCAGGACAGTGGCTACTTCGGCAGTGGAGGGAGTGGAACACACTTGTGGAAGGACACAGGAGGTGTGATGCAACATTAGAAATATTCTATTTCAGGTGGTAGAGACAGAGGCATTACTTTTATTTCTCTTTAAAATAAATACATACATTATATATGTGCTCTTGTATGTCTATTTCAAAAAAGAAAGTAAAATAAATAAGGGTGAACAGAGGTGAGGTAGTAGGACAGTCTAGACAACTCCTCTGAGGCATTTTGCTGTGAAGGCGAGCAGAGAAACAAGATGGCTAGAGGTGTTACAGAGTCAAGAGAGGTCTTTCTTTTTCTTAAGATGAGTGATATTGCCACATGCTTTTATGGTGATAGGAGTTAATCAGCAGTGAGGGAAATTTGGTAATGAAGGAGAGAGGGAATAATTATAGGAGCAAAGTACTTAAGCTGGTGAAGAGAGCTGGGCCCCAGAGCATAAGTGGGGCAGCTAGCCTTAGAAACGAGCAAGGGCAGTTCATCACTACTACTGAAGGGAAGGTAGAGACACCATACAGACACAGATGGACAGGTAGATTTGGTGATGAGACAATGAGTAATTCTGGTGTAATTGCTTCTATTCTTTCAGCTAAATATCGGCCAGGTCATCAGCTGAGAATGACAGGAGAGGAGATGTTGGAGATTTGTGAAGAGCAAATTTACCAGGGAAATGTAGCAGGATTTCTCAAATGGTGATTTGAGATCTGTGGCCACAGATTCAAAACAGGACCGGTCAGCATTGTTGATTGCCATGGTCAGCTGCTCAGGTGTAGGCCCAGAGTTTAATTAGGGCTGGGTGAGTTTATTGAAGGGTGTGAGAGGGAGGAGTGTGGAGGATGTATATTAAGGATGAATTACACAGTGATGAGCATGAGACATGAAGAGGTAAAAAAAGAAATGAGAACCTGAGGGGGGCAGGGAGGAAGAGTGATGGGCAAGAAAAATATACAGGGTCAATGGAGTGGAGGTCTGAAAAAGTTGCACATTGCTGGAGTGGAGTTATCCCAGCAATTAACTGTAGAAAAAGAAAATGAGGATTAGCAAATGGGATGCTTAATCTGGAGATTTCAGAGGTGGTGCAGTTATTGGTGATGCCAAGATCTAGGGTATGACTATGGGAGGTGGTAGCTAAGATGGCATGGAGAAAAAGAACTATGGAGGAGATGAGGGTGAGGAATGAAAAAACTAGGGACAGATCTTCTATCTACATGGATGTTGAAGACTTTGAGAATAATGATGAAGAGGAAGATAGTGAGCCAAGTTCTAAAATCTTCAACACATAGTGGGGAGTATCTTAGAGATCAGCAGATAATAGCAACATATGATTAAAAGAAGCTACAGATTTTGAGAGAGAAGGAAGGAGAAATGTGTGAAAGTGGCAATGTGGAGCAGTGGTAAGAGGAGGAAACAGAAACAACGTCCAACTTCTGAGAGGCCCACAAGGGAAGCAGAATCCTCAGGAGAGAGCTAGATGGGATATCTCTCCTGGTGATAGACGTAAGTAGGGGAGTGAGTCATGATGGAATTAGCCAATGTAGTCCCTCAGAGAAAGATGGGGCATCAATTCCAATTAGAGTTGGGAGACTTTAGCTAGAAGGGAAGGGCCCTTAGGAAACTCCTGGATCCTGGAGCTCCCAGTGTGGGGTGGTCTGAAGTGGAGATCTCTTTCCAAGAACACAAGCTGATGCAAAGGTCTCTGGGGTCTCACCTCTCCCTCAGCTAAAATGTCTACTTCAGATCATATTATGAAATGCCTAGATGAGTATGGCTATATCTTCAGACTCTGTATATGACCTGTACAAAGATTTAAGGTTTATAAGTGCAGAAGGTTTGAGGGTAGGTGAATTGGTTACTTCTTCTCTATGGATTCTTAACTAACTGAGATCAGGTACCAGGAGCCAAAGGGCATGAAAACACATGGTCAATTTTACTGGCAAAATTGGACTGGAGAACATGGCAGGTCTCCCTTTGTCTTTCCTGAGCTTAGACCTCGGGCTCCACCTGTCTCCCCTGTTTGCAGAAAGGGAAGCTTGAGGACACCAGGCCCCGCTTAGTCTGCTTATCACATGCTGGGGGTCAGGGCCCAGGAGGAGCCCTGGACCTTTTCTCCAAGCTGAGCGTACGTAGTATAGTGGGAAAATGTCATTAAAAAAAAGTGGGAGAATTTAGTCAAGTTTAGGGTAAAGAATATTAGAAAGTCCAAAATTATTTCAGTATTTATTTCTTAGACAATCAACGACTTGATGAAACTGCCTGAAATTCTGCTCAGAACCACTACCTTCCACCACCCTTATTCAAGCTGGACAATTATTTTCCTCAAATTTCATTTTTTCTTTATCTATACTTAAGTTATAAATTTAAATCTCTTAAAATCTTTTCAAAGATAAGATCAAACTTCCATTTTCAACTGCCTGAGAAACAGCTCAATCTGGATGTATCTCTGAAGTTTCAATGCAAGTTATTTAAATTCAAATTCTTCTACTAAATTTGCATCTCTTGCCTACTGCTTTCCTTGTCTCCACATTTTTCCTTATCTTCTTTGACTCCAAGTCCTTTTGATGGATGAGTGATTTGGTCTCCTTTAAAGGACAAAATATAAACACTTCTACAGGAGCTCTCACGTGTGTCTTCTCTTTATTCCTGTAGCCAGTGTTCTCACTCAGGCCCTCATATTGCAACAGTTTCTTAATCTGACATATGGACTCCAAATCTAATTGAAGCTCTGATTCTTGACTAATTAATTAATTAATTTGACAAACTTTTATTGGGTATGTACATGTAAGACAATACTAGGCACTGAAGGGGACAGAAAGATGAGTAGAACTCCCATTTCCGCCTCAGGATACTTATAGAGCATATAAGAAATGTAACCAATAACTAATACAGAGTAATACGATAAGGACACGGACATTAAGGGACAAATGCCTTAAAAGTCTGATAAACCACGTGGGAAGTTCTAAAGAGGTCAAGCTGTCATTGCTTGATAAATTAAAATCAAATTCATTTTTATACCCAGGCACCTAAGAGCACTGCCTGTCATATAGAAGGTGATCAATATACATTTGTTATATATATGAACAGAAAGATTCACAAAGAAGATTGTACCTTGAGGAATCTATAGAATTTGGACAGCTAAAGAGGGTGAAGGATAAGATGTTATAGGCGAGCAAACCCCATGAGTATAGGCATGGGGGCATGACTGATATGTATGCCTCAGGGCAAGACAAAAGACCAAGCTAGTGGTCATGCTATGTCTGCAGGAAGGGGAAGAAAGGCTCACTGAACACAAAGCTTATGAAAATGGACTTGAGTGGAGAGAGATTGAGAACCTTTAGAAAGTTGTTGCCCTCTAATGTCTACATTGACATGTCCATAGTCAAGATGCTAAACAAGATTACACGGAAAAGGAAGCTCAAAACGGAACAGATTTATTTATTTATATATTTTCTTGAAGATGGTAGCTGAATGTATATTGAATCAACGATGTGGAAACTAGGGACAAAGGCCTGGGGAATCTGCACAGCTACTACCCAACTTCTTCTTTTTTTTTTTTTTTTGGTGAGGAAGATCAGCCCTAAGCTAACATCCATGCTAATCTTCCTCTTTTTGCTGAGAAAGACCAGCTCTGAGCTAACATGTATTGCCAATCCTCCTTTCCCCACCGCCCCCCAAAGCCCCAGTAGATAGTTGTATGTCATAGCTGCACATCCTTGTAGTTGCTGTATGTGGGACGCGGCCTCAGCATGGTCGGAGAAGCAGTGCGTCGATGCGCGCCTGGGATCCGAACCTGGGCCACCAGTAGTGGAGCGCGCGCACTTAATCGCTAAGCCACGGGGCCAGCCCTACTACCCAACTTCTGAAGCATAAGAACATCTACTCTATTAAGGTGGGGAAATCAGCAGACACATGAATAAAATGCATGATCCTGGATCGGATCCTGGAAACATACTTCCTCCTCTCACCAAAAAAAGAAGCTATCAAGGACTTTATTGATATAACTGGTGAAATTTGAGTAAAAAATTAGATAATAGCATTATATTAATGTTAAATTTCCTGATTTTGTAATTATACCATGGCTATTTTAGAAAATGGTAAATACAAACTGAAATATTTAAAGAGGCAGGATATCTGCCACTTACTTTCAAATCATTCCAAAAAAAATTAATATATAACTATTTATATCTGTAAGCAATTTTTATCAATCCATCTGTCTAGAGAACAATAAAGCAAATGGAGTAAAATCTTAACAATTGGTGAATCTAGGTAAATGATATATGGTAGTTCTTTGACCTCTTCTTGAAATCTTTCTGTAGATTTAAAATTGCATTGAAATAAAAAAGTTATTTCTCCCATCAAAAACAAACAAACAAAAAACAAGAAAGAACACTGTCCCTTCAAATTTTAATGGCTTGAGTTTTGAATGTGCATGTCCAATTTACAAATGCAGGAGGAAAATATCGCTTAACAGTAGTTGATGTGGCTAATACATACTTTCCATTGATAGTAAGTACAGTATAAGTCCATGTGATACAACTGCCAAAGAGGCTAGAAGATTTTCAGATCCACTAGCAGATAATGGCAATAAGGAAGCAGATGGCCTCTCCTCTATAACAATAATTCAGCATCAGGTGTACCGACTGTCATTCTGGGTATCACACTTTTAAGATGAACACTGAAAAATGGAGCAGGCCAACAAGAGAGAGAATGAGGGTAGGAAAGGGACTGACAAAATTTTCAGATAAAGAATAGAGTTGATTGGGCAGGCTCCGTGGCTTAGCGGTTAAGTGTGCGCACTCTGATGCTGGCGGCCCGGGTTCAGATCCCGGGCACGCCCCAAGGCACCACTTCTCCGTCCAACGCGAGGCCGAGTCCCACGTACAGCAACTAGAAGGATGTGAACCTATGACATACAACTATCTACTGGGGCTTTGGGGGGAAAAAAATGAATAAATAAAATCTTTAAAAAAAAAAAAAAAAGAATAGAGTTGATTGAATCTGGAGAAAAGAAGGTTCATGAAGATATAAGAATGAAACATGGGAATTGTCCTCAAACATTTGAAGTGCTATAGTGCGAAAAGGGGTATCTGTTTGTCTCAGGTCAAATTGATAAAAAGATTTCCCAATAATTGAAGCTGTCCAAAATCACAAGGATTTACCTTAGGAATCATGAGGTTTCTATCATTGGAACTATTCATGCAAAGCTGGCATAAACACTCATCTAAGACACTATGAATGGTTTCAACAAGGGTTGGGGGTTTGGAATAGATCATCTTTAAAATTCCTTTCTAAACTTGAAAGCCTATACTACTTAATTAGCAGTTCTGAAAATCTTTGGGAAAGTAAAAAGTGGTATATAGTGATAGATATATATGTATAGGCAAGCTATTTCTTAGGCAAAGGCATAATCTGATCCTCTACGAAAAGTACAGTGATGTGATATGAAAGTGATTCACTGGGCCCAGCAGGGAGTACGGCTGTCATTGGAGATAGCAGCTGACGCTTTTTGACCACGTTCATTTTCTGAGCCATCTGAAACCTAAAAGAGATTTTGGATCTGTCTCATAAGCGAAAAACTCTGTTTATCACCTCTGTCACTTCAAAATGTCCTAAACCTAACTCTAACGCCACTGTTGGGCAAGTTAAACATTAACAGCCTCCATTCTCTCTTGTTGAAATACTTGAAAGTTTAAGACTGTTCTTTCATGGAAAGAGAAACAGAAAACCCAAGTAATTACTGGAACTAGCACCATCGCACTGTAATGGAGATTCCATCACACCGAAAGCAGAGCTGGCATCCTTCAAGTATCCTTACAGCAATACAAAGGCTTAAAGGCTTGCTCACAACCATTATTGCTATTACCTAAGTAGAGAAAAATAAATAAAATACAGTAAAATAAAATGTGTTGTTCTTCTGTACTAACTCATTCTGAACCTAATGCCACTCTGTATATTAGGCAAGCCGTCTACCTTTCATTATGAACCGCTTCACGGCAGGAATAAGAGAAATCAATTTGCTCTTCTCTAGTTATTGAATGGTATAAAGATGATATAACAAGCAACACATACAAATAAAAATAATGGTTTAATAAAACTAGTTTTACTATTATAGATTGGAAGGGTAAAAAAAGCTCCCTTCCTACCTGACACAACAAAAAGGATTATCTCTGTTCAATAGATATATTAAAAAAAAAAATCTATTGCCGAAAATATAACATCGATTCCATATATTGCTAGTAGATTTCAAAATACAATGGCCAGATCTTGAAGGAAAAATCTAACCATTCCTGTCAACCATAGTTTGACCTGAACATTACTATGAACTTTGAGAGAAGGATAGGAGGCACATTTTTTAAAACTTAGTAGCTCACTGAAACCACTAATATTGAAATGTGGGCAAAACATTATTTCCATTTCTTATATTGCCATTTTTTTATGGTAGTATCTTTTTTTAAATTTATTTTTTTATTGATGTTTTAATAGTTTATAACATTGTGAAATTTGGGGTTGTACATTTTTGTTTGTCCATCACCATATATATGTCTCCCTTCATCCCTTGTGCCCACCCCCTACCCCCATTGCCCCTGGTAACCACAATACAGTTTTCTCTGTCCATGTGTTGGTTTATATTCCACATATGAGTGAGATCATACAGTGTTTGTCTTTCTCTTTCTGGCTTATTTCACTTAACATAATACCCTCCAGGCCCATCCATGTTGTTGCAAATGGGACGATTTTGTCTTTTTTTATGGCTAAGTAGTATTCCATTGTATATATATACCACATCTTCTTGATCCAATCATCAGTTGAAGGACATTTAGGTTGCTTCCACTTCTTGGCTATAGTGAATAATGCTACAATGAACATAGGGGTGCATAACCCTCTTTGGATTGTTGATTTCAGGTTCGTTGGATAGATTCCCAGTAATGGGATAGCTGGATCATAGGGTATTTCTATTTGTAATTCTTTGAGGAATCTCTATACTGTTTTCCATAGAGGTTGCACCAGTTTGCATTCCCACCAGCTGTGTATGAGGGTTCCTGTTTCTCCACATCCTCTCCAACATTGGTTGTTTTTTGTCTTGGTGATTATAGCCATTCTAACGGGCGTGAGGTGATATCTTAGTGTTGCTTTGATTTGTATTTCCCTGATGATTAGTGATGTTGAACATCTTTTCATGTGCCTATTGGCCATCTGTATATCTTCTTTGGAGAAGTGTCTGCTCATTTCCTCTGCCCATTTTTTGATTGGGTTGTTTGTTTTTTTATTGTTCAGTTGTGTGAGTTCTTTATATATTATGGAGATTAACCCCTTGTCAGATTTATGTTTTGCAAGTATTTTCTCCCAGCTGGTGGGTTGTCTGTTCAACTTGATTCCAGTTTCGTTTGTCTTGTAGAATTATATTGCCATTTTTATTGGCTATATTATATAGCAGCAGTTCTCAAAGTGTGATCCAGGGCCCTGAGCATCCCCAAGACCATTTCAGGTGTCTATAAGGTCCAAACTATTTTTTTATTTTTTTATGAGGAAGATCAGCCCTGAGCTAACATCCATGCTAATCCTCCTCTTTTTGCTGAGGAAGACCGGCCCTGAGCTAACATCTATTGCCAATCCTCCTCCTTTTTTTTCACCAAAGCCCCAGTAGATAGTTGTATGTCATAGTTGCACATCCTTCTAGTTGCTGTATGTGGGACGCGGCCTCAGCATGGCCGGAGAAGCAGTGTGTCGGTGCGCGCCCGGGATCCGAACCCGGGCCACCAGCAGCGGAGCACGCGTACCCAACTGCTAAGCCACCGGCCGGCCCCAAACTATTTTAATAATAATAATAATAATACATATTTGCCCTTTCCACTCTCATTCTCTCATGAGGCTATGTGATATATGGTATTGCAACAGATTGAATGCATAAGCAGATATGAGAATCTAGCTGTCTTCCATTAAGACAAATTTGAGGATGTTAACTAGATTTATTGTGGTGATCGTTTTGCAATATATACAAATGTCAAATCATTATGTTGTACATCTGAAACTAATATAATGTTGTATGTCAGTTATATCTCGATTAAAAAAACAGAAAAAAAGACAAACATTAAATAAATTTACAAAAACAATGCAACTCCTCTTTAAAATGTTTTGTTTTCATTTTGGAAAATATACTTATTTTTCATAAAAAATATATTTATGTTAATATATAATGAGTTTAATATATAATGCGTTAATATATAACGGGTTTATTCTTTAAATGAACTGTAAGTAAATATTTTTTAAATTTCTCAGTTTTAATATAAGTATTGAGAGATATAACTCACATAAACAAAAGCTCTTTGGGTCCTCAATAATTTTTAAAAGTGCAAAGGGATCCTGACCAAAAATTTTGAGAACACTGTTCTATAGTAACACGGTGAGATACAGAAATGTGTATTATTATTCTGATTTTTGCTAAGAAAATGGAATTAAATAATTTACATCAAACTAACTCTATAGATGAGTATTTTGGGTAAAATATTATCTTAATATTGTCATAGTTTCCCAAGTAAGTGATATAATAAAGATCTGACTAATACTGTCATTAACAAACAGTATAAATTAAGGGGAAAAAAGGAACTTTGCCACCTATAGAAATAAACACTATAAAGTACCACAAAGAAAATGGAGCCTTATTATTTCGTTCTTATTTTGTTTATTTATTTTCCACCTACTTTCAAAAGGATTTGAGACAACTTACAATAAAAGCACAGGAACAATAAGACCAACAACTAACAACATGGAATGAAAGGCCAAAATTTAGTAGGAAGGGGGAAAGGGAGGAAGGAATGGAGTGGTGGCAAACTAAATTAAGAAGCCCTATTTGAGGAAAGCCATAGCAATTAAGCATGAGTACTTAGCTCCATGTTCACTAGCAGTTAAAGTAAAGAGTAAAATGGCATGAATGAAATGGCTCCCACTGCCTAGAACGCAATAGACTAGCTCTTTAGAAGGCATAATCTTTTTTGGGGACCTGAACTCTGAAGGCCTTTAAAGTAATCTGTCATGAGACTCTTTTCACTAAGAGTGATGAGGAGAATAAAAGCAATAGTAACCTTGTTGAAGGAGTTTCACAAGTTATCTTATTTTACAATTGAGGAAATGGAGTCTACCAGAGAGTAAATAGATTGCCCAAGGTCATACAGCTGTAAGTATCAAAGCCAAGATGTGAATTAAAGTCTGTCTGACTTCAAAGTATGTGTCTTAACCACTTTGCTAATGTGTCAAGATCTTCACATTAAATCATATTTTTCTAAAGAAATTCTTCAGAGGGTCAGTGTGCAACTGTGCAAAGAGGCAGCTCTAATATACATTCAACTAGGTCACCACTTAGAGCTGCGGTTATCCACTCTAGCACACCCAACGCCCCATTTGTGTAATAATTGTTTTGTATTTCCTTTGCTCTCCTGAAATGAAACTCATAAGTAATATCACCTACTTATAAAGATATTTTTAATGCCCTAAATAGGACATTAGAACAGGAAAACAATTTATAATAAATAATATGTACATTAATATGTAAATACTTAGGTGAGAGAGAACTAGAAGACATATGGAAGCAGTCAGATGCTTGCTCCTAAATGTAGAATCAACCTGAATATAGCCACGGCAATTACAGAACGATATAGGTGTTCTGTACTGGAGGCTCAATTACCACAAGTGGTTTTTGCTGTCAATTGGCAAGATTTTCTGGAATAGAGAAGTTCTAAACAAAACAAAGTACAGTCTTCCTTTGATTTACAAGTAGCTACATACCTTGAAAATTTGGGGAAGTAACACTGTACAAAAAGTAATTTGTCCTTATATGTAAAATGGAGTTGAGTTCTTGGCTCAGATTCTTTACTACATGAATGTAGGGTAAGATGCTAATAGTAATGGGAGACAGGGACTGCTATCCTTTGATCTCCATCCCTGGTCAGTAGCTTCTCCCAATATTGTGATAGTAAAAAAAATGTCCTACAAATTTTTAAAATGTACTCTTTAAGAACCACTGGCCTAGAGCTTTGTAATAGGCCTCCCATGGTCATGAAGAAGACCACCATAAATACCCTTTCCAGGCCTAACATGATAAAGGAGAACACACAATCAATTTTAAAAAGCAAAAATGGGTTACTTTGGAAGAATGGAACTTGCTTCATGAGTAACTTTCTTCTGGAAGCCTCACCAATTCTATAGCCACCTCTGATTGCCATGTGCATAATAATTGAACTTGATAGGGACAAAGCTTGAACAATCACAGGGAACAAAAGGTAAACATGTCTCGAAGGTTCACACATTTCAGACTGGAGTAAACACACTCCATCAGGGGTACATAGTGGTGTGCCAGGGCTACACAGCACCACAGAATCAAACATGAAAATCAAATTTAATCAAAGATGGGGGAAGAGACATCATTATTTTATGTAAAAACAGTATATGAAGAAGAATGTAACATTTATGAATTTTAAAACTAAAACCTAAGATCTTAAAGAAATGTTGAGTACGCTATATGCTATTTTGGACTCCAACCGTAAAGGATACAGGTTCATTTTCTTTCTTTGGTTAGTAGAAATGCTTGAGAATGCACCATTGTCAGTTATTCTGTTACTGAGATAAGATTTTTTTGTCCTAAGAATCTACAAAGTAGTTAGCATGTAGCTGATATAGACATATTTTGAACAACAGAATTGCCTTGCTTTTCTGTTGTTGTTTTTTTTTTTTTTTTTTTAGTGAGGAAGATTAGCCCTGAGCTAACATCCATTGCCAATCCTCCTCTTTTTGCTGAGGAAGATTAGCCCTGGGCTGACATCTGCGCCCATTTTCCTCCATTTTATATGTGGGACGCCTGCCACAGCATGGCTTGATAAGTGGTGCATATGTCTGCACTTGGGATCAGAACCTGTGAACCCCGGGCAGCCGAAGTGGAGCACGAGAACTTAACCACTACACCACCAGGCAGGCCCCTGCTTTTCTGTTTTAATGAAGTGGTGACCTACCTACCTTCAGAAGTAGCCTCAGGACACCTGTAGTCAGAGGCATGACTTGTTTAGAAAAAGTTCCATATTTATCTATTCATGTGCTTAAGGACTTAGTTTAATTCCAAACTTATGCAACATAAAGCATGGAAGGCATGAGTTCGGCCAGAAATATCTCAATGGCACATGTAACCAAATTTCTGACCTTCTAGATCCTTTAATGGGCAGGGTGGAGAAGTCGTTTTGGTCTGGATTTCAGATTCATGATATTCATGAGAAGCTTCGATGTTAAGACTTAAAGCTCTCTCGAAATGAGTTGGGTGAGACATACAGTCACTGCATTTTGGATGTGCATGTTTAAATCACTGATTTGTTATACGTAAACATGCAAAATAAATAATTTTTGCAACCCTGTTTTGGCATTTCTTCAGTTCTTTAACGTACTAGAAACCTCAAAATGTAAGAGGGGTCTGGATCTTCCTCTAAAATTTCACTCCGAGAGATCCTGACCTCCACCACAGGATGGCCTTCACCCGGATCTCACAGAAATTGGATTTTGGGTGGGACTACACCCTCATTAGTACACTAGAACAAATTAGAAATTGCCTGTATCCTCAGATATCTGAAAGAGTTAACTTATTAAACACATTAATGTTACCCATCTGGATGTCAAAATGTCTCTGTCAAAAATCAATCGTTTAGTTTTGTGGTTCTTTTTGACAACAGCTAGCCAAAAGTTTTCGGTTACTTCTCGAGAGTATTCGTGGCATTAGTATATAAGAGGATGCTTACTCTTCCGCTTGCTGTGACAAAAAAATATTTGTCCAGTGCATTTGAAAGCTATTAAATTGTTTGACTATAAGTTTAAGTGTGTTATATTACTTAAAATAGGGACTTTTTCTGCCAGAAGGTCATTTCTGCCCTACTTTGATTCTTGTCATAATTTTTTTTCTTATTTTGGGGGTAAAATGGTGAGGGGGTTGGGAGGAGTGCTAGCGGCAGAAAAAAAGGGGGGGCCTTTTCTGCAGGTCTTCTTTAGTGTTATAATTAGAGGGCATAATGGGTTTCAGAGAGAACTCAGTGAAACTCAGAACAATTGTCATAGTGGAATGGAGAAGGGAGAAATAGCTCACCTAGGTTTCAACAGCTATTTGTGTTTCTGTAATTCATGTCACTGCAGTAATGCAGCCATGGGCAACAATGTCCCAGAATTTACTTTCATTATCCACTCTTACTATTTTTTTTGAGCTAACATCCATGCCAATCCTCCTCTTTTTGCTGAGGAAGACGGGCTCTGAGCTAACATCTATTGCCAATCCTCCTCCTTTTTTTTCACCAAAGCCCCAGTAGATAGTTGTATGTCATAGCTGCACATCCTTCTAGTTGCTGTATATGGGACGTTGCCTCAGCATGGCCAGAGAAGCGGTGCGTCGGTGCGCGCCCGGGATCCGAATCCAGGCCGCCAGTAGCAGAGCATGCGCGCTCAACTGCTAAGCCATGGGGCCGGCCCCTATCCACTCTTACTATTAAGCACAGGCCTTCTAGAGACACCTGAAGAGGAACTATTGCTTTTGTTTTGCTACTTTTTTTTCCAGAAAAAAATTATTTTTGAGAAAAACTGTAATGTCTCAGGGCCTACATTCATAATCCACTCTTATTGATAAGCCAGGGCCTTCCAAACATACTCATAGAAGTACCATTATTTTTGCTCAGCTTTTTTATTAAGAAAAACTAAAAATTCTTTTTGAGAAAAATTTCTCATAGGACATAAATTTATTGTCTTCTGACTGAATGAATAATTTAGTAAAACACACATTTGCGGGGGCTGGGCCAGTGGTGCCGGCGGTTAAGTGCGTGTGCTCCGCTGCGGCGGCCTGGGGTTCACCGGTTCCGATCCCGGCGTGCACCAACGCACCGCTTGTCAAGCCATGCTGTGGCGGCATCCCATATAAAGTGGAGGAGGATGAGCATGGATGTCAGCTCAGGGCCAGTCTTCCTCAGCACAAAGAGGAGGATTGGCAGATGTTAGCTCAGGGCCAATCATCCTCACAAAAAAAAGAAAAAAGCACACATTTGCCTCTTCCATCACAGCCTCACTTAAAGATAAATGAAAATATTTAAAATAAATAACATTCCCTTACTTTCTTCAAACAAAAACCACTTGTCAACAACTTCAAATCATTTTTGTAATTATACTTCTCTGATGCACTAAAAAGAACTCATTTCATAAAACATAATCTTCAGTGTTTTCGTGGTGCTCTAATCTCTTTTTGCTTATTATAGATTATTTTCTCATAATATCACTTAAAAGAAAACTAATGTTTTGCCTGCCCACCCCCCACACTCACTTAAACCAACGAAACTGAAATGGAAAGGCTTCTGACCTATTTTTAATTTCATACCTCTTTTAGTTAGCACAAAAAAAATTGTACCAGAAGAGGCTGATATTAGCCACATGATAAATGAGGCCTGCTGCCTTCTCCAGATTCCAAGGCCATTAAATTAAATATGAAAAGATAAAGGTTATTACAGACTTTATCATGAAAATCATAGTGTCATCAAGTTGAACAAGCTCGGTAAGCATAGCCTCTGTCTGCCTCTCCTTGTGTCTCCTCTCAGCCGAGGACAGTGCTGCTCTTACATCCCATCGCATGCAAAACTGGACAACACTCTTGTGCTCCTTACTTTAAATACTCTTCTAGAGTGGCCTTGCCTGACAATTATATTCTCATTTTGGTGTAGATCATGTAAGACCTATTCAGGAGATAAGTTCAGATTGTTGAAAAGCACCTGTAATGAGTCACTTTCACTTAATTAAAAAGACAGCACTTTATTCTTTATATAATCAGCCTGGAAATGGGTAAAATCAGGGGGGAAAAAAGATTAGTGCATGGTCCAATGACATTTTGCCTCCAGCAAGAAACTGCCTCATGTCAACCAGCCAAACAAAGCATCCAGGCTTTGAAAATAACGAGGGGAAACCAATCAGCATAATTTATTATTATTATTACTAAGAGAACACCACCATTTAAAGCCTTTACATATCTGAAAACCATATAAAACTATGTGTTTGGGAGACTATCACTTGTCAAATACAATTGTATCAATGCATAATAAAAAATGTGTTCATATTGACATGAAGAACCAAAATTAAGTACTAAGTCTCTAAAAACATCTTAGTCTCTGAAAGAATTGCCAAGTCTATATGAAGGTAATCTCCTTGACACCTAAAAATTCATTTTTCCCACCCTTTCAACTGACTATATTTTAAATTCAGCAACTATCCCCCTCAGAATCCATTCTAAGAACATCATTGAACATGTGAGTCAAGATGTATAAATAAGGAAGTTCACCACCACATCATCTATAAAAACACAAAATGGCAAATAATCTAAATATCCAAAACCAGAGATTAGTTAAACAAATTATTGGTACTCGCACATAATGGAATACTCTGCAACCATTAAGAATCATTTCTAGAAATATTTATTGACATTAGGAAATAGTCACAAGACGTGAAAAAAGCCAAGTTTTAAAACAGTGCGTAGTAAATGACCCCATAAATATGCACCGAAAAAAGGTCTAGAAGGGTATATAACTAATAGTTAACCGTTAATCTTTGGCTCTTGGGGTTAATAGTGGTTTTATTCTTCTTAATGATTAACTTGTATTTTCTAATTTTTCTGTAATAAACATGTATTATTTGGGTAATGTAAAAAACTTTTAAAGAAAGCAATATACATCAATTCTGTCTTCATGTAAAGATTCATGAATTATAGAATTCTAAACCTAAATACCTTGTAAAATTACATAAAGTTTTTTCTCCCCTAACTGGAATTGGAAATGTAATCTGATGTTTGAGATTCACCTTGGAAATTTATGTTAATCATATCTGAGATGTTCAGGCTAAGATCATAAAATGTTCAATGGATATTTCACATGTGACAGGGCACTGGTTTTCTCTAGTAATTTATGACATCCACAAACAGGTACTTAAGTTCATTGTAATTTGCGGCTGAACTGTTTGTCCAAAGTCAACTAAAATACATGGCAAAACCAAGAAACTGTGATTCAAAGAAAGACTCCAATATTTTTCATAAATGAGTTTGATAATGCTAGAACTAAAGAATATTCCTAGTCCTTAAGAAAATGAGAAATTTTGGGTTTCATTCTCGCACTCAACAAATTTTGATTGATTCCTACCCTACTGTGTCAGGTTTGTTCTAGGCACTTGGATGAGATCTTTTCAATTCTTGTTTTAGATCAGTCTTTAAAACAAATAAAAATAACTCCAAATAATTGCTATTTTCCTATGATGTCTATAATCCCAAAAGATTAATGTATACAAAAGAGGGATAAAATTTTTCTTTAATCTTGGTTACCTGTCACTATCATATTCTCTTTCTCCCAGCAAGGTAATCTAAGCCACTCCTTTTCTGCACACCTTCTGCATAACTCCACTTTTATATAATCCTTGGAAATATGGAGTATAACCGAAATGGGCTCTAGAGATCTGAATTCTCCACTACAAATGTTCTGGGCAACCAGTTCTGGGCCCAAGTTTTCCCATCCACAATACAGAATTATGTCCATCTCTAATGCTCTAGCACTCCTTCTAATTCTAAAAGTCTGGGATTCTCTTTTGTTGATTTTTATAGCAAATGGCATTTCTGCTTACTGCTCCTTACTGTTGTGACTTTCTCATGACTTATCTGGTTGAAATGATGATAAATAGTACTTAGTCAGCCAACAACACTTGTCCTGCACGCACCTTGTGAAGAGGAGCTCTCTGGGCCAGTGGAAGAGGATATGAAAGGCAGAGGAGATGCTCCTTACTTTAAAGGAGCTCCCTCGCTAGCTGAAGTGATAAATAATAAATCCAAGAGGTGACTAAAGCACTATTATGAGGCAAGGATCAACAAGCACAAGGTTGTACGTTAGAAACTAACCAATGTGTCTGTCCTGTGAGGACTCAGAACATGCCAAATGACCAGATTTGACCAAAATGTGCACTGAATGAGCTTCAAGACAGAGTTCAATACAGGTAATAGAAATGGTTTGGCAGAAATGGACTGAGGTATTTTGAGTATTTTCCCTGTTAATAAGAAGGGAAGCAAGCAACCAGCCAGATGGCAAAGGAAGAGAAGCATATGGCTTGGATAATCCACGCTTTGGATGATCAGCCCCTGAATAACTGAGAGCAGGCTGCATTTCACTAGGGAGCCAGTAGATGTCAATTGTCCAGCACTACTTTGCATGGATCCCCGTTGTCTAGTCTTTACTTTGGAGACAGGGATTAACTCCTTTCCATCATCACTCCCACACCCACCCCACCAGACTCCTTCTTTTCTCCTAAAGGATATAAGTAGGTTGTTTTTGCGCTAAGCCTGTGTACACAAGTGTCCATGTGGGTGCGTGTGTGCATGCGTGTGTGTGTGTTATTTTGGGAGGTGGTGAGATGCCCTACCACTAACTTTAATTTTCAGGTGGTGAATCCAGACTAGTGAATCCAAAGCCTAGTCAACCATACAGGCATAATCTAACCAAGCCTAGGCAGTGGACGGCCCAAAGGGGTTGTCATCCCTGGTTATTTCTCACAGCCCCAAAGAGAGTTGGCTGCCTGTGTTCCCTCAAGGACAGTGAGCAGTCCAGCAAGCCTAGGGAATACGCTAGGTACATCTCACCAGGAACAAAGAGCAGAGTGAATGATCATGTTTTTACAGTTTTTACAAACTCTGCCTCTGAGAAGGGAAGGGAAAATCCTCTTTATAAGAATGCAAATAAATAGACTGCTAAACTAGTGTCAACTCTATTGATCACCTGGCATTAAATCCACACTATTAAGTCATAACTACAAAGTCAGAAGATATAATTTGTCATGGTGAAAGTAAAACTATTTTTCTCTAGCCTATGAGTAAATTATTTTCTTTGAAAGTATGGCTTTTAAATCTCAGCCACAAAACCAAAACTAAAGTGAATGATGAGACGGGATTAAAATAATTACTTCACCAGTCAAAAACATCACCATTAATCATAAAATGCACATATACTATATTAAAAGCTTTCTTCAAATGTCACTTTTTTCATATCAGAATAATCCTACCACTTAGCACAAGACTTATTTATGAAAGAAAAACATCTGGTGTAATTTACAATACTACTGTGAGCAAAATTTTTTTCCCAGAAAGCTCATTAAATTCTCCTTACCGCCTAATGGTTTCATTAACATGCAAGAAGTACAGGGGGATTTTAAACCAAATAGTAAGTTGAATATGCTTAAATGTTTTTTAAATTATAAGAAAGTTTGGAAAATGATGGAAAAATGACTCATAATCATGTCATCTTAAAACAACTCCATGCTCCCTAACACTGTCTATACACACTATTATCTTACTGTTGCTGAATTTTTCTATATGCATGCTTTTCAATTTTATATTATTGCAATCATAAATAACCACTTTAAAAAACACATAACTTTAAAATATAAGTATTTCTTCATGTTGCCACAGGTCTTCATTATTATACATTTTTTTAAATTTAGATTTCCTTAGTTTTTATTATTTCCTTAGTTTTTATCCAATGTCCTTTTATTTTTTTTTTAATTTTTTGTTTATTGCAGTAACATTGGTTTATAACATTGTAAAAATTTCAGGTGTACATCATTATACTTCTATTTCTGCATAGATTACATCACGTTCACCACCCAAATACTAATTACAACCCATCACCACACACATGTACCGAATTATCCCTTTCACTCTCCTCCCTCTCCCCTGCCCCTCTGGTAACCACCAATCCAATCTCTGTCCCTATGTGTTTGTTTATTGTTGTTATTATCTACTACTTAATGAAGGAAATCATACGGTATTTGACCTTCTCCCTCTGACGTATTTCACTTTGCATTATACCCTCAATGTCCATCCATGTTGTCACAAATGGCTGGATTTCATAATTTCTTATGGCTGAGTAGTATTCCATTGTGTATATATACCACAGCTTCTTTATCCATTCATCCCTTGATGGGCACTTAGGTTGCTTCCAAGTCTTAGCTATTGTGAATAACGCTGCAATGAACACAGGGGTGCATGTACCTTTACAACATTATTATACATTTTGATGACCGCATATTCCAACAAAAGGATGCATCATAATTCAGTCACCCATTCCTCTACTGTCAGACAACAAGACAGCCCTCAAGTTTTCACTATTACAAATAATTCCACAATTAATAACTTCATGAATACAGTATTTTTCTTCTTTAGGACTATTCACTTAGGCTAAATTCCCAGAAATATTAATAGTATGAACATTTTTATAACTCTGGATGTATTTGCCAAATGCTTTTCAAAGAGACTATATCAATTTATATCACTATCAGCAATGTAATAATTTTTCAGTTACACTGCAGTTTTTTTTTAATTTTATTTTTTTATTGAAGTAACATTGGTTATAACATAATAGAAATTTCAGGTGTACATCATTATATTTTGTCTTCTGTATAAACTAGATCATGTTCACCACCAAAAGTCTAGTTTCCATCTGTCACCATACAAATGCCCCACTTTACCCCTTTTGCCCTCCCACTACCCACCTTCCCCTCTGGTAACCACCAATCTGTCCTCTAGATCTACGTGTTTGTTGTGTGTGTGTGTTTTTTAATCTTCCACATATGCGTGAGATCATATGATATTTATCTTTCTCCCTCTGACTTTTTTTGCTTAACATAATACCCTCAAGGTCTATCCACGTTGTCATAAATGGCCAGACTTATCTTTTTTATGGCTAAGTAGTATTCCACTGTGTATATATACCACATCTTCTTTATCCATTCATCCACTGATGGGCACTTAAGTGGATTCCAAGTCTCAACTATTGTAAATAATGCTGCAATGAACATAGGGGTGCATATATCTTTTCAAATTAGTGTTTTTATCAGGTGTGGGGAGCCCCAGCACAGTTGGCTGCAAGTTCTAATACCACATTTGTGTTGCAGTATTTCTTTTAAGTGAGTAGGCCCCCAGCGTGGCAGGTTGTTAGGCTCAGGGCCTTACAATTGCTGTAAGCCTCTAGCCTATTAGGTCTCTTGTCAGCTCTCTGAGGATTGCAGCTGGGTGGGGCTGGCCTCAGGACACTGAGGGTATAATGCAAAGTGAAATAAGTCAGAGGGAGAAGGTCAAATACCGTATGATTTCCTTCATCAAGTAGTAGATAATAACAACAATAAACAAACACATAGGGACAGAGATTGGATTGGTGGTTACCAGAGGGGAAGGGGGGAGGGAGGAGGGCGAAAGGGATAATTCGGTACATGTGTGTGGTGATGGGTTGTAATTAGTATTTGGGTGGTGAACATGATGTAATCTATGCAGAAATAGCAGTATAATGATGTACACCTGAAATTTTTACAATGTTATAAACCAATGTTACTGCAATAAACAAAAAATTTAAAAAAAAATTGTGTTTTTATTGTGTTCTTTGGATAAATACCCAGAAATGAAATAGCTGGATCATATGGTAGTTCTATTTTTAATTTTTTGAGGAGTCTCCATACTGTTTTCCATAGTGGCTGCACCAATTTACATTCCCACTAGTAGTGTACAAGTGTTCCATTTTTACACGGTGGGTTTAAATTCCACTTTTTAATGATTATTAAACATTTTTCCATATGTTTGCTTAACAAACGTATGGTGTTTTTATACTATGTCTGGTCACATCCTTTGACCATCTATCTATTGGGGTCTTAATAGTTACACGAATTGTTTATGTAACATACTATATATGTTTATTGTCTTAATTACTTCTTGTAATGTTTCCCAATGTGTCATTTCCCCACTGAGTTTTTTCTTGCACAAAAATCTTTACATTTTTATATAGTTAGAGTTTATGCATCTTTTATGATTTCTACTGTTTGTTATAACTGCACAGATATTCAAAAGACTAGATTCTTTGTTTTTCTGCAGTTCTATGATATATTGAACTCTTTAACACATTTGTATGTTTTTCTGGCATATGGTATTAGGTATGGATTAAAATTTTTTTCCATTCGCTGAAAGGAAACCTGACAAATGTACCACTAGAATCTTTAAAATGACATCTCACTTATAATAATATTATGATTTAGTGGGATATATGCACGTATATAACGTTTATTTCTTTGAATATCTACTATGTGCTAGGCATTGTGCTAAAAGTCTTACATTAATCATCTCATCTAATCCCCTCAACCACTTTCTGAGGCAGTGGTGGCTCTACACGACTTTTTATAAGGAAAGGGTTTATAGCAGCAATTTGGTTAGAAGTGGATGGCTAATGTACTTGTCTTAAATCTGTACACACCTCACTGGCCCACATATTTGCACTTAGATTGTAAATTTCACGTGGGGGGTGGGGTCTGGAGAGCAAGCTGATGGAGATTGTGGAGGGGGAAGATAATGAAACAACCCTAACTCCACCTTGAAGACATCACCGCCCTCAAAGGTAGTATTGGTTTCATTACTGCATTCTACAGATATGAAAGCTGAGACCTAGAAAGGTTAAGGAACAAATCCAAGGTTTGTAAGTGATGGTGCAGGAGTAGACTCAGGTAGTCTGACTCAGAGCCCTGCTCTGAACTCCTACACATATTATCTGAAGTAGGTTGACTCCAAATTCCCACAAGTGAGGCTGAAAGATCCACGCCCAAGAAAGGGGCCGAGCACAGTGAAAATAGTGCCATACATAAAGTATAGTTGTGAACAGCTGTTTAAAACCTGCTGACACATAAAATGATTCCAGGCTTGCTGCATCTGGTCTTTATAAATATTTTAACTTTTTATAGTTTCAAAAATTTATCTCTTTATTGCACTCATTAGTCCTATTTCTGCAGTTCAGTATCTTTCAGAACAAACCTAATCTCTCTTCTATTGGCTACCCTTCAAATATTTGAAGGATGTCATTATATTCTTGAGATAGGGTTTGTATAAGCTAAACATCTTAAATTATTTTTCATATGAGATTTTAAAATTTTGTGCTTTTTGTGAAAATTAACAAAAGAATCATGCACTGACAAAAAACTGAAATAACATAGAAGTGTCACAATATGAAAATGAATATAGCACAATATGAAAGGCTCCCCAACACCAAACTCCAGTCTCCAATTCCTACTTTTCAAGAATAACAGTTGTTGACAATTAGTTTTGCTTTCCAGAGCTTTTACTATCAAATCTAACCAGAAATAGTAATACTATTTATTATATATGTGTGTATATATATATATGTGTGCATGAATGTATGTGTGTGCGTATACACATTTCTTTTTTATATACATGGGATTATACTACACATTATGTTCTAAAACTAGCTTTTTTTCACTCAATAATATGTCATGGACACCCTTCCATGTCAATATATACAAGATTTACCTCATTCTTTTTAACAGTTGCGTAGTATGAATGTGCTAACTTTTATAACTATCTTTTCATGCTCCCTTTTCCCGTATTTCAAACAATGGTGTAGGTGTAGTGGCTCTCTATATGCATGGGCCTCTTCAAAGGCCCTGGGATGGGCGTGAAGCTTAAGCTTGCATTAGTTGTCAAAAATTGAGAAGGCATTTGCCCATTTTCAGTGTTGGGGCACCTCTTCCAGGCTCCATGATTTCTTAAAGATTTTTTAAAAGATGACTCATATAGGCTCAGCTAACACATTGCTGTCTGCACTTCCTAATTCACTCAAAGAAATGCTTACTACCTTCACCTCTACCTTAAATGCCTCTTCCTAAGATCACCAATGACTTCCCAATTGCCAAATGCAATGACTACTTTTTAGTCTTCTTTCCACTTGAATTATTTGCAGTACTTGACATTGCTCTATACTCCTTCTAGCTGAAAATTCTCTCCTTTTACTTCTGAAATAATTCTGATTCTCCTCTTACCTTAGGTGTTACCATGTCAGTCTTCTCTTTCTCTGCTGTCCCCCTAGGTGTGCTTCCCAGGACCCCATCTTTCTCACTCTATATCTTTTCCCTGAATAAGAACATCCCTTTCCAAAGATTTGACTATGATTTATTTATCAGTGAGGGCCAAAGCCATGTCTCTAGCCCCGGACCAAGAGTTTCCAAATGCTTATAAGACATCTCTACCAGTGTATCCTGAACTCCTCCAATTTAACTAGTCTAGAGCTGAACTCATCTTTCCTTCATAGCCTCCTACATTCTCTTTATAAACTAATGGCATCACTATTCACCAAGTTGCTGTCATCTATACTCCCATCTCCTTCTCATCAACCATACCTGACGATTCACCAAGCTCCATAGGCTCTGCCTCTGAGACTCTCACCCACCCACTGTCTCCTTTCCATTCCCATTGCTGCTGCTTCAGGCCAGGCCTTAGCCTCTGTTCTAGAGTAGGGTAAGCGCCTCCTCTCCAGCATCCCTCCTGCTGGACTTCCTTGTCATCTGTTCTCCATATGGCTAAGAGAGGGAGATTTCCAAGTACAGTTTTGACTATGTCACTTCACTGAAGACCCACAAGGTCCAAACATCTCTTTTCAGACTCATTCTGTGCTACTCCTCTATTCAAACCGTATGCTTTAGCTCCAACTGAACTGACATTTTTAAAGTCTGTATCTTTGCCTGGAATGTCTTGCTTCCTTTTTCCACCTATTCATGCCTTAAAAACCCAGCCTGAATATCACCTCAGAGTAGTCTCCCCCCGTTTTCCCAGGCAAAGGAAATTGCATCCTCCTTTATGTTCAGTGGGCCTTTTGTATGCTACTCAGTTGCAGCACTTTTCACACTGTATTGTGAGTTCCTAGGGAGCTGAATTATGTGCTTTTTCCCATGTCTGGTGTCTAGTACCATGTTCAGCACTGAATAGATGCTCAATAATATCTGTGGAATGGATGAAAAGAAAGAAAGAAAATTATTGTCTATTGAGTCAGGCACGGCGTTAGGTACTTACACATATTTCATTTAGTTTAAAACTCCAAACAACATTTTGAGTTGGTATTATTTTCTCCTTTGGATAGATGAGAAATGTAAGGCTCTGAGAGATTAAGTATTTGTTCAAGGTCAGATTTGCTTGTAAAATGCAGCTTTAAGACTCAAACTCAGGTCTGTCTGACTCCAAAGCTCAGGCTCTTGATAGAAAGTAAAAGCTTGATGACCTAAAATCCTGACCTAAAATCCAATGGCAAATATCATTTACTTTTACAGTAAGAAGTGTGAAGTGGTAATATGATACATGCAGATGAGCTTTTCATTGCAATTAAGTATAAGAGAACTCAAGAATATTTTTAAAATACATGATTTGTAAAAAATTAGCCAGGAAAGACATGTTCCCTAACAGTTTTTTCCTGTGACTCTCACCTCCCAGCTAGAGAACAGCACAGACACATTGGTCTTCATTCCTCTTTCATCTAAAACATTAACCACCCTACACAGTCTGCCAATGAGAGACAACACGCTCTCTTTAATACTCTTTAAAAAGTACAACCATACCTTCCCTGACAATCTAGTATCTCTGAAGTTTTTGGCTTCTCACAAGGAAACTTGGTGCTTGGTATTGGTTTTCTTTAAATTAGTAATTTGAATAAAGTGTCTCAAATTAAGATAAATGTAAGGTTATTGAAATTCCATAGTTAAAAAGGTAGAAAGTTTCTCATGGGCAGGTGTTCTAGGCTAGCTTAAAGAGTAGGCTGAGCAAATGTTCATCTTGGTATGGAGGGCACAGATTTGAGGGAAGGAGTCTGACAGGACTTCATACACCTACGTAGTCAAGATTTTACATTATCTACTGGGCTTTATCACAGTCAGTACCGATTCAGCTTCCAAATCATTAGCTGGAATTGTAAGAAATTTGTTCATGTTTCTCTTTCCCTCAGCCCCTTATTCTTCTGTAAGGTCGTGAGACAGGTGAAGTAGCCATTCTATTCAGGCAACCTTTGAAACATCATAGAATTTAATACTGTTTAAAAAAAGAGCAACTTCTAGCAATGCTTAACTTTGTAAATTTATAAGCACATAAGAAACAAAGCTAAAATCTACAATATTGCCATGCATATCCAATCTGAGCTGAACCATTCCCTTTGGTAGACGGAATCCACATTCTCACACAAACTGGACATTCTAAACTGTTAATAGCTTTCGCACGATTTGCTTTTTGCTCTGATGCCTCCAATGATTTCATCATAATTTAGGCAGAGTATAATATCACGATTGATGTTCACCAGGATGAATCTCTCTAACTGTTCTACAATCAGTTTTCTTCTCAGTCTGGTTCTCTATCTCTTTTCAAAGTAGAAAAATTCTCAAATATGCAATGGGAACACATGTAGGGTTATAATAGTCATAAATGTTGCTATAACGTTTACAATGCTATATAACAGAACAGTCTGACACTGAGCCAAGATAATTTCTTTTTGTGGCCCTTTAGTAAGACACCATCCTTCATCACAGTCAGTCTTCCTATCTTTTGGAAGAGAGGATTAGTAAAGAGTTCAGAATTTTTTCATCTTTTCTATTCAATCTCCATTTTAACTTCTTTAGGGTTTTTTTTTGCTATTGGATTTTGTCGACGAAGACCTTTTCCCACTCATTTTTGGTTTGGTTTAACACCTTTTTTCTGCCCAGCCATTGTAAAACCTCTCCTAAACTTCCTGAAGCCCAGAGCTATGCTGCTTTCTCCCTTTTCCTTGTGTCCACCTTTACACCTTGCTCCGTGCCTCTCTGCTACAGTTTATATGTGGCCTGAACATGCTAGTAGGTGGCATTCTGAGAAACAGTGGAGCTGGAGCAGATCTGCCAGCTTAAAGCTTCTCACCAAGCTACGTGATTCTATGAGGGCAGGACCACGGATAAAAGTTCATGTTAGCTAATGTTTACATTGCTCTTGTTTCTTTCAGTTTTTACCCCCGGCCTCCTAATTACCACCACCTTCCATCCCCTACCCCAAACCTTCTAGTTTCTACCAAATCAACTCTGGACTAAGCTTGGGTTGTTTGCTTGGACTCCTACTAGAACAATGGGATGCTGGGATTGCACGAGATGTAAAAATACCATTAATATTCAGACATAAACTACTTCCATCGATCGGGAAAGAATGTTAGGAGAAAGCAAGCTTTTCTACGTCTTTCAATGCAAGTCTGTTTCAGAGAACGACAGAACTCTTGCTTCTCCAACTCAGGGCTGAGCTGGTAATTATATATTTCAGAAGAATACCACATACAATTAAAAAAAAACCATAAAAAACCTACTAGCATAAAAATGTGACATGACATGAAGCTCAATATAAAGTTGTTCAATGTACATACAGTAATTGCACCAATTACATTTAAAATATTTATTTGCTTACCAAAAACCCCAAGATATAAAAGGCTAATTATCAAAAATGACACCAGTGAATGGTTTTACCCAAGCTAACCAAAAACAGAATAATATTAATAGGGCAAAGAAATGAAAAGAAACTTCAGTTTCCATTTTGAATTAAAATGTCAACTAAATAAAACAGCAAATTCATCAGCCTTGCTGTTCACATACATGGCTTCAACATTTGAAGAAAACACAAAAAGCCTTTTCAGCTTTGATAATCACTTCAACTCTTTGGAACTGATTGAAAAAGGAAACTACATCAAAACTTCCATGCGTTAAGATAGGTTAAATGAAATGCATAATTTGAAAACGTGATAATTTTTTAAAGAACACACAAGCCTAGTTAATGGTTACCACTCTGGATGAGCACCTTGATAAAATCAACTTATAGACTTATATGTTGTAGGGTCCTTTTTTATTTCCAAACACTACATAGGAGGGGCCGGCCCGGCGGTGCAAGAGGTTAAGTGCGGCGGCCCGGGGTTCGCTGGTTCGGATCCCAGGCACGCACCGACGCACCACTTGTCAGGCCATGCTGTGGCAGCGTCCCATATAAAGTGGAGGACGATGGGCATGGATGTTAGCCCAGGGCCAGTCTTCCTCAGCAAAAAGAGGAGGATTGGCAGATGTTAGCTCAGGGCTGATCTCCTCACAAAAAAACAAACAAACAACAATAAAAAACACTACATAAGAGTATTACACAAGACAGTTCTTTTTGGTTCATTTTACACAACATTTCTTTCAGAGTTTTTCAGGCCTAAAATTAAAGAATTATACATGATGACACTAACTGGGCGATTTACTGAAATGACTGACAATCTCCACTGACAGCTCTAGATTGGATTCAGATTCCTCTGCACTAGTACAATTTGATCTCTACGAACAATTAAATAGTGACACGTAGATGATCATAGTCATGTTAGTTAAAAACAACTCTGCCTACATTTATACTTTGACTCAACATGAAGAAATATGAAGATACTGTCTTTTGTCACAGAGGTAATCACCATCTGAGAGGATTGCTGCAGCTCTCCTGAAATGGGCAGAGATAACGTTTCATCAAAACCACCACCTCAACACTATGTCACTACCTCTAGTTAGTCTACTTTATCTTATTGTGTTAATATCAATCATATCTACCTAATAAAGAAATGTTAACTGATCTCAAGTATGATAGTAGTATCTTATCTTTCCAGGTTCACAGGGAAAAGGTGTAACTAAAGAGTCACAGTGATGTTCAAAGACAGAAACATTTCTGAATCATACCAGAAGAGTTAAAGGTTACTTTTAAATAGAAGGATATTTAATTTTTTCTGAGAAAAATATAGAAAATTTCTACAATTTTTAAAATTCTTAAATTCCTTTAGAAGTATTTTACTCCTTCCTACCGGGTAATAAATAAGAATGAGCATGGATTTCTAAAAGTTTTTAAAACAATTTCGCAAGTTAGTTATTATTTCCTTTAGCTGGAAAGCTTCTCATCTCATCTTCACCTATCTATCTTTCAAGAACTGGCTCAAGCTCATTTTCCTCCATCAAGCCCTCCCTCACTTCGACAGCCCATAGCAATATTCCTCTCCTTTGAATAACTCCAATATAGTCCATTCCTTATACTAGTATGTAATTATATAACTTCTCTTGTCTTATTTGTTAACTGTTTTATGTGTCTTTGACTTTCCAGTAAATTGAGTAGTTTGAGCTCCCTCATGTCTTACCCTCTCCATGCCTTACACAGTGCCCAGAAATATACTTGACTGATTGAAATATCTTATTTTCACTAGTGTTTCCTAAGGAATATTAAATAGCCTAAATCTTGCAAATTAAATGGAAGAGGTACCTTCAATATACTCAGGGCAAATAATTTAATTGGAAGTTCTTTGAAAAGTATGATGGATGCGAAACAAAAGTAAAGTAGTAAGACATGTTGTTGACTGATATATTAATAGTCATTTATATCCATAGAGTTCTATGTAGGGATTTTTTGCCAGTGTGTCTCCCCTACCCATTTCACTGTCAGTCCTTTCAGAGTAAGGATTAGGTTTTTTTTATCTTATGACCCATTAGACTTAAAACTATGCCATGAACACAGCAGACACTCAACATGAGCCTTTTGCTTAAGAGTCATCCATGGGTAATTGTATGTTCTATGTTTATTCAGACAAAGAAAAATTAACTGTTTCATGCACTGCATGAAATTCTTCACCAAATCTTCCCTGGACCTCAATGCAGCTGGGTCCTAGAGTGTCACCTTCTTTTGTGCTTTAGGAAGCTTGGACTCAAGGGCACCCCACCCACAGCCCCCACAATCCTCTCTCAGAGTACTTCGGACACATTCATCAGGCTTGCCAACACCCCAATTAGGGCAAGCCTTATTTCACAAACAAGAGAATTTGTGTAAAGAGAAGGTCAGAGATTTCTCAAAAAGTCACACACATAATCATAGACACACAATGCAGGAAAGCAGAAGGAATGGTTCCTGACGACCAGTCTTCTTTTCAAATACCTAGATCACACTCATTCCCTAAATTATAATAAATGTGTATGAAAGACCTGTACCCTTTTCAGCCCCAGGAAACAGTGAGATCAGGAAGACACTCAGCTTAGACTCAACACAGCTGCCTTATGCCACCAGTGCCACTAGGAAGCACTTGAGACCATTCAAAGGGCACTTTATTTCTTTCCACCAGATGAGCCTATTTTCTCTACACTCTTATTTTCTCTCTGCCCATTCTTTGCTTATCCTTTAGGTTTGTTCTCATCTATTTCTGAGGCCTGCCTATACCACCCATGGCATTGTTCAGACTGGCACTCAACACGATTTTACAAAGGTAAAAGTATCTTCCCTTATGAATATTTTCCATTAATTATTTTTGTATAGGAGGCAGAAAAAAATACAAACTAGTGTATCATTACCATTACACTATGTCTTTATGATAAAACACAAACTATTGAAGTAAGAGGTCTGGAAACAACACAAGCCTTTAAGATTCTTAGGCCAGAGAAGTCTTTTGCCCAAATTTCAGGATGCCAGATGGCAAGATGGGTGAGGATAGCTCAGTAGATGCCAGACAGGTGATAGTTAATATTGGTACAAGTATGGTATTTCTCTTCTAATGCCCCAGTTTGTGTCTGGGATGAGATAAAAAACATAATATTACAAAAATTTAGAACAATGGAACTTGACCCCTATAACAGGAACAACAAATGATGGTCCGATGTATGTGTCTACTGGGTTAGGTCTGGGGCTGTTTTTGCAAGACTAAGGATATGCTATCATCTCAGCTGGGAAAATGCTGCTCCTAATACATGGAAAGTCATGTTTGCCCAAGTAAGGAACCAGACTGAATGAGCTCATGAGACCATCTTCCTTTATAATTCTTTGAAAGGAGCTTAAAAGGATCAACATTAGAAAAAGAATATAGGCAAGCAGGAATTACCTATGCTAGAATCTAGAAAAATCAGAAATGATGATAGAGAAAAAACTACTGCTTTACTCTTGAATATGATCTTACTGAGAGAAAAGCTGACATTTAAAAAGGTATTTATACTTTCATACCATCACTTGAAAGATTCTTTAGGTTTAGAAAATAATGTGTGAGATAAAGGGGGCAACTGAGATTTACAAAAATCTCTGTCAGTGTGTTTGAAGAAGATCAAAAGTAATATGTTCACCAAATCTATAACATAAAAAGAAGAGGGAAGGTGCCACTCCATAGAACCAGAACAAGTGGCCTCGGTCACTCTATGTCAGGTTCATACAGCACAGAATAGGGTTATGGAACTAACTACTCCAAGAGGTGGCATTAGCTGGACATGTTCAGAAGTTCAAAAGGGCTTTGGGAAAATTCATGGCTGACAGCTTAACACTGGGATATTAAAAGAAGGTTGGAAGTATCTCTAATCTTTTCAATATTAATATCAAAGGAGCAAACTATGCCCTCCACACAGCACTTCTTGGTGATTCCGTTAAGGACACAAAGATGTGTTGGATAATGGCATTCATTATTAGTAGCAGTAATAGTAGCAGCATCAGCAACTAATTTTTACTCAGATCAGGCACTGTATGGTGTGCTTTATTTATATTAAGTCATTTAATTCTTACAACACTTTTTTTTTTTTTTTTTTTTTTTTTTTTTGGGGCGAGATCAGCCCTGAGCTAACATCCGCCAATCCTCCTCTTTTTTTGCTGAGGAAGACGGCCCTGGGCTAACATCTGTGCCCATCTTCCTCCACTTTATATGGGACGCCGGCACAGCATGGCTTGCCAAGCAGTGCGTCGGTGCGCGCCCGGGATCCGGGCCAGCGAACCCTGGGCCGCCGCAGCGGAGCGCGCGCACTTAACCGCTTGTGCCACCGGGCCGGCCCCGTAATTCTTACAACACTTTTATGAGGACAGTACCTCCATTTTATGCATGAGGAAACTGAGGTCTACAGAGGTTAGGTAACCTGCCCAAGCTAGTGAGTGGCAAAGCCAGGATATGAAGCCAGGCAACATAACTCCATGCTCTTAAATTATGTGCAACCCAGCGTATATTTACGTCTTGCACCTGGAGGCCTGACAGGCAGAGGAGCTCAGGCTCTCAGATACTCAAAATGGTACCTTTCAAAACACAATTCTACATAAAAGAGGAATGAAATCATAGTAGGTATTTCTTTGTATTACATGGTTACAAATGGTGTTTTAAAAACATTAAGAACCACTGATCATTTCACTTATGATGGTTCTATTTAAAGTACTATTTCTATTCCATTTTACCAAAAGTCATATTATTGATAGTCATATAGTCATATTGTCTGTTTGATGACACATCAATAGTAAAATGACTTTTAAATTGTCTGTTGTTTAATGTGAATATTCAAAACCCAGGTATTAAGTGGAGGGATGTGTGTTCCACAATGAAAGCTCAGTTTTCAAACGGAGGGAAATAGGTGCTCACTGGGTACTTATTAGATGCCTCCCGTGGGGCAAAAAGCCAAGACTGCAATAAAATCACATGCAATCCCTGGGTCAACCGAGTTGGGGTTGTAATGGGTTTGTAAATATTTACAAACACATTATAAGCTTTTCAGTTACCCTGGTGTCCTTAGTTCACAAAATTAATTTCCATTCCCAGAGCACCCAATCAAATTCTATTAAATGAGGTGCCCTTAGAAATAGGTTGACTAGAGCAAAATAGCCCATAATTGAAATATCTCCATGGACAGTCCTCAAAATAAGTAAGCTTCATTCGGATTATTGAGGTTTGATTGACTACAAATGGAAAAACTAAGCTTATATTTGGGTGATCTGCCTTCCCCAAATAGGATTAACCTAACAGTGTGGAGTTGAACGGGGAGCTTTAGGATATCATCACTATCCAAATAGCCAACCACAGAAGACAGGAGCTGGTGTTGAAAGTTATCCTAATGACATGTGTGTTATACGTCAACCATACCACTGCTACAGCCACACTTGTACAGTGCTTTTTGTGTACCAGGCACTGTTCTAAGTGTTTTTATATTTATCAAGTCATTTATTATAACCCATTATTACAACCTAATAAGTAGGTACCATTATTATTCCCATTTTATGGATGACAAAACTGAACCACAGAGATTAAGTAATTTGCCCAAGTTTATCCAGATAGAAAGTGGCAGAGTTGCAATTTAAACCCATGCAGTCTAGTTCCAGTATCTGTGTTCTTAATCACTAGGCTAAACTGTCTATAAAAACGGAATTAAAAAACCCCCTGAGAAGTCTGAAAGATGGTATTGCTGTTTGTACAGCAGGAAAACCATAATCTAGCTATATCCACTACCTTGATAAAAATACATTTGAAGTTCAGATGAACACAATCAACTAATAGCTTCCCCACAAACTAGTCATTTCAGCCATATATCTTGACCTGAATTAGCTTTGTTAATATTCCAAGTTGGCTTTGTTAATATACTCAATCTATCTAGTTTTGATTGGAATATTTCTTAAATATCAAAGAAAAAGTCTTGGTTTGTTTTCTTGTGTCTTGTTTTCTCCAAGTTAAAAAACTAAAGGAAATAAATACCATTCAGGATGTAATGAAAAGATGAAACCTGCTGTGGAACAAACCATTCGGGGAGCTAACTCGGCAGTTCAGACAACCCAGAGGTAATTTCCACTTGAGGACTTGGTCTTGCCAGTGACTATAAATGTGTTCTTTCGACCCCTTTGCCAGCCAAGAAAGCAAAACTGGCTGTCCAAGGCTTCTGCCACTGACCATACGTGCTGGAGGAGGCAAAGGTCAGGGAATAGCAGAGGCAATTAATTACATGGTACCACTCTTTCTAGTAGGATCCGAACCCAGGCCGCCAGCAGAGGAGCACGTGCACCAAACTGCTACACCACGGGGCCGGCCCCATGATTTTTTTATAAAAGAAAAAAATCACAAGTTATTTTGCACCCTACTATTTTATTTTAGAGGAGTATATCCTTTCTCTTTAGAGGCCGTGGCTCCATTTGAAAGATAATAGACATTCTATGAGGAATTAGAAGAAACACACTGTTTCCCTTGGATTCTCATCAGGAAAGCTTTCATACATGAAGTAGAGGGCAGGATTTTAGACTTCTCAGTAATTTCTCATGACATACTGAAGTAACTTTAGTTTCTTTCCTCCTGTTTTAGCCTGTAATAATGACTGCAATAAAAGAAAAGTCTTTTAGATTTCATGGGGTGGGGGGGAGGAGGAATTCTCTGCATTCTCTTCAAACATTGGGAAAAAAACACCCTATTTCAAATAAACATTGAACAATATTGATTGATAGCTTAACTTTCATAACACTGCCCTGAATGTTGAAAGAAACAGAAGAGAAAATCCATCAAAGACAGTTTTTTTCTCCCAGGAGATGAAACCACAGTTGAAAAGAAAGTATATACAGTTTCACATACAAACACATAAATACATATGTAAATTTAAGAACACTTTAATATGGTGGCTTCTCAAATACAAAAGAAACTCTAAATAAATGGGAGACTTAGTACTATTTTAAATAACCACTGTCAGTCTGAGTTTAGGATTACTAATAGGCTTCTTAACACTGCAGTCAAATTTGAAGCAGGAAGAGGTCTACCTTTCCAAATACACTTTAAAGTAAAGAGGTCACTGGATAGCTCAGAAAAAGAATTAAAACAGCTTATATATATTTTAAAAATTTAAAAGGGAAATTTGCTATTTTAGGCTGAAGTTAACATGGTGGAGGGGACAGAGTAGAGAAAAGACTAGTTTCCTAGTAAAAATGGAGACCTGAATGATTTCTTTAAAACTAAGCTAACATTGGGAAAATTCTGATTTAAAAAAAAAAAAATGGATAGTAAATAACCGAAAAGCATTCAGTGAAAAAATAATTCTTCTGACAGACTAATAAGGACTTTAATATGATAATCTGGTGTTTATCTGCGCTTTGCTTGTGCAATTGCAGTTTGCTCCGCTATTATGCAAGAGATGTAAAATGAATAATACCTAATTGCCTCCTGGAGAAAAGCGTTACTACTGAAATGACTTAAGCAAACACATTCTGAACTAACAAAGTATTTTAAAATAATTTGAACTGAAAAATGAATGACAGCTAAATGACTGCCATTAACCATTCTACAGGTGCCCCTGGCCATGCCCATTTTGGTTTTAGAGAACAGCCACCAGCCTTAGGACAGCTTCAGAGCAGTGTGTCAAATACCTTGGTAACTTGATTTTTCCCTCTTACCTGGCATAATGCCTGTCAGCTTGGATTACTACTCTATCTACTGCCAGATGAACTCAGAATGTTCTTGGCTTCTGTTTCTAAAAGATGTGATGTAACCTCAGTTGTTTGAGACAGGTTAGGTAAAATGGAGCAACAGGTAGGCACATTTGCCTCAACAATTATTTAGGCAGGAAACAAAATCAAAACTGGAGAAAAGTTGGAAAAGGCAGACTGAACTTTCTCCTACTTGACATAAGTTTTCTGGACACGGTTTCTCAATTCATAAAAGAAGTTTATATATCTTTGCTCTTAAACTACATAGGGAGTATAGATAGAAGGATATGGTATAGTCAATACATTCTCATATAATTTAAGAAGAACTCTTTCCTTTATTCTATGAGACGATATTTTTTAAAACCATAAATAGAATTGTTGAGAGTTCAGATATAAATAATACAAACGTTTCAACCAGAGGATAAATTTGGGGCACACTGACTACTTCCAAACCATCTTTCTTTCAGCCTTTTCGTTCCCACTCCAGTCAGGTTCTCAGCTCCACCTAGGCAGCCTGCCTCGGTGGTTGCACAGAAACTCTGCCGAGCTGAAGCAAGCCGCCTCTTCAGTCATTCAGGTTTTCCTCCAGGCTAATTCTTTGCATCCATTATCCAAGCTTTTGCAGACCTCTTGGTCCTAACTCCAGTAATTCTGTCTTCCTGGTTACTATCCCTCTCAACCACCTGGCTTCTTACTCTGCCTGATATCTTCAGCTGTCCTGATTCCGGCTTGCCTACTAGTCTGTACCGCTGATTTCTGGAACCTGCAATACTATGCAGTTTTGCTTCCATGGTCCAGCTTCTTGTCTAGTATGCCCAGCCTTTACTTCTCCACTTCTGGGCATAATAGAGGTGAATCAAAAAGTAATTTGCCAAAGTTTAAACTGTGAAGTGTAAAGTGATGGCTTGCATGTAACAAAGCCAGTTTCACTGCAGGGAATGCCAGCTCCGCAGTGGATATTCTACTACTTTAAGTCACTTGGCCAGTCTAGTATATTGCATCATAATAATGAACAAATAACCGCACTAGGTTAGATTCCTAACCTCTTCTAAGGAGCAGCCCCAGCTATATAATTCTGGGACTGGAAGAAATCATATTAGTCCAGCTTTTCCTCTGCTTTTAAAAGCATTATTCAGCATGACTAGAATAAAGGTCATGTTCAGAATCTTTATAAAATAGAATTCTGATCAATTTCATTTCCTGCATAAGAATCTTGAAAGCTTCCCATTGCCTACTGGTCTACAAAGTGAGGGGTACGAACTTGGGATGTACAAGATGAAGCATGGAATGCAGGAAGAGAATACTAGAATGTCTATTTATATTTACATTATCCCATTTACATTTCCATTTTTGTATATTTTATAGTGTATATATCAACATGGTAGTAGTTGTATATAGTTTATTAATAAAAGAATATACATATGGGGGTAAATATGAAAAATTTTTTACAGATGGGAAGTGCAATCAAAAATGTTTGTAGGACAGTGGCTTTCCGGATAATGATTAGCCCCTTAGTCATTTAAAGTAGCTCACAGTCTGCCTTCAACCTACCACTCCTGCCACCTCACCCACAAGTATTACCCTTATCTGGGCACACTACGCTCCATTCACACTGAACTGCTAGACTGTAAGCTCCATGAAGGAAGGAATCATGAACATCTTATTCACCCTTCGGATGCCCAACCCTAAGCACATTGCATAGCATTTAATAGCATCTAATATTTATTAAATGAATGATTAGTTAATGAAACTAGCTTTATAAGCGCATTGTGCTACCTCTTATCTCTGTACTTTTCCATTTATTGCTCTCTCTGTTTGGAATGCCCTTTCTGCCAGTCCTTAACCTGAGGAACACCTACAAAACTGGACTAATATCTTCATCAGTACCTCTACCCCCACCATATAGTTACTGATGTCCTGTTTTGGGCTCCCTTACACCTTTCTAATTATTTATAATACATGTTTGTCTTCTCTAATATTCCTTTGTATCCTCAATTCCTGGCATGGTACGTAGCACATTGCAGGTGCTCAATAAATCACTGTGGGATGATGGATAAGTGAATTTCTAAGCAATTAATTATTAATCTTCAAAAAGCATTAGAATGCTTCTGCTTCAAGTGATGATTGAAAACAGGTACCAGACTCGACCACCAACTATAAAAACTGGACTAAATACATGAAACCACTGCTTTCAACCACTGGACAACAGGCAGCACAGGACGGTGATCTCTAGGAGAAGGGAAACAAAAGACGTGAACCTTAAGATCACTCCAAGCAGAACATGGATGACTTGCTGAGTTGAGGAGGTAAAGATGGAATTAGGAGAGGCTGAGGTGGATGGAATTTACAGGGCAGAATACCAGAGAGGAGGGAGCTATGCACAGTGGAGCTTCAGAAATTTGTATAGGGGCTTTCTTGAATCTTTGCCTGAGTTTTAAGGTGTGCTTCCTTAGAGTGACTTCATGAGGCTGGATAAAGAATGCCATGCTGGAAGATGTTCCAGTTCCATTTAGCCACAGTGGAAAGATATAATTAAATAATGAAGGCACTTGGTGATGATCCCAAAAGGTTAGTAGGATGGCTAAACTAGCCATAAAGTAAAGGCTACTCTAGACATGCCCCAACAAAGCTTAAAAAGAAAACAAAGCGAAACAAAAACAAGTCTTGAAAAAATCAAGCTGATCCACAAGTAGCTTAACTGACTACCAAGAGAAAACAAAATCCAGACCTTCAACAATGTAACATTCACAACATCTCGCATCCTCAAAAACTTACTAGACTTGCAAAGAAGGAAAAAAAACGTGATCAAAAACAGAAAAAATTTTGATCAATAGAAACATACAAGAAATGACAAGATGATGGATTTAGCAGAACAAGGAGTCATAAAAAGCTATTATAAACATTCAAGGATTAAAAGAAAACAAAAATAATGAGGAGATAAATGGAAACTATTACAAAAAGGAATCAAATGAACTTTTAGAGCCAAAAATATATAATATCCGAGATCAAAAATTCACCAAATGGGGCTTAACAGTAGATTAGTCAAGGGATAAAAAGACTGATGATAGTGATAAAAACTAACCAAACTGAAAGAGAGAAAAAAGGATGAAAAAATGAACAAAGCTTCAGTGATACGTGGGACAATAATAAGCAGTCTAACATACACATAATTGAAGCCCCAAAAGGACTGGGTAGAGAAATGGGAAAGAAATAGTGTATTCAAAGAAATAAGTCCATAATTTGATGAAAATTATAAACCCAAAGATCCACGAGGCCAGCAAACCCCAAGCAGGATAATTACAAAGAAAGTCACATTAAGGTACATCATAATCAAATTACTGAAAACTAGTAATAAAGAGAAAATCTTAAAATCAGTCCCTCTCCCCCAAAAAGACATAGTACATTCAGAAGAACAAAGGTAAGAATTATCACTGCCTTCTCATCAGAAATAATACAAGCCAAGAAACAATGAAATGACATCTTTAAAGTGTTAAAGAAAAAAAAAATCTATCAAACTAAGTCTTTATTCAGAGAAAAGTATTAAAGAAAAAATGCCATCAACCTAATATTCTATGTCCAGTGAAAAGACACTTCAATAATGAAGGAAAAATAAAACCTTTTCCTGACAAATAAAAGATGACAGAAGTCATTGCCAGCCAACCTGTATAATAAGAAATAATTAAAGAAGGTCTTCAAGTGAAAGGAAATGACATCACACAGAAACTCAGATCTACATAAATGAATGAAGAGCACTGGAAATGGTAAATACACGGGCAAGTATAAACATTTTTTCTTGTGTTTAAATTGCTTTAAAAGATAATTAACTATCTAAAGCAAAAATAATAACAATGTATTATGAGGTTTATGACACATGTAGAAGTAAAATGTATGATACCAATAGCATAAAGGAGAGAGTGGAAAGCGTGGAATTACATTCTGCAAGGTTCTAACATTCTATGGGACATAGTATAATACTATTTGAAGGTAGATATAAGTTAAAGTCATATAGTTTAAACCTTAGAGCAACCACTAACTTCAAACAAAGAGGTACAGTCACTAAGCCAATAGTAGAGAAAAATGGAACACTAAAAAATAATTAATACAAAAGAAGACAGGAAAGAAGAAAAAAAGAAGAAAGAACAAATAGGACAAATAGAAAACAAATACCAAAATAGTAAATTTAAGCACAACCATATCAACAATTAAATTCAGTCCAATTAAAAGCAAAGTTTGTCAGTGGGCTCAAAATCCGAAACCCAACCACATGGCTGTCCACAGAAATGTACACAAAATAGGAAGAGATAGATAGGTTAAGCATAAGTGTATGGGAAAAGATGTACCATGCAAACACCAATCATGAGAAAGTTAGAGTAGCTATATTAGTATCAGACAAAGTAGACTTCACACGAGGAACACTACCAAGGATAAAAAGGGAATTTCAGAAATATAAAGGGATCAATTCATCACAAAAACATAACAATCACTAACATGTATGTAACAAATATAAGAGCTTCAAAATACACGAAGAAAAAACTGACAGAAATGAAAAGAAAAATAGATGAATGCATAATTATAATAGGAGATTTCACCACTCCTCTCTCAGTAATTGATAGAACAAGTAGGCAGAAAATTAGTAAGAATATAAAAGATATGAATAATATCATCAACCAACTTGATTTAACCAACATCAAAACAATAGTAGAATATATATATTTTTCAAGTGCACATGGAACGTTCGCCAAGAGAAACTGTATGAAAGGCCATAAAACAAGATTGAAATTATCCAGAATCCATTCTCAGACCAAACTAAAATAAGTTAGAAATCAATAACATAAATATGTCTTGAAAATCTCCAAATACTTGGAAACTAAACAACATGAAATAATCCATAGGTCAAAGATTAAATCACAAGAAAAATTTAAAATATTTTGAACTGAATAATAATTAAAATATAACGTATCAAAATTTGTTGGGTGTGTAGTGCTTAGGAGGGAAATTTGCAGCTTTGAATGCTTACATTAGAAAAAAAGTAAAGGTTTAAAATCAGTGACCTAAGCTTTCACTTTTGGAAGATAGAAAAAGAAGAGCACGTTAAAACTAAAGTAATTAGAAATAAAGAAATAAAAAAGATAAAAGGAGAAAGCAATGAAACAGAAAAGAGACAAACAATAGAGAAAATCAGTGAAATCAAAAGCTGGTTCTTTGAAAAGATCAATAAACTTGATAAGCCTCTAGGTACACTGCTCAATAAAAAAATAAATAAAAAAAAGAGATGAAATACAAATATTGGGAATGAAATAGGGGACATTGCTACACATCCTATAGACATGAAAGGATAATAAGGGAAATAAGTTTATGCTAATAAGTTTTTTAAATTATGTGAAATAAATTCCTTGAAAGACACAAATTACCAAAACTGACACAAGACGAAATAAAAAATCTGAAGTACCTTAATTAAATTTGTAAATAAAAAGTTTTCCACAAAGAATACTCTAGGCCAGATAACTTCACTGGTTAATTCTATCAAGCATTTAAGGAAGAATTACTATCAATCTTACACAAATTCTTTCAGAAAAAAGAAGAGGAAAGAACACTTGCCAATTTATTTTATGACTCCAGCAATACCCTGATCCTAAAACCAGACAAAGAAACAAAACTTCAAGAAAAATACAAAACATTATGACTAGTATGTACATAGATGATATAATCCTTAACAAAATAATAGCAAATCAAATCCAGTAACATTTAAAAAGGATAACATCTTGGGGCCGGCCCCGTGGCACAGTGGTTAAGTGCACGTGCTCCGCTGCTGGTGGCCCAGGTTCAGATCCCAGGCACGCACTGATGCACTGCTTGTCAGGCCATGCTGTGGCGGCGTCCCATATAAAGTGGAGGAAGACGGGCTCGGATGTTAGCCCAGAGCCAGTCTTCCTCAGCAAAAAAAGAGGAGGATTGGCATGGATGTTCGCTCAGGGCTGATATTCCTCACACAAAACAATTTAAAAAAAAATAAATAAATAAAAAGGGTAACATCTTATGACAAAATGGGGTTTATCCCAGGAATAAGAGGTGGGATTAACATTAGAAAATCAAATATAAGTTACCACATTAAAAAAGAAAGAAGAAAAACTATACAATTGTCTCAAAAGATGCAGGAAGATAATTTGACAAAATTCAACACACATCCATGACAAAATTTCTCAACAATCTAAAAATGGAAGGACACTTCCTCATTTTGATGAAGGGCATCTACAAAAAAAACCTATACTTAACATCACAATTAATGGTGAAAGTCTAAATGCTTTCCCCTAAGATCAGAAACAAGACAAGGATATCCACTCTCAACACTTCTATTCAGTGTTGCACTAGAGGTCCTGGCCTGTGTAATAAAGCAAGAAAAGGAAATCAAGGCATACAGACTAGAAAGGATGAAGTAAAACTATCTTTATTCATAGAAGACACGATCTTGGATATCAAAAGTCCTATGAAATATTCAAAAAAGCTATTAGAATAAATAAGTGAATTTAGCAATATCACAGCATTCAAGGTCAAATATACAAAAATCAATTTTATTTCTATATGCTAGCAATAAACAATTGGAAAATGAAATAAAACTACAATACCATTAACAATAGCATTTTTTTAAAACAAAAATAATAAGTAGGAACATCAGGGTGGATGTGCAAGACCTGTTTACTGAAAACTACAAAACATTACTGATGGAAATTAAAGAAGAATTAAATAAATGGAGTGATATATTATGATTATGGATGGAAAGACTCATTATTAAGATGTCAATTCTTTCCAAATTCATCTATGGGTTCAATGTAATTCCAATTAAAATAGCAGCAGGCTTTTTTTTTGGGTAGAGATTGCCAAGCCAATTCTAATATTTACATGAAATACAAAGGACCTAGAACATTCAAAAGAATTTTAGAAAAAAGAGAACAAAATTAGATGACTCAAACTGTGATTTCAAGACTTATAAATCCATAGTAATCAAGACAGTGTTGGGGGCCGGCCCCATGGCTTGGTGGTTAGGTGCGCGCACTCCACTGCTGGTGGCCCGGGGTTCGGATCCTGGGCGTGCACCGACGCACCACTTCTCCAGCCATGCTGAGGCTGCATCCCACATACAGCAACTAGAAGGATGTGCAGCTATGACATACAACTATCTACTGGGGCTTTGGGGAAAAAAAAGGAGGAGGATTGGCAATAGATGTTAGCTCAGAGTCGGTCTTCCTCAGCAAAAAGAGGAGGATTAGCACGGATGTTAGCTCAGGACTGATCTTCCTCACCAAAAAAAAAAAAAAAAAAACCCAGAAAACAGTGTGGTATTGGCATAAGGATAGACATATAGATCAATGGAACAGAAAAGAGAGTCCAGGAAGAGACCTGAACATTTATGGTCAATTGATTTACAACAAAGATGCAAAAGTATTTCAATGAGGGAAAGGATAGTCCTTTCAACAAATAATGCTGTAACAATTGGATATCAGTACGGCAAATAATGAATTTTGACCCTTACCTTACACCATATTAAAAAATAAAATCCAAATGTATAACATTTCTAAACAGGAAAGCCAAAAATTTAAAACTTCCAGATGAAAACACAGGAGAATAATCTTCATGATGTTGCTGTGAGTAAAGATTTGTTAGGACACAAAAGGCACTAGCCATAAAAAAAAAGAAAAAAACAAAACTTAGACGTCATCAAAATTAAAAATTTCTGCTCTTCAAAAGGCAAGCCACACACTGGGACATATTTGCCTTACAAATATCTAACAAAGGACTTGTTTCCAGCTTATATAAAGAACTCTTGCAATTCAGTAAAAAGAAGGCATATCAATTCCATTAAAAACTACACAAAAAATTTAAACAGAATCTTCATACTTCACAAAAGAAGATATACAAATGGAAAAAAAAACATATGAAAAGATATTCAGCTTCAGTAATCATCAGGGAAATGCAAACTAAAACCATAATGAGATAACATTACACAGCCACTATAATGGCTACAATTAAAAAGACTGACTATACCAAGTGTTGGTGAGGATGTCAAGAAACTGAAACTCATACACTGCCAGTGGGAATGTAAAATGGTACAACCACTTTGGAAAACAGTTCGGCAGTTTCTTAAAAAGTTAAAATACGCCATACATACCATATGACTCAGCCATTCCACTCCTAGGTATTTATACAAAAATAATGAAAACTTATGTTCCATAAACAATCCTATACACAAATGTTCCTAAATGTTCCTAACAGCTTTATTCACAATAGCCTCAAACTGGAAACAACCCAACTGCTCAGCCACAGGTGAATGAATGAACAAATTGTGGTAGTATACTCATACAATGGGATATTACTCCAAAATAAAAAAGACTGAATTACTGATGTACAACAACATGGATGAATCACGAAAAACAATAATTTGAGAGAAAAGGTACCCACAAAAGATTACATACTACATAATGCCATTTATATAGAATTCTAGAACAGGCTAAACTAATCTATAGTGACAATACAGATCTGCAGTTTTCCTGGGGCTGGAGCTGGGGGTTGACCACAAAGGGACATGAGGGAACTTTTTGGAGTGATAGAAACATTTTACAACCTGACTGGAGTAGTGGTTACACAGGTGTATACATTTGTTAAAACTCATTGAAATGTACGTTTAAAATGGGTGCATTCATTGTATGTAAACTGTACCTTTTAACTTTTAAAAGCTAAAAAGGCACTAGACATAAATAAGTGGAAGTTTTCCTTGCCATCTACCGTACTACAAGGAATGAAAAGCCAAGGCCATTTTGAAACCATAATGAATAACTTTGTAGCTTATCTTGAATTACTCCTTATCCTTACCTTTGTCTGCCTGGAGATTGTGGACTCTGCTGGAGAATGACTTATATAAATAAACCCACCATCCACTCTATTGTTGAAACCAATAACTTAGAAGTCATACTTGATTCTTACCTTTCCTTCACCATCCACCCACAACCAATCCATTGCCACGTCCCGACTTTTATTTCCAAAGTACATCTTGAATTCATCTATTTCACACCATTACCACTGCCATCACCATCATCTCTCAATTAGAATAATGCAATAATCTTTTAGCAATCTTTCCCCATTCCATTCTTGCCCTTCTAACAATCTATTCTTCATGAAGCAAAAAGAGTAATCTTATGAAGATACAAATTAGATCATGCTGTTCCTCTAGTTAAATGGCCTCTAGTCCAATGGCCTCTAGTCCAATGGCCTCTCATTGCACTTGGAATAAAATCCATACCCTTTACAGGGGCCTACTAGGCCCCTGTATGATGTGGGCCCCAACAATCTCCCCAACTTCATCTTGAGCCATTCTCACCCCTCCTGCTACACTTCAGCTTTAACTAGTTTCCTTTCATTCCTCAAACAGAACAAACAATTTCCTTCTTTCAAGGCCTTTGCACTAGTTTCCTCTGCCTAGGATATGTTCGCCCAGCTTTTCACTTGACTGGCCTATTCTCATCCTTTAGATGTCAGCTTAAGTGTCACTTCCTCAGAGAGGCCTTCCCAGACCACCCTATGTAAAGAAGCTCCCCCCTGTTCATTTCCTTATGCTACTTATCACAATCAGGAACACAGATAGAGCCTTGGAAAGATAATAATAATGTCTATATATATTGTGATTTCTTATGTGCCAGGCTCTGATCTTACAACTTTACATGTATTAAGTCACTTAATCCTCATTGCAACCCTAATGGCAAGAACTATTATAATTTTCATTTTACAGGTGAGGAAACTGAAGCACAGAGGAGTAAAATAACTTGCCCAAGGATACACAACTAAGGACGAGTAGAGCCTGAATTCTAAACCAGGCAAGCTGGCTTCAGAGTCCATGGTCTTAAATATTAACCTTGTTGGAAGAAAGAACCTTCTTCTTCCAAGATAATGGGTAGGAATTAAAGATGAATAAAGATACATTTAAATTAGGGGGAAGAAAGGAAATTTGAAATAACTCATGACCATTGTCCTTTTGTAGAGAACTAGAAGTCTAAGTCATCTACTATGTCTGATGATACTGGCTAGAGGCAAGGTTGGGGAATTGAGGAAAGGGGTATGGATTTGAAATAGCTCCTGTGGGGAGCGGGTAAAATGACCACCAGATGGTACCAAGGGGCTACTTGAGACTGAAAATCATGCATGTGTAATAGTGCCATCAACAGTTATGCATTTTTCTTTAGGAGCATTTAGCAGTGCAGGACAGAGAAAACCAATTGTTAGCTTTATATGTGGTTGGTGATTGGATGAGAAAGTGTAAAAGAGGGCCAAGGGATGAAAGTTTTAAAGATACTGAAGAAAGTGCTATTAAAATACTCAACTTGGCTGGGCAAGATGAGAAGGAGTCAAAAATAAGCACTCAAGGACAACATGAAAATAGCTTAGAGAAGAAAAATGTGTGTGTTTAGGAAAAAGGAAAAAATGTATCAAAATTTTAACCATTGGTAATTCTGGATAACAACAACAAATAACATCTGACTCTATCTTTGATGATATTAAGGAATTATGGTTACATCTTTTTAGATGTGTTAATGGTATTGTGGTTATGCCATCTTTTAGTTAGATATTGAAATATTTATGGATGAAATTACATATATCTTGGATTTGCTTCAAAATAATACAAGAGAAGGTGTGAATGAGATTTTTGATGAGCAAGATTGGCCATGGATCGTTGCTTGTTAGGACTGGGTAATGATTATATGGGTTCTGAACAACATGGCTATCTTAAAAAGTAGCTAGGAGAATCCATCTGAAAACATGATCTGAAAGATTTATTTCCTACACATTATAATTGCTATCCAGAGCAATGCAAACATATGAAACCATAGGGTCAGATTTCCAAATCCAATGTTAAGTACATACATCAAAGATGCCCTGTTTATAAATCAAGGTCCACAAAAAGGACTTAACCAGTATAGGTCGCCAAGGAGCTAGCTACAAAATTTTAAGTCTAGTTCAGCAAAAGAGTACTCTCTAGTAGCCTGAAAGAGTTTATACACGTAAAATATTTTCATTTTCACCCCTTTTGAGGGGTCAGCTATTACCAGGTGATAGCACCAGAATATAACTGTAGAAATTATAGAAATTTGTTACAAAACACAAATTATAACTATACATATATATGCACACATGTGTACAGAAGCAATAGTACACACCTACACAAATATAATCAGCTAAAATCATTCTTACTTCTAAAAATGTGAAAGAGTTAGGTAAAACAAATTGCAAATTATTGTAAATGAGTTATATGCCAGGTAACTGCTAAATATCAAAAATTTTAAATTAGAAATATCAATTATTTGTATAATTTAGAAGTATAGCCCATAACAGTTTTCTGAGGTTAGTAGATATGAAAACTGTTGAGCAATCTTTAAGAGCAAATGCAGAGTTGAGTATGGTATTTTCAATACCTCAAATGAGCATCTTGTACCACTTTTTCAAGGTCAAAAATGAAGCTTCTCAAAGATATCCTGCTTCCATCATTTAAGACAAGATTAATTGCATTAGTATTACATCCATGTTTCCATCCTTGTGTTTATATCCCTTCCATTCAAAGCTGCCTCAGTCTTCTCGGATAAAAGGTCATGGAGTGAAAACAATGGTGCCCTTCCGAATCTCCATAGTTCCCAAACTATTGGGAGAAGTAAGTAGATCTAAATTTACAGTAGTCTGAGAGAGAAGCGGGATGTCAAAAAGGCTCTTTAACTTTATCATAAGTGAAGTGATCAATAAGTACATGAAATACTGTCATCAATTATATATGAAATAGAATAAAAGGTAGTTGTACAAAATAACTGCTTAGAGAAGCAAAAAATAAAAATAAAATAAAAAGTAGGTAGAAGCACTGAGAGCCTTAATGCTGAACTCTGCAGAAGGTGCCTTCAAATAAATATTTCAAACCTTCATATGAATATTTTAAGCATGACAACTACACATAAACACACAGCCAAAGTGCTCAAATCCACTCAAGAAAGACTATTAAGTCATCAACTTGCTCCTGACAGGATCCACTGAATATGGCAACAGTGAGAAGTCAGGAGACAGTTGGAATCATTTCAAGACTGCTAATTTAACTTGTCTTAAAACCAACCAATGCTCAACGTGTCATCATCAATGTCATCTCATCGCAGTCTGAAAAGCCTTCGACCTAAAGCAAAAAGGTCCCCAAGTGCCACCCTTCTTGTCTACTGGTTGAAAATCTAATTGGTTCTGCTGACAGGCTTGGGAATTGGTAGGAAGGCTGTTCAGTTAATCTCCAAGGGCCAGCAAAGAGCTCAGTATCCATCTCTGAGCTTTGCTCCCTGGCTGTCATAAAATGACTCTGATGGCAGTGCAAGCTCTTATGCTTCAGCTGTCTTCTGACTTCTGTTAAGTCAAATTCAATAAAGTTTGTCACTCAATAATCTGAGAGCTACCCAACAAAACCTCTTTGATCAATAACAGCTTGCCTGCTTGCACTTGGGAAGGTGACCTATTAAAGATTAAAAACACACCTGCTGCTTGAAGCAGAGAACATCTTTTTTTACTTTTAAATGAAAATTCAACCATTAGAAGCAGTTTAACTATTAAAAGTATATATAAAGAGAAGTAAGTAGATCTACTTACTTGCACGGGAGAAACAGGAATGAGATAAAAAGAACAGCTCAGATAATAAAGAAAAGATTGATATTTGTATGCTTCTGCTATATTTGGTTCTTATATAAGCCACCTTTATCCCATTTTTGCATTTCAGGATCACACATTTATTTGTTGTTTTTGTACAGACAGAGCATTGGTATTGTAACATTAATTCAATCCTCAATCAAAACAAAGAAATCCGTTGTCCTATGTCATCTACCTTTCTGCAGAAAAATCATGAATACTCATTTAGGGAAAATGCATTGCATTCCTTAAAGTCACAACACTTTTGTGTGTGTGAGAAAGATTCGCCCTGAGCTAACATCTGTTGCCAATCTTCCTCTTTCTACTGTAGAAGATTGGCTCTGAGCTAACATCTGTGCCCATCTTCCTCTATTTTGTATGTGGGACACTGCCACAGCATGGCTTGATGAGCAGTGAGTCAGTCTGCACCCAGGATTCGAACCTGTGAACTCCAGGCCAGCGAAGCAGTACGCGTTAACTTCACCAGGCTGGCCCACAAGACTCCTTTTATTTAAGTGGTTTTCTTTACCCACCCACACACATTAGGTGAGGTCATGATGAGGTAGAACTCCAGGTAACTTCAAAATTAAGAGATATAGCTCAGTGAGCCCAGCAAGCAACATAAATTACTGGGAAAAAGTAGAGAAATGTTTATATTTACATCTCACACTCAAGCCTCCCATCTTGATGATTAAAACTCTTTTAGAATTTTAATAAAATAATTTTATAAAGAATTCCAAAAGAATTTAAAATTTAATCAAGCTTTTTTTTTTTTAAGAAAGAGAAAATTGTATAACTCTTTTACTTTTTTCTAAGAGCAGAGAACAGCACAGCTTGGGCCTTCTCTCTTATCTAAGGAGTATATGGACGCATTCTGTTTACAATCCAATAAAGATAACTGAGATGCAATATCATATTATGAAGGACATTATATAAACAGAATAAGATAAAACTTCTACAGAGCCACAATTATGGGTCAATATTAATAAAAGGTTCTGCTAGACCGTGACTTTTGAGTTTCCTGATTGTCAGCCGCTCTCACCTGTGTAGCAGATGAATTTCCCTGTAGAAACGAATGTGTCCATCTCTGAATGTATATATATATATATATCAGTCTCTTGTGTGGGTATTTTTCATAAAGTTTGAACATGTTTATTTTGTAAGGCATTAATTTTCTCCCATGACACTCACGATACTATCACATAGGACATATGTGACAGGGAGATCTGGATTACATCTCCAACAGCCCCTAATAATTTCATCATAGTTTCTTTGAACTCTGTAGCTTTTTCCTGATCTGAATTAATCACTTCTCCCCTTCCTTGGCTACTATCTCTTTAGTTTTGTGCTTCTAGTTTTCCAGTTTCTGTTTGAAATGTCTCCATCAAAGCAGCTGCATACAGAAACATGAGTTCATTTCTGCTTTCATTTCTTCTCTCCTGATTTGTGTCATATGCGTAGATCAAGGTTTTTAACTCCTGTATGTAGCAACACATAAAGTCCAGAAAGGCCAAGCTAATCTAATTAAGGTTTTCTGACTAAAATAAGGCAATTCTGCATGTCAGTTGAACCCTGGGATAAGGTGACACTTTTCAGAGGATATCTTAGTTTGCTCAAATGTATAGTTATAATGAGATTGAGCTGAGGACAAGAAACATTACTGCTTGTAATCAAGAAACGATCACCTTTTCTGATGAATCAAAAAAAATATTGTTGAAGGTTGTTCTATTAGTATACATACGGCTTGTGATAGTAAAGCTTTTAGGTCATCTAAATCAACTGACAATAGTTTCTTACAAAGTGGGTTATAGAATATTAGAATTAGAGATGACAAAAGAACAAGCAGTCACTAAAACTCTTCTTCTATGGGGAACAATTGCTGGGCAGATAAATGCTAATTATTTTATAGGTCTAAAATAAGTCAGTATGTGAGTAGGCATATTAGGGTATATTTGTAAAAATACATTACAGCACTTTAAAATACCAACAAGCATTGAAGTGGACAATATTACATATCTTGCCCAGACCATGCCGATGGCCTCTCAAATGTAATATGCCCCAGACCATTTTCATCATCTTACCTAAATGCCTCCAAAACTTTATCTTTCTCAGCGAATGGCATCATCATCCATCCAGCTACCTAAAGCAAAAACCTGAAAATTACCTGGAGTCTTCACTCTCCTTTGGTTACCAAATCTAAGCAATTACCAAATTCTAGCCATTCTTTTCCTTCTAAATCTCTCTCAATCTGTCTACTTTTTTCTCCATTCCCTTGGCTGGCCACAGCCCTAGTCCAGGTACCAATGGTCTCTTACCTTGATTACTGCTCCTCCCTGACCCCAACGATCTCTCTGACTTTGGGCTTACATCTCTCTAATCCATTCTCCATATGGCTGCCAGCTCTATCACTGCCATACTTAAAGTTCTTCAATGCTTCCCCACTGCCATCAAGATAAAAAGCAAACTCCTTAAAATGGTTTGCAAGACCCTTTATAATCTGGTCTCTGTGTCCTCTTCAGAATCAGGTCTCAGTATGACTCAACAAACACCAAGAATTTGCCCCTCTTTCTTTTATATCATCAATCTGCTACTACTGTCCCCGACACCACCCAATCAGCTACTACTGTCCCCTGGCTCCCTCCAACGGGCCACTTGGTCTCCTTACAGTTCTTTGAACATGCCAGTGAATTTCACCTCAGGAAGTTTTCATTTGGTATTCTTTCTGCCTGGAATATTCTTTCACTCTAGAGAGTCACAGGGCTTGTTCCCTTCATGGCTTTCAGCATTTTATTTAAACGTCTCCTCACTGAAGCTTTTCTTGACCTCTCTATTTAAAATTGCAGGCTATGCCTCCCAATCCCAGCAGACCCCATCCCCTCCCCTGCCTTGTTTTACTCCCCTGCACTTTTCACCATCTGTTGTGCTCTATATTTTATGTATTTTCTGTTTGTCTTGCTCATAAGAATATAGGCTGGATGAAGGCAGAGAGTTTGGTCTGTTTTGTTCTCTGGTATATCTCTAGCATCTTGAATGTACCTGGAAAATAGGCACAAATTGGAACTCTATGTGCATCCTCCCATGCCCTTTCAGAAATCAGATTACCTGATATGTATTACTACCCCACCACTTTTTGTTTGTATGACTTTGGAAAAATTACGTAATCCCTCTATGCCTCAGTTTTCTCATCTGTAAAAGAGAGAAACTCCTAAGGACATCATGAGGGTTAATGAGATGACACATGAAATATGCTTAGAACGGTGCTTAGGCTTCTAGTAAGCACTCAGTAAATGTCAGCCATTGTTATAATTACTACTACTGATTCATCTGTGAGCGCCTTGAGAACAGGGGATGTGACTTATTCACCCTTTTATTCCCTGGTAAGTTAAACACAGTGCTTTGCATATAGCCAAAGGTGATTTAAATATTAAATATTTTAACAACGGGTGCAGCATGGGGTCCTGACCAATCAGAATGATGCTGGCCTTGGCACTAGATTAGGGTCCTGAAAACCCTCTGCTGTGCCTCTCATTTTCATTTTATTTGCTGGATCATAGGGAAATCCGGAGGTTACTGGAAGAGGGTCTGGGACTTCCAGAGCATGGAAGGTGGGGTATGGCACCCAGGGTAGTGCTACATCCCAACTAGTATAGAAATATTTCAATATTTTAACAACTGGTATGCTTGTTCTGCTGTGTCCCAGCTGACTGCAGTGCATATAGTAGATACTCAAATACTAATAATACAAATGAAAAAGCAAACACGAGTTAAAATTTCACGTCAGTGACACTGCTATATTACCAAAATAATGTCAACTACAGAAATCTTATATTGCTCCCAAATAGACTCATTGAAATCTCATATAAATTTAAAAGAACCATGGATTCTCTATATCCTTATACCCATCTAGCTTTTCTTTTTCACGATTACCCCTATTGCCACATAATGTGTATGGAAGAAATTTATACGTAGGCAGCAGAGATAGTAGACTGGCAAAGACCTATTCATATTTAGAAAAATCTTGATTTAGGCTTTAAAAGCCAATAATGTTAATGAGTGAGTGAGAGATAGTGAGAGAAAGAAGGAGAGAGAGAAAAAAGAGAGGGAGAGATTGAAAAGTGAGCTCAACAATAATTAAAATAGTCCTACTAGTTATCAGTTCAATGAGTTTTACTATCACTTTTGAGGTCTTGCCATGATTGCAATAAACATGTTCCTTAATTAACTTTGAATTTAAACTCCTGATTCAACCTTTCATCTGCACTTGGCCAATGTTGTTACTGATTTTTTGGTGGACTGGTCCAGTTGCAAGTAAGCCATTTTCTATTCATGGACCTTATTATAATAGGAACTAATAAAGTATCGTGCTGGACTCTCAAAGCTGTGTAATTATTAAATAAGTACTTGGACCTAAGAGTAAGGATATATTTATAATTGTAATACTATTCAGAGTAAGAGGAAATTACTACTATTAAAATTCCACAGTCAGTACTTCCTCTTTGTTAATTCTCCTCTTTGGTTTTTTAAAGTGCTGTCTATAGGGCCAGCCTGGTGGCATAGTGTTTAAGTTCACGCGCTCCGCTTCAGCAGCCCAGGGTTCGCAGGTCTGGGTCCTAGGTGTGGACCTAGGCACTGCTTATCAAGCCATGCTGTGGCAGGTGTCCCACATATAAAGTAGAGGAAGATGGGCATGGATGTTGGCCCAGGGCCAAATCTTCCTCAGCAAAAAGAGGAGGATTGGCAACAGATGTTAGCTCAGGGTTAATCTTTCTCACTAAAAAAATAAATAAATAAAAAATAAATAAAGTACTGTCTTTAGTCAATAAATACATCATTCCTGACAACTAAAGCTATGGTGATGAATGTGATACTATCTTTATTGATCGGCAGGGAGATAGAAATTTTCTGGAAACCTTTAACTATCGTTAGCATATGTTGACAGCTATTCCCCTTTAAAGAGGTAATATGTGCTGCTTATTCTGTTTCCTGAATGATCATTCCTTTGAATTAACTTTCTCTTTTGTGTAACATTATCGAGTTTTGACCATTTTAATGACAACAGCTTTCAAACACAATTCTAGCACATAAAATTTAAACAAAGAGCTTTTAAAATTACATGTGGTACTACTGAGGCATCATGTACAGTTTATTTGAAAGTCACCCAGGCTTAGTGCGCTAAAGAAAAGAATTAAACTCCCTTTTGCGGTTCCCTCAGAACAGAAGCTTTTTAATTAAATCTGCTAAGGATAGTGTATACAGTTGTCTGTTCAGTTGCTTGAAGCATGTATTTGCAATGGGCAGATTATTGGCTTCGCAGAAATCCACAAGCCGGTCTCCTGCTTCATTTCTGATCCCTAGTCCAAATTTTCTGATGACGTTTGATTCTACTTTATTTCCTACCTTTGTATCCCAGTCACCTGTAATCATCAGTATGTCTTGTTTTGGTGTATTATCAATTTCTTCTTGGATACTTGTATAAAAACTTTCTATTTCATCTTCTTCAGTATCTGCAGATACTGAAGATATCTGCAGATATCCTCATGGAGATATTGAAGCATAGACTTGGATGATGGCTATGTTAATAGGTTTTCCCGGAAGTCTGATTGATATTATTTGGTCAGACCCTGCATTATAGCCCCTAACTGCCTGTGCTACATCTTGCCTCAATATTATAGCCACTCCATCGCAGATACATACTTTAAGCAACCAACAGGTGACTGTATACATGGACATCACCAGATGGCCAACATAGAAATCAAAAAGACTATGTAACTGGAAGCAGGAAATGGAGAAGCTGTATTCTCTCTGCCAAAACAAGACCAGGAGCAGATTGTAGTACTGACCACAAACTGGTAATATCAAATATCAGAGTAGAGCTGAGGAAGAGCACTAAAAGAATCGTAGTGCAGAATATAATGTAAACAACATTCCCAACGAATTTAAAGTCCACCTAAAAAACACATTTGCATTGGTAAACTTAACTGACTGAGAACCAGAAGAACTATGCACTAAAACCAGAAATATTATTAAGGAACAATTAGAAAAGACAATACCTAAAGTAAAAAGAAAAGAAAAATGGAGATGGATGACAGAGGAAATACTGAAAATTGTTAAGTACAGGCAAGAAGCAAAAGTAAAAGGTGACAATGGACAATTGAAATTTCATAATGTTATAAACTATTATGACATCAATTAAAAAAAAGTAAAAGGTGACAAAAGTAGAGTTAGGATCCTGAACATAGTTTCTCAGTGACAATTATGTAGAGATAAAAAGAACTACAATAATGGCCAATGCAAAGAGATAGAAGAAAACAACAAAAAAGGAAGAATAAGAAGTCTCTTCCAGAAGATTCAAGAAATCAAAGGGAAATTTAAACCTAGATTAGGAATACTGAATGACCAACAGGGAAGCACACTATCTCATTAGGAGAAAATAAAGGGAAGGTGGAAACAGTATACTGAAGATCTACATAGAAGAGACAAAAGGATGACAGATTCTTTTGAAGAAGATTCCTAGGAGGAAGAACCCATAATTTTAGAAAGCGAAGGGAAAGCTTCCCTGAAAGTACTGGGAAGAAATAAGTCACCAGGAGTAGATGGGTTATCGATTTGAATTATTTCAAGCCACAGAGACTGAATCTGTCAAAATCCTAACAGGAATATGCCAACAAATATGGAAAACAAAACAATGGCCTACAGACTGAAAACACTCAATATATATCCCAATCCCCAAGAAAAGAGATGCCAAGGAGTCCAGCAACTATGGGACAATTGCTCTAATTTCCCATGCAAGTAAAGTGATGCTCAAGGCGCTGCAACAAAGGCTTTTACCTTATATGGAGCAAGAAATGCCTGATGTCCAAGCTGGATTTTGAAAAAGGAGAAGCATACGAGATCTAATTGCAATTATTCGTTGGCTCCTGGAGTGCTCCAAAGAATTTCAGAAGACGGTTAGTCTATGTTTTATAGACAACAGTAAAGCCTTTGACTGCATGGATCATGAAAAGCTATGGGTTGCTCTGAAAGAAATGGGCACACCTCAGCATTGATTGTCCTGATGCGTAACCTGTATTGTGGACAAGAAACCACTGTCAGGACAGAATATGGAGAGACAGAATGGTTTCCTATAGGCAAGGGTGTCAGACAAGGGTGCATTTTATCTCCCTATCTGTTTAATCTGTACACAGAACAAATCATACAAAACACTGTGCTAGACTCAGATGAAGGAGAAGTGAAAATTGGTGGAAGAAATATCAACAATCTACGATATGCAGATGACACCATCTTACTGGCAGAAGGCAGCAATGAAAGGACTTCTGACAAAAGTGAAAGAACAAAGTGCCAAAGCAGGACTTCATTTGAACATCAAGAAGACAAAAATCATGACTACAGAAGAACTATACAACTTCACTGTAGATAATGAAGACATTGAAATTGTTAAAGATTTTGTTTACCTTGGTTCATTCATCAGTTTATTTATTTATTTATTTTTAAGTTATTTTTTGTGTGTGTGTGAGGAAGATCAGCCCTGAGCTAACATCCATGCCAATCCTCCTCTTTTTACTGAGGAAGACCGGCCCTGAGCTAACATCTATTGCCAATCCTCCTCCTTTTTTTCTCTTTTTCTCCCCAAAGCCCCAGTAGATAGTTGTACGTCATAGTTGCACATCCTTCTGGTTGCTGTATGTGGGACGCGGCCTCAGCACGGCCGGACAAGCAGTGTGTCGGTGAGCGCCTGGGATCTGAACCCAGGCTGCCAGTAGCGGAGTGTGCGCACTTAACCCCTAAGCCACGGGGCCGGCCCCTCAGTCATCAATTTAAATGGAGACTGCAGCCAAGAAATCAAAAGAAGACTGAGACTTGGAAGGGCAGCAATGAAAGAATTAGGAAAGATCATCAAATGATCAAATGTAAGGAAGTGTCATTAGAGACCAAGGCCAAGATGATCCACATCCTGTATTCCCAATTATTATATACAGGGGTGAAAGCTGGACAGTGAAGAAGGCTGACAGGAAAAAAGTGGATTCATTTGAAATATGGTGATGGAGGAGAGCTCTATGGATATCCTGGACTGCTAGAAAGATGAACAAATGGGTCCTGGAGCAAATTAAGCCTGAACTGGAGGCAAAAATGATAAAACTGAGGCTATCCTACTTTGGGCACATCGTGAAAAGGGGATTCTTTGGAAAAGACAATAATGCTGGGAAAAGTAGAACACAGCAGGAAAAGAAGAAAACCAAATGAGATGGATTGACTCCATAAAGGAAGCCATAGGCATGAGTCTACAGAAGCTGAGTAGGGCTGCTGAGGACAGGACATTGTGGACATCACTCATTCAGGGTGTCTCCAAGAGTCAGGGCTGACTTGACAGCACGTGACAAGGGATAGTATAACTTACACTGTACTGTCTTCATTTTTCACTGTCAATCTTAGTCAAAATTGGTCCACATTCTCCTTAAAGTATCTATGTATACACTCTTTAAATGGTTTCAGCCTAACCATAGAATACGCCTTCAGGAACATATGAAAGCCCAGCCTCAGAGAATATCCTGGGACCACCACCCTCCCTAAGCCTGTCTCCGTTTTGCTCTGATTAGCCTTTTTGGACCTAATTCTCCTTACCTTGCTCACTAGCACTGTTTCTTGGACCCAATTTGTTAAATGTTTGTAGCTTTAAGCCTACCACCCATCTCACCACTTGAGGGGGATTAGAGAGTTTGTCAGGATTCTTATATATCAAGACTCTCGAAAATGGGGTGGATGGATTTGCTTCCAAGGATCCATAAATCTCTGAAATATGTGCAAAATTCTGTATGTAAATACAAGTATTTTTCAAGGAAAAGGGCTCGATAGCTTTCACCAATTCTCCATAGAATTCCCAACACAGAAAGGTTAAGAATTGTGGGTTTTTTCCACCCTCACTTAAATAACAGAATGTAATTGGGGCTTACTACTCATCCCTTATTTTTACTTTGAGATGTTTCATTTATTTTTAGCAAATATGTTGCAAGTGTAGTTTGTCAGTTTAATTGAAAGGGTTACATTATTTTGGTTGCACTGACAGTTTTTGTTCACTGGAAATGTAGATTTTGGTAATTTGCGTAATTTTCTTGTGTGAATCACAAATATGGAGGAAACTTAAGAGCTTTTGGAGATGGTCATCAACCTCACTTTATATGATAAAATTACCACCTCCCAAACAAAAGAAGCCCCAAATTTCCTCAGAAATCCTTTGGCCCTTATTCTCAGCTTCATTCTGCTTCCTAGACTTTTTCATCTCAAATCGTAATGCTTAATCAAATATTATCTTTCAATTTTATTTAACTCTTTTGTGTCTATGTGCCTCTTATCTTCAACTAAACTATAAGCTCTCAGGAGACAGAGACATTTTAAATTTTTATTTCCCTTCTCCCTCAGAGATTTGCACAACACAATAGCAAGTAGATGTTCAATAAATCCCCACTAAATGAATAAACTCATTTCTCTAGTCAGAAATGTATCCTCATCTCTAATCTATTCTATGTATTTTAAAATAAGCCTTCTTCCTTAGTGGGGAAAGAGAGGTCATTATTTTCTCTGACCTTTTTGTTTTCTTGATAGCCAACCTCTTAGGCTAAGATGCCTTTCAAAGTCAACTAGGTGCATTGCAACTTTATAGAACAACTTTCTCATGAGGGTCTTACATAAATAGACTATTGACAGTGGTTTTCAACCTATTTTCCATCCCCAGCACATCTGAGGAATGTTTGATGATTCCATCAGTAGCAGTGGTTCACTATAACAGCAGTCCTCAATTCAACTGGGGGAGGGGTGTGGAGGGGACAGAAGGAGGCATTAAAAGCCCTATGGGTAATTCTAATCCATCCTTCTGGAAATGAGCCCTGTCTCCCCTATTCCTCCCCAGCAAGCAGAGAAACACTAAATTAGAACAATTAGGAAGAGAAGAGAATTAGTCCATCGGAAAAAATTTTGTAATTTCAGAAACTGAATGCTATAAAATTATAATGGTCAATAAGTACTTAGTAATTAAGAATTTATGACCACATTAGGAGTTACTTGCAAACACACTTACCTAAAGGGTTTAAAATGGCCTTTGTATGCCTCAGTGGAACTCTATGCCCACAAGTAAGAATAAGCTAAATTTTGTAGTTGATTAATGTCTCTTTTCCAGGTCTAGGAATAAGTGGGAAAGCACTCTTTTTACATGTAATTTTCTCTTCTAAAATATCTGCAAATGTGATTGACTGGTATGGCAAGAAAAAGTTAGATTTGAAGATTGGACTTTACTTGAGTGAAGTAGGTGAAGTACTTTACTTGAATGAAGTAGAGAAATGAAGACGTTGAGGTTTACGTAAAAGATGAATTTAATAAAAGATGGAAGATAATCTTAAAATAAAATACTGAAATTAACAGTTTAGGGGCACCTGTTAGCAACATCCCCAAGGAGGTACAATCAGAATAATCCAGGATACGGGAAATTCTACAGGACTAATGACCTAGTTTCTTTCATAAATGATCGGCAAGAAAACTAAAAAGGGAGGAATAAATCTAAGTTTAAAAGATTCAGGAAAAATATTAACCAAATACAATGTGTGGACTCTAATTAGATCTACATTCAAACAAGCTGTAAAATATATATATATATATATATATATATATATATATATATAATGATACAACCAAGAGGGGAGGAAACTTGAACTCTTTGTATATTTGATGGTATTAAGAAAAATATTTTAAATGCATTATTGGTATACAATTTATGGATGAAAGTATTTAAGGATGAAATGATGTCTGGTATTTGATTCCACATAATCTAGTGGGGGAGGGGGTGAATGGAGATATAAATGAAACTAGATCAGCATGCTTTGATTATTGAAGTATGTGATGGGTATACTGGGTTCTTTACACTATTGTCTTTACTTTTGCAAATGTTTTAAATTTTTCATAATAAAAAGTTTTTAAAAATAAAAAATAAAATCCTGAGCATACATAATTTGGAAAAAAATGGAGGATAAAAAAATCAGAATATTTTCAAATTATAATTACCTACATTTGCACAAGTACAGTCTTCATTTAAAATGCCAGTTAGGCATCTAATTGCATCAATTATATGTTTCTGCTCTTAAATCAGTATAGCCAAGTGTTTACTTATCTTGGTTCTCATTATGGTACATAAAACACCACATTTCACAAAAAAGGTATATCAATAATTCATAGTATTTCCTGTTCTTTCAATACATTATAGGTAGAATTGACAATAAACAGCAAATATCTTATTTGTGTAAATCATTGGAGCTTTAATATTTACTGCTAGAACACATAGTATATGCAAATGTGATACATGCAAGAGCTACTTAGTGTTAAGAAATAAACACAGGTACTGCTAATTTTAAAAATATTTTTAAGCTTCATATATTAACCTTCCTTCCCAAAATTAGCTTCCCAAAAAGGAAAATAGAGATTTCTCTACCATTTCCACTGTGAATTAAACCTTTTTATGTTATTGGGGATGAGGGAAAACGTGAGGAAAATGTTCTTAAGAGTTAGAATGATCTCATCAGCATTACTGGGGCATTCTGAATGTAATCAAAGAAGTAAAGAGGAATAAAAAATATTCTTTGACAGATGAGCCTGCCATGTCATGGGAATTTGCAGCCTGTCTGCTAAGAATGAATTTCCAATTGAGGCAAAATGTTCCCTCTGATGATAAAGAAACTACCAAAATAACTTTTTAAAACCACAGAACTGTTAAGAACAGTAAGGTGCTGCATGACACATCACAGTTACGAGTTACGAATACTGACAAACAATTCAGGATCTATAGAGGCAGGCTGAGCTTCAGTGGAAGCTTTAGGATGGTTACAAAAACGGAAGGGGGAAAAAATCACTGCCTAGAAACAGCTGTGATACTTCTGAATATCTTCTGTAGAAGATAAACTACAGAAGACCAGACTTGCAGAGTGCTCTTGGGGGGCAGTCCTATTAAGAGCCTTCCAAGTAATTTATTCCACTTTTATTAAATAAGTGAAATTCTATAACAGGCACTTTATTTATATTGTGAAAGGGTAGACAATTGAACTGGATGACCTCTATTGCAATGGTGCCCAGATTTTTTTAATTTCCTGACTGGTAGTTTTTTTTTTTACGTTTGGGGACCCCAACTTTGCTAAGTAAGAACACTATAAAACCAAACAATAACAGCAAAGATCTAAAAACAAATAATAACCGCAAAGATCTATTATCACTACCATTTCAAAAATGACATTTCAACAACAAAAAGCTGGGCACATGTAGCTTTATGAGGAACACACTGCATCATCTTCCTCTTTCTCATTCACTACTGACAGCCTCAAGCGCTGCCACAGACTCTTGTTACTGGCAAGTACCACTCTATAGTCTCTTCCACCACTGAGTGAGAATCCTGGAGTCTAAGATCTTTTGACTCTCTAAATGTGAGAAAAGCTCATCTTTTAGGTTATTTAAATGGAAAAGGATATTTGTCATTTTGAGAGGCAATTTTTTCAGCCAATCTGTTTCTCTGAATGATTATGTATTATCATCTAATTTCCTCACGAGCTGTTTTTCTTTATGAATCACTTTACAAAACAGGTATTTTAGACACATAGTTTATTATAGCAATAGGGATCTTTTTTGACTAAACTTTAGGGGTTAGTTTAAAAGTCCAGATTTTGGAAAGTAGTAGATAGCTGATTTTATAACATGCTTGAAAAGGCAGATCCAAACACTCATAAAACACAAAAACATTTAACTGATCTTCCAGGAATAGTTCATTTTGAACAATACTCATGTGAACTATAAGTTGAGCGTAGCCTCAAATTCTTCAAATGATCATGAACTATATAGAAATCTTACTTGCTTTTGTGTTTTTTATGATTAAAAGGAAATTTTGCCTATACATTATTATTATTCTATCAATAGAATTTAGAGCTATTAAAAATATTTTAGAGAAGCTCTATGTATAAAAGTGGCTGTTTTCTATCTATAACATAATTTCTTAAGAACCTCCAAATAAAGACTCTACTCTGTCATAACTCACTCTCATGTTAGGGAATTAGAACAAGCAAGATGCATGATCATAGAGGAAGAAACTGATACCGCAAGAATTCTCAATCGCTGACCATGAGACCTTAGATGAGGCATTTCATCCTTCTGTGTCTTACTTGCCTCAGGATATTGAAATAAATGACCTCTAACCTCTTACAGTTCTGACTTTTTGATTCTTAAAATTCTAAAGTATTATGCCTAAACAAACACAACAATAAACAGGAAACTATACTTTTTCAATGATAGACCACATCTTAATTAGTCTCATTACATACGTATGATTGTATACCTGTGTATGTATATGAACGTGTGTATGTGTAAAAACATATTACTTAGCATAATTCCATCCACTTAAGTCATCAATATTGATTTTAAACGATCTGTATCTGTTTCCAAAACAAAACTCACCCCTCAAGAAAGAAGATTTGCGGGCCAGCCCTGTGGCTTAGCGGTTAAGTGCGCAGCGCTCTGCTGCTGGCGGCCCGGGTTCGGATCCCGGGCGCGCACCGACACACCGCTTCTCCGGCCATGCTGAGTCCGCGTCCCACATACAGCAACTAGAAGGATGTGCAACTATGACATACAACTGTCTACTGGGGCTTTGGGGGAAAAAAATAAATAAATAAAATTATTAAAAAAAAAAAAAGAAAGAAGATTTGCCATCATCAAGTATATTCAAGAGAACACACTACAGTTTGGAAAGGCCATAACGGAAATGCTTTGAGCAACAGCAGCAGAGTTGGGCTAAGGTAACAACTGTGAAGAGGCCAACACTCATATGTATGCTAAGTATGGATATGTGCTATAATATGATAATCATTTCTCCACTTTGAGTTCCCCTTCAGTGAACTTCATTTTCAATTATGGCTTCTTCATCCTCAAGAGTTTTAGACTCCCTATCCCACAAATAATTAAGAAAGGAAGGAATTGGGGGATAGAAAAAGAAAAAGGAAATAAAGTAGAGGAGAACAGAATTATTACCACGACTGTCTTGGGTGAGGAACAGGAAGCTGAGAAAAAGTATACAAAGGCCTTGGAACTGCACTTCCTCATCTTTTAGGTTGAGGAAGCCAAGTTTATCAGGGGCTGAAGGCACTCAGTTTGAAACTAAGGCAATGTAACACTCATATTGAAATGGGGGTAAAGAAATATTCACTCAGTCTAGTTAAACAAAATGAGTCACGAATAGCTTATGTGTCCAGTTGTCTCTGTCTCTGGGACCATGGTGGGAATTAGGTAGTGGAAATCAACAACTCTGTATCATAAAATTTGCTGGAATATCAATAATTATACTCAGGAAAAAAACAAAAAAAAGCCAAACTTAGCATGAGCATCCTCTGAAACAAAAGCAAATTGTATTTGTAAGCACTGAGTTGAAATCAAGGATGATGGAGAGGGGCCGGCCCCGTGGCTTAGCGGTTAAGTGCGCACGCTCCGCTGCTGGCGGCCCAGGTTCGATCCTGGGCGCGCACCGACGCACCACTTCTCTGCCCATGCTGAGGCTGCGTCCCACATACGACAACTAGAAGGATGTGCAGCTATGACCTACAACTATCTGCTGGGGCTTTGGGGGAAAAAATAAATAAATAAAATTAAAAAAAAAAAAAAAAAGGATGATGGAGAGCCTGAAAAGCTTATGGCTTTAATTCTTTAGAAGTTACTTCTTCAGAATCTCATTATAACTATTTTAATATGTGTACATAGGGCACTGAAATTCATATTTTATTTTAGTGAATGTAAAAAAGAAATTTAGATGAGCTTTCATAGGTTTGCTTGTACCCACACAATCCCCCAAACACATGTCCTCCAATATGTTATAAATCTTCCAACTTTGAATTCTCCTACTATGTGGGGTTGGCAGATAAGAGTTTCTGGATTTGAGAAAATTGGTTGTTTCCCTTCTAGACACACTTTATATTACAAAGGATGATCAGAAATAAAAATGTGGTAGTGAAATAAGCACTTTGGCAATTCCAGTTATGGGCGCAGTAGGCAAATGTTTCAGCAGACAGTATTGCATTCATGATAAGCAAGAAGGCAATTTCTAACCATACATTTTTTGAAGAGCACAAAATGAAACAAATTTCAAAAAAAATAATTCTATACATTAGTCTACCTAAATTGTACCTCTAATTCAAGGCCCAAATCAAGTTCTACCTCCTTAACAAAACCCCTAATCTAGAGGACTTTAACTCAGCCCTTCTCTGAAATTCAATGGTAGTCACTAAGTAATTATTTACTGAACACTTATTAGATGTCAAGTAATTAACCCAGACTATCTTCTACAAAGGGGAAAGAAGTAAGCAATTTGACGACTATACAAGGTCTTATAATTCAATTTGACTACTTTGTAAGTGTTGGTGTTATCTTCCCAACTAGATTATAATTTCATGGAGAACAAAGACAATGCCAGCATCTCAAAAAGTAATTCAGAACTAAAATGACTTTGAATTGAAAAAAAGCAAAGAGAACCTGTTTGGAAAAAAACTTTTTTTTTTTTGAGCTCTTTTTCTGTTAGTTCATTATTAGCATACAGAAACGCAACTGATTTTTGTAGATTGATTTTGTACCCTGCAACTTTGCTGTAGTTGTTGATTATTTCTAATAGTTTTCCAATGGATTCTTTGGGGTTTTCTATATATAAAATCATGTCATCCGCATATAGTGAGAGTTTCACTTTTTCGTTGCCTATTTGGATTCCTTTTATTCCTTTTCCTTGCCTAATTACTCTGGCCAAAACCTCCAGTACTATGTTAAATAAGAGTGGTGAGAGTGGGCAGCCTTGTCTTGTTCCTGTTCTTAGAGGAATGGCTTTCAGCCTTTCCCCGTTGAGTATGATGTTGGCTGTGGGTTTGTCATAAATAGCCTTTATTATGTTGAGGTACTTTCCTTCTATTCCCATTTTGTTGAGAGTTTTTATCATAAATGGATGTTGGATCTTGTCAAATGCCTTCTCTGCATCTATTGAGATGACCATGTGGTTTTTATTCTTCATTTTGTTGATATGGTGTATCACGTTGATTGATTTGTGGATGTTGAACCATTCTTGCGTCCCTGGTATAAATCCTACTTGATCATGGTGTATGATCTTTTTAATGTGTTGCTGTATTCGGTTTGCCAATATTTTGTTGAGGATTTTTGCATCTATGTTCATCAGCGACATTGGCCTGTAACTTTCCTTCTTTGTATTGTCTTTGTCTGGTTTTGGTATCAGAGTGATGTTGGCCTCGTAGAATGAGGAAGTGTTCCATCTTCCTCTATTTTTTCGAATAGTTTGAGAAGGATGGGTATTAAATCTTCTTTGAATGTTTGGTAAAATTCACCGGAGAAGCCATTTGGTCCTGGACTTTTATTTTTTGGGAGGTTTTTGATTACTATTTCAATCTCTTTACTTGTGATTGGTCTATTCAGATTCTCTATTTCTTCTTGGTTCAGTTTTGGGAGGTTGTATGAGTCTAAGAATTTATCCATTTCTTCTAGATTGTCCAATTTGTTGGCATATAGTTTTTCATAGTATTCTCTTATAATCCTTTGTATTTCCATGGTATCTGTTGTAATTTCTCCTCTTTCATTTCTAATTTTATTTATATGAGCCTTTTCTCTTTTTTTCTTAGTAAGTCTGGCTAAGGGTTTGTCAATTTTGTTTATCTTCTCAAAGAACCAACTCTTTGTTTCATTAACCCTTTCTACTGTTTTTTTGGTCTCAATTTCATTTATTTCTGCTCTGATTTTTATTATTTCTCTCCTTCTGCTGACTTGGGGCCTTGTTTGTTCTTCTTTTTCTAGTTCTGTTAGGTGTTAATTTAAGGTTGCTTATCTGGGCTTTTTTTTTTTGTTAAGGTGGGCTTGTATCGCTATGAGTTTCCCTCTCAGGACTGCTTTTGCTGCATCCCATATGATTTGGTATGGCATATTTTCATTTTCATTTGTTTCTAGATATTTTTTTATTTCTCCTTTAATTTCATCAATGATCCATTGGTTGTTCAGTAGCACGTTGTTTAATCTCCACATTTTTGTCACTTTCCCAGTTTTTTTCTCATGGTTGATTTCCAGTTTCATAGCATTATGGTCTGAAAAGATGCTTGTCATGATTTCAATCTTCTTAAATTTATTGAGGCTTGCTTTGTTTCCCAACATATGGTCTATCCTTGAGAATGTTCCATGCGCATTTGAGAAGAATGTGTAGTCAGCTGTTTTTGGTTGAAGTGCTCTGTATATGTCTACTAGATCCATCTCGTCCAGTTTTTTGTTTAAGTCCACTGTTTCTTTATTGACTTTTTGTCTGGATGATCTATCTATTGAGGTAAGTGGGGTATTAAGATCCTCTACTATTATTGTGTTGTTGTTAATATCTCCTTTTAGGTTTGTTAATAGTTGCTTTATGTACTTTGGTGCTCGTATGTTGGGTGCATATATATTTATAACTGATATGTCTTCTTGGTGGAGTGTCCCTTTTATCATTATATGTTGCCCTTCTTTGTCTCTCTTAACCTATTTTATCATGAAGTCTGCTTTGTCTGATATGAGTATGGCAACACCTGCTTTCTTTTGTTTGTCATTAGCTTGGAGTATTGTCTTCCATCCTTTCACTCTGAGCCTGTGCTTGTCTTTAGAGCTGAGATGTGTTTCCTGGAGGCAGCATATTGTTGGGTCTTGCATTTTAATCCATCCTGCCACTCTGTATCTTTTGATTGGAGAGTTCAATCCATTTACATTTAGAGTAACTATCAATATATGAGGGCTTAACGTTGCAGTTTTGTCACTTATTTTCTGGTTCTTTTTCATGTCCTTTGTTTCTTGTCCCATGTGTTTGGGACTGCCAATTCAGTTTGGTTGTTCTGTCTTATGACTCTTCTAGTTTTCTCTTTATTTATCACACGTGATTTTGTTTTGATTATTTGTTTAGTGGTTACCTTGTGGTTTGTAATATTAAAAAGTGGGCAAAAAAAACTGAACAGACACTTCACCAAAAAAGATACACAGATGGCAAATTAGCACACGAGAAGATGCTCTACATCTTTGGTCATTTGGGTAGTTTAAATTAAAACCACAATGAGATACCACCATACACTTATTAGAATGTCTAAAATTAAAGAGACTCGTCACATCAAGTGTTTGCAGAAGTCTCCCACAACTGCTGATGGGAGTGCAAAATGGAGCCACCACTTTGGAAAACAATTTGGCAATTTCCCAAAAACTTAAACATATATCTACCATATGATCCAACCATTCTACTCCTAAGTATTTACCCTAGAGAAATGAGAGCATATGTCTATACAAAAGCTTGTACATTGATGCTCATAATTGCTTTATTTGTAATAACTAAAAACTGGAATCAACCCAAATGTCCATCAGTGGATAAGTGGGTAAACATAAACTGTATATATCCATACAATAGAATATTACTCAGCAATGAAAAAAGGAATGAGTTATTGAAACACATAACAACATGAATAAAACTCAAAATAAAAATGCTGAGTGAAAGAAGCCAGATGAAAAACAGGACAAACTGTTTGATTCTATTTACACAAAATTCTATAAAATGCAAATTAATCTCTAGTGACAGAAAGCAGATAATTGTTGCCAAGGGACAGGTGGGAGGAAGAACTATGAATGAGCATGAGAAAAATTTTAGGGATGATGAATATGTTCATTATCTTGAGTGTGGTGATAGTTTCATGGATATATATATAAGTCAAAACTTATCAGATTATACACTTGAAATATATGCAATTTATAGTAGGTCAATTATACTTCAATAAAGCTGTTTTTTAAAAAATTCTATCTAAGTGATCCTGACGCTGTCAGATTTTGGAACCAATGGACTAAACCAAAGCCTTCAACACCTATGCCACCTTAGGCAGAAGCCTGTCTATTCTGTTTTCAAACAGCTTTCAAGGAAAAATATTTCAGAAACTGTTTGATAACATGTTTCAGTGATTAATGACCTCAACAGTAAAAGAGTTCCTCCTTTACCTAACCAAACTCTTGCTACATTTAAGCTCATTTGTCATACATTCTCCCCTGTGAAAATTAAAACAAAATAAAACAATTGCTCCATAAACTTACCATGACATTCTGACATACAGCTGCTACTCAATAAATGACTAGGAACTGTAATGATACCTCTGTATGATTTGAAGAGTGGTCTCTCTTCTCTAGACTGAACTTTAAGAAACATCTATTCATCATCTTACATATTCAGAATGCTTTTCTCTGGACCCTCTAGCTTCCCTGCAGTGTAAAATTAGAATGGTCTGAGAGTTGTGATTAAAACTGACTACTACAGAGTAATGAATTCTGGGCTCCTCATGCTTGCAAACCATATTCTTTTTTACACACCCTAAAATTGTGTTGCTTATAAATAATAACACAGAACTGCTCAGCGATACATGGATTGGGTTCCACTATTGACTCCCAAGTCTTTCTCTGTCATGTTTATGGCCAAGCTGCTCCCATCTTGTATCTATCTTTGGTACTGCTCATGATCACCACAGCATGTTATTTTGAACTTGGTCTTATTGCCCTTCAGAGAGTATATAACGGTTCATATTTATGGTTTAGGATCATTTCATTTAAACTAAAACAATCTTCCAAAATATTTGTATCAAGGCTTTCCTTGGCCAAAACAAGTTTATTTTCAATTATTTATCCATGACACACAAACTCAGAATAACTCCAGCATTAGGATATGCATTTATAGAACAAGAGTCATTGTCGACACCGAGCCCTTGGTAACCATTTTCAACTGTGAGTTGTCAGTGAAGTGGGCCCTTTCCTACAGTAATATGTCTGGACTTGACCACATCCTTTGAGTTAGTGCTAAAATGTTACGTGTGACTGAATCAAAATCCTTTCTGAAGTTCAGATAAATTACATATCCTGCTTCCTAAATGTCTGTATAAACTGTCAATCTCTTGAAGAAGAAAATTAAATCGATCTGGTACAATTTGCTCTTTGCAAAGCCAAGAGAGTAACTACTCAGTGCTTCATGCAGTCCTATGTGGTGACTCATTGATTGTTCAATGATTTCATCTAGCACAGAATCTTTAAAGGTATCAAAATTAACATGACTGGCTTATAGCAGGTATAATGTGCTCCCCTTTAAAAAAGCTGGGTACTAAAACTGCTTTGGTTTAATCAACAAGCCTTTTTACTGTTTTCTATCACTTCATGCAGATACCCAATTTCCTACTTTAGACAATAGGACCTCCAGGGAAGGAAGTCCATGTTGCTTATCTTCTATTGCCTTACAGAATTGAATACTATGCTTCAGGTATAGCAGACATAAATATTTGTTGACTTGAATTTTAATTCCAGAAATTATTGTTGTATTCTATAAGTAGCCCACAATGCACAGTATCACATTAATTTTAATTTAGTGTCTCACATTTTAGTTCAGCATTCTACTCAACAATTTAGAGGACGTTTAATATGATCCATAACTTCTCAGTGAAACAGTGTTTCTATAGGCAGGACTTGTCTTTACAACACACTTTCATTCAGGGATAAAAATTATTTCAGTGTGGGCCAACATTATTCATATATGTTGGATACAAAGCAATATCCCAGGTCCTCTGGTACATTTCCACAGCTCACAAATAAAAATGCACCACTACTTTCATCTTACCCTATGGGCAATAGGTTAAGGAGCAGCAATGCAATCCATAATCTCATTAGATGAGGTTATATTTTATAAAATATACTACTAAGATATAAACATCACTGAGGATACTTTAAGCAATTATCTGAGGTCAGCCTAATGAAACATTTTATGAACTACCAATAAAAATAATAATAGCTTTTTTAAATCGAGAATTTATGTGCCAAGCATGTTGCTAAATTCGTTATCACCATTAGCTGTTTTAATCCTCACAACAATCCTAAAATGTAAGGCAATATAATTATCTCCATTTTACAGATAAGGAAGTTGAGGCTTAAGGTGATTAAATAACAGGTAACAAAGCCAGCTGATTAGCAAAGCAGGCATTTACATCCTTGTCTGTCTTACTGCAGAGCCTAAGCTCTTCTTCACCATTCTGCCACTCTGAGGGCCTACTACATGCTAAGCAAGGCTCTAGGTACCAAGAGAGAAAGATGAATTAGAAGTAGTCCCAGCCCTCAAGGATCTTACATTTTGTGGGAAGAGACAGACGGTTCATTGCAAGGGTTTTTGCTGTCATTGCACCTCTCCCTATAAAGCGGCATTCTTGTCTGGGCATCCTTAAGCTCCACCTGGGGTTCCGTAAACATGAGTGCACTAGAGACGCCTGCCCCACTCTTGGGAAGGTCTCTAAAAATTTCCCTATGCAAATATATTTCCTTAGAGGTGGTCAATCTCAGCTATCCTCTCTTTAATTTCATATTCTCATTTGCCTTCCCCTCTCACTTAATCCAAATGTCTTCCTTTTTTGTATGCATATCTGAGTTTCTAATTAAACAATGCTGTCTGTACAGTCTGAAAAATTGTTGCTCGGAGGTCTGAAATTCTTAATTTAAAAAATACAGGAATCTCCAGGACTTCTGGCAGTGAGTTTACTCAAAGATAAGAACAAGTATTAAGAAAGTGTTAAGGTGTTATAGGCAAACTTTCTTTCTCCACAAACTTTCCTTTTTCTACTGCTGTCTTGGAGTCAATGTTGATTAGGCAAAAAAGTTTATTTTCCTTTTCCTTATTTCTCTTTGGAATATTCTACTCCTACTGACACTTTATGGTGTAGCCGATTCCTGACATACTCAGGCCACCAGCACCTACCTACATAGACCATTCAGGATGACAGCAATTTGACAGACAAGAATATGATCATATATATTGGTCTGTGTTTTTCTTAATTTTTACGGTAAAATAAAATTTTCTAAATCTTAATCCTGTGACTAATAATTTTTTTTCCTATTAATTTCCCAAACTGAAAACCAGGGCTAAATTTTGCTTTTCAGAAATGACTCTCTTGGGCCGGTCCCGTGGCTTAGTGGTTAAGTGCGCGCGCTCCACTGCTGGCAGCCCGGGTTCGGATCCCGGGCGTGCACCGACGCACCGCTTCTCCGGCCACGCTGAGGCCGTGTCCCACATACAGCAACTAGAGGGATGTGCAGCTATGACATGCAACTATCTACTGGGGCTTTGGGGGAAAATAAATAAATAAAATCTTTAGAAATGACTCTCTTTATGTTCTATATTTACCCTTCTCAAATGTATCCCCTAACATAAAGTGGTGAGGCCTTTAGAATTATTTGATTCAACTTCAGTTTTGGACAGTGTGAGAATCTGAGATGGCTAAACGTTGCCTAGGCAAAAATGAGACGATTCCAGAGGAGAGATGTTATTTGCAAAACACTTCACATTTTATGTGAAAAGACACAGGAGCAAAACAGTGTGCAGCGTCTCAGTCTTTGAGATAGCAGACCTGACTGGAAGAGACAGGACTTATTTTAGAACACTGGAAAATATAAGAGTTTAGCTTGAGGGATAAGATGAAGGTGGGAGGGTATGATTTGAGAGAGGGGAGATGATTTTGTAGGGCTCTGAAGACCAGAAATGTTGGGACTTACAATTGTTGGCCAAAGGGACCCACTGTAGTTTTTGTAAAGGAGAGCAGAGAGAAGGTTATGGGCTTTGGAGTCAGACAGAACTAGGCACAAATTCCAGTTCTACTAGTTGGGAGCCTTAGTTTTTGTTGACTATAAAATGAGGTTAATGAGACTTACTTCACAGAGTTAAATGAAATAATGTATGAGAGTGCCTACTGTAGTATCCTCAGTAATGGCTAGATTCTTGTCCTTTCAAAAGAATGACAGGAAGAAAGTGAGATGTCAGATTTATCTGGCAGGAGTAGAAGAAATTAAGGATAGTGACTGGTGAGAAAGAAAAACCAAGCTAGGAGATGGGTGCAGAAATGCAGGTTAAGGTGATGAGAATGTGGTAGTGAGAAGCAAAAGAACCAAATCCAGGGATATTCTTAACAGGAAAAAAATACCAAACATCATGAAAAACTAGATAAAGAAAATAAGAAAGAAAAGTCAAGATAATGCCAAGATTTCTAGCTCAGGCGCTGGAAGAATGGTGACGGAAATAGACTCCAATGAGGGTGAACAGAAACGATGACTGTTTTCCTTTTTGATACGTTGGGTTTAATGTAAAGTTAGGGCATCCAAGAGAATATGTCAGGAGGTGGTTGGAAATATATAGTATAACTAAGAGAGGAAGGCTGGAGCTTTCTAACTCATTAACCCAAAGATGATGGATGAAGTCAGTGGACTAGTGAAATTTCCAAGGAATACAAAAAGAAACAAAAAAGCTAATGATGGCTCTAAAGCTGTGAAGATGACCGCCACCCCCCCACCCCCCACCCTCACTGGCCCCCCCGACCATACACACACAAACAACCATATGTTCATCAAAATAATCTTTCAAAAACATAAATCTAAAATATAAAACTGATCTTAACAACCTCTTGATTAAAGATATCTTCACTTTGCCTTTGAAGTCCAACAATATAACAGAGCAGGGCCTGCCCCGTGGCTTAGCGGTTAAGTGCGCGCGCTCTGCTGCTGGCGGCCCGGGTTCGGATCCCGGGCGTGCACCGAGGAACGGCTTCTCCGGCCACGCTGAGGCCGCGTCCCACATACAGCAACTAGAAGGATGTGCAGCTATGACATACAACTATCTGCTGGGGCTTTGGGGGGAAAAATAAATAAATATAAATGAAATGTGGAAATTCCATTAAATTTATGGAAAAAAAAAAAAATCTAACAGAGCAATACCCAAATCTTCATGATATAATCTTAGCCTACTTCCACATCACACCTCTTCCTATCTCTCCCCCTTTCCCCTCTCCTCCACCTCCTACCTACCAAAACTCCTTACCTTTCTCAGAACACACTATAGCTTCTGGGTCTGTATATGCTACTCCCTGGAGGAGCAGTGGAATGAAAATTGTGTGTTAAGAAGATTATTTCTGTGAGGAGAAGAAGGAGGGATTGCAGTCTAATTTTCCCCACCTCTACTTCTGGCCACAGTGAGATACTACTACACTTCCCATACTAAGTGTTGACAAAGACATAGAGCTATTGGGACCCTCAAGCACTGCTGGTGGCAAAGTAAAAAAGATAAAACCATTTTGGAAAACAATTTGATAGTTTCTTACAAAGTTCAATATATACTTCTTGTATTATCCATCAGCAAATCCACTTCATATTTTCTCAAGAGAGATGAAAACATATGTTGACATAGAGACTTCTACATTAAAGTTTATAGTACCTGTATTCATAATGGCTCTAAATTGAAAAATGCCCAAAAAACCATCAAATGTCAATCAAGAGGTAAATGAATAATCAAATCGTGGTATATCCATATAATAGAATACTAATCAGCAATACTAAGGAAAACACTACTGATACTTACAAAAACATGGATGAATCTCAGAAATATCAGGCTGAGCAAAAGAAGTCAGACACAAAGAGTATATACTATATGATATCAGTTATCTGAAACTCTAGGAAAGACAAATCTAGGCACCTGGGGAAAATCATGGGTTGTACTCTGGAAAAAAGCACAAAGTATCTCCTTTGGGTGATATAAATATCCTATATCTTGATTGAGGTGATTATTATATGAGTGTATGCGTGTGTATATATATACACACTTGTACATACATATATATATATATACTTATATATGTATCAAAATATACACTTACAATGTGTGCATTTTTTTAAAATGCAATAGAATTTTAAAGGTTGATTTTTAAAGGTCCCTGTCCTGGAGAAGCACAAAATTGATCTGATTTCTTATTGGAAAACCTTCTAATGTCTTGAATTTTGTTTAGGTATACAATATTAAAGTGAAAAATTGCATTAAACAGTTAATTATTTAATTAGTTGCTTAATGTCTGCCTCACCTCTTTTTCCCATCACGAGCTTTGAGAGCAGGGACTGTGTGTGTCTTGCTCACTGACTGCTGTATCTGATGCCTCCCGCCATGTCTCATATATAGTAGGCACTCAATAAAATACTGAATGTTGACTGAATGTCTGGTCCATTCTAGTCGATATTTAAGTTCCTTTTATATACAGAGCATAGTATCAAGCAATGAAGGAAACATTAAAATAGGTCAGACATGAAGAGCTGACAGTACATAGGATCAGTACATAAATCATCAGTACATATGTACATTACGTATGTAAATCAGTACATAAATAATGACTATATAAGTATTACATGTGTTTTAGCTTTTGGGGGGAAAGTCTGAAAAAGATAACTATTTTCTTTTAAATACTACTCTGGTAGTCAGTGTGTATTCCAGCAGCCATAAGATAAAGGAAAGGAATATGCACCCAAATTAAGGCTTCTCTTGAAAGGCTTGAAATTGCAGAAACTAGGAGTTACTTGTTAGCTATTTGCCTAGTTTACATAAGACATCTGTTACAGGAGTACTCAAACAGCTGTTTTCTTCGGTACTCACAGAGATATAACGTGCTAAATATCTCAACTCCACGCCACCTCTGCATGTAACTTGCAGGTACTTCACCTATTATTTCCTGCAATATTTTAGGTAAGAGATCAGTCATTTGGTCTTTTAAAACTAAGAATATAAAATAGTTTTCAAGAAGGGAGAAATCATTGCCCAATCATGATTCAACAGCTTCAAAATTTAAGGCCATAGCAGAATGTGGTACCACTGGACTTGCTTGTGGGACTACTTGCTGTGAGTATGCCTTCAAAATACAATGAGCAGGTAACCACTGACCTTTATAACACAATGGTCAAGTAGTTGGCAGAAAGAAAGAATGTGACAGCTTACTAGGCATAACTGAGTGCATTTAGAGACATAGAACTATGTGTAAGCGTCCCTTCATCTAGATTACTATTTGGAGATTCAAATGATCAGTTCCAAAATGTTAATATTTTCATGGCATTGCACTGTTAGTAAAGTACACCCTTTTTACACCCTTTTCTTTTCAGAGAGAAAGGGTGAATATGCCATTGTGAACACTGTCAGGTTTAAAAAAATACGTGTGGGGTGACTTGAATATCAAAAGGCTTCCAAGTAGTGTCAGAAAGGCCCAGTCTAGGCATTAGGATGTGATGCCATGCTGTAGTTACCCAGGAAGGGTAGAGTGATTCCAAAGTGCAAGAGAAGCAAGACTAAGGAAAGTAAGAAATGGCAAGAGAAATAACCTTGAAGAATTTTCCCACATAAGCAAAATGATCTACTAGATACATCTAGATTTTAAACAGCCACCAGCTACAAAATTCACATTGCTCTTTATATAAAATGATTTTGTCTTTTAAAAGTCCCATGTTAGACCTTGGCCTTTGGAATGCTATAAATATTTAATGGCTCAAATAGTCTCAGACGTTACCCAGCGCAATAATTTATTTAAATAACATTAAGGTCTTTTTTTTTCCCCTTAATCTAGCTGGATGAAACGTTAGATCTTTCAGTACACACATATTTAATGGTCAGGTCGGATAACCTAATAAGGCAGAGGAATAGAATATAACAAACTGGACTTATATCCAGAGGAAATGAATTTAATTCCTAGTTCTGCAGCTCATTGACCATGTGATTTTAGCCAATTTGCTTATCTTAATCTAGGCCTTGGTGTTCTTATTGGTAAAACAAGAATATTAACTGACTTGCCATAACTCTTAGTACATGATAAAGTGCTATATACATGTAAGGTCTCATTATTCTCATCAGCTAGATACACATAGGCTTTTTATCATTATATTCATATGGAGAAACAAATACAGAAAAGGTAAAGTCTTTGCAAATTTCTCTTTTTAATCTCATCTGAAACATGTTTGTACTGCCTCGTTTTCGGACTAGCTATATTCTGACATTTGTGTAGTCAACCACAACCACAGCAAGCAGGATGGCATTTATCTTTTATAATAATATAGAGTGCTCTGTGGTAAAGTAGGGTCACTGAAATGAGTAATAATCCCACCAGCGTCTAAGGTACAACCAGCAGGGTCCAGGTCAACAGGCAAGCAGCCAATAATTTGCCCAACAACACTGAATTTCATCTGCCCACAGCCTCTATCTACTGATTATACAATCAATACACCTCAGATGAGAAGAGCTAACAACTGACCGGGGCAGATCAATGCTAGCAAATAAGCGCTTCATGACAAAAAGTTTGATAATTACCATTCTGAAGCCGTGTAAATGTTGTTTCTATTGTAACAACATTCATGATGATACTGCTATGATTGCACTGTTATTATAGGTTTAATGTTAGGCAATCAAGCTACAGTGGTCTAGATATCAACAAACAGCATCAAAAGAAAACATCAAATTGTCCCTATTCTTTTGACACTGTAGCTGAGAAATTTTTCTATGTTAGTGGCCCTAAATGAACAATGATAAGTGACAATTTAGTGAAAAACACTATTTTCACATCTTACAAAAGTCATGCAATATAGATTGATACAAGTATTATTATTTCTAGGACCACTTGAACCAGAGGATTAAAATAAATTCAGTCCTGTGACCATGGTTTTCTTTCTTTCCTTTTTTCACATACATCATTTAAAGAGGATTTATGTAAATTTTCTCGCTACTCATAATTTTTCAAGCATTAGTGCAGTCACAAGTATAGGGCACCTTGGCTTGATTTAATTACTATCGTTTCTAATACAGCACACTTTATTTTATTTTATTTTTGAGCTCTGATTGCTAGTTCATTCTCAATCATTAACATTTAGAAGAACTAGTCATTACTGGTTTTCAATAGCTGCTTGGGTTCCTATAAGCACTTAGAATTTTAAAACACAGAAATGGAAAACAGCCATTTCAAAGGTAGAACAAATTATGACTCCTAGAGGTGGGGTTCAAGAAGCTCTGGGTGTGTGGGCACTGAAGCACACAAATTCTTAACTTTCCCATTTGCTTTTTAAAAACCACAAGGAACTGGGTCTAAAAAAAACTAGGGCACCTCGTTTCTGTAAGATACTTGCTCATATAGAAAAGTGGGAACCGATTCCAAAATGAAAGCCTTTTCAAAAGAATGGCAGTCACTTTGGGCCATAACAATCATTTCTATGAGGGTACGTCTGACTTGATTTGTGCAACACACATTTTTAATTGTCACTTCCATAAATACATCCATAAATACACCCAGACAGCAATAAAGTTACCTGTCTAAAACTTGGTCTCCACATCCGAGTGGCCAAATCTCTCACTGTCTGGGGTAAATCAGCCGCCTTTCCATGTAGAGATAAGAGATACAGAGGGGAGGAGGGGAGCAATGCTAAAGAGTTTGTCAATAGCTCTGGAGAGAAAGGGCAAACCAAAACCTTTTGTGGGCAGCAGTGCGAGCAAGATTTTCAGCATGCTCAGGGGTTGCTGTTAAATGTCTTTTTCAGCAGCATTCTCTTTCTTTGCATGCAGCTTCTACCTCGCAATAGAGTAAAGAATGTGATGTATATTAAAATGCTTTGCCCCTCAGATGGGGTTCATTTTTATTCAGGGACAATTTTGCTGACTGACAGGTAAGCGTTTGGTGCTGAAATTGGACCTGTACAAGAGCTTTGCATTTCATTTGCTCCATTACACCAGTGCATGAATTACTGGGCTTCCACGTTGGCATCTTTCCATTACTTTCAAATATCTGACATGAGCAAAATGACTCATCTGACATTTCATGTAACAAATTTGTTCCAAAAAGAATAGAGCATTATTATACTATTTTATATACCTGGGTACCACAACCTTCCACCCTAATCTGACCAGAAATTGTAAGTGTATAAATAGCAGCTGATATCAGTTTAAGAAAACACACTGCCAGTGACAGCTGTAAAATATCACAGCAAGAAATACGTCTGTTTTTTCATATTACCCACTGTCACTTCAACCTACTTCCTGAAATGTTAGCAAACTTTAGTCAAAGATGGAGCTTTGTATTCTGGTTTCATCTCCACCCCTGAGTAAACTTTGAGGCATTATTTATTCCAGTGCACCAATGCCTCAACTTTTTGACTTTTAATCGGTTGCTTTAATATGTGTTCATTTTCCTTACAGAAACATACTTGTTAAAACAGTACAGATAACTAAGAGACTCAAGGAGTTAAGAGACTGGTATCAAATCACCATTTACAGCTGTAATGCTACTGTTTGCTGACCAGTACAGAATTATTTGGTCTTCAAATCCTTCTAGCTCTCATTTTCCCTTCGAATGCTTTTTTTTAAGCGACAATTATACAGACCATGACTCAGAACCTTAAGATATGTCCTCATTCCAAACCTAACATCACACTCAATGACCCAATTTGCCTTGTAGAACTAGGAAAGTGTTTCAATTCTTTGCTAAAGGCCAGTGCTATCCTAGAGAGCCTTGCTCCCGGTAGAAGATGAGGGAAGAAAGAATCCTCAGCTTAATGACTCAGCCAGGAGTTTTTCCCACCTCTTCACTTAAAAATACCTCAGTGACACATTACAATCTGCCATCTAAAGCTAAAGATCACAGATCTACACTCAAAGAAGGGTTTTTCTAGGTGACAGTATAACATTTCATAAAGTAGCAGCATAATTATGTGACAGCAAAATTGAAAATATCATGTTCACTGTTAGTATGAATACATCAAATTAATACAGTATTATTTCCATATGAAATTATTAGCCTCATTATTATATAATGGTATTTTCTTTAATAAATGGTCTCTTTTATACTGTAAATGTTAAAGTACTTTATATTATGGTATATACTTTTTAACAATGTTAATTTACCTTCAAGCATTATTCATATGCTGAATTTATATAAAGCTATAATAAAAAAAATGAGACATTCAAAAAGTCTCATTACTTTTGTCATTATAACTCATCTGTATTAAAAAAAGCATCTGGGAATTCCTCACATTTCCCTGGTACAACCAGCATCAAAGTGATTTGCCTACTCTAGGGAATCATTTAACTAGAACGCTTACAGAAGATATTGCATATTTGAAAAACATATATGTAGCTTTGAAGAAATGGTGTTAATAGATGGTCCAAAAAAGTAAATCTTTTAGAAATAAACTCCTTGAAAACAGGTCCAGCAATGAACACAAGCATTCTTTCCATAGAAACTGAATGAAAGAATGTTCTTTGCAATCTTTTTGTCTTGGTTATGATCAGTATTGCAGATGTGGGTCTATTTAAGTGTCAATGATTACCTTTTGAGTTGCATTTTTAAAACTGTGCAAGTAAGGCTGTTTTTGAGAAAATCATACGCACTCCCTAGCTTCAAGAGTGCTAGTGTATTGCTACAGTGTATTGCTACAGTGCAATTACTATTACTCATGACTCCCCTCTATCACTAATCCTAACATGCCGCTCCTCAGACCTGGGTAATCTCACCAACCACATTCTCCTCACCTGCTCCTATGGTTGTTGAATGCTATCTGGGTAAGTTACAAAATCACACTGACTTTGATCAGTGATCACATTCATGCTGGACTCTCATGTAATCCAACAAGCTTTCCATTTTTCTCACAATAAATATCTTCCACCATTCAAAGTTGCCCCGACCTTTCATTTTCAGCAGATGACTGTTTCCCAAGTTACTGAAATATATTGAGGCCTCTGAGCACTACATCCCATAACTTCTATCCTCTTCAGATTCCCTCTGTTTTCTTTTACTTCTGCCTCTACTATCTATGTTCTTGATCTCATTCGTTCTCATCTTCTCTGAAACCTACTCCACCAACTGTGCCCTCTCTATGTTCAACACCTCCACAGGAATGCTCAGATCTCCCAGATCTGGATATAGCTGGTCACCAGGAAGGGGGATGCCTGGTGGGCACCTTAAAATCTGACACATACTTTACAAGTAGTCAACAAATATTTGCTGGGAAAATAAATGACTGATAAATATTGAATAAGACACTATAAGATAGTGCACTACGCTATGTGAAGCCACAGGCAAAAAAAGAATAGCAACAAAAATTATAAGGATATTTATAAGAATAAATCTGACAAAAATGGGCAAGATTCATGTGAAGAAAAATAGATAATGCTACTGAAAACATAAAAGAACACCTAAATAAATGGAGAGACATACCATGTTCCTAGACGAAAGCCTTCAATACTGCAATGATGTCACTTCATCATCAAATTACTGTATAAGTCAATGCAACCTCAATCAAAATCACAACTTCTATTGACAACATTTTCTTTTCTATTCTTTTGTACTCTTGATGCTCTGGCATTTGGGGCCTTGATCCTGGAGAGACTGCCCCTCCCGGGGCTAGCTAATTTTTAGAGAAGCAAATGACTCCCCTGCAAGAGTGCCTTTGATATACAAACCAACCAATCCAGAGCCCACACCCCCAACCACCTCTTTTGTCAAATTCTCACACACCAAGTCAATATTGCCCCTGCTCTAAGTCACCCCAGGGCCAGGTACTGGACGACTAGGGACCACTCCTATAGCCAAGAGCTCACTAAAATTATTCAAACTATCCAATACTAAGCTTACTCAACATACCTACCCTGCCTAACCCATTCCTTCCTATGACAGCCCCAATAAAGGCTCTGGGTCATGCTCTCCTCTCTCCTCTTCTGTCTCCTGTCTGACTCTGGTGGCCTGGCAGCTTCCCCATGTAGCACTGCATGGCATGCTCTGCCTCCTGTTTCTAGAATCTGTGAGTATAAGCTTCTTCCTTCATGACAATCATTTCTGTATCTGTGCATCTTACCATACATGATTAAAATAAAGACACAACTTGTATTTTTTTATTCAATAAACAGATTCAAATGTTCACCTGGAAGAATGAATAAGAACAGTCAAAAAAACTCAAATACAAGAATAATGAGGGAGGGACCTGCCTGATCAGAAATCAAAATATAACTATAAACATATAGTAATTAAAGCAGAAACTTACAAATAAATCAGTGAAACAGAACAGAGCATCCAGAAGTAGACACACTTACATTTATATGATAAAGATTGTATTTCAAAAGAGTGAAGAAAAGTTGAACTATTTAATGCATTTTGTTTGAATAAATGAATGACCATATAGAAAAAATAAATTTGGAATCTTGTATCATATGCAAAACTAAATTCAAGATGAAATCATAGTACCAAACGTTTAAAAGATTTATAGAAGTATTTGAAGAAAATTTAAGAGAATATTTTTATAATACTATGATGGAGACAGCCTTCCTAAAAAAGACACAAAAGCCAGAAGCCTTAAGGGAGGACTGCATACAGAACGTTAAAGGATAAGATAGCTGGTGGAAAAGGTTTGAAGCATGCACAGGCAGCCTGGCATGGGCTTTCATGACCCTCCATGCCTTATTTCCCACCATTCTCTTATTCTAGTCAGGAGGGATTAGGCTGGCCATTTGCTCAACATCCTTTTTACTTTCCTAACCCCTCACCTTTGCTCATGTTTCTCTTCTTCTACACATCTCAAAACCTTTCTGGTCCTTTACGGCTTATCTCAAATGTACCTTCCCTATGAAATCTTACCTTAACTCTCCTCCCCACTACTCCTAAGGCAGAAAATAATCTCTTCCTCTGAATTCCTATAGCAGTTTTGTTCATCTTAGGAGCACAATTACAAAATGTCTTACATACACCTAACTTATCTATTAGGCTTAAGGCTCACTGAAGGCCTAGACTCTTATTTATTTTTGTGTCCTCCACAGGTCTTAGTTCCTTCTACAGCAGTATTTCCCAAAGTAGGATATACCATTAGTGGTAGGCAAGATGGATGAGCATTTTTTCTTTTAATAGTATAATTTTATTTTATGACAATTTTCTATATATAGGAAGTGATATTAGTGTTCTATTCCATAGTGACTTAAGATTTTATTTTAAAATAAATTTAAGTAAACAAATAGTCAAAAGAAAAATATATATGACACCAAAAGCACAGGCAATAAAAGAAAAAATAGATAAACTGAACTTCACCAAAATTAAAAACTTTTGTGCATCAAAAGACATGATCAGGGGGCCGGCCCGGTGGCACAGCAGTTAAGAGCGCATGCTCTGCTTCAGTGGCCCAGGGTTCGCAGGTTCAGATCCTGGGCGCGCAGGGACATGCCACTTGTCAAGCCATGCTGTGGTGGCATCCCATATAAAGTAGAGGAAGATGGGCACGGATGCTAGCCCAGGGCCAATCTTCCTCGGCAAAAAAAAAAGAGGAGGATTGGCATCGGATGTTAGCTCAGGGCTGATCTTCCTCACCAAAAAAAAAAAAAAAAAAGACATGATCAACAGAGCAAAAAGGCAACCCATGGAATGGGAGAAAATATCTGCAAATCATATATCTTATAAAGGGATAATATTAAAAACTCCTATAACTCAACAACAGCAAAAAATAAATATCTTGATTTAAAAATGAGCAAAGGACTTGAATAGACATTTCTCTGAAGAAGATATACAGATGGCCAAGAAGCACATGAAAAGATGCTTACCATACTAATCATTAGAGAAATGCAAATCAAAACCACAGTGAGATATCTCTTCATACCCCTTAAGATGACTATTACTTTAAAAAAAAGAAAGAAAGAAAACCAAAGAACAGAAAATAACAAGTACTGGTGAGGATGTGGAGAAACTGCAACCTACACGCATTGTTGGTGGGAATGTAAAACAGTGCAGCCACTGTGGAAAATAGTATGGCAGTTCCTCAAACAATTAAACATAGAATTATCATTTGATCCAGCAATTCCACTCTAGGCATAAATCCAAAAGAAATGAAAGCAGAGACTCAAACAGATATTTACACACCGATGTTCATAGCAACATTATTCGCAATAGCCGAAAGGAGGAAACAACCTAAATGTCCATCAAGATGAACAAACTAACAAAATTTGGTATACGTACAATGGAATCACATTCAGCCTTAAAAGGGAATGAAATAATGACACATATTACAACATGGATGAACTCTGAGGACATTATGTTTAGTGAAATAAGCCGGTTACAAAAGGGCAAACATTGTATGATGCCACTTAGATGACGTGCCTAGAGCAGTCAAATTCACAGAGACAGAAAATAGAATTGCGGTTGCCAAGGACTGAACGAAGTGGAGACGGGGGGGTTAGTGTTTAATGGGTACAGAGTTTCAGTTTGGGAAGATGAACAAGTTCTGGAGATGGATGGTGGTAATGGTTGCAAAACAATGTGAACGTACTTAATGCCACTGAACCACACATTTAAAAATGGTTAAAATGAAAAATTTTATGTTACGTATATTTTATCACAAAAAAAGAAAAATATTTTAAAATAGCAGAGTATTGTCAATAATTCAAGAAGATAGTTCATAAATGAGTGACATGTCAAACACAACGTTCTAATGAACTATTTCATATGTTAATGTCATCCCAATATAAGTTCTGCAAAGGTCATAACTTCTATTTCTTTTTGTTTATTTATACCCAAGGTTATATCAAAGAATGCCTTAGAACAATGCTATATGCATAATATTGATCATGAATAATTGTACAAATAAGTGAAACCCACTACATATACGGATTTGTAAAGTACTTACTCGTTATTAACTCTTAGACACAAGATAATACACAGGATTGCTATATATAGGTATTATATTAATAAAAAAATTATGATGCCTACCTACTAAATGTGAAAAAACAGACTAGATTTAAACTAGGATAATGTTTTAGTTTCATTTGCATAGACCTAGGTCTGTGTGTGTTTATTTGAATGCATTTTAAGATATTAAAACCTAACCTCAAATATGATCCCAATCGGACAAACTATTTCTTCCCCCAAGTTTTAAGGAAACCCTTCCTCTTTTACCTCACTTCTACAAATTCTTCAGTTTTCTATCTCAGAAAAACAAAAAACAAACCTCTAGTTAAAGTCCACAGCTTTCTATATCACTATACAAATCTGCCTTTTTATTCAGGTCTTATCTCTTAAATCCCCTTACTCTGGTAAAAAGGATTCGATTTAAAATATCAGCTCTAGCTCCCCCAAAACAAAAGAAAGATTGTATTAAACATGGTTTTGCATGTTGATTCTAAAGTGTCTTTTAACCTTGCCATCATGCTCTGAATCTAAACACTCATAAACTTCAGATTATCTAACCTTTAACTCAAAACATTTTTTATTTTTTGTATCAATAAGCGCCTATCTAAAAGTACAATACGACTAAAATACTTAGCCTGTCTTTTGAAGTTAAAATATGCAACAACACTCTGATATCCTACCAATCTCTGATGATCTTCTTAAAACATGATCCCTAAATTTGTGCTTTCTTAAGCTAAGTGGAACCACATTATACAGTAGTACAGATTGTTTTTCAAAATAGCCTGTGGCCTGTTTTTGTTGGTTTGCTTTTAATCTTTTACAAAGTAGAATTATTCACACCAAGCTATCTAAAAATAAGGCAACTTTGATCAAGTTTGAAGAAACAGAAGCAGATAAGAATAACTATCAGCATTAATAGTTTCCATCATAGGTTGCTCATGTTGTGGTTAGTATCAATAACAATAAACATTTATTTAGCTCTAACAGCACAGAAGGAACTCTTCCCCCACGTAAATGAATAGATATCTCCGGTATGAGGAGACTCAGATAATAGTATTTTGTTAAATTCCTGGAATGCAATTGTTTGAAAGAAGATGATAAATCTATTCCTCTAACAGATTTAGCAATGCCACAGGGATTTCATCATAGTTCAGTCATAAATTAATTGCACAGTAGATTTATTCATCTATCATTCTCCCATAACAAGTCTGATCATGATTGCTTTGTATGTCTCCATTTTGCACACTGGGGTTTTATTCATTTAACAGGATTATTTATTAATCAGGCATTTATTGAATAAGGTTGAAAGAAACTCAATGGGTTTGATACAGAGTACATTAGATCTATCATTAGGATTATTTTTATTTCAAGTATTCCTTTAAATGGGCCTCATTGTATTTGGGGGAAATATTACTCATAAAATGGATATTTTCTCTTAAATACATTTATCCTGGTTTTATGAAATACCTGATACGGGGTTAATTCAGTTAAAAAGAAAAAAATTAACCATGTAGCATCTCTATGAATTTGGTATTTAGAGGGAAAAAAACACTTCTAAATTAATATCCGATAAAGGAATAATCCTTGTTAAGAAATAAAATCCTCCTTGATCCAAACGGCAACTTAAAAAAAAAAAGGTTACCAACAACTGTAAAAACTCCCCACACAAATAAAATCTGCCAATTGCTATAAAATTCACATTATCAGACTGATATGCCATTTTGCCTTATACTAGGGAAAAATTGTCATTGCAACAAAAAGCATTTTATTTGAGGACCAGATGAGTAATGACTGCACTTGAAGCTAATGCACAGAGGAAATTGAGGAAAGAGGATTGGCAATGACTGGGGCCCAAGCTTCCCTTGGTAACTACACTCTTTGAATATTCTAACCCACATCTACCATGCCAGCCTCTACATCCACAGACAGGTGGCAAACTGAGAGAAGAGATGGGATGAGAGATAAGAAGAGAGGCAAGAAAATCATGGAATATGAGAGTTTTCAAGGGACTTTACAGAACTACTGAGAGAGAATAATAATAATAATAGTATATAGATTGAGAATGTAAGGTTACTAAACAGAACTCAATTTTAAAATATTAAACAAAACTCATTAAAAAATGAAAATGACTCAGAATCATTTGAAATGAATATATTCCATTGGATTATATGTGCAAATTTAGTGAAATAACTTCAAGAAAATCGCCATTTCTATAATAAGCTATAAGAAGCCTGTGATATTTGCATCTTGATTTACAGACCTTTACATGTAAGCAGAAATATTGTAAGTAACTGAACTTAGAACTTTTGAAAATGAAAAACATTTATTTTGAAGTAGTGAGATGATATTATCACTGGTTATTAATAGTTTTCCTATTGAGTTGTCTCTAGGTACAATTGTTCCATGAATAAAAATCACAGGAGAGTGTGATTTTTATTTATGAGGCAGAGTCTCTCAGAACACATATTTAGTTTGGGGCTCCAACTGTCTAGCATTAATCTAAACAATCCAGAAACTGAGGTAAGATGGCTAGAGCGGTCAGGTGAAATTCTGAGACGGCCTTAAAGACTGGCATTGCAACTGCCATCACTGCATCTAAGCAAAGATCTGATCATTCCATCTTATTTATATCTTGAATGCTTCCACTTCTCTCCCTTCTACCTCTTCTACTACTGTCTCCCTTGTTCCAGTTTCCTGATCTGGGCTTCTGTAGCAGCCTCTCCCAGGCCTCTCAGAACCCAGGGCCCATTCCAGCCCTAGTCCTTTGTGCACTCTGTAACCAGAGGGTTCTTTAAAAGTGCCAGACTGTGCATGTCATTCCCTTAGCTTTGCACCTTCAATGCCTTCCTATTGCTTTTAGGATAAAGGCCAAACCCCTGGCATGGCCTGTGAGGCTCTGCAAAGTCTGGCTCTTTCTCCTTCTTCTCCTGTGTTGCTTGCCTGCTCCAGCCAGGTTGGCCTTTTTAGACTTTTAGCTCTTCCAAAACCAAGCTCCTTGCTACCTCAGGGACTTTGCATATGCTCTTCCCGCTGTCTAGAACACTTTTGCCCCACCTCTTTGCCTCTATCTCCAGTGCATCCTTTAGATTTATGTTTAACTGTCACTTCCTCAGAAATGCATTCCTTGATCACCCCAGCCCCACCCTGGCAAAGTTAGATCTCCTTATTATAAGCTCTAACAGCAAACTTTATCACAATTGCAAGTAAACAACCTCTCTAGGACCTTGCTTGTAAACTCCATGAGGGCAGGAATGGTATTTTGTCTCATTCACGAATTTCCCCAGTGCTAAGTAAGGACTCAATTAACACTTGCTGAATGAATAACTCTAGATCTACAGACGGCAGTGACCATCAACCTTGAAACCAGCTTCTATAGCTGTGCTGTTGAAGAAACAGTTAATGCCTGGTTTGGCTCCCAAATTTTGGATTCTGCCAAAAGTTGCGCTAGTGGGGTTGTGGCAACAGACATAACTACAGAAGAAACCTGATACAGGAGAGCCTCTCTTTTTATCTTCTTTCAATTCTCATCCCTCCTATATCTGTCTCTGTCTAACAGCAATGTTTTCCTTCCAGAAAACAAGCTGAGCCCTAAATTGAACTTCCTCCAAATGGGACCCCACTTCCATCAGTGCACTTGCTTAGCCACTGTTACTCAAAACTGTGTGTGTTGTATCCCTTCTCCGACTTTATGACAAAGGATTTACATGAGAGAGAAGTGAGATGTTTCAAGACTCTCCTGAATGAACATAATTTTTCCATCACAGTTGATAGCTCTTGCTCTGTGCAATGCTTAGGGCAGAAATATGAGTATTCCTGCTCAGCAAACATCATGTCCATGCAGAGGTCACCCACAGCTCTGCGGTCCTGTGGAGAGCATTTTAATATGCCACTGACTGATGGTTGGATTGCATATGTCACATAAGCCTGACAGAAGGGATGAATTAATGTTAATTAGGACAATCTGAGAGTTCTTTGGATAACCCAAGGCTGAGCTAGTACTACTAAAAGAGCTGCAGGAAAATTTCTGTTCCTCCGTTACATCATCCCAATAATTCCATACTGAGAACACTAGATTTGACACTCTACAAACTCACATAGGAATCTTTTGGTCAACTAGTAACTTTCATAAGAAGAATTTACTTCTGGAATACTAGTTCTTACAGTAGCTGTCTCTCCCCCCTCAAGCTTCTGACTGTGTCTATACAATGACATTCCAATTCTGCTTTCTGCAATCACTACGTGTTTAACCCTAGAATCTTGTCTCTCTGAGAAATACTTACAGATCAGGGCCCAACTCTTAAATACACATTTACATTAATCCTTGTTATAAGCATAAGAGACTGTCAACTGAGATGTTTTAATAGCCATGTTTTCCATTTATCTTAAATTTTTTAAATTAAAAGCATCCTTTAACTGATTATTCTTACTCAATTCCTCTAACCACGTCTACTCATAAATCTCAAGGGGAATTCTCACACTGCCAGTTGAAAGGCCTAGATGTGTTTCGATTCTGCCACAACATCTTAACCTCCTTTCCTATGGCTGATTTTTTAAAAAATGATGTTAACATCATATTTCACTGCTGTGGCAAAGAGGGCTGCTTGATCCTTCCACCATCAACCAGAAGCCCCCACAGTGGCCTTGTGGTTCATAGGCCTTTAAGACTGCCCCTGTGTGAGTCAAACAATAGCTCACGTAGGATCCAGCAGCCAGACTAAAAAGAAATTCCAAATTCTGCCCCAAAGGACTAATTGAACTTAGCAATTTGTTCTTTTTCATAAAAAAATACTTGTAGTACCTTTTTGTAATATAACAATAAGCTACCATGTGGATTTCTACAGAATTCTGGAACAAAGCCAGAGCAACAATAGCTCTTTTTCTTTAGGAATAAGACCCATATGTCAAAATTTATCTAGAAACTCAATTTGGCTTGCTGCTTCATCATGCTAGGAGAATAACTACAAAATTATATTACTGTTCATTATGTCCAGGGGGACCACAATTGATTATGATTCGTGCCAGAGTAGTACAGTAGCCTCGGCAATGGCTATTGCTGTATGGAGATGTGCCAGTCTTGTAATGGTTATGAGTGGATCATAATACTATACTTGGTTTTTGCAAATGTTTAATTGACATGAAATATTCAACAGCTAGTAGAGATAATTTCTTATCCTCAATTCCTTTTCAGCCCCATCTAATTTACCCAACAGATTTAGGGGCTGTATATACCCACACATACACTCACACACAAACACACGTTGTTGCATGACAAAACAATATTGTATGGCAAACTACCTCTGTGTAAAAGGAGCTAAAATGGCATCATCAACTTTTGAGAATTCCGCCTGCCTATTTATTTTTCGGGTCGAAATAGTAACACCTGTGGCATGACCAGGACTCAATCACTTATTAATAAGACACTTATTAGTAAGACACTTATTTTAAAACAGTGGTTTTAGCTGAAAATAGAATCATCTGGGGAGTTTTTTAAAAATTCCAGGCCCAAGCCACTCTCCACCTCACTTAAATCGGCTTCTCTGAGGTGAGATCTAGGTATTAGGGTTTTTTTTAAAGCTCCCCAGGTGATTCCTATGTGCAGTCAAATTTTAGAAGAACTACTTTAGAATCTATTTATTCCTCAAGATTTTTTCTCTTTTTGTAAAGTAAGTACAAGCTCAAGCAATATTAAATTACAGAATCCTCACATGTCAGTTCTGGAAATGATCTAAAAAAGTCATCTCATGTAATATCTTCATTTTGAAGAAGGAGAGATGGAGACCCAGAGAAGTCAAGTGACTTTCTCAAATTCTCTCAGCAAGTTAGTGGCAAAGTTTTACACCTGGACCTTGCTCTAATCCAGTGTTCTTCCAAGATACCACATTGCCTATTTTTTTTAATTTTACTTCTTTTTCTGAGCATTCTTGATCCAATTTGTGGACAAAAAAACTGTTTGAAGGCATTGCCATTAAGCCACCTCTGCCATATTAGGTGAATATAAATTAAAGTTAAACCATTTGGAGGAGTCCTCTTGACAGCATTATGCTAGGAAATGTGACAGATATAAAGATGAAAAAGATGATGGCTTCTCTGAAGAATCCACAATCTAGTAGAAAAAATTACAAGAACACACATGACTCTGAGAACAGGCAGACCATGTCAGAAAACAATGGAGAGCCCTGGGACAGCTCTTTGGACTAAGATTCCATCTTGCACAACCCTAATAGCAATCAGCAGGATGGCTTAGTTCATGAGATTTACTTACAGATAATGGTGGATACTTGCATAGGGGTAATGATGCTACAAGGGCCAACCAAAAATTAAAGTATTATCAGCTTCATAAATAATAGGAATATAGGCCTTTATTTACTTTGATGAAAGTTCTAATGAACTAATATGCTTTGAACCTCAACTGTATTAATAATGTGAAACTACTTATTCTTTACCTTCCCTTTAAATTATTATCTTTACTATTTTTCCCCTATGAGACAGGATCAGGAGCACAAATGGTAATATTCACACAATGAAAAACAATACAAGTATTAAAATAATATTGTAGAAGAATATTTACCCACACTGAAATGTTCACAGTATATTTGAAGTTTAAAAAGTCAGATTATAAAACAGAACATGTGGTATAATCCTTTTTTAATATTAATTTTTATATACACCTGTGGGAAATATATCCCAAGGAGTTAAGAATAAATACCTCTAAGTAGTGGGAGTATAAGACTATTTTTACAATAAGAAAAAAAATATTTTAAAAATTCAATAAAAGGGGGCCAGCCTGGTGGCATAGTGGTTAAGTTCCCATGGTCCGCTTCAGCGGCCTGGAGTTCGCAGGTTCAGATCCTGGGCACGGACCTATGCACCACTCATCAAGCCATGCTGTGGCAGCATCCCACATACAAAATACAGGAAGATAGCACAGATGCTAGCTCAGGGCCAATCTCCCTCAGCAAAAAGAGGAAGATTGGCAACAGATGTTAGCTCAGGGCCAATCTTCCTCACCAAAAAAAAAAAAAAATTCAATAAAGGTAAACCTTTGTGAAGTTTAATTTAATCTCAGCCTTATTCTTCTCTTCCATAAAATAGGAGTTATAATAGTAACAGCATAGGCTTTTTGTTTAGAACAAATGGTATAATGTCCCTTAAAAAATAAAAAAAATTCTTTGTATACTATGAAACACATCCTTAGTTATCATTTTATCTATATCCCACCACAACCACCAATACCACCAGTACTGATGGATACAGGCCCTCCTAAGCAGGCTAGACAAGTGGGAATGTGATATTTTAAGAGCATGGCTTTGGAGACAGATACAAATCCTGGCTTACTAGCTGTGTGACCTTGAGCAAGTTACTCAACCTCTCTAAGGTTGTGAGAATTAAATGAGTGAATACTTGTATTTGGCATGCAATGAAAGCTCATAAAGTGTTAACTATTATTGTTGTTAATAGTTGTGCTACTATTATAATAATAATTATTATAATTATACTATGAAGTAAATGGATTAGAAGAAAAAGGAGGATAAACAGAGACTGTGGGTAGTGTCAAGAAAAACAGAACTAGTTTATTGTGAAAATGCTCTGAACCTGAAATTCTGATGTAAAACACAGGGTAGAGTGAGAAGGAATGGGGACTTGGGGACGGTTAGCCCCTTTCATTAGCTCAACATGTCAGAGGAATTCCGACTCAAAGACAGCAGCTAGGTGGCAAGTTTCAAAGCCCTCGGCAGAATACCCCAATAAACCTCCTACCAACTTGATCTTGTAATTTCATTTTGTACAAGCTCATTACCTGTCAGTGCAACTCCACCACCACTGTTACTTCAGCACCATCATCATCACTACCACCACCACTCTGAATGGAGGCTCAATTTTTCCTCCTCCTTACACTCTCCAGCCCTGTCCAGGGCTCACTTCCCTACTTGGTCACTGCCTGGTGATTTCACAGACCTTTCCCAACCAATCCATGCCTTCCAGGCCTCACACCAGATAATTCCACTTCCTTGTACATTTAGCAGCATCAGACCTACTTCACCTTCTCTGTCACAAGTGAGTGAGGAGGTCCAACGTGACCAGATCTTAAGGTACATCATTAATGCCTTAGTTACCACTTGCCCTAGACCCCATATGTTGCTTCCTGGCTATCTATAGTTTAAGCTAACAGATTGAAAACCTCGTGATGAGGGATACAATTCAGCTCCTAAAAAGGGGGCAGAAAATGTTTGACAAAAACTGGCTGACTTAGAGAAAATGGGACTATTAATAAAAAGTCCTATAGATATGACTTAGAAGAATCATAATGGTAGAGGTCACCAGGTATAAGAAAATCAAATGCCTATTTTGATGGTTAATTTTATGTGTCAATCTGACTGGGTCATAGAGGCCCAGATTAAATAGTATTTCTCGATGTTCTGTGAGGGTGTTTCTGGATGAGATTAGCATTTGAATAGTTGATGCAGTAAAGTAAACTGCCCTCCTCAACTTGGGTGGACATCATCTAATCTCTTAAGGATCTGAATAGGACAAAAAGAGGAGGAGAGGAGGATCTATTTCCTTCCTGCATGCCTGCTGAGCTGTGACATCAGTCTTCTCCTGCCCTTGGACTGAGATTTTCACCATCAGCTCCCCTGGTTCTCAGGCTTTCAGACTTGGACTGGAATCACATCAGTGGCTTTCCTGGGTCTCCAACTTGTAGATGGCAGATCACGGGACTTCTAGGCCTCCATTGAGCCAATTCCCCATAATATATCTCCTATTGGTTCTGTTTCTCTGGAGAACCCTGACTAATATACATATATACCAATTCATAGAGATGAATAATAATTAAATTATATGTTAAAGAGGTATTCATCTACATGAAAATCTAACACAAACAGGGAAAGAATAAAATAGAGATTAAGAATGGAAAACAGAAATAGTAGTCTTTGAGAGTATGTATACCATAAACGACCAGTCAGATGGACAATTAAGATGATCTTTTTCTAAATATAAATACAAAATTGACATTTTGGTAAGATGTAGTAGTGATTAGGAGCTTCTCCTCTCCAGACTTATGCTGGAAAGTTGGTAGGAACCTATAAAACACGGTGTCAGAAAGGCTAAATTCCAAAATGCTGAGGTTTGCAAGCAGAAAGAAAAAAAATCATAAAGATTACATAAGGTTGTTTGGAACAAGAAGACAAATAAGGATGTCACAGTGTCTAGGGTGTGCGATATAATAATAAAGGACGACAGGAAGAAGGCAGTACTTATCAATTCCTTTTTTGCTCTGATTTAATTGTCTCTCCGGGAAGGATAGAGCAAGAATCAAAAAGAAGGACTCAAAGCCCCATCTAAGATGTCAGATAGTGTGAAAACAGCATGAAGTCACTTCAAGTGAATTCAGGCTTGCAAACTTAGACCAGCTACATCCCAGGGTACTGAAAGAATTTGAGGGCGAGTGTGCAGAATCAATATTAGGAACTTTGAGACCAAAGAACAGGGGAGGAGCCAGGAGAATGGAGATGAGTATAGGCTTTGTTCAGATTTTTTAAAAAGGTATAAGATTAGGTAAAACTATAGCCCAAAGCACATGACTATAACACCTCCCTACTAAAGTAGAGATTAATAAATGAAAGTATGCCAAACTCACCTCACATCCTCTTTTTTTCTTTTTTGACAGAACAATCAGGCTGTCATTAGAAGAATGCCACAGAGTGTCTCTTGATTTCAAGAAGGCATTTAACTAATCCTCAGGAAGATCCTTATGGACAAGATCAAGAACAACCAGCCAAGTTAGTTGATGGGTGTCAACTTGTCTTAGTCGAAACTCCCAGAATGGTGAGTTTAGATATAGCCTATTCAAAAATTTTATCGACAACTTGGAAAGAGACTGCAAAGGCAAATTTTTTGGTTATTTTTCCAATAGCCGAAGCAGGAAGGTTAGTTAATAATCTGGATGAAGAATAAAAATTTGAATTGATTTTGATTGGCATAAAAATGAGTTTAAAACCAATATTATTCAAGTTCAAATGAAATTTGGCATGCAGAAGTATAAAAAATTTTATTTACTTTAAAACAAATAAATAATCAAATACCAGGTACAAATTAGAGAAGACCCTGCTTGCTAACAGTTCAAATGAAAAAGAAGGTGATTTTCAATAGTTATAAAGTGCTTTATCAACTATGTACTTCTAATTCAATTAACTGTGTCAGGCACTGTGCTAGACTCTTTCATCTACTCCTTAATTAGGCTTCAGTAAGTAGATAGAGGGTCCAGACACACAGATGTAATAGTCTGCTAGACTAGACCCTGTGCGAGACATCTTTTGAAGGGATGACAGATTTGGTAGAGAAGATGGTAAAAAGTCTGAAGACCATGTTAAAAAAATAAGTTGTTGGGCAAAATAGAAATTCTAATTCTGAAGAAATGAAGACTTAGCAAGCTATGAGAGATAGAGGAGTCAAGATGGCGGCGTAAGCAGACTCGGAACTCACCTCCTCCCGTGGACACAGCCAATTTACAACTACTCGTGGAAAAATTACCCCTGAGACAGAACTGAAAACTGGATGAGAGGAACTCCTGCAACAACGGACAATCCTAACTGGGGTGGAAGAGGCAGAGACTCCCTTCCGGAGAGGAAAAACGCCGCCTTCACAAGCCGCCAGCGTCACGGCCGCCGGGAGCAGCTCACAGGTACCCAGCCTCCCTGGAGGCGCCGGGCTCTGAGCCGGGAGCACCCCCGCTGTGGGCATTTTGTGGACCCAGCACAATCGAGACCAGCGGCATAATATCTGACTGTGCCTGCTACTAAAGCACTGGGGAGCACCCCCAGAAAACCCGGTTCACAAAGAAACTAAAACTGGCTCTTAAAGGGCCCGCACGCAAACTCACCCGTTTCAGGAAGCACCCTAAAGTCACCAGAAAGAAAGGTGTACAGTGCTTTGGTGACAAGAGACTCACCTAATAGGCCCTGAGTGCATCTCGGTGAGGGGTGAGACCTCTCCAGGGACTGGGACATTGGTGGCTGCCATTGTTGTGGCCTGGTGTGGGCGTGCTGACACAGACGCCATTGGAGTTCTCCCTGAGGCCTGCTAGCCCAGGGTCTGCCCCACCCGCTAGAGCACCAATCTAATCCAGCTCAGCCAGGGCAGGCAGCCCACCCTAGAGACTGGCCCCACCCAACAACAAGCCCTCAGGCAACGTGTGGGCCTGCTTAGATTGGTGACTGGATTCTCTGCAGCCTGGCAACTGAGCCGACTTGAGCGGGGCAGGGTGTGCACAAGGAGCGGGTGGAGAGTGTGGGGCGGTGGCGGAGTGTGTGGGGCTCCCGACGTGGAGAGACTGGGTCCGCTTGGGGAGGTCGGGGCGCTCACACGGGGCAGGACTGTGTTGACTGTGTGTGTGGACCTGTGGGCAGCAGGGCTTCTCAGCCGCAGAAGACTTGTACTTCTCAAAGACCCACATAGGAGGTTTGCTCCACCTTCCAAAACCTGAAACAATTGGGTGCTCCTGTGCCTGAGGCCAGCCCCACCCAGCTGCAATCCTCAGAGAGCTGACAAGAGACCTAATAGGCTAGAGGCTTACAGCAATTGTAAGGCCCTGAGCCTAACAACCTGCCACGGTGGGGGCCTACTCACTTAAAAGAAATACTGCAACACAAATGTGGTATTAGAACTTGCAGCCAACTGTGCTGGGGATCCCCACACCTGATAAAGAGACTGAAGGGCCCACAACAACTACAAGCAGCTGAGCATTACAACAGCTGGCCAGGAGCATAACTCAGCCTCCCTGGGCGCCTATGGGGAGAGCAAACAGGCCACAGCAGAAGGATACACGTAGCCCACATAGGGGTCACCCCTGGAACATTGAGAACTGAGGGAAGCACACTGGAAGCCTCCTAAGCCATCACTTACATAAGGTCACCTATCCAAGAGCAGGAGACGTAGCTGACCTACCTAATAAGTAGACACAAGCACAGGGAAAGAGGCAAAATGAAGAGGCAAAAGAATACATTCCAAGTAAGGGAACAGGACAAAACCCCAGAAAAGGAACTAAGTGAAACAGAAATGAGCAACCTACCTGACAGAGAGTTCAAACTAAGAGTGTTAAGGATGCTCACTGATCTGGGGAGAAGAATAGATGAACTCAGTGAGAATGTCAACAAAGAAATGGAAGATATAAAAAAGAACCAATCAGAAATGAAGAATACAATACTGGAAATGCAAAATTCATTAGAGGGACTCAAAAGCAGAGTAGAGGATACAGAAGAACGGATCTGTGAGCTGGACGAAAGACTAGAAGAAATTACCCGAGGTGAACAGGTAAAAGAGAAAAGAATTAAAAAGAGTGAGGACAGTCTAAGGGACCTCTGGGACAACATCAAGTGCACTAACATCCGTGTTATAGGTGTCCCGGAAGGAGAAGAGCGAGACAAGGGGGCAGAGAATCTATTTCAAGAAATAATAGATGAAAACTTCCCTAACCTAAGGAAGGAAACAGACATCCAGGTACAGGAAGCACAGAGAGCCCCAAACAAGATAAACCCAAAGAGGCCCACACCAAGACACATCATAATCAAAATGTCCAGAAATAAAGAAAAAAAGAGAATCCTAAAAGCCGCAAGAGAAAGACAAGTTACATACAAAGGAAGCCCCATAAGGCTATCAGCTGACTTCTCTGCAGAAACCTTACAGGCTAGAAGAGAATGGCACAATATATTTAAAGTGCTAAAAGAAAAAAACTTACAGCCAAGAATACTCTACCCAGCAAGGTTATCATTCAAAATGGAAGGAGAGATCAAAATTTTCCCAGATAAGCAAAAATTAAAGGAGTTTGTCACCAAGAAACCAGTGCTACAAGAAATGTTAAAGGGACTGATTTAAGGGGAAAAGAAAAGACCACAAATAGGAAAAATTATCTATTTCCATGATTAGAATGTAATGGATACAAATGCACAACAAAGAGGTTAGATATGATATCAAAAACATGAGGGAGGAGGGGAGTTAAAGAGTACAGCTTTCAGACAGAGGTCAAACTAAAGTGACCATCAATTCTGTATAGAAGAAGAAAGGAACAGAGAAGGACTACTAAAACACTGAGGAAAAAAAAAAGTTAAAAAATGGCAGTACATACTTATCAATAGCTACTTTAAACGTCAATGGACTAAATGCTCCAATTAAAAGGCATAGGGTGGCTGACTGGATAAAAAAAACAAGACCCATATATATGCTGCATACAAGAGACACACTTCAGACCTAAAGACACTCACAAACTGAAAGTGAAGGGATGGAAAAAGATACTCCACGCAAATGGCAATGAAAAGAAAGCTGGGGTGGCAGTACTCATATCAGACAAAATAGACTTTAAAACAAAAACTGTAAAAAGAGACAAAGAAGGGCATTACATAATGATCAAGGGAACAATCCAACAAGAGGATATAACACTTGTAAATATCTACGCACCCAATGTAGGTGCACCAAAATATATAAAGCAATTATTAACAGACATAAAAACAGAAATAGACAGTAACACAATAATAGTAGGGGACTTTAACACTCCACTTACACCAACGGATAGATCATCCAAACAGAAGATCAATAAGGAAACATTGGCCTTAAACGACACACTACAACAGATGGACCTAGTAGATATATACAGAGCATTCCATCCAAAAACCGAAGAATACACGTTCTTTTCAAAGGCACATGGAACATTCTCCAGGATTGATCACATATTAGGCCACAAAACAAGTCTCCATAAATTTAAGAAGATTGAAATAATACCAAGCATCTTTTCTGACCACAACAGTATGAAACTAGAAATCAACTATAGGAAGAAAATCAGAAAAGCCACAAATACGTGGAGATTAAACAAAATACTACTGAACAACGACTGGGTTAACGAAGAAATCAAAGAAGAAATCAAAAAATACCTGGAGACAAATGAAAATGAAAATACGACATGACAGAATTTATGGGATACAACAAAAGCAGTTCTAAGAGGGAAGTTTATAGCGATACAGGCCTATCTCAACAAACAAGAAAAATCTCAAATAAACAATCTAACAATGCACCTGAAGGAACTGGAAAAAGAAGAACAAACAAAGCCCAAAATCAGTAGAAGAAGGGAAATAATAAAAATCAGAGCAGAAATAAATGAAATAGAGACCAAAAAAAAATAGAAAAAATTAATAAAACCAAGAGCTGGTTCTTTGAAAAGATCAACAAAATTGACAAACCTTTAGCTAGACTCACCAAGAAAAAAAGAGAGAAGGCACAAATAAGTAAAATCAGAAATGAAAGAGGAGAGGTTACAACAGACACCTCAGAAATACAAAAGATTATAAGAGAATACTATGAAAAGCTATATGCCAACCAATTCGACAATCTGGAAGAAATGGATAAATTCTTAGAATCATACAACCTTCCAAAACTGGATCAAGAAGAAGTAGAGAATTTGAATAGACCAATCACGAGTAAGGAGATCGAAACAGTAATCACAAACCTCCCCAAAAATAAAAGTCCAGGACCAGACGGCTTCCCTGGTGAATTCTACCAAACATTCAAAGAAGACTTAATACCTATCCTTCTCAAACTCTTCCAAAAAATTGAGGAGGGGGGGAAGCTCCCTAACTCATTCTATGAAGCTGACATTACCCTGATACCAAAACCAGACAAGGACAACACAAAAAAAGAAAATTACAGGCCAATATCACTGATGAACATCGATGCAAAAATCCTCAACAAAATACTAGCAAATCGCATACAACAATACGTTAAAAAGATTATACACCATGATCAAGTGGGATTTATTCCAGGGATGCAGGGATGGTTTAACATTCGCAAATCAATCAACGTAATACACCACATTAATAAAATGAAGAATAAAAATCACATGATCATCTCAATAGATGCAGAGAAAGCATTTGACAAGATACAGCATCCATTTATGATAAAAACTCTGAATAAAATGGGTATAGAAGGAAAGTACCTCAACATAATAAAGACCATATATGAGAAACCCACAGCTAATATCATCCTCAATGGTGAAAAACTGAAAGCCATCCCTCTAAGAACAGGAACCAGACAAGGATGCCCACTGTCACCACTCCTATTTAACATAGTACTGGAAGTCCTAGCCAGAGCAATCAGGCAAGAGAAAGAAATAAAAGGGATCCAAATTGGAAAGGAAGAAGTGAAACTGTCACTATTTGCAGATGACATGATTTTATATATAGAAAACCCTAAAGAATCCACCAGAAAACTTTTAGAAGTAATAAACGAATGTGGTAAAGTTGCAGGATACAAAATCAACATACAAAAATCAGTTGCATTTCTGTACACTAACGAAGTAGCAGAAAGAGAAATTAAGAATACCATCCCATTTACAATTGCAACAAAAAGAATAAAATACCTAGGAATAAACTTAACCAAAGAGGTGAAAGATCTGTACACCGAAAACTATAAAACATTTCTGAAAGAAATTGAAGAAGACACAAAGAAATGGAAAGATATTCCGTGCTCTTGGATTGGAAGAATTAACATAGTTAAGATGTCCATACTTCCTAAAGCCATCTATAGATTCAATGCAATCTCTATCAAAGTTCCAACAACATTTTTCACAGAAATAGAACAAAGAATCCTAAAATTTATGTGGAACAACAAAAGACCCCGAATAGCTAAAGGAATCCTGAGAAAAAAGAACAAAGCTGGAGGTATCACACTCCCTGATTTCAAAATATACTTCAAAGCTGTAGTAACCAAAACAGCATGGTACTGGCACAAAAACAGACACACAGATCAATGGAATAGAATCGAAAGCCCAGAAATAAACCCACACATCTATGGACAACTAATCTTTGACAAAGGAGCCAAGAACATACAATGGGGAAAAGAAAGTCTCTTCAACAAATGGTGTTGGGAAAACTGGATAGCCATATGCAAAAAAATGAACGTAGACCCTTACCTTACACCATACACAAAAATTAACTCCAAATGGATTAAAGACTTGAATGTAAGACCTGAAACTGTGAAACTTCTAGAAGAAAACATAAGCAGTACGCTCTTCGACATCAGTCTTAGCAACATCTTCTCAAACACCACGTCTGACCGGGCAAGAGAAACAATAGAAAAAATAAACAAATGGGACTACATCAAACTAAAAAGCTTCTGCACAGCAAAGGAAACCATCAACAAAACGAAAAGACAACCTAACAATTGGGAGAAGATATTTGCAAATCATACTTCTGATAAGGGCTTAATCTCCAAAATATATAAAGAACTCATGCATCTTACCAACAAAACTACCAACCCAATTAAAAAATGGGCAAAGGACCTGAACAGACATTTCTCCAAAGAAGATATACAGATGGCCAACAGACACATGAAAAGATGTTCAAAATCATTAACTATCAGGAAATGCAAATCAAAACTACAATGAGATATCACCTGACGCCCGTCAGAATGGCTATAATTAACAAGACAGGAAACAACATGTGTTGGAGAGGATGTGGAGAGAAGGGAACTCTCATACACTGCTGGTGGGAGTGCAAACTGGTGCAGCCACTATGGAAAACAGTATGGAGATTCCTCAAAAAATCAAGGATAGAACTACCATATGATCCAGCCATCCCACTGCTGGGTATTTATCCAAAGAACTTGAAAACACCAATTTGTAAAGGTACATGCACCCATGTGTTCATTGCAGCGTTATTCACAATAGCCAAGACTTGGAAGCAACCTAAGTGCCCATCAAGGGACGAATGGATAAAGAAGCTGTGGTATATATACACAATGGAATACTACTCAGCCATAAGAAACGATGAAAGCCAGCCATTTGTGACATCATGGATGGACATTGAGGGTATAATGCAAAGTGAAATAAGTCAGAGGGAGAAGGTCAAACACCATATGATTTCCTTCATTAAGTAGTAGATAATAACAACAATAAACAAACACATAGGGACAGAGATTGGATTGGTGGTTACCAGAGGGGAAGGGGGGAGGGAGGAGGGTGAAAGGGATAATTCGGTACATGTGTGTGGTGATGGGTTGTAATTAGTATTTTGGTGGTGAACATGATGTAATCTATGCAGAAATAGAAGTACAATGATGTACACCTGAAATTTTTACAATGTTATAAACCAATGTTACTGCAATAAACAAAAAATTAAAAAAAAAAAAAAAAAAGAAAAGCTATGAGAGTTGTCATAAAATGCCTGAAGGACTCTCATGAAAATAGGGTGGTGCTCTAGAGAGCAGGACAAAGAGTGTATATTATAACAGAAAGGTACATTTAGGCTCATTATGAGGTAAACTTCATCACACCCGCAATAGTTTAACCTTGCATGACCTCAAATGGAACGCACTTCCTATTAGTAAAAATGCTCATAAATCTCTCAAGATGCTTATAGGAGAGGTTCCTGCATTGGGGGGAATAGATGAACATACAGCCGCTTCCAATTCTATCATTCCATGATTCTGTGACTATCGTGTCCTAATTAAAACAACGCCATCACTATGTTGTCTTCTAATCCAATAGCTCTCAGGTTGGATGGCTTTAGTGGTTCTAAGCCTTTGAAGAATCATCCGTTGTAGATACTGAGAATTAATTAATGAGTATCTCTGAACCTTGTCTATTGAAGATGAACTTTTGCCTCAGGAAACATCCTTTGAGGTTACAACAGAAGATAAAAGCATTTCCTATATCCTTCCATATATGTAAATTGGCCCATCCCGAGGTCTAAACTTAGTAAGCACCAAGGAAGCTGTGGCAGTACAAAAGAACTCTTTTAAAAAATGACAATAGGACTGCAGTTGATCATCTCAAAGAGAAACTCATCACATAAGTTTCCTTTATTGCCAGTCAGGGTCCTGTTAACAGGTATTTTAAATTGACTGACATGTGGGGGTGGGCGGGCCACCTAAATTGATATAAAGCAGAGAGCAATGACTAATCTAATACTTAAACTTCCTCCTACCCCTTAATATATTATATTCTTCCTTAGTATATTATTATATATTAAACATAAGAGAGATTTGTCTACCCCTTATATTTTAAAAATAGCAACATGGAATGGAAAACAATTAAAAGTGCCTTTAAAAAAATCATTTCTCCACATAAAGTGATTGCCTGCTGGTAACAAGCAAATGGACAATGACTCAGAAATATGGTACCAAACATCTTGTTAATTATTTAGAAATTTTTTTTTTTTGCTGGGAAAGATTCACCCTGAGCTAACATCTGTTGCCAGTCTCCCTCTCTTTTTTTTTTTTCCGCCTCTCCAAAGCCCCGGTACATAGTTGTATATTCTGGTTGTAAGTCCTTCTAGTTCTTCTGTGTGAGGCACTGCCACAGCACGGCTACTGACAGATGAGTGGTGTGTTTCCATGTCTGGGAACTAAACTGGGGCCGCCAAAGTGGAGAAAAGCCAAACTTTAACCACTAGGCTATCAGGGCTGGCTCAGAAACGTTTTTTCCCCAAACTTTTCCTAAAGATATTATTACTATTGTTATTGTTTCTATTTTACACATGGAAGAAGGAAGAGAGGGAGGGAAGGAGGAAAAGTAGAAATAAATTGACTTGTTCAAGGTATTCCAGCCAGTCAGCTCAAGATCAGGAACAACACCACCAGACCATATCACTAATATTCCCCTTCTTCAAATAAAGATTGCCAAGCAAAAGGATTGCCCTTGTAGTACCACAAAATTAAGTGCCTTATTAAAACCAGTTCAGTATTGCTTCCTATTTGTTTCATGTGTTAGTCTTATTTCCTCAAAAGAGGGATTGCACTAGCATTTAAATACAGCCCCCTCCCAAAAAAGAGAAACAAAACAGAAAACAGTCCAAAGGCTTCCTTTCACTGCTGTCTTCTGACAGAGCTATGAGTACAATTGAAGTGATGCCAAAAAGAGGACAAAACAGCAGTTATTATCATTATCATTTCTACTGGACATTACCTTGACAATACTTGCAAACCACACTATCATTAATTATGAATGAATCCTATGTCTAGGTAAATCAATAAAGAAGGCATTTCCTCAGTGAAAACAGACGAAGCAAACCACATAAGCAAGAGTAAAAAAGATGAACTTTTGCATGCTTGCATTCTTGGGGGGGGTGTGTGGATATTTTCTGCACATTTTCTCCCTGAAATAAAATTACATCCTTCTAACTTGTATCTATTTTTTAATAGCCTTTCACTTTGCAGTGAAGATGCCACTTACGACACAGAAAGCTACAACCCTACACTCCCCTTTCTGCTGCCCCATGTCTTGATTTTCTTTTACAGACAGGCCAGACTTCCTCTCCTCCCATTCACTCCTCAACCCACTGCAATCTGGCTGCCACTCCTTATTACCCCTGGAAGCCTCTCTGGCCACAATCGATAATGACCTCTTTGTTGCTAAATTCAATGGACACTTTTCTGTCCTCATCCTACCCAACATCTCTGCAGGATTTGACATGGTTGACCACTCTCTCTCTCGAAAGTTTCTCCTCTCGGTTTCTATGACAACACCTTCTGCTGGTTTTCCTCCTCTCTGGGCATTACTTTTCAGTCTATTTCCTTTGTTTTTATGCTACTATCCACACTTCAAATTAGTGATCACCAGGAATCTATCCTAAGCTCTACTCTGTTCTATCTTTATTCCTTTTCTTAATGTAATCTCACCCACTCTCATGTCTTCAACTCACACTCATTTAAAGATTCCCAATTCATTTCTCCATCTGAGATCTCTGTCCTGACCCCTAGACCTTCTGAACAGCCAAAGACTATTGGGGCAGCTCTCCTGTCCCGCAGACTCTACACACTCAAAATACCTAAAACAAAACCCACCCTCCTGCCCCACCTCTACCCTAATTTGTTCTTATCTCCTGTAGTCCCTGCTTCATCATTATGCGTCAAACAAGCCAGAAACCTGAGAGTCACACCTGATTCCCCCTCATCCCTTATCCCACACATTCAAACAGTCACCAAATCCTAATAACTACTTTTTTAACAGCTCTCTTATCAATTTCCACCCTCTCCATCCCCACTACCAATATCTTTAGTTTAAGGCCTCAGTGATTTTTTTTATCTGAACTATGTCAAAAGCCTCTGACTGGTCTCCCTGTCTCCAGACTAACCCCTCTTCCAATCTATCTTCCATGTAAATATTGCAAAAACATGAATCTGAAAATGTAAATCATTGCCATGCTTTTGTACAAGACTGTATAATATGGTTCCTGCTTACCTCTCCAGTTTCTTCTCTCATGGCTGCCCCCTTTCCACTCTTTTTGGCAGTTCCAAGACCACTCTTGCCAAGTCCTTTTATATATGCAGTTTCCTCTGCTGGAACTATCCTATCTCCCCTACTCTCACCCCAGTCAAAGCTCCTTTCATTTGGTTAATTTCTACTCATCTGCTCTGTTTTACTTATCTTATTTAACAGACTGTAATGCTACACTTACTATGTACCAGACAGTGTTCTAAGGGCTTTATGAATATCAACTGATTTTTATTACCCTCGTTTTACAGATGAAAAAATGAAGCATAAAGAAGTCAAGCAAATTGTCCAAGGCCACACAGCCAATAGCGGGAGAGTCAGGATTCAAACCCAGGTGATCTGGGTCCAGCTTCCGTTTACTGAACCACCAGGGAGACTTTTGTGCTCCCACAACATCCAGTGCATATCTCTATCATAATGCTTAACTAACTACCGGATTTTCCCACTCTCTTGTCCATCTCCTCCATGAAACAGTCAGTTTCTCGAAGGCAGAAACTATATTTTATTCATTTTTGAAAATCTAACGGTTATCCCAGTAACTGCTACTGAGTATCCAGATGCTAGATATTTGTTCAATGAATGAATGAGGCAAAAAAGGTCACAACGGATAAGCAAACAATTCTAAAATTTAAACAGGTATCCATTTCTTAAGATTCTCCATACTGCTTTATTTGCAAGTCACTTAATATTAATGCCTAGAATCTCTTTCTAAATTTTAGATTTTACAGAACCAGAATACACAACCAAACAATAAAGGTAACCAACATGCTATTAAATGAAAGCTGCTTTGTAAGACAGATGTCTTAAATTTTAAACTCATTAAAATATCTTCATTTGGTAAATTATTCTTTTTATTTTAGTGTAAAATTACAGTTAGAAACCCTATCTGAGCTATGAGAATAATTGTATCATTTATTAGAACAGAGAGAAAAAGTATAGAACTGTTGAATATCTTACCATCCAACTCTGGTAGGCCACAGAGAGGAAATAGCATTCTCAGAGCACATTTCTAACAACAACAAAAAATTGTGTCTTACCCTGAACAAAAGGATGCCATGTCCTTTTAATGGATAAAATGATATATAAGGAAGGTTAAAAGTCAACTTGTCTTTTCTTAGGAGTATTTATAGATAGTTACGGCAGAATCACAGCACTTATATGAGAGAACAGAGTATAAAATGAGGAAGGTTCATGTGCAATCTACACATGACCTTCTGGGTCAACGGTGAACAGAGTGCTAGTAATGTAGTATTGTACTGGTCACTTACAGGTACTTGAATAGTGTCTGCTACTTGCTGAAGATGTTACAGATTTTCAACAAAAGACTTTGATGTGCCATGGAACTTTAAATCATAGCACATGTCTGGTACTTACTTTCTGTCATGAGGGAACACTCTGACTTTGAACTTTTCCACTAAGCATCATTTTACTTTATGCATACTTCCTGCCAAGTAGAATTTGGCATGTAGACATTGCCCAACAAATGCTTGCCATGAAGATTTACTAAATTTTAATGAGTCCAAAAGGGAACTTTACTTTTTAGGCTCAATATCTGAAAACCTCTGTCCTATTAACCAGAATAAGAACCACAAAGCTATTCTCCTAAGCCCAGCGTAACTATATGGCCTTGTGTGCCTGGGATGGTCCTGGTTCATGCTGATGCTCTAGCACAATTATTAACAGCACCCTCTTTCACTCTCAAAATTGTCCCTGTTTGTATGATAAATTATATGGTCATCTTAAATATGTCCTGTCTGGGATGTGCACAGAAATGGATATAAGACATCAGGCAGTCCACACTCAGTACTATCCAGAGGAATAATGAAGAATGGAAAATCATTCTCAATCACATACATGCAAATAAAGTTGAAGATTTATGGTAGGTATGACAATTTCAGCTCAATATTAATATTAATATTATCAACACTGACAATACATTAATATTCTTTATACTAGATAAGGAAAATGTAAACTAAAAAGAGAAGGCTTCTCTTTCTTTCCAACTCTCCTATTCTCTTCTTTTAAAATATTTATCCCTTTCTTCTAAAATCATTGCAGATTTGTCTAATGACTAACAGGGAAATGTCTTTCCTAAACTACATAAACTTATTCTGTCCTTAAGGCTGAATAATGGGAAGCAAAGTAGCCCAATGGTTAAGAGGCAGGCTTTGTGGTCAAACAGACTGGTTTTCATATGTCAGCTTTATCACCATACACTATATGAATTTGGACAAATTCTTAGCTTCTCTGTGTCTCAGTTTCCTCATTTGTAAAATGGCAATAATATGAGCAGGACAGTTGTGAGAATTAAGTAAGATGATGTATGTATGCTTACCATGGTTGCTGAAACATGATAAGTGCTCAATAAACAGATGTGAAGGTGAGTAGTTGTTTCAGACCCCATACCAGATTCTGAGCACTGCTGTAGTATTTTGTGTGGAAGGACCCCAATCGTATAAAATTCCAGAATTTTAGAGTTGTTATGGACTGTAAAGCTCACCAAGTAAAATCTTCCATTTCTAGAGAAGAATGTCAATCTCTAGATAGGTAAGTGGCTTCACTCAGTTTGCATAGCTTGCCAGTGAGAAAGCCAGAAGTAAAATAGGGCTTTTTTTTTAAATTTTCTCTTCTGAATCTTATTAAAAATTTTCAGAAGTAGTAATGACTATAGACAAAACATCGGTGTGTATCACTGTGAACATATATCCACACTACATGTTAGACACCCATACTGCACTTTGCCCTAAGTTAAACTGGTTCTGATATAAATGCCAACATACCATTAAAGAAAGTTCTTCATAGCTATACAAAGGCAGATCATTTATAGGCCTCAGTTTTCTCTTACATAAAGTGGGAATAATATCATGTGATACCCAGGGCTGTTATGAAGATCAAATGAAGTTACGTGCAAAAGCTCTTGGCACAGTGTCTCACTGTGATGTCCCAAAGTTTACTGTGCTGATTATGATCTCTATTCTTCCACACAAATTCATCTATAGTAACATAAAACTTAAACAAATATTTTCCATTGCTGCCATTGAAAAAGCATTCTTTGGTTTAGAGCCCAGCCAGGAAGTTTTGAAGAAAGCATGGCCTCAATGCTAATGGACTGGCTGTGTTCCAGCATCTTTTTGTTGGGAACTTTCTCTTGCAACTGAATGTTAAATACAGATCACAGGTGACCCTGATAAAACTACTCAAGAAGGCAAATTTGACATCTTTCTTTCTTATGCATACAACTCCAGGGCACTTCAAGGTCCATCAGCAATGGCCAGAGGAATACAAAGAGCAACACGCACAATTCCCTTCAGAAAATCCAACCCTTCCAACATTATGTATAAGCCACCTGCTGAGAGTCACCTGGACAATGGAAATTGAAGGTCTTCATGCTCAGGTTCTTGGAGTAAATTTATGAATTCGATTAATGTGACATATAAGGCATGCTCACCCACTGCATGACACTGTGTTAAGCCCTGTCTCCAGTTCTTTGTCTCGGCCATCTAAGAGAGAGAATAAAGATCTTGCAGATGTGGGTTTCTGCCCCAATTAAACAGTACTATGTAATCTTGTGATTAGTTTACTGTCATGTACTCTAGCTGGAACTCTGGAACACTGCCTGGAATTATGTGGCTAAGTGAAACAGATGGAATAGTGGAATAGATAGCTTTTTACAAAACAAAACACAGAAGAAACTGCTTCAAAAACAATTGGCTTTCGGGTCTTGCAAGTTCTCATATATCGTGTACAGGAATTTAGGTACATGGACATTCACTGATGGGCAATTTAAAACTTTAGCCCCCAGCCCCATTCTTGGCAGTCCCTGTGAAGATATATAGAGACTATATGGAACGCCTACACTTTCCTTTATATCTTGTAACAGTCCTCATGTGTCTCCTCAATGTATGCAGCCACACATCATTGGTTTAATCTCAAATTACAAAACAAGTGGAAAAGAGGGAACCACAGAATTCAACTCATCCAGACACTGCAAGCTCTTAGAGAACTCCTTTGGTTCAGAAGACAGTGAATAGATGCTCAACAGATATTATTTGGTAACTGACTTCTTCCCATATCTACCACATGGAGATAGAAAAAAAGATATGAGGAGTCTATAAGCTCCCTATGTTCATTGTCTTTCCCAAACCCCAACTTAAAGTTAACTTTATAGTAGACTTTCCATAACTGAAATTTTTATGTATGTATTTTATACATAAATGCACTTTTAAATGGTTGTCAGTCTTAAAAATATATATGCTGATACTCTTGTGCTGACATGGTTTCTTCAGCAAAACATTTCTGTGAATAGGACTCCCCACATACATTCCTTTTCCCCGCAGCTCTCTTCCCCATTCCATGCCCACCTTTTAACGTTACTTCCAAGTCAGGCAGATCAGAATGAATCTCATATTTTAAAAGTCCTAGAATCTGAAGGTAATAAGAGCTATACATTGAGCAAGGGAAGGATGGAGTAAAGATACTCTCAACATAACACCATGACTCTTGACATGATAGCGCTGGATCTGGGACAAAAATATATGGCTAAAGTTCAAGAAGACCTATTCTGTCCTTCGAAGATGAAAGCCCAGGAGGGGTTGGGGTTGGCAGACATCACATAGGACACAGGCTAACTGGAGGTTCAAGCTTTCTGGGTCCACAAACAAAAGGATAATAATCCTCTGCCAAGAAATGTTTTTAAAATACAAGAGTAGTTCAATAGGTTGTGGCAGGTGGCTTGAGTGGAAAAAACTGAGTCTTCCTGCTGTGAGAGAAGGATTCTTCTCTTCCCTTGAGGTGAATTATGTTTGCCATTCAATGTACATTTTCAGTGTTTTGGGGATTATATAAATATCGTCATAGTACTCCGGCAGAGAATTCCCTTGGGGGGTGCCGGAGTGATTAGTCACTAAAGAGAGTCCAAAAAAGTAGACAAAGCTGGTAAACTAAAGTAAGATTGCAATCAGCTCTTTTTGCAAATTAACTGAGAACATTTTCCTCCAAGAGAAAGAAGAACTTAACAGATGACCCTGAAATGGACATAGGATGTGAAAATAGAAAAAGGAGATCATATTTTCCTCTGACCTAGGAAGAAACTAAAGTGGAATGGGCAAGAGCCAAACAGAGAAGATATAGTAGTTTTCTATTACCGTGTAAAAAATTACCACGAATTTAGCAGCTTAAAAGAGCACCCATTGATTAGTTCATAGTTCTGTAGTTCAGAAGTCTGGCATGGCGTAGACGGGTTCTCTAAAATCAAGGTGTCGACCTCTTTAAAAGGCTAAAATCAAGGTGTCAACCAGGCTTTCTCATATGGACGCTCTGGGGAAAAATCCACTTCCAAGCTCATTCTTGTTGCTGGTAGAATTCACCTCCTTGTGGTTGTAGGACAGAGGTCTACTATTTCTTGCTAGTTGTCACCCAGGGGCCACTCTCAGCTCTAAAGGCCACCCACACTCCATGCCATGTGGCTGCTTCCATCTTCAAGTCAGCAAATCCTTCTCATATTTCCAATCTCTGATTTCCTGTCTCTGACCTGTAGACCCAGATTTAAATGGCTCATGTGATTAGGTCAGATCAACCCAGATAATCACCTTGCCTTAAGGCAAACTGGATTTGGGACCTTAACTATGACTGCAAAATCCTTCCACAGCAATACCTAGATTAGTGTTTGACTGAATACCTGGGAGAAGGTGTGTGCACACCAAGGGCAGGAATCATGAGGGCCATGTTAGAATTCTGCCTACCACAGGAGACACCTATTATCAGGGCTTGTGGTTTCATGTGGGACCATGGCTTCCTCCTGTAGAAAAACAAGCAAAGAACCAGTGCAAACCAAAGCGCTTAGACAGAAATGTGTCTTGGATAATGGCAGAGCTTTCAAGGCTCTGGATTCACAGAGAACTCTAGATTGGGACTCTATAGAAGTGGCAAGTATTTGTCTAACATTCATTCTATGATATCCAACAGTCAGGAATGAGGCAGGAGGGGACCTGGAGCTGGCTGTCCCCATAAAGTATGCCAACACATAGGAAGCACAGAGTAGGGTGCTAAGTAAATATTTGTTGAATAAAAGAACTAAACCCATTTGGGAACAAACATTAATTAATTAATGTTAGACTCACACATCTAAACCCAGCATATTTCTACGCTTTTGTCTTTCTTCCATTTCCCTAAATTTGCAGGAAAGTGTCCTAATCTGAGGCTTTTCCTCGCTCTGCCATCATAATAGTTAGAGTGACCAGTGTGGCTCTGATGGCCAAGGATGCCAGTGGCAGGACAGTGATGCAGGGGGGACGGTCAGGGAGGGCTGTGGTGATGATCCTTTCCCACTTGACTTTCAGTTCAATACCGTCTTCCCTATTGCATTATAATTAACCAAATTTAGGCCTTTATGGAATAGGAAAGAAAGAAGGAGAAGTAATATCATTTGAGTATCTCCTACATGCCAGGCACTTTACATAAGATCTTATCTAATTCTCATAATAAGCCTATGAAATGAATATTATCTGTATGAGGAAATTAAGGTACAGAAATGGGATTTGAAACCTGGATCTTTCTAATTCTAAGCCCAAAACCACTGTACCAGTCTTGTTCCATATATTGCTAACCATCAACATGTAATGGTTTCATTCACTGTCTTTTAAGTTTTAGGTTAATCTTTCACCTACCATTTCCTAACCCACTCTTCTTAACCGAACCCTGAATTCCCAACTTGATCAATTCCTGCTGAGGCACTGTCCTCCCAAACCATCAGCCTAGAACAGCTTTTATTCTTTCTTCTGCCAAGCTAATTTCCAAGTGGCTGCCTACAGGTCCAATACGACTACCAATATTGGAGTGGAGGTTTTTTGTACCTGGATAACGTTCTCTGAATTCTAGTGCATTCACATTTTCTTTGGGGATCAGAGAGAGACTTATGAGCTTGAGCCTTTTCTGCCCAATCAGATTCTCTTTTCTCCACCCACAAGACCCTTAATGCCAGACACATTTTGCAGAGCCAGGCAAGCCAACCCAAGAGATTTATCCTTACTTACCCTTAGGGATTTACGGTCTATATTTTAAAGTGAAAAATCCCACTAAAAAGGCAGGTTTACAGAAAGAGGAATGAAACTACCACCACATCATGTGTCATTTTGTTCTATGGTCAGTCTCTCAGCGTGCACTGCACTGTATCAGCATTAGGGAAAATTAAGTGAGAAAAACATTACAACAGCCCAGGGACACTTCTACCTAAATTTTGTGATTACATTTTAAGTGCTCTCTGTCACAGATATCATAAACTGATTAAATCATTTCATGCCTGACCCCTACTGACTATGCTAAGTGAAAAGAGAGGGCTATTAATAACTACCCATTTCTGACAGCTGCCCAGGGGCAATGCTGCCTTTTGCAGCAGTGAAATGACTCCCCAGCTCACTTACTGAATGCTGAATATTGATTCATATTATGAGTGTTGTCAAACACAGAGTGCAGTGCTGCAGATCCGTAGTGGCAGGTCATCAGGAATAGCATTAGCAAATGTCAGGTCAGGAATCAAAGGCCTGCTGGACTCTTTAGGGATGAGATTTATCGATTCCATAAAACATGAAACAGATCAAGTACTTGTGATGATGGAAATGGTCGTGGCAGAATGAGGCTGAGCCTGCTCTGATGTAGACCTCAGGACAGATGCAGCACACAAGTGACCATGGAAGAAAATGCTAAAAGTTGGAATGCCCGGGACAAGGACAACAGCAGCTTTGGGCTAAGGAGATTTTAGGGCTAAATGTCAGATCTCAGATATGAAATTGGTCAAAGGTATATGTGGGATGCATGTGTGTGTGTATCCTAGCAGTCTAAGGTATTTCTGATAGTCAAATCCAAAAGAATGCCATCAGATGCCAACGAATGTTATGAAAGATAACTCTCTGTATAAAAGGTGCAATTTGTTAATTTACAGACATCTCCTCTTGAAGATACTTAAAATATATCTGGTGTCTAGATTTCCATTATTAGAATTAATTTTTGAACTAAATTCTCCCATATTGTTACTCCATTCTCTTATTATTCCACAAGGTGCCTTTGTAATTCCCTTCTTCTCTCTGGTGCCTTCATCTTGATACAGTTTAAACAAAAACAAAAAACAAAAAAACCCTAGAGTAGGAGTCAGAATACTGGGTTCTTTTAATCCTTGTCCTGCCATTTATCTTGTGACCTTAGGCAAGTCACAATCTCCCTGTATCTCAATTTCCTCACCTGCAAAAAACCAAAACCAAAACCAAAAATTATATGTGTACTAGCTCTGCAAAAAGGTTTTATATAGAGGATCAATAATAGATTGCAAGTTCCATGATGGAGAGCAGGGTACACGTATTATTACTCATCTTGATGTTCTTAAGACCAAGTCAAGTGACCAGCTCAGAATAGTAATTTATTTTTTAATTTAACTAAATAAAAGATGGATATACTCTGAGACTGTAAAGGTTTACTAAACTGTATGCTGCTTTTATTACTATATATTTATTTGCTAAGTATGTAGTACTTGGTCAAGCATCACTACAAATGTTTTGGAACTCACATTGCTAATGGAGGTTTGCAGAAGCCATGCTTCGCTTTCACCTCTCCTAAGAGCAGGCCACAATGCCTTCTTTACTTTTGCTCCATACTGTGATGGAGCCTTGAGCTCTACATAAGGGAAAGCTAGCAGCTGTGAAGTCCTAATTCTGTTTATTATATTTGAATAGTAAGTGTAAGTTGGTTGTTATCTACAGCTTGAAAGAGTTTCTGCTCTCTACAATTTGCTCTTTTGATCACTGTAGTATGTCCTCATTGATTAGCTTTTATCTACAAAATGCATTTCACAAAATTAAACAAAACTATCCTTTTAAAAAGTTAGCATTGGATTACATCAGATCATCCTACTTTTAAACAATTTTTTAAGAGAAATTTACTTATAGTTTATTTTTTCTTCTCATCAGTCTTATTCAAATTCTAAATTTTTCTCTGATAAGAAAAGAAGGAGAAAAACAATGGTATTAGGATCTTATAGCCTGCCCATCAAAGGGTCACTCTAGTCTTACTTTAAATGGGTTGATGAGAGAACATGAACAGGTGCTGCAGATTACTCAGCTGTTCTAAAATTAAAGATTGATATTTTTCGTCTTGTTCTATTAGCAGACCTTTAGTGACATGTTAGCACTGGATAATGGTTGCAGCAGTTTAAGCCTCATGCTGTGATTTTTAACAGAAAGCCTAGCTACAGCAGCAAACAATGACATCTCTCCATAGCCAGTAACCTAATAAGGAAGCAGTTGCAGCCTTAGGCAGTTTGACTAAACAGCAAGAGAAATCTGACTTCCAATGTACTGACTCCACTTTAAAGACAATGGCCTGGCTTAATTAACACTGTATTCATTTGTAACTCAATCAATTTAGAATTTTTGTCCTTTAACCATTGACTCTGCCAGCTTAAAAAGAAAAAGAAAAAGAAAAAGAAAGCTCAAGCTGCTGAAAATCCCTCTTGATTTGTATAAACAGGTTTCTGAACCAGCAATAGAACAAATAACCCTTGACATTAATTGCTAAGTTTCCCAAATGTCCAGGTAATCATAAAACCATTTTTTTAAATAAGAAGAGAATTTCATTGAATATTTTGGGAATAAACTGGGATGTATTTAATATAATATCAAAATTAAAATTATTTTCTCATACCCCTCTTTTTTGGGGCACTAAACTTAAAATATTAAACCTTGCCTCAAACATATCTATTTCAAATTATTATCTCCAACAGAGGCCTAGTAGATTTTGTCTAGCACACTTATGGGATTTCATAACCTTCATTTGGCCTATCTTGGCCCCTTGGCTTTAGTTTGACCAATATGCACTACCCTCTGAACAGAAATTCAAATAAATGCTAACTCGATCAGATTATTCATCTACATTGATTTTCATTTTAAAACACATCAGTCAACAAATAAAGTTAGTGAGATAAGCCTCTAGACTAAAATAGTATTCTAAATTCTCATAAGTGAGGATAAAATTTTAAGAGAAATAAAATACATAATTACTGCAGTAGATCAAACATGTTGTATAAATATTTGGTAAATATTAGAATTTGCTGCCTTATAAAACCAGCTACATAATCTTTCCTAAAAATCTTTGCATTCTGTAAAATTATGCACTAAAAAATAATAGGGCTAACGAGAAAAATAGGGTTGGGTCAGACCACCCAAAACTTTTTAACTAGAGCATAAATGAAAATAATAACAATTGTATTAAAAATACCAGCATAGTTCATCTCTGCTGATATTTACACTTAGTACCACATTCAGTTCCTTGCAGCCTTAAACCTTGAGGCTCATGCTTCCTCCTTCTAGATTTAGGTCCTGGAGAGTATTTGATTCTAAAGAGACAATTTTCATTAAAATTAAAAGTATGAATAATCCAGAGCATAGCGTTCTTCATTAATTCATTGTTTTAATACAGAGGGAAATGTCTTTGCAGCCTCTTCATCTGCACCTGCAGCTACAACAGATGGCTTATCATAGTGGAAGGAATAGAGGTTCTTAAGGCCACTAAATGAGCCACCATTTGCACTAGAGGAAGGCACTTCTGTAGATGTTCAGCTTTTCTCTTGAGGTCTTCATAAAGTGCTAGGGTTTTCTCTTCAATTGAAAGAAAGCTTGCCGCAATGGCTTCAAAACATTAATCAAAAAATGGGAAAATCACATATAAACCAACACAATTTCCATGTTATTCCTACTTCATTTCTCTATTTACCAACTAATAAGAATAATTTGCATCAAAGAAACTGTATGGTACATAAACCATGTTCTCTATTATGATTAGAAAGAAAGTATGGCTTTTAAAAGCTAATGTGAGTGAGGAATGGAGGATGAAGGGAAATAGAGTCCAAGCTCTCTAACCTGGTACCCAGGGACTCCCACCATGTGACAACTAGTCCAGGTTTCCAGTTGTATCTTCCACACACAGCTCACCAGATGAAGCCATGCTAGAATGACCTCGTATTTGGTCCTTGCCTTATGCATTCCATAACTGCTATCCTCAGACTACGGCCTCTCTGAACACCAAGCCTGCTTCTAGGTCTAGCAGTTGTCCTACCTCTTCCATGAGCCCACCTCTCTCCTGTTTTGCAACTAACTCATTTAGTTCTTTCCATGTCATGTCTTAACCTGACAGCCAAGTTTATATATATATGCGTATATATATACGCATATATATGGATATATATGTATATATATACGCATATATATGGATATATATGTATATGTATATATATTTTTATATATGTATATTATATGAGTACATTATATGTATACACACAAAAGAGAGAGAGAGAGAGAGTCCTATCTCTTTAGATAGACTCTAAACAAGTTCAGTAGAGGTTTTCCTTATTATCTTTCTCTTTTTTTTTTTTGTAACCCCTAAATGCCTAGCAGTGTTTATGCATGGCAATAGCTCAATAAGTATTTGTTCTGGCTTATTTTAGCTGAGGGCCTTATATAGAATTATATAATGACCACTCTACACTTGATAAATATACTCCAAAAGACTTGAAAGAAGTTATGCACCAAATAGTATCTGAAAATAATTTATGCACAAAAACTTAGGTTGGAGCTGATTATATTCACAGAGATAAAGATATGACTACATTCAGTAGCTGTTCTGAAGCAATAGTCTTAGTAAGAATATATATGTACGCTTAAAAAGTAAAAATTCAGTAAGGTAACAGGATATAAAATTATATACAAAATTAATAGCTTTCAAATACACACATAATAACCAACTCAAGAATATAATGGTAGAGAAAACCTCCTTTTAATAGCAACAAAGAACATAAAATATGAATGAATTTACAAGAAATGTGCGAAATCCAAATGAGGAAAACTTTAAAATACTCCTGAAAAACCCACAAGTAGACTTCAGCAAATGGAAAGACATCTTCTATTCTTGGACAGAATGACTGAATGTCATAAAGATGTCTGTTCTCTCTAATTAATTTATAAATTCAACGTAATCACAATAAAAATACTAACTATTTTTTTTTGGAACCATGTAAGTTGTTACTAAAGTTTGTATAGAAAAACAACATGCAAGATTAGTCTGGAAAACATTGAGATAGGACTAGCCATACCAGATATTAAAACATAAGATAAAGCCTCTATAACTAAAACTTTGTTATACTGACACATGAATAGACAGATAGACCAGTGGAATAAAATAAAAGGTCCAGAAATATACCCAAGTACATATGGAAATTTAGTACATAAAAAAAGTAACATGTCAAATCATTGAGACAAAGATGGACTTTTTAGTAAATGGTGCTGGGATAACTGGGGAGTCATTTGAGAAAAAAGATAAAATTAGATATATCTCTTACATCACACACAAAAAATAAACTTTAAATGGATCAGAGATTTAAACGTAAAAATTAAACTATGTAAGTACTATAAGAAAGCACGGGTAAATTCCTTTATAACCTAAGTGTAGGGAAAGACTAACCTTGATGCAAAATTGAGACGTAACATAAGAAAAAATTTATAAATTTGACGGCATAAAAGTTAAAAAAAATTAAAGAAAACTTTTCACATGGTGGAAAAAACACTCACAAATACCCTAAGTAAAGTTAGTTGGTAGAAATGTCTGTAACACATATTAAAGATAAGGATTCTTAAAAATTGAGGGGAGAAAAAGACCTAAAATCACATACACATATACTATACGATAGATAGACAGATAGGTAGGTAGGTAGGTAGGTAGGTAGGTAGGTAGGTAGATAGATAGATAGAGAGATAGATAGAGAGATAGGAATAGAGACAGAGATATAACTCAAGCACATGAAAAGATGTTCAATTTAACTCATAATAAAATAAATACAAATTAAAATGACACTGAGATAGCATTTCTCACCTATCATATTGACAACAAGTAAAAGGCCTGACCAAACATTCTGGTAGCAAGGCTGTGAGGAAACAGGCATTCTCACATTATTACTGGTGGGAATGGAATCCGGTGCAACCCTTACGGAAGGAAATCCGGCAATATGTAATAAAACTACATTTGCATTTACCTTTTGACCCAGCAGTCCCACTTCTAAGAATTTACCCTAAAGAAACACCTAAATGATGCAAAAACGCATACTCGCAGGGTTACTCATTGCAGCGTTTTTTGCTAAGTTCAAAATATTTGACACAATCTAAAGGTCTATACACAATAGAGTGGTTAAATAAACCATGACACATCAACACAATGGAGTCATATGTAGCTATAAAAAAGAATGAGAAAGATCTGTATGAACTGATACAGTGATTTACAGGATATATTGTTAAGTGAAAAGAGCAATGTGCAGTAGTATAGACAGAAAGATATCTTTGTGTAAGAAAGAAGATAAGGGGCCAGCCGGGTGGCACAAGCTGTTAAGTGCGCGCGCTCCACTGCGGCGGCCTGGGGTTCGCCTGTTCGGACGGATCCCAGGTGTGCATCGATGCACCGCTTGGCAAGCCATGCTGTGGTGGCTTCCCATATAAAGTGGAGGAAGATGGGCATGGATGTTAGCCCAGGGCCAGTCTTCCTCAGCAGAAAAAGAGGAGGATTGGCAGATGTTAGCACAGGGCTGATCTTCCTCACAAAAAAAAAAAAAAAAAGGAAGAAGATAAAATATACATATCTGCTTTTTTTGCGCAAAGGAATATAGAAAGGGTAAATTAGAGACTGAGGAGATAGATTTCCTGGAGGAATGGGGTGGAAGAGTGGTGGTTGGGGAGGAAGCAGAATGACACTTCTTTGAGTATAGCTTTTTGTAAACTTTCAACTTTTGGAACCATGGTAATACTGTATGCATTAAAAAGATTAAATAGCACAAAACCAACAAGGATGAGGGGAAAACCTTAAAATGCAACACGAATAAAAACAAGTGAATGTAACTGTATTTGAAGTAAATAACAAAACTACACTGAAGGTGGCAGTGGTTGGATGGGGTAGAGGGAGGATTAGCCCAAGTAAGTTTCGCACACGATTATTTTGACTTTAAACTTCATTCTAAAGACAAAAAGAATTACAAACAAATATTGAACTCTAGTAAATAGGTTTAATTTTTGCAGTGTTTATGGGTTAGCAATTCTGAAACTATTTTCTCTATATTCTAGGATTCAGCAAATGAATAAATATATTGAGGATAATGGGAGGCAGGTTTTTCATTGACAAAGGAGAGAGTTACAAGTATGGAGAGGGAAAAAGCACTAGTGAACACTGTGGTGTTGGGATAGGATTAGAGATACCAGTACGAGTTTATATATATAAATACAAATTTTTTTAGCTTTGTTCCCTGTGAGGGCCTAAAAGCAATAACATTCTGGTAACAATGAGTACACCTAGAACCTATATCTTGGAGGATTGGCTGGGGCAGGAAAGTATAAAATGAGCCTTGTTGTGTCAGAAAGTAAAAAAGCATACAAAAAATGATATGGCCATGTCAAAAGGATAAAGGGGTCAGCTTGAAGGGGCTCCCATTAACCAAATCTGGAACAATTTGAGCATGAGAATAAATAATGACAGCAAAAGATTTTAATCCATTGAATAAAACAAGAATCCATGAGCCTAGACTAAAACACACACATACACAAATATATATATACATATGTACATACATAAGAGAGGGGAAACGGGAAGCTCTTCCTTGCAATAGAATGTCAACTAATAAATGTAGAAGGAATGATTTGTATAGTAATAATTGATTCAGGCATGATTCATCAATGTATGCTAAAGTTGGTGGCTGAAAGTTTGATGGGGAACAGTGTATTTAAATAGTCGCAAAATATCTCTCTATGATTACTTATTAATTACAAACGGAAAAATAGTAACTGCACAGTAGAAAACCTGGAAGTCATCACCTTTGTCGTCACCAAGTGATCGGGGTCAACATCACCAATAATGGGACAAACCAGTAGGATGTTATCCCCTGATATGATGCACTGATAAAGACATTATCATTCTGTGATATGCCTGCCAAAAAGGCATAACCTGAATTTGATCATAAGAAAACAGAAGAAAAGTCCGAACTGAATGACATTCAACAATATAACCGGCCTTTACTCTTCAAAAATGTCAAGGTCAAATGAGACAAAGAAAGACTGAGGAACTGTTCTGGATTAAAGGAGACTAAATAGACATGATAAGTATATGAAATGCATGGTCCTGAATTGGATACTGGTGTGGGAAAAATAGTTATGAAGAATATCATTGAGACAATTGATAAAATCTGAATATGGATTGTGGGTTAGATAATAGTTTTGCATCAATGTTAAATTTCCTGATTTTGATAACTGTACTGTGGCTATGTAAAAGAATATTCTTGTTCTTAGAACATTCACAATGAAGTACTTAAGGGTAAAGGGATACCATGTCTGCAATGTACACACAAGATAGATAGGTAGGTAGACATAGATAGATAGATATGTATAGATGTAAAAAGATAAAAAGATATGTAGAGAGAGGTATTTTATATATATAAAGATGTAAAGACTATATATATGGAGAGAGAAAAAGAGAGAGAGAGAATTTTAAAGTAAATGGGGCAAAATGTAAATAATTAGTGTATCCAAGAAAAGGGTATGAGAGTTCAAGTAAAGAGTATGAAACTTTCCTGTAAGTTTGAAGCTAAAAAATTTTTAAACTGTGTGTGGGTGTATAAATACATAATCTGTGTGTGTGTGTTTGTGTATAAAAACATGGCCCACATAGTACTTCCCTGGGGAGGATATCACAGACAATGATCATTTCCCACCGAGAAGCTCAGGGTCAGTTAGAAGATAACTTTGAAGGAAAAACCAATCTATCCCCAGTGAAAGGAAAGCCATCAGAATATTTAAATTATTGGTCATCTTAGTGTAAAATAAAAATTAAAAATAAAAACAAAAATGAGAACCCAAGAGACCAAACGGCCAGCGGACAGAGAATCAATTATCCACGTGGAGTCCCTCTGAAAACAAGTTATCAGGAAGAGAAGAAAACATTCATAGGAACTTAAGATGGCAAAATGAGTAATCATAGGTCTCACTTTGCTCACGACACCCTGATTTATGCCTGTGGTCCTGGCACATTATTAATAGGACCCAAAAGTGTTCAAGTTTGGATGATAAATTATCTGATCACTACAGAAAATCAACTACATGGCTTTCATTTTTGTAATAGTTTTGATTTTATTTCTTCTTCCTCTTTTCTGAGCTTTTCCAACTCATGTTTCATTTCCTTCAGTTGAATCACGATATCTTCTCTGATTTCTTATTTCTCTAATCCTGGTCTTATTTTATAGAAGCAACTACTTCATTAAGTTTTTTTTTTTTTTGGTTTTGTTTTATTTATCTATGTATTTATTCATATCTTAAATTCATGACCAATTATTGTTCTTGCCTCTACTCTACTCCAACACTTTTCTGGTATTTATTTGCTACTTTTTTTTTTTTCTGTTTCCTTCATTTTCCTTGTAATGATTCTGTATTGATCCTGCTGATTCTTTTTTTTTTTTTTTAATTATTACTCATCTTTGAGCAAGGTGAACTTTTCCAAGACCAGCTATTTGCATGAGGTTCATGTTGGGTAGGGCTAGAGCCACAACCTAGGCTTTTTTAGACTATTGGGATTTCTAAGAGGATGTAAGATTGAATAAATTCTCTGAGCCTTTCCTTCCCCTGAGCCAAATGAAGTTAGTACTCCAGGGCTGCTCATGATATAGTCTCTCTTTTCTCAACTCCACCTTCCTGAAAGCCTGCTTCCTACAATATGCTTCACCCTGTTTCTCAAGACTTCATGCCAAAAGTTTTCAGGGAAGCACCCGCTATCAGCCTATGCATTTGTCCCCATTACTTTAAAAGTGTGGGGCCGGCCCCGTGGCGTAGTGGTTAAGCGCACACACTCCGCTGCTGGCGGCCCCAGGTTCGGATCCTGGGCGCACATCACCGCACAGCTTGTCATGCCATACTGTGGCGGCGTCCCACATAAAGTGGAGGAAGATGGGCACGAATGTTAGCTCAGGGCCAGTCTTCCTCGGCAAAAAGAGGAGGGTTGGCATGGATGTTAGCTCGGGGCTGATCTTCCTCACAAAAAAAAAAAAGTGAAGATTACTGGATTTGCCCCTCAGAGTAAAGGTGGAGATAACTACCGTCTTTACTCTGCCATTTCAAAATTGTATTTCTAACACACATATGTGATCTCTCACCCTACTAAAAAATCTTCAATGGCATGCAATTAGGAGAAAAGTAAAATTCTTTAACATGTGCTTCCAAAGTCCTCATAAATTTTTTCTGCTTCAATACTTGAATTTTCTGCCTACCTAACCAAAGAGCCTTAATAGTAATGCCTTTCCTGGCTACCAGGAAAGGCATTATAAATTTGCCCCCTTTTGTGTCCCCGTTGTAAAGTATGCATCCTATTATATCTATTATGCGTTACTATTATTTATTTGCATGCCAGGTTTCTCCAATACACTGTAAGCTCCATGAGCACAGGCAATTTGTCATATTCATCTCATGTACCAAATACAGAACCTGACATGTAGTAGGAACTCAATAAATGTTTATGGCACGAGTGTAAGTATATTCCAAGTGCTAGCACGCAAGCAGATATTAAAACTGTTGGATTTCTGGATTCCTTCCAACCTGTGGTTTCCATTTTATTAACTATCTTCTCTTTGTACATCAACAGATCATCAAATTTACTTCCTTTTGAATTAACATGCCCAGGTATTTGTCAACATAGTCTATATGTGGTAATATTAATAATTGTGATTTCTTAGACATTTGTAAATTGTAACTCTGATCAACAAAATATTTTATTGTTCCAACATATTGACACTTCAAAAGCAAATAGCTGGCCTCTCTCTACACTGTAAGTACCTTTTTTTAATGACTAATTGATTACAATATTGATAAAAAATGACACTGGATCAGCAAGGAGCCAGATTCAGAAAATGCATGTACATACATACTATACACAGGACTACAGGAAAGCACTACAAGGAACAGAATCAAGAGTTTTAATTCTCAATTACTATGACATAACATTTGTTTTAAATTAATTGAATAGTCTGTAAAATATCCTTTCTTGCCTTTTATTTTCTAATGCTTATACTCCTACAGAAGATGACTTAGAATGATGACATAGCACTTTAACATTGTGATAGGACAAAAAAGATGCAGAAGTTATGTTCTGTTTAAATGTACTCAAAAACATTTGGCTTACTCTTCTTAAAGGGAAACTGCATGTAACTGAAAAAAATACACGTATAATATCATGAGATTCAGAGGTTTATCAAAATTGCTATGATCTAGACAAACCTCAAGTAAAATAGTTGCCGATATATATCAAAGATATTTGCAGTACTACTATTTATTTTACATGAAATAGATATACATGATGTTAATGAATAATAACCATAAAGTAGGAAGCCGTACGGAAAAAGGGATATATGACCGGAACTAAAGCCCTGGCTCCTGTGACTAATAATGCTATGGCCTCTTATAAAACTATGACTATAATGTCAGTTGTCTTTCTCATTCAAAAGAAGTTTCTTGTATCCACATCAGCACAGCAGTTGTGGGCTGTCAGCCAGGACATTTAAAGAACTTTAAAATAGCTGGATTTTACAAAGAAATCCTTTATAATGGGGTTGTACTGTCTCAAATTGTACCACAGTATATTAAATAGGGCAATTTTTAAAAGGAAAACCACAAAAAACATTGTGTAAGTAGAGCCATATATTTCTAGGATTTGAACTCCATGTAACCCTGTTGTATTGGACCCATTATTTAAAAGGAGACCAGTTAAGAACTAGCCTTAATTCTTGACCTTAAAATTTCTTGGAATAATCTTTAAACGAACAGTTTTATTAACTACCTAACAGTATAATCCAGAGAGGGAAGAATCTATCCTCAATTTATTTTGTGACTAGAAAATGAGATTTTCATAAGCCATCATATTTTAAAAAATCATTCTGTGTTCTTTATACTACTATATATATCAGACTATCAGCAAGTTCACACGCACATTGGGGAATGTCCTTGTCATCATCTCTCATTCTCTCTAAGGCCACCACACTATGAAGCTATTAATAATAATTTTTAAAAAGAACCTAGATCTGGAAATATTGTGATATTGTCAGAGGTTAATAAATAGTGGACATTTTTAATACTTTCAGGATGATTTTGTGTGTGTGTGAGGAAGACTAGCCCTGAGCTAACATCTGTTGCCAATCCTCCTCTTTTTACTGAGGAAGATTGGCCCTGGGCTAACATCCATGCCCACCTTCCTCTACTTTATATGTGGGATGCCTGCCACAGCAAGGCTTGATAAGTGGTGCGTAGGTCCACGCCCAGGATCTGAACCTGTTAACCCCAGGCCACCAAAGTAGAGCGCATGAACTTAACCACTACCCCACTGGGCTGGCCCCTCAGGATGATTTTTTTAAATAAGAATTTAAATAATTTCTTAAAATATGTCAAATAGCCTTCCCTTTCCTTTTCTCTAATATATAAGACAGGATCATTGAGAAGACATATCACCCATGGCCATCAAAAATATTAAATCATTCATCAAGTGAAATATGTCTTGATTTAGTAATAGTGATATTCCATGCGCTTTGGCCCTTTAAGAACCTTAAAAGTATTCGTTGGAGAAAATGCATTGACTGAACATTGACAAAGTACAGTGCTGTTAGAATCATTCACATCAAACACATCATCAGTGATTTTCTAGATAAAATGCCAACAATGTAACTAATCTTTTTGGTTAAACAATGCTTTTAGAAGTGCCTTAAGAGCTAAAATGAATACCTAAAAATTCTTTCAAATGCTATAAGGCCATTAGTAGACTAACACATTTGTCAACAATTTAATTAAATATTTTTAAGTCATCTCAAAGTCACATAGTGGTAGATTTTTTTGTTTTCAAAGCGTCACACTTGTTATTGATATGCTATATAACAGATAATACATTCTGAATTTTTCTTTGTTTATTAACAAGCCCTTGTAATTAACTTGCTTTTAAATCATAAGTATGATACTATTTTAATTTCCCTCACATTCTCTACCCTATCATTTGAAATCACATTAAGCTGACTCTTAGAAGGCCACCTGGTGTAATACTATGACATTGAAGTGAGCTGTTCTGGTATGCAGGAAACACTGACAGTCTTCTATGCTAAAATCCATTTCTCTAACTGATGACAGAACTAGGGGAAATTAATTTTTGCTATTCATAAATACCTGACAGGTTTAATGTAAATGTTTTGAAAAAGACCTCAGCATATGCTGCACATACATTATATATGCAGCACTGCACTGGAATATTGTATTTGAAATCCATTCAATTTCTAGATCACTACTGCTGAAACTGTTGAAATTTCTCAAATTACTCACAGATTGCAATTTTCTCCATACACATGTAAATAACAACAGAAATCCCCACGAAACCTTTCAGTCACTGGAAAAATCAGCAATTTGACACTTAGGACAAATTTCTTTGATAGGAATACTATAAAAATGCAGGTAAACCTGACAAATCATTGAGTGCTAGCCCAGCTCCCCTCCTGTGGTCAGAGCTATTCGAAGTTACTCAAAGGAGGCTGTGCTCATTTTTAAAGTGCAGAAGGGCTGCTGCAGAATGGCTACCACTTCAGAAACAATCCTAGCCCAAAGCGGATGACTCGGGATCTCTTTTATAGAGATGAACACGTAATCATTCCTTGGGATACAATACAGAGTCCCAGAGATACACACAAACACATTCATTTAAGTGCATACACATAATAAAGCTTGTGCGCAGGTTCAACCCACCTTATGTATTCAATATACTCCTGAAAAATCAAGTGTAACCACACAGAGAAGCTTTTTATTTAAATAAATTCTATAGGAGAAAACCATATGTAATGTAATCCCCCTTAACTGATCTAATTTTTTAATTTTATGTTCATTTTCAAGTTTGAGTATCAATAGAATAATAACGGTAATGGATTGAAACATATCAAATAGGTTAAAAATCTGTGAGTTCATAATGATACTAAAAAAAAAACAAATACAACCTGGTTAGTCTCCTTTGAAGCATGCTAGAGAACCAATTCATTTTTCTGAAAACTGGTAGATAAAGGGAAAGAAATCAAGCATTTAATCTGCCTTTCCTATAAGAACTGCACCTCAGGTTATTTATAAAAGAAAGTTTCTTTTTATAGAAGTATTCCAGCTAATAAATGAAGAAAGATAAATGTATTAGGATATCATCACTTGGTAAACCTCTAATGAAATAATGGCCACAAACATCACAAAACAGGGACAATCAGATACTTGCTTGAAATGAAAATGCAGAGTACCACCAACGAAATATTCCGGCAAAAAAAATGAATCTGAATCAGATCCAGCTTCTTAGGCTAACTACCAGTTTACAGGAGAAAAATGTATTAAACAATACCACAGAGACGCAATGAGCAAATCTTGAATGTGAGAAAAAACAGGAAGGACCCAGTTTCTTCATCAAATAAGAGAGAGGGGGGAAACAAGGGAGAGGAAACTGTAGATTAAAACCATAGAGTAAAATGCCATGGGTGGATGTTGTTTTGATCCTAATTCATACAAACTGATGGTTAAAAAAAAAAGTTACGAGACATTCAGGGAAATTTGAACAATGATTAGATATTTGATGATATTAAGGGATTATTGGCAATTTTTAAGGTATGACAATGGTTTGTGTTAATTTATTTTTCTTGAAGTGTGTATCTTTTAAAATACATACTGAAATATGTACGGATGAAATTAGTGATGTCTGTAAATCATTTAGAAATAATTCTGCTGGTGGGGAGGGTGGCAATGGGTAGGACGATAGATGAAAAGAGATTGGCCATGTGTTGATAATCAGAGAATGAGTAGCTATATGGGGGTTCAATAAATTATATATTATGCTCTCTACTATTGTATATTTTTGAAATTTTCTATTATAAAAAGTTTTTTTACTGTGCATAAAATAAGAACTAAGGAAATACTGTTTTCTTGTTAAATTCTGAAATTTATTGTCTGACTAACTGTGAATTAGGAATTTTGTTGTAAGAGGAGGGGAAAGCTACAAAAAAAAAAGAAAATGCTTGTATCTATGATAGTCAACAAGAAAGCAAAGAATAAATTCAGCTGAAGACTGAGAATTCTTACCATATCCTTCCCAACTGGTTGGTTGAACTAAACAATCTCTAAATCCTTTCTGCTATGAATTTCTATAATTCTAGTTCTAGAAAGAACTTTAAGGGATGAATAGGTGAAGCACAGAGGATTTTTAGGGCAGTGAAACTACTCTGTATCATACTATAACGGTGGATACATATGTCATTAAACATTTTTCAAAACTCATGGAAGGTATAACACCAAGAACGAACCCCAGGGCCGGCCCCGTGGCTTGACGGTTAAGTGCGTGCGCTTGGCTGCCGGCGGCCCGGGTTCGGATCCCGGGTGTGAACCAACGCACCGCTCCTCCGGCCATGCTGAGGCCGCGTCCCACGTACAGCAACTAGAAGGATGTGCAGCTATGACAGACAACTATCTACTGGGGCTTTGGGGGAAAATAAATAAATAAAAATCTTTAAAAAGAACGAACCCCAACACAAACTATGGACTTTGGGTGACAAAAATATGTCATGTAGTTTCATCAGCTGTAACAAATGTACCACTTTGGTGCAGGCTGTTGATAGTGGGAAGCCTGTGTATATGTGGGGGCAAGGGGTATATGAGAAATCTCCATCCCTTCTGCTCAATTTTGCTGTGAACCTAAAACTAGTCTATAAAAGTCTATTTAAAAGAAAAAAAAGAACTATAAAACACTCATGAACATGCTGTACAAAATCAGAATACTGCTGCTTTTTAAAGCTCTATGATTGTCCCCAAGTATAAATCATCTTAAAATATTTTAGGACATTAAAAAAGACTTGGGATGGTTGCCTAGGGATGAGGGGTTGGAAGGAAATGGGTACTGACTGCTAATGGGTATAGGGTCTCTTTTGGAATGATGAAAATATTCTAAAATTGGTTGTGGTGATGGTTATAAAACTCTGTGAACATACTAAAAACCATTGAATTATACACTTTAAAGGCATAAATTGTATGGTATGTGAATTACACCTTAATAAAGCTCTTATAAAAAAAAGAGATTTGAGGCTTTTACACCTATATGTAGAAATAAAATAGAAAATTACCTGTGAATGTCCTTAGCATTTTGCATTTTCTACGGCAATAGCTATTCATTTCATAAGATAATTTACATTTATACTCAATTTATTGGGTAAAAATTTCAGTTTGAAATCTTGGGAAGAGGCATATTGCTTAGACAACAAGTTTGGGATCTGACAGACCCAGGTTTGAACCCTAGCTCTGCTACTTATTAGCTATTGACCTCAGACAAATGAATTATCCTCTCTCTCAGCCTCAGCTCCTCATCTATAAAGTGAGTACAATGATTCTCACCTAATAAGACTATGATAAGGATTCCATGACATAGGATGGTGTAAAGCACTTAATGCATAAAAAACGGAAATAATTATAATTTTTTCCATGAAAATGTGCAGTGAAACTTTCAGAAGGAGGAGATATCCTTTTAGTCTTTATTAGGACAGTTTTTCTAATGGTTGCAATTGGATTTTAATCATCAAGAAACTAAACGTGGACAGTTTTAATAATAATAATCTAATTTAATGTATATTTGTATCATCTATCCTGAGATGTTTGTATAAATGCCTAAAAATATTTCCAGTACTACTACTATTACTATAACTACTAATACATGCTGAATATCTTAATCTCACTTATTCTCTTGTAAAATAAAAAGTTTTAAATGAATAATTAATGACAATAATACAAAGAGATACTTAACAAGCTAAATTGGTTATTTTACTGTGATACTTTGCACTCATGCAGAGGCTCTTAACCTGCTTAAAGTAAAAAGAAAAGACCTTAAGAAGCATAGTGTCTATTGTTTAGAAGAAAAGCACAAAAAGAAAATCATTCATTCATTTAACCATTCCAAAAACAATTGCTGAATTCCAAGCATGGTGCCAGGCCTGGGGGATTAATGATGAATTTTGCCCACCAGGAGTTCCCAGTCTATTGTCACACATAGGTAAGTAAGCAAATAATTCCAACAGAATGAAATAAATGCTAACAGAGGGATATATAAGGTATTTCTGGAGCATAAAGTAAGGCATGACTAACTGCAAAAATAAAGAATCCTTCAGGACCATGGAGGGTCAATGATTAGATAAAGGACAGAATTCTCAAGCCCCAGTGTCTGTTCATTTATTCACCAAATACGTACCAGATACAGAGGTAAACAAGGTAGCCCTAATATTCCCCAAGGAGCTTCCAGTCTAAGAGGACAATGTAAATAATTACATTAATGTCTTAAAACTGCTGGAGTATGGCACATAATAGGTGTTAACAGAAGTACATGGCAGAAAAATCTCAAGGCAATGAGTTTGCATTGACATTTTAAATTACCGTAGATTTTTGTGAGAAAAGCTTTTTGAGTTACTAAAATATGCTATTTTAGAATTCCTGTTCAATTTTGTATGAGCCATCCAGACTCATCTAGTTTACTTCCAAATTTTAAAATTCCTCCTATTTTTTGCAAAGGCATTGTCCACTTAGTGGATTATTGGTTTAAAGTTTTAAATATTAAGCATATTACAGATTATTTACCTGCTATCTAGATGAGTCCTAGTTTACTCCTTATAATATAAATTGGCATAGGTTCAAATAATATGAAGTAAGCAAAGCATAATCCTAAAACAATGATATTTGACTATCAATATCACTCTACTCTTCATTAGCATACATGACTCACAAATGACTCTATTAAGAGCTCAAGAAATGGGTACTGTAAACTTGTGTTTTTCTATACTCATAGAATACTCACAGATTCTTCTGGCCAATACACCTGCTCCATTCCATTCACATTTTAAGTGATTTGCACTGACAGTGCAGGATCTGTGTGAGGTTAGCAGTTTCTTTCTCTCATTTGTACCAGAAATACTATGTACTGGCTACCCTTGGCGAACTGGGGAGTCCAAATGGCTTCTCATACTTTATCTCCCTGGAAGTTAAAACAACAGACTATATATTGTTTTATAAGAATTTCCTTCAACTTTACTCCTTACTGATACAGTGCCCTCATAGGATGAAAATGCTCTCCGCCATTCATTCTACCTTTGTATCCTATTTATTTTCTCCATTGTGTTCTTGTCGTCTTTGCAGATTTTACAGCTTGGGATATGTTATAGATTTCAGATTGTCTTTAAAGCTAACAACAACTAAAAATAACAACAAAATGAAAACAGATACTAAGGGATACTCAGTATACATTGCTTGATGATGAAGAAGAAGATGGGGGAGAAGGAAGGAGGAAGAGAGCAGGAGGAAGAGGAAGAAAAAGACAAAGGAGGAGGAAAAGAGAAGAAGAAAGAAGAGGAAGATGAGAAAAATAAGTAGGAGAAGACGATTAGCAAAAGGAAGGCAATAATAATAATATCACTTTTGGATAGAAATACTCTCATCCTTAATAGAAGAATATCTTGAAACTTCCAATTTGGCCCTGGAAGGAGAAATTTCTGGATAAGGGATCAGGGGATTGAAGCGAAGTTACTGCACCACAGAGCCAGACTGTTTTACCCTCTGAATTTTACCATCCCTGTGGTAGTTTTAAAACAGGAAGCCAAAATTCTTTAATACTCTTCCCTTCAAGAGGTGAATTCCATGTCCCTTTCCCTTGAATCTCGGTAGACTTGTGACTGCTTCAACCAACAGAGTTCAGTGGAAGTGATGCTATGTGACTTCTGAAGCTAGGTAAAGAAAGAGTCATACAACCTGTGCCTGATCCTTGCTCTTGGAATGCTTTCTCTCTGGAGGCCGCCTCACAGGACACTCCCTCTCAGAATTCAGCACAAGGCTGCAAGAAGCCCAAGCCACGTAGAGGCCATACAGAGGTACTCCAATCAACAGAACCAATTAAGCCAGCCTTTAAGTCACCCCAGCTCAGGTACAAGACATGTGAGCAAACAAACCATCTTACAAGTGGATCCTCCAGCCCTCGGCCATTCAAGTTTTACCAGCGGAGGCCCAGACATTATAAAGTAGAGAAGAGCCATTCTTGATGTGCCCTTCCCAAATTCTTGACCCACCAAATCTGTGAGCATAATAAAATGGTTGTGGTTTTACACCACTGAGGTTGGTATGATTTTTTAATGTAACAAAGATAACCAGAACAAATTTGGTTGCTGGAAGGATGATGTAACAAAACCTAAAACACATGGCATTGGTTTTGGATAAGGACTCTAGAGGCCAACAGAGAAAGCTTAAAGGAAGAATGTAACAAAGATATTACTGGAACCTTGAGGAAAACACACCCTGGTTGTGTAGTGGCTTAAAAAGTGCCAATACTGTGGCCCGTGGTAGCATGAAAAATAGGAAATGTACTTAATTAATTTGGTGATCTAGCTAGGGAGATCTCTAGGAAGAATATTGAAAGAGTTACCCGTCTTCTTCTTGCTGCCTATGATAAAATAGGAGAGGAGAGAGATGAACTGTTCAGTGTTCAGGCAAAATTTAGAGGAACTATATAACAGCCAGGACTTTGCTGCTTGAAAAACTAAATCTGTTTCTCATTCCCAGTTTCTCCAGACAGCAAACACTTCTCAAACTAAGAAATGCCTTCAAGGTAAAGATCAAATCTAGGATGCTGTGAAGAAAACAACTCAGAGTGTGACTGACTATAAAACCTTTTGTTAAGACCTTTACTAAGATGTTGCATCATAAAGGTGTCTTGTCTTTCAGACAGACACAAGAACTTCTAAATATCTTAAAGTCATGCTTAAGGTGAAGACTTCCTCTGATAAATGATAAGGCTTCTAAGGATCTTAAGGGTGTTGTCCCACAGCAGCCTCACAGGAAGCCCAAGGAAGAGAAGGACTTATTAGTAAGTATGGCTTTTGTCTAATGTAATGGATTATAAATTCATATACAGTAAGCTGACAAAGTTTTTAAAGGAATTGTATTAATTTAGACTGAAAGGGACAGATAGAGTACAAAATGAAAAGAGGTTTTTGGACCTCTTTTTACAAGAAGGAAGCAAGTTGATAAGACTACTCATTTTCAAACAGTCCATTTCTTACAGGAAGGAAAAGATGACTCAGAGAATGGAACAAAGAACCCACAGGGCAGAACCAAGAGCCACAAGGAACATGGAACATGCAACACATGCCAGGCTGGATGGCTATGGACCAGTGATTGTCATGTGCATCCTGTTCCCTCTTTTTTTGAGTAAGAATATCCTTGGCAGTTATCCAATGCCTATCCCACCACTGTATGTGAGTGTGTGTGGAAGGAAGATAACATCTCTCTTTGGTTCACAGGTCTTGAGAGAGAGAGAAACCATACTCAAAGAACCGCATATCTGAGGGCCTCATCTGCACTTGAACTTGGTTGACAAGTTCCTAGCCTTTAAGAATTGCTGTCATAATAGGATGACATGAGAGTAGGGGAGCACTATGAGTCTATTTTGGCTTGAGGGGGACTGTAAATAATTTTTGCCCCCAGCTCACCTGAGGATAGGACACCTCCCCAGTGGCTCTCTTCAATGGTGATCTTCTAAGGATTGAGTATCAAGGTCTCCTCTAGAACCTGGAGAAGGGCCGTGGAATTTTAATAAATCCTAAAGCCTCACAAGTCCTCCCACCTTACCCCCAAACCCACTAAAGATCATTGGCCTCCCAGCTGAGAAGAACCGTACTCCAGGATTCATTGGCTTTTCTCCCTTCCATTTCTTCCCTGGGCACCTTCTTCTTCCCTCAAAAGGAGCAGCCTCACATTACTTCAGCTACTCACTTTAATTATAAGAACTATTCCTAAACAATCTATCTTTATAGAAGGCTATATAAGTAGTGGTTGAGAGCATGAGTTCTGGAGTCAGATCACCAAATTCAAATTAAGTGGCTCTGCCACTTAGTAGCTTTGTAATCCTAGGCAAGCTGCCTAACCTCTCTATGCTTCAGTATCATCATCTATAAAATTGGGATAATAATAGTACCTACCATGTAAGGTTGTTGTGCAAAATAAGAGAGATAAAGTGTAAAATGCTTTCAACAGTACCTTCTGTGGGGTGAGCATTCCATAAATGTAGATCCATACAGTTTGCCACAAAGCCAATTCACCTACATTATCTCACTCTCAATTTGGTCCTCAAACAACCATGTGGAGATAGGTTGCACTGATATTATTATTCCCATGCATGCTGAGGAAACAAGAGAGATTAGGTGAATAATCCAGGGTCATACAGCTAATAACCAATAGAGTCAGTCTTTGAATCCATATTTTATGACTCTAAAGTGCTCTTTCCACTGTACCATGTTGCATTTGAAATAAGAGGAGCAGATAGCATGACCATCACTTAATAAGTAAAGAGACTGCTTCCCCCAAAGTCTAAGTAACTCACCCATGATGGTATAACAAGCTAATGACAGAGTGTTGATGAATGGAAGTACTGCATAGTGATTAAAAATGCTTTGGTTTCCTCACGTACAAAATGAAGACAACATAATAGTAACTACCTCACTAGGTTGTTGGAACCAAAGGAGATAACGTATGTTGAGTTCTAAGCACAGTGCCTGACACATTGTAAAAGTATTTAGTAAATATACATCTCCTATGCCCCATGTCAAAGATTTTTTTTAACCAAACCATGCTGACTCAACACTTTGGTTTCTTAAGCCTTTGTGGTAGAATAAAGTCACTCAAAGCTTGTGGTTAATTATCCTTAGTAAATTATTGACACTTTGCTATGCATGTACTAAGATGGAGAGGGAAAAGTACTTAATAAAATGAATATAAATATTTTCATTTATTAGATGGTCTTTCAGTTCAGAGGAGGAGAAAAATCATAATGAAAATTATACAGGTTAAAAATTACAAACTGGAAACCAGCTGTTTTGAAAAAAGAAACATTTAAGTAATACACATAATACTCTCTATAAACACACATCTCTGCTTCAAAATATATTCCAAAGGAAGAGTTTATGTCCCAGCTTATTTATAAACACATGTACAGGGAACAACGTTCAATTTCCATCAGTGGAAAGAAGCAGTCTATTTCACCATGGGTCTGGAACAGCTTTAACAAGTCTGAAATACACAATAGTAGCAATTTCAACTTTCCTAGCACTCTATTATGCTGAAGTATCTCATGGTGTTTTGTGATAGTATTACGAGTTTATCCATCCTAGAAGTTTAATAGTTAAAAATCTGTTCCATATCACTTTCATCATATATGGTCCTAAAACAGTTCAGAAAAGTGGTAGTACCTGTTTTACTTTTTAGGCACCATAATAAAATAAGAACAGATAACAAAGAAAGAGGTATCACATGGGGGGTGTGTACCAGACTATCTTTCCTCCCAAAGCTGGAGCCTATCTTCCTCCTTCAGTATTCAAACTGCAACACTTCAGCATTGTCTCTTCAGGGTGACATGTTCTAAGACATTCTTCCCACTCACATTTGTCACGAACATGCACTCACTCACTTGATTTCATCTGGTCATGTCTACCTAGCTAAGTTCCATCCATCAGAAATATGCAGTGTAATCAGAGAGCTACAGACACTTGTACGCTGGAGAATGCCCATGTGTCATTTACCTTGATGTCCTACAGGTTCAAGTGGAGAGAAGTAGTTTTCCCACACATCTTTGGTTTTTTTAAAAACTCTTGGCAAAGGGAAGTAGTTTAAGGTAGGGAATTTGAGGCTTGTATAGGTGCAATTAGAGTAAATAATTTAATTGAGTTGACTAATTTTTTGAAAATCTATTTCTATTTGCAAGAATACATAGTAGATTCATGCTTTCTATTGTCACACTGGATTATTCCTCCTACTTTCACAGCAGCTGTGTTAGAAGTGCCCTTTAGCAAACATTATGTGTTTTATTTTCGAAAATAGCCCTGTAGATATCACATTATTATACAACATATCTTGAAGGTGTGCAGAAACCAATAAAGTCAATAACATAAAAGAAATAGTGCAAATAGTTATGCCACATGACAGGTGTGACTGCACATAATGGCCCCTTGATGATCCTCCACAACTAGAGTGACCAAAGAGACAAGACTTGTGTTTTGGTCTAACAACAACAACAAAACCACTACATTTTCTTTAAAAAAAAAAAAAAAAATGGCATTTTCCTTTTCTTTTTCCATAGTCCCACAGTGTCTCTCCTCTAAAACTGAATAGTGGAGGAAAATCTGCAGTACTTCCCCAATTTTCCCAACCCTAGCCCTACCTCCTAAGTCCCACAAACACTAGCTAGCACCAGAGCCAAGATGGGTAGGTGATTTGTTAAGTGAAACGGAAAACTAAATGATTTCCTAAGAAAAGCAAAAGAAAAAAACCCAAGTGTATGGCGTATTGAAAAACCACAGTGTAAAACATCATTCACTTTAGGAAACAAATTAATTAAACTGTTAAATGTCAAACAAGACCCCTTATTATTCATGTCAGTGAAATTTCAACTCAGTAATAGGTGTGATAGAGATGTCACCTAATTGTTGATGATCTTTCTAGCTAAATTGTTCTCACACAGTAGCATCAGGGCCTTGAGAGATGAAATATTTATGGCTGTCAAAATCTTTCTCTTGGGGTTACCCATTTGGCCTGTAACTTGGGATATTGTCGTTTTCCACTTTGTTCCCCATTCCACCTTTCAATACTTTCTGATTACCTGGAGATTGCAAAAAGGCTGGACCGTTCTCACTACAGGCTGCAAGTTAAAATGAGGAGCACCACTCCCTGTTGAGACCGTGTACAAAGGTATTATAGAGTTCTGTGCAAAAAGAAAACCATCCTTTTTTTTTTCCCCTCCAGAATAAAATCCCATACTTCTAAAAGTACGCCACTGGAAAATTACAACAGTCTGTTGAACATTTTAGCAGTGAGTGAAAAATTATTGCTGTAATATAAGTAACTTTATATTTCATTAATTCTTAAGTTACATGGAAAATAAATTAATCAAAACTGAAGATTTCTCTCCAGACACAATGCATCTTCTCCGATGCATTTTTGCATTATCTTTACTCAAAAAAAGTTTTTTTAAATTATTTTTAGTCTCTGTAGCAATTGCTTTTAGTTATTTAAAGAATGTAGTTATAGTTTTTTTAAGGAATTCTATTAATCAAAAACTTGATTAACAAACACGTATGTACATTTATGATGTAATAATAGTTTAATTCTCATAGTAATGATTCAAGGCCCTTCAAAATCCCAAAAAGCTTTCTTAATTATAGAGGTTAAGCCATATTTAAAATAATTTTATCATAGTTAAGTATTTTTTTAAAATAGTACATAATAATACTGTTCTTGAAAGGAAATATAGTTAAAATCAAGCATATAGAATTTTTCCAAACATTCAAGGGTAATGAGTTAATAGCATGTCTCTTTAGCTATCCCAAATACAGCTATTTCGGTACTTAGACAGGCATTCTTATCAAATTAAATTTCTTAACCTTTGAGAAAAAGAAGGCTTCCCTTGGTTATGTGTACTAGACACTAAACCCAAATCTCCCTCTCACCCTGTCCTCTGTCCCCTGAACCACACTATCTGGCTAAGACTCAAGCCTACATCCAAAGAAACCAACAAAAATTAAACTAGAAATACATGCTAAAAATAATTCAATAGCATGGCTCCCCTCTGACCTAACACTGTGGCATTTAGTTCATTAAGTGTTTCTAAAAAACTCCCAGTGGGAAAGGTACTTAATTTATTTACTGCATGAGTCTAACGAGAACTGTGAAAGAAATTTTAAGTAAACTGGCATGATTTGGAGCAGGATTACTGGAACATTTGGTGCTCTATATGAGGCTCTCTTTTTCACCCATCAGCCACCCTGGTACATTTCACCATAAGCAATGAGACATTTTTGTTTGGCTTTGAGCATATATTTCCTGATAGAACCTTGATAATAATGAGAAGTTCTCAAGGAAAAAAAAAGCAAAGAAAAAAAGAAAATTGCTGATCTGTGATTCTTGTTCTTCAGACTCTGCTTCTAATAAATGAAAGCCACTGCTTTGTGTTCCCACCATTTCATTCGTCACAGCAATGTTCTAATGCTCTTAGACTACACATAGGTACAGGGCCTGAAAACCCAGGTGACAAAAGGCTCAATGTGGTATCTCTAGTTCACTGCTTTCCCAGAGGAGTTGGACAAAGCAAACAACTCCTTGTCTTCTCACCTAAGCTTTCCTGTTCTTCCGAGCTATCTACTATGTGTTTCAACAGGCTGTGCTGTCATTTTAAACTCAGAATTTCTGCAACCAAATGACTATCCTTCCTCCTAGACCAGTTACCTCTTCCAAATTCCCTGAGTCATTCATTGGTGCCATTATTCTTCCAATATTTCAAGTCATAACTTTGATTCATGTAACAGAATAGGTCCCTCAACTTCAGATTTTCCCTAGAAGTGAGTGAGACCTCAGTGACTGACAGGTGAATCAACTGCCTGTCCCGTTGGTCGTTTCCTTCCCCTAAACTCCTGTGTTCTGCGATATTCTACAGACGTTGTAGATACCTCTCCCCGGAGCCTGAAGGGCTACTTTGTCAGACCTAGTGTCACGAGTGTCTTTATACGCAAATCCAAAGTTCCTCCTAACCTTTCCCAGGCCCCTTGAAAAGCCTCTACTAGTGACCAGAGGCACTTTCTCAAAAAGCCTTTCAGACACCAAAGCCAGCATCTGAAGAACTGATCCAGCAGTAGATCAAATCTCTTATGGAAAGGTGAAGCACAAGTGAGGCCCCATTTACTTCTAGGTATAATCTTTGTAGATGATATTATGATGTTAATCCTAGGCTCCTCTGTCTTTCCCTAGCCACTCCCTTCTCCCATTCCTTAGAGTTATATGGAGATTAAGACATAAAAGTACATTGGGTCAGCTTTATTTGCCACTTGGCCTGGTACAGATAAGCAAGTGGTCTACACAGGCTACTCAACTTCTCAGAAGCTGTGCAGGCCTCATACCCAATGGTATCTTCCCTTGTGAATATACTAAACTATCCCTTGTCCCATCCCATAAATCACAGCAACTATATCTTATGATTACCTAACATATTTCTTCAATATATACTTTTTTGTGTGTGAGGAAGATCAGCCCTGACCTAACATCCATGTCAATCCTCTTCTTTTTGTTGAGGAAGAGTGGCCCTAAGGTAACATCTAACTTCAACATATACTTAATTATCTTAAAATATTCAAGAATATGGGGAGAAATCTGGGCATGAATATCACTGATATTTATTGACCCTTGCATATAATTGACCTTGCACTTAATCCGTCAGAAGTTTCTCATATTAATATAGTCATTCAAAACTATTTACTGAGCATCTGCCATGTGTCAAGTCCTAGTATAAGAGCTGAAAACAGAACAATGAGTAAGACAGAAAAGGTCCCTGCTCTCATGGCATTTACAATCTCATCAGTTCTTCCTTTGCCATTCTTATGATCTCAGTATCCTTCACTTTGGAATTAGACACTCTTGATTAATCTGCACAGCACTCCCTCATTTGGCTTTCTACCTAGTACAAACTGCAACTCCCATAAACCAACGCTCACCTTCTTTCAGATCAAGACAGCACTAGGCTTGCTTAGTCCTTAAAGAGGAGAGGCCTTAGACATGTTTAGACATTCTGGGCCATCTATGGCACGCTACTCTAAAAAAGCCTCATTTCACCAGGTTCACCCCTCTATCAACTTCTTTATCTAGCCAGTCACCAAAGTCTAGCCAAAGGTATTTTTGGTACACTACCTGGCACAAACATTAAGTAAATTTTGTCTTACTCCTAAACACATTTGCCCTTCTTGGATATAGATCCTAACCCTGGACATCTAATTCAGCTTCTTCACCTCCTCTTGTGATGCTTTTCCTGCTGGCCTCTATATAACCATTCAACCTTCTGATTTCCCTAAGTGCTCAGGGATTTTCTTTTTAAACTTTTCTCTTCTGCCTTGGAAGCTGGAGGAAATGTCTGTCCCAGCTTTCATGGTGCTCTACTCTATACTGTCAGAATAAGTTGAGGTCCACAGTAATCAGAATAGAATATGTCCTTTCCAGCGCTCTTGCCCAAGATGGGAGAAAGGAACAATCGCTGCAGGCTTGTGATTAAAGGAAGGGACGGACAGTAGGAACTGGCCCACAGTCCCAAGAGGAGCTCTCCTTGCATGTGCACCATGCACTTGGAATCAATCTTTCTTAAGTCTCATAGTCCAAATATGGGAGGGAGCTTATAATATTAAAGCATCCACAAAGCAAGATAACCAAAATTTAAAAACAATTAGGAATAGAAATACAATGTATCAGACACCTATCCTAGTTGCTATAACTGAACAGTAAATTTAGCTCTGAAATTTCTAGCAGTCATAGCAAACATGGAAACATAGTTGGTTTATTTGTTCATTCATTAATTCAACAACAATTAGTGAGTCACTGCTATGTACTGGTCATACTCCTATGCTCCAGCCCCTCTCCTCTGTCCTCCATCTAATGCTGTGTGAAGAATGGAGGAGGGGTGCAGGCAGGCAGTCTGGCAGTGGGGCGAGCTGGCTGTCCATAGTGGGCCACACAGAAGAGCTGCCTGAGGGCATTTCTTCCTCTGCATGGCTTGGAAATTATGATCAATGGCCCACACCAACCATGAAAATAAACACATATAGCAAGTTATCAAAGATTTCATCAGAATGTTTTTTAATTCCATAAAAATGCATGAGTTTTTGTGGATAATATTAACACCAAATGTAATTAAACAGACTTTTTCTGAATTGGCTCCACACACACAGATGGGTACAGGATGTGTCATATCATTGCAAGTCCCTCAGGAGATTCTAGGAACACTGACATTCATTTTATTTGCTTGAGAAAGGAAGTTTGTTTACATTTATCTTATTTTAAGGAAAAAACAAAAATATAAATCAAATAAAATTTCAGTTTTAAGCAAGTATAATAAAACCATTTTAAGTTGGCTACACATCACACCTTTCAAACTTTTATACAGATATAGATTTAGGTATAGATATGTTTTACATTGTCTTTAACCAGTTGGCCTTCCAATATAGAAAAACTACTAGCTTTATTTTATTGTAGTTCATACACATCATATCCCAGGAATTGAGACCGTGTAAAAAAGATAGGGGACTCCTGAAAGGCTAGCAACAATGAAAAGGTAGGGAAAGTGTTCTTTAAATTTGGGTACATGGAGGTCAGAAGAAGACGTATACTGTTAAAATGAGACAACTGAAAATATAATTTTGTGCCATGTTTAAAATGCATTCATAAAAGCTAGATAATAATAATAACAGCTGCCGCTCATTGAATGCTTACAACATGCCAGGTGCCATGCTAAGTGCATTATGTGTGTTTTCTTATTTCATTCCTACAGCAAACCTATGATTTATTAGCCTCAGTTTATAAAGAAAATGAGACACAGAAAGGTGAAGTTATTTGTCCAAAGTTGAAATGTTGGTTGAAGGGAGGAGCTAATAACTTTATGCCCTGTTTTTTAACTACTACCCTACTATTTCCCCAAAGAGGAAAAAACATAAAAAGAGGAAGAAATTTTTTTTGATGTATTAAAAAATTACATAGAAATGGTCAAGCATCGGTTGATTCTGTCCTGGAAGCTCAGCCAGGAGTCTGAGCTCCTTGGGAAGTGGTAGCACCAGCAACCACACGTGCCATAGCTGACTTAAGGAAGGCTCCACTTCTCTGGGAGCTCCTTCCTCCGCCAACAAGCAGAGAAAGTTCTCAGAATGTTGTCATTCATATCTCACTGTTCTGAAGTCTGAAATTACAATGAGATTCAAGAGGCAAAGCCTAAGTCAGCAAATTGTACAGTAATGTTAGAAGATAAGTGGTAAGAAGAGAAGAAAAAGAAGAACAAGGCAAGGGGGCTGAGGGGTAGGGGTGAGGAGGCTGAGAGGGTGGTTTGCAGTATTAAATGGGGTGGTCAAGGAGGTCTCACCGAAAAGATCAAACTGGTGCAAAGACTTAAAGTGAGGGAGCCAGCCAACTGCTTTCTAGGGGAAGAATAGTCCAGAGGAAGGAACAGCTGGAGCACAGCCCTAGGTGGTTTTAGGAGGCAGATCTCTCAACCTTTCAGTTGAAGTCTCTTTTCACTTTGAAACAACTTACAAAGATACAATGAATGAATATAAAGAATGTGGGCCATGGAATTGGTGGATGTCATGATGATGAAAAACAGTACAATGTATCTCTCCACAAGATACTCATTAATTACAAGGAGAAAAATAGTAGTGTTACAGAGACACCACCTTAACCATGTGTTCAAGGTTAACACCACCAATAACGTCATGTTGATATCATGTCCCACCTGATACAACGTACTGAGAAAGGGCACATTGCTCCTGTGGTATTCTAGCACAAACTTCATAACCTCAATAATATCATGAGGAAACATCAGACGAATTCAAATTAAGGGACATTCTACAAAATTACTGACTAGTACTCTTCAAAGTGTCAAAGTCATGAAAGACAGGGAAAGACTGAGGAATTCTCACAGATTTAAGAGACTGAAGAAACAATGACAACGAAAAGCAATGTACGTCCTGGATTGATCCTGGCCCAGAAAAAGGCCATTAGTGGAAAAACTGGTGAAATTTGAATAAGGTCTGTAGAGTAGTGAATAGTAGTATATCAATGTTAATTTCATGATTTCGATAATTATTCCATGATAATGTAAGATGTTAACATTAAAGGAAGCTGGCAGAAGGGTATTTGGGAACTCTACTCTTTTTGCAACTTTTCTGTAAATCTAAAATTATTTAAAAATTAAAAGTTAAAAAGAAAGAAGAAGAATTAGGCTATTGGGGACATTCGGACTGAGCTCAAACCCTGGCTTCCTCCCTCCTTAGCTCTTGCTGCTTCCCTGTGCTTCAGTGTTCTCACATCGAAGCTACAGAAGTTTAAGACCTACAATGAACTACATCACATCTGTTCCACTGCCTTGAACATGATAATGTAGAAACTGACCAGGCTAGGCTTTCCAGATTATTTATATTTATTATCGGATTATTTGACGAAAAGGAAAAATATCCAATATAAAATGATTCCATCTATCTAGACCAAACTTTCATATTACTACACATCACACACACAAACACACACACACACACACACACGCACATTCCTTTTGGGGTAAGGTAAAGAATCACAGTAGTTTAACCACTAGGTGGATGTCCCTGATGGTCCCTTGTAGATATGGATGTTCCCACCTCCGCTCTCACTGTGGATAAGATCCTGTATGAGGGCTTTCATCAGGGTGAAGTTCAGAACTTTCAGCCTGACACTCAAACTTGAAGTGTGAAGAAAGCAGAGAAACATGCTTTCCTGCAGTGGGAGCAAGTCCATTGGGCAAGAAGGCTCAGGGGTCTTAAACTCTGTAGTGGGGAACTCCCTTACTGTGACTGATTTTCCTATAGGAATATGCCCTGTATACCTACAGGTTCACTCCCTTGCTGTGATTGGCTCTATGCAAACTGGTTAAAACTATGGTGCTTATCCTAGACAGGATTAATACCTAGATGCTTACTCTGCTATTCCCCACCAATGTAGTCATAGGTTTACACTTATGCAAATCAGACAACCCTCATATGTTAACGCTGAATAAGACACTAACTCTCATTGGAACCTAGAATCACAATTCATACACGAATACACTCTATACCAGTGCTTCTCAAAGCATGGTCTGCCCACGCAGTCTGAAAATTATTTGTTATTCATAAGGTAATTACAGAAAACGCATAGAAACTTTTGACATTACCACAACATTTTTATTGTATTTTATGAAAGTATCAGTCCACAAGTATTGAACATTTAAGAAGAAATCCATACACAAAGGTCCTTCACCACAAATAGTTTGGGAAACACTGTTTTGGAACAGTGCTGCTCAAAGTTTGATCTCCAGACTGGGGATGAACTGTTTGTTACCAGTCTGTGACTAGTTAAGTTTCTTGCTTCAGAATGTAAATCAACTATGTCATTAAGCACACTGTTTAGTTCAGCTGACAATTTTTTATAGCATGACTTTCTTGATGAAAAAAGCAGTAAATTGATTTAATTCTGGTACAAGTTCCTAATTTCATTGCCAACTAATCCTTTGAGTAGCACTGCTCTACGGTTTATCAGTAAAATGGGGATAATGAGAGTACCTATCTCAAAGGAATATTAAACATTAAACTTAATATAACATATGAAGAGTTCTTATAAAAATCACTAAATAAATGTGTATTATTATTATTATTATTATTACTATTATCATAATAGGATTTCTAAAATGATGAGGAAATCAGGGCAAAGAGAAAATAAGCTTGAGAAAAAAATGAGATGATTCAGGGTAGGTACAAAAAAGGCAGATACAGTAAGCCAATTACAGGTAGGCTACAAATTTGATTGTGTTTTTTTGTAGTCAATAAAAAGAAGAAAATGTTATGTTACACGATTCATAACATCCACAAGATATTTTTTAAAAAGTGCTCCAAGAAGTACAACCAGTCCTGGTTCTGGGTGAAAGTCACTAAAGATTTAAGGTCTGAATTTCAAAATTGAAATCAAAACTACTTTGCCTTTTGCCTTCAATTTGTAATGACAAAAAGAATTTACTGAAGCAAGCTAGAAGTTTTAACAGACTTGCTATAGAAGAAAATTTAGCCATTAATCTGTCATTTCAGTCAAAGCTAAGCTCATTAATAACTTCTATTCAGCTCCAAACTGCCTTCAATTTTTCTATTCCTTTCTGATGATAAGGACCCACATATTCAAATTAAAAAAAAAAGAGTGAACAAATTTTATGAATTCTAAAATGAACAAGTAAATAATATTGAAGATAATTCTTTTCTTGTAGGCACCACCTTTCTAAATGCCTTGTGAGCTTTTAAAATTAAAACATTTTAAAAAGTATGTTTGCCATTCTGTCACATAGTCATTTTTATAAACATTTCAAATTTGAAGATTTTTTATCAGCATAAATTTGCAAGATAAAAATGATACCCTGATTATTTAAAGCAATATTAGCTAACACATTTTGAAATATGACAAAAAGCAAGAATGGTTTAAACAGAGTTAATTTTGGAGGAAAATTAGTCAGTAAAGTAGACTTATTACAGAAATCCAATTTGGTATAAGTAGATGGATTTCTTGAACTATATTTATATTATGAGAAAAATCTAATGTTATTACTCATTATTAGCACTAAAATTCTGTGTTTGGGTATCTGTATTTATAGAGTCCCTTTGTCACGACAAATGAGGTTTATTTCTGACCTCATTCTGACCTGATTATAATCAGGATTTTAACATAATTTCAACCCCAATAAATAAACAACGAATAAATTACATAGATATCGGCTAAAACTAACCACTATTATCCCCAAATGTCAAAAATTAAGTATAATCAGGAACAAATAAGAAAAATAATTCACTATAGTAAAATAAAAATCTCTGAAAATAGCTCATATACAAGGAAGAGAATCATCCCTTTATTTTACAAAATCCTTAAGGAATGAGAAAAATTCTTGAATAGAAATAGCCATATCCTACAAAAGGGATGAGGTATATAAGTAGTCCTCAGCTCTTTCTCCTTGAATTTCAACTTTCCTTATTCAGTTATCTTACTCTTATACCTCTACCACTTAGTAACTAGTCATTTTCTGCTCCCTCTTTTCCTTGAAACAAGCACAGATTAAAACTTCTTGTTTCTCCTTAATTTAACTGAGACAAGCTGACATTTTAAAATGCAACTACATTTAAAAACTTAAAGAAAGGAACAATCGTACATTCATCAGCAAAAAAAATGAATCTCAACCAAAACTTCACATCTTATACAAAAATTAACTCAAAATGGGTCACAGACAATGTAAAACATAAAATCATAAAATTTAGACAAAAACATAGGAGAAAAATTTTCAGAATCTAGGGCTAGGAGAAGAGTTCTTAGACTTGACACCAAAAGCACAATTCACAAAGAAAAATAGATAAATTGGACATCATAAAAATCAAATACCTTTGCTCTGCAAAAGAGGATGAAAAGATTAGCTGCAGACTGAAAGAAAATATTTGCAAACTACATATCCAACAAAGGACTAGTATGTAGACAACATAAAGATTTCTCAAAACTCCATTGTAAAAAAAAACCAAACAATCCAATGAGAAAATGGGCAAAAGACATGAGCAGATATTTCACCAAAGAGGCAAAGATGGCAAATAAGCACATGGAAAGATCTTCAACATCATTAACTATTAAGGAAATGTCAGTTAAAACCATAATGACATATCATTATATACCTATTAAAATGGCTAAAATAAGAAACAGTGGCAACATCAAATGCTGGCAACGATGCAGAAAAACTGGATCATTCATACATTGGTAATGAACAATGATACAGTCACTCTGGAAAACAGTTTTGCAGTTTAAAACTAAAAATGCAGGGCCGGCCCTGTGGCTTAGCGGTTAAGTGCACGCGCTCTGCTACTGGCGGCCTGGGTTCGGATCCCGGGCGCGCATCGACGCACTGCTTCTCCAGCCATGCCGAGGCCGCGTCCCACATACAGCAACTAGAAGGATGTGCAGCTATGACATACAACTATCTACTGGGGCTTTGGGGGAAAAAATAAATAAATAAAATTATTTAAAAATAAATAAATAAATAAATAATAAAACTAAAAATGCAATTGCCATACAATCCAGCATTTGCACTATTAAGTATTTATCCCAAAGAAATAAAAATTCAGATTCATAAAAAAAACTGTACATGAATGTTCATAACATTATTCTAAAACCAAAAACTGGAAATAATCCAGATGTCCTTCAACAGGTGAATGGTTAAACAAACTGTGATACATTCATACCATGGAACACTAGTCAGCAATAAAAAGGAACAAACTATTGATACCCACAACAATATGAACAAATCTTACGGGAATTATGCTGAGTAAAAAAAGCCAATGCCAAAGATTATATACTGTCTGATTGCATTTATATAACATTCTTGAAATAACAAAATTATAGACATGGAGAACAGATTAGTGGTTGCTAGAGATTAGGGATGAGAGGCGATAGGTGTGCTTATAAAATTGCAACATGAAGGATCCTTGTAGTGATGGAACTGTATCTGTATCTTTACTGTGGTGGTGGTTATACATACTTTTTGCAAGATAAAATTGCACAGAACTAAATACAGACACACACACACAACGAGTATATGTAAAACTGGAAAAAATCTGGGCCGGCCTGGTGGCTTAGCAGTTAAGTGCGCGCGCTCCACTGCTGGCGGCCTGGTTCGGATCCCAGGCGCGCACCAACGCACCACTTCTCCGGCCACGCTGAGGCCGCGTCCCACATACAGCAACTAGAAGGATGTGCAGCTATGACATACAACTATCTACTGGGGCTTTGGGGGAAAAAATAAATAAATAAATAAAATTATTAAAAAAAAAACTGGAAAAAATCTGAATACATTTGGTGGATTGCATCAATGGCAATTTCCTGGTTCTAACAGTGTACTATTATTTGAAAGGGTTACCATTGGGGGAAACTAGGTAAAGGATACACGAGCTCTCTCTGTATTATTTCTTACAACTGTATGTGAATCTACAATTATCTCAAAAGTTTGATTAAAATAAGTGAAAGGAAAGGAAAAAGGAAATAAGTAAAAAAAAGTTTAAAATAGTTGAACTAACAAAGTAATTATTTCTGATCTTAATAATTCCCATAAAAGCAGCAAAAACTTTACTAGGTTAGTTTAGGACAGGACTACCTTCTAAAACAATCACCGTAGATTGGCCAAGGTAGCACCTTAAAGGTGGCCTCAAATTCTTTGATAATGGTCCCATGGAGAAGCAAGGACCCTTGAATGTGGGTGGGCTCTGTGAGTCCTTTGACCAATAGAATATGGTGGAAATGACCCTGTGCCAGTTTGTGGGTCCAGGCCCTGACATACTGGCAACTTCTACTTCCTATCTCCTAAAACACTCACTATTAGAAGCCAACTTCCATGTAAGAAATGTGACCATCCAGAAACCACCATGCTATAGGAAAAAAGGTCAAGCCACATGGAGAGACCCTGGAGGACAAAAACACATATGGAGATAGAGTGGCCAAAGAACACGGAGGCATTTGACGTGTGAGTGAAGAGCCATCTTCACTGACCAGCTGAGCCTTTCCCGAATTCATAACCCACAAAATCATGAGCAAAATAAAATGGTTGCTTTAATCCACTAAGCTTTGGAGCAGTTTGTTATGCAAGCAATAGATAACCAAACGAGCTGACAAAGCCTACAGGCACTTTGCCTAGATGTCTTCCTTCAAGTGGGCTGGACTCCAGATGACTGGGACCATCTTCTCTCCTGACACCCACATGCCTTCTACTGAAATACTCTGCTCTCTTCAAGGGCAGACATCCCCTCCTCTCCTTTTCTGATTCTAATGTCTCCTCTCCCCTGGAATCTTCTTTCACTCAGCTCCAGGTCCCAGACTAATGCCTCTATTAGTCATAAGTCAAAAGCAATGTTGACCTACACCCTTGAATCCCAGCAAAATATCTAGTCTAGTGTTTTTCAACCTCTTTTTGTCTATGACCCACAGTAAGAAATGTGTTTTATATAAGAACAATTATATAAACATACACACACGTGCGCACACACACACACACACACCCGTAATTGAAAGAAAAGTTTCAAAAAACAATACTTACCTTTGCTCTATGTGACAGATTCCAGTATATTCTATTCTATCATCATAGTCTATTCTATTCCATTGTAGTCTCAACTAGAACCCAATCTTTTGGCTACTAGGCCAGAGCTTTGCTTTATTTTTCTTAAACAAATTAGGGCATTATAACTATGGCACTTTGGAAAAATAAAATCCCCACAAATTCTTATTGATAACTTTTCTGAAAATTATGCATTTAAACCTGTTCCATAAGGGAAGAAGGACAGATGTCAGCAATCTAAAATATTGATCCTTAAAAAACACAAAACTGACCCATGAGTCGCTTTCCATTGTCTAAGCAGAGAAGACGTTCCCATTTTAGCAGTAAGATCATCCCTGCCTCCACTTTCTTCTGTTCATGAAGCTCCTCCTGACAGCACAAGAACCTTAGCAGGAAAAATGGAGGTGCTGACTAGAAAAAAAAAATTGAACTTGGGAAAATAAAATTTTCCAGAGATGTCCTCATTAGGCTAAATGTAAAGAAGTATCACAACTTCTCATTTGGAAATAGGGGTGGTTCAGGAAACAATGGCATGCCATCTGAAATATTTTCATATTTCTTAAAATTTGTTAAATTCTTTCCTTAGTTGGACCTTTCCACTGTATTGATACTGCTGACTGCCCACTGCTTCTTGAAATTCATTACTTTCCAGATAAGACAGAGACTGTTACTGCTCCTGGAGTCCTCTGCACTTCCCAGCCTCCCTTGCATTTAGGTTGGGCCCTTTTAACTGCTCTGATCCAAATAGTTCAGACCAAGGCAGCAAAGAACTGGTGTCCCTCCTTCATCTCATTCTTCTGCCAATGTCGCTGTGGCAAACTCAAAGCCCACAAGTTCTATAAGGTGTAGTTAAAGGATGGAGGTGACTAGCTAGACCTGCATAGGACTTTGTATAAAAAGAAATAAACCTTTGTGTTTAGCCACTGAGATCTTGGTGATTCTTTTCTTTCTTTCTTTTTTTTTTGCTGGGAAAGGTTTGCCCTGAGCTAACATCTGTTGCCAATCTTACTCTTTTTTTTTTTCTTCCCCAAAGCCGCAGTACTTAGTTGTATATTCCGGTTGTAAGTCCTTCTAGTTCTTCTATGTGAGCTGCTGCCAAAGCACGGCTACTGACAGGCGAGTGGTGTGGTTCTGCAACCAGGAACCGAACCCGGTCCGCCAAAGTGCTGAGAGCGCCGAACTTTAACCACTAGGCCATCAGGGCTGGCTCCGGTGTTTCTTGCTTGTGGTTTTCGTTGTTACCACAGCTTAGCCGGACCATACCCTGTTGAGTGTAGTTGGCTACTATGACAATACTCTCCACTAATTCTCTCCCCTCTCTGACTCCTCCTTTGGCTTATCCTTCCCTGTCTACTCCCTAAACACTGATTGTTTACCAAGGCTCTGTCCTTAGTTCATTGCACTCTACTTTCTACCCAGTTCCAAGGTAATCTCAATATCATCATGAGATGTATACGCTAATGATTCCCAATCTATATTAGGACTGTAGGTTCAAACACCTAACTAGGTCGTCCCTTTGGCTGTCCTGGAAGCATCTGCAACTCGAAATTTTCTACCCTAACATCATAAGCTCCTGAGCACACCACACAAGGCTCTCCCATAACCAGGACCCATCTAATTCTTCAGTCCTGCTACTTGACAAATGGCTCTTGATGCTTTAGTGATACTACACTATCCGCAGATGCCCACCACCACTCACTTCCAACCAAGGTTACTGCTCATGCTGCTCCTTTTATCTTCCCATCTTACCTCATTTAGTTAATTTTTATTCTTCCTTCATCTCCTCCAAAAAAGCCTTCCTTGAATCTCTAAAATAAGCTAAGTGCCCCTCCTCTGTGCTTCAGAGTACCCCATACATTACCTTGTCTTGGCATTTATCAACACACTGAAATTATTGCTCATGAGTTTGGTCCTTAGCTACACTATAAATGCTTCAAAGGCAGAGATCATGTCATATCCATCTTTGTAGCCCCATCACCTAGCACAGCAGTTAGTAAACTAAGGCCCACAGACTGGCTGCTTTTTTTTGGAAATAAAATTTTACTAGAACACTGCCATACTCATTTGTTTACAAAGTCTCTATTGGCTACTTTCACGCTACAATGGCAGAGTTAAGCAGTTGTGATGAAGACCATATGGCCCACAAAGCCTAAAATATTTACTATCTGCTCTTTTAAGAAAAAGATTGTAAACCCTTGACCTAGCACAATACTTTGCACATAATTATGTACACAATAAAAATGTGAGGAAGAAAGGGTATATAGAAGTTCTTTAAAAACATGTTTCAGTAATAATTATAACTATTCCACAGCAAGTACTTTTATGCCCACTTCAATTCTGCCCTTGTAAGTACAGGGACAGGAAACTGAACAAACTCTTACGCCAAAAATTAGAAAGAAGTACATAATAGGCATCCATTAAATGGTTGTTAAATAAATAAACAAACCACATTTATCTAAAGCCAAATATTCACTTTTATGGAGTCATAAGGTGAGCTAATTTCTTCAAAAAGCTAATTTTGAGAAAATAGTTAAAAATAAATCTAAAAACATTTAGAAATATCTGAAATCTTAACTAATACAACTATATGAACCTAAAGGGAGGACTCTAAACTAAGTCTGGACTAAGTCCTACAGTCATCTGAGCAGTTCATCTTATCTCCCAGGGTGCTAAGGGAAAAGAAGGAATCAAAGCAAAGATGGGGTTGAATGTAGCATATATGAGCTCTGGGGAGTGTTATGGCCTGAATGTTGTGTCCCCTCAAAATTCCTGTTGAAACCCTAAACCCCAGTGTGATAGTATTTGGAGGTGGGACCTTTGGGAGGTTAATTTGGTTTAGATGAGGTCATGAGGGTGGTGCCCTCATGACAGGATTAACATCCTTATAAAAAGAGGAAAAGTTTCAGTTATAAGATGAATAAGGTCTGAAGATGTAATGTATAAGATGGTGACTATAGTTGGTAATACTGTATCATATAATTGAATTTTGCTAAGAGAGTAGAATTTAAGCATTCTTACCAAAAAAAAGAAAGGTAAATATGTGAGGTGATGGATATATATATTAATTAGCTCCACTGTGGGAATCCTTTCACAATATATATGTATATCAGATCATCACATTGTACACTTTAAATATGTTACTATTATATTTGTCAATTATACCTCAATAAAGAGAGAGAGAAAAAAACATGAGCTCTTTCTCTTTTCGTGAGCACACACTGAAGAAAGGCCACGTAAGGACATAACAAGAAGACAGCTGTCTATGAACCAGGGAGCAGGCCCTGTTGTAATTTCTCTTTTCTCTCTGATGCCTGATACTGTTAAGTTTTTCACATATCTTAGAACTTAAAATTACCCTGGCTCCCTAATAGGTTGCTTCATATGTGGTAACCTGATTTCCCAGTAGACCATAAATGTCTTATGAAAAAGTACTCTATCTCATATAATATATCCTCTTTACTCTTGCTTTTTATCACCCTCCTGCAACTATTGATTTTGAAACACAGAGCTTCTAACAACGATAGATCAGGAATACTTCAATTGCTTGCTCTTGGGTCAAACCTGAATGACAGAAGCAAGGGAGGACTTAAATAAATATCCACAAAAATTTTTTGACCATTACACTAACAAACAGATGTAGAATATGGAAAATACATTTCTTAAATGATGAAATAATCTTTTTATGAATAGACTTTAGTTAGTTCTCTGTTGCATTTTTTTGGTAAGAAAAATAAGATGAACAAAATAAAAATGCCCCTTTCATAATTTAACAAATGAGAGTTTATAATATACGCTAAACAACCCTAATAGAGAATTATAGCACAGGGCAAATCAGCAGTCCTCATCACAAAGACTAAAAATAATCAGATGAATAAAAAGAGAGGGGGCCGGCCCCGTGGCTTAGCAGTTAAGTACTCACGCTCCGCTATTAGAGGCCCGGGTTCGGATCCCGGGTGCACACCGACGCATCACTTGTCAGGCCATGCTGAGGCCGCGTCCCACAGACAGCAACTAGCAGGATGTGCAACTACGACATACAACTATCTACTGGGGCTTTGGGGAGCAAAAGGGAAAAAAAAAAAAGGAGGAGGATTGGCAATAGATGTTAGCTCAGGGCCGGTCTTCCTCAGCAAAAAAGAGGAGGATTGGCATGGATGTTAGCTCCTGGCTGATCTTCCTCACAAAAAAAAAAGAGAGAAATGCTTTCTACCTCTGAAAAGTATGTATCCTATTAATACACGATATTTTCATTAATTGGCTAAGAATATGGAACTAGAGTGTATTTTATTATGGATCATAATTATTGAATAAAGTTTTGCCTTCTCTCTTCTAAAATCAGTTTTCCTCAAGGGATAGTCAAAATCTCATACTTAAATTATTCAGTCTTGAAAACAGATATGCCAGATAGGCTGTCAGTGTTCTTTTTCCTTTAAAATAAATACCCAACGAACCAGCTTGAAATAGTATCTGAACTATCAAAGTCCAGCCATCAAAGAGGTACACTTTGAAGGGTTCTTCACCAAAAAACTGAGTAAGTTACAATTCTAATTAGCATGGCAAACCAGAAAAGGGTAACATATTATCAATTCAGTGGCAATCAGTACATTGAAATAATTTCTAGGAGAGTGGAACACAGAGGGACTGAAATGAAGACTGGCAATCTTTAAAGGAAGTGGAAAGGGTGCAAGGGCATGAGAGATTGGAAAGGCTTGGAGTGCAGCTAGGGAATACAGTAGTGCCCCCCTTATCCACGATTTCACCTTCCACAGTTTCAGTTACCTGCAGTCAACCACAGTCTGAAAACATTAAACGGAAAATTCCAAAAATAAACAATTCATAAATTTTATGCTCGCCATTCTGAGTAACTTGATGGACTCTCACGCCATCCCACTCCATCTCGCCCAGGCCTGAATCATCCCTTTGTCCACCGTATCCACGCTGTATACACTACCTGACCGTTAGTCGCTTAGCAGCCCTCTCAGTTATCAGATCAACTGTTGTGGTATCCAGGTGCTTGTGTTCAAGTAACTCTTATTTTACTTAATAATGGCCCCAAAGCCAACTTTATTACCAGTTATTGTTAATCTCTTACCGTGCCTAATTTATAAATTGAACTTTATCATAGATATGTATGTATAGGAAAAAACATAGTATATATATGGTTCAGTACTATTTATGGTTTTCGGCATCCACCAGGGGTCTTGGAAGATATCCCTCACAGATAAGGGGGAACTACTCTAGAAGAAGAGCAGGTCGAGGAGTCATAGAGAAAAGGATCCTAAACAGTCAGAGGGTGTATGAGAGCACCAGGCAGGGTTTATGGAAGGAAAAAGACAATTCAATTGATGAGATATGGCTGGTAAATTGGGAAACGTCAAAGATAAAGGTGAATCTATTTGATGATTTTTGCCAGAGGCAAGCCTTATATAACCTTTACATTTTTCTAATGTACGATCTAATTCAACCATTTGAATTGCACCTTAAAAATATTCCCTGAGTAGAACCAAAGTTTGAATTTGTCTAAGTCTTGATTGAGCTAACGCTTATGTAGAAGTTATTCTATCAATTGGAGAAAGTATCAAGAAAGATGGAATAGGATGTGCCATATGCACCTGGGATAGAAAACTTTACAAGTCTCTTTCCCTACTCCTGCTCCAAATTACAGTTCTAGATTCTACAGAAATATGTAGCACTTTCAATAGACCCTTTCAAAATTGTGATGGAACATTTTTCTTCTTTTATATTCTCTGGTACACACATGCATAACATACAGTCAATAGTTCTGCCTCACCCAATGGAAGTGTCTAGCAGTAATAGAGTGTCAATGCTTTCTCAAAAGAAAGATACCACTCATGGTTATAAACAAAAAGAAATAAACTGCTGACCAAAGAATTACCTAGGCTTAGACTGAAGAAGAAAAAAAAACATACCTTTGCACAAACAAAAAGCATCTTGTGATAAATATGTATACAAAATATTCAAATTGGATATATTAACATATTATACAAATTGAAAGTTGATACTAAGCACAAATCCTCAGAAAACAAAACAGACAAATATATAAGTTTAAATAAAAGCTAAAAAATGCTAACAAAATATTCTCTACATCTTTGATCTTCAATGAATTTGAGAAAATGGTGAAATGCTACATATTTTTTGGGAAATGGTACCAACTATTATGTGACAAAACAAACTAATAGATTGATATGCATAGAATTTAACATATGCAATAACTTGGGTCAAGTTTTCATGATCTAATCAATATTCTTGAATATTGATTCAATTTTCTGATTTTCAAAGAATCAATTTTCTTTGTACAACCTTAGAAAAATACAATAATTCTGAAAAAGTAATCTCATAAGATATACGACTAAAACAAATATCTTTAAAAAATTTATAAATATTAGGAATTTGAAAAATAAAGCACAAAAAAATGCTTTTCAAAGAACAATGTCTGACAGCTCAGATGTCAACATATTTTAAATAAGAGGTTAGCTCAAAAGAGTTTTTTAAAAGGAGGCTAATTCAAAATGTTTCATGGATTTAACTGCATGCTTATCTCTGCAGCTTAGATGGAAGAACTTCAGTAGATACTGCAAAATCCACATGAGAACTAGACTAAAGATGCTGAAGACACATGTAGGGACAGCAACCATTTTGAAATTATATTCTGTGACTTTGTGCTTATGTGTTAATCAACAGTGTTGTAGCCTATTGTCCCTGTTGATGTATTTTAATAGTTTCATCAAATGAATCTTATTTGTACTTATTTCTTGAAGCTATTTAAAATGAAGAGTGAAATTCTGAAAGTCTAGAATAGATAATAAATATGTACATGAAATCCAACTCAAGTACTGCTCCAATACACAATACAAGCTTTTCACATTCAATTCAACCCAAGGTTTAAAACCAACGTCATCCCCATGAATGAAACATGGAAATACTAATCCTGAGTAAGAACTATAACCATCCAAAAGTATCACAAAACAGATTTTACCCAGTACTATTGTGCCAAAAGCCTTTCACGTGAGACTCCTACAAAATCCATGTTTCCACAACACAAAAATCACAGTCACGTTTCAGAACCTCATGTTTACTCAACTAGAAGAGCTGGGACACCCTGAGTAATATTAGAATTTCATAAATGCTCACTAGGCTTGTCAGAGGACAAGTACAGTGAATTGCCATTTTGTTGTAAGGACATGAGATAATGTGTGATCTCTATGATCCACAATAAGTATTTAAAAGACATACAATAAAATTATAAAGACAAACTCCCATTTTGTAAGAATTATACTGATTTCTGAGTACGTCCTTCACAGTGGAGAAGAACAATTACAAAGTCAGTCTGATATGAATACACTAGGACTTGAGCCTGACTATATTCAAAGCTTCAATTAATTTTAAATGATCAAACAACTGCACAGCCAAGAGACAGGAAACCATGGTCTTTTACATGATCCTACAAATAGGCAGAAAGAGGTCATGCTCCAAGGTCAGCATATGCACCACTAGATACCTTCAAGAAAAGAACTTCACATAAATGGCTGCAGACAGTTCTAAAGACAGTCCTTGTTAGCATAATTGCTCAAATAATACTTACAAGTCTCTCCTTATATCTGCCCATTCTTAAGGATAAATGACTGATTAGATGTATTATATTTTCTTACAGACATCAAAGAATTCAATTTAAAAAAAGATTGAACATAGGTCATTAATCTCATAACTACAACTAGTCTTAAGTAACAAGATCTCTAAGAACGCAGAAGACTTTGCAAATGTAATACAAATATATTTTGACACCCTCCCCCACAAACATAGTACCTTCACTATGCCAACCCAAATGGGAGATTTCTGAATATATGCTTGAGAAAAATTCTTCCCCTACCCCCCATCATCACTACCAAATTCAAGACTTGAAAGTGCTCAGGATAATTTGGTTATTTCCAACAATCAAAAGAGACCAATCTCATATGGGAATATTGGCCAATAATTAAGGAGATATCAGTTGCCTTAGCAACAGATTCCTTCCCAAATAAGCACTATTTTCATTCAGCAGCCTTTAGCCAAAAGGGGAATTAAATCACTGAAATCAACAATTCCCTTGTTTAGCAAACAGAACAGCTTTCCAGGTCTCAAGAAAACAGTCCCCTCACAGTTGGTCCAGCGTTACCCAAGGTAGCAGTCGTTAGATGAATAAGCCAACCTCTTGAATTACAGGATTTTATCATCAAAACCACTGCTAACAGAACTCTAGCTTTTGCCAAAGAAACTTGACAAAAGAGAAAGCATCTCCTAAATGATACTAACGAATATATTTAACTTTATAGATCATAAACTTACATAGAGAATGTATATGTGTCTTTCTGTCTACATACAGCTAGATGTAGCTCCAGATGTCTGGTTTAGCAAAGGACTCATCAACCCACTCCATTAGCTAATAAATAGCTTCTTAGACTTCAGTTTCTAGGTGTAAGAGCCTAACCTCATATTAGATAGTTTAAAAAATATTTTACATGGGTCATCACCAAAACTGAGAAAACGAATATCTACATTTCTGAATGTTCGTATAACCTGGCCAACGCTGCATGTCACTGTATTGAAGTTGTCTAGAGAGGTTAAGCATCGCTTATTTTCTGATAAATAATAATAATAATAATAATTAATAAAGGCTCACTACGACCGATCTCTCTCAATAGAGAGACATACTTAAACTCCCAAGAGCTCCCCAGGTTAAAACTGTTTCCACAAAATGCTTATATTCTAACTACACTCCATGATCACTGATGTCTTTATTTCAAGCTCTCTACATAATGCATCACCGTACCTTTCCAATCTTACTCCACCACAACACTCTACTCTACAGTCCTACTCTCTTCCCCACACAGGCCACCGCTTCTTCACCACTGGCCTGGGCTCCAGATTTCTCTTCTAGAAAGACTCCATCCTGCCCCCACAGCCAGCAAATGTCTGAATTGATCTGCGTCAGGATCCAGTTCTGATACCCAGTCTTAGCTCTTTCTTCAATTCTCTGACTTCCTATAGCCCTTCATATTCTCTCTCTTTCTCTGACCTGCTTCTCTTTTTGCTTGTTTCCTTAAATTATTTTTATTATAGAAATAATACATGCTCCTCAAAATAAATTCAAATAATATGGAGATATATAAAATAAAAAAAGAAAAGTCCCTCTGGTTAGAAGCTTGTTCCCCAAAGGTAGTCACTGTCAATTTTGGTGTGCAACTTTCAGGTATATTTTTTCTACATCTATACAAATATGTTTGACTGGTTTTTTTGTTTGGTTTGGTTTTTCACAAAAATGGGTCATTGTTACTCTCTCTTACCTTTTGTCATGCCTACATGGAGAAAATTGAGTTAAAAAAATTAAATACAAAAGAATGAATTCCCTGAATCCAACCATCCCACACATGGAACTGTACACATCAATTTTTTATTTCTTACCCCAAGTACTTTGTTCCACCCTTACCCAACACTATACCATATCCTTTATCATTTATAAAAAATGAACAAGATCCAATACTATAATATTTATTTTTATAACTATGAAAAATAAACAAAGTACTTCCAGTGAAACAAATGTCTAGCTATCTATCAATATCCCCAGTGTTAACTGAGGTGAAATAATCAATCAGCTAATAAAATTTAAAACCATAATTTTTGAAGATGTATGAAGCCAGCTTTCTAATTTACTTTGGAGCCTTTACAATTATATTTTATTTTAATTCATATTTTGTCTTATTTTTAACAAAGGAATCAACAAATATACTGCATCTATGAATAATAAATGGGGATATTCTCCCTTTTCTAATTAAAAAACCCCCAAACTGAAAATGGCTAAGGTTCTTTGACTAGCAGATAATTCCAGCCAAAGGCTGACACTTAACTTCTAAATCCACTATTGCACTAATAATGCCACAAATGATGAAACAAATAACGCTGCCAAGAGCACCAAAGGTTCTCACGACTAAATGAGTATATCACAATCACCGAAGCCTACACATTAGACTTAAATGGCTGGTAGAACTAAGCACTTACATTACCACGGGTTACTATTACTCATTTAAATGTCATTTCCCAAGTCCAAAACTGGGACCACTACTTTTGTGACTTTACAAATTCGTTTATGATAAAGAGAGATAACTCAAAGTCATATTCCCTTAGGAATGTAGAAGACCACCAGATATTAACTCTACCTAAAAGGTTTGGTTATCTCATGTGCAGAAGTGAAAAGCAAGGACATTCATCTCTCATCATCAGCTAATATTTATTGAGTGCCTGCAGGGCATATGGCAATGTACAAGTCACCTACAAGGGTGGGCTCTAAAGCCTGTATTAGTCAAAAGTGGAAAATGCTGCTGTTACTCTATGAAATATACATGAAATCTGACCATATTTTCTACTGAGCTCCACTTACACATACCTAATAAAGTAGGGTGCCTGTGTTTCTTTGAATCAGTGGGGAGTGTTTACCTTTAACCGTCCCTCACTAGACAACAGCTGTTCTTCTCTTCAAGTATTGACAATACCGTGCAATAGTGTCTGAAAAATATGACTGCTGAATACTCTTTATTGTTATACGACAATAAGGGATCAATTCATTTAAAGAGCTTTGATTTATTCTCAAGGAAAAGTGTAATATGCTGGTTAAATTAATAGTCAGATCTTTACATCAGTCAATATAAAGGATAGTGTAAAATTGTACTGAGGTCTTTTATAACAGAAATCTGAAAAATTTCAAATGCTTTGACATTTTAAAAATCATAAACTTGGTTATAGCCCAGGGCAACCATGGCCTTCTTCTGAATACAAGAGAGAAAAAGCTTTGCTGAATTCAAGGTGTAGGATTATTTATTGCTCTTTACTTTGAGTTCCTAGATATTAGATTTCGTAAGAAAGTAAGAGATTCTGCCGAAAAGTAATTACATGTGGAAGAAATTTAATTTAATCATTAATAAAAATGAAACTGGATCTATTCAACAGCAGCCCAATAGAACAAGAGTAAAACTTTTGGTTGGTTCTGTTCACTGGTGGCTTTCTTTGTGGCCACACAAAGTCTTGCTACACTACGACAGCTGCTAAAGAATGGGGCCTGATCAGATATTTCAGCTTGGGTCCAAATCTGCCTTGCTCATGTAGCCAACAACTAGTAGTGAGTGAAAAATTGCTTCTGACTGACATCTTTGGCTACCAATAAAGGACAGTATCGAAATTAACACTACAAAGGCTTTGAAAAATCCAAAAGCAGTCAAGACACCAGAATCAAGTGACAACATTTTTGACAATATATTCTTACCAACTTTTTTACATATTATAAAACTGTAATAAATTTTTATGTAAAAATGTTACATATATACTTTTTTATAGTCAGTCCTCAAAAATAATAAATACCAACTCTTATAGAAGACTGCAGAGGTATTTGTTTCTTAATGAAAAAGGACAATACTTTCAAACCTAAACATACTGCTTATTTTGATTTTACATGGATGTGGACATAATTAGGGTCTGTCCATCATCTCTCTACACCCGAAATTCATTCAACAGATATTTCCCGATATAGGTGAGAACACTAAGTCAAAAAGATGCAGTTTTTGCCTTCAAGGAGCTCTCCAACTAGTGACGATGTGCTAGTCATAATGTGTGTCTCCACAGTGAGAGAGACAGAATATTGCTACAAGAGCTTCACAGAGGGGCACCCAACGGAGCAGGGACAGGAGATGAGATGGGTCAGAGAAAACTTCCTGGGGATGTTTTTAAATTTTCTAATTTGTTCATTATAAATTGTATCTAAACCTTATGTGCCATAATGGAGCCTGTCTTTCCTATACTAATTAGTATGTTTTGGGTAACTCTAATCCATATTCTTTAAAAGAAACCACATTCTCTGGGTACAATTTAAAGTGCTAACGGAAAAGGACTCTAAAAATATTTCTATTTCTTTGCAAGAAGTGATCCTTTCTAACCTTTCAGTGCACTATTGTCTTAGAACCACGATGAAACTCCAGAAGAGCCGTTTTCTATTATTCCTCCACGTCTTATCCTGTGATGCTCTTCAATCATTTTAAACATAGACGAGAGACAAGTAGGCAGTGTGGAGAGTAAACTGGCAAACTAGCCACTCAGGTTACAAAACACCCCACACCATTTCCAGACAAAGAGCTTGCCATATAATCTGCTGCAGAGCACTACAAAAATTTAAATCACTCGTTAACAAACTTTCCAAACTGTAAGAAAATACAGAAACTGCTGTAAAAAAAATATATAGTGGTACACCCATCAATATAACAGCTGTGCTGTTTCTTCTTTGTCTGAGAAGAATACTAACCCACATTTTGTTGATGGCTACTAAATTGAATGTGTCGCAGTTTATAAGGGATGTAAACAAAAAAAAGATGGAACATCCATATTATCCACCGATTTCAATAACCCCTTTTCCCAGACATTTTTATGCTACCCAAAGAGACTACATCTGAGGCAGTACGTCTTATGTGCCGCATCCCTCCTAGCACCCTGAGATTATCACACCCTCCTGTAATACTCCTGCACCATGTTGGTTGTCATATCAGAATTTAAACTCTTACAGTTAGAAAGAACCTGAGCCCCTGTTGCTCAGAAAATAAAATGGCTTGCCCAAGGTCACACAGCTAATTAAAGGCAAAATAGGTATTATTATCTATGTCCACTAATTCCTTTATTCCTTTGAATTCTCAACCAAAAAACTGTCTCTAGTCCCCCAAAGTAAGAATAAGAACACAACAAAGTCTATTCTGCTCTGAATTTCTCTAATATCTGTTTCACTTCATTAAATTAAAAACAATCTAACACTCTGAATGCACCTTAACATTGAAAAAATTTCCATTTTTATGTCCTAGTCTTTTAACTTATTAACATTTCACATTCTGTATGCATTATGCCTTGGCAAAACACATTTTTAAAATTTGGACCAAATCCTAGAGAATGAGGTATCTCAATTTTTTACATCAACAGAGGGAAGAAAAAAAAAATGAGGTGATTTCTCTCTCTTGCCCACCTAAACATAAAAGAAATATATTAAAATACCACTCACAGAATTTCAAGATGACACAATTCAAAGGATAATAATAAATGCAAGTCACCAAGAGCTGACATTTCCATGACCTAAGCTTGTTGTATACTGTACCTCCCGCTCATGTCTACTGACATCCAGGAGTAAACCCTAAGGGAGTTGTTTTGAGTGAGGGTTTCTGTATGTCTCTTTGAATAGGAATACAAAGTGACAGAAAAATAACTCAAAATTGCTATAAAATGAATGGTATTTCCAAATGCGCAAGCAAACAACATGCACTTTAATGTAACACATTTCTTTTTATTTGGCAGTAAGTTAAAACATATGTTGTTTGAAGTTTATATAAAACGGATGAAAAGGTGTTATTTGTGTTAAAAATGAAACCAAATTACTAAGTGGTTTAAAATCCATGGCTTTTATTATCCAAATGTAGCCAGTTAAAAGTAATGTCACTTGAAGAGTAAAAATAAATTAGAGTTAACAGTTACTGGTTTGCTTGTTTTTTGTTTTTTTGATGAGGGAAATAAAGTAAAAACCTTCAAAAATACGCACTTAGTCATTACAATTTCACAATTTTCTTTAACGCAATTCCAAAAAACAAACAACAAAGAAATTTAGTTACCCCTTAAAATCAAGTACAAATATTTTTTCCTGAAGGCTTTTTCTTCTATGAATTACCAAAGAAAGAGCTGTCAAAAGCTTAGTCTCACTTCAAAAGAGAAAAGTCAATGGCAGCAGGTAAAAATCAGGTAGTCAAAATGTCCTCATCAATTTGCCCTGGGAAAAATCTCATCAAGAAGAACAACAACAAAAAGCAAAAATCATTATCATCAGATAAATTATTTTTACCGTCAATAGTTTGATTAGTGCTTTGCAAAACAAATAAAAACAAGAGTATATCCTCTTGAGTTGTTTAGATGCAAAAGACAGAGTAAGAACAGGTTTTCAAACAGGACTGGAAGAGCAGAGGACGTTCAGAACTAAAACTTAAAAACTAATAGAAGTTTTGTTATTCGGTTTTTAAATACACAGTATATCCAGATATTTGTGTCTTAGGCCTAAGGTCCTTGGCATAGGTGACTTTCTTCTAAAGTCCTTTTCTATAACTTATTTAAGACTCAAAGTAATTTTTTTTCTGTTTATCATTGCTTAATATAACAAAAAATAAGATATGTCCCCAAAAGATCAGATAACTTAGTCCTAATAAATACAATCAAAGAAGCATGTCCTGCTACAATACATCCTTAAAGTAGGTACAAGTGCCTTAAGGGAAAGCCTATATCTTTATGTATTCTATAAAGAACTGTATCCCATTTTGAGTACTGATAAATATTAAATAAAAACTATTTTGGGGGCCAGCCCACTGGCGTAGTGGTTAAGTTTGCACACTCCGCTTCAGCGGCCCAGGGTTCACATGTTCGGATCCCAGGTGTGGACTGAGGCACCACTCATCAAGCCATGCTGTGGCGGCATCCCATATACAAAAATAATGGAGGAGGATGGTCACAGATGTTAGCTCAGGGCTAAGCTTCCTCAGCAAAAAAGAGGAGGATTGGCAACAGATGTTAGCTCAGGGCCAATCTTCCTGGCAAAAAAAAAAAAAAAAACTTTTGTCATGAATTGCATCATCATCACTGATTGCCACTGAAGATGGACCAAGTGGTAAAGAAGAGCCAACTTACAAACCAACACCATCAGTGCTGTGGGTCCAAGGAAGATCTGTCAAGAGATGTCATCACAATAGTCAATCACTGCCATTGCCCTCAGTTACGTTGGCCAAATATACCTCCAGAGGCAAAACAGCTCAGTTATATTGCTTATTGTGATCACTTTTTTAACTTCTGAAGTATTTTTTATGTTTTTATTCTTATCTAGAAATAAGAGGAGCTGAGAAACTAAGAGCACTTTAGAAGCTTTACAGTTTAATATTGTCCATGTTGAATAGACATTTTGACATCAAAAAATAGGAAAATTAAAAAATGCAATTTAAGTTTATGGAAGCTGATAATTTTAAGAGGAAATAAACTCAACCATAGACTAAGCTTCATTTGCAAATATGATCTGCTTCTGTTAACATTTCAAATGAGTGTTAGAAGATATTAGTGAATATCCTTTATTCTCACATGTCAGCATTCCACAGATAAATGAGAACTCAAATGCTTTATAAGAGACATAATTTCATTAATCTTCATATAGTCTCTCGGAGGTTTATATTTAATCCCTGTCTTTTCTCCTCTGTCCCTCAAAATCCAATGAGCAATAAAATCATGATGGTGGGGCCAGCCCAGTGGCGCAAGCGGTTAAGTGCGCACATTCCGCTGCGGCGGCCCGGGGTTCGCCGGTTTGGATCCCGGGTGCGCACCGACGCACCGCTTGTTAGCCATGCTGTGGCGGCATCCCATATAAAGTAGAGGAAGATGGGCATGGATGTTAGCCCAGGGCCAGTCTTCCTCAGCAAAAAAAAAAAGAGGAGAATTGGCATTGGATGTTAGCTCAGGGCTGGTCCTCCTCACAAAAAAAAAAAAAAGATTTAAAAAAAAAAAAAAAAAGATCTAGATGGTAACAGTCTCACATCTGTGGTACTCAAACTACTAACTAGTGCATCACATTTCAAAAAGTTGGTAAGCTGACATCTAGATTTAAGATGAATCAATTAGATGTCAATAAATGTCAATTTTATGTCAATCAATTATATATGTCAATTTATATCTCAGTAAAGCTGGAAAAAACAGATGAATCAATAATGTTAGTAGAACTAAGTCTGCCTATTTAATTTATTTTATTTATTTTCTGAATTTCATGTTCTCTAAGATTTTGCTATAAATTTGTTGATAGTTTCAAATAATGTTTATTCTCAAGGTACCTTTAAGGCAATTAGTTACCAACTAAACAGGACCCATTCTGGTTTAGGGAGTATAATGGGTAAAGGAACAGCAGCAAGAAAAGTGTATGGTCCAGGCCTCAGTCACAAAGAACATGAAAAGGAGGTCATATGTATGGTCACAAGAGATACACTGACAGGGCTGAAAATAAGCCATTCATCATAGGACACTGTGAGTTAATATTTTTATAAATTATGCAATTACCCTATGAATAGCTCAATTAAATTCATTTTTGTATTAAAAGAATTAACTTATTAAATTAAGACATTTTAAATACTCCATAACTTTTGTAACCCTGTTTTGGTATTTTCTTCATTTTTTTAATACCGGAAACCGATGGTGTCCCAAGGAATGGAGTGTAGTAGGAGTGGTCTACCCCACCGAGCAGGGAGAAATATTTCAGACTCTGGCATTTTAAAAAACTGCTGGCACATGGTGATAATTAAAAGCAGAACAACTTTTAATTTTATTATTTCTTAAAAATTCTTTAACACTCTTTATTGCCCTAGACTGGACCTCCCCCACTACTCCCTCCACCCCTTGGCATGCCCACCTCAAAAAACAGAAACAGCTAAGACCTTGTCCCAATCTCTGGCATGCTCTCCACTTACTTAACATCCTTAAGTGACCTCATCACTGTTTTCTTTTCTTCCTCTTTCTCCTCCTGTTTGTTCAATTTTAAGCATTTTACAAAGGAGATAGGAAAGCTAAATTTAGATCTTATTAAATTATCAGGCTGGAATGGGGAGAAATAAAACTAAAAATCTGCTCCTCTAGTAAAATAGTGCTCTCAGAACCTGAGTTATAATACACATGTACCCAAAATCCAAAACATTTCAAAATGAAGATAAATAGTCAGAACTTTTAGCGGCTAGAAAAATGAGAAGTGATGGGGCTGGCCCAGTGGCGTAACGGTTAAGTTCGCACACTCTGCTCCAGTGGCCCAGGGTTCGCCACTTCGGATCCTGGGCACGGACCTACGCACCACTCATCAAGCCATGCTGAGGCAGAGTCCCACATAGAGCAACTAGAAAGATATACAACTATGACATACAGCTATCTACTGGGGCTTTGGGGAGAAAAAAAGGGAAAAAAAAAGGAGGAGGATTGGCAACAGATGTTAGCTCAGTGCCAATCTTCCTCAAAAAAAAAAAAAAAGAGAGAGAGAGAAGTGAGCTGTTGAAAATTAAATAAACACTTTTCTAACAGTCTGATTCAAGAGCACCTAAGTATTGCCAAATAATCTGTATGTGTTTCCTTTTCATACAACATATATGTGTGAAAAAGGATTTTCACATTTCTCTGCATTAAATACAAAATATAATAATATAACTGGATGTTGCACCTAGTATGCAGATCCAACTATGAAACATTGTCCATATATTAAATGGGTGTGATAAGACATAAAAACATTGTTCTCATTGAAAAGCTTTTAAACTTCCTTTTAAATTGAATTTTTCTTGTTCTTTAAACAATAACCTAATTTTTCTATGTTAGCATTATTTCTTCCATTCTGTCATAAAGTTTTCAAAGCATAAGAATTACAATTGCTACTTCTCACAACAATTAGTTTGTAAAGTGTTTGTTTATTTTTCTGTCAATTTTAGTCCATGTATCACAATCCACTATTATATCTCATGAATTCATCTTGGAGTTCGACCACGACGTCATAATATAAAACATATTCCATGAACAAACAGATCTGGAAACCATTTAACTAGAGGAAGAGTAATAAACTTTCAAAATTAAATAGTACAGCAAAATAAGAAAACACTGCCTGGTGAAATCAGCTCAAATTTAGAAAAATAAACCAAAATTACAGATATCAATAAATATTTTAAATGAGCCTAATAAAACTAAGGCTTTTCTAACATGTAACAAATATCCTTGAGCTTAAAAATGTCCTGACTCCATATTTCATAGCAACACAGTTGAATATCACTTTACAAGTAAGTTAGTAAAATAACAGTCAAATATTACTGAATTATATACTGGTAAATTTATACATTTTATAGTCCTAAAGATAGACAACTGATACATATGGGGAAAAAAAAGTGTTTTTTTGGAGACCTAATGCCATTAATGTTGGTATAAGACACATATTTCATGCCATTCTTTCGTCTAAAATATTTCTCATACAATTATATATGACAAGCCTCAATTTTAGAGCTCTCGTACACACTACTGAAGCCTTTACAAAGCTACCACGAATATGAGGCAGAAACCACCCAAAAGCCAAGTGTGCCATGATATAAAGAAAATACTAAAGAGCATTTGGAATCTGACCTGTAGACCACGAATAGGAAAATCTATCTGCTGAAGCAGAATTACTTCATTGAGGAAGATGTGATGTCAAAGCCATTAGAAAAGGTGACAACTGAAACCACTGGAGAGCCACTGTATTGAGAACCGTGGGAATTTCTAAACTAAAGGGTCTCATGGTCTTCTGTCTATCCATTTCAATGCACAAAATGATGAAATTCAAGGGCTTGCATCCATTTCACATATCTTGTCCCAGGACACAGATTGTGTCTATGACTGTGTTCACAGAACAACCAGTACAAAAGAAATAATTTCATTTGTCTTCACTCTAGTTATCTGGTTTTGGCACTATCATTAAATTAAATAGTTTATATTTGTGGTATAACATAGACATCTGTTCTTATGACTCCAATGTCAAAATTTCACTTTTTAACAACAGTTAATTTGACAAAGACAACACAAAAAAAGAAAATAACAGACCAATATCGCTGATGAACATTGACGCAAAAATCTTCAACAAAATTCTAGCAAATCACATACAACAATACATTAAAAAGATCATATACCATGATCAAGTAGGATTTATTCCAGGGATGCAGTGATGGTGCAACATGTGCAAATCAATCAACGTAATACACCACATTAATAAAATGAAGACTAAAAATCACAAGATCATCTCAATAGATGCAGAGAAAGCATTTGACAAGATACAGCATCCATTTATGACAAAAACTCTGAATAAAATAGGTATAGAAGGAAAGTACCTCAACATAATAAAGGCCATATATGACAAACCCACAGCTAATATCATCCTCAATGGTGAAAAATTGAAAGCTATCCCTCTAAGAACAGGAACCAGACAAGGATGCCCACTTTCACCACTCCTATTTAACATAGTATTGGAAGTCCTAGCCAGAGCAATCAGGCAAGAAAAAAAAATAAAAGGGATCCATATTGGAAAGGAAGAAGTGAAACTGTCACTATTTGCAGATGACATGATTTTATATATAGAAAACCCTAAAGAACCCACCAAAAAACTTTTAGAAATAATAAATGAATACAGTAAAGTTGCAGGATACAAAATCAACATACAAAAATCAGTTGCATTTCTGTACACTAATGACGAAGCAGCAGAAAGAGAAATTAAGAACACAATCCCATTTACAATTGCAACAAAAAGAAGAAAATATCTAGGAGTAAACTTAACCAAAGAGGTGAAAGATGTGTACATTGAAAACTAGAAAACATTGCCGAAAGAAATTGAAGAAGACACAAAGAAATGGAAAGATACTCTGTGCTCTTGGATTGGAAGAATTAACATAGTTAAGATGTCCAAACTTCCTAAAGCAACCTATAGATTCAACGCAATCCCTATCAAAGATCCAACAACATTTTTCACAGAAATAGAACAAGGAATCCTAAAATTTATATGGAGCAACAAAAGACCTCAACTATCAAAAGGAATCCTGAGAAAAAAGAACAAAGCTGGAGGTATCACACTCCCTGATTTCAAAATATACTACAAAGCTATAGTAACCAAAACATCATGGTACTGACACAAAAATAGACACACAGATCAATGGAATAGAATCAAGAGCCCGGAAATAAACCCACACATCTATGGACAGCTCATTTTCAACAAAGGAGCCAAGAACATACAATGGAGAAAGGAAAGTCTCTTCAACAAATGGTTTTGGGAAAACTGGACAGCCACGTGCCAAAAAATGAAAGTAGACCATTATCTTACACCATCCACAAAAATTAACTCAAAATGGATTAAAGACTTGAATGTAAGACCTGAAACCATGAAAATTCTAGAAGAAAACATAGGAAGTACACTCTTTGACAACAGTCTTAGCAACATATTTTCAAGTACCCTGTCTGACAGGACAAGAGAAACAATAGAAAAAATAAACAAATGAGACTACATCAAACTTAAAAGCTTCTGCACAGCAAAGGAAACCATCAACAAAATGAAAAGACAATCTAACAATTGGGAGAAGATATTTGCAAACCATATATTTGATAAGGGGTTAATCTCCAAAATATATAAAGAACTCATGCATCTCAACAACAAAAAAACTAACAACTCAATTAAAAACTGGGCAAAAGATCTGAACAGATATTTCTCCAAAGAAGATATACAGATGGCCAATAGGCACATGAAAAGATGTTCAACATCATTAACTATCAGGGAAATGCAAATCAAAACTACAATGAGGTATCACCTCACGCCCGTCAGAATGGCTATAGTTAACAACACAGGAGACAACAAGTGTTGGAGAGGATGTGGAAAGAAGGGAACTCTCATACACTGCTGGTGGGAGTGCAAACTGGTGCAGCCACTATGGAAAACAGTATGGAGATTCCTCAAAAAATTAAAAATAGAAGTACCATACAATCCAGCTATTCCACTGCTGGGTATTTATCCAAAGAACATGAAACCACCAATGCGTAAAGATACATGACCCCTGTGTTCATTGCAGCATTATTCATGATAGCCAAGACTTGGAAGCAACCTAAGTGCCCATCAAGGGACGAATGGATAAAGAAGATGTAGCATATGTACACAGTGGAATACTACTCAGCCATAAGAAACAATGAAATCCAGCCATTTGTGACAACATGGATGGACATTGAGGGCATTATGCTAAGTGAAATAAGTCAGAGGGAGAAGGTCAAATACCATATGATCTCACTTATAAGTAGAAGATAAAAACAACAACAAACAAACACATAGAGACAGAGACTGGATTGGTGGTTACCAGAGGGGAGGACGGGAGAGAGGAGAGTGAAAGAGATGATTAGACACACGTGTGTGGTGATGGATAGTAATTAGTCTTCAGGTGGTGAACACGATGTAATCTATGCATAAATAGAAGTATAATGATGTACATCTTAAATTTATACAATGTTATAAACCAATGTTACTGCCATAAAAATAAATAAATAAATAAAAACAGTTAATTTGACAAAGTATACCAATGGTAAAAATATGAAATTCAAGCCTGGCTTCTCTACTTGATTATAATTATGACTATAGTTCATATTTCAATCTTATACAATAAAGGAAATACCAAAATTCAAAACATTTGAGAAACTATTATGTATAATAACTTTGTTATAAAGTTCTTTTTTAGCTGTAAACAATTCAAGGGCAATTTGAAAATATCACTAAGCTTTATGTTATCAGGGAAAAAAAAGACTTCACGCTTTTATAGAGTAACCAGAGGCTTTCAAGAGCACACTGTTACTTTGAGAAAAGTGCTATGTTCTAGAACCAGGAATACCAGACCTTTTCAAAAGTTTCTACTTTATTGTAAAACTTAAGTACAACAACAAAAGACAAGCGCCTGAAAAAAAGAGTCCCAAATTCTTCATCCTAATTTTCAGTGCTAACAAGAATTATGTATTTAAAAACGATCAAATCTGTCTATAAAATAGTTAAACACAGGCACTTCTCAGGTTATGAACATCTGACTTGCAGTCATTCACGTAATTATTTTATTCAGTTCAGCCACTATACCAGACACTGGGATTCGAATCGTAAACAAGACAGACAAAGTTACTCCCTCAAGAAACTTACCGTGTCTGGGAGGCAGGAGGTGGGGTCTGCCAAGGATTAGTACTGTGGGAGCATAGAAGAAGAGCACCTGGCCCAAACCAACGGGTCAGGAAAGGCTTTCAGGAGGAAGTGGTGTCTGTGCTGAGCAACTGTGCTTAAAGTTCCATAGCTTTAAGTTCTATGACTAAAGCTCCTGGCCTTTGACAATATTCAGGTACTTTATAAACACTAACCCACGTAGGTAAAGAACCATAGCCCACTGTACAAGAACCCCTTGCAGCATTGTGACATTCTATGACAACATCAGTACACACTATGAGTTTGTGGCTCAGTGAATAATACTGATTTATCTGTCTGTGAACCATCTCCCCTGAATCAGAAAAAGAGCTTTCTGAGCTCCTCATCTACTTTCTGGCCTGTTTTCCCTCTTCTCTCTACTTGAAAGCTTGAAAAGAGCTCCTGTCATCTCTCTTTTTTTATTAAACTTGTTTGTTGAAGTACAACCTACATAACAGAAAAAATGTAGAAATAATAAAATCATCACTGAAAGAATTATCACAAAGAGAAGACACCCACATAATCATAACCCAGTTTAAGAAATGGAATATTACCAGCACCCTTGAAGTTTCCCTTGTGCCCTTTCTCTCCTCCCCAGATGTTACTATTATCCTGATCTCTAACACTACAGTTTTGCCATCCTTTGAACTTTATACAAATGGAATCATATAGCGTATTATTTTGAGTCTGGCATCTTTTGCTCAATATTATGTTTGTGAGATTCATCCAGGATGTTGTGTGTAGAAGAAGGTGATTCATTTTCTTTGCCGTTACTCTATTCCGTTGTATGAATAAACCACAGTTTATTTATTCTAATGTTGAAAGGCATTTGTGCTATTTCCAGTATTTAGCTATATTAATAGCATTATGAACATTCTTGTATATGTCCTTTGGTGTACATATACACACATTTCTGTAGGGTCTACTATACTTAAGAGTGAAATTGCCAGGTAACAGGGTATGTATATGTTCAGCTTTAGTAAATACTATCAAACAGTTTTACAAATGGTTTTGCCACTTCTCTCAGTAGTGTTACAAGTTTCAGTTGCTCCACATCCTTATCAACACTTGATTTTGTCAGTTTTTAAACTTTTAGCCATTCTCTTGTGGGTGTATTGGTATGTGGTTGTAATTTTAATTTGCATTTCCCTGGTGACCACTTAGGGTTAGTCTCTTTTTCTATGTTTATTGGCCATTTGGATATGCTATTTGTGAAGTGCCTGATCATGTCTTTTGCATTTGTGAAATCGTGTTCTTTCTTTTTCCATTGATCTGTAAGAATCTGTAATATATTCTGGAAACAAGTCCTTAGTCAGTTATATGCATTGCAAATATCTTCTCCCACTTTGTTACTTGCCTTTTCCCTTTCTAAACAGTATCCTTCAGCAATATAAGTTTCTACTTATAATGTAGACCAATTTATCATTCTTTTTCTAGATGGTTATGATTTTTATCCTGCTTAAGAAATATTTGCCTACCTCAGGGTCATAAAGATATTCTTATATATTTATGTTAGAAGCATTACTGTTTTACATTTCACATTTAGATCCTAATCCATTTGGAATGATATTTGTATATGATGTGAGGTAAGGGATCATGATTTTTCTTTTCTATAAGGCTATCCTGTTGGATCAGAATGTTTTATTGAAAATTCCATCCATCTCCATTGTTCTGCAGTGCCACCTGTGTCATAAAATCATTTCCATATATGTATGGGTATGTTTTTAGACTACTCCATTAGACTTGCATCAATCCTTACACCAATATCACACTTTCTTAATTACTGTTGCTTTATAATAAGCCTTGATATCTGGTAGAGTAAATCTTCCAACTTTCTTCTTTTTCTTCAAGATTATCTTGACTATTATTGGTCCTTTGCATTTCCATATAAATGTTAGAATCATTTGTCAGTTTTTGCTAACAGTACCTCATCCGTCTCCCTCCTGATAACCTCAGACCACTTTGGAGTGTTTCTCCCCATTAGGACTCTGTATAATAAGAGGCACTAAGTTCTGTAGAGAAGGCATGAGGTACCAGCACGAGGTGTTTCCGATTGAAGGCTGATGGCACTGCTTGAGGAGCAAGCCCTTGATTCTTAGAAACTTGCTTCAGTCTCTTAGAGATTTTGCAAGGAAACATATTTTTTAAAGAGACAACTATTCAGATTTATCTAGAAATATATTTTTATCATAATTGCCAGTGTCATATACTTCTAAAGTCTCAGGATATATTCGGAAGTTCCATTCATATCATCCTTTAAAATCAAGGAGAATCACAAAATTATTAGAATTTAAGAATGCAAAGGGTTTTCTGGGATTACTTTTCTTTTGATTAAATCCAGTTTTACTTGAATATAAGTTTTAAGATGACCAATTTCTCATTTAATCATTTTTGTTTTATATTATTATGAGAACTGCAACAGCATTATTTTCTCTTAGGATTTTAGCTACATAATGACTTTCTTATGTTCTCATGGCTCTGAATACTCAACGCCCACCTTACAAGCAAACTTTAGAAATCCAATGGTCTAAAATTAGAATTCAAGAATTTAGGATTCCAGTTTGGCCTGTGCCATCAAGTATTTATAACTACTCATAAACAGACTTTCTACACATAAAAGAAGAATTATATTGCCTATGTTTCAAACGTTGCATTCACTGAGTGATGACTATAAGGTTAGTACAATCCATTAGACTACAAAGGACTTCAGGACAGGGACTGTTGGATCTCTATGCCTTAAAAATAGTAAAGCTCAATAATTGTTGTTGAATTCACCAGTAATTAATTTTGATCTCATCATTGTTTTTCTGAAGGACATAAGAGAGACTAAGAAAAAATACTTAAATTGAATGGGAAGTTGAGTTAAATGTTAAGTAAGGAGGCTAAATTTCACACTGGGCTTTGTTCTCCCCATCCTGACTGAGGGTGACATATCCACTTAGGTGAGAGAGTAGATGGGGCTGGTCAGTCAGGACTGAAGGGGGAAATGTCAGTCACAGGAGTCTTCATTGTATTTTCATGCAGTGCTAAGCACATGTCTTGCCCACAGCATGCATGCTATGTACACTTGTTAATTTGATCTGAGAGCACTCAAATCTATAGCACTGGCAGCATAATTCTTTACGATACAGTTGGTACCTTTTACAACGTTAACTTTAAGTAAAGCCTGATTTTATATGCCCATGGCTTGGAAGGTCCCTTTTTGTAGGTCATGGGACCGGATGCATATGAAGACAACGTGCCATCCATGAAGGGAGAGAAAAATGTCCCCCGTATACTGGAGTACCTGACATGTTTATGATACTAATTGACTTTTCCAATCATCATTCTCCCTTATACAGAAAGAAACATGCTCATTAATAATACCCAATGTGGACTCTACAGACTTTCAGGCCTGTGAAAGAAAAAGGCTCTCCTACGGTGTATAATAAGACCATTTCAAGGGTTCAGGAATTTGTAGAAAGCCACTCAGAGAAAAAGTTGCTTGAGATCCTGTTATTTTAAATTATATGACTCAGAAAAGAACTATGTTTATATAACAGTATTTTAGCTAAATGTTTATAAATAAATATCCTTACTTAAATTTACAGAATTAATATTAACAAACTCTCATTTATCTGGAACCCAAGCAACCAGAAAGCTCAATCATTATCAAATTCTTTTCCCCCATAAACAGGACTCTAAAATAGCAATAGATGCTCATGACGGTAATCATTCAGACTAAAGATCCCAATGGGCCTCCTGAATAATTTTTTTAGAAGCAATTATTTTTAGTATATGTTTAAAGTTAAGTTCATCTTCTTATAGTCTAATGCTTATAAAACTGGTCACACAGGTAGAGTATGTATATATTGATAACTGGTTAAACAGAAAAATTCAATTAATAAGAAATTCCATATACCAACCATTACATAGAATCAAGGGTTTATTATATTTGCTGCTTTCTCAAATTCAGATGTATCAGTCACTGTGCTTCCTTTCTTGAAAGTCTTTCCCTATCAGTATATTTTTCTCTAAGCCCTAAAATTCCCCTCAAAATATGCAAGTTAATCTTATCCTGTTCTTCCAACATGTAAGCAGTTTCAGTGAACATCTTTTAGGTAATATTTTACTAATACTAAAGTTTACTATTATTGAATATGGGGAAATAAAATGCAAAATCATTTTTAAATAGATCAGCGAAATTTTTAATTATAAGGAATTAAAAAGAAATAGTAAAACTTGAGTTAACTGAGTCTAAACCATTCAAGCTTAACCAAATATCTCATTTTCTTTTTCCACATTTATGATGCCTAAAATATTTTTTACTTTATCTTTTAAACCTACATACACTTCAATTACTAAAACAACTCCAAGGATTCGTGGTATCTGACGCATCAAAAGCTTTTTCATTCATTGAAATAATTTTACTTGCCAAAAGTAAAACTAACTTTAATAGTAGAGAATATCTTGTTAAATAACAATATAAATTCATTGAAGGACATAAGTCATTTTATTAAAATACTTCATAAAATTTACAAACTAGAGCAAAGTGATCACCTTTACATGTCCACAATTTACACGAGAAACTAACAAATTGAGATTAATTTTAACATAAGTTTTTGAAAGAGAATTGCAAAAAAATACATAGAGAGAATTTATTTTCTAATATCTTCGTGTGTACCTGGTTGAAATATTTTTAAAGAGAGAACACAATGCTCTCAGATAACCGAACGAGCTTTGCCTTAAGTGAAGGATTTTAAATATGCTAAAAATAACAGTAAGGACAAAAGAAATCTACTTCACATAATTATATTGTTATGCCATCAAAAATAGATTTTATATGAAGATATAATATTAAAAGTATTCTAAAATAAATTAATTTGCATTTTTGCTCTTAGAAGCTGCTTTAAAAACAACATAGGTTTGTTAATTAGCAGACAATGCACACACAATATAACTATTAAGAGCACGGAGGGTTCTGACAAAACTTTTTTGCTTTTATAAATCTATTTCCTTTCATACCCATCAAATGCGACATGTAGGTATATATAACACTCATCATTCTTTATGAAAAACACCACTCTGACCATACAGGTGAATAAATGTTTTGATATACGGGTAATAGATATAGGAATATATCTCTTAACTTGTAGATCCAAATGTTCCACACCTCATAAAGCTACATTTCCTTTATCTACAAGAAATGTATATATGCATGTCTGTGTATGATATGCATAATGTATATAAATATGTACATTTTAATTTTAGAGTTCAATAATGTATTTACTTAATAGAAGCAGATTAATTCCCATAACTAAGATTCAATAGAGTTAAAAAGATATCTAATTAATAAAAATAGGTCAGCTCTAAAAGAATAAGTTTAACTTATTCATATTAGGATATTCACACAGTGCAATTAATTTACTACTCTGTTATCTCAAATGATAAATAAAGAGAATTTAGTCTTTCCTAAATTAAAAAAAAAATAGGATTCCCAGACTTTGATATTAATTTGAATAAATTATCATTTTTAATTTTCTGGATAATTAATTTGAACAATAACACAAAGGTTGCTGAATTTCTAAATAAACATTTCAGAGGTAGGCTTAACTCTATTTTAACTTGAACCAAAAAACTCGTTTCACTTAGGATTTTGCAACTCTCTAAATTAAATAAAATAATTGGCAGGGAAAAAAGTTTTTTAAATAATCACTTTGACCATTAAAATTAAATGAATAACAATCTTTTTACCTAATGTGGAGAGGTGTGTGTGTGTGTTCTGTGTGTGTGTGTGTGCACTCGTGTGCATAAGTGCCCAGACACACTGATAATGACTCTGCTTCTTACAGGCAAAAGGTGATTCAATCGCTGTAAGAGTAGTTACTTCCTCAGTTCTGAGTTGACTAACAGGAAACCACAGTATTATTCAAAACTCCTTTTTATTAGAGACAGTTACAAAAATCACTCTTTCATAGGTGCTACAATTTTGTTCAAAGCCTCCTAGAAGTTGAATGGCAATGTTAAACCATTAACCACTCAGTTCCTGAACATGAGGAAAATTATGCTTGTATAGCAACTAGGATTTCCTTCCCAAGATTGCAGTGGCAGTAAAAATTAACAATGGATTATTCTTGTAATTGGAGGGGAAAAAAGGAAAAGGAAAAAAAAAATTTCTATAATGTCTTTCTCTCAGATCACTTAAAGATTTGTATTTCATAACATAACACCATAAAATTATGGCTGTGAACACTTGTTTGGGGACATGATTAAAAATATAAGATGGAACTTAAAAGAAAGATAAGCTACTTAAATCTTAAAAGGGAAACTAAAAACTAACGGTAATTTTCTCATGTATCACATTTCAAAGAAGAACCCTTACAGTATAAAGATCCCATGAGTTCATGACAGCTTTATTCTCAGACCCACAAATCAAGCCATTGTTACGTTCTGAAACTGCAGGAGCTGCTGCCACCTATAGGATCCGAACAATAATGGCAGTGTTTTACTCCGCAGTACCCTCTATTGGGGACAGAAATGTGCTGAATGTGTAAGCACTTTTCTTAACAGCAGGTGGCCTCACTTTTGCTACACATTTACCTCAAAGACGTTGGTTTAAAAGCTTTTTCGTGTTTTGTAAAATAAACTCCAACTTCTGCCTGAATCTAAAGTTGCTAGGTGATTTGAGATAGAAAAAACAGCCTTGAACTCTGCAAATTGACTTCCATAAACAGTTTCCTAAAGTCGTTCCTCGGTTGCTAATCTGATGTCACTTAGTGCCATGCTGTTCCAACAAGGCCACAAAAGAGAGAGGCATTCTGCTGAGATGCACTGCAAAGGGACGAGATTAAGGAAAGTATTCATAGCATGTAGAATGCCCGTTACCACAATCAGTCCCATCTTCCTAGAATGTATTACACTCTGTAATGAGGTAAGCAGAAAGCTGACACTTTCTCACGGCATTCTTAGGTAATTTTAAGCAAGGTTATACATTTTAAAAGGTGTTCACTGATGAGGATTCAAAAATGCAAACCTTTATGGGTAGTAAGATGTACCAAAGATGCCAGCATAATTTTTCTTGGAAAAGAAAATAAATTAATTTTTCTATATTTTTATTGTAACCATCAAATGACCAAACAGTTTCCCTTTGTTTTTATTTTGTCCATACTAATTAATTAAAATAGCCAACACCTACATTATCTTATAAGATAATATATTATCTTATAAACCTAAGAAAATCTTGTAACAAGATTTTTGTCTCCTGTTACTCAGAGTCAAGTAGCACTTGTGCTATGAAAATTAATAAATACTGTCTACTATACTACTGACAATTTGAATTCAACAGCAAGATATTGCAAATGCTAAACTCTAAACTCCTGTCTGTAATTACTGTAAATGATAAGAAAAATATGTGGACTGAGGACAGAACAGAGAAACAAAACAATACCCAATCCGGAGCTACGAAAAAGCAAATACAGGTATTATTGAAATATTGACTATTTCTGAGATATTAGACAGATGAATATTGAAAAATTTAGCCAACTATCCAGATGTTTAGCATGTTTCTGTAGGGAAAAACTTGGGATTTGTTGTTGAGTATCATTCAGATCAGGTCACAAAATCACAGATTCCTGGAATATATTTAATATACGCTGCTCTTAATTTTACACATTAAAACTATGGTCCATATAGGTATTTTTAAGGCCATTGAAATAAATTGTCACTGCAGCCTTACATACACTGCGTTTGCCATTTAGGACCGTACATAGAAGCAGTATCCCTCCCTCTGTGTGAGGTAGCTTGTTAACCCTATGAGTTCCTACATGACCATCTTTCACTCGTAATGAGGCCTAGCCTATACCTCCAACCATTGTGAATATGCTTATAGTCCTGAATTTAGGACTATCACCTTAATTTTTTCTTTACATGTCTCTATACGTCTGGCCTGCCACCATCTTCTTCAAAGGACTATTCTGTGCTACTGACAAAAGCTCTGACGGACTGTCAGTCCCTTTCATAGTTGAGAAATGGCAGCTAGGCCAAGTAGAGGAATAGCAGAAGCTATAAATACTCAAATAAAAGTGTACTAGCACCTAAGAATTCTAGGTAACTGGGCTTTAAATCTATACTTTCAAGTTTTTATAAGTGTTTTTCCAGCTACCTACACGAGTTATTTTTAAATTGTTTATTCAATCATTACAGTTTCAATTAAAATATTTTTTTAAATTTCCAAACCATGGTGAGTAAATGTAGTTTTTATTTGTAATAGGGTAAAGTAAATTTATTTGACATATACTTGTATGTAAACAATATCATTGCACTAAAACTAATATGCTGCGCTATAAAGATCCACTGGTTCTCAGGAAGGATGCATGTGTATACCCTAATCCTGGGCTTCTCCAAACTTTATGATGGCATCACGGGTTTGCTCCACTGTGAAGTGTATGTGCTTTCTTAGATCAAATCTCCAAGTTCCTATTAACTCAACAATGAACTGTATCAAACTGGACTTTTATTGTGTTTTTAAAAAGATAGTGATTAGATATATAAATAGACAGATATAATTGTACATGGTAATACATTTTCAGTGTTTTTCAAATTTTGTTTACATATTCTATTTTCCTAAATTCTCTATATCCTCACTATAATGCTTTCTCAGAGTCTATGACCCAGAACTATCTTTGATGTAAATGTGTAAAAACTTTCTTTTATTACTTAAGTCATAAACCACCTGGATAATAATAATAGCTATGATATAGTTTGTACCCACCATCTGTCATGTGCTGGGCCCTGTTTATTCACAAGCATTGATCCTTAGACCAGCCCTATGACATATTATCCCCATTTTACAGAGAAGGAAACTGAAGGACAGAGAAATTATGTGACCTCCCCAAGGCCACTAGGCTGTGGATTACAAATTAAGTGCTCTTTCCATTAAGCAACTGTGGGTATAATTTAATTCAATTAAAAAAAATTATTGAGCAACTGCTACATGGAACACATGATGCTAACACATTTTTTTAATGACTATTTTACAAAATTGGGTCACTTGAAATTCTTAAAAATACATAAAGTACAATAAAAATCTAAATGTGACAAGATTTTAAATTTCACTTATATTCTTGATATACATTATCACACAATAAAATGAACACATTTCACAGCAGAAAAAGGATTTAGCAGCTGGAAAGTATAGATAGTTGATGCTACAAAGTCATTATCTATCCCATTTTAAGAAAATATTACAATATGCAAACCTGTAAAGGGACCCCATATTGGTAATGAGTGGAATCATTTGAATTTGCAATATTCCTAATCTTTAGGGAATTAATAATCTCCTACCTCATTTTTTTTTACAACATTCTTTTACCACTTTTGAAGTGTCTTCATTTTGAAAGCACTTAGGAATAAACAGTTTAAAAACTGTAATTTTCTTTGTAGGTACAGTATTAAATTACAATATCGACTCAAGCACCAAAGAACTACAGCGCTACCCTGAGGACAAAAGGCATTTTAGATGTCTTATATATATTAAGAAGAAGGCTTTTCTTTAAATCATCAAGTAAAGTCATCTCATTCCTCTTTTTATTTTTCAAACCATGATTTAATCCTGTTTTACACAATAAATGAATAATATTTCAGTCACCGTACTGATTATAGAATAAGAAACAAAAGAAAATGTTTTGAAGGATATCCTTAAGCTTCAGTTTTAAGGGACATAGGTAGGTGAGCAGATGGTTCTCAGAGAGTGCAGTCACAACTATTTCCCCTTCAGAAATTCCTAAACAATGATGCATTTTGATTTGAAGGGTAGTACTGTTGATATGCCCACCATATGCCTCTAGTAAATCAAAATGAAAAGGAGATCATGCATGAGGCTTTTTGAATGAAATTTCCCCTTAAAATAGTGGGCCCTTCCCTTTGCAGGCCATCCTTGTAACAACATACACTGGATGCTGCTAGCTTTGCTTTGGGCACACCAGTTGATTCTTTCCAAAATTTCTGCCTATTCTTACCTATGTTTACAAACTCCTACTTTTCAAATAAGGCCCAATCTTATATTCCTTTATTCAAGATAACAAGTTCCTACCATTTACAAAGACTATCTTTTTGTTTTCACGACTTCATTTATCTAATTTAAAATTTAAATCAGATATTAATAAAATTTATTAAATGCTCAAGGGGGGGCCGGCCCGGTGGCTTAGCGGTTAAGTGTGTGCGCTCCGCTACTGGCGGCCCGGGTTCAGATCCCGGGCGCGCACCAACGCACCGCTTCTCCGGCCATGCTGAGGCCGCATCCCACATACAGCAACTAGAAGGATGTGCAACTATGACGTACAACTATCTACTGGGGAGCTTTGGGGAGAAAAAGGAGGAGGATTGGCAATAGCTGTTAGCTCAGAGCCGGTCCTCCTCAGCAAAAAAAGAGGAGGATTAGCACGGATGTTAGCTCAGGGCTGACCTCCCTCACAAAAAAGAATAATAAAAATAAATAAATAAATAAATAAATGCTCAAGGGGATACAAAAGAAACATAGAGCATAATGGATCCTAAACTAATGCCAAATGCTATAGAAAGATTACATTTTGGCTCTTTTCAACTCTCTGTATATTTTTTGGTAAATACTAGAATCAACTTTGTTCAAATAATAATAATATTCCTGAATCCCTTCTATCACTACATCTCAGTTCTTATCATTCTTGTGCCTGGCCGGTATTTCACACTGAGTGTCTATGTTGTTGTTTATAAGCATTCAGTTTACTGAGCCTTCAGTTTTCATAGAGCCTTCTATGTACCAGGTACTGAATAAGGTTAAGTTACTAGTTTGAGGAGATCATATTTTAGCAATATAAAAGAGCAATCATGGAAACAGAGCATTTCAATAGACAGTGTTTCAGTGTATCTATAGTGGTATCAATGCAATTGATAGAGATAACGTACAGTGCTATTTGGAATACAGGGGAGCACTTGGTCTAGCAAGGTGAGGAAGATGAGGAAAGACACCCAGCACAGTTGTTTGCTGAATCTGAATCTGAAGCACTCACTGCCTTAGAGGTTTGAGATCTAATTGGGTTGACAGACATATAGGAATTAAAGAGTAACAGAATATGTTGACGTGGTAATAAATGCTTTTTGAAAAATTTACTCTAGCACATGACTAGTTTTTTCTTTTCTTCTAAATGCTTATCTTCTTTTTATACCCTAAATTTTTATTAAGTTCAAGAGATATTTCACAATTCCAAAGAAGAACTGGGATGTTTATTATGAGGCTCATATACCATGTATCATGTGATGAAATTAAGGAATTCCAAAACAGATCATTCTTCTTTTTGCCCTGTGCTGCAAGTAGGCAGATACTCTACGCTAGTATTCATGTAATTGCTGCTTGATAGCATTCAATTTGGATGGAGCCTCACAGATAATCTCTAAATAGAACAATTGGTTCCAGTTTGCTGCTTGAAAGGCAGTTGTAAAAGAAGAGCACAGATAAATGATGGGTACCCCATTAACCAGAAATCAGCCCCAGAGGACTACGATCCTAGCAAGTCTACCACCTCCCTGGGTAGTTGGATTATCTCTTCATAAACGGTTTTAGCTTTTGTCATTTGAGTGTCTACCACATAGTTTACTTATTCCATATTAAACTGTAAACTACCCAAGGACAGAGGGTTGTTTTTATATTTTGTACTCTCAGAGTATCTACTAAAAAATTCCACACAGAGGAAAATCATAGGATGGAAATGTTTCATTGTCCAGAAGGTAGTTATTCCATATTAAACGGAATTTGTTGTATATAACTTAAATTTTCTCTAGATAATTTCTCTCTCTAAATCCACATTTTAAAATGTAAACTGTTCTGTGGAATTATTTCTAAACTGTACTAAACATAGTGCTCTTTAAAAAATAAAAGTTCTGGTATATAATCCACCACTATGATCCTTCTCCAACAATAGAATTATTTATTTAGATCTAATTTATTAGTGGGTTAGTGTTTAATTTTTAAAACATAGATTATTAGCATTTTGGTAAATAAAATGTAAAATCTACAAATGATGTTTTAATTATATAAACTGTTTGCTTTCTTAAAACAAGGCCTATAATTTTTCATAAAGTGAAACAGAAAGGAAATGCTCAGAAAAACATACTTTGGCCAATAACAATCCACGTCTCTGATTTTCTTTTTAGTAATAATTGATAGTAGGACGTACCACGTGGCAGTTCAACCACTATTTCACCAATGAAAACATTCCTTCTGCCCCTCTCTCCCAAATCCAGGAGGAATTGAAAGAAACATCATGGTAGAGCTATCTATTTAGACACAGTGTATTGGAAGAGTAAAGACTATATCAACCGCTCCTCCGTCTCTCCTCTCTTCTGGTGTATTCCTCACTATGATAACTGAGATGGATTGGTTGTATAGCAATCTCAGGAGCAGTAGGAAGGTCATGTGCAAAGATTTAAAAGCAGTTAGGATACAGCTTGATGATTATATAAGGAGGTAGTAAATGTATATAAACATATCTTATTATTTGACTCCAACATTTAATCTCATCAACACATAACTTTTGTTTTACCTGGAGAACCGAAGTCTGTTAAAAACTAGATCCCAAATTGCTGTTTTCTGGCTTGCATAATTTCAAGAAACCGATCTCATCTTTCTTATACCTGCCTGCCTTCTCTACCAACTGTGGCTCCTACATGACAGGAACTATGTCTTACTGTTTTGTATCCTCCGGGCCTGGCTTACATGGTATCATGTATAAATGTTTGTTAAAATGGAAGAGGAGATATGGAATATTTGCATTATGAATGTTTTAGATAGCATATTTTAGTGCAAAGAGGGTTTTGAAGGCTGATATAAAAGTTCTAACCTTGGACAAGTTATCAGATTGAGCCTCACAATAACAGTAACAAAAGCTACTATTTATTAAATGACTACTATGGTATTTCCTTTATGTACATTATCTCATTTAATCTAACAACAAGAAATAATCATTCAAATGAACTTAAAAGCAAATTTCATGCACTGTTTTTTTATTTTATTCTTTTGGGAAAAATCATAAATAATTCCTTTGAAAATCTTCACAATAATCCCTTGCAGTAAGGTACTATTTTGTCTCCCTTTTACGTATAAGAAAGCCAAGACCCTCTTTGCACTAAAATATGCTATCTAAAACATTCATAATGCAAATATTCCATATCTCCTCTTCCATTTTAACAAACATTTATACATGATACAACGTTAAGTGATTTAACCAGTCACACAGCTAGTCAGTGGTTAAGTTTACTCAATCTAACTACCTGACTCCAAAGTCCATGGAGTTTCTAATACGCCAATTTATCTTCCCAATGCCTACAAAATGGGGATAATGATATCTACCACACAGAGTTGTTGTAAAGTTTACTTTTTAAAAAGTATGTGCAGGGGCCGGCCCGGTGGCGCAAGCGGTTAAGTGCGCGCGCTCCGCTGCGGCGGCCCGGGGTTCGCTGGTTCGGATCCCGGGCGCGCACCGACGCACTGCTTGGCAAGCCATGCTGTGGCGGCGTCCCATATAAAGTGGAGGAAGATGGGCACAGATGTTAGCCCAGGGCCGTCTTCCTCAGCAAAAAAAGAGGAGGATTGGCGGATGTTAGCACAGGGCTGATCTCCTCACAAAAAATAAATAAATAAAAAAATAAAAATAAAAAAAGTATGTGCAAACACAATGGCTACCCATAGAGTAAATATTCTATATGTATTAGCTTTCTTCCTTCATCACCCAATGGATCCCCTTGCTTTGAGGATCTATCTATAATACCTAACAAATACCTACCATTTATATATACATATATGGGTGTATATATATGATATATTTTATATATATATATGATACATATATATGCATATATACACATATATCCCTTTATTTAAATCCACATTCTTACCTTCTATTTATTAGATCTCACTCACACATGTACACATAAATATATGTGTATGCATGGGTATATGGTGTGTGTATCAGCTAAACTAATTCCCGTTTACCTAACTAACCTCTCCTATACTCTATATCTCAAGCTTTCTATTCACATGTACCAACCGTGACATCTCAGTTCCTTGAGTTAATCTTTTTATTATTGCCTTAGTTTAGGCCATCTAATTGTTCCTGGTTATTGCTCATTATCTTTAAATTTACATACAACTCTATCCTCCAGACCACACTACCCACAAGATGAATAACCACAGTCAACGCCAGAAGCAGCAGAAGAGGAGTACCTGAGCCCTGACTGAATGCCTGAACTGCAGAATTGATGAGATATATAAAAATCGTTGTTGTGTTTCACCATTATGTCTTTTTATTTTGGTAAAAAACATAAAATTTACCAACTTAACCATTTTTAAGTGTACAGTACAGTAGTGTTAACTTTATGCATATTACTGTGCAACAGATCTCCAGAATTTTTTCATCTTGCAAAACTGAAACTCTACCCATTGAACAATGACTCCCATTTCCCCCTTCTGCCAGCGCCTGGCAACCACTATTCTACTTTCTGTTTCTAAGAGTTTGACTACTTCAGATTTCTCATATAAGTGAAATCACACAGTACTTGTTTTTTTGTGACTGGATTATTTCACTTAACATAATATCCTCAAGATTCATCCATATTGTAGCAAATGACAGGATTCCCTTCTTTTTTAAGGCTAAATACTATTTCATTCTATGTATATACCATATTTTCTTTGTCCATTCATCTATCAATCAGGACATTTAGGTGGCTTCCACCTCTTGGCTATTGTGAATAATGCTGCAATGAACATGGGTGTGCAAAACTCTTTGAAACTCTGCTTTCAATTCTTTTGGATATATACTCAAAGAGGGATTGCTGGATCATATTCTACTTTTAGTTTTTTGAGGACTCTCCATACTGTTTGCCATAACAGTGGCACCATTTTACATTCCCACCAACAGTTCGGTAGGGTTCCAATCTCTCCATATACTCACCAACATTTGTTATTTTCTATTTTTTTGATAACAGCCATCCTAATGGGTCTGAGGTGATAGCTCATTGTGGTTTTGATTTGCATTTCTCTAATGATTAGTGGTGTTAAGCATCTTTTTATACTTTTATTGGCCATTTGTATCTTTGTTGGGGAAATGTCTATTCAAGTCCTTTGTCCATTTTTAAATTGGATTGTTTGTATTTTTGTTGTTGAGTTATAGGAGCTCTTTATATATTCTGGATACTAATCTCTTATCAGATATCTGGTTTGAAAACAGCTTCTCCAATTCTGTAGGTTTCTTTTTCACTCTGTTGATTGTTTCCTTTGCTTCACAGAAGTTTTTTAGTTTGATATAGTCCCATTTGTCTATTTTTGCTTTTGTTGCCTGTGCTTTTGGCTTGTTATATCCAAAAAATCATTGCTAAATCCAAAGTTATGAAGCTTTCCCCTAATGTATTCTTCTACAAGTTTTATAGTTTTGGGTCTCACATTTAGGTCTTTAATCCATTTTGAGTTAATTTTTGTACACAAGGTAAAGTAAGGGCCCAACTTTATTCTTTTGCATGTGGATATCTAGTTTTCTCAACAGTATTTGTTGAAGAGACTATCATTTCCCCATTGTGTAGCCTTGGCACCTTTGTCAATGATCATTTGACCATATATGTGAAAGTTTATTTCTGGATTCTCTATTCTGTTCCATTTGTCTATCTATGTGACTTTATGCTAGTACCATACAGTTTGATCACTGTATTTTTGTAATATGCTTCAAAATCAGAAAGTGTGAGACATGTAGCCTTGTTTTTCTTTCTTAAGGTTGTTTTGGCTATTTGGGGTCCTCTGAGATTCCATATGAATTTTAGGATAGTTTTTTCTACTTCTGCAAAAAATGCCATTAGAATTTTGATATGGACTGCAATGAATTTGTAGAACACTTGGGTAGTATGGATATTTTAACAATATTAATTCTTCCAATCCGTGAACATGAGATGTCTTTCCATTTATTTGTGTCTTTTAAAATTTCTTTCAGCAACATTTTGTAGTTTTCAGTGTACAAGTCTTTCTCCTCCTACTTAAGTTTATTCCTAATTATTTTATTCTTTTTGATGCTATTGTAAATGGAATTATTTTCTTAATTTTTGCATCAGATTGTTCATTGTTAGTGTATAAAATGCAAATGATATTTGTGTGTTAATTTTGTACCTTGCAAGTTTGTTGAATTTATTAGTTCTAATAGATTTTTTGTGGAATCCTTAGGGTTTTCTACATATAAGATCATATCATCTATGAACAGAGATAATTTTACTTCTTCCTTTCTGATTTGGATGTCTTTTCTGTCTTTTTCTTGCCTGATTACTCTCACTAGGACTTCCAGTACTATGTTGAATAGAAGTGGCAAGTGTGGGCATCCTTGCCTTATTCTTGATCTTAGAAAGAAAGGTTTCAGTTTTTCACCATTGAGTATAATGTTAGCTGTGGGCTTTTCACATGTGGCCTTTATTATGTGGAGGTACTTTCCTTCTATTCCTAGCTTGTTGAGAGCTTTTATCATGAAAGACTGTCAAATGCTTTTTCTGCATCAATTGAGATGATCATGTGGTTTTCATCCTTCATTCTGTTAATGTGGTATATTGCACTGATTTATTTTCATGTGTTGAACCATCCTTGAACTCCAGGAATAAATCCTACTTGGTCATGATGTATAATCCTTTTAATATACTTTTGATTTTGGTTTGCTAGTATTTTGTTGAGAATTTTTGCATCAATATTCATCAGGATATTAGTCTGTAGTTTTCTTGTCTTGTAGTATGTTTTTTCTGATTTGCGTATCAGGGTAACGCTGGCCTCAGAATGAGTTTGGAAATGTTCCCTCCTCTTCAATTTTTTGGAACAGTTTGAGAAGAATTGGTGTTAATTCTTTAAATGTTTGGTAGAATTCTCTAGTGAAGCCATCTGGTCCTGAGATTTTCTTTGTTGGGAAGTTTTTGATTACTGATTCAATCTCCTTACTAGTTATAGGTCTGTTCAGATTTTTTATTTCTTTGTGATTCAGGCGTGGTAGGTTGTATGTTTCTAGAAATTTATCCATTACTTCTAGGTTACAAATTTGCTGGTATATAATTGTACATAGTATTCTCTTACGATCCTTTTTATTTCTGTGGTTTCAGTTGCAATGTCTCTTCTTTCATTTCTGATTTTTGTTATTTGAGTCTTTTCTCTTTTTTTCTTAGTCTAGCTAAGGGTTTTGTTGACTAGAAATTTTTCAATTTGGTTTATCTCTTCAAAAAAACGACTCAGTTTCATTGATGTTTTATTGTTTTTCTATTCTCTATTTCATTTATTTCTGTTTTAATCTTCATATTTCCTTCCTTTTACTAACTGTGGGTTTAGTTTCTTCTTTTTCTAGTTCCATGAGGTGTAAAGTTTGGTTGTTGATTTGATATCTTCTTTTTTTAATGATAGGTGTTTATCATTAAAAGTCTCCCTGTTAGTACTGCTTTTGCTACATCCCATAAGTTTTGGTATGTTGTATTTTAATTTTCATTTGTCTCAAGATATTTTCTAATTTCTCTTGTGATTTCTTCTTTGACAGACTGGTTGTTCAAGATTGTGTTCTTTAATCTCCACGTATTTGTGAAAATTTTCCAGTTTTCCTTTTGCTATTGATTTCTAGTTTCATTCCACTGTGGTTGAAAAAGATACTTGTTATGATTTTAACTTTCTTAAATTTGTTAAGACTTGTTTTGTGGCCTAACACGCGATCTATCCTGGAGGATATTTTGCATGCACATGAGAAGAATGTATACGCGGTTTTTGTGGGATGGAGTGTTCTATATACGTCTATTAGGTCCAATTGGTCTATAGTGTTATTCAAGTCCTTTGTTTCCTTATTGATAGTCTGTCTGGTTGATCTATGCCTTACTGAAAGTGGGGTATTGAAATCTACTATTATTGTGTTACTGTCTATTTCTCCATTCAGTTCTGTCAATATTTGCTTCATATATTTGGGTGCTCTGCTGTTAGGTGCATATATATTTATAATTGTTATATCTTTGTGATGAATTGACCCTTTTATCATTATATAATGTCCTTTTTTGCCTCTTGTGACAGTTTTTGACTTAAAGTCTATTTTGTCTGGTATAAGTATAGCCATCCCTGCTCTCTTTTGATTAGCATTTGCATGGAATATCTTTTTCCATCCTTTCACTTTCAGCCTATGTATGTCCTTATATCTAAAGCGAGTCTCCAGTAGACAGTCATATAGTTGAATCTTATTTTTTATCCATTCAGCCACTCTATGTCTTTGGATTGGAGAGTTTAATCCATTTACCTTTAAGGTAATTACTGATAAAAAAGGCCTTACTATTGTCATTTTGTTAGTTGTTTTCTGTATGTCTTTTAGTTATTTAGTCCCTCTTTTTCTCTCTTGCTGCCTTCCTTTGTGTTTCATTGATCTTTTGTAGTGACATGCTTTAATTCATCTCTCATTTTCTTTTGTGCATCTTCTATAGGTATTTTCTTTGTGGTTGCTATGGGGATTACATAAAACATCTTACAATTATAACAATCTATTTTAAACTGATAACTTCTCTCACATACAAAAATTCTACTCCTCCTTTACATCCCCCCACTTTATGTTATCGATGTCACAAATTACATCTTTTTATATTTTGTATCCATTAACAAAGTTTTATAGTTATTTTTTATGCTTTTATCTTTCAAATTCTATACTTGAATTAAGTGATTTACCTACTCTATTACACTATTACAGGATTCTGTATTTGTCTAAATATTTACCTTTATTGGAAAGATTTATATCTTCATATGCTTTTGTGTTGCTTTCTAGTGTCCTTTCATTTCAACTTGAAGGACTCCCTTTAGCAATTCTTGCAAGGCAGATCTAGTGGTGATGAACAACCTCAGCTTTTGTTTTTTTCCATCATTTTTGAAGAATAGTTTTTCTTGGTTGACAATATTTTTCTTTCAGCACTTTGAATATGTCATCCTACTCCCATCTGGCCTGCAAGGTTTCTGCTGTGAAATCTAATAATCTTATGGGAGCTCCCTTGTACATGACAAGTCACCCTCTCTCTTGCTGCTTTCAAGATTCTTCGTCTTTGACTTTTGACAGTTTGATTATAATTGTCCCAGTGTCAGCCTCTTTGAGTTCAACTTAATTGGAGCCCTTTAACTTTCTTGAATTTAGGTGTCCATTTTCTTCCTAAGATTTGGGAAGTTTTCAGCCATTATTTCTTCAAATAAGCTCTCTGCCCCAGAAAAAAATCTCTTTTCTCCTTCTGGGACTCCCAGAATGTGGATATTGGTCTACTTGATGGTGTTTCATAAGTCCCTTAGTCTTTCCTCACTTCTCTTCATTCTTTTTTTGTTTGTTTCTCTGACTTGATAATTTCAAATGACCTGTCTTCGAGTTCACTGATTCTTTCTTCTGCTTGATAAAGTTTGCTCTTGATTCCCCTCTAGCGAAATTTTCAATTCAGTTATTGTATTCTTCATCTCCAGAATTTCTGTTTGCTTCTTCTTTATAGTTTCTATCTCTTTGTTGGTATTCTCATTTTGTTCATGCATTGTTTTCCTAATTTCATTTAGTTGTCCATCTGTGCTCTCTTGTAGCACATTGAACTTCTTTAGGACAATTATTTTGAATTCTTTGTCAGGTAATTCATAGATCTCCATTTCTTTAGAGTCAATTTCTGGAGATTTATTTTGTTCCTTTGATTTTGGCCATGTTGGCCATGTTTACCTGTTTCTTCCTGTGCTTTGTTATTTTTCAATGTTATTTATGCATTTGAAAAAACAGCCACCTCTCTCAGTCTTTACAGACTGGCTTTGTACAGAGAAGATCATCATTAGTCAGCCCAGTTAGAGATTCTGGGGGCCTCTTAAACTTTTTATGGGGATGTGTCTTCTCTGGGCTTGTGCATGTAATTTCCCAATTAGAGTGGTTGCCAGCTTCTTTTTCAGGAGCTTGTAATCTCTTGCTCCCTCTGGTGTCTGTTTCTGGTACTGCAGGTTCTCTGGCACTGCAGTAAGCCACTGAGCTCTCTTTTGTACTCTGTGGCCCCTAGGGCATCTAAGGTATGCCAATTCAGTCAGCACTTAGAGCCAGGCGGAACAGAAACTAGTCATTGAGGCAGCACCCCCAAAAGCCAGAACTTTGACATACGTTCCACTCGTGTCTTTCTCTCCAGAGGGAGAAGCCCCAGGTTGGGCTTTTCCTCCTGAGCGTGAGCTATGTCGGCTTGCAGGAGGGGAGGACATAGTTGAAATGAAATAGCTTTTCTCACCCATTTCAATATGGCTGTTTTTGGCTTTGAATTTTCCTGCAGTACTGCAACTTCCTAACTGGTTTATGAAGTTTCATAAAGGCTTTTTGGAGAGTATATTGTGTTAAATCAGTGTCTCTGTGAGGACCAAAACCTAGGGCTTCCGATTCCATCATTTTTCTGATGTCACTCTAAGCCATTAAGTTTTGAAGTAGTTTATTATGCAAATCCAGGAACTGGAATAACAACTCAAATGATTGGAAAGACTTAACATAGGGACTGGTGGCATTGATCATGGATGTGATATTACAATAAGACATTCAATCAGACGTTGTATGCTTCCTGGCAGAGAAGAATAACATCCCCTATCAAGTAGCCTAGAAAGAAAGAAAAGTAGGAGAAAGAAAAAGAAACAAAGAAACAAACAAAGAAGGAGAGAGAGAAAGAAAGAGGTTTGTAGTACTGCAGGCTTTGATCCAGCAACAATTCGTGTGTGTGTGTGTGTGTGTGTTCACTGCAATTTTCTTTGCAACACCAAAAATAAAAGGAAGAAAGGAATTTAGGTCTATTATTAGGAGGCCAATTAAAAATGATAAATCCAAACAACAGAATGTTAAGTAGTCATTAAAAATAATAACGATGTTCATACAATGTTCATTGCCATGAAAAAAATCCAAAACCTATTTTTAAGTGAAAAAATGCAGATTACCCAATGATACACAAAATATAAACTCATTCATTTAAAATAATACACAAGTGCATAAACATATATACAGAGTTACCTGAAAGGTTAATTACCAAAATGTTAACAGAGAATTAATAGCTTTAAATGATAGGAATATTAATTATTTTGAGTGATGATTAATTTTACTTTATTTAGCCTTTTTTTTATTGTTCAAAATTCAACGTGTGTATGTATATTGTTTTAAATGTTTTTGTTTTATTTTTATCTTCTAAAAGAAACCTTGGGATATGAGAAACTCTCCATTCACTCAATCATTTAATATCAATTTGATACTTACAAAACGATATTATTGTCTTCTCCAAAGACACAGAGAGAAAGGAAACAAAATTGGGAGTGGAGATATGCAAGCATCTGCTACTCCATTTTATTCAAAACATTATGGAAGCCAGATTACATTCTACCTATTATTAGTAAATTCACTTTCAGAAGAAAACTGCTCATATTTTGGAAATGAATTAACCCTTTCAGAACACAAGAGTAGGAATTATTATGCAAGGATAGAATATGAGCTCATTCTGATGGGATCCACTGAGAAATCCCAGATACCTAGGATAGACAGGGTACGGAACTGAGCAAGGTCAAGGAATTCTGGGTCTCCCCTTACCTCATCATTAGGAAGTAATCATATTGCCATTCTAACTGGTGCTGGATTATACACACAAAGCGTATACTTAGGGCACCAGCAAAGCAGAAGTAGCAAAAGAAATTTTTTAAAGAATTTGATACAGAATATTACTTTGGATATAAACATATAATACTCATTTATATTCATTCATTTAACAAATATTTGTTGGGCACCCTCTATAACCCGAGTTCAGCACTAAGTGCAAAGACAGAGATGAACAAGACAGACACATTCCCTGCCATCCTGGAATTTGCATTTTAATACAGCACACATTTTCAGCTAAACAAATTTCTTCAGGTTGCCAGAGAGTGGGTAAGAACACTAACTCTAGATCCAAACTGTCTAGGTTTTAACCCCATCTTACCCATTTACTAGCCATATAATTCTGGGCAAGTTATTTAACATTTTTTCCCTCAGTTTCCTAACCTGGGAATAACAACAATACCTCCTCTTAGAGTTGTTTAAATCAGTTAATAAATGAGTAAAATGCTTAGAAGAGAGCTGGAACATATATTAAGTACTCAGAAAAAAAATTCATACATATAGAATTTTATTAGGTTTTTCCTAGAGATATCAGTCTGGATTACAACAAGGTACACAAAAGTACTTAAGTTTTCTTTAATAAAAAAATACTTATTTTCTTTACATTCAAAAATGTTTGAGACAGTCTGGAAACCTGGGTTGGAAAAACAGCATCATATTTGATATCCGAGTCTATTTGGCAGAAACATGGTCAGAGTAGACTCCCAGATAAAAAAGGCTCCCCTTAAGAACCTATCACTCTCTGAAATTATGTCTTTGTTTACTTGTTTATCGTGCTTCCTCTGTTAAAAAAAAAAAAAAAAAAGTAAGCTCCAAGACAACCACCACATCACCAGTGCCCGAGATAACGCCTGAAATAAATGAATGCTCATTAAACGTTTTTTAAATGAACAGAGTTCCCACATCACAAAAATGTGAACTTAATAGAATTTGAAGTAATTATTTTTGATTAGTTTGCAAAGCCATTATCCTCAAGCAAAAAGTATAGAACTTTAAATATTATATATGAAAATAATCATTAGTCAAAAATAGGACTGTTCTCCACAGTTGTAGTATATTTAGATAGAAAAAGGGAAGAATAAAAGGAGGAAAGAGTGGTGTAAGTGAGTAGAAGACCCCCTTCTTTATACTACAGAGTCCTCTTAGCATTTGCGCTCCATAAAAGTAAACAGTGTCTCTGGGTTCTTTCCAATCTGGTGTCGTTATTTTAACTTTTGCTATGAAACAAATTAGTTCATTTTCTCTTCTTTGAGAGAAACAGAACTGACCAAGTTCTCTTCATTTTGGTCATAGTATTAATTTACATCTATTTCAAAGCTCACACCTTAAAGGAAACCTGACTTACTACCGGCAGCAAAGTTTTAATGTTTGAATCAAATCACTAAAAAGACTCACAATTTTTTAAAAAACTTTTTTACATTTTATAGCCCCAAGATCCTCATTATCTAACCTGCATAACTGTGCCTACAGTTTAATTTCAAAGAAATAACACAGAAAATCTTTCAATTATACTCTTTTCTTTTGAAACAAGTTATTTACATTTTTATGGAAATTATTTGCTGTGATTCAGGATCAACCACATAATGGAAGTAGTCACAGCTGTTTTTTTTCCCCCTCTTATGTTATCTATAGGTGGAAAAATGAGAAGCTTTGATTATGCAAATTAAAACAGAATCTATTATCTTCCTCCTGATCTATGTCCTGATCCTAGAGGGTTTTTAAGCAATGTTAGTTTCGCACATTAGGAATCACAGTCAGTTAACTACTGCTGCTAACTGATGGGCTATATTTGCAGACTCTATCAGTTTGACCCAGCTTCCAGAGCTTAATGGTCCTCCAGGCTAAAAGAGAAAGCTGATCCATCAGGCTTGCATTAGCATAGAATCACACTCAAAGCTTATTGATGTGTGTTCAGCATAACTACCATCCCAGAACCCAGCTCAGTCCATTATTTTCATTTTATCTCAAGTCATTTGTATGGTTGTCTGCCCCAGTTACAGCTCCAGCAAGACTGGTACTTAAATGAATCTGTGAGAAAGGAGACAAATGCCCCCTGAACTTTCAGCACTTTGCTATCAAGGCTTGCTAACATAAAATATACTAGTACTCTTAGGTCCACTTAGTGAGCAGATCAAGAATAGCCTATTGCAGGGGGAAAAAAAAAAAAAGTCACTTAGTACCCTATTAGCCAACAAGGAGTGTGATGATTAAACGATTTTTTTAACTGTAATTTTAAAGCACTGCTCTGATTTCTGCTGAAAGCTATTTATAAAAAATAAATTTCATAACAGCTACGACTTTGCTGTTTAAATACCTTTCTCTTTTAAGATACAGAACACACACTAAAATAAATGTTCCCAATAATAATACATTTCATCACCTAGGGAAATGTTACATTTAATAGTAACAAGAAAAACAACAATCTATAACAACCAGGCATTTAATGTGCACAAAACCCCATAATAAGAAGGGATTTAATGTGCGCATAAACCCGGTAATGGGTTTGTATATAATCAGGCATTTGAGGTATACATAAAATCACTTTAATTGTAAATCTTTAAAATGAAAATAAAGTGCTTCTGTAACTGTTTTGAATATACAATAACTATTGAAATTCTAAAGGTGGTCTTCAAAAGCATTTTCTATGAATTTAAATAGTGCTTGCGGCTATAATTCTGAGGGGATCTGTAAAGGGTACTATTCCTAAACCTTTCTCCTTTTTTTTATTGAGAAGGACTCTAAGGACTACAAACGTGAAACGACTAGCCCAGATCCCACAGCAAGTTAGTGTAACTAAAACTCAAAAAGTTGGTGGTGAATTTTCAATTTTTTTATCTGTCACTTAAAATTCAGAGATTTTTTTTTCCTCACTGTTTGTCTTATTGTTATGCTTGGGAAGTTAAAACCTAATCTAAGAGTCTTTGTATCCCAGCTAGTCTTCCTCTTTATGTCTATCACTATGGCCTTTGGAAACCTTGTATGACTCCAACTGGGGTGAAAAGAAAGAAAACAAACATTTTAAATAATCAATCTACCAAATATTGCTATGGACGTCTTCATCTGTAATCTCCTTTCATCCGTTTCTCTCATCTCCCTCAGAGAGAGATTAGAGAGAGAATAGAAAGTTAACTTTGTAAACTGTCAAAGCACTACACAACAGCTGACTGTTAGGTTAAAAAAAATTCTGACATTCAGCATTATTCACCATAGCCAAGAAGTGGAAGCAACCTAAGTGTCCCTCGACTGACGATTGGATTAAGAAATTGTGGTATATATATACAATGGAATACTACTCAGCCATAAAAAAAGACAAAATCGTCCCATTTGCAACAACATGGATGGGCCTGGAGCGTATTATGTTAAGTGAAATAAGCCAGAAAGAGAAAGACAAACACTGCATGATCTCACTCATATGTGGAATATAAACCAACACATGGACAGAGAAAACTGGACTGTGGTTACCAGGGCAGTGGGGGTGGGGGGTGGGCACAAGGGGTGAAGGGAGTCATATATGTGGTGATGGACAAACAAAAATGTACAACCCAAAATTTCACAATGTTAGAAACCATTAAAACATCAATTAAAAAAAAAAAATTCTGACATTTACAAGATGAATGACCATCTAAAAACTTCTTTCTAAATGCTATTTTCAATTCTGAGAAACACAGTAAGACTGAACACCACAATCTGCTAAGACTAGACCTTTTCATCTTAAATATAATGGTGGACTAGTAAAGAAAGAAGCTAACTTTTATTGAGTACCCTACTTTGTGTCAGACATTATTCACTTACATTATCTCATTTAAACCTCTGAAATACACCACAAGGTTTGGTTTGATTACTTCTGATTTACAGAGTCTCAAGAGGTGACTCTTGAGCATTGGTTAAAGGTCACAACTCTATTACGTCCTCATGCCGATCTCCAAACTCAGATAAATCTGACTCCAAAATGGGTCATTGCTGTTCTTTATATACCCTTGTGCATGCTGCTCCACGCTTTCAAGGGAATCTTGGGTTCACTGTTAGTTTCCAGAGAGACCATGTTATCTTTCAGCAAGTCGTGGAGGAATTAGCTATCTCAACTTTGTAAAATCTGGAATTTCTGTCTTGAGAAGAGAATTTTCAAGAGGAAAACAGTTACTGAGACTTTCTAATCTATCCTTCTTGATCTCTAGTTTCAAAGACTCTTACACACTAGGCACTTTTAAGAAATATGACTTAAGGCAAGTTGTTACTTTCAGAAGGAGCTCTTGGCCTTCCTTGGTTTTCATCTCTTGGTCTTCCAGAAAGAGATAAATTTTTAAAAGGAAAATCATCTCCATTTTTTAAGTATCCAAAAATACATCCAACCATATATGTTTTTGTTTGTATGCAGAAAATGACTCTGGAAGGATACAAAAGAAACTGGTCATTGTGGTTGCCTCTGGGAGGGGAACTAAGTTGATGAACGCAAGGGATGGGAAGGAGACTTTTCACAGTATATACTCTTTTGGACTCTGAATCATATGAGTGTACTACCCACTCAAAACACACATACATACATACACACAAACATAAATAAATCCCATTCAACTGTCTTTATGATGAATGTTGATCAGTATTAACATTAGCTGCAACCTAAAGCAATAATTGTCTTATGAATTCTATACTTCCTTAAGTATTTTAAATAGAATTTATTCAAATAAAACAGCATAGAAGCTTGCTTGAATGAGTTCGAGTTAGTATCCCAGACAGTAGCTTTGTATAACACATACTTGGGCTGGTGAAACAGGAATCTTAAAACAGGAAAATAGGATAACCGATTACTGATCTCCCAGAAAAGAGGGAAAAGAAAAACATTTCGCCTGAGGATTTCTGATCCAATAATAAGTCAAGATCATGAAAGCAAGGACAGGTAGGCTGCCTCAGCCAAAATATTTTTTCTTATGAGCCCCGTCTCCCCGAACATATTTACCACCAAACCAAAAAAAGGGTAGAGTTATTAGAGGCGATTTCTTTCATTTTTCCCTCGTTGCTTTCCCCCAAATGAGGGAAGAATGACATGTAGAAAAGGTAAAATTGGCTGCAGTTAAATCTTTTCATTCTAATATCTTCTTGCTTCTTCTTTCACAAGAATGTACAAATTTATGTATTAAATTTGAGAATTAGAGGGTAAAAGGGCTTGATGGTCTCTCAAGAAAGATCTAAATGTTCTTCTACAGCAAATAAATAGTTAAATATCAACTGATAACCTATTCTTGACAATTATATAGATTCTGTTATTTCTCTTAGTAAAACACTAGAATGCTTCCCAACTCTATAGTCAGGATGCTTCTAATTATATCTAACCTAAAATTCTTCTACTGTAATTTAAGTCCACCACCACTAGTGAAAATAGTGAACACTTATTTTCACACACACACAAACATAAATATCCTTTCACTCAATTTGGATTTATCAAGTGTCTAATATGTACCAGCAATATATTAGGATTCGTTGTTGATCTTTCATTGAACAAATATTTGAATTACACGAGGCACAATTTAGGTTAGAAGATAGGCAGCATATAGAATGTCCTCTACTCTCAAGGAGTTTACTAGAAGGGTAAAAGCCATGAATTCGATATTTTATAAACTCACTCCATGCTACTTAATATTTATGATGGATAAATATTAATCAAATTGAACTGAGTTCTCACTTTGATTTTCTTTTTTCAAAGTTAGGAATCCTGATAACTTTAGCCTTCAATTAAAGACCCAGTCTTGAACATAGAACATTCAAGCTATAAAAGATTCTGAAATTAATTTTAAAAATTTTAAAAACTTAAGTGTAAGTAGAAAACGAATTTTGAAACAATAACAGTAATAGATTTACGAGTATTAAGCTCTTTCTAAATACCAAGCATTGTTCTAAGAACTTTAAATGTTTAACTCATTTGAACCTTATATTAAACCTGGAAGTTAGGTGTGATTTTTGTCATTTTACAGATAAGGAAACTGTGGCACAAAGTAGTTAAATAACTTTGTCAAAGTTATATGGCTAGTAAATGATGAGGCTCCAACCCAGGCAGTCAGGCTCCCGAAGAATGTTTCTTCACAACTACACAATATTGGCTCTCAAGACACTAGAGTCTATGTAAAGAACTTTTCAATGAGCGCATTTCACTGGACCATATCCCATTAAATTCTTCCAGCTGCAGTGGATGATAATTGGATTGGAAATCTTCTTAGTATCTTGCAAATCACTGCCATCTCATATTTTCCTCAAGCCCTCCACAGTGTATCATGGCAACACAATTTTTTCTTCTCTTCCTGTACCGCTCAGACCTGAAAGTACAGTTCAATGGGTGAGAGGCAGAAAATGAAGCCAGATTATACAGAAAGCATCCACTGGAATTACTGGTGACTTCCTTCATCCTGCCCATCTTCAGAGCTAAGCTTCCTTCTGAAAAATATATCTCTAGACTTGTTTGTTTTTGTGTGAGGAAGGTCAGCCCTGAGCTAACATCCGTGCTAATCCTCCTCTTTTTTTTGCTGAGGAAGACCGGCTCTGAGTTAACATCTATTGCCAATCCTCCTCCTTTTCTCTTCCCCCCCGAAGCCCCAGTAGATAGTCATATGTCATAGTTGCACATGCTTCTAGTTGCTGTATGTGGGACGCGGCCTCAGCATGGCCGGAGAAGCGGTGCGTCAGTGCGCGCCCAGGATCCGAACCCCGGCCGCCAGTAGCGGAGCGCACGCACTGAACCGCTAAGCCACGGGGCCGGCCCCTAGACTTGGTTTTGACATCACCAGTCCTGCTTTCACTTTGCCAATGGTTCCCTTCCCATGAATAATATTACCAAATGTAACAAATTATTTTATTAATCCAACACCTGGGTACCATGGGTGCCTTCTCAAGTTATTCTGTAATCAAGAAAGTGAAAATACCCTTCAGGTACTTGGGCTTGTGTCCCACGATGCCATAGAGAAGCAGGGCTAATGCGATAACGCCCATCTGCTTCATACAAGGTCCTCTAGCCATGGGTAAACCAAGATTTCAAGCGAGTCACTTCACAACAAAATCAAGAGCTCAAAGTTCAGGATACAAACTGATGGCACTGTTGCTAGAAACAATCTTGATCCTGTTAGATGAACAATATCCTCTCTAAGTTTAAATAAAATGTTTATTGAGGTGCACCAATTCTTTCATGTCAAGAAATTCTTTTGACTTGGATACAAAACATTCTAAAGAGTGCAGTAGTGACCTAACATGAAAGCCTCTCAAAAAAATGCTTGACTTGTACATAGATTCATTGCTACATTATGTTTGGGGCCATTATGTCTTTCAAGAGATAAGTAAAATAGAGAAATAGATCAGAAATTGAAAAGTCTGCTGGCTATTAAATATGATTTGCTTTATTTTCCTAATTTAAGGCACAGCCCCTAGGCAAAGCCAGCACTCAGTTGCCAGTCCGTTGGGCATCCAGACGAGGTGCCCTGGAAGCATGGAAGAGTGATGAAGACCCATGATTGGAGGTTTCTGGCAATGTATTTGGAAGGGGATGACTCTGACAATTTTTGAATTTCCACCACTGCTATAGACTTAGGTTCTTTTATTGGTTGGGCCAGAAATAGGACTGTATATTAAGTAAAGTATTCAATTTACTTACTTAACTCACCCAAATTTCATTGAATAATGTATTGCTGTTTTTTTCAGACTACATTTAACACAAATCCTCAATGCGGAACCTGAGGTTTCTATCTTAAAAGCACTAATGATTAGCTGCGCTTACAAAAAATAGCACCTAAACTTCTCAGACAATTTTTGCTGTAAGCAGGAAAAAATTAAATAATTCACTCTGATTTACCCTATCATTTTTTATGGCATGAGTTTAAAAATATACCTATTTTACGTAAGAATTGCAGAACAAGCTTCTCTAACTTTTCCAAGAGTTGTCAAAATCAGATGTTACCATCCCCTTATTCCTGGTAAAAGAATTTCTCTAAAATATACAATCAGGCAGATATTTTCTTTCTTTCCCTCCATGCTATTCTAACTCTTACTTCCATTAAGACAACACTGCCTCAAGCTTTATGTCCATTTCCAAAGACTCCTTTATTTCTAAAAAGCTACTTCTTTTAAACTCTGAAAGACTAAAAAGCAGCATTGAAAAACACCTTTTATAGTCTCTCCTATAGTCATTCTACTAGACTGAATATTTCAACCATGGCAGGAAAGAAAAAGGGGAAATTTGATTTTAAACCTAGGTTCTAGAGATGATGGCTCAGTAATTCATTAAAATATGCATTAAAAGCTGATTCCATACTCTAACAGTAACACCTTCCCCCCAAAATGGACAACAAAATTATCTTTTAATAAAAATGTGTGCTCTATAAACTACATGATAGAAATTTCCTTAAACCAAACTGAATCCATTCTCTATACTAAAGATGACAAAAATTATCCCACTAGCTGAATTTCATTGCCAAGCTGTCAACTTGAATTTCTTCTGTTTAAAAATAGCTGTTCATTACATTCAGTAATGGGCTGTCAAAGCACTACAGCACTGAACCTGTATCATACACAGAAGCAATTGGGCAATGTGCATTATTATGTTTAGATTACTTGCATTCTTTACAAGACCCCTGGGCTAATTTTAAATGAGATGGTTCACTTGAACTAAATCAAAATCTGTTTTATTTTACCTTAAAGCTAATACATATTTTCCATTTATAACTCACTAGTGCAAGCATTAATAGCAGGTAAGACAAAAAACTCATTGACTATATATGTGAGTATAAGTAAACGTGCACATACGCATGTTTATGGCTTTGTATGCTGCTATGCTCCCTATAATCACATCTATTTTTAATAATAAATGATTGAATTACAACACAGGGCACACCAAATTAAATAATATGGCCAATATGTGAGCAAGCATTGTCGTCTCCATGAATACATGATAGATTGTTAACTGGAAGCATCACTCCTGTAGCATATAGTCTTTGATATTTTAGCATAGTGAATCAATTAGACATCTTTTTAACTAGCTAATGTATAATAATTCACCATATAATTTAGCATGGGATATTGTGAACAACTATAAAAAAAGCACATAAAACCTGCAGCTGAACCATTCTTCCACAGCATGATATCATAACCCCAAAGACATGCAATAATGGCTACAGGATCCCAAAGAGATGGTAACTAAACTGATCACAGATGACTTATAAATACAGCTAATGAATGCAAGGACCAGGTTAATGATTTTTTTATTTTCATGAGTCTTTATTTTCATTAATAAACAGAAGCTACTAGTAGAGTTGTGTGAGAAGAGGTCACAATACTCATAACATTAAAAACAAATTTTACTTTAAAAAAATCATCTCTAGAGTCCTTCCTTGGAATATCAAACAAACTTACAAACTCCACTGTTGGTGAAGGTAAAATAAACTTCAGTATTTCAGTAAGATTAAAGCTCTGCATGCCAAGTTTGCCAAAAAGAGATTTCAGAGCATGAACAATAGTAATGTTTATTTATTTATTTATTTTAAGCTTGTTTTAAAAAAAGGGGGAAGGGGTTGGACATACACAGATTACATTTCAACGTTGCTTCTATGAGTCACCAATACATCAGGCACACGTGTGGCAAAGAGTTGAATGAAAACAACGAGAAAAACACCCGAAAGACGCAGCTATTGTATTTATTTACTTTAAGGACAAAATATTCTAAAATCTGAGATAATGAGCACTATGCCTAGCTGGAAGTTTAGTAAGCATGATTTATCGATGCTCTTCACACTCCAAAATACACTGGAAATAACTAAGAAAATTTACTCTATTGTAAACTAACTCAGGTCCTCATACACATTCACATTTTATTCCTAAAACTCTCCAAACACTTCATTTCATTATGGCCCCTTTAACAACACAGAAAATGATTCCAGCTAAATACTCTACCCTTTTTTTTTTTTTTTTTTGCTGAGGAAGATTCGCCCTGAGCTAACATCTATTGCCAATCTTCCTCCTTTTTTGCTTGAGGAAGATTAGCCTTGAGCTAACATCTGTGCCAATCTTCCTCTAAAAAATCCACTTTTGATGTAATTGCCCTGGTTCAGTTAAAAATGCCCAAATTAGCTTTTTCAACCACCAACCAAAGATGAATGGGGTACAATGAACAGATTTACAATTAAGAATCAGTTTTGTGTTTTGCTAACTGGTTAAATATGTGATATTACCAATACATAAATTATATTGCATCTATATTGCTTTCTCAAATAAGTAGAAGAAAATTAAAATATTATATTTTTTTCAAAAGTGGAATAAGTTATTTTGGCTATTTGGCTATGACAGTCAATCAAAATAAAGCTTCTCTCCAAAATTTTATTATGAAATATTTTGAATATATAGCAAATGTGAAAGAATTTTACAGAGAAGACCCATATACCCACCACCTGGATGCATCATTAACATCTTACCATGCTTATATTATTACATATCTATCCATCTGAAATAGAAATTTTTAATAAAAAATTAACATATTTCATAAGAATAAATTAAATAAAGAATAGCAAAAAGAGTATAATGCTTTACTGCATAATGTACCGATAAGGATAACAGTTACTGCTTTTGATTACAGCCAGATTCTCATAAACGAACATCTCCATTTTTTAAAACTATGATATCACTTTGTCTTAATAGAGACAACTGCATCTAAATTCTATATTAGATTCTGACTGATAATTATCTTAATATGAAAGGCAAGATATGACAGTAACAGTGAAACGTATTTCATCACTTGGAAAGAATACGGACCTCCAAGAAACAAAAATCTTTTCAGTTTGTGTTTGAGTTACAAAACGAGAATTAGGGTAATGATTTTTCTAATCATTAACGTATCAGAAACAAACTATTCTAATTCAACAATATGTCTAGTATAGTATGTGTACATTATGAAAAACAACTATTCTACTTCAAATCTCTACTTCAACAAAAGAATACCACCCATGGTACTCTCTCTAGGAATTAAATGTGTTTCTTTTGCTACAATAAAATTATTTTCTCATTAACACACACAAGATTCCAGCCCATTTAGGGAGTTTATATCACTTCCGCTTTTCACTTATTTTATTTATATGGGAAATAAGTTTTAAAATTTGAGCCACAAACAAGAAAACCAGCTTAGCCTCTAACTTTCATTTTCTCAGATGAACACTTGCAAAGAATGTTCAGTACTGCTTCCTCAAATCCTTTGATTGGGCACTTCCTGCAAAACTTCAACAGGTCAGAGAGCACAGGGATTGAAAAACAATAGGGAAAGCACATTTTTAATGCTCAAATAATCTTTTATAAATTAAAGACTTAAGTGGGAGAAAAATCCCTAAATCTCAAAGCCCACTATTATTTAAATAATTTTTTAACAAGTATTAATGGGAGCTAGAACATTGTGATTTTGTTTTATTGAAATGTTTTTCATACCCAAATTATTCTGGGCTCTACACAGAAATAGTGAATTGCACTTTTTATTCCCCTTTTTTCAAATGATATAAAAGTGTATGCTAATTAAAAGTAAATACGTTTTTCAATATTTATTCTCCAAAGTTGAAAATAACTATAATTTGAATATTTGGTTTTGAAACTATACATGAACATGCATGGGTAAACGTGTACCTAAAAATATGTTAGTGTATACAAGATATTCTTAATCACCATAAACTATGTTTAAGCAAGTTTGGAATGCTTCATACCACCTTTTAACGTTTTTATTTGTTGATGAAACAACGTTTGGCGTAATTAACGGTAAGATCTTCAAAACTCAATGACTGAAAATAATTGCTTCTCTTTTCTATCCTGAGTACTCTGAAGCCCAACCTAAAGATTTAGAGCTGACTGGACAAATATAAAGGATGTCAAAAACAGTGACCGCTGACATGCCATTCAAGGCACATGGAAGAGAGTTCAGGCTTGAATGCCTCTAAACTGTTCACTGGTAAGATCAGCTATCAGTGAGACACAGTGTAAGTCAGCATTATTCACTGAGCCTGCTATGACCTTAAAATCATTGCTCCTGGGGCATGTTCATCCACCAATTAGTTTATATGCTCACTGGAAATCCACAGCTCAGTAAATGCACTGGTATCTCATTCCACAGTGTTGATGAAGTGTGTGTGATGGCTTCTCTTCACAACTTGACCCCGAAAGCTGACCCCCAATCTGAAGCATTCGAGTCACTTGAGCACCCCTTAGTTATCACGGATTTTGATACTTTACTTAAAAATTATCATAGTTTAACTGATTTGACAAACACAAATGTTATGGTGACTATGAAATGACATGTAAAACAAAGTAAAAATCAGAACTGAATTTTCTAGTTTTATTCACAAAAGTGTTATGTCAGATATTTGTTAATACTATTGAAAGAAGAAATTTCCTTGCTGTTTTTATACAATTATAATTAGCACAAATCTGTCAATCCTATCTTTTCTAAAATTTTGAAAAATTTCTCCTTTTGGGTAGGGTAAAGTCCAATGAATAAAAGGAGGCATATTTGAAAAATAATTTTAAGATGACATGACATGATAAAAGGTTGGATCTAGAGAAAAAAGAAAATAATCAAGTTTTCTAAACATCAAGATATAAAAACTGAGGGTACAGCAGAAATTGGATATTTGAGAAGGGAACCAGTGGTGGGTCATACAAGTAAAAATGTCCTGAACATAATTGTAAACAATTAAAAAAAAATTACAGCTTGGAGGTATATCATCAGAGAGATCGTTAGTTGAAATAACATGTATGGGTTTATTTTCAAATAACTTGAGGATAGAGTTCGGGGACAAAACTGTCCTGATTCTTCCTCTTTAGGTTCCCACAGGAGGAGAAAATGTTCCCCCACTCTTTCCACAAAGGAAGAAGGAAACTAAGGAGTCAGCCTTTAAACTAATTTGCAACCTGCTTCTCAGAAAATGATCCAATTGAAGTGTTTGGGTTTTTTTAACAGCTTTATTATTATGGCCATTTACATGCCATAAAAGTTCACCCATTTAATGTGTACAACTCGATGGTTTTGCATATATATAGAGTTGTGCAACCGTTGCCACAATCAATTTTAAAACATTTTCACCACCCGCAAAAGAAACTCCGTATCATTTAGCACTCACTCCCTAGTCCTGTGCTGGAGGCAACAACTAATCTACTTTCTGTCTCTATAGATTTACCTGTTCTGGACAGTTCATATAAATGGTATCATAAAATATGTGGGCTTTTGTGACCGGCTTCTTACACTTAGCATAGTGATGCTGAGGTTCATCTAGCTTGTAGCTGTATCAGTAATTCATTCCTTCTTATTGCTGAAAAATATTCCATTGAATAAATATACCACATTTTGTTTATCCATTTACGATTGAGTTTTATAGCAATATAAAATAATGCCTGAGAACCATAGTTTATAACATACGCTCACAGATAATCATTAGTGCAAAATCCCCTTATAGATGTGAATTACATGTCACATTATTTGTATGTGTGTGCTCAGTTGGGTGGACTTGATTGACTTACAGAATTAGTAACATTGATTTATAAGATATAATACACAAAACTGCCAAACTCTAATAACACCAAGAATTAATAGTTTTGAAAAGTTAGTGAAAATATTCACAGAGCAATACTTAATTAGTTAAATTAAATATATGTATGCCCCATGACCTAGCAATCCTACTCCTAGGTACATAGTCCAAAGAAATTCTCACACAGCATCATTTGTTGTGGTAGAGAATTGAAGGCAATCCAGGGGAGTGGATAGGCAAATTGTAGTGGATGCTTATCATGAAACACTATGTATTTACCAGATGCAACAAAGTGAATGAATATGGAACAATGTGGGTAAATCCTGTAACATATGCAGCAATGTGGATAAATCTTGTAACATAATATTTAAAGAAAAAAAACCCAAGAAAGAGAATACAATCTCTAGCATAATACCCATTATATAAATTCACAATACATAGACAATAGAACAACAGTAGAACTTTAAAAGAAAATAAATTAAAATTATGTACTCTTATCTTAAATGGTTCAATGTACCAAAATTTTGTTCATTTATCGGAAATATGAGTTACATTAAAGAAAGAACCCTAGGTAGTCAAGTATAGACTGCCTTTATAAATGCTAAAGTGGAAAAGGAATAAGCAAAAGCCCAGATGTGGGAATCATCAATATGTATGACAATGAAGGTAAAGACACAGGTGTGGCCATAATTCCTTGTGGTTATAATGAGGAGCGACAAGGCCAGCCCCATGGCTTAGCGGTTAAGTGCGCGTGCTCTGCTGCTGGCAGTCCGGGTTCGGATCCCGGGCGCGCACCGACGCACGGCTTCTCCGGCCATGGTGAGGCCGCGTCCCACACACAGCAACTAGAAAGATGTGCAGCTATGACATACAACTATCTACTGGGACTTTGGGGGAAAAAAATAAATAAATAAATAAATAATTATAAAAAAAAATAATAATAATGAGGAGTGACAGAAGATAAACTTTAGTGCAAAGATTGTGATTGATGAAAGGCCTCAATCTGGACCAAGATGTGTATATTTGATACCACAAGCCCATGGCAGCATAGAGAGTATACAAGTGGTAGAAGACAGAGGTGGAAGGAGGCCACAGGGTCTGAACTTAGGTTGTTGAAATGAATGCGAGTATAAGGGAAAGAACAAATCCAGGAGACTCTGAGAATGAAAATGAACACCACAGAACCTGGCACATAATTGACATTCAATAAATATCTGTTGACTAGATACAGATTCTGCAACCTTTCAACTAAGAAATTTCACTTTCCCCAAGTATTCTCAAACCAAACACAAAGACCAACTTATTGATGAATCATATTACCAAGATCCTCTCTCTTCCGGTAAACATCACCTCCCATGAGATTAAGACCCCAAATAAGGGGGTCTGTTTCAGGCTTTCTCTACCACCAGGCGAAGAATAAGATGTGCTGAGGAACAAGCTCCTTAATATCAGTTAAGGCCTCAAGTGCCTCATCATGCCCCCTTGCTGATGTCCCACACCATTCCCCAATCCCAGCCCATAACTATAACTATAACTACAATGCTAATTACATGCCATGCTCAGGAGCCTCTTGATACTTTTATATGTTTAGCTATTGGTGTATAAGGGAGAAATATTGCTTAAAGGAAGAGAAATCTATGCATATTAAGCTCTTGTTCATAGTTCAGCAAATGAATTCTTGTCTCAAAGCTACATATAATAATGGACATTCTGTTATCAAGTCCTTCTTTAGTCTCTTTATCATCATCCAGATGTCTCTTGCTTTGAGGTTACTCATGTTTCAATCAGTCTTCTCTTCACACAATGTGTCCTTCCCTGACTCTAAACATTGTTGATTTCTCTCATTCCCAACAAATGCCGCCTTTCTTTGGAAAATTTTACATTTGATAATAATCAATTTAGCACTTAATTTTGTATTACCCTGTACTATTTTTTGTTTGTTTTAGGTTAAATAGTGAGAGTATGCAATGGCTATGTGGTCAGATGGAGGATAAGGATGTCTTTCTCAGAGAGATTACAAAAGTTCTACAAAAGAATGCAAGTTATAGGAGTGAGAGAGGATTCAAAGTATCCTAACACTTCAAAAAGTAGAGAGATCAGTGAATGGGACTATTAACATGGACTTAATTTTAATCAACATCTTGAAGTTCCTAGCAGCATCTGGCCTCTAATACTGCTTTATACATTCTAACTTTACCTTTCTGGGGCAGAATTCATTATTATAATAATTATTATTATTATTGTTATTGTTATTAGGCAATAAAACATAGTGGTTAAAATATCCCATAAGTCAAACCTTCAGAGATGACTGCAGGCCCACGTGACATCTTGACTGCAATCTCATGAGAGACCCTGAGCCAAAATCACACGGTTTAGCTCTCTTGAGTTACTGACCCCAAAAATTGTGTGAAATAATAAATGTTAATTGTTGTTATAAGCCACTAAGCTTTGGGATAATTTGTTATGCAGCACCAGCTACCTAATACATTCTACCCAGCAACTTCCCCTTACATCTCATTGGCTAGAATGTGTCACAAGGTCACCCACAAGCTACAAGGGAGTCTAGACAGTATTTTCACTGGGCACATTTTTGCCCTAAACAAAACCTGAGTTCTGGTTCTGTTATTTAGGAAGAAGAAAAGAGGAAATGGACATCAGGGACACAGCTACTCACCTTCTACTTCAATTCAGTCTTTTCCAGGAAGAAAAATGGTCTTCAGAAAGGAAGAGAAAGATAAACAACAGAGAAGAAAATGCAGCCTACAATAAGTAAGGAAATAATAGAAGATCTAATAGCTGCTTTAAGAGGGTTTGAATCTCCAGACAGAGCAATCTACATTCCACCACGCTAACTAAATTTAAAACTTGTTTCTGCAATCCTGTCAGTAATCACACTGAGGATTCATGATAAATGGGAGAAAAAAAGGAACGAAGAACATGGAAATGCTATTTTGATTTTTTGAAAAAGATAAATAAGAGTATACAAAAAACCTGAAGAGTAGTTTAACATCTATGATAAAATTCTGTAACAGATTATTAACTAGGTGGTTTATACATGTTTAGAAAATAATTCACTGTTCAAGAGACAACAGACATGTGCTAAGAACAAGTGTGGGAAGTGGTAGAAGGCTCTTTCTTGCCCCTAACCTTGCCCTTGACTTTTCAATATTTTTAGCAGTGACTTAAGACATAAAATGGATGCCTATCAAATGCTCATGTGACACATCTGGGAATGATACATATAATAACAGAATCAAAATTTTAAATGATCTTGACAGCTTACAATACTGTCATTCATACATCCAACAATTCTAAGAAGTTATTTCATGGATTTAATTTTCGTCTCCTCAAAAAAGATACTAAATTCATTGGAGCAGGATTGAATCACACGCTTTTTCAAAACCTCCTATGGTATCCAACACAGTGTTGGCAACATAGAAGGTATTTCATTAACATTTAGGGAATTGAGTTGAACTGTATCAAGTACATATATAGAAAAGTTTAGAATAAATCTGTCACCTATACAACATAATATCCTCTCACTTTTCCCTCAGGCCCTATGATTTATCTCCTTCAAAGATCTCTTCAAAATCCAATTTTTCCAGCACACCCTTCCTGAGCTGCCTTCAGTCCTTTAAAGAAAGACTGCAATGGATAAAACTTTACAAGATATTTAAAAGCCTTTGCACTTTTTTCTTTATTTATTTTCATTTCAGTGTTATGTCCAGTCCAAGCTCGCGAGGCAGCTTCAGCAGTGTTTTAAAGCTTTTCCCACACATATGAAGTGAGAACAGATGCACACCCCCTTTGCAGAGCTGTACAACATAACATTTTCTTGTTACAATTCAATATCATTGCAGCAAGATAAGCACACCCCATAGTCTAATTTAACAGACATGAAGAAGTCAAGCTCTATTGTTCAATGTCACAGCCAGCCAACCCTGCATGATCAACCTTTATTCTTTTCTGGCTTCATTATGAGGATGATGCCTTTCAACTGTGGTGACTAAACCTGTTAAACTACAAAGCAAGAAATTTATAGAACCTTTATAAGAGTAATACTGAACAGCTTAAATGTAAAACCTACAATTAAATTCCAAAACTAAGCACTTCACTCCCAAGAAAATGCTAAGCAGTTCTTCAGCAACATTCCTGATTTACGTACCCCAAAGATGACAGGACTTATATACATACATGCTGCAGTGATATTAATAGGAATTCTTCCAAGTAATGCTCAATATAAAAAATGGTAATATTAACCCATGCATTACAAAACTAATAAATTGTCCCTTAGCATACCAGGAACAGGAACTATGCTTTTTCATTTTCAAAAAGCCTCCTTTGTCAGATGAAAAGCCCCAAGAGTAAAATATTTCAGTATAGTTCAGTGATAACAATGGATATGCCATTAGATTACCATACAAGTGAATAAAGCACCAAATGATAGCGAACATTTTTTCACACTTTAGATTTTGATGTGAAATGAGTCTAATTATTTATTCATAGACTTTTCCTCTAAGGAGTTCAAGGCACTATATTTTAAATCTTCAAACACATATTTCCTAAGCTCTAAAATCTACCAGGTAGGACAGGAGAACATGTGGCAGGGAAGAAGATAAAGAAAGGCAGCACAAAAGAAAAGGCGGTTGGAAGAACTCAAGCACATGTCAAGCACAAGGTGGTACATTTTATTCATTCATTTATTCTTTCAGTCATTCAAACATTTATTGAGCACCTTAAGTCTAGGTCTGTGTTAGATGTTAAGGATATAAAAACAACCCCTGCTCCAGCTCACTTAGACAAAGAGATGACAGACGTATAGAGTGATAATTACAATATGTGCCAAGTGCTGTAATAGAAGGATAAACTAAGTACTGTGGGAGCATAAAGGAAGGAACCACAGGCCTGAAGGAATTTGGAAAGGCTTTAACAAGAAGGCAGCATTTCAGTTGTATCTAAAAGACTAGTAAAAGTCTGTCAGAGGAGCTGGCCCGGTGGTATAGTGGTTAAGTTCCCGTGCTCCACTTCGGCGGCCTAGGGTTCGCGGGTTCGGATCCCGGGTGTAGACCTACACATTGCTCATCAAGCCATGCTGTGGCGGCTTCCCACATACAAAATAGAGAAAGACTGACACAGATGTTAGCTCAGGGACAATCTTCCTCACCAAAAAAAAAAAAAAAAAAAAAAGTCTGTCCGAGAATTGAGAGGAAAATCTTCAAGGCAAAGGTAACATCATATTGAAATGTAAGTTGTTGTCAAAGAGTTTGACCTGTTTAGAGAGGGTTCAGAAATACAACATGCCTTACAGGCATGTAACCTTAGAAATCATAGGTTTCAAGTTTGTTCTGTGAATAGACTCCAAGGGAGCCATAATCACGAAAACTTTGGCACTAGATTAATCAATGAAACACGAACAGATATAAACAATATATATAGTTATATACTATATAAATACATAGTTTTGTTATATATGTGTATATATATTATACGCAATCATGTACCGCATAAAGACATTTGGTCAATGACAGACAGCATATATGACGGTGGTCCCATTAGATTAGTACCATAAAGCCTAGGTGTGTAATAGGCTATACCATCTAGGTTTGTGTAAGTACACTGTATGATGTTCACACAACAACAATATCACCTAATGATCTATTTCTCAGAACATATCCTTGTCGTTATGAAGCGTATGACTGTAAATATTTGTTATATATATATATATTTGTTACATATAAATTTGTTTTATATATATATGGATACAAGGGAGTTTTATATATATATATAAAACCAATATATATGTAACAAATATATATATTTATATACACACACATACACACACACACTATTCTAGGGGAAATTATAACCAATGCTATTGGGCTCTGATCTGCCCTCTGCTAGGGCCACTGATGCTTCTGCAAGCCAATTGGCAGAGTTAGGTCACACACATCTTCTCCTTTGTTCACCTCATCTACACAGTTCCTTCTTCTGTTAGCCTGAAGTCTCTCAAGGGAAGATGAATATTCAGGTCAGACTCTGCTGATGTTCTTTACCCCCTGCTACCAGCATATCCATTCAGCAGCAAGGGTGCTACCTGCTTCTCAAGGGTCAACTTGAAGGCCAGCCCAATATCTTTTCTCTAAAGTGCTAAGGGGCAGCCTCTTTTGCTCCCCATCAATCCTGTTTATAGTTGCACACCACAGGTGCTGAAAGAAAAAGAAAAAAAAAACCCATAGCTTAAGTCTTAGAAGTCCAGATAAAGAGGATATTTTCCTTGCCTTTATATCATTTCAAGTATAAAAGCTCCCATGTCAAAATACACAGAAAACTGTGGCTCAATATAGAATAGATATAAAAAGGCAAGAGTGATTTGTAGCTGTAATTTCCCAAATCACCTTCTACAGTAAAACTAGTTGATATAAGAATATATACCTACAAAGTTATAAGGCAGAGGACCTAACACTTCCTAAATTTGAACTATTTCCATATCAATTTACCAAATTTAAAAGGTATACAAGGGAATTATATTACTCATTCTATGTTGGGTTAAAGAAAAAAAAGAAAAGGAGGGAAAAAAAAAAAGTAAGAGATGGTTAACCATACATTCTTGCCTTTTTTATACAGTTAATCATGTGTATTTATTGAATATACAAGAATACAATATATACCATGGAGGAAAGCAAAGACAGAGTCTTAGTTCTCAAGACTTGTCTATTTGCAAACTTGATGACACAGGCTGAGGATTAAGACCTCAGAGTCATCATTCCATTGTAGCCTGGATCTTATCCCCCAACAACAGTAATTTAGGAAAATTATTAGTCATAATTCAAAGGCCAAAGAACTTTCTAATCCCGAAAACTCATGATATAGGGAAAGAGTAACGCTTTATTTTCCAGTAAGTCAAATCAAAAGGAATGAACTTCAAGTATCCAGAAACCTTAGACTGAAAAAGAGACTTGAATATAAACATGTATTAAGACACAAGAAAAGTGTTCTGATATTTAACAAGGAGTAAATAGGTGGGGGAAAAAATGCTAAGGAAGTAGAACCAAAGGAATATATCAAAGGGGAGAGCATGACCTGGTAGATCCCTGAGGTGCTGGCCAGGTAAGCACAAAGTATAATGCTAACATTCATCTCACGACAAGGAATTCAAATTGCAGGAAGTGGCGAGGCTAATGTAAAACAGGCCATTTTGAGAAAAGAGCAAGTACAGGTTACAAGATGAATGGAGAATTCTGACTACTCCAAATAAAAGAGGAATCCTGTGAGAAATAATGCCAAGATATTCAAAATGGGTAATGAGAAAAAAATAAGGAAGAGAACAAAGGTTCTACAATTAGGATCAGTATCAGTAGCATAGAATTGTATGAGTGTGAGATTCTTCTGAGGAAAAGGTGTGTTGGACTGTTGTCTTAATAGATCTTTCTGATAGAAATGTTCTATATCTTCCCTGTCCAATATGGTAGCACAAGCCACATGTGGCTATTGAGCACTTGAAATGTGGCTAGTAGGCTGAGGAACTGAATTTTTAATTTAATTTTTATTTTATTCACCGAAATTTTATTTTAATTTAATTAATTTAAACAAATTTAAAAAGCTATGGGGTTAGTGGCTATCATATCGTACCGTGCAGCTTAACACTTAAAGAGTTTGTGTATCTGTTATAGAGGTAATAGTGGAAAGAGTACATGCTTTGAAATCAGACCTGGGTTTCAAATCCCAGCATTGACACTTACTAGCATTTACTAGCATGGTACCTTGGGGCAATCTGAATGCCAGGTTCTTCATTCAAAATACGAGAATAATACTGTATTTTCTATTACCGCTACCAAGATCCTTTCTTTCTACGACTTCCCTGATGTCCTGAGGTAACTTAGAGAAGGAGAGCTCAGTCTGGCTTTCAGAATCTTCGGAAACCTCAAGGAAAACATGGGCTGCATTAGAATCATGGGACCAGAGGATACACCATTCCAAGCCTAGCTCAAATGAGTACATTTTGATAAGACCTACATAAGTCAAAACTCCTTCTGCATTCCCTCCCACTTCAACTCCACCCATTCCCCTATTCTCACTCTGATCCGCACTGTAAGAAATCCTATCCCATCACATGGAAGCATTATCAGAAAAAATATGAAGCTTGCACCTGCCAGTGAGACCTTTGCCTCCAATTAGAAAACGTTTATCTTCAGGGGTTTCATTCAGTAACTTTATTGTTGGCTCCTTACACTTCCTGACTTATAGCACTTAAGAGCCTAGAAAAGTTTTCAGATGGATCTAGGTATTCCCAGTATATTGGCATCTCTTGAATCCAACACCAGCAGAGGGGGAAGCAACTAAAACCAATTCTACCAAGAAGTTTTTCTATGAAAAGGAACCAAAAAAGGAGATGGGTGGCAGAGGAGTAGACAGTAGCTAGAATGGAAATGGGATCAAGAGAGAATTACTTCTAACAAGGGAGATACTATGGCATGCCCGTTTGCTGATGAGAATGATTATAGAGAGAAGGGAAAATTAAGGATGTAGAAGAGAGAGGACTAAATTGCAGGATAAAGTCAACTAGGCATATGAGAAATAATGTTGTATGGTAAACTCTGACCTCAAATGAGAGTTCGGAATGCTTTAATGACAGCTGATGGTGCTTCAATTTGGGGCTCCAAAAGGCAGTTGGAAAAAAAGATAATGGCTTCAGGAAAATGAAGCCAACTGGGCCAAAAAAGTGTGGTTGCCTTTAATTACAGTTGTTCATTCAGCACCTATTCCTTTGCTCAAGAAGTTATCAATTTAATAGAAAATAGGTACAACGATTATAAAAACAATTTGGTGAGTAAAATGATAGAAGGGTACACAGAAATTGTGGGGTACCAGAAAAAGAGCACCATCCAAGCTCAGGGAGGCAATGAAGGGATGCCAGTCTTCCTAGAAGGGCTGGCACCTGATCTTAGTCAGACATGGGTTTTGGAGGTGGGGATAAGAAGAGATAACCCTATGCAAAGTGATGTTGAAGCAAGAAAGAACACACCTGAGTGGAGTTTAGTGTTCCAGAAGTATAGAGTATAATGCTGGAAATGGTGAGAAATCTAACTGCAGACACAGGTAAGGAGCATTTCTTTAAGGAACTCTATACCATATTAGCAGCCTCACTTTATGTCACAGGCAATATTAAAAAAAAAAAAAAAGCTTTAAAAGAAAAGATTTTAGGACTACTCCAATTGTTCACTTAAACTATTTTTGTAATTTTAATTATATATGTACAAACATAAGTATAACCTCCTTATATTTATAGCTTTCATACAACCATAAACCAAAAAAGCTTAAAAATTAAAGACCAAAAAAATTTCAAGACAAATTAAGTTCAAATTGAGGTCATCAATTTAATGTGATAGTTAATGTTGTTTTATCACAACTAGATTTAATAGTAGGAAGATATAAATCTAGTGTTATCTTTAATTTGAGATGAAGTACAGATGAATGGTTATGAGCAGGAACTTTGGAGCCAGGCTGTCTGAATTCAAATCTTAGCTCCCCATTTATTAGTTAAGTGACCTTAGACAAATTACTAAACCTGTCTATGCCTCAGTTTCCTCAGGGGACTAAAAGTACCTTCCTCATAGAGTTACTGCCAAGATAATGTGAATTAATACATGTAAAAAACTTAGAACAATGTAACAGTAAGCACTTAAATTTTAGCTGTCTATATTTTCAACTTCAATAAAACCAATAGGGATGGCAGAAAAAACGAGTATACACCCTGGTGGATGTCTGGAGCAGATGACATAAAAGAAGACCCAGGAGTCCACAACCAGAATTTGGAGAAGGTAGTAGTTCTCTGAATCCCATGTTGTCACCCTTCCTAACTGTATCAACTAACAACGGTAAAGTAAATGAATCCTAAATATAATTTAAAGTAGATAAGTCTTTTAAAGTTTTATATGATGTACAGGCATACCTCAGAGACATTGGAGGTTCAGTTCCAGATCACTGCAATAAAGCGAATATCACAATAAAGCAAATCACACAAATTTTTTGGTTTCCAAGTGCATATAAAAGTTATGTTTGCTGTATACTGTAGGTAGTCTATTAAGTGTGCAATAGTATTGTGTCTAAGAAAACAATGTACATAACTTAATTAAAAAATACTTCCTTGTGGGGGCTGGCCCCCTGGCATAGTGGTTAAGTTCAGTACATTCTGCTTCAGTGGCCCAGGTTGGCAGGTTCAGATCCTGGGCGCGGACCCACACCGCTCGTCAAGCCATGCTACGGTGGTGACCCACATACAAAATAGAGGAAGACTGGCACAGATGTTAGCTCAGGGCAAATCTTCATCAAGCAAAAAAAAGAGTAAGACTGCTAACAGATGTTAGCTCAGAGCAAATCTTCCTCACACACAAAAAAATACTTCATTGCTAAAAAATGCTAACCAGCATCTGAGCATTTAGTGAGTCATAAACTTTTTGCTGGTGGAGGGTCTTGTCTTGATGTTGATGGCTGCTGACTGATCAGGATGGTGGTTGCTGAAAGCTGGGGTGGCTGTGGTAATTTCTTAAAATAAGACAATAATGAAGTTTGCCACATTGATTGATTCTTCTTTTCATGAACAATTTATTTGAAACATGCAATGCTATTTGATAGCATTTTACCCACAGCAGAACTTCTTTCAAAATTGGAGTCAGTCCTCTCAAACTCTGTCACTGCTTTATCAATGACGTTATGTAATATTCTAAATCTCTTGTTGTCATTTCAACAATCTTCACAGCATCTTCACCAGGAGTAGATTCCATCTCAAGAAACCGCTTTCTTTGCTCATCCACAGAAGCAACTCCTCATCCAGTAAGAAAAGTTTTATCATGAGATTGCAGCAATTCAGTCACATCTTCAGGCTCCACTTCTAATTCTAGTTCTCTTGCTATTTCTACCACTTCTGCAGTTACTTCCTCCACTGAAGTTTCGAACCCCTCAAAGTCATCCATGAGGGTTGGAATCAACTTCTTCCAAACTCCTGTTAATGTTGACATTTTGACTTCTTCCCATGAATCACGAATGTTCTTAATGGCATCTAGAATGATGAACCCTTTCCAGAAGGTTCTCAATTTACTTTGCCCAGATCTATCAGAGGAATCACTATCTATGGCAGCTATAGCCTTACGAAATGCATTTCTTAAATAACAAGACTTGCAAGTCAAAACTACTCCTTGATCCATGGGCTGCAGAATGAATGTTACCTTAACAGGCATTAAAACAACATTAATCTCATTGTACATCTCCAACAGAGCTGTTGGGTGACCAAGTGCATTGTTAGTGAGTAGTAATATTTTGAAAGGAATCTTTTTCTGAGCAGTAGGTGTCAACGGTGGGCTTAAAATATTCAGTAAACCATGTTATAAACAGATGCGCTGTCATCCATGCTTTCTTGTTCCATTTATAGAGCACCGGCAGAGTAGATGTAGCATGACTCTTAAGGGCCCTTGGGTTTTTGGAATGGTAAATGAGCATTGGCTTCAACTTAAAGTCACCAGCTGCTTTAGCCCCTAACAAGAGAGTCAGTCTGTCCTGTGAAGCTTTGAAGCCAGGCACTGACTTCTCCTCTCCAGCTATGAAAGTCTTAGATGGTATCTTCTTCCAATATAAGTCTGTTTCATCTACATTAAAATTCTGTTGTTTAGTGTAGCCACATTCATTAGTTATCTTGGCTAGATCTTCTGGATAACCTGCTGCAGCTTCTAATTCAGCACTTGCTACTTCACCTTGCACTTTTATGTTTTGGAGATGGCTTCTTTCCTTAACCTCATGAGCCAACCTCTGCTAGCTTCATACTTCTCTTCTAGAATTTCCTCACCTCTTTCAGCCTTCACAGAATTGAAGAGAGTTAGGGACTTGCTCTGGATTAGGCTTTGGCTTAAGGGAATGTTGTGGTTGGTTTGATCTTCTATCCAAACAACTAAACTTTTCTCCATATCAGCAATAAGGCTGTTTTGCTCTCTTATCATTTGTGTGCTCACTAGACTGGCACTTATAATTTCCTTGAAGAACTTTTCCTTTGCATTCACAACTTGACTACCTATTTGGCACAATAGGCCTAGCTTTTGTCCTATCTCAGCTTTCATTCAACACGCCTTCCTCACTAAGCTTAATCATTTCTAGCTTTTGATTTAAAGTGAGAGCCATGCAACACTTCCTTTCACTTGAACACTTAGAGGCCACTGTAGGGTTATTAATTGGCCTAATTTCAATTTTGTCGTGTCTCAGGGAATAGGGAGGCCAGAGGAGAAGGACAGAATTGGAGGAACAGCCAGTTGGTGGAGTAGTCAGAACACACACATTTATCAATTAAGTTTGTCTTTATGGGGGTGGCTTGAGGTGCCCCAAAACAGTTACAATAGTAACATCAAAGATCACTGATCACAGATCACTATAATAAATATAAAAATGTTTGAAATATTGCAAGAATTACCAAAATGTGACACAGAGACATGACAAGAGCAAATGCTGTTGGGAAAATGGCACCAATAGACTTGCTCAACGCAGGGTTGCCACAAATCTTCAATTGGTAAAAAATGCAATATCTGTGGAGCGCAATAAAATGAGGTTTGCCTGTACTGGGCTACATGCTGCCATGATTTGCACATTTCTGACCATTATGTTATCAAGTCCCAGAGAAACGACATACAATGAAAGATAAATGAGCTTTAAAAATTCCAAAGGTTTGCTTTAGTAAGCACTACAAAATATCGCCATCACCCTGCCATACCCACTTAGCATGATTTTGGATTTTGTTTTAAAATAACTCAAAAACATATATTTATGTATGTACACGCACACACACTCATATACATATTTGGTTGGGGGAATTAAAAAGAAAGTATAACTTTAATCTCAAGTAACATTATTATCAAGTATCAATAATTTGAAACTTCATCACATAAAAAATATTTAATAACATAATGGTATTTAAAACACTAAACTAACAAGGTCTGTCTCTTGCATTTTAGAAACACTGGCTCATAAAAGCTTTGCACCTAAAAATGCCCCCAACAAATTAAAATATTGTTTTCCTAGAATCTACACTGTAAAGATTGACTGACTGGGTGAATAAGTAGTACAATACGAAACTGGAAACAACAGCTAATGATCTGGATAGAAAAGCAGAGTTTTAAAGACAATCCCATTGTAGTACACAAAGACCTTTTGCTGACATCCCATCTTGAACTAAACTCCGACTAATTTCTATACATTTTTTTCAATTCTCTCTTTTCAGCTCTATCTCTATGTCCCATTGCCTCTTTCTAACAAGTTGCCAAGATGTCATCCTTAACTTCTCCCTCTTCCCTTTCTCCTCACACTCAGTTTACTCCTTTTCCAAATTCTGTCAATTTTACTTTCTTACTCTCTGGAATCCACCCACTTATCTCTCCCCATTGGCACATCCCCACCTTCCTCATTGTTCTCCCTGCTTGCTCTCCTCCATTCCATTCTTCACGCTGCAGCGTGAAGATGTTTCTAAAGCACAGATTTGATCATGTCACCTTCATTAGCTTCCTACTGCTTTTGGGATCAAGTTCACTCTCTTCGGCATAGGGTACAAAATGCCATTCACAATCTGGGCATTCTGACCTCTCCAGCCACACCTTGTTTCCTCCCCAGAAGGTTCTCACTCAAGCCTCACTAAACAGCGAGTCAAGTGGGCAGCAACTCACTAAGCCCTCCTTCTTCACTTCTGAGCCTTGGCTTGTGCTTGTTGCCTGTGACTGGGGCACATCTTCCCCCATACCTCCAGGGAACAGTATAGACTTCCCTGCCTCTGAAAAGCCTTCTCTGACTTCCCCCTCACTCATCTGATACTCCCAATACACTAATATTGACTCTTGTCTTTCTCTAAGTCTCTATCTCTCATTAGACTGTAAGTTACTCATAGGCAGGGCAGGGTCTTATTTTTTTTTTTTTTTAAGCCTAGACCTGTTAACACTTTCCCTTCACTCTTTTTTTTTTGAGGAAGATTGACCCTGCGCTAACATCTGTTGCCAATCTTCCTCTTTTTTCTCCCCAAAGCCCCAGTACATAGTTGCGTATCATAGCTGTAGAGTTGTAGCTCTTCTATGTGGGACACCGCCTGAGCACGGCTTGATGAGCAGTGAGTACGTCTGCACCCAGGATCTGAACCGGTGAACCCTGGGCTGCCAAAGCAGAACGCACAAACTTAACCACTACACCACTGGGCTGGCCCCAGAGCAGTGTCTTATTTGACACACACAGTTTCTAGCATACAATATGCACTCAACAAAAATTTGCTGAATTAATTTATCTTTCACTTAGCTTAATATTATTAAAATTTTCTAAAATATTAGTTTTCACATGAACAAAAAGCATCACATATGAACTAAAGGCAGTCACATCATAACACATATAATTAATTCTAATCAGTTGAGAAGCTACTTTAAACTCAGGAACTTTTATTTTGTTGTGTTTTGTTTATTCCTAAGATTGCTCATAGAATTGCCCGGACACAGTTTCACGTTTTTACAGCCTCCATTTGTAGCTACAATGTCCTCTTGTCAGTTCTATTCTGTTTAAATGAAAACGTTTTTTAAAGCATAAAAAAAATTTTTTTCCATTTAAGAGCATGGGTTTGGTGTCATATTGCCTATGTTCAAATTCTGCCTCTGTAACTTAACAGCTGTATTGCACTGAATGAGTTACTCAACCTCTCTAAACCTCAGTTTCCTATTGAAGTGGTTGTGAAGACTAAATGAGACAACGAACGGAAAGCACTTGGGATAGAACCTGGTACATCAGAACTGCTCGGTAAACATCATTTGAAAACTGCCTGCACATCAGACTTTGGCAATTTGGATTAGTGACTGAACAAGACATCAAACCACTCAATATCCCCAGCACTGCAGGACTGTGTGTTTGGTCCACTGGATACTATTTATAAAACAAGGAAGGGCAAGTATGACGAAAAGCTACCCTTACTACCTAAATAATGACTCAAAATGCTTGCTCTATAATTTGATATTACAAATAATAACACTTTTTTCTTTTTTTTTTTTTTTGGTCTTTTGTGAAGTCATTTATGAGGATCTGTTGGACTGGTTTTGTCCTTGCAGCCATCTGAGGGCTGGGAAAAAAGCTTTGAGAAAAGTACCCTCGAAGAAGAAAGGACTGGAAGCCACTAGGGTTCCTGCGCTTAGCAGCACACTTGCCCCCTTGGCGTACATGGTCTAGTCTGGCAAAAGATACAAATATCTCTTTACTTTCTTAGTTTGACCAAAACAATACTGAATTTCTCAAAAGGAACACTACTAATGGCTTGAAGAACAACAAAGAAATTAGAAAAATACAGCCACAAGGGAGTTGAATAAAAACAAGTTTCCAGCCATAGATTTGACAACCCCAGGTCTCTGGCCATTCCCCATGACTCCTCAGGAGGACAACTGCCCCCCAGTGACCCTGCTTGGAGCCTCTTTAGGAAGGGGACTGGAGTCTGTGTCCCTTAAGCCAGTTGAAACTAGAACATAAATAAAGGAGTTGGAGAAAGAAACATTCACAGCTAGGTAAACATTAACCTATCAACAAAAATCTTAGATACCTGGCACCTACAGTTACAAAATGCTTTTTTCTTAAGAAAAGTAAAGAACTATTTTTTTAGCTATTCTTCAGTATTCCTCAATAAAATGTGTACTGTGAAAAAAGGAAACCAGTAGTCTGCAATATCAAAAATATAGGAACAGAACAGTAAACACTCAAATATCAAGGAGGTAAGATTTTTTTAAAATAAACACTCAAGGATGAAATTAAAATGGTACGTTATAAATTCTATAACTGTCAAAATCTACTTGTAATATAACCTTTCATTTTTTCTGTTATAAAATGAATAGTTTCAAAAGTTGAATCTTCCAGATTTCTAAAATATCACTATGAATACTAAAACTTTATTTTGATTTCTTTGATGAAAATCTAAGCTGTCACGCTTTCATGCCTTCTTAAATAGGGTATAGAGAACATAACTGGTCTATTTCCCTGAGGTTTAAAAGTCATTGTATAAATTATTTTATTATTGACTACAATTACATAGTCCTGAGAGAATACATAGGGCTTATTGACACTGTCCTAAATCAGAGATTGGCAAACTAAGGACTTTTGGTCAAATCCAGCCCTCAGCCTGTATTTATAAGGCCCTCAAGCTACGAATGGTTTTCCCATTTTTAAAGGTGTGTAAAAAAATTAAAAACAAGAATACGTGATAAAGACTATAGACGTGTATGGTCTTTAACACCTAGAGTCCTCAACACCTAAAATATTTAGTATCTGACCCTTTACAGAAGTTTGCCAACCCCTGTCCAAAGTGATCCCAGCCTAGTGGGCTTTGTGAATCGTCATGTCCTCCTCCTTTCTCTCCCCTATCTGAGGAGGCAGAGGCTCCGGAGTAAGGACTCTGTTAGAGTCCTAGATTAACCACATGCTATCTGTAATGCCTCTGGGCACTAACTTAACCTCTCTGAGCCTTTGTCTAATCATCGGTAAAATGGGAATAAACATAACAACTTCACAGGATTTCTAGGAAAATGAATGACGCACTATGGTAGACACTCAATCAGGGAAAGCCATTATTATAATCATGCTTCATTAGATAAAGACTACCTCCAAACAGAGGATACACAACTTTGTAAATGGAACTAAGAAGGCAGAATTCAATTAACTTTGTTTTAAATTTTCTTCAAAAGGTCCTTCTGCTATATAAATTAAAACATCATGAACTTTCTTTAACCTTAATATTAAACATTCTCAGTTCTTAAGTAGTAAATTTGACTAAAAGCTAACAACATACCAAATAATAGCCATGACAGTCAAGCAACTTCTGAATTCAGAAACGTGGTGATTAAGTCACTACTGGAAAGCCAGAACTTATTTTTGATTCACTTGGATCACTTTTATTTCATTATACATTTTATAACATCAAAGCAAAACATGGCATAATTTCAGGCACTGAATCATCATCAAACTGAGTTGCAATTAAGGATAAGAACATCATTAAGTTTTAGGTAATGCTTGCAATTGTAAGTAAAGAGTGCCTTTCTATTCTTCTGGAAAATGTCATTTTGGAGGTTTCAACGATTCTCCTAAACCTAGACTGTAAATGCCATGCTTGAATTTTTTTTGGATGCATGCCCAACAATAAATGATCCACAATGATCTGAGGACAGCACGCCCATCCAAGAACTTAATCAGATTAATGATGTATTTGTTTTATAAAAATGAAGTACATTAAGCCGGAGAATACCTAATTTACATACTAAATGGTTGCTAGGGACCAAAAATACTAGTGATTTTTCCAAAATTGAGGTTACAAAATTGTCTATTGTTTTGAAATCTGTTAGTAAATAGCAGTGAAATGCAAAATAATAAACAAATGTTAATCAGTAGTATTTATATATGTAAATTCATGGGATGGTGTATAGTTGTTCAAAAGAACCTAACAATGCTCATATTCCAAAACATACATGCCCCAGAGACAACATGATGCCATAATATGAAGTTGGAAATAACAACAAACTTACTTATATTTTCTAATTGACTTGACCTCAAATTGTGATTAACATTCTACTCTAATTTTTTCATTTAGGGTCCTAGTTTAATATATGCAAACATAAACAGTAAATTAGCAGTCTAGGTTTCTGCCATTTTTGTTGGAAACCTATTAGCAACCTTTATCTAAAAAGGGGAGGAGAGCTTTCACACAATTGCTGAATTTCATCAAATCCTTAAAGGAGGAAAATTAACAGCATCTCTGGATGTCCTCTGATGAATTCTCTCTCTCTCTCTCTCACACACACACACACACACACACACACACACACACACAACTACTTCATTCATTCAACAAACTTGTGTTTATTGAGCTTGGGGAAGCAAAATGAGTAAGACAAAGTTACTGCCCTGTCTGCTGAGGAGACTGGCAGGTAAGCAGATAATTACAATATAACAGGACAAGTGTTACAATTAAGGTATAAACAGAGAGCTCTGGGCACAAAGAGAAGCCAGCCACCAGCTCTGCTAGGGGACACGGGATAAGCCCCACAGAGGAAGTAAGAGTTCACAGTTCCCGTCACCTGGGAAAATGGAACGACATGTACAGGGAATAGTGTGAGTAGAGAATGGGAGAGAGGTGGTGAAATCTACTTCTGGCTTGTGGATATCTATGTATTCCTCTAGTTGAAAAAAAAGATTCAAATTTCATTTAAATCAAGCAAGACTTACAAGAATTGAGGCTATTTTGAATTAGGCTAAGTATTTTTATACAGAAGCCTAATTTTAATAATTTGCATTTGTATTCAGTAAATACCAGATAAGGAAAGACAAGTTAAAAAAAAACTGAATTAAGAAAAAAACCTGAATGAAAACTTCCCTTTACTTTATTAAACATGGAGCTTTAAATTTAAAAAATAAGTTGAATTCAGTTTCAAATATCAATTTTTATAGGCCCAGAAATATACATGCTAGAAAAGTAAAACTTTTAAATACCTCTAGACAAGCTTGGAATGAATACAGATACATAAAATAGAAGAATTAAACCATGATTTTTTTTTTGCTTTAAGATTTTGGGAAATGTTAGGAGAAGAGTGATAGAAGAAACAAGGATATGAGAGAATTAAATTGTAATATTAAAAAGTTTATAGAAACAAGAGCTAGAGAAACAGAGATTAAAATTATCATACATAATTACATCACCATTGAAATAACAGACAGCATTTACTGAACACTCATTTGGGTATATGAAATGCTATGGAAAGTGCTTGCACTTTGTTCAATGTTTGAAATGTTGGCCAGCCAGTTTGTAACCATCATACTTAGTTGACAGCCTATGGCCCAGCTGCCATGGCCAAAAACTTTGTTCAAAGAAAAGGTATGCTCCCTGTGGCAGCTTTACTAGCTGGGCTTCGGACTAGTATCCATTTCCATGAAGATTTTTCTAGTCCCAATCCAATTGGACACATTATTCACTTACCCCTGGATATCCATACATATGCCCACTTCCTACTGTCTTGGATAATTCACTCATTCAACGCAGTAGATTCATGGATGTATGTTGTTCTGTTCATCTTCATCTCTTATATATGTTATAAATATTATTTTCTGTCTATTCACCATCTTAAATAAAAACAATATATTTAAATAAGTTTACAAGAAAGAAAAGGAAGCAGGGCACCATTCTTAAGGACCTCACAGTACACTTCATAAGAAAGAAAAAAATAATTCAAGGAAACACAACAGCTGTAGAAAATTTAAGCAAAGGAAACATTGTAAGCTGAGTTATATACACAATAATATAGAGTTGCTTGTGTATCAGAATCTTTTTTTATGAGTAGTCCATGTCAATTTGCTATAACTGCAATTATAGAGACAGAAAGTAAATATATTAACACCTTAGGATTTGGCCAAGTCCTGGGCACTTAATGTTTCCTGATAATAATTCTGGTAGAGAATAAAAAATATCAAACATGTCAAGGTGGAACTTGAGCGAAGCAAGGAAGCTGATGATTCAGAGCAACCAGGCAAGGTTTAGTCAGTTGATGCAAGATATGTAGATCAGATTGCCAATGAGAGTATTATTTTATAAGGAAAACAAACCTCAGTCAAAGGTCCTAAGATGTGTTAATATTGAAAGACAAAGATTTGTTACTTTCAGAAGCAACAAATTCCTACAGAAGGGTAAATCTATTGCTGAGCCATCTGTTATTTGTAATACGCATAATAAATCCAACAGACGGGTGCACCCCCTGTGCTTCCTATAAACAGACGGTTTTTTAAAAGTCTAAAATATCCTATCAATGGAGAGTGCAACCAACACCAAAAAGAAAAAACAATCCCTCACAACCACGCAGCCCACAGTTGAATACTTGGTTTCTTTTCATTTAGCATACACATAATGAAGATGGCACTGCAAACCCTAGACTGCCATCCTTCTGTTACCATGAGAGCAACATCTTTTCTTTGTGAAATACATGTGGAGACAAAGGAAGACTATTCAGTTGAACTGGTTAAACATCTTTTGTACCTGGAATGTTGATGATATATCTAGTTGGCAGGCCGAAGCAGCATGGCCAATAAATAGCTCACCTACTTCATTTATTTACAAAACACACACATGCACAGCACACAGACACCACCACACAAATGAACCCATTCAGTATGTAAAAGGACATGGCAGGGTCCTATTATAGCAAGATATCTGATTCTAAGATATTTCCCTTAAATTTATGAGAAAATAATACTTTTGAATGAAATATTGATACCTGAAAACTTTAAAAAATCTACTCAAAAGCATTTACTTACTTAACTACATTCAAGCATGTTTTCAAAAGTTAAGCAAATATTACATTTATGCCACAGCCAAGTCATTCATATGACATTCATATGCGCAGTAGTTATTTTTTGGTGAACAGTTTGGGGTCAGCAAATAGAAATTATTTCATACAGAAAAAGGCAAAAATGAAACAAGAAATTTTTTTCTGTCTAGGCTGAATATAAAGTGTTGTGAATTCTCAGAATGTCAGACACTTCCATTTTTCTCATAAGAAACATTCTGGCTATGAAATATTTTTTAGTATACAAGCTTATGAAAGCCTAAGAAGATCACTAAACACTTCTCATATTATTGACAACTTTGATTTGAAAAAAATACATTTAAAATTTATAAACTCAGTAAAATAATAAAAGCTCCCTATTTATTACTTATTATTTTAATGAATGTCTTAATTTCTATTATATCAGTCACAAATGTCCAGATCTTGACCTACCTGAATCAATTAATATAGTTGAATGATTACTATGTCATGTTTCGACATAGCTGACATTTACAGAACATTTACCATGTGCTAGGTATTAAGTACTTTTACTTTTCATGATTTAACTCTCACAATAGCCCCAGAAATCTACAGCAACATCTTAGTAAAAGAGTAAAATACTACCTTGAAAGCACATGATTTGATTTAAAAAAAAATATATCTACATGAAAAAGGCAGCCCATAGTCTCTATTAGCCACCAGAAGACTAGTTTAGGAAATCATCTGAGTCTATTATAGAGGGAGAGTTAACTTAAAACTTAAGGTAAATTTGCTATAATAGTCTAAATGAAGACTAAATCTGACCTCTACCTAAAGTATCTAACAAAGTTTCAGAGAGCCATAAAATAATACAAATCAATTAATCATCATCATCTGCTGAGTCAAACATTGGAAAATAATGTCAAGAAGTTACCCTGTAATTACTTTGTGGCTCCTTGAAAACCCATTTGACATAATCACTCTCTGACAGCTGTGAGAGGGAAAATGTTCTATTTCTTCTCCCACCAGTACCCTCTTCTGAGAGCCAGGGGCATCGCTTCTCAGCACTTCCTGATCTGCCAAATGTTTACGAGGGAAGTGTGTGGGGTGCCTCCGTAATCAGTGCTCCTGAGGCCAGTCAGGGGTTGAGAGTCTCCAATCAAAGCTGTGGATTCAGGAGAGTCGCAGTCAGGGGACAGGCAACGGGCTTATTATTCCCAGTGCACTGGGAGGAAAATTACTCAAGTACAAGAGAAGAGTATCTGGTTTTATCTAAAAGACCACTGGAACATTTCCCTCCCTTCGGTCTATGACATTACATTTCCATTTACAAAAGAAACTCTCAGAACCCACCACATTATAATACGTTAAACATTCTTATTTGCCAGTATGTGGGTCAATATTATTTTAAACTGTGACTCCTTCCCGTAAACTAGGCAAGAAGTTAAATCATCCTGAACCCAGCTAACAAAGCCTGTACTTTCCATCCAAGGTTTTTGGACCAGGGACCATAATTGGGTTTTTTGCCTACACCTGAGCTGACGGAGGCTAAAACTCGCTGTGAAAGTGAAGCACAGCCTCTTTAATAGCTCATTTCCAAGATGTGAAGATGGTCCTCTATTTCTTCTCTGAACATTTACCCTTGAGCTGACATCTGAGGCCAGTTCTCCACCTCCCGAGGGGAGTGTTTTCTAGGTTTTCTGTTATAATTACCACTTGGTTTTCATCAGGGGCATACACCAGAAGAAAGGCCTAACTTTCTGATAGCACAATGTGGTAAGTTTAAAACCCCAGCACTCCAGCAAAAGAATATAAGAGGAGCCTAGAAAAAAATTCCTGTAAAACAATCCTATTGTGAGAAATTGAAGCTTAATATTGCACTGAGAATACCTATGTTCTTATCATGGATTTTTCATTTTTTCCATCAGAAGAGATATGAGTTAGGCCTGTGACACAGCAAGATTTAGAAGGCTTATTATACTAATGAAAATGTCATTGGTGCAGCATCTTATAAAGGGAAAAAATAAAGGCCAGGGAAAGAAGAAAGCAATAAAGGAACTAACCAGGCAACACTATAATAAATACCAGTTTGTGGCAGGCCATTTTATCCAACCGAGAAGGACAAAAAGGGGAAAAGGGATTTATACAGTTTGGTACTTAAAATTGAATTGGAAAATGCTAATACTATTTTTTAATTTTCCTAAGTTTCTGAGCTCTTCCTCAGAAGTTAATACAAAGATAATTTATCCCACTTCTCAAATTAAAACTTGAAAGGGAAAAAAATATCACTTTACAAAAAAATGTTATTTACAATATCTTCAGGTTAAAAATAAAACTTATGCAGAAGGAAAAAAATCTTTCATTAAAAAGGAATAGGTTCTATATAGAAGTTGAAATATAATGATGTACACCTGAAATTTATATATTATAAATTGATGTTACCTCAGTAAAAAAAAGGAATAGGTTAATTGTGGTGACCCAATTTAAGTCAATACCATTCTCGATTTTGTCCCCAACAATGCCACTTGCATATTTATGAGTAAGAGAATTCTGCATGATTAAAAAACGAATTTACAGACTATTTCATAGCTGGCATTTTAAAGTAACTTTTTAATAATAATGTGCTACAACAATGATATCTTACTTATTAAAGCCTTATTTATTTATAGTGTTGATATCTCTTATGGTACTCTCGCAAATCTTTTCTAATTTAACATTACAACTTCATATCTTTTCCTAATCTCATGTAATTTACCCTACTTAATTCCTTGCTTCTGGATATGCTACATTTGCCACCTAATGAGTTTATTTCACTGGTCATTTACTTTTAACAGTAAAGCCAAACCATCTGAAGAGAATAATCTCCCAGCAAATCCAACATAGGAAAAAAAGACTCTTATTTATCCAGCATTTTGTGCCATGAATTGAAGCTTTATTGCAAAGAGTAAGCAATAAACAAAAACACCTCAGGGGCCTGGGAGGAGCAATGTAACCAATTACATTTAATTAAATCAAAGGATGGGAGCCCCAGGGTTGAATGAGCTGAAGAACAAATTTGCATTAACACCTAGCAGCCAAACAAGTAGCTCTGGGTCTAGTCTGCAAGTACAATTGTTGCCATCTATTCTCTGCACTGAAGGGGGGCCATTAGCTAAATTCTTAGGCATTGTTTGTCCACTGATGAGAGGCTGCCTTCTCAACATTTCACTTCATCACACATGAAAATTGCCTACTAAAATAAACAGCTTCCTCTGAAAGCCCAGAAACAAACATTATTACCTGACTCCAGTTTGCAATTTGGTGAAAACTCTTCAGGGCTGCTAACAGAGAAAAAAGAAAATGAAAGGTGTGATTCCAGGCCCTAACTTTACATTTGATGGAGATCATATGTTTGAGCAGATTCTTTTGTAATGTCAGAGACTACAAGGCAGGCTGTTTCTTAGCTCCACCAAGAGTACCTTTGTTCTAGATGCAATACTTTGACTTGATCCTATAACATGAGAATCTCAAACATTCAGCTAAAAGCCCACTCTATTATTCAAGTCACAATTCCCAAAACAATGCTCTCACTTTATGGAGAGCTTCTCCCTTGGTGACTTACTATTTTTATTATTTAGGGAATTTTGTCTTAATATATTTACACACACACACATATCATATATGATATCTATCATGAACTCTATGTAATCTTATTTAATGAGAGCCTACCTAATTATGGTAAGTTAACTTTACTCTGGTAGGTTTTATTCTTTTGTCTTGCACATTTCTCTTTTATTCTTGTTAAAATATTACACTCCCCCCCAAAAAAATACCCAAACCTTGGAAGGGTAAGCCAGTAAGTCATTAGTAGCTCTGCTATGGTAGAAGATGACGAAGTAAGTATGATAAAATAGAGGCCAAGAAAGAGGCAAAGATACAGGTCTGGCTAAGGATATTTCAGATTGAAGCACCAACCAAAACTATAGTTGGAATATGATATTGTAACCATGTGCCCATGTAGAGCTAGTTTGAATAGACCCCATCTCTTATCAACAGAGTGATTAAGAAATTGTCTTTCAGAAAATTTGCAAAGTCATGTAGCCAGAGCATACATAAAAGAAGAAGTCTTGACCTGAAATGACTGTGGAACCAAAGATTCTCCTCCCCACGGAACCAAAGGACCAGGACATGACTGGAACTTAAAAGTCAGACTCTTATCAGAAGCGAGGGGTCTGTCATTCAGGAAGATCTGGTGTTAAAATTCCTTCCCTACCTTACCGTAAATGTTTAGAACCTCATCATAAATGTTTAGAACCTTACCATAAGTGTTTAGAACCTTACCATAAATGCTTGAAGCCTACCAATCAAAACCTGTCCCGCCAGCATTTCCATGTGCCAACCTGTTCTCCCTAACCTCTTAAATTTCGCCCCAAATCTTGAATTGGGGAGACAGATCTGAGGGCACATGCCCCCTGTCTCTCTCAGATTGATCTCACAGAATAAAGCTGATTTCTCTTCCCAAAAGCTGATGCCATAATTAATTGGCTTGTTTATGCACATCAGGTAGAAGAGCCCCATTTTTGTGCAGTAACAATTTGTATCTAGAAATATTAGTTTGAATTAACAATATAAGATAATTCTCCATCCATAAGATATTGAAAAGTTTTGTTTTGTTTTGTTTTAATAAAACCATCTGAGTTACCAAGCTAACACATTCCATATTGCTCAAAGTCAGCTGCATAGCTTGTAGAGTGAGGATGCCAGTTTGGGTCTAAGAGAGATTCAGACATTTCTGGGCTGGTCAGGTGAACCCATCTGATAAGACCTATTTTGGTGGAGGGTTCAAAGAGCCTTATAAGACCTAGGGTCTTTGACTTGAACCTTAAGTTCAAGATGCCTGGAACAAAGATTCTCACAACCTATATTTCAAATCCCTTTCTTAGACTCAAGGCATTCTTAAAGCCCCAAGCAGATGGAGAAAAATGGGAAAAGACAAAATGATCTCCTGCTCCGATAGTACCCAGGTTCAGACGGTCACCGCAGCAGGCAGGGCACACTGCACAGGAACAAATGCCTGCTGCCCATGCCTTGAAATCCTTGAAAGTCTATAAGTTTTACAAACTTACAGAATCATGACAAACTTGCATATGGAGTTGTATCCCCCAAATTTCTGGCTCCCTCACACAAGCCACTAAATTCTTTTTAAGGGAAAAAAAAAAAACCCTAATACAAACAAGTAACAAAATAGTAACAAGAGCAAGATTGCATAAAATCAAAATGGCTTTAACAGAGGGAAGATGCACAGGACTGGCTCTGCCATTTTGTGAGCTAACAGAGAATCTTCCTCCTCGAGGAAGAGAAGGGAATTACCTCTTATCTAATTACAAGGGCAGGAGGCTGTCACCTGACCCTCTAGAACCTCATCTCCATGGTAGCTGAGGAGCCTCTTGGGAAAGAACTTAAGCTCTGTCGGCTGGCTGTTTGCATGTCTAGTGCAAACAAAGTGTCTAGAAGCCAACAAAGTGTGCGTGGCAGGGTTGAGATGGGGGAATTGCTGAGGAAACTTTTAAGAAGAAATTTGTCCTAAAAGTAAACAGATAAACGAAAAGGAGTATGAAAGAGTAAACCAGGCACACTGATGTGACCCTCAGGAGTTGTTGAACAGGAAGAGTGACTCTGGATGTTGAGCATCGTACATAAGACTCATGAAAAAAATTGGAAGAACAGTTTCATTGAAGATTCTGTCTAAGAGAGATAAGCAGCACTGTTTTGGAACCCCTCTAACAAAGAGAAATACAAAAGGGAGAAATGTATGCTCCCTTGCTTCACCACCAATCACTCCACATTCTACACTACCACGGTACATTATCTAGTATACTACCAGGAAAGGGTAGGGCAAGAGACTACAGTACTTAGAAGATCAGTAGATAAGCCCATCTAATTCCTGACAGGCATGGGAATATGAGGTGGAAGAGGCCTTGTGTTTGAGCATTTGTGATAACCTTGGGGACTCTCAGAAATATTTCAGGGGCACATTAGCTGAGGTCCTGCAATAGCTGTAAGAGCCAGTGGAATTTGAGTTATTACAGTTAATGTGACTCTATAACCTCTAAGCTGGTGTGAAGCCTAGGAAAACTGGGTACACACACATACACATACACATGCACACACACACACAACAATGCTGGAAAAATCTTGGACTGTGTTTACTAAAAGAAATTAGCTACATCTACAAACTCTTTCACATTTTTATCAAAAAGGAAAATATATGGTCTGGTTTGGGTCCTGTATTTGTTATAATATGAATCCAGTATATTTTGTGGCAGCTATTTATTGGCACCTTGGGCTCCATGTTAATTTACATTTGAAGCCTAATTGTTAATATTTTGCAGGCAACATTTTTATGCCAAAGCGTTATTCATTTGTTTCCTAGTCATCTGTGGCTGGAATGCAGTATCAACCAAAACTCTCTTAAGTATCTCATTCTGGTGTGCTTGGTAGTAATCTGACTACCCTGAATCACAAGTACTCTTCAGTCTTACCAGACAACTGATCTTGTGAATGTATTTGATTATAATCTGCACTAACATAAATTCTTAGCATTTTTCTCCACACCAAATATCTTCCCAGATATTCTTAATCACTAGGTATTTTGATTTTCTTAATTGCTAGGAAATCATTCTGAATGGTAGAACTGCAAATTTCTATTTGTACCAAAATTCAAATATTTATTTTACTTATAGTCAAGCAACCCCTCCACTAAGTATATTTTCTTTTACCAAGTATATTGAGTTGCCTTTGCCTTTACCTAATTCTATTTTATACAAACACAAATTATTTTCAAAAAATTTTAAATGATGTTTTAGAATTGGCATAATTTTCAGTTATTCTTGTAAAGCAAATTATTTGGTAAAATGATTCTCATGTTTTTTTTTTTAAGTCATGGACAAAGCTATTAAGTTTTTGCTTAATGGATTCAATTCTAGATAGAACTAGAGAGAGAATTAAATCAGTCTCGCTGAAATAGTCTCCATTTTATTCATATGACTCTTGATTTTCTAGTTCTTCTGCCCTTTGAAAAATGTAACATCATTTACTCATCATATGTTACAAAGAAAAATTAATTGAAGGGTCAATCTTATAAATCTGAAAATTTTCTTGTAGATATAAATGTAAAAATGAATCAGAGCCTTTTCTGCAATCAAAATAGTTCATATCAAATGTCATTGTTTTTTGATTGCTCTATTAACTATCAAAGAGTCTATAATGACCTCATCTTTATATCTCTATGATAACTTGCAATAGCTGTTCTCTTCTTTTAGTCATGATATTCTTCTTCTCACAATGTAAGTAAATCTTCTCCATCAAAATGGGTGTTATAACAATGGTTAATAGATACTAACCAGGCAGATCATTAGTCTCAGCTAGATTTGAAATATTGCTGTCTTTTGGTTAGATGAAATTGTATTCCATTAAAAACCTGGCCATTATCTATAATTAAGTAGCTTTCTTTTATTTTTAATTGTTTGTTTTTATAACTAATATGAATGAAGTCATTATAAAACTACAAGTATAGTTTTCTTTATCATTTATCACTATCATTTTCTTGAAGTTGAATCCCCTTTCATGAGACCAAGTACATAGGCCTATATAATGCTGGTGACATATCCTAGCAATTTTCATTATGACTGTCACTTTATAAAAGGGACTAAAGAAGAGAGAGCAAATGAAAACATTTAGAAAGGTGGACAAACTAAAGTCAAAAATTGTAATAAAAGAAAAGAATGACTTTAAAATTTATGAGAATGGATGATAGATTCTTCAAGCAAATTACTTTTTGATGTTCATTTATAAAAGGATTTCTGTTTCTAGAAGGCAGCTAAAATGAAAAATAAAAATACTATTTAAGTTATGGTAGACAAAGCTCCAAAAGAAGTGAATAAGGCAGGTTTTTCTCTAAGCATTATATAGCACAGAAGCAAATTTAATAAAAGACATACATATATATAAACGATAGCTAATAGATTTCTTGAATTCATTAAAAACTTGAACTACAAGTATCCTTATCTTTATAATGCTGTATCATTCGGTTAGAAATATTGTTCAGAATTTCCCTTGAGATGTGTGCTGAATTTTTCACATTAGACGCAATTAAACATTTACTTCCCTAAGTCAAGAGCTATAACATGCAATGCAGTCTTTAAATTAGCAGTTCTCTAAGGATAGGATAGGATGGTAGTAGGGAGCAGATTCTAAATCAAGTCACTGAAGGAGTCTGTGCAGTTTGAAAACAAAGCAATACTTTGTCCCTTAACTTTGAGTCAAGATGTTGAATGTGTTCTAATATTAAAGGAGGGTGTGAGATTTTACTATTATTTATCAAAGGGGTACTTTTTTTAATTAAAGGATTTGTTTAATGTTCTATATCATGTATTTTAAAAACCAAATCTTTAAAGGTTTAGTTTTGTCCCCATTCTGCTCTCAGTTTTCTAAGTGGAGCTGGTTGACTCAACCAGCTGCAAAGCTCACACATGCAGCAGCAGTCAACAGTAGAACTTGGAACACTGAAAGCACACATTTATCTCCTCTTCCTCTAGAGACTCCACTAAAACGGTAACAGAGGAGTTAAAAGTACAAACCCACAACAGCAAAGAGAAAGAAGGAAGTTACATGAAAGGGAAAAAGACTATCCCTATCATGTCCCTATGGAAGATGGATAGCAGATGGAAGAGTGACAATCAGAGGGCCGGCCCCATGGCCTAGCGGTTAAGTGCGCGCGCTCCACTGCTGGCGGCCCGGGTTCGCATCCCGGGCGCGCACCGACGCACCGCTTCTCCGGCCATGCTGAGGCCGCATCCCACATACAGCAACTAGAAGGATGTGCAACTATGACATACAACTACCTACTGGGGCTTTAAGGGGAAAAAAATAAATAAATAAAATCTTTAAAAAAAAAAAAAGAATTTATACCCAAACAAATAAACAATAAAGTGTGAAGGTAGAGTACATCTGCAGATATACAAGGACTACGAAAATTTCCCTCTTTTTCTTAGGAAGTTACTTGAAGATGTATTTGCGGAAAACAAGAAAGTATACCAAGAAGGACTAGAGAGATCCAAAAAACTAACAGATTCAGTCCAGGAGAATAATAAAAGGAAGTTCTAGTTGCTAGACATGCTGAGGGCTTAAAGGAAAAACTCAGTCAAGACAAAAGCAAGAAGACAATGGGAAAAAAAAACATTTAAAAACCTATAATGATGGAGGACTTGAAAAAAATTAAGAAATATAAACAGTATAGAAGCAGTAGAAAAGCTGTACAAGAAAGGACATATAAGTATAGAAAGGAAATTGTACAAGGAGATGGGAAAAAGAAAGCTGTATAAGAGAGAAAATATAATTAAAGAATATTACTTGTCTCTGTAGTGAATATTATTTACATAGTTAAAATAATGTACATGCTGATTATTCATAAAACCAAAAATAGTGAGAGATATATATCTCAGAAATGTTGGAGAGTGGTCAATAAGCTGTCTAAAACTGATGAATCAAGAATATCAGAATAAGCATATTTTTGAAGAAATATGGAAATAACTACCAGAAAAAGCACTTAGAACGTACAAATTAAAAGTGTTGGCCTCTGAGAAGCAGGACGAGATAGGATAGAGTAGGAAAAGGGACTGTTGATTTTCATTATAAGCCCTTCAGAATAGCATCAAATATAGCATCAAATAGAATATAAAATATTTGATTCTAACCATACGTATATGTTACTTTGATTTAAAAAACTGAGCCCTTACTATATCCCAAACATTGTGTTAGGTGCAGAAAATAATTTTAAAATAAAATAAATTTAAATACAATAAATTTAAATAAAATAAATTTATAAAATAAATACAATTTAAATAAATTAAAACCTGTTTCTTGTTCTCCAGGAGTTCACAGTCCATGGGGAAGATAGATATGTAAAAAAATTACAATTCAGTGTGATAACTAAGCTCATAAAATATTTACCAGATGACATCTCTGCAGCACTGGAAAAGAGAGGAAGGGAAGAGGTGGGGAACTGATGTGTGAAATGCTATTTGAGCTAAGAGTCTTGAAGGATCATTGAGTCTGAACCTGAGCATATGATTACTTGTCCTCACATCTAGGTTCACTCCTGGGACAATTCCATTAAAACCAGGATGATCAGTAGAAAAAAATACTATTCCTCTTGAAGAATCCATTAAAAATTATTTATGGTACTTTTATTACTACTGCAGGTTGAGGATATAGAGGAAAGACGAGAAGGAAAGAAAAGCCGAGACAGAAGGTGTAATGGACATTTGGTAGATCACACCACATTGATTCTGAAAAAGGAGCTCACTTTACAGTGAAAAAAGTAAAGCTGTAGGCTGACAACTGAGGAAACTCACTGTTCCTATGTATCCCTTCATCAAAAAGTAGTTCCACCTTAGAAAGATCAAGGCTGATCCTGCAGGTTGATCTGGACAGAGGTTCCTGAACCCACCCTGCCCTGTTTCCTGTTCATTTCCCAAGCCCCATTTTCCAGCCTTCCCCACAGATTCTAGGAATTGCCCAACATCTGATAAATTTTATTTCTACTCAAGTTAGTCAGCATTGGTTTCTATTATTATACAACCAAAAGCTAGACACAGAATGCAAATGATGAAAAGACAGAGAGATGAAAGGATTCCTAAGTCTTTAAAACATTCTTACCCATTGTTGTTCTAACAACTATAACTGAGTCACGTGCTTTAAGTTTTCTCTGCTTTTGATTTAGGAAGAAAAAGAGAAGGCTTTCAAAACAAAGAAAATGTATTTCACCTGAGTAATTAAGAAGTCTCTAAGCCTGTTATGAATATTAAACTAGAAAACTTTAATTATAAAAAGCAAGATAATTTTTCATTCATCTCTAACATCCTGGATCTGTGTTGCAATTGTTTTCATTTTGTATTGTTATTGTGAGTAGCAATGTCATCTTTTAATTTTTTTCAGTGACACATTACTCAGAAAATTTGAAGATACGTTTATTTATTAAAGGATAATTGCATTTATACATTTCTGGAAATGCATTCTTAGCTGGGAGAGCATCTTCATTTTATAACTTCAATTTTCACAGGTTTTTATCTTTGAAAGAAAAGTCCATGGATGTTTTTATCAAACATGCAAATGTATTCACATGCAAAAGAATGAAACTAGACCCCTATCTTACATCACTCACAAAAATTAACTTGAAATGGATTAGACTTAAACATAAGACCTGAAAACATGAAACTCCTAGTAGAAAACACAGAGAAAAAGCTTCTTGACATGGGTCTTGGCAACGATTTTTTGGATATGACACCTAAAGCACAAGCAACAAAGTAACAAATAAACAAATGAGACTATATCAAACTAAAAAGCTTCTACACAGGGGGAAATCATCAACAAAATTAAAAAGCAACCTATGGAATGGGAGAAAATATTTGCAAACCACACGTGTGATAAGGGGTTACTATCCAAAATACATAAGGAACTCATATAACTCAATAGCAAAAATATGAATAATCCCACTAAAAATGGGTAAAGGACCTGAATAGACATTTTTCCAAAGAAACTATTCAAATGGAGAACAGGTATATGAAAAGGTGCTCAATATCACTCATCATTAGGGACATGCAAATGAAAACCACAGTAAGATATCACCTCACACCTGTTAGGATGGCTGTCATCAAAAAGATAAGAGATAACAAATGCTGATGAGGATGTGGAGAAAAGGGAACCCTCGGAACCCTCACGCACTGTTGAAGGGAATGTAAACTGGTACAGCTACTATGGAAAACAGTATGGAGCTACCAAAAAATTAAAAATAGAACTACCATATGATCCAGCAATTCCACTTCTGGGTAGATACCCGAAGGAAAGGAAATCACCATCTCAAAGAGATAATTGCACTCTCCATGTTTATTGCAGTGTAATTTACAATACCCAAGACACAGAAACAACCTCAGTGTCTACTGACTGATGAATGGATAAAGAAAATGTGGTATAGATATACAATGGCATACTATTTAGCCATAAAAATAAGGAAATCCTGCCATTTGTGACAACACGGATGGACCTTGAGCGCATTATGCTAAGTGAAATAAGTCAGACAGAGAAAGACAAATACTGTATAATCTCACTTATATGTGGAATCTAAAGAAACCAAACTCAGAAACAGAGATCAGATTTGTGGTTGCCAGAGACAGAGGTGGGGGGGGGGGGGGTGGGAGAATTGGGTGAAGGTGGGCAAAAGTACAAACTTCCCGTTATAAGATAAATAAGTTCTGGGGATGTAATGTACAACATGATGACTATAGCCAACAATATTGTTTCATATATTTGAAAGTTGCGAAGAGAAATAATCTTCAAGTTCTCATCACAAGGGAAAAATTTTTTTGAAACTATGTGAGGTGATGGATGTTAACTAAAATATATTGTGGTAAGTAATCATTTCACAATATATACATATATCATATCATTATGTTGTACACCTTAAACTTATACATGTTATATGTCGATTATATCTCGATAATCCTGGGGAAAAAATCACATGAAATAAAGGAGTTTATAAGACTGAAAAAATGTAAATAAAATTTCTTCACATTGTCAAAAATTTTTAAATTTTTAAACAAGGAAAAATCTACAAAACTTTCAAGATAACTGCTTAAAAGAACTATATGAATAGGAGAATATTCTAAACTGTTCTGAGGAAACATTAGTTGTATATCTTAATCGTCTGTGTTCTATTTTCTATGGTTTTATTTATTTGATATGCAATATTGCTATGACATCAAGTCTTCTTCCACGAACACAATATGAAGAATCATTTCTCAAGGAATATTTAATTCTAACCATTAGGCCCCACAAATGTTCAAAGGAAATATATAGCAGATATAAGCCACAGCCAACAATCAACTTTCTTTGTGGATAAAGATTTAGCACTTTCTTTGCGATCCTCTTGACCACTGTGATAGATAATAGCAAAAAGCTCTGGAAGTGATTAACAAAAATAATGAGGTGACAGTTAATACCTTACACAATTTTCAAAAAAACTTTACCCAAGGGGGAAAAAAAGGTAAGCTTCTACTAGCAGAACGCAAACTATGAAACAGATGATACTCTATCCTGAATGACAGGCCTGGAAACAACTCTATCAAATTAATATATTTTAAAATGTAATTAAATGATTTTAGCTGAAAATTCTCTACACTATCTTCAAGGGCTTAGTAATAGTCCAAGTAATGTCTCGGATGCATCTCACTGCACCAGGTTTTGCATATTCTCTCTTTCTCTCTACATATGTATCCCCTCTCTCACAACTGGGGAAAAAGTATTGGTTAGGTCCTAAAACTAAAAAAAGGAAAAAAGTCATGAGCCTGAGACTTGACTATATAACTTATGCAGAAATATACAATTATACACAGATGAACACGTCACCTTTTTATTTCATATACCTGGATGTGATGCTTGGAAATTTTAAAAACAGAAACAAAGGTTTAAGGTATATCTTAATCATCACTAAACTCATGCTAGACTTATACCATTAATAAATCTTTATATACAATTACCTAAAATAATTGTGTGATTTTTCTCTCCTGAGTATTCATCTAACTTGGATGATCAGTGATGTTGTATGATTATTTCTCAGATGGCAAAAAGCTCTAAATACTAAAAAAAGGGAATGATGGCATTACATCATCTATTGTGTCTGATGACTATGGCACACTTTTTACTTTAAAAAATGATTGTTACCACCCATGGGGGGAAAAAAACATTTTTAAGGCTATTTATTTCCTCATAAAGCATATACAAGTGTTTATAGATTTACAAGAAAACTAAAATAGAAACTGAAACTAGTAGACCTCCTCATTCACAAAAGTACTGAGATTTTTCAGCATCAGTAAAACACAGAAAAATAAGTTCTAATAAAATTGTCATATTAGGCTAATAAGGCTGATCAAAGGAATGATTTGTTCATTTTGAAGAGATCCTTGCTAAAAGTATTCCATGGCAAACAAAGATTATTTATCACTTGCTACCTGTTTAGAAATACCTGGGTTGGCTTGGTTTGATTTTGTGATGCACTTATTATTTTATATACCTACACATTCTTTCTTCTATGGCACATTATGTTAATTTGACAGTTCTCATAAAACAGAGTTCTATCTTCTAAACCATGACAAAAGCCACTAGCAGTGTGTTCCTTTTATTATGCTGTACACATACAGGTACCTAACAGCCTGACTTTTGTCACCTCCTTTCCCTTGGGGATCTCATCACTTATTACCACTGTTGCTACAATACTGTCTTGCTGGAGGAGGTTACCAATTTAACCTTTTGGTCCAAGTTTGGACAATGGATTCCACACAGAGCATTAAGTTTTTTTGGTGCATTAGGCACTATAGACACACTGCTTAGAGCCTATGTGCTTTTCAAAGACTTATGAAAATATCTGAAATCAAAATAAAATATTATGCCCACATACAAAACAGAAAGTGTAGGATCAAAATTAACAAAAGTTCAAACAAATGTCTATAAAACATAACAAGCATTAGCTTCATGGGTGAAAGATGAAAGTGCAATGGCAGCTTTCTGATCCCTAGATCTCACATATGTATTCTTCAATTCAGCAGTTCCACTGGTGATCTCCTGATGCCCCCATCTTGAAGACGGCAGAAGGAGGTCATAAGTCAAGGAAGGTGGGCAAGAAGACGGGTTTGCCTCTAGGCATCCAGAAAGGATGGTAGTATGCATACATCTTGATTTTAGCCCAGTGTGACCTGTGTCAGACTTCTGATCTATAGAACTTAAGATAATAATAATAAATTTATGTTGTTTTAAGATACTAAGTTTGTGAGGACAGCAATAGAAAATTAAGACAAATATATCCCTTGAAGCATTGTTTAAAATATCAAAAAGTCAAGGAAAATCTAACTGTCCATCAGTGGGGAGTCTAACAAACGAAGAAACAGTTCACAATGCAGAATTATGCAGCCATTAAAAAGATGAACTAGAAGTTTGATGGGTTGATATGGTGAGATGTTTAATATTTACTGTTAAGTTAGAGAAAGAAGAAAAAAGTGAGTACAGAATAATATATACAAAGCATGATTCAATGTATGTTTGAAAAATTATGTTTATATATGCATTAAAAAGTCTAGAAGGAAATCCACTAAACATTAACAAATGTTATCTCTACAGGATACAACTTCAAGGGGATTTTCACATTTTTATATTGCTGGATTTTTTTTCAATGAGAATGTATTATATGAGAAAGTAATAAACATATTTCCATTTTTAAACAGGTAACTAAATGCAATCAATTTTATCCAGGTATTAATAACATTTCTATAATCTTCTGGAATTTAAATATAAATCATTGAATATACCATTTCTAAATCTTACCCAGATATGGTAATATCTTAACTCTGATGGAAGTGATTCAATATTCTCTCTGAATACATTGGGCCACTCAAATTATGTTACTTAAATGCAGTTTTTGTTCAGATGATTTCTTACTAAAGCAAAAAATGCAGTACTAATGTGCTCACAGTAAGTTGATGGAAAGCTACAGTAATAAAATAATCAGTTAAAATTAAATAAAATAATCAGTTAAAATTGAATATTTGTAAACAGTTGGTTTACATTTTAGAGTACATGCTAAATTCAGAATGAGTCCAGGCAATGTTGTACTTGGTCAAATGCTTTAGTCAATGGCCTCTCTAGGCCAATTAGTACAAAATAAAAGTTTAAACATTGGAGGGGCAATCCTCAAATCTTTATATTCACTCACATTTAGAAACAGACCTCAAAGATAAGTACTGAGGGCTGTTATGTGAAACCGTGCTCTTATTTATACTGACACATTCACTTAAGAGTAAAGATCCATTTAAATGTTACTATTTTGGGGTTAAAAATGAATGATAAGGGAAAGGAGGGAGGAGCTAACAGTTATCATTACCGGACACTGTGCTAATGATTTTCAGAAATTATCTACTTTTGGGGCCGGCCCAGTGACACAAGCGGTTAAGTGTGCGTGCTCCGCTGCAGCAGCCCGGGGTTCACCGGTTGAGATCCCCGGCGCGCGCTGACGCACTACTTGTAGAGCCATGCTGTGGCGGCGTCCCATATAAAGTAGAGGAAGATGGGCATAGATGCTAGCTCAGGGCCAATCTTCCTCAGTAAAAAGAGGAGGATCAGCATCAGATCTTAGCTCAGGGCTGATCCTCCTCACACACACAAAAAAAGAAATTATCTATTTTTGTCATTATACTTTGATATATAACCAGCGGATTTTTCATTAACATTAGATTCAAATATGTGCACATAATTAGCTATTATTGAAGATACTGGTATGTTCATGGAAGTGACTTGTTAGAACTTACATCACGTTATGTCATAATTATACACCTTTATTCTTTTTTAGGGGAGAATCAAGCCAACATTTTATATAGTAATATAGTAGAAAAGAAAATAAATATAATCAAGATCTCATATTACATATGCTAAAAGCAATAATTTACTTAAATGTAATAATTCTAGCTGCCATGCCAGGTTTACTGATTATAAAGTCACAAAAGTAACCAATAACCTCATTTTAAATCTGTTAGCTGGTATGACATTCAATATACACAAATTAAAAGAGTAACGTATCTATTGAAAGGCATATATCATAAAACGATAGTAAATTTACCCTCTTTAAAAGTATCTATATCTTTTAAATTAACTACAAAATAAAAATCGGCAAAATTTTTTTGACGTGGCCAAATTATTTGGATCTCATAGATAGAGAGCTTTTTCTAATAATTTGCCTTACTGGTATTTAAAATATATTTCCTAATTAGAATAAACTTATTTCTAGCAACAAACATCTGGAAATTGAAATGTAAAAAAAAAAAAATGTGATTTAAAATATGATTTAGAAAAACATGCAATGTTTAGGAATAAATTTAACAAAATATGTGCAAGACATGTAAAATGAAAACTACAAAACTTTGTCGAGAGAAATTAAAGAATTTATGTAGCTAATTTTTATTACCATTAAATAAATAGAGAGCTATATCATATTCACGGATTACATGACTTAATACTGTTAAAATCTCAATTCTCCCCAAATTCATCTATAGACTCAGTGTTATCTCAATCAAAATTCCAGTAGACTTCTTAGTAGAAATTGATAAGCTGGCTCTAAAATTTATATGGAAATGCAAGAACCCAGAATAGTCAAAACAATTTTGAAAAATAAAAACAAAGTTGGAGGACTAACCCCATTTCCAGACTCACTATGAAATCACAATAATCACAACAATGTGGCATTGGCATAAAAGACAGATCAAGGAAACAGAACAGAGAGTCTAGAATTAGACCTCTACATATATGGTCAATTGATTTTCAAAAAGGATGCAACAGTAAATTAACGGAGAAAGAACAGTCTTTTCAATAAATGGCACTGGAACAACTGAATATCCATGTGCAATAACAAAAAGAAACTTTGACCTCTATCTCATGCCATATGTAAATATTAACTCAAAATGGACCATAGACCAAAATATAAGAGCCAAAACTATAAAACATCTAGAAGAAAACATAGGAGAAAATTTTCATAATCTTAGTATAGGCAAAGATTTGTTAAACAGGACATAAAAAGTATAAAGCATAGAAAAATAAGTTCATAAATTGGACTTTATCAAAATTAAAAACTTCTGCTCTTTGAAAAATACAATTAGGAAAATGAAAAGGCTAACCACCAGCTGGAAGAAAATGCTCTCAATATATACCTGACAGAGGACTTGTATTCAGAATATATAAGGAACTCCTACAACTCATTAATAAGAAGACAAACAACCCAATTTTAAAATGGGCAAGATTTTCACATACACGTCACAAATGAAAATACACAAATGGTCAATAAGCATAAGAAAAGATGCTCAACATCACAGTTATCAGGTACATGCATAAAATTACAATGGGATACACTACAAACCCAGCAGAACGGCTAAAAGACTGACAATACCAAGCACTGACAAGGATATGATGCAACTGAAACTTTCATACATTGCTGGAGGTAATGTAAAATTTTAAGTACAACCACTTTGGAAAACAGTTTAGTAATATCTCCCAAAGTTAAATATACACTTATACTACTCAGCAATTCCACTGCTAGGTATGTACTCAGAGCAATGGAAACATATGTCTGCATAAAAAAAAAAAAAACTATACATAAATGCTCACAACAGTATTATTCAAAATAGCCAAAAACTGGAAACAACCCAAATATTGATCAACAGATGAATGGATAAACAAACTGTGGGTATATTTTTGCAATACTACTAAGCAATAAAAAAGAAATGAACAACAGATAGACACAGCATGGATGAATCTCAAAAACATTATGCTAAGTGAAAGAAGCTAGAGGAAAAAGTAGTATAAGACTGCATTTACATGAAACACTAGAAGAGTCTAATCTAATCTATAGTGATAGAAAATAGATCAGTGGTTGCCTGGGAGGAGAACTGAGGATTGACTGGAAAAGGACACAAGGGAACTTTCTGGACTGACAGAAATGTTCTATATCTGGATTGTGATAGTAGTTACATGAATATATAAAATTTCCAAAACTCATCAACATGTACATCAAAATTGGTACATTTTATTTATATAAATTATATCTCAATAAAGTCACTCTTTTAAAAAATTAAGTGAAAAAATGAGCAAAGTCAGTCAGATACTACTTTTGAAATTTTTCAAAGATCTATAATTTAATTGTTCTAAGATACTAAATCGCCTCTTTCTCCAAAGACAGGGCCCCTCAAAAGATACCCATTTTTAATTGTGTAGATATGCATCTATTACTTTTTTCTTTGAATAATAAATGCGCTAGACTCAACTATACTTCATAAATTGACATTATTTGGTAAAGCATTTAGTTAACTGAAACAATTATTCAATATCTTGAAAGGATTTTGAATAATATTAGTTCACATTTAGATTGACATGAGAAGAATCAAACCTACAACCATTTACTAAACTATTATGTGCAGCTTAGCCAACATTAGTAGCAATTTCCCTTTAAAAACAATATTTGAATTTAAAACATAACACAGTATTATGAATCACAGCATGATTCAGCGTGTAGGGGTTAGAAATGAAGTACTGAATATACGTATAAGGAGATGCAAAATACTTTGAAAAGGAATACTGTGATTTCTAACACACTTCCCACCCAGGGATTTCAATTTCTATTCTATGGCAGCCACTTGAAGAAATGTAGAACCATTGTTTTCACAAAATTGAAGACTTTAAACATATAATTCCTTCTCTAAACTATGATTTCATTATAAATTTCACACACATGCATGCATATATATATATATACACATACACACACACACAATCTGCTCTGTTTACATTAGAAATCATACAAGTAATGCAAAGTGACCAATTTAAAGGCCAAAGAAACAGACTCAAAGAAAGTATAACCATTAATTTATTCATGTGATTATTTAATTTGTATCACTATCACCATAGTCTGGAGATAGTGGAAATGAATAATTAATATAGGACCGGCAAGATTGATCTGTAACTATATACTGTCACAGAAAATTCAATGTCTACTCTGGCTAAATCTGGAGGTGGCTATATCAATGTTTCTCATATTCTCTGTGCTTTTCTGTGTACTTGAAATAGTTCATAACTTATAAATGTTGAAATTAGAAGTAAACAAAGAATAAAAAACACAGCTAAATTCATATAACAGAAGCTTTAAAATGGAGAATATCACAGAATGGAAAAGTAAAAACAGCAACAGCTTTTTGTATGTAAATTCCCTCTTCTTCAGCAGCTCCATACTTCTATGCACATAGTGTATAATTTAAATAAATACTCTGATGGTCCAAAAACAATTTGTGGCAGAGTTATGCTAGCCATTATTTTGATTATTCATTCATTCACTCAACAAATATTTGCCCCTCCACTGTATGTAGAAGACTACAGTAGGTGCTGCAGGGGACATGTAGAATAAATGGACAGACTCTTTGTGGGTTATTGCCAGCTGTTTCATTCAATTGGTTGGAACATAATGCTCGTGACAATCAGTTCCATTTCCTTGTGGTTACTTTTAAACGCGGTCTTCTCTTAACTACATGCCTTTACCCTCAAAGAGTCCTGACAAAAGAATCATGGAGGATTCACTGCAAATCTATACCATCTACTGAAGAAAACAATTTAAAAAGAATGTTCATGTAAATCTTGATTGGCTATGTATCTAAAGCCAAAGTTTCTTAATAATGTTAATGATGCTTTGGGCAGTGAATCAACAATGAAAGTGAGGCTAAAAGAGTCAGTTGAAATTGAAGAGGTTAGGATGCCAATGGACAAAAAATTTTAAAGACTACCTTGAATGATGACAATTTAAGAAGACCACAGCAACCGGCAAAAATCATTAAAAAATAGTTTAATGGGGGCCGGCCCCGTGGCATAGTGGTTAAGTGCCACACACTCCGCTTTAGCAGCCTGGGTTGGTGGGTTCCAATCCCCGGCGCAGACCTACACCACTCATCAAGCCATGCTGTGGCGGCAACCCAGATACAAAATAGAGGAAGATGGGTACAGACATTATTTCAGGGCCAGTCTACCTCAGGCAAAAAGAGGAAGATTGGCAACAGGTATTAGCTCAGGGTCAATCTTCCTCACCAAGAAAAAAAAAAAAGTTTAATGAATGGAATTTTTAAAAAAATAACTTGGGACAAAACTTGGGGAAAGGTTGTTGCAATGATGGATACAATATGGAATAGAAAGGTAGCCATATTACACTGTCCAAGGCTATATTCATTCACATACTCAATATGATAATTAAGAAAATACAAAAAATTTGTCTGCTACTCAGGATTTCTTTTTTTAAAATTTAGCCCTTACTCAAAATCATGAGGCACTCCCAGACTATTAAGGATCTTAAAAATCTCATTAGGGAATTTATAGACTATATGTTCCAAATGCACTCACTTTATAGATGAGGAAACTAAAATCTAAGGAGATGAAATTATATGCTCCAGGTCAAATCATCTAAAAAATGCAATTATATCTAAAATAATATGAATATAAAATGTATACTTCCTTGGATTCTAAGTATTCAGAAACTTTGAAAACCAAATGTAGTTTTTCTGTAAAATAGTGTCTTTTTTTAGCTTTGTATCCCCAGTGCCTAGCCTAGTACTTAGTACACATGTAACAAATGAATGAATGAACTCTGTCAGCCAGAATATTAAATTAATCATGAATATATCTACCGTAACCAATCTGGATGTCCAAGAGTATTATGTACAAAGTATTGTCTACAAAGATTCAAATTATATTTGCTCAAACAAAAGAAGCATTTTATTAAACAAAACAATCCTATTTCCTACATTTAGAAGCTCTGACAAATAGGAACTAATGACAATAAAGACCATTTCTGAGAACTCAATATTCAAAAGTTTAGGTTTCCTTTGTTAAGGTGAAAATCTCAGCCAAAAGTTCCTTAGTACTTTAGAGCTATCCATCTCTTTTTTCAATTAATATTATACATAATGATACATTTCACAAAAAAGTAATTGCTTCATTTCATGGAGGTGAGTTAAAATTCACTAATCCTTAAACACAGCTGTTGTTTTTAACCTCTTAAAACTCTCTTTTAATCTGTGAGTATACTGCTACCCCATTAGTATCAGGCAATTACTCTTTGCCTCAGCAATCCTCCACTTAATGAAGTTATTTCTCCATATTACTACACTAGTGTTTTAGCATATTCAAGAATAGACAACTGAAATATTGCTTTAAATAAATAAGAGTATGTTTCATTTAGATGAAATGACAGTCATGACAGCCTACCTTGAGCTTTGAATAGCCTGGGAACTTCTACTTCAGGGTTGATGGCAGCTCTCAATTTTAAAAGGATCCTCCACATTTTTCACCGGCTTGAAAGTATCCTTATATAACAGGTAAAGAGGTTTGCAAAATATACTTATATCTAACTGGTATCCACTCGTTTATGGAACTGAAAACATTTCCATTTACATATTATACTAAACTCAATACTTAAGTTTGTCAGTTTATACATACTATTGCTGGATTACTTGTTTCTTATATTCTGCTTCTTTGATAGCACGTGATGAGAAACTGCTGAAACATGTTCCCTAGGTTTCAGACTATTCTACAAAAATTGGTATAAAAAAACAAAACTACGTTAAAAAAAGTAATAAAAAACATACACAATTCTCAGCTCTTCTCTGTGATTCCATAGCAGTTCTCTCATATGTCTATTACAACATCATAACACTATAATTATTTACAATTTGTCATTCATAACATGTTATTTATAATAACATTACATTATAATTTATAAAATGTTTTTTATTACCATCTTAAATCATAATGTATAATCTTATACTTTTATAACAATGTAAATAAATCTTCTATTGTGCTTTTAAATAGTTAGCCATCCAAATCTGCCATTCTAATAGTTGCTAACCCTGTTACAAAATGGTTTTAAGATGTGCTTTGGGACCAAAAAAAAAAAAAGACTTGACAAAATTCCAAATTGCTTATTTGTGATAACACATTAAACATCTACTTTTAAAATCAAGCCAACGTTCAAGGGAAATTTCAAGAGGAGATAAAAATGGGCCAATACCTAGTTTGTAAACCATCTAACCCCACATGATATGAAAGTTTAAATGTTGCTAGGCCATAAGAACATAAGAAATGTGACACTGGGTATAACCAATAGGTCATGGTTGGTCAGGTAGGTCAGGTCATGGACCTAACCAATAGGTATAGGAGGTCAAAGGCAAACTATTAAGAGAATACATACCTACAATGATGCTAGACACATAATAAAGCCCTGAGTAGATACTTCATTGAATTTTAGCTAGCTGTTCTTATCTAGCAATAAAAATTATCAGCTGAAATAAATATCTAAAAACAAAAATATAGGACCTTTTGATTGGAGGTTTCTGAATACTACCTTTCCCTATTAGATAGATCTCTGAGCATTGGGAAGCAGAGTGATGTAATGGAGAGCAAGCTGGAAAACAATGGAGCAATGTCTTTACTGAAAGAAAAAAATACAACTTAGAATTCTATACTCAGTGAAAATGTCTTTTAAAATGAAGGCAAGAGACTTCTACTTTTGGCTGAGATGGAATAAAAGAAACTGAGTTTACACTCGCTCCTTAAACAACTAGGAAACCAGATAACAAAATATGAGGCAACATTTTTCAGACACTGGACAACAGGCAACACAGGACTGTGATTCCATAAGAGAAAGGAAACAAACAAAGCAGTCCTTACAATTGCACCAACTTATTGCCCAGAGAAGTTTCTAAGCCATACCACAGGGAGGGGGGGATCCAAACAGAGCCCAACAACATTTCTGAGTTGAAGAGACAGACAGATTTTGAGGAGGCCAAAGCAGCTAGAATTTGCGAAACAAAAGTACCAGAGAGGAGGGAGCTGCACAGAGAAAGCTCTAGAAATCTGCAGAGAAGTCTCATGAAGTTCTCTCTTTGGCTGAGAACTGATCTGTGCATGCATGAGAGGAAAATATCCAAAGGAGAAAAAACACCAGAAAAGGTTCGCAGAACAACTACCAAAGCCCACACAGGGCTGGAAACAGTTCATTTTCCCACCAACTTGAGTGAAAAGACTTTGTACTACATGGGACATTGACTAGAATCCTCAGAAGAATATCACCTTAGAAATGGGGCTCAATTAGCCCTAGAATGAAAGACTGCTCTGGATCCTGCCCTAACAGAGCTTAAAAGTAAGCTTCAAGAGGATCCAACTGATTCTCATTGACTGCATGCTAGAACCAAGTCCAACACAATTTAAGGGAATGTAACAAAATCTGGCAAACAACATAAAACTCACAGTATCTGGCATCTCATAAAAAATCATCCAGCATGCAAAAAAGCAGAAAAATGTGACCCATAACCAGGAGGAAAAAAAATCAATCAATAGAAGCTGAACCAGAAAGGACAGAGATGATGGAACTAGCAAGCAAGGATGTTAAAAAAGTTAATGTAAAAATGCTCCTTTTGTTCAAGAAGGTAGAGGAAAACAAGTGTATGATGAGGAGAGAGATGGAAGACATAGAAAGTTCCCAAAAGGAACTTGCAGAAATTAAAAATATAGTGACCGAAATGAAAAATATCCCGAATGGAATTAACTGCAGATTAGAAACTATAGAAGAAAATATAAGTGACCTTGAAAGCATGGCAACAGAAACTACCCAAAATGAAGCACATAGAGAAAAAAGACTGGAAAAAAATGGACATCAGTGATTTGTGGGACAATATCAAGCATCATAACATACGTGTAGAGTGGAGTCCCAAAGGGAAGAGGAAGAAAAATATCTGAAGAAATAACGGCAGAAAATTTTGCAAATTTGGTGAAAACTATAAACCCACAGATATAATAAGCTCAACAAACCCAAGTAGAATAGACCTAAAGAAAACCACACTAAAGAAAATCATATTCAAACTCCTGAAAAACAATGATAAAGAGAAAATCTTAAAAGCAGTCAAGGGGGAAAAATAGCTAGAATGGCTATACTAATTTCAGACAAAGCAGACTTTAGAACATGGAATTTGGAGTTATAAACATTCCCACAAAGAAAATTCCAGGTTTCAATGGTGAATTCCACCAAACATTTAAGGAAAAATTAGTACTAATTCAACACAAACTCTAGGAAACAATTTCCAACTCATGACACCAGCATTACTCTGATGCTAAAACCAAGTAAAAAGACATTACACAAAAAAGAAAACTAGAGACCAATATCCTTCATGAACATAGACATAAAACTCCCTAACAAAATATTAGCAAATCAAATCCAGAAATACATAAAAAGTATAACCAAGTGAGGTTTATCTCAGAAATGCAAGTGGCTTGGTCAAGACCTCTCTCTACCAAGAAATGGCAGAACACGGCTTGCAGTCAGATGTTTTAGCTTCAATCCTGTTTTTACCTCCTTTCTGTTATTTCCAGTGTACAAGTTGCCATCATAGGTACTTTACCCTTGAAGTTAACATCACACAATTTTGCACTTAAATTTAAGTATAGTGTCATGTCATTCTCTTATTATTTCAAGTTCCCTGGAAGATTATTCCCTTGAAGATTATTCATTACCATCATTCTTAGAAGCCTTTGCTGAATCCACCTCCCACTTCCAAAAGGTGTCCACCTTCCGCTACACTCTGATAAAATTCAAAGTGTATCTCTTTTATCACATTCATTACAACACACTGTAATCTCTGGTTTTCTTGCCTATGTGCCCTTTTGGAACAGAGAGTCCCTTAAGGTCAAGATCTTATCCATCTTTGTATCCACACACTGCACATCATAAATGCATTACATGAATCAATGTATTACATTGTATGAACAATGTATTAATTATAGACACATTTAGAGCAGAGACTATGTCTTAAAATTATTTTTTTCTGCTTAATACACAGCCAGGCACTAACTTACTGATTCATTAGGAAAGGATTTATTGCATATCCAGTATATCTTTAGTATTGAATTGCTAGAAAAAAGGAGGTAGTAGATAAAGCAGAAAACGTAATGGGGCAGTAAGGAAAGTGGTCTCTATCTCAGTTAGTTACCTCACACAAGCAATTCATCAAACACCACTGAAAATTCAATTTTTCTATCCCTATCTTTCGAAAACAATGCTTTTATGTAGGTATCACATTCTATGCTGTTCCTCTCATTTGAATGTCTGAAATCTCTTACTGGGCAATCTCACAAGTTCTAAACATAGATATAACTAATGATGGTTCAGAAGAAGTCACATTAAAGTGTCAATAAGATGAAAAAGTATATTTTTCAACTGATTAAGTTTTCACAGTTTTAAGTTTTTAATTGTTATAGTATTCCCTTGACCTTGCTCATATAGCTCTACTTTAAAGATGCAAAAGACCTATCTAAAAGGCAACAAAATTACATGTTCTTGGTCAGTTAATACGGCAATAATTTTGCAGCTTATCTGCCATTTCTTTTAGTCTCAATTCACAGTGGTCTAGGGTTGTTACAATGTCAAAAATAATTTGGGGCAATTACTAAAGAATTAATTCATAGGAAAAAGATATACACGTATTCCTTAAGACCATAAGGCATGGGAATCAGAATTACTCAACATTATCTATTCCCATCCTTTAGTTCTGTGTTGAACACTATTTAGCCTCTACTTCTTAAAAGGATTTGATTATTTGAAAGTGGCCTTAAAGTGAGGCCAGCTAGCACCCAAAGCAGAATGACCTAGGTCCCATCAACTCATTGGGTCTTAAGTCAATGGTTGGGCACAATATGCCCTAGAAAAGCTGTATTCAGTCCAAGTCCTTAAGCACATCCAAGTAATCCTCAGGAGCTATTTTAAGTTATATCATACAACCATATTTCTCTCTTCTCTCTCTTTATCCTTCCCTTTCTCTCTCCCCTTACACTCCCATATCCCCAACTCATACCACTTGATCTCTTTTTCTCAATAGATACAAACTTCTACAACATTTAGAAAAAGCCCTCTGGCCCATCTTAATGTAACCAGATTGGTTACATAACCAACCCGCTAACATAGAAGGCCAGATTTCACAGGTGCAGTCATTGATTCAACAAATAGTTACTGCACATCCAGCAGGCATCAGGCACTGGCTTAGAAACTGTTTTAGACCTTGGATGCAGCACAGAGAAGGCCCCTGCTCTCATGAGCTTCCTTTCAGTAGAGGGGCCCAGGTATTCAAGAAAGATATAAGAAAGTAATCACAGGTAACAATGAAAGCTATGAATAAAATAAACAACATAAAGTGATAGAGATTTGGGAAAGGTAGGTACTTTAGACAGGGCAGTTAGGGATAACGTAAGAAGGTGACAACTGAGCCCTAAATGATGAAATAAAGCCACCCATGTGAAGAACTGAGAAAAGACACAGGGAACAGAAACTGAAACGTTCTCAAGGAAATAAAAGTAGTATGTTTGAGGAATAAAAGGCAGTCTTCTACACGACCACAGTTCAATCATCAAAATTAGGAAATAAACAGATATATTACCACCATCTAATCTACAAACCCCAATTAAATTTCTCCAATCATCCCTATAATGTCCTCTACAGGTCCAGGATCCAATCCATGATCACATGTTACATTTAGTTATCATGTCTCTTTATCTCCTTCAATCTGGAACAGTTCTTCCGTCTTTCCCCATCTTCCATGATGAACATTTTTGAAGAGTGTAATCCAGTTACTTTGTAGAATGTCCCTCATTTTGGGTTTGTATGATATTCCTTATGATTTGTAATTTTCAGCAGGAATACCACAGAGGCAATACTGCGCTCTTTCAGTGTGTCATATTGGGAGGCACATGATGTTGATTTGCCCGTTAGCAGTGATGTTAATTTTTATTACTTGGTTAAGGTGGTAACTGCTGGGTTTTCCCACTGTAAAGTTAATTATAAGCATGTTGTATTTATCGACTAATAAGTAGTATTTTGTGGATATTTTGAGATTAAGTTAATATCCTATTCCTCACCAACTGCCTACTTACTTGTTTTAGCATCCATTGATAATTCACACCTTAATCAGTTATTACTATGATATGATTACCAAATGGTAATTTTCTAATTCCATCTTTCTTTCTAGATCAGTGGTTCTCAAATGAGAATAGGGGGATGCGATTTTGCCTCCTAGGGGACATTTGGCAATGTCTGAGACATTTTTGTTTTTCACAACTGGAGGTTGGGGTGGGGAAGGATGCTCCTATCCAGTAGGTAGAGGCCAGGGATAATGCTAAACATCCTACAATGCACAGGACAGTTCCCCCTTCACTCACCTCAAAGAATTATCTTGCCCAAAATGTCATTAGTGCCAAGGTTCTAGATTTATATAGTGCCTGTTTTAGATTTACTAAATAACATTCTGATATAGGTAACATTTTCTGTTCTCTATCATTTATATATTTATTAATATTAGTATGGATTCATAGTGTCCTATTTTACCCAAAGGATTACAATCTGTTTCTGTCACTTATGCTGATGCTCAAATTGTCTCAGACTTGATCAACAGTAACTCCTTCAACCCAGCTCCTCTGTCCTTTGGGCATGTTTCAGTCACTCTTTGAGTGCTTCCTTATGTTATGTCATAAAATTCCCAGCCCTAGAGTCAGCCACTTCTTCAGAGAGTCCTGGTTTCTTTTTGGTGGAGAATAATATTTAGAAACCAAGATTTGAGTGCTAGGTGTGCTGCTATCAGGCCCAGACACAGCTAGGAAACACAGACACACACAGACACACACACACACACCCCTATCTATCTGGCAAAGCAATGAGTTCATACTGATACCTCCAATTCCAATGAAACACTACAGGGTTTGTTTTAGCCTTTCCCCTTTCCATATTTATAATTCGATTTGTGAACATTGAGAAACTTACCCCTTCTTATCCTCAATGTATTTACTTACATGCTCAATCTCCCCACTCCTTGATATGCAACCAAATTCTCAGCTGCAAAGCAGAAAACTCAACCCTAGATGTACTCACCCACTACCCACCCCCTCCCAGTCTCTGCCCATATTCAAACATAACAGCTTGACTCCAACAAAGTGGAAGGGAGAAAAGGGAAGGAAGAAAAGCTAGTTAGAAAGTTTGGCCTGGACATGCCACTTACACGGCCACTCCTACTACCAGTTGAAAACGTGGCCCCAAAGAAGAAAAATGAGCCAGATTCTAAGTGCAATGTATCCTATATAAGTGCAAGTGTTCCCTATATCTGGTATATATGGAAGAATTTTATGCTTCTCAAAATGAAAAACATTGTTGGCCTTTATTATAAATAATTTATATATATAATGTAGATACATTATAAATTTATATATAATATACAATATAAATGATTTATAATTTATAATGATAATGGTGTTAAGCCTCTTAGAAAAGTCTATTGTGAAACACAGATAATTAACTTGAAAAATATGCTCAAAATTAGTGAGGTTTCTAAGGAAATGTGAGAAACTTCTGGAAGAATTTTTTCTATAGATTGAAAAAGATCATAATGTAAAATCAGTGTGAAACAGTTAAGTAGACAGAAATTATAAATAACAACATAGATATACAATTATAATTTAACATTAAAAAGCATTTACAGCCAATGAATCTCCCTGGGAAATTTGCCATTAAAACAAGAAACAAAAAAAGATAAACCAAAAACTATGCTACACACACACACAGACGTTGATGTGACATTAAAGAGAAACTCAATGGTGGCAATTCTAAAATATATATGTAGGTTGAGACTATCCATAAGTATTTAAATGGGTATGCCTTTTATAATAAATGAAACTCCAAACTCACCATTTACTAGAGCACAATTTAAACAATAGATGCTACATAAGTTTCCCTTTTAAAAATTGGTAATTTTTTTTAAAAGGATAACTAAATTTAATCCTAAAATGTAAGATGACAAAGGTGTTTGGCTAGTAACCTGCTTAATATCCTTCCAATACATTTCTTTTTGCCTACATTAGCCAGAATCAGCTTCTGTTGCCTGCACTCAAAGAGCCCTAACTGATATAACTGGGTACCCTAGTTCTAATTTAAATGTGACCTCTTATAAATTGGATATATTTACTTATGAGATAGATTGGTTCAATTACCATAACAAAAAAGCTTGAATTTTAGGCACAAATTTTTATGAGCCACTGAATTCATATAGAAAAGACCAGAGTCTTCTTTCTAATTGTCACCAGATAATTTATGTTGGAAGTTTGGGAATAGAGTCCGAGTTAAATATATATTTCATAGACAAGAATATTCATTTACTTTTCTTTCTGAAGGAAAACTATGATCTAATTCATCATTTGGTTTCCTATGCACATCAGTTTCCACTTCTTTTTATTTTTATTTTTATTGTGAGGAGGACCAGCCCTGAGCTAACATCTGCCAATCCTCCTCTTTTTTGCTGAGGAAGACTGGCCCTGGGCTAACATCCGTGCCCATCTTCCTCTACTTTATATGGGACGCCGCCACAGCATGGCTTGCCAAGCAGTGCATTGGTGTGCACCCGGGACCCGAACCTGCAAATCCTGGGCTGCCGCAGCGGAGCAAGCGCACTTAACCGCTTGCGCCACCGGGCCGGCCCTTCCACTTCTTTTTAAAATGAGTTTTATTATCATGGATGAATTCACACTCACTTTGAAAATAGTTTATTTTCACATTTATTTAAAAAATGTTTACTACATTTTGCCCCAAAAGTAACACGTTTGAAACAAATCAAACAATACAAAGATGAGTAGAGAAAAAGTTAATTTTTCCTCTACCCCATCCCCTCAGGTTCCACTTTCCTGAGGAAATTACCAGTAATGATAATTTGGGATATATGCTTTCACAGCTTTTGGCATAGTCACACAGCTTCATTTTATAAAAATGAAATCATTTTATACACATTACTGAACTCACTTAACAATACATCTTGGTCATCCCTCCAGAAAACAGCATATAACTCAATTCATTCTTTTTAATTGCTGCATAATAATCCATTGTATAGATACACCATAATTTATTACAATTTTGTTAATGATAGGACTGGACTCATCACTGTTTCCAGGTTATTTTCCTTTCCAATCCAAATAATGCTGTAATTAACATCCTGATACATGTGTCCTTACGTACTGAAGCATAGATATCAGAAAGTGGAATTGCTGGATCAAAAGGAAAAAAAATGATACTTCAAATTTTTTAAACCTTGTACATGTAAAATTTTTAATATACACAAAAATAAGTAGAAAATAATGAACTCCCATTTAGCCATCATTCAATTTTTAACAATTGCCAAATTTTAATATTCCCTTTTTCCTCTTGTCTATGAAATTTAAACAAATCCCACTTTAATAGTTTTGTCTCCATGAATGGCTCTAAAGGTTTATCAAAATCCTTTTCTGGAACACAAGTTATATGGTAACCACCAGCTTTTGTATTGTCTTTAATACTGTACATAACAACTTTAAAAAAAAAAGTCACCCATAACATTCACTTCCTCCCTCTACTAAGCTCTTTACAATGGAGAAACAGCAGAATCAAAGCATCTAAGACAGTAGAAAAAGAGACTAGGAAAGATCATCCTAAAAGCATAAAGAGACCTTGAAAAGGAAAAATATCAGGCAGGCATAGAGGTATATTAAGTGACAGAGGCAACAAAGAGAAAGAAAGGAGTAACATTAAGTAGATTTTTAAAAGCTAGCATTAGCTGGTAGGAAAAGTACTTAAGGGATTGCTGGTGGTCTGAGTGGGAAATTTAAGCAAAGAAATAGCAATTCATGAGGAACAGGACATGCTATTTGAATGTATTTTGGAACTAGCTGCTTAAAATATATTGCACTGATCAGAAAGCCAGGTGGATAGCCACTTAGTGCTCTCCCAGCAAAAGATATTTGGAGGGAAAAACATCACCAATGTGTAAGAAAAAAAACATTTATTTCTTTTTAAATACAAGTAACATCCTTACTAAAGAAGAACAATATAGAATGCGTGTATATGTATTCATATATGCAAAAGAAATACTAGACATAAACATGATCCTCAGGAAAAAAAAGCATGTAATGAAATTTTAAATGCACTAGAGACATGGGCTATTTAAAAAAATTCCAAAGTAAATTACCTTGTACAATGAATATTTTATAAAATAATCATGTCCTAATTTATTTATTTAAAGTATAGTTTCCTTTTTTAAATATTAAGTTCACTAATCCACAAAGCATTTATTGATTATTCACTATATATCAGGCACTGTACAAACACAGACAAACAAAACATCATTCCTGCCTCTAGGAGCTTACAGTCTAGTGAGTAATTAAGACACAATTATAATACAATGTGATATGTTTTAATGGTGTATTAAAAAAAAAAAGTCTACAGGTAAACTTAAGAAGCACCACTGAACTATAGCTTAGGAGAGTCAGGAAACGATTTACAGAGGAGGTGACATGACTTGAATCTTGAAGGCTAAAGAGGAATTCAGTAATGAGGGGAAAAAAGAATTTCTAAAACTTGCTGAAAGCCTTAGTGGTTCATCTCAATATATTTGAACTGGAAATGTTTTTCTAATGTAGATTTGACAAGAACCATATGTAGTCTACTTAAATGAAGTTTTAAAAATTTTATTAAGTTATTTTTAACTCATTACAGCATTTACGTGAGATTGATGTATGTACTGTGTGAATCTGTGTATGTGCTAAAGATGTCAGAATGCATCTTGACATCAGCTTCCACGCCTTTCCCGGGACTCCACTAAAACAAAATAAGTAGATTTCAAAATAAAACAAGGGTTCATAAAGGCACAAGAAAGTAACAGCAAAAAGTTGAATCCTAAATCAGCAGTGGGGGAAGCCATTTACATCTCTGCAAATGGAGGTGAGAATGGGCTAAATACAGGAAGATTTGTTGAATATCTATTTACAAAGCAGTTAGACCTTGAAATATTCTCTCTCACTCCAAACAACTGGGCAACCACCCTGTCAGATATCTTCCAGTCTAGTTTCCAAAGAGTATAAATCTGAGGATCTCTGGACTATAGGGCATTAGTGCAGTTGGCGGGGGGGGGGGGGGGGGGGGGTGAGGTAAATAAAGTATTTCTTAAAAGGGAGATTGAGTAACTGAATGTTGAGACTCTTCTTCCTATGTAACTCCCAAAATGCTAGCAGCTAAGGTATTGCACACTTCCCAAAGCAGCATACTAAAAAGCGTTTTCTCTGGGAAATAGACCAGCTCAAGAGAAACACCTAAACATATAGAATGCAGGGTTCCCCAAGAAACAGCCCAGTCAGATCATCCCACAGTGATACCCACAATCAACAAGCTAGGATATCACTGTGGCGTCCAATCAGTTGTGTAATACAAAACTCTTAAATATCGCCAGATACTTGATGACCTCTATTATAAAAGACAGAGGCCAAAGAAAACTAACAGAAAAAGTAACTTGAAGGAAACAGAGATAATAAAGAGAGAGAAAAAAAAAACTTTCAGTAATATAGTCAAAAAAACTAAGCAAAGCAATCAAGAAATATGAAAAGAATGCAATGGCTGGGGGCAACTAAGAGAAAAAAGGAGCTTTTAGACATTAAAAAGCATGCAAATATAAATGAAAAATTCAACAGAAACGTTGAAAGACAAAGTTATAGAAATATCCCTGAGAGCAAAGAAAAAGACAAAAGCATGCAAAACAGAAGATGAAAAGACAATTAGAGAACCTATCTAAGATGTTTAATTTTCAAAAAATGGAAGCTCCAGAAAAAGACACCAGAGAAACCACAAGCGAAGAAATCATTCAAGAAATCATTCAAGAAAATTTCCCATAACTGAAAAATATGACTTTCTAAATTGAAAGTGCCCACCAAATGTCCAACACAATGTTTGAAAATAGACCAAGATATTGTATACAAAATTGTATACCAAGATATTGTATACACACCAAGATATTATATACAAAATTTTAGAACACAGAATAAGAGAAGATTCTGTCAAATTCCAGAGAGAACTAACAGGTTTCATAAAAAAGATAAAGAATTAGGGGCCAGCCTGGTGGCGTAGTGGTTAAGTTCGCATGCTTCAGTGGCCCGGGCTTCGCAGGTTCAGATCTCAGACGCGGACCTACGCACCGCTCATCAAGCCATGCTGTGGCAGGCGTCCCACATATAAAGTATAGGAAGATGGGCACAGATGTTAGTCCAGGGCCAATCTTTCTCAGCAAAAAGAGGAAGATTGGCAACAGATGTTAGCTCAGGGCTAATCTTACTCATCAAAAAAAAAAAAAAGATAAAGATTTAGAACAGCTTCATACTTCTCAAATTCAATACTAGAAGCTACAACACATTGCTCTAAAATTTTGAAGGAGAAAGTATTTCAAATTCTATCACTTTTATATCCAAACAAAGAGTCACGAGGTCTCAAAAAATTACTTCCCCTTATTTTCTCAGGAAGCTACTGGAGTTCATAATCCTCCAAAATAGCAGAATAAACAAAGAGGAAACTGTGGATTTGGGAAATGAGATCCAACAAAAAAGAGAGATGGAAAGAATCCCCAGGATGATAGTGAATAGAGATTTCAAGATGAAAGGTTTGTAGCAGGCCTAGACATCAGACTGGAACAGGTCAGAAGGCATCAGAAAAGACTTCACGAACATGAAATCGATGGTCTACATATGGATAATTTTAACTGAACATACGTTAACCCTTAAAAATATACAAATAAAATCATGTCCTGACACAATTTGTTCATACCATTAAATTTATACACAATGTAGTTAGAGTTAAGTCAAGCCATTTTCTTGCCAATATTCTAAAAATTGTTACCAGGGTGAATTCTTCATTGATGAAGCATGTAGCTATGTTCAATTATTTTTAAAAGATATTTGCTGGTGAGATTTAAGACATAGTTCACAGAGATCATCCAAGTACCTGGATGCATCAGACACTGAGATATTTATCCAGATTTTAATACACAGTAGTTTCTTCAACATGTGTTGAAAGAATGTTTTATTCCTTTGTAGTAGCTCAAAGTTGAGAAATCATTTGAGAATTGAAAATGCAGGACAGCACATAATAGGCACTTAATAAACACTTGTTGAGACTGCTCTTTCTTTTCCAATCTATAAATAAACAAGAAGAGGCAAATGAAGATAAAGTTAACTATATATTTTATATATACACACATATACATATACACGCACACACACACACATACGTACACTCACAAATATTTAAAATTTCTCCTGTAGCTCTACATTGGTTTTCAATTTCATTTTTTAATATATTTCACAATTTTAACTCAAATGATTAAGTTTCAAAACTATGTTTTCTTAAAGGTACTGGCTGTTGAACAATACAAATATTTCTTAATAGTCGTTGCCATTCTTAGTATGGGAAAAAAATACTTTCCAAAGATTAATGATTAACCTGTTGAATTAAAAAAGGCTTATCTCCAAAAGAACTTACAAGTATTTTATTTAATTAGCTTTGATAAACAAAATGACGAATTAAAATGGACTCTTCTTAAGTAGATAACTAAATAAACTAAAAAATATACAAAGACAAACATGACTTAAATGCCTGCAAATACAGAATATGTACACCAGAGTTGCAAATTCAAATGTCCATGGGCAGAGTGGTGAGGGTGCAAAACAGAGAATCTGTCCAGCTCCAGATAATGTTACCATGTGAGCTGAGACTCAAACCGCTAGATCATTATTTTTCTCTAAGAGAAAATGAAAATATAGGTTTTTATGTGAATTTTCCTATTTTCAAATCTTGGCAGGATTTCAATTTTTTTTCAGTTACTGCATTAGCTAATCAAAACACATATGTGTTCTGAATTCAGTTTCTATTAATTTATGGGGCCTGTAGTGTATGTCCTCTAAAATTGGGACCTAGATTTACCTCTCTGTTATGCAGAATAGTGTATCAAATACAATTAGATTTGTGTAGAAAGAATGAATTTCTTTGAAATAAAAACTAAGGATTCAAATGAATCAATACATACTTACTGAATACCACTTAAGCCAGACGTTGTACAAAGTACTATCGTGGAATAAAGAGGTATGACTGCATATAAATAATTAATGGAAGCTTCCAATCTTTCTCTCGTTCCTTGTCTTCTAAAAATAGGCATATAATTTGTCATCCAAACCAGGACACTTTTGGGAGTGAAAGGAGGCACTGCTAATAATTATGCTAAGAACAACAGGTGTAAACTGGGACCATGCCAGACAAACAGCCTGTCAGTCACCCTAACTAAAAGATACTGGTCTGCTTCAGTCTCCTCCCTCCCTCTAGTCTGCCTATGCCAGGCTCATATCCTCTAAGGAGGATCCTGCCTTGACAGGCTAGTTCCTCAGTACTGTGATGGAGAATCAGAAGGAAAAGGGGAAAAAGGAAGACAAGAGTTGTCTTATGATAGATACAAGAGTTAGAATTGTTTTCTGAGATTTTTTGTTTGATTGTTTTGTATTTAAGAGGTACAGAAACAGCAGCAATGTGAGATGGCAGTGCATAGGAGAGGGAAAAGACGAAAAGAAAAATTGCTAAAAACTGTGTGTTGCCTTCATGTCATTTAATCAAGAGAGGTAAAAAACTCAAGTTATTTGAAAATACTTTTGCTGCATGGACTTGAGACTTACACTCTGAGATTGAACCAGAGAGGCTATGGTGCCTGCAATCTGGGGCATTAAATTTTATTTTGGGAGAAAAAGATTAACAAATAGTTAACACAATATGATACAAAATTGAGTGCTACATTATATGATACAAACTACAAATCTCTAGGGCTTAAGAGAGAAAGATCAAAGAGGGCAATATGAATCAATCTCCCTTTTCTTGTTATTCTAATTTCTCCTTTAAAGGAATCCAAGGGACAAGCACAAGCAGAGAAATTGTGGTTGACATAAAAATATGCCACTTCTCATAATGGCAGTCCAACCAATCGCCACTAAATCCTGATTAAGTGGTCAAATTCTAAAATAAAACCAGAGTCCAGGATTAATCAAAATATTATTTGTCTTTCTTTGACTATCACACAATTAAAACTGATACTTTAAGTTGTAAGTTTAGGTTCCACCACATCTTTCAGTCACAAACTATAAGGGACCCCTGGGAAACGGCAATGACACAGAAGTCAGGCCTTCAACAACCTGGATGGGCAAAGGCTTCAGACAAACCATGAATTTACCACCAGGAGCAAAGACTTTACCTGATCCAGCACACCAGAACAAGCAGATTGTGAGCATGTGGAGTATCTACAATATACATAATACATCCGCATTTTCCAACTCATATACACAGACAGAACAATCCAGAACTTGTCCTCACTACTTCCATGAACTGTCCCCACTTACCCAGGATATAACAAAAATAGTCAGATTCGGGGCTGGGAGTCAAGGGTGAAGGGTGAGATGGGACAACTAAAGAGGGGAGATACATACACACAAACACTAAATTCATTCAATCGTCAAATATTTTGTTCACATCAAGCATTCATACAGTGGTGCCACATACACAGGCCACACAAATGTCCAGATATCCACAATTCTCTGTGGAAAGGCTATCTCCAATCCAAACAACTTTACTAAATACAAGAATATCCTTTTAGTCGAGTTTTTTGTGTGACTAAAGCAAGCAATTTTTAAATAACACTATAGCCATATGCTTGAGAAACACATTGAGTACCTTAAAGACAGGGCTATGTAAAAACACAAATCATTATCACTAGTACTGTATTATCGTGCAAAAAACAGCACTTCTCCAGAAAGAAAAAAAAAAAAAAAAAAAAAACAACTCTGAAATAAAACCTACATTTGGTTTCAGACTATTAAAAGAAAATGCATTCTTTTGCCCCTATCCTCACTCCCCAAATCCCCACTCCATTAGATTGTCAGCTACCTTTCAGAAATCCTAGAAAGCCCATTTTCCAGTGACCTTTAATCAGTCTCCTCTGAGACACAATCCACTGGACAGAATTCTTTTCCATTTGCCAAAGTTATTTTCTAGCACTCCAAGTTACCACTTTTAGTGTCAATTCCCACCATGAACTTTTAAAATTCATTTCTCATCATTTTGGGGAAATGCTACCTTCAAGAAATATAGTAGAATAGCTATAAATTCCTGTGCTACCACTTACTAAATATTAATTTTTAAGCAAGTTCCCTTTACCTGAGTATCAGTTTCCTACCCCTTCCAAAGTTGTTAAGAAGATTAAATGGGAATAATATTCACAAAGTTCCTGATAAATACTGTAGGGGATGCAAAAGAAAGGGTAGCTATTTGAAAGAAGATAGAGAAAAAAGTGCTACTCAGTATTTGCTCAGAGAAAAAGAAAAAAAGACTTGCTTGGTATATCTTCTACTAAAACTTCAAGGCACCTACATTAGGAACATACCTTCAAACATTTAAAGGAGGGAAAAACTAGCAGGTTTATGACAAAGACGAACTATCTTCCAGTATTATTGTACTGATTAAGCATTAACACACATTATGAATCTAGAAAGGATAATAGAGTTTATTTCAGTCTTTTCTCACAATAGCAGTATTATCAAAGAGAAACATTCCAACTCCGTAATAAAATTTTAAAAGTGAATTAAAAAGAGATGTCTTCTAAATGTTCCTTCCCTGGCAAAGAGTAATAACAAATGTGTAGGACTCTATTTATGGCTTAGGGGCAGCTTACCCAACATTGTATCAAAAGGAAAAACTGCCCTAACAACTGTGGAAAGAGGAAGTCAGACAGCTAGAGACACATAGCTAGGAAAACTACCATCTAGAGACCTAACCCACCCTCCAGGAGTCTTTCTAACAAAGACTTCGTGTACATTGTGATCCTCAAGAGGGGCTAAGAGCCAAATCCAGTGCCGCACACCACCAGCTCCCCACTAGCATGGGGGCCTCCTATAGTCTCGGGGCTGCTGACCGTTACCCATGCATACTAACCATATCATGCATTGAACCTTAAAATTTATTTTTTAACAGAACTTACAAATTTATCTATTTCCAAGCTCAATATTCTGTCTCTGAGTTTTTAACTTCTTTGTACTCCCCCGACCTAAGATGGGGCTAGAATGATCTGATCTGTGATTTCTTATCTCATAAATGTATTGGGAGATTAATGCATTAACATCTAACATTAATGCTGCGAGCTCCTTAGAGAAAAGCGCTATTTAAAAACAAAATATTTTATATTTTTTCACTGGTAAAATGAATTGCTCCTTTTTCACAGTGCTGTCCTAAGCAATTTGAGATTTTATCACAGCTTTTAGTCAAAAAAATTAATACTCAATTGGGAACTTAAGGAGTACCTACTTTTTTCCAAAATGAAAATAACATTGCCTTTACCACTTATAAAAGTAACACATGCCACAAAAAATTCAAACAATACTGAAAAGTATAAAGAAGAAAGTGATAATCATCCACAACCCCAATAGCTCAACAAAACATTACGAACATTAAGATATAGTTCTATGCATATACATACCTATACACATACTCAATGGGCATATGTATTTTACAGAAATAAGATCACATTCCGTTATGTGTGTGTGTGTGTGTGTGTGTGTGTGTGTGTGTGTGTGAGGAAGATCAGCCCTGAGCTAACATCTATTGCCAATCCTCCTTCTTTTTTTTTCCCCAAAGCCCCAGTAGATAGTTGTCTGTCATAGTTGCACATCCTTCTAGTTGCTGTATGTGGGACACGGCCTCAGCATGGCCAGAGAAGCGGCGCATCGCTGCGCGCCCGGGATCCGAACCCGGGCCGCCAGTGGCGGAGCCCGCACACTTAACCGCTAAGCCACGGGGCCGGCCCCCGTTATAATTTTTTTAACCTAATGTCTTTTAGAGATCTTGAATAGCTACATAATATTCCATTTCATGAATTATCCATAATTAACTAGTCACCTAAAATTAAAGATTTACATTTTTTCCAGTTATTCATTGTGCCACAATGAATCCCTTTGCATTCCAGCTTTGTATACTGGTTTCATTCTTTTTTAGAAAATGAATTATTAGTCAAATGATATACTTAAGACTATGAAAGATATCGCCAGATTGCCCCTGGAAAAGTAGAATCAATTGACTCTCCCAACAACAGTAGATGAGAATGCCCATGTCCCTAGTATTCACTGACTATACCTACCTTCTCTCATCTTTGCCAATTCGATAAACAAAAATTATATCTCACTGTTTTAATTGCATTTCATTACTGCATTACTAGTAAAATAATCACTTGACTTCTTTATAGAACATTGGTATTTCTTTTGTGAATACTTCTTCCTAATTTTTGACTACGTTTTGTCTTTTTTTTATAGATTTGCAGTCTGTTTTTGCTATTGCTTTGTGGGAGCTCTTTACGCAATAAAAAGAATACATCTCTGTCTGCATATATGTCTTAAGTAATAATTACAAATTGTCACTTGTCTTTCAACTTTTTTGATGCTTTTTGAATAAAGTGACTTTCAATCTTTACATTGTCAGTCTATTCATCTTTCAATTCATGGGGTTTGGTTTGGGTCACACTTAGAAGGGCCTTCCTTATTTCAATATCATAAAATCATTCATCTGAATTATCTAGGAATTTGGATTTTTAACATTTAATCCATCTTCAATTTATTTCAGTATATAGTATAAAGGTGAGATTCAGCTTTGTTATTTTTTTCTAAATTCCTATTTAATGGTCTCAGTAATATTTAAGAATCCATCCTTTTCTCTATTACTGAAATTGTCTTCATTATATGATAAATCACATATATTTACGTCTTTCTGAACTCTCTATTCTAAAACATTGATTTATATGTGTATTTCTGCACTAATACCACACTGTTTTAATTGTGTTGCTTTGCACTGTGTTTTCACATAACAAAATAATGCAAAATATTAAAACAGGATGGTGCACGCACCAAAAATATTTCCTATCTTGTCTTATTTTCCAATACCAAAGATATTGAAAAGGTTCAAGAAGAATAAATGAGGCAGATAATATTAATACTAACAATAAAAACTAATACAAATATTATTTACAGTTTACATAGTGCTTTCACATTATCTAATATTATGTTTACCACACTACAAGATAGTTATTGTTTCTTACACAATTCTAATAAGGAGTTAAGATTTATTCGAAGACTTGCTTACAGCCACACAGCTAGTAAGTGGCAGAGTTAAAACCTGAACCTCATATTCCATGATCCTTCCATGACCTCACTAAGTTAAAAATAGAGCAATTACCCATAAAAGCCCAAATTTCTCATTTTTTAATCAAACTAATTTATAAAGTGTGTATATATAAACACATGTATATGTACATACACACATACATACACATATACATTATATACCTATACCCATACACACACATATATACCTTTATTTAAAGGAGGAAAAAATTTTTAAGTCCAAGCTGACCTTCCTGAAGCTTTGAGACTTCCAACAGTATTACGGACCCTAACTATGTAACACAATAACAGTAAAACAGAAAAACTAAAAATTTGGACTATATTTTCTAAGAGACAGTTACCTTTGGTTTCCCAAATACAAGTAGAAAGTGAAAATATTTTGCGTTTAAAAAGAATATTTCCTTAAGTAATAATTGATTACTAACCCAAAAGACATCAGTTTTGCACACATCACAAAACAGGTCCCGCTATCAGACCACTAGGAAGGATCCGGAAGCAAGAGTAGCTGTGTGTATTAAAAGTCCAGGTCAGCCCTAAGATTCACGTGGAAAAAAAAAAAATCACCATCATCACATGTAAGAGTACATAAGGCAGAGGGTCTACAAATTTCTCCAGGAAACCATGAGACACCAACTACCACAGGGTTCTGTCATGTAGCCCAGCCAGGAGAAAAAAAAATTTTCAAAGAATGGCAGAAGGTGTCTTACCAATATATTCTCCAAATTTAAGCTGCATTGTTAGCCAGGAATCCTGATTCACACTAGGTTACTGCAATGATATATAATAACTATTGACTTCTTATCCTTTAAAGGCTTATACACATTATAGTGTATACATTGTATACAATAAACTGTATGAGAAGTATTAACTCATCTGTTCATGATCTCAAACAAAGGATGATGTGCTAAAAAAGTGCAAATGAAGCCATGATATGCCCAATCACTGATGAGATTTTACAAATACCAAATAGTTACACTATATACTATGACAGCCAAATTTAGATCAACTAAGCTCTGAAGAGAATCTTTAAAAAATTCATTTCAGTAGAGGAAAGAGATGACACTGGAGAGAGAGAAAATGGTTTTAGAAGAGACACAGCATGATGAGGCTTCTTTGATTAGAGGTCAGGGACTGGCTGGAAAGGAGACTCTGCCCACGGAGAAATCAGAAGCAAGAGATCTGCTGTGGTGCTTACAGAGGACTCTCTTGTTACCCAAGGTGTCTGAGTGACATGTTACAGGAAACACAGAAGCCGCCAGCACCTCGTCTGAGGTGAAGGATGTCATCCTATACTTTTCCTTGGGTAGCTTGATGGCATCTCCTTCCAGGCACGAGGAATCAACAGCAGACACAACCTCTCCAAAGAGCAGCTTTTATATTTTAAAAGGAAGCACGTTCTTAAGTAATAGAATCCAAAGAATGAAATACGCATACCTATCCCTAGTTAGAGGTAAACAAAAAGGAAGCTTGACTTTCAAAATATTTTGTTTTCCCCAATAGCAAACAGAAACACATAAAAAGAAGATTAGGGTCATATTTTATATAGCAATGAATTATTATGCAGAAATGATCTTGTAAGATTCATTTTAATTTCTACAACATTCAAAGGAATTCAAACAGTGAAAAAATATATCTCCAAAATATAAAACACTTTGCAGATAATACATTTAAAAACACACATCACTTTTAAATAATAAAGGTAAATATAGAGAATATTTTCTTTTCTAATATATCAGGAAATAAGAAACTATCTAGAGATTTCATATATTTTCCAAAATTAAAGATTTTTCCATATCTTTTTCGGTTAGAGCATGAACAAATTCTGGAAGTAAGACTGATTCTCTCATCTTTGAAAATTCACAGTGAATAAAATCATTACTTGATTTTCAAAATTAAAATTGAGATTAATGGTTCTACTAAACCACGAATATATTTTGTTTACTACATTACACATATCAGGCTTTTGTAACTATAAAATATTTTAATTATTTTTTCTATTATCAGGAAATTATATTAATCTAAAAACAAAATCTTGAAGTAAATGGATAACTCTATCTATTGTTTCTCTCACAGTATTAGAAACTTTTCCTCTCATTCTAAATATCCTTCAGTGTACTATCCAGTGTGCTACATGGTGATGATTTAGGAACCGATACTCTTGTATAGAACTTTCACTCTCTATCAAGATTAACAAGACCAAAAGTATTCCTTTATTTAAAGCTAGAAGTTTAAAAATTAAACTGATATTTAAAACAAAAAACAAAATGAACTAAAAAATCAGTCAGGAAAATCTATTTTTTGTATTAATGAATTGCTGAATATATTAAATATATAAGAAATAAATCAAATGGAAATGTTTAAACATCCATATATCTTTATATGTTTACATGATGAAAACTTACAGTTATTATTCAAGTTATTTATTCCAATTATATTGGGCTGTGAGACAGAACTGTGATTATGGCGCCCTCTGCTGGGTTTTCCAGTCACAAACTCAACCTAATATCTTAGCGTAAAATCAAGTATTTGAGGCATCAAGTGAAAAATCAAATCCTTGATCACTTTAAGCCTTGGCAAAGATTATATGAAAGGTATAATCAACATTTACTTTATTGGAACAGAACTTTACCAATTTATCATTAGGTAAATATCGGTACAGATTTTTCTTTTAAAATAAAGAGAGTATAACATAAAAGTTACATGAAAAACATGTTTTAATAGGTCTTATTTTTGACATCACTTCTATCACTTGCCAATATATTCAGGTTCTTAAGACCATATTTATGACAAGACATTTTAATAAATTACTATTTTGATATTTGACCTATTTTTCCTGCCTTGTTAGTTCAATCAAAATAGTTTATTTTAACATATTAGAATAACCCTTAATATTATCTTCATTATTAGGAAAAAACTGAAAGAAGTTTTAGAAGTACTCAGCACTAATTAATAAATAGTTTCCATTTATTGAATGTCAACTATAAGGAATGTAGAATGTTATGCACTTTCCATACATTATATCCAGTTCTAAAAGATGAAAATAATTGAGGCTCATGGAGATGATATGAATTGCTCAAGATGAATTTAAGAGCCAAGATTTAAATGTAGGTGGGTCTCACTCTAAAGACTCAAAGCTTTCTACCAAACAACAGACAGCAGTGAAAAAATATCTTTAACATACAATTTCTCCATTTGTCAATGCAACAACAACTAGGGGGTGGGGAGGAACAAGTTGATGGGGAAAAATGTTAGAGAAGCATAAGATAGTTATTCATGTATAAAATAATAGCTTAGACCTTTAGGAAAATATTTTTATTTTACATAATGCTGCCAGCTAGTGGCCCTACTTCATACTGAGCCACTGGGAACAATATTTGATTTTTACATACTGAATCAAAAATTTCACATTTAACATTCTAGGATCATATTTCTAAATTATGCATAAGACTGACTTAATGACATTTAACATTATCCCAGAACTGAAGGAGAATGTCTTCTCACCCACCACTAGCATCCCTTGCCTAGTCCTGGCCCTAACCCCCAATAAGAAAACGGGATATGCCTAAGTAGGAAAGAATTAAGCAAGTGCCAACACGTAGAAACTAAAAGGTACACCTGTCACTATCCATGAAAAGGAAACTTACATTATTTTAAATACTTTGAAATAAGTTTAGGATATTTATAGATTCCTTGGTGACAAAATACATAAATATTTTTCTATACAATCAAAATCTTGCCATAACGTGGACATAAAATTATTGCCTGAGGATTATCAGACATCATTCTATGCAGATCTAAAATGAGAGAGCATTTGATAAAGTAGCACTGTTAGCAAAGTATGTTATTTAAGTTCAGACAATAAGTAGTTATAGTTCTGAAACTTGCTCTGAGAAAGAATTTGAATACAATTTTTACATTTAAAATGATCATATTTCACTGATAATTCATTATCTTAAGAGAAATATCCTATACAACACACATGAAGGAGTATACAGCTCCTATCATGGTATTGTTTGACACAGTGATATAAAGATATTCTTGGGGGCCAGCCTGGTGGCGCAAGCAGTTAAGTGCGCGCGCTCCACTGCGGCAGCCCGAGGTTCGCTGGTTCGGATCCCGGGCACGCACCGACGCACCACTTGTCAAGCCATGCTGTGGCGGTGTCCTATATAAAGTGGAGGAAGATGGGCATGGATGTTAGCCCAGGGCCAGTCTTCCTCAGCAAAAAAAGAGGAGGATTGGCAGATGTTAGCTCAGGACCGAACTTCCTCACAAAAAAAAAGATATTCTTGGCTGATTTCTTTCATCATATGACATTAGTTTATAATTATTTAAATGATATTCTCAGTGGAGAAATCTATCATGACTTAATCAGAAGCCTAGACGAAAAGACAAGATATTCTATAATATTATAATGTTGCATAAAATGAAAACGTTTTGGTATTAAAGTATATTAGCAGCAAAGAAAACATAATCTGGGTTTATTCTGTAGTGAAAAAGAGAAGCAGTAGGAAGTGGAAAAGAAAGCACCCAAAACACAGCAAAGAAGGAAGAGACAGCCCTTCTGTTGGATTAACTGAGGTCAAAATGGAAACAAAAGACAAAAGGGATAGTACCAGAGAGTCCAGTGTTCCTTCTGACCTACATTCTGTCACTCACACTCACTCACTCACTGGCACATACACGCACACAACTGCAACATGTAAAAACTCCCTTATATCCCATTAATAGGTACGCTTATATGAGGCTTATTTTGCAGCTATAAACAATAGGAGTTTCTATTACACACACACATTAGTCAGTATAATAAACATTAGTGAGAAAAAAACATCCATTATAAATTCACTTTTTGAAACACTAAAAATATTTCTATACAGTGAGCATATAACTTACAAACATTTCCTGTATTGTCAAAGCTGGTAAGAACATCTTGAACATTCAAAGATCCATTATTATGCCTAGAAAAGAATAAAGCATTTTCTTTAATGATTCTGAAATATTAACATTTATTAATTTCTTTAAAAGCTAAGACTGTGCATTGTTATACACCCAATACTAATAAACCCTTCCATGTTATATTTTTTAAATATTTTCTGCCCACTAGAGGGAGAAGGAAAAGAAATAACAGAATATGGTCCTCAGAATAGTTAATGTAATGACATTTCTTGATGATTAATCTACATTTTAAAGTTTTTTTATTGTTGTTTTAGTTACATAAAGGTGAAGTATCGTTAACCTTTTTAAAGACAAAAAAAAAGAAAAAAAATCTTACACTTTGAGAATCTCAAAAGAAAAATAAACAGGGCCAGCCCGGTGGCATAGTGGTTAAGTTCGCACGCTCTGCTTAGGCGGCCCGGGGTTTCACAGGTTCAGATCCTAGGCGCGGACCTACACACTGCTTATCAAGCCATGCTGTGGCAGCCGTCCCACATATAAAGTAGAGGAAGATGGGCACGGATGTTAGCCCAGGGTCAATCTTCCTCAGCAAAAAGAGGAGGATTGGCAACAAATGCTGGCTCAGGACTAATCCTCCTCACCAAAAAAAAAGAAAAAAGAAAAGAAAAATAAACAATCAACCTCCAGAACCACACTCAACAATACATAAATTTCCTCAATAACACCCCAACAAATTCAAAACTTCAGTTACAAGCAACTTTCAGGTCTGCACATTCCATCTATAGGGAGTTCTAAATGTCAGAAGGCAAATTTTTTGTATCTTTTGCCCACTAATCTTAATTGCACTCCCTTTAATTCTAATCTCTCTTCACATGACATCCTTTCAAATATTTAATTTGATGACCAATATTTTATAAATATTTATAAAAGATACTATTATTCAGATACAAATGGACCCAAGTGTCAACAGGTCATAAGATTTGAGTTAGTTTTCCAGAGGTGATAAAAAATATGTGTTACTGTATCTACAATCTTCTACATTCTCCCCTATGTAACATACAGCTATAGTTCTTTAGGATGTTATAATAATTTAAAATAACCATTAATAATTCACAATAAAATTTACTTCACCAACACTACTTTGACTTTGTCATTAAAACTTATCATAAATGATAATGTTATGGACTGAACTGTCTCCCCCAAAATTCATATGTTGAGGCCCTAACCCCCAATACCTCAGAATCTGACTGTATCTGGAGATAGGGACTTTATAGAGGTAATTAAGTTAAAAAGAAGTCATTAGGGTGGCCCTAATCCAATCTGACTGGTGTCCTTATAAGAAAAGATTAGGACACGCAGAGACGACAGGGCATGTGCACAGAGGAACAACCACGTGAAGAGGCAGCAAGAGGGCAGCTACCTGCAAGTCAAGGAGAGGGGCCTCAGAGAGAACCAAACTGCATCACCTTCATCTCGGACTTCTAGACCCAAAACTGTGAGAAAATAAATTTGTTGTTGAAGCCATCCAGTCCGTGATACTGCTTTGAGAGCCCTAGCAAACTAATACATATAGTAATAGAATACATACATTACCCTTTTTAGAAGAATTTTTTATTTCTATCATAGAGACAGTTCTTTGATAGAGCGATTAAGTGAGATCGCAAAAAGTTATTTGCAATCATCACTGGTCAAATAAGCACTGGGCTCAACAGTATCTTAACCTAAGGAAACCAAATTACAACCACAAATCAAACCTTCATCATAACATAATGATTCTGTATCTTCTCTGTGCATACAAGATTCTAGGTATAGATGAGGTTATTTATGCTATCATGGAAAACTACAGTATATGTGTGAGACAAGAGAGGAAAAAGAATAAAGTATTTAATATGTGAAATACAAGATGAAGCTATTAAAATGATTAGCAATACTGCAAAGAACTCCAAAAACTTTTTCCTAAATATAAAAGCAATATATGGTTACCTCAAAAAAAAACTGCTCATAATCCTATCTATACAGAGATAACCACAGTTAGTGTTTTGGTACATAGCCTTCAAATTTTATTCCACGCTCATATAGCTTTCATTACATAACTGAGAATACACTTTCCCTACCGTATTGCGATTTGTGTTTTTTCATTTAACATGCTGTAAACAGTTTCCCAAATCATTAAGTTTTCCTGCAACATGATTTTAATGGCTGCCAAGTAGTTCACTGAATGACTGTTTGCACTATAATTTATTGAACCAACACTTTATATTGTATTTTCAGATTGTGGCCAGTTTTGTCCTATTACGCATACTGCTACAGTGAACATCCTTGTAGAAACATCATTGAGCCCATTTCTGATTATTTTCTTAGGATAAACTCCTAAAAGTGGAATTGCTTTTCTGGTCTAGTTTTAATAAAGACATTCTCTCACGTTCTCTCTCACTTTCTCTCTTCTGTCTCACAAACACACACACACTCTCTCTCTCTCAATTCAAGATGAAATAAACATTTGAAATGAAATCTGAGACAGGAGTAATAAAAAGGCGCATATCTTTTGCAAAAAGTTAAATATTTCCAAAAAACAAAAACTAGGATAATTGAAGTGAAATGCATGTTTAAAAGTTAAAAGCACTATTCAAAATAAAAAGTGATTTCTCAGAGTTATCACTGAAGCAGAACTTCTCTCTCCTTGAAAGCACTATTGAAGCCAAGAAAAAAAGTGAACCCTATGATATTCTTTAATAGGGTAGGGGGTGAGGAAACAGTAAAACTAATCCTATACCTCTAAATAACTTATAAAAATGAAAATCAATTATCTATGAAGTCTGGAAACCCTAAAAGATGGCATCGCATGAAAGAATAATGTCAACAATCACTGTCTTCAATAGTATAAGAATTAGTGCTAATTATAGGAAAACTGCCATGAACGCAGTGTGGTAAAGATTCAAATTGATTATTTCGAGTTCCCTTTCATTTGTCCCAAACTCAAGGACTGCTCTTTGTTCACTGAGTCATCTACTTTATTCAAGTGTCAACTCTATAAGACCTTGTTTACCCTTAATCTTTCAACTGTTTACCTAGGTCCTGCCTGGACAATGTGGTTAGATAGTAATACCTACAAGGAAGGGGCCTTATCAAACTTCAGTCTTAGCATTATACTGGTAATCAATGTTATATAACAATGACAACTTTTTGTCAACATATACAGGGTATAGAAAGTTCACTCCATCTTTTTCCTAAACTCCAAAACTTTAACTCGTTTCCCAAGGATTTAATTACCAATAGCCATCTTAAATGTTCTCACCACAAAAAAGAAATGGTAACTATGTGACCTGATACAGGTGTTAGCTAATGCTATGGTGATAATCATATGGTGATAATGCAATATATGTATATCAGATCAAAACATTGTACACCTTAAATTTACACAATGTTATATGTCAATTATATCTCAACAAAGCTGGGGAAAAAATTACCAATAGCCAGTTTCTTCCTCCCAAAGCCAACCAATTTTTGTCACAAGTACCTAAAGCTATCCTAGAACTGAGGACCTTTGAGTTTCTCCCAAGAATGGCCGATGGAGTAATGACTAAGGAGCAAGTCACTGGGTCACTGGGGCAGATAATTATTTGAAGAGTTAAAAAAAAAAAAAAAATCTACTAAAGGAAAAATTCAAAGCCGACAGGTATGAAGAGGTTGAAACTAGAGGTTAAAAGTAAGCCAGGGCATAATAAGACACCAAAAGCATAAACAACAAAAGAAAAAACAGATAAGTTGAATTTTATCAAAATTAAAAACTATTGTTCATCAAAGGATGCCATCAAGAAAGAAAAGAAAACCTACAGGATGGGAGAAAATATATGCAAATCACATATTTGATATGGGTCTAGTATCCAGAATATATACAGAACTCTCACAATTCAACAACAAAACGACAAAACAACCCAATTAAAAATGGGCAAAGGACATGAATAGAAGTTTCTCCAAAAACATAAAAGTGGCCAAGGAGCACATGAAAACATGGACAACATAATTAGTCATTAGGGAACTGCAAATCCAGACCACAGTGAGAAATCACTTCACACCCACTAGAATAGTTACAATAAAAAATAATAATAATAAAATAAAAATAGCAAGTACTGACAAGCAAGGGGAGAAACTGGAACCCTCATACATTCCTGGTAGGTAAAATAGCACAGCCATTGTTGAAAACAATTTGGTCATTCTTCAAAAAGTTAGAGTTACCACATGAGCCAGCAATTTCACCCCTAGATACACACCTAAGACAACTTAAAACTTATATATTCACACAAAAATTTGTACATGAATGTTCATAATAGCATTATTCATAATAGCCAAAAAGTAGAAACAATCTAAATGTCCATCAACTGATGAATGGATAAACAAAACGTGGTATTATCCATACAACGGAATATTATTCAGCCATGAAAAAGGGATGAAGTACTGCTACATACTGTTAACATGGATGAATCAAAAACATTATGCTAAGTGAAAAAAGTAAGACATAAAAAGGCCACATATTGTATGATTCTATTTACATAAAATGTCCAGAAATCGCAAATCTATACACACAGAAAGTAGATTAGTGGTTGCCAGGGGCTGAGGGGAGGAGGAGGATGGCGAATTACTACTAATGGGTATGGGATTTCTCTTTGGGGTGATGAAAAATTTCTGGAATTAGACAGTGGTGATGGTTGCACACATTGTGAATATACTAAAGACCACTGAATTGTACACTTCAAAATGGTTAAAATGGTGAATTTTAGGTTATGTGAATTTTATCTTGATTAGAAAGAAAATTGGTCCCAACAAAACAGAAAAAGTAAGCCAGAGAGTGAAACTGGCCCTAAAAGGCTGTAGAAGAACAAAGAGGAGAGATTTTTCAGAAGGAAAAGATCTAAAAAACTTGATTCTAGATGCAACTTGCTCTGGAGCTCTTTCAAAAGTAAATGGCTGAAGAGATTTTTTTTTCAGTCTTACATCTACTAGTTATAGGCAACCAGTAGATGATTTCTACATGTAATATATGAAAATCTGAAAAAATGTCAAGGGAACATTTAATGTACTGAAACTTTGAATATATGTACCTGTAAGCAAACTACATAAACAATCATGATTAGAGTTTAAAACAAACTAGAAAACTAACATATATTTAGCTCATATCTATGGTTTAAGTTCCATGAAAACATGACTCTATGGATTAGTCTTTTAATTTTCTGCATACACTGGATCATATTTTAAGGTTCTATAAACTTCCTTCTAAAATACAAAATAAAATGCAGGCGAATAAACCAGTTTAAACATTCACCTCTGCTGTTAATATCACTATTAACATTAAAACTATACTTTTTAAATATATATTCAGTATTCATATTTGCCTCAAATGCCAGCCTTGCCAAGCTTTAAATAGGTACCTATGATAAACTACACATGCAAGGATCATCTGCCACATCTCTAATTTCATAAGCATACCATTCCCATCCCTAGTTTTCATTTAATGAGCACTCACAGAGTACATACTAAATTGGGGTCAGAGTTTGTATTATTTTTTCCTTTCCCATCTCACTGCAGTGCATCTGTTATACCAGAAAGATGCACCACAGTCAAAGACAAAGTCATTCCTGACTTCCTGTCCATTCTAAACTCCCAGGACAAGTCGAAAGTCAAGAGTGCTAGGCTTCTAACTCAGCAATTACCGTAGCAACAGTAGTCTTATTCAAAACAAGGAGGACAGTTCAGGCCTCTTAGCTTTTTCTATCCCCAAGACATGTACACATTCATAAATGGATACCTCAGGCACTTCCGTGGTTCCAAATATAATCAAGGTATTTTAAAGCTTCCAGAATATGCAAATTCCTACTGCACTGAAATTAAGTGAAATAAGGGGTGTGTGGAACAATTTCTAGCATCTATACAGTAAACTCTATACAATAACAAACTGCACCTTATAAGACAGGGAGAAGGAATTTTTTTGTGTGTGTGAGGAAGATCAGCCCTGAGCTAACATCCGTGCTAATCCTCCTCTTTTTGCTGAGGAAGACCGGCCCTGAGCTAACATCTATTGCCAATCCTCCTCCTTTTTTTCCCCAAGGCCCCAGTAGATAGTTGTATGTCATAGCTGCACATCCTTCTAGTTGCTGTATGTGGGACGCGGCCTCAGCATGGCCGAAGAAGCGGTGCGTTGGTGCGCGCCCGGGATCCGAACCCGGGCCGCCAGTAGCGGAGCGCGCGCACTTAACCACTAAGCCACGGGGCCAGCCTGGGAGAAGGAATTTTTAATGAAAGATTTTTAGTATACACGTCTCCAGGTGTACATCAGTTTTCTACACATGCATCTATCTAATAGCCACAGCCTCTTCTAGAAAGCACCAGAAAGACAAGAAGACTTTGCCAAGGAATAAAGTAAGAGTCATACCCTGGATTTTAATTTCCTAACTTCCCATACTCACTTTGGAACAAAGCGTTGACCGTTCTCAGATATACAGAAAAGACAACAGATCTTGGGGATTTCATAACCTAACTTTTACACTGTCCAGATTTTTGCTTCTGATGAAAAGTCACCGAGGGAAATTCTTTATTCCTTCATTTTAAGTATCGTCACATAAAGCTGACAGGAAATAATGGTCAAAGTTTCAATTTAGGCCACTGCTTATATACCTTTTAATAATATAAACAATATACAACTATGTACTGTGAATTCACAAATATCTAGTTACTTATCTTCTTACGGTATTCATTTCAAGTCTAACAAAACTTTAAAGGAACAGAAATCAATATGTAGGGAAATTTTAAGAAGGACAAAACTAATAACAAGTACTGATAAGTATTAATCACCATAGATGCATCATCTCTGTTGAATTGTGGCAAGTGATTTTAGGTGATAAGAACTGAGAAAGTGAAAAGGGGGTTATATTTATGATTTATACAGAACAAAATATCCCAAATGCTCAGCTCTTTATTAAAATCCAGAAGTAGATCCACCATATAACATGTACTGATCACCATTCCTCCCCCTCGGGATTGTGATGGGCTTCTCAGGAGCCTTTGATGATTCTGCCTTGCATCTTCTCCCCCTATATATTTTCTAGTGCCTTTGCCTTCATCTGGAATGATTTCTCCCCTTCTCCCAGAACTTTCAAATATTTCCAGATCCAGGTTCAATTCCTGCTCCTCAAGGCCTTCCAAAAATCACTCCTACCTCTAAGCTCCTAATATGTGTGAAGTCTTCCACTCATTTGGAAATTAGTTATCCACTGCCTGGTGCGAGTTCTTAGAATGGACAGTTAACTTTCCTTCTTTTTTTTTTTTTTTTTTTTTGGTGAGGGAGATTAGCCCTGAGCTAACATCCGTTGCCAATCCTCCTCTTTTTGCTGAGGAAGATTGGCCCCAGGCTAACATCTGTGCCCATCTTCCCCTACTTTATATGTGGGACACCTGCCACAGCATGGCTTGATAAGCAGTGCATAGGTCCATGCCCAGGATCTGAACCTGTGAACCCTGGGCCGCTGAAGCAGAGTGTGTAAACCTAACCACTACACCTCCAGGTCAGACCCAACTTTCCTTCTTATTGAGTTATTTTTTGTTATTTAACTTTTCACATATTTAAGCTCCTTGGAGATAGTATAGCTTATATTTCTTTTATTTATCTACATGGAAGGTGCTACTAAATATTTATTGATCTGAATTTATTTAAAACTATTCATCACTTTTTTCCAATCATTCCGTAGTGTTGATTTAACAAACTTAAAAAATACAGAGAAGATGATGGTACTCCATTTCAAAACTACTTTCTAAACCACTACTTTTGACTATTGCAAATAATTTTTTAATAAACTTTAGAATGCTCACAATTCAAATAATACTGAAGAAAACAGATAAAGGTAGTTAAAGAAATGTCATGGAAACAGGTTGAGAAACGAGTTGATATGAGATATCAAAGGAACAAGAATGGAGATCCATGTGGGGCAGATAACAGAAAATAAGGAAAAGTGGTGACCGCAGAAATCCACATGAACAAAATTGACAATGGAAAGGAATGAACTATTCTAGGCAGAAATCCTCCCCTACCTAAGCAATTTCAGTAATTTCAGCGATTTTCTGAACGGTAACAGGATTATGGAGTGAGAAACAGAATGCTCAGAATAATCAATGAGGAAATTAGTTTATCTAGGCCTCAATTCCTTCATTGTGAAATGAATAAATGGATAAATGATTGCCTCACGAGAGGCAGAATGCATAGAAGTTAAAAACACAGGCTATAACTATCATTATATAAGATGTTACCAATGGAGATAGCTGGGTGAAGGGTACAGGAAACTCCTTGTACTATTTTTGCAACTTCCTGAGAGTCTGTAATTATTTCAATATGAAAGTTTTTAAAAGTACAGGCTGTGGAACCAGACCACTGGGATTTGAATAGAGGTATAATCAATCATTGGTTATGTGACCTCAATCAAGTTACTTAATCCCTCTGGGCTTTACTTTCCTCATCTGTAAAATGAGGATAATAACTCATTATTATCCTCATGAGGATTTACCTCATAAGGTGTTGTGTGGATTAAATAAACTAATACACGTAAACCACTCACAACAGTGCTTGTCACATACTGGGCACTCAATAGTCAGCCATTATTAACGTTGTCATAATTTTTTAAATTTATTCCAAAATCACATTCAGCTCTAGAATTCTGTATGTTTAAGCTATTGTTATTTTTGCACTACTAATGTGGAGAGATATTAACTGGTTTGAAAAAAGAGAAAACATCTTGGCAGCCATTGCGGCCAAAATTTTAGTTCGGTCACTTGTCTTCTCTCCATAAACTAGGATTCAACATCATATTTATATGGAGACACTTGTATTTATTATTTCAAAAATGGATATATCACAAAGAACCATGCTGCTGGGGAGGAGTCTCAGTTTACACTCTAGCCTGGTTTCCGGCTACATCAGGGTCATCTCCACCTTGTTTTGAAGAGAACCATGCCTTGTTCTGAAAGCTCTCAAGAACAGAAGATTTCACATTCTTTCCAGCTAACCCTTACCACAGCCTTGAAGATGTCAGGAAATTATTCTTGGTACAGTTTACACTTATTGCCTCTTGTTACCAGTGGATGCAGAAGATAAGTTTTAGAACTTTATACCTGAAGACCCTACTGGATCACTCTGTTTGTCCTTCTCTTTAATTTCCTGATAGATGCTATTTTCCAATTGTTTAATCACCTTCATTCCTACTTCACAAAGGTATTGTAAGGATTACATGAATTAGAATATATCAAAGCACCTAGCTCTGTACCTGGCATATAGTAAGCATTTAATGCATTTTTCTTTCCTTCCTAACCAAGGAATAAACTAATTATCTTCATCAGAATGCAAGGCAGTTAAGGTATTCTAATTAGCATCTCATAATGAATATCGAGGCAAGCTCACAAATCCCTAAGTTTTTATGCTCTATTTGGAGTTTTTGGTAAAGCTGTATCATGAAACCAGATCCTAATTGTTCTTCCCTGCCCACCCTAGTTAATTTTTATCCAAATCCCAAATTTTTAGCTATTATGGTGTCTTTTAAAGCTTAGATATTTTAAACTAAAATAGTTCAAGAAACATATAAATAGACATCTTTTGTAAAAACTTTTTTTTAATTATTCTGAGCCTTACCTAAATCTAATTCAGTCACATTTCCACTTAAAACGTTTTTTGCTCTTCTTACAGTTACTGTAAATGTGTTCCTCCCTCCCTTTCAAAATATGAAATCTTGTCAGAAAAGGTAGATTTTATAAAATCAAACACCTACAGTAATATTCCGACATGCTAGACTATAACTGTGAGAGAAAATTAATTCGGTAAAAATGGTATCTTGTCACTTCAGTTTGCAACTCTCTTGTCTAATAATTTTTAAAGCCAGAACAATCTATATGCTTCTCACAATATCGGTGTTTTCAGCTGTATTTTCTCATTCTATTCTTAAGACTCTATTCTGAAAGTGACAAAACATGAATGGGAAAAATACCAAAGCTTGATTTTTCAGATAACTACTACTTAAGTTTGGGAAAATTCTGTTTTCACTTTCAGCCCTCTTTGCCTCAAAAGAGAACTTGGCATTTCATCATAATCAAATGCTATGAAAGAATGGTTAAATGAACCCTTTGATTAATTTAACTCACTTTATCCTCAAATGCCACTACATTCCTGAGAATTTTTTTCTTTAGTCTGAGAATACAGCAAGATCCAGTTAAAGCAGCAGGATTTCCTAACACAAAGTTGCAAAACCTAAATTCTGATAAAGATTGCCTGCAAACTCAATAGAATGAACAATGAGATTCTTATTACATTGTTTTTCTTCCACAAGAGAAAAATACTTGGAAAAAAAAAATCTTAACTAGAGTGAGCATTACCTTAAGGCAATACTGTATTCAGGATAGAAGACACTTGTATATTGGACCCATGCACCAACTTCCTCTTCAGTTTCCCTTTTTTTGGCTTCTGTTACTGAAAACAGATTAAATGATTCAAATCTTCTTGTAGATACATGTCGTAGACAATCATCCAGGTGTTTTTGCTTCAGAACCTTTGAAATAAAACCAAATATTGTGGTCACATTATATAAACATAAGTTAAGTGTTCAAAGTTCAAGTGGTAGGGGGACTTCCATTTCCGATAATGGCAGATTAGACCCTTTAGACCAACCGCTTACTGAAGACAACTAGAAAAGACGGACAAAATATTTTAAAACATTACTTGAAGGCATCAGAGAGCAAAGAAGAGAGTGAAGATTTACCAGCCTAATATCTTTAAAAGGAGGTAAATCTAGAGACGTGAGCCTGGCTTTTGCAACCACTTTTCTTATGGGACATTTGTCAATTCCAAAAGCAAGAGCTGAGAAGAGGAGCAGCACTTTTAACAGCTTGTGAAGTTAGGAGGGAAAAGTTGAGTTTCAAAGCTTACCCAGGCAGGGGCAGGTATGTTATTCTGAGCCGGTGTGGGTGTGGGTGTGGGTGTGTGGGTGTGTGTGTGTGTGTGTGTGTGTATTTAAAGACAAATCAAATGAGTAATTCCGTTGGTGAAAACCGGGTTTTTAAGTATGGGAGAAAGGAGACATGGCTGTAAGAGTAATGAGGTTAAGCAAAAACCCTGTAGCTCTAAATCAGAATAAAGTATAATATAAACTAATGATATATTTCATTTTTTAAACCTATACATATTTTTCCTACATCTGATCACTGGAAAAGTCTAGAAACAATGACCAAACTGATAGCAATGAGCACACCTAATGCCTGTATTGCTATCTCTTAATACCATTTTCTATTACAACAACGTAAGGCCCCTTGGAGAAACGGCAAGAATTGCAGAAGATGAGCCTGGAACATCCTGCACATTAAAAAACAAGAAAGCCATACAAAATTAAGGGTTCTATCAAAAGGACTCAGGAGCCAATGTGAAAAGGGTCCATTGGCCAAAAATGGGACAGTGTGAGCATTAACAAAGATAATAAATGTAATAGAATTAAAATACATTAGTTTATAATGGTTTTTTTTTGGTGAGGAAGATTAGCCCTGAGATAACATCTGTTGCCAATCCTCCTTTTTTGCTGAGGAAGATTGGCCCTGGGCTAACATCCATGCCCATCTTCCTCTACTTTATGTGTGGGACGCCTGCCAGAGCATGGCTTAATAAGTGGTACGTAGGTCTGTGCCTGGGATCCAAACCCGCGAACCCTGGGCTGCTGAAGCAGAGTGCAGGAACTTAACCACTACGCCACCAGGGAGTCCCCCATAATGGTATTTTTTCAATGCCTCATTGATGGTCATTGAAGCATGCTAGAGAACTAACTTATTATTCTGAAAACTAGTAAATAAAGAGAAAGAATCAAGTATTTATCTGTCTATCCTATATGAACTGTAACAGAGAATCCAAATAGACGATGAGGGGAAGTTTCTCTTTATAGTAGTATTCCAAGTAATAAATGAAAAAGAAATGACAGAATTAGAATATCACATTTTTCAACTCTCTCATGAATTCATGAATCTAGGTAATCATCAAGAACCAAAATAGCCAGACATCACTGGGATTACTTATGAAAGTACACACCACCATCACCTTGACCAGCCAAACAAGACAACACAAAAAACATCAGAACTGAACCTGATCAAGCCTCTATATCTTGGAAATAGGAAATACAAGGACAGAGGAACACATTAAACAACATCATCAAGTGCAATTAGCAAAATTCAAATTATGGTAAATTCTACAAGACAAAAAACTCAGTTTCTCCAATAAACAAATGGCAAGGGTTGAAAAAGATATGCAGAGGGAATATGTAGATTAAAAAGACTTATAAAACATATCAACCAATAACAATGTTTGGACCTTAATTGGATTCTGTTTCAAAATAATCAAATTGTAAAGAAAAATTATGAGACAATGGGGAAAATTTGGAAACTGACCAGATATTTCATTACATCAAGGAATTATTCCTGGTGTGATATGGTATTGTAATTATTTTTTAATGTCATCTACACACTGAAATATTTATAGAAAAAAATGATATGATATCTGATTTTCTTCAAAATAATCTGAGGGTGGGCATAAGGAGAGAATAGAGATGAAACAAGTTGGTCAGGAATTAAAAATTGTTGGGGCCCGCCGGGTGGCACAAGCGGTTAAGGGCGCATGCTCCACTGCGGCGGCCCAGGGTTTGCAGGTTCGGATCCCAGGTGCAAATGTACACAATGCTCATCAAGCCATGCTGTGGTGGCGTCCCACATACAAAACAGAGGAAGACTGGCCCAGATGTTAGCTCAGGGACAATCTTCCTCAAGCAAAAAGAGGAAGATTGGCAACAGATGTTAGCTCAAGGCCAATCTTCCTCACACACACAAAAAAAATCAGAAATGGAAGAGGTCTTAAAGGAATCTAATCCCACTCCTTCATTTACAAATGAGAAAACTAAGGTCTAAAGAGGTTGCTCATCCTCATACAAATAATTAAGGGTAGATCTGGGCCTAAAATCAAGTTGTATTAAATTCTATTCCAGGAATCATGCTGTCTTTTTCAGCATTGATAGTCTCAAACATACAGCATCCTGCTTTAACTTAAATTGTACTGTGAAATATTCCAGTAATCAGATTCTTCAGCCAAGTATTCAGAACTCTAGGCAATTATTCATTCTGTAGGTATTTGTGACTATCTGCGCAAGCATGTAATGGTCATTGCTACTTTTTCATCTGCCCTACAACCCTTACTCTTGGGAACTGCCCCTCTCTCACTCTATGTAATAATGGTGGGGTTGTCATCTTCTCTGCCACAGGGTGGGCTGATGACCTAGGCTACCCAAAGTGCCCCATTCTCCTGGACACAGAAATTGGTCCAACCTTGGCTATTATAGTCACTTGGAAGAAATGATTTGGGTATTGGGGAAAAGGGCCTTTTCTTCTGGATCACTAGCTGGGTGGATGATGAAAGCCTGTGAGTTGCCAATAGCCATCTTTGCCATCAGGTGATGAGACTCAACAAAAAGAGAATATTATCCACATCCTCTATTGAAATTGATCCATAGACTTCCAGACCTCATTTGATTAACGTGAGCACTAGACTCAAAAGTTAGCAATTTATCATGTGACCTGGTATCAAATGATGAACTAGGTCAACCAGGTGTTCTCTCAAAAATGTTAATTATAAAACATAGAAAATATTGAACAGTTAAAGTGAAGGGCCATGAGATAGCATTAAAGCCCTATGGGGTAATGGAAAGACAGAATTGTGAGGGAGAAGACAAGCAGACATTAGCAGATGTCATGAAGATGTCTCACAACAGAGAGAAAGAGAGCTGCATATCTCTAGCACTGTTTAGATTCCTCGTGGTTTTCCAGTTCTGTATGCATACAAGATGTGAATGGTCCATTCATTTGAAACATACTTACTAAAAGCCTGCAAATGTTTAAAATATGTGGTAGATTAGATTATTATAGAAAAATATTTACTTCCTGTGAAGTATACTTCTCTGCCCCTTGAGTTTAGGCTTGGCCAAGTATCTTTGGCCAACAGGATGTTATCAGGGGCTTAAAACGTGTTTTGGTGCTTGAGCTCGCCCTCTTATACCTCTGCCATCACCATGAGAACATGTCAGCCAACTGGTCCAAGGATTAGAGGCATATGGACCAAGCATGCAGCATAGAGCCACTCAGCTGATCACAGCCTATGTCAGTCAGCTCCCAGGTGACCCACAAATGCACAAACAGAATAAATGCTCACTATTATTTGCCACCGTGATGTTGTAGTTGTTTGTTACTCAGCAGTAGCTAAGTGATACAATATACTAAGTACTAAGTGCTACGGACCACTTAAAGACTGTCTTTACTCTCAGGTTTTCCAAAACACTTAATATCTACTAAAACCCAACTACCTAGGCCCTGTGAGAGATGCAGAGGATGGAGATTAATAAAATGTCATCTTTTCCCAGGGAGAACTCCCATTCTAGCGAGAAAGATGGACTCTGATCAGATGATCATAAAATAATGCGAATATGGGGTTCACTGGTACAACTAGCTGAGGGTCTAACTCAGTCCAGAGGAGTCAGGAGAAGCTTCACAAAAGAGGAGATTGAAACGGAAGTCTGAAGGATGAACAGTCATTCATCACGTAGAGAAGAAGATAAAAAAAGACTCTAAGCAGAGGGCACATGTGTACCAAAACATTAAATGTCAAAGTGTGTGGGGAGTTCAAATGGCAGCCATAGCTTAACCTTGTCCTTGTTCTGATGTATACAGAAATTCAGAATAAACCTAAGTGCTGGCCAACTAGATACTAAGAATCACTGAAGACATCACAATAAGATTTGATTGATTAATTTAAGGCCCTAAGGTACTACTTTGAAAATTCAATTTTAACTGGTTTACTTCACTATAGAAAATTCCTATGATAGTGATCTATGAGGACACATTTTATTATCCTATAATACCATCTGTAACATTAATAGCAAAGCCAGATCATTAATGCTCTGGAAAGATTTTCAATGTATCAGAAAAGAAATGATCTTTGAGTTATGTCATGACAGCACTGGAAGGCCACCATATGAAAAGGTGACTTGAGACAATTGCAAACAAAGTAACCCCCCAAATACTAAAGGTACAATCTCAAAGTCGCAATAGCTGGGAAACTCTTTTTGCAATACAACAGTCAGAAATGGAAAGTGTCCTCTTGAGTAACTTTTCAGCAGGAAAGCTCAGGCGGAGGCATGACACTGGTGTGTAAAACAGTAAGCAGATTTCACTTCAAACGGTTCGCAAAGAGGGTCAGTGATGTCAAATCAGAACTCTGTCAAACCGGCACACGACTGAAGTTATCAGCAACTTTGAAGTAGCAGAAGATAACCGCCATTAAACAAACCAGCACACTCGGACTAGCCCATCGTGGACACCGAGAATCTGGCTGATCACTTCAAACTACAAGACAAATACGTAACTTTCACATCCCAGCGAAAGCGAGAAAGGCAGCTCTTGCTACTCCCCTCACGCTCCGCTATACGGAAGAAACCGAGGCAATGCACGCAACGTCACAGTCCCCACACAGACAACCACGCCGATCTCCAAGAGAGGGGCCAGACTTAGGGCTAGAATCAGGCTAGGAGTTAAGAAGCAAAAAGAAACCTGGGGAAGGAAGGCAAACAGAAGCAGGGAAGAAGAGCAGTATGAGGTGGGGAGCGGCGGCCCCACCAATCCGACTGGCGAGCCGGGAGAAAAGTCTCGCGGATGCAGACAAATGCCTAGAAAGGGATCTTCTACTTCGATCCGAGTTTCCCAGGAACTCAGCCTTGGCTGCCCGCTCCCCGCCCAACCCCACCGGATTCCTCCCTTTGGGTGGGACATTAGGTGAAGCAAGCGTGAGCTTCTCAGGTGGCTCCCGGCAAAACTGTGAGGGAACTCCCAGAGCTGCCAAGGAGAGGGCAGCGGCCGGTCGCTCCCCCGGTACACGCGAGGGGTGTGGCCAGAGGTAAAGGTGAGGCGCGTGGGCTCTCCCTTACCTGCCTCAAGAGCTTCCACCGGGCGGCTCCCAAGGACGCCGAGGGTGCTGGCCCCCGAGCGGCGCCGCCACTGGTCGGGCCCTCACCCGCGGCGCGCCCAGCCTCGCCGGCCCCGACGTCCGCGATTTGAGACTCCATCTCGCTGGAGCCGCCAATTCCCGTGCTGCAGCCGCCACAGCTTCCCCCTGCCAGGACCTACCCACTTCTTCCCTGTCAGGACCTGTGACGCTGTCCATGCGCGCGCGCCCTCCCCGAATACCGCATTTCCGGTATTCGCGTCTCCTTGGCAACCAGGGTAGCGCCGCTCGCGTCATTGCACCATTGTGCTGGTGGCCATCTTGAGTGAGGGCAGACCAGAGGATGAGGGCGCTGTGGCAGAGCTAGTGGGACGCTGCCCCCCCCCCTTGTTCTCTTCTCCCCTACTTCATCTAGAGTTCAAAAGACTAGCGAAGAACCTAAAAGGCTTATATCTTTGATGGTTAAAGAACCCAGGAGGAGAAACATCCATTCTTGACCACAATAAAGATGGCGAGATCTGCTTGATGCTCCTGCTAGATTGGGGTTACGTAGACCGGCGTGCTGCAAAGCAGCTCCAGGCGGTTCTGGGTAAGCTTCTGTTCTGAGCTGCAGAACGCAGACTTCGGCTGGACTCGACGGAGGTGACAGCTGCGCTCCCTCCTGAGAGTTTCGGGTCCTTCAGTCTTTTCGGTGTCCAGGGCCGGAGTGACTCTGACTCTTTCAGTTTGCGTACGTATGGGGGGCGTATGCTGGGGTATGTCTTCTTTTCTCCCCTTCCTTCCCACCCCCAGCCACCCTAGTCCCTTGGTCCTCGTTTTTTGAACGATGTTCTTTCACTGCATGGCAGATGGTACCACTCCCTCTCGCACTAGGTCGCCTCATCCCTAAGGTGGAGAGTTGCACGAGATAAACTAATAGGTTATCCCGGGAACACCCATTCGTCCACCCCACCCCCATCCCTAGCCTTGCATACCGTCTTCTCCCTGCGGATGAAAGATGGATGGATTGAGGCTGCTGGCATGGATACAGTGATTCAGGGCTTTTTTGTTTTGTTTTGCTAGTATCGGCTGCTGATCCACTCTCTCCACTCGTTATTTTGCTGCGACATAGAAAGAGAATAAGGGGGGCAGGGGCGTCGTAGCGGATCGGAGCTGTGGTTAATCTGACGCAGCATTGTACTTTTGACATCGAGAGGCGTTTAGTGGAAGACTTCCATGATAACATTCAACAGTGTGCAACATACCAGGAGATTTTTACTCTCCTGATAATAACAGCTACTATTTATTGAGTGGTTACTACGTGCCAGGCACCGTATTAAGATCTTAACATAAATTGTCTCATTTTATTCTTAGAACAACGACTCCGTAGGGTAAATGGTGTCATTATGTCAGTTTTGCATATGAAGCAACTGAGGCACAGGTAGTAAGTGCAGGGGTGAAGACCTGAACCCACGTCTCTGACTTAACTACTTACTAGCCTTACTTACCTTCATAGGTTAACAAGAACCAACTTCCCAACAGAAACCGGAGATGGCCTCACGTTTTATCTATGCATCTTGAAGTGGTTATTTTTTTCTTAACTAAAGAGCTAATTACCTTTTTAACGTTAAAGTCCAGTCGTTGTGACGTTCAAGATTTGGAGCCAAACAAGATTGGACTTTTTGCTCTACTACTTACTGTCCAAGTGACCTGGGGCAGTTGCTTAAACCACCCCCTCAGAGCCACAGTTTGCTCACCTGTAGAATGAACATCATAATAGCTACTCTATCAGGTCCTTATAAAGTTTAAATTAGACAAGGTATATAAAAGCATCTGGCACGTAGCAAACACTCAACAAATATTAATCCCCCATCCTCCACCTTTATTAAGTAATTAGATTTTCCAATTTATCCTTCATATGCATACCAAAGATATGTTGTGAATTTTATAAGATCAAAGCCATTTTGCCTTTTAAAGCCCTCAGAGTTCCTGAGATGCCCCCAATAAGTCCATGTACTTATTTGCAAATTTTTATTTTTGTTTTTTGTTTTCTGTTTTGTTTCGTTTTTTAGTTTGCCCCCATGTGTACCAGAATCAGTGCTGCATAGTTTGACCCTGATAGGATTGACTTTACAAATGAGACATTTAAGTCACATCTACCAAGAAGTATAATTTGAATGAAACTTTAACTTATACTAAGTTTTCAGATATTTTTAACCTGAGTTATCAGCTGTCTACAGTTATTCATAACCTGAGGGGTGCATGACCCTGAAGGGGAGGGATAAGAACTGCGGCTCTTAGATGCTCTGAGAACCCACTGCTGTATAATCATAGCTGTGAAATCATTCACGTGCTGGCAGCCCCAAAGGGAGCATAAACCAGGGACTTTGATATCATGCAGCAGAAGAGCAAATTATTTCTCCAAGCTTTGAAGTATAGTATTCCTCACCTTGGGAAATGCATGCAGAAACAGCATTTGAATCACTGTAACTTCGCTGATCATTATTACAATAGAATAAAATTGAAAAAATATCACCTAACCAAGTGTCTGCAGAGTAAACCCAAGATATCAGAGTTAGCAAGAAACATCCCAAGTCGGAGCTTCTCGTATAAGGTATGGACTGTTTAAGTTAACCTATTTGTAGGTCATTAAGATTAATTTCAGTTTAAAGAATGGATACGATATCAGTTACTAATTTTCTCAGTAATTCTAATTTGATTTTTAAAATGTTCAGGCTCAAGTGTCTATAATCAAATATAAGTATAAATATATATATTTATAGAGCTGTTATGTAATATATAAAAATATAGATGTATAAAAAATGATTCACCTTAGGAATTCCTCATTGGGCCTACCAGTGCAATTCAAAGTATAATTCAGCTTTCTAAAATTCCTAGAATATCATCATAGCTCTTAATGAAATCTAATAATATGCTAATTGTTTTATGAATCTCAGATTAGTAAACGTTAGTAAAGGCCATGTAATTGTGTGTCACTTCTATGTAAAAAAAAGAAAAAAGGACTTGCATTTTTGACCACTTGGGTCCTTCAGAAAGATGCTTTCAGACTACTGTACTTTGGCTAGACCCCAAGCTATGGGCATGACCTCAACCTTGAGGACATGATTGCCTTTATATGTAGAGTGACCACACATCCCCGTTTGCCTGGGACAGTCCCAGTCTACACCTGTTGTCCCTGTGTAATTGTTAGTAGTGTCTCCTTTCCTCTCAAAAATGTCCTGGTTAGGATGGTAAATTATATGTTCATCCTACTACGTGGGATTAAGCTATCTATTTATGCTGCTGCCTGTTTGACATACCTCCCCTACCTTATACTTAGGTTCCTTAGGTTCCTTAAATTACATTTAGGGGTGATATTCTTGAAATATTTTAGCATATTTTATTATTTTAATATATTAATTTCTAGTTTTAATTGTTTTGGTGCATACCGATTTTTCTTTTTAGTCTCTTTTGGCGTCCTCATTTTTTTGTGTGGTAAAATATGTATAACAAAATTTGCCTTTTTAACCATTTTTAAGTGTATAATTCAGGCATTAATTACATTCACAATGTTGTACAGCCGTCACCACTATTTATTTGCAAAACCCTGTCATCACCCAAAAAAATGTACCCATTAAGTGATAATTCCCCCCTCCTGCCTTTCCTGAGCCCCTGGTAACCCTGTAATATACTTTCTGTCTCTATGAATTTGCCTATTCTAGATAATTCTTATGAGTGGAATCATATAATATCCTTTTGTGTTTGGCTTATTTCACTTAGCATAATGTTTTCAGGGTTCATCAATGTTGTAGCATATATCAGAACTTCGTTCCTTTTTAATGGCTGAATAGTAATATTATTATGAATAATATTATAATGGAATAATGAATAATAATATTCCATTATATGTATATACCAGCATTTTGTTTAACCATTCATCTGTTGATAGACACTTGAGCAGCTTCTATTTCTAAAAATGGTTTTTATAATCTTATTTTACTCAATTCTTCTGGTTTTTTAATTTAATTTTTGCTCTTCTCTTAGCTCATACTTACTTGTGGGTTTTTTTTTTTCTTTTAACTTTTTATCTGTTAGTCTCTAGACTTTTACTCTTTACATTTTAGTCTTTCAAATTACTTGAAATTAGTCTTTTATAGCATCTTAGCTTAGTTTAGCACTTTCTTTCTTTACTCACTCAGAAATTCTTTATGCCTTCCTTTTATTTTGTTTTTACCTTGTGTGTGTGCGTGTGTGCACATAGACAACTTTATCCTACTTTGCAAAGATAAACTTTTAAATTTTACCTATTGGACACATTTTAGACCTTTAGATCATTTTATTTTACATTGTGTTTAGAACATTTTGTCATCTTTTACTTTTATCTTAAGTCTTAGTTTATAAATAGTAGGCAAGAACTACCGTCAGAGTAACAGCTGTGAGATTAGCTCACATACTGTGTAGGAGGTTGACTATTTTTCCCCTCCATTTGTCCCTGAAGCAACTTTTTAATTCTCTTTCATAGATTCTCACCACCTAGAAACTTGAACCTGACAGTGGCTCCAAGAAAAGGAGCTCTTTTAGTAATTCTTTTACCTGACAAAGTGGTCTTGCTTCCACATGTCATATGTCAACCATTCCTTCTATGAGAAATTATATGATCTAAAAGCTGCGGTCTCTGTCTTTATGATCACTGGGACCTGGGGAAGCTGTGAAGAGACCTGTAGACAAGAAGGCACATTTCCTTCTTTCAGCAGGCAGCCACTGTGTTCCAACTTTGTTCACTCTTATGGGTACAATGAAGTAGAAAAAGTAATTAGTGCCTGTAGGCAAATTAAAATATATTTGCTTAAAGACCTATTTATATAAGTTAACTAAAGAACAAAAGAGGGCGGCATGTTATAAAAGTGCTGGAAGCAAGAGATCTAGCCTTGACTGATGTGTCTGTGAATTGGTAGGACTCTAATCTTCCTGACTGGAAAAAAAAGGGGGAGGAGTTTCAACTCGATGTTCTCTAAACGTCCTCCAAGGGCTAACATTTCATGATTCTATACCTCTACCTTCTTACCTTAGCAACAAAGGATCACCTTTACATTTGGGACTCTAGTACCAACTTCTGCAGTCTGGCTGTATGTCAGAAATCTTGGGGAGCTTTTTAGAAATGCAGATTGCTGGATCTCACCCCAGATCTGCTGGATCAGAATCTCTATGGATGAGTCCTAGGGACCTGTTTTGTGTTGGTTTTTTTCCTGAAGTTCCTCAGGTAATTCTGAAATTCTCCGTCTGCCACTCGCAGTGGACCTGCTTTAGGAACTAAAGACGCTTGGTGATCAAATGTTGCTGACCTAAACCTAATTGAATTCATTCATTTCTGAGGTTCTTATTGGCAAGTACCTTAGCTTTCCATTTTACATTAGCCAGATGGCACGATGAGCTTATCCATTACACTCATGCACCAGCTAGTAATATTCGAAGTCTAGCATCAAACCAGATATCACATTTCTTTATCTTCCACATCATCCTGCTCTGCCTACAAGAATAATTCCTAAACTCTTTGATCATGATAATTTGAACAAGCTACAAAAAGAAAACCAAGTAATTAAAAAGAAGGGCCTAAATTCTTTGATTAAACATTTGTCCATTGGCTATTTTTACAATATACATAGCAGTTCCTATACTAGTCTCTAAGATAAATAGGTTGGCCAATAAATATCTCCTTCACTGGCACTACTGATCTGTGATTGATAGGAATCATTGGTTCTGACTAAAAGGTTCAAAACATCATCAGATAGGAGAAGGAGAAGGAAAGAAGGAGAACGGGGAAATTTTAAAGGAAAACTCAAGAAAGCCTGAAAGAAGAGAAAATATTGTAGTCTCACAATTTGTTTTTATAAACGTTCACAGAGTGGGACTACCGGATAGGTACAACTTCATTATTGCTTATTCCATTTACTCTTTAACCTTCTGGAGTATGGCTCCCACTCCATTAAAACCTCTGTCAGTGTCACCAGAGATGTAACATATTCCCACCCAGTAGGCACTTCCGTTTCCTGCTCTTCTAGGCTCTCTCAGCAGGTTTGACATGCTTGACCATTCCCTCCTCGAAACACTTTTCTCTTTAGGCCTCTTGACTCCACGTTTTCCTCCTACCTTACAAACCTATGCTTCTCAATCTCCTTTTCTAACTTTTCTTCCATGTGTCCTTTAAATTTTGCGGTTTTTCAGGGCTTAGTCCTGGCCCTTTTTTCTCTCTTTAATTTCTTCCTAAGTAATTTTATCCATTCTCATGGATTTGAGTACCATAGCATTTATTATCTTCATCCCAGAGTCTTCTCCGGCTGCACGGTATGAATCTCCAGTTGGACATCTCACAGACTTCTCAAACTATCCACAGTTGAACTTCAGCTCCCCCAACCCTGACTTAACTCTTCTTTATCTCATGGCTCTATACTCAGTTGTTCAAGCTAAAACACATTTTTTATTCCTTGTGTTCCTTTACCCTGCCATCACATCCATTAACAGTGTATCCCAAACTAGCTTCGTGATTTTTACCGTAGCTCCATACCACGTAGGCTATTATTTACTTAATTTTTTATGTTTAATCAACTTGTCTCATCCCAAGGAATAATATTCAGTAAATCACCAGTCTGATGTGCTAGGTATATTCTTTCTAATAAAATGTTCCTATACTCCAAATCATGTATACCATCGTGTCTGACATGGTTTCAGAAACACTGCGTTAACCTCCAAGATATATGTTGAATCTGTCCATATTTCTCCATCTCTGCCATCATCACTCAGTCATCTTTCACCTAGACTACTGGTAAAGCCACCTAACCAGGTTCCTTGTTTGCTCTCTTCTTCTCTTTTAACCCATTTCCCATACATGTTAAAATATAAATTAAATCATGTCACTCCCCAGCTTAAAAACCCTTCCAGAATTCCTTAATATATAAACATAAAATCCACTTTACCTAATCATGTCCCCCAAGGCCTTGCAACATCTAGCCCCTATCTCATTTCATGCCACTTTGCCCCTCATTCACTTTGGTCAGGCCACAATGGTCATCTCCCAGATAGAAACACACAGCTCTTTCCCATCCCTCTTGGGGCCTTTACATACTATTCCCTAATCCCATTCACCCTTACATGTCTGGTTCCTTCTATTTTAGGTTGTGATTAAATGTTACCTCCTGAGAAAGGCTATTTCTGACCATGGTAGCTAAAGTAACTGTTCCTCACTTTGTTTTTCTTACCTTAGCTTTGTTTCCTTCCTGCCACTTTACCACAATTTTTATTTCATTTGTCAGTTTCCTCTTTTGTTTTTCTTCCCAACTAAAATGTAAGGGCAGGGTCCATGTCTGTCTTGTTCAACATTGCTTCCTTATTGTCTGAGACAGTGCATAAACTAATAATAAATATTGTCGAATGATGACCATCCCCATAAATAGAGGCCTACATCTATTTTATAGAATGCCATTCTGTGGATTGCAATATAATTCTTTTTTTTTTAGAATTATAAGAATGTTTATTTTTCCCTTATACTTTTCTGTAATTTCTACGGTAAAAGAAAAAAACTTATTTTAAGATACCAGCTGAAAAGTGTTCCGTGAAGCAAACAAATAGTTCCACCAGCAGAAAGTTGATAGCCCAGGGCAGACAAACACAAGACTGCTAATGGGCTGGGCTGGGCTGTAGTCACTGATTAGGACAAGTCAGCACCAACAGGCTGGGCTGCAGGGTTGAAAAGAAACTCCACAGGACCTGCGTGAGGCTGCAGGCACTGGCTTCTGGCAGGCCTTTGATTCTTGGATGTAAGTCCCAGAATAAAGGATTGAGCCAGACAAAAAAGGAAGGACTCAGGATGTAGTTAAGGTTAACACCAGGCAGTGTTAACCAGGCAGTTAAGGTTAACACCAAGCAATATGTGTGAGACCTCCAAATAGAGAGAGGGCATCACTACATGTAGTGTAGCCAAAATGGTCAAAGATGAACCAAAAAAAGTAAGCAGGGGCCAGATCATGTATAGGCAGTTTTGTAAATCTTGTGAGAAGTTTGAACTGCAGCCTAAAAGCAATAGAAAACCATTGAAAAATGTAGGTGCAATTAGATTTGCATTTTAGAAGAATCACTCTGACAGAATTGCAGAAAATAGATTGGAAATAAGAAGCCTTGTCAGTAACTCAGATGAGTGAAGATAAGACCCTAAACTAAGGCCATACCTGTAAGAATGGAGAAAAGTATAAGATTTGAGGGAGGATTGAAGAGAAAGAATTAATCAAACTTTGTCACTAGAGAGTGATTACATTTTATTTGGGACATCTTAGTAGAAGAATAGAGAATATAGGGTGAAGATCTCGTGTCTGTTTGGATTCTAAAATCCAAAAACCTCTAAGAAAAGTTTTTTTTAACTTATTACTACTATTATTATTATTATTTTTTTTTGGCAAAACCTGACCTAAACTGATGCAAAGCTATTATGATCTTTATTTATCCCACATAGTAGATGTTTTTTTGTTTGTTTTTATTGAAGTATAGTTGACATACAATATTATATTAGTTTCAGATACAATATAGTGATTTGACATTTATTTATATTACAAAATGATTACCCTGATAAAACTAATAACCATCTGTCATCATACAAAGTTATTACAATATTGTTGTCTGTATTCCCTATGCTGTACATTACATCCCCATGACTTACTTATTTTCTGACTGGAAGTTTGTACCTCTTGTCCCTTTCACTTCCTACCTCCTCCTCTGGTGACCACCAGTTTGTTCTCTGTATCTATAAGTCTCTTTCTGTTTTGTTTTGTTTGTTCATTTGTGTGTGTTTTTTTTTTTTTAGATTCCACATATAAGTGAAATCATACAGTATTATTCTTCCTCTGTCTGGCTTATTTCACTTAGCATTAATACCCTCTAGAACTATCCATGTTGTCACAAATGGGAGGATTTCATTCTTTTTTGTGGCTGAGTAATATTCCATTGTACCACTGAGTAGATGTTTCGCACCAAATTCTTATTGTATTTGATTACAGTGTGTTGTTCCCCTTACTGGAATGGGCACTATGTTAACTTTCCAAAATCACAAAAGGTCAAAACATGTCTGGATCATCTTTATGTTTTAGATGGACTTGTTCAGTCACATGTGTAGCCTTACTGTTACTCAGATGTTAAGGGTGAGGAAGAAGAAGGAATAAATATAACTCACAACTAAGTTGGAGATTTTAAAACACAATTGAATACATGAGTCTTGAATTTGGAAAGAGTTGTCTATATATAGGTAGTAGTTAAAGCCATTAGAGCCATAACACTATATTTAACTGCTATTAATTATTACATCATTTTAAACTTTTTCCTCTCTCTCCATTAAATTGGGAAGTCCTTGAAGACAAGAATTTTATAATATACATCGTTATATGCCCAACACATAGCATAATAACTGCCATATAGTAGGTAAGCAATAAATGTTTGTGGAATGAATTAATAATTAAATGAGTGAATTTTTTTCTTTCCGTGTAACCATAAATTTTATTGCTGGAAGAAAGATCCCAGAAATCATACAGTCCAAGCTCTTCCTTTAGGTCCTTGATCTATTTTGAATTCATTTTTTGTAATGGTGTGAGAGGTTGGGGTTCAACTTCATTATTTTGCTTATGAATATTCAGTTATCCCAGTACCATTTGTTGAAAAGACTATTTTCCCTTTGAATTGTCTTAGCACCCTTGTTGAAAATCTATTGACCACAAACATAAGGGTTTATTTCTCAACTCTCAGTTCTATCCTTTTGATCTGTATGTCTGTCGTTAGGCCAGTACCACACTCTATTGATTGCCATAGCTTTGTAGTAAGTTTTGAAATCAGGAGGTATGTGAGTTCTTTCTTTATAAATGAAAAAGCTGAAGCTGCAGAGGCCAAGATTAAGTAAAAAAAATTAGTAGAGTCAGAGCTAGACCTCAGATAACCTAATTCATGTTACCTTTTTTTAATACCTTTTTTTATAAATTATTACCAATATATACAAAGCCAGAGAGAATACCATAACAAATACCCATGTACCCACTACTCAATGTGACTTTTTTCTTAACTAAAAAAAATTACAGATATATTTGAAGACTCCTGTGTACTTCCCTGATCACATTGCCTTCCTTACCTCCCCAGTGGTGATCATTGTCCTTAATCTCTTTCCGTGTATGTTTTTATGTAAATTGCACGTGTATTGGTATCCACAGATGACACATAGTATTGTTTTGCATGTTTTGAAACTTTATATAAATAACATACAATTGTATAACTTGCTTTTTTACTCAACATTATGATTTTGAGATTTCACATTAATACATGTATGTCTAGGTCATTTATTACGACTGCTGTGTAGTATTCCATTGTATGATATACCACAATTAATCTGTTTTCTTTGGACAAGCATGTAGGTTGTGTCCAACTTTCAGACTTATAAAAAAGAAACTGCAAAGCACAATCTTGTATGTATCTCCTTATCCATGTGTGCTAGTCTTTCTCTAGAGTCTGTATCTAGAATTAGAATTTCTGATTGTATTCACATTCTAATTTTCTTGTCAGGTTAATTTCTAAATTGATAGAACTATCTTTTACTCAACCTAGGAAGGAAGATATGAAAATTCTATCTCTGTATCTTGAATAACACTTCATATTATCAGACGTTTTTCTTTTTGCCCTTCTGGTGGATAAATAGTATGTCGTTGTCATTTAATTTTCATTGCCCTGATGAATGAGGTTGAGCATTCTTTCTTATGTTTATTAACCCCATTGGTTTTGTCTTCTTGAATTGCTTATTTTGCTCTTTGACCATTTTTCCTATTGAGTTTACCTTTTTCTTACTGATTCATAAGAGTTCTTTACATGTCCTTTGTATTTTATGTGTGCTGTAGATATTTTCTCCATATTTGTGTTATGTCTTTTCACTTTGTTTATGATATCTTTTGTTAGAGGTTTTTAAAATTTTTATGTTTTGTGCTGTCTGTGTTTAATTCAACTCAGCAGTTATTTGTTGAGCACCTGCTATGCACTGTTCTAGCCATTGGGTATATAGCACTGAGCAGAGGAAACAAATATTTTTGCCTTCATGGAGCTTACCGTTCTAGGGAGGGGGAGAGTAAAGAATAAAGAAATATATGATTAAAATACAAAGTACATCAGAGGCAATAGGTACAATGAAAAGTAAGACGGAAGGAATGAATAGGCTGTGTTGGGATAGGGAGAATTGTTACTCTAGTGGGGTGGTCAGAGAAAGCTGAGAAGATGACATTTGAGCAATAGCTTTAAGTAGGTGTTGGGGCGTAGATCACAGCAAGTTCTAAGAAACTGAGGTGGGAGCAAGCCTGACGTGTCAGGAAACATTAAAGAGGCCAGTGTGGCTCAGTAAAGTGGGCGTAGAAGCACTAAAGTAGATGAGGTCAGCAAGGTAATGGGGCAAGATCCTTTAGGACCTTGAGACCATTTTAAGGATTTTTGTTTTTCCTCTTGCGCGAGATGGGAAAACCATTGGAGGAGTTTTGAGTGAAGAGGTGATATGATCTGACTTTAGGCTCACTCTAGCTCCTTTGTTAAAAATAGACTATGGAGGGGCCGGCCCTGTGGCCTAGTGGTTGGGTTGGGTGCGCTCTGCTTCAGCAGCCCCAGTTCGGTTCCAGGCGTGGACCTACACCACTCATCGGTGGACATGTTGTGGTGGTGACCCACATACAAAATAGAGGAAGATTGGCACAAATGTTAGCTGACAGGGCGAATCTTCCTCAAGCAAAAAAAAAAAAAAATACACTATGGAAGGCAGAGGCAGAAGCAGAGAGAGCGTTTAGGCTTTTGCAGTAATCCAAAGGAGAAATGATACTGGTACCACCAGGGTAGTTCCAATACAAGTGTTGAGAAGTGGTCAGATTCTAGATATTATCTGGAAGGTAGAATTGACAGGTTTTGCAGATCACTTGGTTGTGGCAAGAGAGAAAGATGAAGAAGACTCTGAGGCTTTTATACTTGTGCAGCTGGAAGGACAGAGTTGTCATTTATAAAGATAGGAAAGATTGCCTGAAGAACAGGAGATTTTTGTGGGGAGATTAGAAGTTCAGTTTTGGACATTTTTTGGCATACCTATTAGACATCTAAGTAGAAATATTGAGTAGTCAGATATACAAGTTCAGCTTGTTCAGGGGAAAGGTTCAGGCTACAGGTATAAATTTGGGAATCCTCAGCAAATAAATAGCATTTAAGGTCATGAGGCTGGATGGGATCACCAAGGGAATTAGTGCAGACAATAGATAAAGAAGTGGTCCAGGGGCCGGCCCTGTGGCATAGCGGTTAAGTGCGCGCGCTCTGCTACTGGCAGCCTGGGTTCTGATCCCAGGTGCACACCAACGCACCACTTGTCAAGCCGTGCTGTGGCGGTGTCCCACATAAAGTGGAGGAAGATGGGCACGAATGTTAGCCCAGGGCCAGTCTTCCTCATCAAAAAGAGGAGGATTGGCATGGATGTTAGCTCAGGGCTGAGCTTCCTCACAAAAACAAAGAAAGAAACAAACAAAAAACAAACAAAACAAAACAAAAATAAGAAGTGGTCCAGGGCATGTCCATGTTAAGAAGCAAGGGAATTGAATAGGAACCAGCTAAAGAGACTGAGAAGGGCCAGTGAAATAGAAGGAAAACAATGAGAATGAGGTGTCCTGGAAACCAAGTGAAGAAAAGTGTTTTTAAGAGGAGAAAGTGATAAACTGTGTCTTGATGCCGATAGGTCAAGTAGTATGAATACCTAGAATTAACATTTGTACTTTGCAATGTGGTGGCCATGAGTGACCTAGACAAGAGCAGTTAGTGGAGGGAGAAGGGCAGAAATCTTGCTGGGCTCAGGAGAAGGGGGAGGAGAGGAATTAGAGGCAAGGAACGTAGGAAACAATTACTTTCCTTCATTTAACAATCACTTTTAAATAACAAAATAAACAGGACGTGTAACTAGATATTTTAAATGAATATCATTAAAATTCTTGAAAAGTGTTTCACAGTTGCTAAATAAGATGTGTGCTAATCCAAATACACTCAGGTGTGTTAATTATGGATTTAGTATGGTCCTGGGTAAAATAACACAGACCATTTATCAAGTCAAGGAAGTTTCTCTCTATTCTTAATTTAAGGTTTTATCATTTTTTTAAGTATGTTGATTATTTTCTGGTTTTTTTCCTGCATTAATTGAAATGGCCCTAAGATTTATCTGCTTTATTTGTGTTAGATTACATTGATAGGTTTTTCTAATGTTGAACCATCCTTTCATTCTTAAAATAAATCCTACTTGATCACATAGGGTTTTATTATTACTATTATTGTTTTTGTTTTATGCTTTTTAAAAATGTATTGTTTTATCATATTTTAGGTTTTTAAAATCCATATTTTACAGCAAGATTGATTTTTAGTTGTCTTGTATTATCATTGTCCAGTTTTGGTGTCAAGGTTATATCAGCCTGGTAAAATAAGTTGAGTAGTTTTAAACAGTTGACCTTTTTTTCTTAAGTAGTTGGCATATGAAAAGATTATCTGTTCCTTGAGGATTCAAGAAAGCTACCTTTAAAGGTGGCTGGGTTTGGTGTTTCTTTTAAGAAGGGGACAATTAATTACCAATTCAATTTCTTTGGTATTTATTAGCTTATACAGCTCTTCTATTTTTTGAGTCAGTTTTTGAACCTAAGTTCATTTAGTTTCTGGAAAATAATCCATTTTTATCTATGTTTTCAAATGTATTAGCATAAATAACTTTATTGTGATTTTTAAAAATTTCTATTATATCTGTAATTGTGCTACCTTTTTCATTCCTAATATTCTTTATGTCTTTTTTTGATCAGTTTTGCTATATATGTCTTTTTTAAGAACTGGCTTTTCATTTATCTATTTATTTTTTTGTGAGGAAAATCGGCCCTGAGCTAACATCTGCCAATCCTCCTCTTTTTGCTGAGGAAGACTGGCCCTGGACTAACATCCATGCCCATCTTCCTCCATTTTATATGGGACGCTGCCACAGCATGGCTTGACAAGTGGTTCGTTGGGGTGCACCCGGGATCTGAACCGGCGAATCCTGGGCCGCCGCAGCGGAGCGCGCACACTTAACTGCTTGCACCACCAGGCCGGCCTCAGAACCAGCTTATTATTTTGTTGATCATCTCTTTAGTTTCTTTATCAATTTCATTGAAACAAATTAATTTTATTTCCCTTCTTCTACTTTGTTTTCTCTTTTTTTGTCTTCTTAAATTGAAATTCTTCATATTGCATTGTATTGGGAAACACAAAACGTCAGCTTGTCCCACTATTAATGATGCTGAGCTTGATAATTTTGGTTAAGGTGATAACTGCCTGTTCTCTCCATTGTTAAAGGGCATTATTCCCTTCGCAATTACTAAGTAATCTGTAGGATAATACTTTGGTACTGTGAAAGTATTGTATTACCCAACATCATTTCACCTAATGAATTTTACAACCATTAATGATCTTTACCCTAATCAGTTGTTTCACTGAGAGTTGCTATGATTTTCTAATTCTATTATTCTTTCTACATGTATTAGCTAGTATTAGTCTATAAAGAAGAGTTTGCTTTTTTGTTGTACCCTCTTTTTATTTTTTTATTTTAGTTTTGCTTGTTTTCAAATTATTGTGAATTTTTGTTTTTTCATTTTATTATAATCAGTTACAGTGATTATTCTTCTTGATGCTCAAATTATCCCAAATGTGGTGAGTAGGAACCCCTTCAAGCTGGCCCTTGTGTCCTTTTGACAGGTCTCCATTCATCTTTGAGCACTTCCTTGCTTTCTGGCACAGGATGTTCTAGGCCTACTTTTTACTCTCCCTGCCCCAGGCTTGGAATTAGCCATTTATTAATGGCACCATCATGACTAAAAGCTGTCCAGTGTCTTTCTACTGTGCCATTTTTCTGTCTTTAGAGTTCAACATTTTTGCCATAATCAAGTTAATGTATTCCATTCTCCCATTTTCTAAGTTTTCATTGTTAAAATGGTTTTGTGGTGGACCACCTGGAAGGTGGGAAGGAGTGCTTCTTTTTTCCACTAATGGAGTGGTACTATACATGTAACCTTCTTAGAATTTAAAGTTAAAGCTCTCCTTAGCTCCATTAGGTAGTATATGTCCTTGAAACTAATAGTTTATAGTCTTAATACATAAGATACTTGGCTAAAGTGGATAGGTTTAGCTGCATACCCTAATGATAATGCTAGCTGGTGTTGTTAAAATACCCACTGGTTATTGTTGGGACAGAACTAAAACCACAAACAACTTGGAATACTTTATGAATATTATAGAAAATCTCAATTTCCCTGGGAGTAATTCCTTTTGAGGAATTATTTACAAAGCTCTTGAATTCTACTTTCATTTCATTAAGGCAGTTAAAAATCCTGTTGCTTTCAGGGTTATTTTGGTTCAAATAAGCTCACTTTATTTGGATTTTTGACACAGAAGAAAGTTAATCAGTATTGTAAAATAAATTTACAATAGAAGAGACAGGTATTGAGCAGAGCCCAGCTCTGTTGCCTTTGGCCCCGCGATGGCCGCGGCTCTCAGTAAGAATGGGTCTTTAAAAGTAACAGAGCCCAGCCTCCCAACCTAGAACATACCAGGAACTGCAAGGTGGTAGAAAGACCTACTCTTTGTAGCTATCGTGACTCTACTTCAAAAATTCTAATGGGAATTACAGAATAGATAAGCATATATCTAGAAATGAAAAGGCAGCTTGTATTGCTCAGTATAGTTTCAGGATAGATTTCTAGTGATCTGATTAGTATTTTGGATGATAGTAGGAAATTATTGATATAGATATTTTGCCTTACTACTCTAAAGATCAACTCTAAATTTTGTAGAAATGCTAAAACATAAATGAAAAAAAAATATGAGCCTCCAGTATTTAGATTTCAAATAATTACTCAAGCATATTAATTATATGATTGAAGTAGAGACTGAATGATGTAGACTACCATAACAACCATTGTTGCTAATTTAAATCTGATCCAAATCATAAAGCTTCTCAAAAAGTCTATAGGAAGAACTTTGTGAAAATGATTATTTTTCCATTTAATTTGTTTTGGTGATTTTTCTATTTTATTCTTTTATTTAATTTTAGATTGTAAACTCTTTGTGATATAAACTATATTTATAGCTTACATTCTCTACAGTGTTGGTAAAGTATCATGGACACACTTGTGAAATAAATATTTACCAGCTGTTGGAGGTCCTTACCAAAGGGCTTAATGCCCCTCTGGCACAAATCACTGTACAGTTGTCATCTTTGGCAGAAAGCTGATGTTGAAAATCTTGGCTAGAATTCTTTTGCTTAAACAAGGCAAAACTGTGCAGTGTTGAATTTTTGAACTCTTTTTTAATTTGACAACTGAGGTTTGCTTTATCCAAATGTTAATAATTCATATGGAATTTGCATGCTCAGCGGAGGTCAACTTAAGCCCTTAGTTTATTAGATATTCCCAATGAGACACTGAGTGCTTATTTAGCTTTCATCTATATCTCTACTCATGTTCATTACTTTTCCATTATTCTTCCTTGTTCTTCCTTTTATAAGGTGAATATATTATTTTTTCCTTAAACTCAAGAGAAGCTCGGTTTTATAAAGCATTAATTCACCTTTTGGTCTGATAAATCCCTCTATTTGAGGGATTCCTTATCCCCACATGAGAAGACGATTATGGCTAATGAAGATATAAAGTAGGACAAATTTCTTATCATAACTCTTTCTATGAATAAAATAATAGTGAACATTTATTAATAAAGATAATATCTTCCTCTCTCTTTGACATTTCCCTCCTTTTAGGAGGTATTTTAATACTTTATAGAACTCAGTAGACTTTTTTTTGTACCTCACACACCTGGCTATTAAATATGTAAACGTTGATAGGATTTCCTTTACTACTTAATTTTGTATAAACCTTTCCTATGGTATTTCTGAATGTTCTCCAAGCACTTCTTAGTACTTCTGCATCTTAAGGACTTATCTATTTAAATTAATAGTATAGCCATCAAGTATGCACCTTATTTTCTTTGTTTACATTTTTAAATGAAAAAGAGAAGATCATTTATTGAGCTTAAGAAACAACATTTAAAGTCCGTGAGGTGCATATTATTTCATAGGTATTAACCTAACATTGTAGTACTTGCATGAAAAGGAAATAAGAATTATCCTTAAAAAGCAAAGGTTTTTTTACTAGTTTGAAATATTATGATCATACTAATAAAACTTTTTCAGGATTTTCTGCCTATTAAACAAGAAAACGAAAAATCCCTTTCAGAAAATATGGATGCATTTGAAAAAGTGAGAACAAAATTAGAAACACAGCCACAAGAAGAATACGAAATCATCAATGCAGAGGTAGGATATCTTATGTCTTTTTTTAAAAAAAATCTGATATTACCAGTCAGGATACAAATGAAATACCTTGTGATTTATAGACATAATCCCACATCAAAATTAGACTGCGTTTGGCCTTTAAAATATGCTGAAAAATTTAAAGAACAAAGGATAAGCAGAGTGTGATCCTTAAAATAAATTGTAAGAATCAAAACCAAGATGAATTTCCAAGCACTTTATGTTAATTCTGGTTTTTAGAAACAACCAATTCTGTTTTCAAATTTCTTAAATAATTCTAAGGAGAAGTTCAAATGAAACTAAGTCAAATTTCTTTATTATTTGAAAAGTATTTGATTGTTCTATGTATACTTTTTTTAATAAAAGGAAATTCACTTTAAGTAGTGTAATACCATGAAAGCCAAGTATTTGTTTGACCGTTTTATGGTTACCAAAGCCATAAATATTGAGTTGAAACAGGCTGAACATGCATGTTGAAAATTTTTCCATTAGAGTAGAAAACAGAACCACAGGGGCCGGCCCGGTGGCTTAGCGGTTAAGTGCGTGTGCTCCGCTACTGGCGGCCTGGGTTCAGATGCCGGGCGCGCACCGACGCACCGCTTCTCTGGCCATGCTGAGGCCGCGTCCCACATACAGCAACTAGAAGGATGACATACAACTGTCTACTGGGGCTTTGGGGGAAGAAAAAAGGAGGAGGATTGGCAATAGATGTTAGCTCAGAACCGGTCTTCCTCAGCAAAAAGAGGAGGATTAGCATGGATGTTAGCTTAGGGCTGATCTTCCTCACAAAAAAAAAAAAAAGAAAACAGAACCACAGCTTATAAATGAAAATCATGTACATAGTAGAATCAAAATAGCGATAGGTTAAGAATCAGAAATTCCAGATTCAAATTATGCCACTAACTACCAGGTAATAAATGTGGCTTAAGCTACCTGAAATCATATCAATCAATCAGTTACATTTAATGTGTAGGTATTAGACAAGAGCACTATTGATATGTTGGTAATATTCATTCTCTCAATCTCAAATTGTCTGTATTTGTCACACCACGGAGGATAAGATGCTTTGTGTGAAATCAAATCGGGACCATGAATAGTTGGTGGTGACAGCATATTTTAGAGGAAAGAATCTCGGAAAGTTACTGACTGGGTTTTCAGACTAGTCTGAGCCACCAGTCCTCTCATCTGCATGATTTTGAGTTATCTTAAAGATGCCCCATAGTGGGGTCAATTGAATCTCACTACAGATGTCAGATGTTGCCAAAAATATAGCTAAAGTGGTTTGTACAATCATGAGAACTGACATAGATTTTGTTATGCCATCTCTTTGTTGCCTCTTATATTTATGTATTAGGAACTCCTCCAGTGATAGAGAAAACCATGTCTTAACCACTATGTTGTAAAAAGTGATCCATTTTATATTTTTTATGTGTTAATTCATAGACTTCAACAGGTCTACTTTTTATAGATCTCATTTCTTCTTCATCTTGAATAGTCAGACCATTAAACAGTTAATTAAATTGTGTTTAAATGATTTATTATAATTATTAAATAAACCATTTGTTTCTTTTCATTGTCAGATTAAACATGGCGGTTTTGTTTATTATCAAGAAGGTTGTTGCTTGGTTCGTTCCAAAGATGAAGAAGGTACACCACAGTTTCTCCTTTTAACATACAGTCATGTGCCACTTAATGATGGGGCTATGTTCTGAGAAATATGTCATTAGGTGATTTCGTCATTTTGTGAACATCATAGAGTGTACTTACACAAACCTAGATAGTATAGCCTACTACACACCCAGGCTATATGATACTAATCTTATGGGACCACCGTCATATATGCGGTCCATTGTCGACTGAAACGTCAGTAGGCAGCACATGCTATACTCTGATTTTTCAGATTTCATATTTTTCATAGGAAATTTGATATTAACTTCTTAGAAGTATAGAAAGTATTTTTTTAGATTATTTCTGAGTTTTCTTATTTTTAAATGACTAGTTTTTAATATCTGGGTTTGCTTAAGATATAGTTAACAGCTGCACTCAAAAGCTTTGGCAGGGAGGAGAATGGAGATGGAAACCCACAGTTTTTGAGCATCTGCTGTATCCCAGGTACTGTGTTATGCACTTGACCTAGATTATTCAATGTCGTTTACATTCTCTTACTTTCTAGGTTCTGTATGGTCTGTAAATATTAGACTATAACTGTATCAAATAATATCACATAGGTTGATACATAGAATAATATCAAATAGCATAGGATAATATTAAATAACTAATGCCAATTTCTATGCAAATCAAACTGCCATCGATGCTGAAGGAAGCCAGAATATAGAGGGGGAATGCTAATTTAAAACATGGAAATAAACAGTTTACAAATTTTTTTAAGTACATCTTATGGAGTTATCTCTTTCATCCTTTGCTTTATGCAGCAGACAATGATAATTATGAAGTTTTGTTCAATTTGGAGGAACTTAAATTAGACCAGCCCTTCATTGATTGTATCAGAGTTGCTCCTGATGAAAAATATGTAGCCGCCAAAATAAGAACTGAAGATTCTGAAGCGTCTACCTGTATAATTGTGAAGCTCAGTGATCAGCCTGCAATGGAAGCTTCTTTCCCAAATGTGTCCAGTTTTGGTAAGCCACCAACCAAAACAGTCTTCTTTGTTGAAAGGGCAACAGTAAAAGAATTGTCCACACTTTTGAAACATTTTTACTTGTCCATGTGAGTGAATGAGAAGGTGAGTGCCTGATCCATTTATCCTGTGGACTCCACACCTCCCTGTGTGCCTCTTATTCAGGAGACTATCCCTTCTTTAATGATATATCCAAAATCATGTTCATGTTTTTAAAAGGATTATAATCAGAGTCCAAGTTGTATAGTGTATTTTGATATATCACTAATTCTTTGCTAATTTATTTAGAATACGTTTTTGCATATAAGTTGTATCTTAATATTTTATTCATCTTTAAGCTTGGGTATAACTTTTTAATTCTCTTGTCAAGCTATTACAGCAAATTGCCCAAAGTCACTACTGAGGAACTTCAGAACATGTTGAACTAACTGATTCATCAATAGAAGTTGTGATATTTTTACTAATAGAACCAACTTTAAATTTTATCATTTATCATTGATACATATATTCATACTTTATCCTCCCTTTTCATTTTCTTTCATAAATTTCTCCATTGTTTAAATGCTTTTGCAGTGAATTGAAATTATACCCTGTCTAGTTGATTCTAAGACATACATTTTGTACATTTTAACCTCTCTAAAATCAGGATGCATATTATACAAAGAAGTCTTACAGTCACTATCAGCCAGGTGACAGTCATGATGTAATTGTGTGAAAACTTCCATTGACAGTTTCTGGTAAAATCAAGAAAACACCAGCATTAAAGTGTATTTGGTAGTTTGAGATATCCTGTGGCTTGAAGGTGGACAGAAAACATTTAGGCATGAGAGAAAGTGATCCAGTATTTCTTCAGACTTAAAGTTAGAGGTTGTAGATTTAAACATAATTCATCTGAAAGCAAATATGTCTTTACCAAAGTCTTTCCTAAATATTGAACATTCACCTCTTATTATAGAAACTGAGTACCCTGAGACTGAAAACTTCTTGAAAACTTAGAATTGGTGTAGTAGTATTTTATTCTCTGGAAAGTTCTCTGGCTTATATATAACACAGGTTAGGTACAGTTGAACCTATGTTAGATTTAGATTTCCAGGATAAACTTGTATATCTCTTCTCTTTGGCACTCAGAATTAGAATGCACTGTGCCCTTTTTGTATTTAACAGTAAATAGATGGCTAGGTGTAATTCTTTAATTATTTTCTTTCAGAATGGGTAAAAGATGAAGAAGATGAAGATGTTTTATTCTACACCTTCCAGAGGAACCTTCGCTGTCATGATGTATATCGAGCCACTTTTGGTGATAACAAACGTAATGAACGTTTTTACACAGAAAAAGACCCAAGGTACTAGAATAATGCAATTAAATCTTTTCGTCCAGAGTATTTCTCCAGTTATCTAGAGTGCCGCTCTTGGTTGACTTAAAACGTTGATTTTGGCTTGAACCAGATATAATAAGGCTAGATTGAGCATGATCATTCTTTTTTAAGTTGTTTAGATTCAAAATTGGAGTCTAGTTACATTCAAACTCTAGAGTGAACACAAATACATCATTAGACTGCAAATGCTGTTACTAACATTCTGTCTGGACTGTGACACATGAGAGGAGTTGCTAATTAAACATTTAATAGGGTTGCCATACAGCAGTTATAAATCTCTTGTAAGTCATAACTAGAATAGCATGATGTCAGTTGCACAGAATTCACTACTCATTTCATGTAGATTATCTGAATTTTAAATTGCTTTGTTTTGAACCCTGATGTCCATTGGTCTTTAAATTTTACTTTCCCCAGTTCTTTGGTAATTCCTCCTTAAAGCTAATTTTCTTTACTGCCTTCTAATCTCTAGGACTCATGCTTCATATTACTGTTAACCAAGCTTGGGAGGAAATAACAGTAAATTTATCTGGCAAAATCCCTGAACTCTTACCCAGATATACTTTTCCAAATGACTTATGAGAAACAAATTTTTCCTTAACACCAGGGTCCTGGCACCTCCTATATCATTTAGCAGTGTAGTTTGGACAATTTCTGAGCAAATGAAAAAAAGGGAGTGGTGGGAGATTTAACAGCAAATCTATGACAGTGAAGTTGACACCCAAACAAGAAAATTAATCTTTCATTTCATAAAATCTCAGAGTTGACAAGGACCTTAAAGAAAATCTTGTACAACCCCTAGTTTATATTAAGAATTTGAGGTCTGGAAAAATTACATTATTCCAGCCCATAGAACTAACATTTTTGGTCCAGTAATGCTGTCATTGCTTTTTTTCCTGATTGTTTTAATGAGACATTACTAGAACTATTCATACGATTCCACTGTTTTATGTGCCATTTTTCAAGGATCTCTTTTGGAGATGATAGTTTAAGCTAGTCATTTGTTATGTTATATCGATGATTTATGATTATGAACCCTTTTCCGTCTTGTGAATAAAGCTCAAGATTAGCCTAGTGAGCTATACTCTTGAATAAGATACCTCCTTGCCATATGTTGTTACTGTCCTAAGTTCTAAGATTAAGTGAGTTATCGTATATATATTTCAGATTCTTGGAAAGTATTTGGCTTCTAGTATGCTTTTTCTGTCCTTTAAGGAATGAACCATAATTAAATATGTTGAAGTCTAGTTTGGCATTCAGAACCCTGATCTACAGCACAGACTAGTTTGTGGATTCTGAATACTTTTTCAACAGCCCCAAATCCAAAGGGAAGGACCAAAAGGGAAAAGCAGAATTTCTAAAGAGAAAACGGATTAAAGGTCTTCATAATCCTTCTAAGATGCTGAGCTACTTTTTACCGTGTTTGCTTTGATCCCCAGGTTTCAGTTTTCTGTTCACAAGTAAAGTTCACCAAAATGACTTTATGACTTGCATCTTTTTCTAATTCCTGGAGTTGTAAAGTTAGGTTGTTTATTTGAGATCTATTTTTTTTCTTAATTTAGGCATTTATTATTATAAACTTCTCTCTTAGAACTGCTTATTCTGCATCCTTTAAGTCTTGGTATGTTGTATTTTCATTTTCATTTATTTCCCTTTTGATTTCTTCTTTGACCCATTGGTTAAGAGTATAGCCAGCATATAGTTGGGTCTTTTTTTATCCATTCAGCCACTCTATGCCTTTTGATTGGAGAATTTAATCCATTTACATTTAGAGTAATTATTGATGGGTAAGGACTTACTAATGCCATCTTAGTAATGTTTTCTGGCTATTTTGTGGTTCCCATGCTCCTTTCTTCCCTTCTTACTGTCTTCTTTGTGAAGTGATGATTTTTTTATAGTAGTGTGGTTTGATTCCCTTCTCTTTATATTTTGTTATCTACAGTAGGTTTTTGCTTTGTGGTTACCATGACTTGTCTTCTCTTTCTGAGAAACCTGTTACTACAGAGCCACCTGTGTTCTCGCTTCCCTATAACCACATATTTGCCAAATAATTGACCAAGTAATTTATCTTTTGATTACCTGTGTCATCATCAGACAAAAATAAATAAATAGATACAAATCACAAAGAAAGTGTTGAAAATAGAGAGTGAAGTAGTGTGGGGGACTTGCCCTACAACCGTATATAAAGCTACAACAGTTAGAATAATACAAATTAACAGACAAATAATAGAGACCAGAATAGATAACTCTACAACAGGCCCTAGTATGTATAAAAACTTTATGGGTATTATTTTTAGATATGGTGGGAAATACTATTTGGATAAAAATAATTTTCATCACTTCATACATCAGCATACACTCCTAAAAGATTTAAATAATCTATTGATAAAAATAAAACCATTCAAAATAACTAGATGGAAATATAAATATTTCACTCAACTTTGTTGAAATATTTCCAGAGCATAAAATCAGTAGAAGAAATTACAAAGAGTAGTGTTGTGATTCTTGATTACCTAAAATATTAAACTCTTAAATCAGAAACCATTGTAAACAATTAAAATTCAGACGACAAAAGGTGGGAAAGTATTTACAACAAAAGGACAAGTTAATAGCCTTAATTTATAAAGAGATGTTTATTTATAGACCAGTAATTTAGACTATATCACCAAGATTAAAATGGACACAGACACATCACAGAAGAAATAACATTGACAAACATGGTAGTGTAAACTTGTACAGAAGGAATTTTACCAAAATGTTAGCCATGCTTATCTCTGAGTAGTGGAATTCAGGGTTATCATCTTTCTTTATATGTTTCAATATTTTCAGTGTGAATTACTTTTATAATAAGGAAATACATAAATATAACATTTAAAGCCATTCATTGTGTCACTGAATTAGCATAGTGCTCTTGGTATATTATTTGATTATATTTATCAAAAGTCATAAAAATAGGGGCCAGCCCGGTGGCACAAGCGGTTAAGTGCGCACGTTCCGCTGCGGCGGCCCGGGGTTCGCCAGTTTGGATCCCGGGTGCGCACCGACACACCGCTTGTTAAGCCATGCTGTGGCGGCGTCCCATATAAAGTAGAGGAAGATGGGCATGGATGTTAGCCCAGGGCCAGTCTTCCTCAGCAAAAAAGGGGAGGATTGGCATTGGATGTTAGCTCAGGGCTGGTCCTCCTCACAAAAAAAAAAAAAAAAAAAAAAAAAGTCATAAAAATACTCTTAATCATTAAAATAGTATTTTCATTACTAAGAATATATCCTAAGGTAATCATTATAAAGGTCAAGATGGGGGAAATTATCTTCACGAATATGTTCCTTTTTATATTTTTTATTACAATGTAACATTAAAATCTAAATTTTTAAGAATTATGATAATTCAACCTGATAGACTATTAGGTAGCCATTAAAAATAATGATCATAAGGACTGTAACTAATGTGAGGGGAGATATTGATATTACGTGAAATAAAAAATGTAGAATCCAAAACTGCCTCTTGTCTTTCAGTTGCATCTATTTAAAGACATGCATAAAATACAAATAAACCTTAGAAGGGAAAATAGAAAAATTAAGAAGTTACATTAATTTTTTTTGTGTGTGTGTGAGGAAGATCAGCCCTGAGCTAACATCCATGCTAATCCTCCTCTTTTTGCTGAGGAAGACCGGCTCTGAGCTAACATTTGTTGCCAATCCTCCTCCTTTTCTTCCCCACAAAGCCCCAGTAGATAGTTGTATGTCACAGTTGCACATCCTTCTAGTTGCTGTATGTGGGATGCGGCCTCAGCATGGCCGGAGAAGCAGTGGGTCGGTGCACGCCCCGGGATCCAAACGCGGGCCACCAGTAGCGGAGTGTGAGCACTTAACTGCCAAGCCACGGGGCCGGCACCTATTTTTAAAATGTGTTAGGTTAGTGGGATTGTGAGGGTTTTTCTTCCTGACTATTGTTTTGTTTTGTTGTAAAAACTAGGAGAGAGGGAAAAAAGGAAATCCAACATGCATACAGAGGAAAAACAAGGCAAATGCCATGTCCCTTTTCTTTCCTACAATTACATATCTCCTCTAGGAAGTTTATTTCCTCTTCTCAGCAAAAAGCCCTGTAATCTATTAATATGATTAAGTGAGAGTTAGATGATGTCTGTGGTTTACCTTGAAATGCATTCAAAAAAAGCTGGATTGATGGATGCATAGATATGTGATAAAGAAAATATAGCAAATGTTAGCAATGATGGTGGTGGGTATATGGGTACATATTCACCTTACATTTCTTTAAGCTTTTCTGGATGTTTAAAAAATGTTCATAATAAAATATTAGAGAAAAAATTATTTTGAATGCCTTTAGGGGAGAAATGAGAAAAATGATAGCAAGTTTTTTATTTACAAGCAGTATTCACTAAGTTGTTTTTATTTTCTGTCTGCATTACAAATTAACATATATACTGACCGCCTGTGAGATAATGTCATTAACAAGGTAGCATGCATTTGAAATATATTGGATTTTCATGTCCCGCCTTCCACTCTCTCTCCTCTCTCTCTCTCTCTAGCTATTTTGTTTTCCTTTATCTTACAAAAGACAGTCGTTTCCTCACCATAAATATTATGAACAAGACCACTTCTGAAGTGTGGCTGATAGATGGCCTAAGCCCTTGGGACCCACCAGTACTCATCCAGAAGCGAATACATGGGGTCCTTTACTACGTTGAACATAGAGATGATGAATTATACATTCTCACTAATGTTGGCGAGCCTACAGAATTCAAGGTAATCCTGTATTCTTCTTGTCCCATTTGGACTGTTAAGAAGTGTCACACTTCCATCATCAACATTTCTTGCTCAAAGAATTAATTGTTTTGTACCTCTTGGTAAAGTGTAGAAATTGATGCTACCTTCCTGTGCATAACCAATCCCATTTCTCTTCCCTTAGAGCTAATGCTTCTATATATTTTAATTGTGCCTAAAAATCTTAGTAAACAAAACATACTGTACCCTGATTACATCGGTTATCAAAGCCAAACTTGGTGGCTTTAAAGAACATACTTTTATAAACTCATGATTTTGTGAGTTAGCAATTTGGATTGCTCTCAGCTAGGCAGTTCTGCTAGTCTAAGCTAGACTCACTGAACTTCCACAGTCAGCTGGCTGCCAGTGCCCTCACTCACATGTCCATTGGTTGGCTGTCAGCTAAGCACTGGGCCATACTCTCCCACCATCCAGCAGGCTAGCCTGGGCTCTTTCATATGGTGATGGTCACACTTCAGCCCTGATGCAGAGTTAGTTCCTTCAGCTCTTCATGAAACAGTGAAGACTACTATGGTCTAGTTTTCAGTGGTTTCATCTCTGGATGCTGTAGTCATCATGTTCTGTTACCTAGATCTCTTCTAACTTTATTCCACACAGCTAATGAGAACAGCAGCTGATACCCCTGCTATTATGAATTGGGATTTATTTTTCACCATGAAGAGAAATACCAAAGTTGTAGACTTGGACATGTTTAAGGATCACTGTGTTCTATTCCTGAAGCACAGCAATCTGCTTTATGTTAATGTGATTGGTCTGGCTGATGATTCAGTTCGGTCTCTAAAGGTATGTTTAATTTTCAAAAGACAATACTTTTAATCAAAATACATGCATTTTAGCTTAACAGAACATCAAATATTGAATAATGGCAATGTACTTTTTCATAAAAGGAATTTAATTTAAATGGAATTTAGCATACTGGGTCTTGATCAGGTTTAGGAGGTTTACTTTAGAATTTCTTAAAGGACCTTACTTTTAATGCAGTTTTACTTAAAATACTGTCTTTTAGCATGAACTTCAGAAGTAGAGTTAAGTGCTATTATATTTCTCTTTTTTACGTGTCTCTGTATATCACATCTCTACAACTTCAGTTATAATAATAACACAGGCCAACTTGGCAGCTGGTGCCTAACCACTGTGTGCTCCCATCCCACGCCGCCAGTAAGGGTAGTAGTCATGCCCGCTGTGTTTCTGGCACTGCATGCTTGTGTCTGCATAATCTCTTTGCCAATTTTCTCACCCACAGGGGATCAGGACTTAGTTTCTTTCAATAAGGAGGTGGCAGTGGTCTTCACTGCAACACAGCTGTGATGGTGGCACATCTGCCTGGCAGGCTGACTCGCTGATATTGCCTATGGCTGCCAGGAAAGATAATCTGCCTCCACAAGTGAACTTGCTAAAATTGGTGAAAAGCAACCTTATTGCCCGATTTTAAAGCAGCGTTAACATGTGAGTGAAAATAACAGGCACTGAAAGAAAAAGGAGAGGTCTCCATTTTGCTTGATATGGAAAGAGTTATGGAGCCACTTGACCGGCAAGCATAGACCACTTATACCTCCCTAATTGCAATATTGTCACAATTTCTGTTAAAATGCAATTCCAGTCAATTCACTGGATATTTGAATTTCTGTGTGCAAAGTACTGTATTGGGCACTCTGGAGTAGAAAGATAACAGGACAAAATATCTGGCCTTAAGGAGGATACAGTTTATCATGAGATTAGACTAGTACACAAAGATTAAGTAGAAGGTGGGTTTAAATAAGTGGTAGCAAAAACAGAAAATGTGGTGTGGGGCCCAAAGGAGAGGAAGAGAGCCCAGGAAAGCTTTTGTATGGCAAGTAGGATTTGGGATAAACCAAAGAGGATAGATAGGGTTTTGATGGGTAGGGATGGAATGGTATTCTAGGATGAGAAAGTCCGTCAAATGAAGCTCTAAGCTGGAGAAGTTCGGAAAATATTCAGGAAACTGCTAATAATTCCATTTTATTGAAGCAGAATAAAATTTCTGGGGGATGAAGCTAAGATTTGACGTTCTTTGACTGTCAAGGTGATGAATTTATGCATAAATTAGGAAGCGCAGAAAGAACATTTGAAGTTTTGGGGCAGGAGAATGATCTGAAGAGTCAAGCTGTGTACGTCATGAGGTTACGTGCAGCCATGTTAGGGTACACTGAAGCAAGACAAGATAAGAGGGAGGAAGATTAGTTTTGAGATTGTTGTGGTGGTATAAATAAATAATGAGGGCCTAAAACAACCAAAATTTTCCAGCTACTTCATAAAATCAAATTATCAAATGTAATGTCTGGTGTCTTAGAAGACTATGTAGATGTCCTAAAACAAAAATGGTGATTTTACTCTAGCAGTTTTCTTACTGCTTTCACCTACTAGATTCAAAGTGTCTTTTCACTTGCTAATTGATGCCAAATTCAGACATCTTCAATTGGGGAACTGGCAGAGCATCTCTTCTTATTGCAGTCTATATGAATAGGGATGGGAGAAAACAGATAATTTCCAGCACTGCATTTATGACAACAAAATTCTGTCAAGAAAATTAGGAATGTCATGCGAGTTTACTCTGCTGTAAGAAGATTTAACCCTTTCCAAGCTGTAGTACTTGTTATGCCTTATGTTCTGAGTCATCATCACACAGAATCAAATACTATATATCAGGCGCTACTTAGAACTTAGAGATCAGACCCTTTTCATGAACTGGATAACACAGATTAATATGCATAGACAGTGCCATATACAAAGGACAAAATCTTTAAGCTAAACCGTGAGTGGAATATGAAATATTTCTCTATGTAACATCTCTGCCCAGTGGACAGTTGACTAAAAGATCTTTTAAAACTCAATCCCAGCAGTAGAAATGTGAAACCTTTAATATACTTGCTTCTTATCCTTGGTCATCATGTCCTCAGTTATCTCCTGGTAATTTTTTTCATCACAAAAAAGAAGTTACAATATTTTAATTATCACATTTAATTTAGGCAAATTGGGAAATTTTTGCTTTGTGCTAACATCCATACATTTGGAGGAGTCTGCATCCTTGGGTTGATTTTCTTTCAGCATGTATGTCTTAATTTTTTAATGAAATGACTAGTTTGCTGTTAGATTGCTAAAGCTGAATCTGTTTCTGTCAAGTATCTGAGGAATATCTGCATATCACCTGGCCAACTTAGAATTATTCTCAGGTGCTATCCATTAATATACACAGATGTTACTGCAGGCTTATCTCAATAGGAAGTGTGGCTTAAGAAATCCCTGAGCTAGTTAATACTTATTTCTGTGTCAACTGGACAAACTTTAAAAAAGTCCATAGCCTTGTAACAGTTTTTGTTTGATTAAAACTTGAACCGTGATCTCTTTAGTTTAAGAAATGCACCCCAAAGACTTTTTGATTTATTGGAACCACTTGGTCTAAAACTAAGACAGCTTACTACATGGGTCACATGGAAACTGTTTTCAAGTCTCACCAAAGGGCAGAAAAACTTGTGCCTCTGTGGGCTGAGGAACCTTGTACCCTCAGTCTGAGGTGTGGTTACAAGGTAGTAGCAATGCTGCTTCATTTATTTCCCACTAAAGTCTCAATTTGCTCACTTCAGTTATGCTACTCGATTCCCCAACTTGCATGATTACATTTTTCTTTCCAGATATGGCTTGCATTTAAATGAACAAATTATCCTTGAAAATAATCCTCAATCTGAGGAGAATAAATCAGGAACTCCTTTAGAGAGACATTGCAACTGTATGTCCTTATTAGTGTTTCATTAAAATAGATTCTTTGGATTAATTATAAGAACTTTACTCTGTGAACATAAGCTCTTTGGCCGTAGTTTCTACAAGTTAAATCATGCACTCTTTATGCACACATCCCCCACCTACCCTTTCTGAATAGTGCCCACCAGTGACATTGCTGTGCCAAGACCTCTGATTTTCTAAGGAATTTGCTCTTTCTACAATTACTCAGGAAAAGAAAGGCAATTTTCTTTTAATGTTCTGACTCTCAGTACCACTTCTAACACCCTGTCAGCCTGCTTACCAGAGTTCTTTAAAAGGTGTAAGAGAGATGTTAGTAGAAGGCTTGAAGCTGGACCCTGCTGCTCTCAGAGAATAAATTTTGATTCCTTTCCTTTTTTCTTAAAGTTAAGAATCTTAATCATAATAGCTGTGAGTCTCTCAGAGTGGATGTGCCGGGAACGGTTTTGTTCTGCACAATGGTTAGCCTGGGAGCTACAGTTAGAAACAAATTGTAAATGCTTTCGTGCTGCTGAGCCAGTTTGTAGCCCTGGAATAATAACTGTCATCACTGTGGCTGTCCAGGCAGCAGAGTAAGGGCTGGTGAGTAAATTATTAAAAACACGTGTGCGGGATTTCACGTTCTGCGAGAACACAGATCTTGGCGATGTTGCTGGGTTCTGGAATTACTATTTGATTTACTCTTATTCTTAATCATTTTGCTGTTTCTTTGCCCAAGTTTATACCCCACAATAAACTTTTTTATTAAAGGAGATTTCGTGTAAATCCAGAATCATGATAAACCATTTGTCTCTGTAACTTTTCCTTTTTTTATTGGTCATTAAGGTAGAGTTCTGTTTGCTTTTTACTTGAAATATATTTTGTTGTGCTGAAGTAATCTTTAAGTGAGAGATTATATGATAGTGGACAGAAGTAAACTTGATGTCCCCATCATCTTGTTTGCAGCAGACCCGGAAATTTAATTAAGGATACTTAGTGTCTACATAAAGAGTAAAAATAACTGTTATTTCTTTAGCTCCCTCCTTGGGCCTGTGGATTCATAATGGATACAAATTCGGACCCAAAGAACTGCCCCTTTCAGCTTTGCTCTCCAATACGTCCCCCAAAATATTACACATATAAGTTTGCAGAAGGCAAACTGTTTGAGGAAACTGGGCATGAAGACCCAATCACAAAGACTAGTCGTGTTTTACGCCTAGAAGCCAAAAGCAAGGTAAGTCTTTGTAATCTCCACTATCAGTCCCCCTTTACTGAAAGCATACTATTTGTCAAGTATTGTGCTGTTGCTGGGATTACATTAGCACAGTTTCATAAAGTGGATCTTGCATACCACTGTAAGACCCAAATGATTTTAGGGGGTATGTGGATTTTTTTTTAACTTTAATACTTTCGTATTTATTTTAATGTGGATGAAAACATTTATCACTAGTACATCAAGCCCTTGAGTTTACATCTTGTTTATATTTGAATTTTAAAAGTTGATTTTAAGAAAAAATAGTCAAAGTTGGTATGCAGTTAAGGCAAAAATTGTGAAGGTGGTAAGCAGTTGACTAAACTAGAATATAGTCCCTGCCCTCATGGAGCTTACATCTAGCGGGGAAGATGACAGATGTTGAAGAGATAATTACTAATGTACTGATTGCTGCAAAGGAAGACGTACTGAGTACAGTGGAAACATATGGCAAAGAGACCTTACTGGATCTGGAGAGGTCAGAGAAGGCTTCTCTGAGGAAGTAATGTCTCAGGTAAGAATGCTAGGATGATGAAGAGTAAAGCTAGAAAGGGAACAGGAGGATTCCATTTTGTGCTGAGGCCCTGAAGAGAGGGAGAAATGGTGCATTCAAGAAGTGTAAAGGAGGACAATATGGCCAAAGTGTAGAGTAAAACGAGGAAGACTGGCTGGACGGGGGAGTGAGAAGTAGGAAAGAAAGTTGGTGCAAGTGAGCAACAATTAATATATCAACTGTGGCCTTGAATTTAAGGAATTTTCAGACCTTACATCATACACCAGATAATTTTCACATGTGCTGACAAAGAATGAATTGAGATACAAGCCTTTTTTCCTTATGAATATTTTTCTTTAATTTACTGATTTTCTTTTGATATCTTTAAGCAAATATTATTTTAATATTACAAAAGCAATACATGCTTGTTAGAACAACTGCAAAAATATAGAATGTATAAAGTTTAAATGACTATTTTTCAGTCGCATTTGCTACACCTCTGAGAAATAATCATTCTTAACCATTTAGTGTATCACCTTCCAGATTTTGGTTTTTGTCAACAAAATATATATCTAGGCTTTGTTTTGTTTTATAGACATGGGATTTATACCAGTCTGTCAAAATGTGAAAATTATTATACCCCAAATAGAAAGAACTGTGAAGCTCAGTTCTTGGAGAGCCAGGGAATTCTTTACGGTTAGGGAAGAGGAGAAGCAGCTGCTCAGTGTAAGCTGCTGTCACTTTGCGGGCGTTTTTGAACTGCCGATGAACTCTGGGATCCAGCCCATCACACCACTTGCTGCCATCCTTACCTCTTCCTTTTCACAAGTTTGCAGCCAGCAGGTTTTTTTCTGCTTGTTTAATTAAAGTTGGGGAGAAGGCAGGGAAAGGAAAAGACCGAGATTATTTTATAGAAATTAATCGACATCATTTTATAAGACTGAATCTTACGGAGAAGTGAAAATTCATTTACACTGTCATAACAAGTTGACTATGAAAAAGAATAATGAGAGGAAGAGTTTTTCCTTATTTGATAACACTCTGGTGCCCCAAAGTGAAGTTTTCAAAATGAGAATGAAAAAAATAGAGAGAGTGGCTTGGTTATATTATTTTCCTTATGTAAACTAGTACTATCTCATTATTTTCTGTAAGCAGGGTGAGCACCAATTTTTCCACCCTTTTTCTATGAAAGGAGGATCAGAAATAGTTCAGAATATCTTTATTTAAATATATACATTTTTTTTTTTTTTGCAGGGGAAGACTCGCCCTAAGCTAACATCTGTTGCCAATCTTCCTCCATTTTTCTTCCTTTTTCCCCCCTGAAAGTCCCAATACATAGTTGTGTATAGTTTTAAGTTCTTCTGGTTCTTCTGTGTGAGCCGCCACCACAGCACAGCTGCTGACAGACAAGTGGTGTGGTTCTGTGCCCGGGAACTGAACCCGGGCCACCGAAGCAGAGCGTGCTGAACTTTAACCACTAAGCCATCAGGGCTGGCTCAGATTATGTTAATTTTGTCTGTCCAGAGAGTGCCTAGTTTCAATCAATTGGGATTGATGAGTGTAAACTACATTGGAGAATGGTTACCTGCTCTAAAAGTAATTTGTGTTAAAATTTATAAAACTTACTGAAACCACTGTTGAACGTTTTAAAAATAAAGTTAAATAGGCCTTTGAAGAGCATGTGAGTGGGTGTCAGTAAGGTCAGTAGGAGATTTCAGGTCCTAATGGTGGAGAATTCTGACTATAGAAGACATTAAATTGAGCCATTAAAACTTCTTCAGTTAGCATATTTGTAAGTATTCAGAGATGAGAAATACCAGTATGTAGCCCTGGGTATAGGAAGAATACTATGCTAGTGTGTCTAACCTTGATAGTTTGGCTCATCCTGAAAGGAAAAAATTACAGTAATACTGGGTAGTGAAGAATTCTTTAAATTACTTTATTGTCATGAAAAGCTGCATATAATAAACTGTTTTCAGGCCAGAGTCTTGCTGCTCTTTTCTAGTTCTTTTTCTTTCTTTTTTTTTTTTTTGGTGAGGAAGACTAGCCCTGAGCTAACATCTGCTGCCAATCCTCCTCTTTTTGCTGAGGAAGATTGGCCCTGGGCTAACATCTGTGCCCATCTTCCTCTACTTTATATGTGGGACGCCTGCCACAGCATGGCTTGATAAGTGGTGCGTAGGTCTGCACCTGGGATCCAAACCTGCGAACCGCGGGTCGCTGAAGCAGAGCGCACGAACTTAACCACACCACCACCAGGCCGGCCCCTCTAGTTAATATTGTAAGTCAACAAAGTAGCTGAAAATAAGGACCATGATGGATTTTTAGAGACCATAACTCTTTTCTTAATTGAGTGGAGTTTATGCTCAACATCAATAAGCAGTGCATAAAATTGGGGATAAAACTTGGGGGCCGGCCCCATGGCTTAGTGGTTAAGTGCACGCGCTCTGCTACTGCCGGCCTGGGTTCGGATCCCGGGCACACACCGACGCACCACTTGTCCGGCCATGCTGAGGTGGCGTCCCACATACAGCAACTAGGATGTGCAACTATGACATACAACTATCTACTGGGGCTTTGGGGAAAAAAAAGGAGGAGAATTGACAATAGATGTTAGCTCAGAGCTGGTCTTCCTCAGCAAAAAGAGGAGGATTGGCATGGATGTTAGCTCAGGGCTGATCTTCCTCACCAAAAAAAAAAAAAAAAAAAAAAACTGTTTGAAAAAACTCTTCTTTACATGCATAGTAAATCTTCATTTCCAGGATGGAAAGTTAGTGCCAATGACGGTTTTCCACAAAACGGATTCTGAGGACTTGCAAAAGAAACCTCTCCTGGTACATGTATATGGAGCTTATGGAATGGATTTGAAAATGAATTTCAGGCCTGAAAGGCGGGTGTTAGTGGACGATGGATGGATATTAGCATATTGCCATGTTCGGTGAGTCAACACATTTTACCTGGAGTATGAGTGCTAGAGCATTGTGACAGATACCCAGAATAACAATATATCAGGCAGCAAAAGTTTATTTTCTCATTTGTGTTGTTGAATATATGCATTCCTAAACTGTGCTGGTGGAATTTGATTCAGTAACAGATTAGTTGATCCTAAAAGCAAAGGAGCAGGTTTTTAGGATTTTGTGCAAGATTTTTAGGATTTTTAGAATAGATGTACCAGTCTCTGTACTTACTTAGTAACATTATAATTTCCATTTAATTCTGAGTTTAGGTTCTTCTAAAATAGCCTCTTAAGCTGGACTCCTTTTTTCCACTCTAACTTTCATTTTATTTTAGCTGTTTTCAATACACAAATATTATTTTATGTTTCTGCTTAAAATCCTTCACCACCTCCCCATCTCCACAATAAAATTCAAATTCCTCAATATAGTATTTAACTTCCTAATGATCTGGCTTATTTCTGTAGTGGCATCTGTCATCACTCCCCAGACACGTGCTGCACTCCAGCCATGCACATCCTACACATCCAGGCTTGCTGCCTCCTTTCCAAGAACAAGCTCTTTCCCCTCTGTGCTCTTGCCAATGCTGCGTCTTTCAAGATTCAGCTTAGATATCATCTCCTTCTTAAGCATTTGTTTTCCTGATTCATGTATATACCCCTAACCTGACAGGTGGATGTTCTTTCCTCCACTTCTGTGATACCTTAAGTATACTTGTGTTATAGCAGCAACCATGTTGCTTGGTAGCTGTTTTCTTTCCCCACAAAATTATGATCTTCTCCAGAGTTTTGCTTGTTTTTTTGTTTTTTTTTGATCAGGTAAAAAAAATCCCTGAGCTACCATCTATCCCCATCTTCTTCCGCTTTGTATATGGGATGCTGCCACAGCATGGCTTGGTGAGCAGTGCGTAGGTCCGCGCCCAGGATCTGAACCAGCAAACTCCGGGCCAGAACCCAGCAGAGTGCACGAACCCAACCACTATACCACCGGGCCAGCCCCTTGTTTATATTTTTAAGGCCTGCATTTAGCACAATGTCTGGTAAATTGTAAGCAGGCGCTCAAAACATATTTGTTGAGTCAATTTTTGATTGTCTGTATCAGGGATTGGCAAACTTTTTCTCTGAAGAACTAAATGGTAAACATTTCAGGCGTTGCAGGCCACATATGGTCTCTGTTGCATATTGCTGGTTGGTTTTCTTTCTCCCAACCTTTAAAAATGTTTAAAAACCATTCTTAGCTCGAGGGCCATACAAACACAGGCCTCTGGGTAGATTTGGCCCACAGGCTGTAGTTTACTGACTGACCTATATCAGTAATATTTTTTCCCCACTAAAACTTTTTTGCCCTTTAATTTCAGGGGTGGTGGTGAGTTAGGCCTCCAGTGGCACGCTGATGGCCGTCTAACTAAAAAACTCAATGGCCTTGCTGACTTAGAAGCTTGCATTAAGACACTTCATGACCAAGGCTTTTCTCAGCCAAGTCTAACAACCCTGAGTGCTTTCAGTGCTGGAGGGGTGCTTGTGGGAGCATTGTGTAATTCTAATCCAGAGCTCCTGAGAGCTGTGACTTTGGAGGTGAGTACACTCTGTCTCTACTGTTTACAGAATGGGGAGGTGTGAAGCCATAGGTTGCTCTAAGAAAAAATTTCTCTGCCAGTTTTACCATAGCATAGGGGTGTAACGAAAGCTTTTAAATTTTAAACACAGAATTGTAGCTCTGGGAGAACTTCTAAAGTTCTTTTAATCCAACTACTTACCCTTTACTCTTCCCTGACAGCATTCTTTATTAATTTTTAAGGATTTCCACTGAGGGATATTAATGGCTATTCCCATTGATCATTTTTTATTTGTAAGAACATTTAGAATTGGTGGAAAAGAGACAAAGCATATATGACTCAACCAGTTCCAGGAAGTCAGGCAGAGCAGACTGTGACTCCAGAATGCGTGAAGTCCTATGACTCTCCTGCCCATCAACGTTTCAATCCTGGATTTAGGGGTCTCTATTTTTAGATACTCCATTCTTAATGGTCTTTAGGGGTATTTTTTCTGTACTGTAATTAAAATATCTTACCTGTTCTGAAAAGGCTGTATAGTCTTTTCCTGGTGTCTAAAATTATGAAGTTATATTATAGCACCTCATTTCACCTCCATCATTCTCCTGCTTCCTGGTTGGATACTCTAGAAAATAATGATTGGGATGGAGAGAGTAAATTGTTTTCAGGTTTTTTTATTTTGAGGGTGGGGGTATACACTTTGGGTTTGTATTAAGTAAATAGGTATTGTGTAATCCTGATCTGTAAATCTATTTTTTTAACAGAAATACTAAGTATAGAGGGGAAAAAACCCATGTACAAAGATAATAATGGCAGAATTATTTACATATAAACAAAATTCAACTTACTTTTGACTTTTAGAAATTATGTTGACTTCTAGAAATTAGAAAAGAAATAATCAGAAATATATGTGTAAGGATATTTATCCCAAGTGCTTATAATAGTGAAGAATTGGAATGAACCTAAATATCCAACAGTAGAGGAGTCATATATGAGTTAAAATTCTTAATTAGAAGCACCAAAACCCAACTCGGACTAATTTAAGCAGAGAAGGGATTTATTCAGGGGTATTGGGTAAGGGTGCATATAGAACCAGAAATGTGTCCCAAATATACCATGAAACTGGCCCAGTGAAGCTGTCACTGCTGGGCACAAGTCACCTCACACTGCCAGTGCTGCTTCTAGAAACTCGATATTGCTGCGGCATTTTTTTTTTTTGTGAGAAAGATCAGCCCTGAACTACCATCCATGCTAATCCTCCTCTTTTTGCTGAGGAAGACTGGCTCTGAGCTAACATCTATTGCCTATCCTCCTCCTTTTTCTCCTCAAAGCCCCAGTAGATAGTTGTATGTCATAGCTGCACATCCTTCTAGTTGCTGTATGTGGGACGCAGCCTCAGCACGGCCTGACAAGCAGTGCGTCAGTGTGCGCCTGGAATCCAGACCCAGGCCACCAGTAGCGGAGTGCGCGCACTTAACCGCTAAGCCACGGGGCTGGCACCAGCTGTGGCACTTTTGCCAGAATCAACTGTCTGTGGTCCCTACTTCTTTGATTCACTAGCTTTCCATTCAGATTTTGGAGCACATTGTCTGATTGGTAAGACCTAGGTTGGGAGGCTGCTCCCACGCTGCAGGGAAAGCTGGGAAAGGAGCTGTCTGGCATTGAGCACCGCTCCAGTGAGAGGCAGGCTCTGTCTCATAGGGTCAGGGACACTCTAAATGCGGAAAAGGACTTTAGATGCTAGGCAGCCAGAAAGAATTATATTTGCCCACTGTATTTGGTTAATGTTAATACCAGAGAAAGCTGAAAAGCATGTTAACAGAAGACTATAAGGCTAAGTGAGAAAAGCAGCTGCCCTTTTATTAAATGTTTTAACACTAGTTATAAGCCAAGGAGTGATTTTCTCTTCTTTCAACTTGAGTATTTTCCAGATTTTCTTCAATTAGCATTTATTACCTTTATTTTTAATGTAAAATGTCCAAATGGTGAAGAAGAGTTTGTTCATGTGTTGTTGGGGTTTTATTTTTAATTGTGGTAAAATAACTTAAAATTTACCATCTTAACTATTTCTAAGTGTACAGTTCAGCTGTGTTAAGTATAGTCACATTGTTATGCAACCAATTTCCAGAGCTTTTTTCATCTTGTAAAACTGAAACTCTAAACTCATTACATAGCAACTCCCTAATTCACCCTCCCCCAGCCCCTGGGAACCACCATTCTACTTTCTGCCTCTATGAATCTGACTACTCCAAGCTACCTCCTATAAATGGAATCATACAATATTTGTCTTTTGTAACTCATTTATTTCACTTAATGTCCACAAGGTCTATCTTTGTTGTAGCTTGTGTCAGAATTTCCTTCTTTTTAAGGCTGAATAATATTCCCTTGTTTCATTGTATGTATATTTTGCTTATCCATTCATCCATCGTTGGACACTTGGGTTGCTTTCACCTTATGGCTATTGTGAGTAATAATGCTGTGAACATGGGTGTACTCTTTGAAACCCTACTTTCAATTCTTTTGGGTGTATACCTAGGAATAGAATTGCTGGATCATATGATAATTCTAAGTTTAATTTTTTGAAAAAACAACATACTGTCTACACCATTTTACATTCTCACCAACAGTACACAAGGGTTTGAATTTTTGTACATCCTTGCTGACACTTGTTTTATTATTTTTTGTTTTTTTAATTTTATCTACCCTAATGGATGTGAGATGGTGGCATTTATTACTTCTATATAATATATATATAAAAATAAAAGGCACCAAACTAAAAACAAAAATTGTGTAATTAGAAGGTAAACACTTTCTTTTTATATAAATGTCATTTAAGGAGTCTGAATACACTAAAAGCCAATAAATCACAGGCCCTGGTTAAGGACTAAGTAATTAGTCTGGCTCCTGGGAATCTAGATGGTTTCTTGAGCTTTGTTCTCATGTCAGCATGTATATTTATAAAGTATAATATTTTTCTGGAACTCATTTTACCAAGTTGTTAGTCGAAGTTTAAGTTTCTTTGGCTTTTTTTTTTTTTTAAGGCACCTTTCTTGGATGTTCTCAACACCATGATGGACACTACACTTCCTCTGACACTAGAAGAATTAGAAGAATGGGGGAATCCTTCGTCTGATGAAAAACACAAGAACTACATAAAACGTTACTGTCCCTATCAAAATATTAAACCTCAGGTAGTGAAAGACAGTTATGATATACTATCCTAAAGTGATAGAGAAGATAATCAAAAGGATACTTACCCACGCTGAGGCAGGAATTTAGTAGGGCTTTAGATTGTTTCTACTTATAATACCCAAACACCTTTCAGCACCATCTATGCTCATACTCCATGTTTATTTCAATTTAATAGCTCAGGAGAAAAGATTAGATAAGGTCATGGTCTCCCTAGTCAAGAAAAGGCTATGCTACCATAGATATCTCAAGAATAGCAAATGAGAAAAAAATGTCCAGTACTAAGGGGAAAAAAATTGGAAGTAATTATTTTTCCTAATCTATAAGGTGGAAAGGGACCATAACGAGTAATATAAATTCTTTGTACATCTATTTTCTTTCAGCATTATCCTTCAATTCATATCACAGCTTATGAAAATGATGAACGTGTACCTCTGAAAGGAATTGTAAACTATACTGACAAACTCAAGGAAGCCATTATGGAGCATGCTAAGAACACTGGTGAAGGTAGGAGAGCACCTGGAAGAAGAGAACATAGCTAAATAAACTGTTAATACTGCTCAGAGTAATACTTTTTATGCTACAGACCAAATCATCTGCCAATGATTTTGGACAAATAATTGTTTTTCCTATGTTGACTACCCAGTTGAAACATACGTATAATAACTGTTAACTACCTTGCCTCTTTTTTGAAGGACAATATTGAAATAAGGTAGGCAAGGCACAAAGAAAAATATCAATTATAATTTGGAAATATACTATCATACAATCATTCATTCATTTAACAACATTAATTGAGCTATTATTCTTGAGAACCTCTAAAATCGATTCTGAAGTTTTTGCTCTGAAGCGTCAGTGCCCAAACTAACTGCTTTAATTTTCTCTAGATCTTTCAGTTTCATGAGACAAGAACTCTTACCTTTTTTCCTTGCAAAGACATGCTGAGACCTTCTGGGCTCAGGGTGGGAGGCACCCACATACAAGTGTTCAGACAGTCCCGGTGTATTTAGATCCATGTCTTTCTCTCACCCATTGCTATAGTTGGTGTTTCCAGGTCACAGACTCTCCGATTCCGCAGGGCCGATTGGCTTCCTCCTAGGTTGCAGCCTTCTCCATGTGGGCCTATCTACAGTAGTCTGTTCCATCCATCTTTCTCAGCCACTGGTCCTCCTCCTGCTTTTTTTTTGGTTTTTTTTGCGAGGAAGATCAGCCCTGAGCTAACATCCATGCCAGTCCTCCTCTTTTTGCTGAGGAAGACTGGCCCTGGGCTAACATCTGTGCCTATCCTCCTCCACTTTATATGGGATGCTGCCACAGCATGGCCTGACAAGCGGTGCATCGGTGCACACCTGGGATCCGAACCCAGGCCGCCAGCAGTGGAGTGCGTGCACTTAACCTCTACGCCACAGGGCCGGCCCCACCTCCTGCTTTTTTTGTTTCAGAAATTTGTCTTCTTGGGCCCACCCGGTGGCGCAAGTGGTTAAGTGCACGAGCTCCGCTGTGGGGGCCTGGAGTTCGCCGGTTCGGATCCCGGGCGCACACCGACACACCGCTTGTCAGGCCATGCTGTGGCAGCGTCCCATATAAAGTGGAGGAAGGTGGGCATAGATGTTAGCCCAGGGCCAGTCTTCCTCAGCAAAAAGAGAAGGATTGGCAGATGTTACTCAGGGCCGATCTTCCTCACCAAAAAAAAAAAATTTGTCTTCTACTGCTTGCCCGTCCCATCTCTTTGCTGTTGGTGGTGGTGGTTTATGTCTTTTTCCTTCACTGTGATTTTAATCGAGTACTTGTAAGGAGAGGGGAGAAATGGGTCTCCACTGGCCAGAAACCTTCTAATTGTTTCATATGTTAACTCTTCCAGGCTATCAGGCCCCCAATATTATCTTAGATATTCAGCCTGGAGGCAATCATGTGATCGAGGATTCTCACAAAAAGGTATGTTATCGAGCCCCTCTCAGTTGACAGATCCCTAAGTGGAGATCTGTGGTACTCAGCATTTCGGTGGTCGCAGCAGGGTTTATGACAGCTACTTCACAACCGTCAGTCTGTGGCTGAGACGCACCAGGGAAGGAAGAACACTGAGTCAATCAAGAGAAAAGGCTCTCTCTTGTACTTGATAAGTGAGATTTGTTAAAGAAAGTAATTGAATCCTAATTGTTGGGAGCCTTCTGCCTCTGACCCAAATAAAAGTACCCTTGCCGTAATTACTGACTTCGGGGTTAAGTGAAGGTGGATAGACAAAGAGAGACTTGAACACTGGAGTTTTACCACAAAGACCTTCTATTTAATTTTTAAAATGTGTTTCTTTTAGATTACAGCCCAAATTAAATTCCTGTACGAGGAACTTGGACTTGACAGCACCAGTGTTTTCGAGAATCTTAAGAAATATCTAAAATTCTGAAACGCTGCATTCAATGGGAATTGGAAACACACTGAAATATTTCATAGTCTTATTTCCAATTGGGTTGACAAAAGTGAGTTTTTTTTAAGTTGGTAAATAATTTTTAAAAATTTTCTTCTCCATCCAAATTTTGTTTAGTGTACATCTCACTTGCTTATCCTGTTCTCTCCATTGATGCACGTGCCCCTTAACCTAGGAAAGTAGTTTTCAAATCATGCTCCTTAGAAGGACATGAAGTAGAGGATGAAAGAAGGATTGGTGACAGCAGAACTCCCCCTTCCCCCATCAAAACAGCCTTGTTTTTGTCTTTTATTAAGATTTTCTTTGAACAGTTTACAAATCAAGGTCCTGCCTCTTTGCTAGTAAATATTTTTAGACACTTTGGCAGTAAGTCATCCTCCAATTTCTATGCCTGCATTTTATGGAAAAATAACATTCTCCACATTAAAATTCATTAGATCTTTCTAATAATCTGGAGTCCTAAGGTGTTCTGATCACTCTTATTGATGCTATCTCAATAAAATTACAAGTTCCTGCAAGTGATAATTTTTTTAAACATTTTATTATTCTTTACATTCAAGCTACAGAAATATCTAAGAATTAGTGACTGTACCTGAAGTTACTACAAACGCTTATAATAGAAAAGAATGGTAGTGTCTTCATCTCTTTCATAGAGGTGCCTAACACAGGCTGTACAGTATGTTTAATACACTGGAATAGCATGCCCGATTGGAAACAAAACATCTGTCACTGAAAGCTGTTTGGTGATGAAAAAGATTCTTCGTGTTGTATTCAAGGATGAGACCTACTCCCTTGTCCAGTACAATGGCGGAGGTGTCAACTTCACTGCCTTTGTAGGCAGCATTGGTACTTAACCTTATCGTCACTCTCGTGGGAATATTTGAAATCATTTCCTTTAGATTTAGCAGTGATGATTCTCCAAAGTTCAGAACCACAAGAAAAACTCTGTCTATGCCATCCAGCTCTCTTGCGTACACGACAGAGTTGCTGTCATTCCTCAAGTAGCAAAACCAGCCCCTGCTGAGGAGCAGCTCATTGGCATGAAGCAGACTTAATTCTTGATATAACTTCAATGCTGATGTGGGCTGAGTCTTTTGGACCTATTTTTTCAAAAAAGTGTTAACATAAATATTTGATTCTAAGAGGTTTCTTTAAAATATTTTTAGTATTAAATAAGGAATTATTTCCCAAAAAAACTTGCTTCAATTTTGCCCCTTAAAATAACTACCAGATGATAGATATTAATAAGTAGATAAGAATAGATTATTTAACTGCTGGTAGAGATTGCAAATGCAGGGCTTCACCTTGTCTGGGAGTCATTGCAGTATGCCCTGTGCTGTGCTGCATCTTGGCCAGAGCTGATATAAAGACCAAATTTGTTTTAGGAATCCCAAAACAAATGTCCATGTCTAACTTAATGGATATTTAACTTGCCTAAATAATGTCACTTTATGCTATATTGTAACTAGCAGAAAAGCAGCCACAGTGGCCATGGACTCTGGGAATTTCTGGTGAATTGAGGCTTCTCTGTTCTCTTTTGTAGAATAGTGTGTAGGTTGCTGTAACTTCAGTAGACATGTATTTCTTGCATAGCTAATGATGAACAGAAAGTTTCAAAGGAGGATGCAAAGCAAAACACTGCCTAAAGTGAAAGTTAGAAATTGGATGCTTTTTTTTTTTAATCATAAAAGTAATATGTGTCCATTAAAGATTTGGGTTTATTTTACAGCCATATAAAACATACATAACTTAATATTGTATTTTTCCTGCTTTTTTCCCTTTAATATTTCAAGCATCTTCTATTATTATATAGCCTCCATGAATGTCATTTTAATGGCAGAATAATACTCTATTGAATGCTTATACTGTACTTAACCTTCCTTTTCATTTCAACCTTCAAGTTTCTAATATTTTCTTATATTTTTAATGCCCCCTCCCCATATTTGGATTATTTATTTAGAATATAAATATCAGAAAGACAATTACTATGTCAAAGACTATGGACACTTGATACATAATGCCAAATTATTCTTTGTAAGAGCTGTTGCCAAATCAGTGATAAGATTCATTTCACTGTACTCTTGCCAGCCATCACTGCAGTGATGGTGCTTCTTGTTGTTGTCGTTGTTGTTTGGGGGCAGGTGCCTAATGTGTGGTCTTTAATGAATAATGAATGTTTGAAAAAACATATTCGCTGTTTATCAGGTACAAAAGTATTTATGGTACATGTATATGGTGTGTGTATATGACTTGTCAAATTACTATTAACATTTTCTATAGCCTTAGATAATGCATGACAAAGCATAATTCAGTGCCACTCACATAAGAAGTGCCCAATAAGTGTTAACTATTATTTTTGTCTACTTAATTTACCACTTTCTAGAAGTATGTTGAAGTGTCTCTCTGTGTTTATGGATTTCTCAGTTTTCTTTGCCTTTCTCAGAGTACTTGTTTTTTATATATTTTGAAGCTATTATTAGATGCATAGATTCATGATTTGTAGTGGAATGTTCTTTTATCAATTTTTGAAAACTGCCTTTGTCGCATAATGCTTTTCATATTGAATTCTATTTTGTCTGCTATTAAATATTTCCATACCTGCTTTGTGTAACTTTCTTTTTTTAATGGGAAATGCATACACACTATATGAAATTCAGTTACAAGAATATATAAAATGAAAAGGTTTTCTTAACACCATCCCCTAGCTTCCCAGTTCCTCTCTCAGAGATAGATAATGTTACTGTTTATGTATTCTTTCATTTTTATGTATCATATGAAATTATACATTCTGTGCCTATGCAAGCATATGTAGACATACTTTTTCTTTCTTTACACAAATTGTGGCATGTTACCATTTTGTACCTGCTTTTCATTATTTATTAATTCATTATTTATTATACATTATATTAATCAAATATTTCATTATTTATTAGAGATGGTCTTATATCAATGCACATAGAACTCCTTCATTATTTTTAAAAGTTGCATATTAGGGCCGGCCCCGTGGCTTAGCAGTTAAGTGCACACGCTCCGCTGCTGGCGGCCCGGGTTCGGATCCCGGGCGCGCACCAACGCATCGCTTCTCCAGCCATGCTGAGGCCACGTCCCACATACAGCAACTAGAAGGATGTGCAGCTATGACATACAACTATCTACTGGGGCTTTGGGGGAAAATAAATAAATAAAATTATTAAAAAAAAAAAAGCTGCATATTAGTCCATTGTATGGGTTACCCATAATTGATTCAACTGGTTTTCTATTGATAAAATATTTAAATCATTTCCAGAATCTTCTGCTATTAAAAACAGTACTACAGAGTAGAGATCCTTGAATATTTATTGTTTTCCACATGTGCAAGTATTCCTAGGTACAGATATCTAGGAATGAAATTACTAGGTAAAAGGTATATGCATTTTTTGTTTTGATAGCTATAGCCAGGTGCAAGCTTTATTTTTGTTAGTATTTGCCTTTGGTATATTTTATTTCTCTGTGTCCTTTTGTTTTAGCTATGTCTCTCATGTCAGATTTTGTCTTGTCTAATCCAAGAGTTTTTATCTTTTAGTAGGTGAATTTAACCCATTTATATTTGTAATTACCATATGTTTAGACATAATCCTACAGTCTTATTTTATCTTTTATTTTTATTTGTACCATTTATTTTCTTCCTTTTTAACTTTTTATTGGATCAGTTGGTTTTCTTTATTTACTTTTTTCCTTCTAATGTTCTTTGAAAATTATATATTGATGTGTGTTCTTCTAATGGTTACCCTTAAAATTGTAATGACCACTTTTTTTTTTTTTTTCTTGTGAGGAAGATCAGCTAACATCCAGTGCCAATCCTCCTCTTTTTGCTGAGGAAGACTGGCCCTGGGCTAACATTCGTGCCCATCTTCCTCCACTTTATATGGGACACTGCCACAGCATGGCTTGACAAGCAGTGCCTCGGTGTGCGCCCAGGATCCAAACCCTGGGCTGCTACAGCGGAGTGCATGCACCCAACCCCTATGCCACAGGGCCGGCCCTGTAATGACCACTTTAAAATATATTTTTCTCAACATATGGAGCAGTGCTATCCAACAGAACTTTCTGCAGTGCTGGAAATAACATCTGTGCTGTCCACTGTGGTAGCCACTAGCTACTGAGCGCTTGAAATGTTGCTAGTATGACACAGGAGCTGAATTTTTAAGTCTATTTAATTTTAATAGTCACAGTGATTAATGGCTACTGGACAGCTCAAATCTAGAGTGAGTTACTCCATTTGCATCCCCTGTAAAGATAAGTGCTTTAGCCTGCTCATTCACTCTCTCTCACTCACACACACATATAAACACACACACCCCCTCCCTGCCACCACTTCCCACATAGAAATAAATCACTAAAATTTTTGTTCCAGAATACCTTATTTTACATTATGTATCAAAAATTATTTATCTTTAAGTTTTGTTGGTTCCTTTCCTCACTATTTTTTATACATCATGTCTTCCTTTTAGATTCATTTTTGGTTTTGCTGGAGCCCCCATTTATTCTCTCAGAACCTGACTATGCATGGTAAAATTTGAGTCCTTTCTTCTCCATCTCTATTTTACTCTTATTCTTGAATGCTAGTTTGAATGGACACAGATTCTAGGTTTAAAATCAAGTTTTCTTTTTTTTTTTTTTAAAGATTTTATTTATTTATTTTTTCCCCCCAAAGCCCCAGTAGATAGTTGCATGTCATAGCTACACATCCCTCTAGTTGATGTATGTGGGACACAGCCTCAGCATGGCCGGAGAAGCGGTATGTCGGTGCGTGCCCGGGATCCGAACCCGGGCCGCCAGCAGCGGAGCGCGCGCACCCAACCGCTAAGCCACGGGGCCGGCCCTGAAATCAAGTTTTCGTTACAGCTTTGAAGATAAAGTTCTAATGTGTTCTAGTATCCAGTTGAGAAGTCTGATGCCAGTCCAGTTCTCATTCCTTTTCTCAGGTAATCAATTTTCAAGTTTGGTTTCTTTCTGCATATTTTTAGGGTTTTCTCTATTATTGCCATTCTAGAATAAGATGAAGTCTTCTGTTATCTCTGGATTGTTTTCTTTATTTTTTTGGTTATATATCTTCCTCCAGTCTCTATTCTCTTTTAGAATTCCTTTCTATTGTATGTTGGAATTTTTAGATTTATCCTCCACATATCAAAGATTTTCTCTTTATACTGTTAACTTCTTTCCTTTTTACAGTGCATTCTGGGACAAACCCCTCAGTCAATTGTCCAGCACACTAATTAGAACTTCTGTCTATTTCATTGTTTATTTTGACAGTATTTTACATTTCTGAGATATCACTTCTCTAAAAGAGAGTCAGTGGGCTCCGTAAAACAACAGTCTGTTGGGGGGGAGGTGTTTATACTAATAATGAAGTCTTATGTTTGCTATGTTTTCTCTGCTTTCTACAGTGTTCTGTTAGGAATGGTGTCTCTCATGGTCTTCATTTTTCTCAAATGTAGTGTGATTCTTGATCCATTTACTTTTGCATTTTGATACTCTTTGTTTGCCTGTCCTCAGTTGCTGGCCGTTAGTAATCGTGAGAAACTGAGTTGGAGGTAGGTCTGGTTTGTCTTTGGGGTTCTTTTCCTGCTTAATGGTGATAAGCTACCTAAGGGTCTTCTGGCTTTGTGTCTGAGAGCATTCCACAGTGAATTATCTCAGGGACATCACTAGAATTAGGTGTTCTTTTCCTTCTTTTCTTTCTTCTGCTGTGCTTGTGGAAGTTTGACACTATTTCAAGCTTTGCTCTACTCATTCCGACATGAATATGATCACCAAACAGGCCTTGGGTTTCTTCCTTAGGGAAATTCTGGTGCAGCAGTGCAGCAGTTTAGAACCATCCCTGCAGTGCCCTACCTGTACCTACTAGAGCGGTTTTCTCCTGTGTATGTAGACTATGGTTTCTATGCTCTTGTTCTCTGTAATTTAATTTTACTTTCTATCTTTTAGAAATTACTTAAATTCTCACCTGTTTTTAGGGCTATTGTGTATGTATTTTATTAGAATGATATTGCCTGAGACTTGATTATGATTTTAGCATCCCTCCAAGCATTATTCATGATCATTTTAAAGACTTGGCTAACCTAATAGAAAAAAATTTTTTAATTTGTTTTAATTTGCATTTATGTTTTTCCATCTTGGCTGGTGTACATTTTTATACAGGATATCTTACATATTGGACTCAGATTGGCCTATGGGAACATTTTGGACATTTGGACATAATGAAATCAATAGATGCACTTAATCCAAAACACAAATGTTAAAATATGTATTTTGTGTTTTCAAGGACCTACAATTATATAAAACAAATCTTATACTATCCCGGAATCCTCCGTGGTGCTTGGAGCAGGGAGTTGTGGGAACAGGAGGGTTTGCATGAAGTTTTATATCAGAATAATGTGGGGCATGTTTTCAAAATACTTAGTAGATTGGAGTGAAGGTGTGCTATAAAATTTTTAAGTATCCTCATATGATGCCAATAATGTGTTGGCATCTAAAGTGTTCCTCTAAAGTGTTTTCCAGTAAACTTTTCATTAATACATGACAGTGGAGTCTCCTTTTACTCACCTAAAGTCATTTCATATTTTTTTGGTCTGAGGAAATGTTCTTAGCACTTCACTGGAATTTATGCATTCCTGTTGAGGAAATTTGTCTGCTGAACCTTGCAAACTTGATTACCATGAGAACAGAAAATAGTACAGGCAAAAGCCAAAGGGTGTGCTTTTCCAGGACAGCTATTTGTAGGGATTATTCATGTCTTCAGTTTCTTTAGGTAAAGCTTTGCTCTCAAATCCACATTACCCTAGACTGATTGATCTATTTCTCTCCTTCCTTCCTTTTGAGGGGAGGAAAGGAGGAAAGATAGCTGGGCTTGCTGAAGGACCTCCATAAAATTCCCTTAATAGCTTAAAGCTCTTAGTTAAAGTCCTTCCAGTGAAGAGTTGTATGTTCTGTATACTTCAGATGGTACACTTCCGTACCAGTTTGTATTTTGACAAAAACATGACTTGCAAACTCCTTAAAAATGAAAACCACAAAAGAAGTCTATGTGATTGATTTAAAGAGCATCAGTTAAGGTTTTAAACTCACTCAGGGTGAGTGAATGTTAGCACAGAAGCTCATTTCCTGTTTCTGGAATCAGCATAAAATTTTCATTGATACTTACATCGACATTCACAGTGTGGTAATCTGAACTGGTGGGTAACCAAGTGTGACTGCCTTCAGAAAAACCAGCATTTGAGGTATTGTCCCACTGCATTGGTGACTTTGAGAGAAGGGTATCCTACGTCAAAACACCGTAAAGAGAAAACAGTGGTCTGGTTATTAAAAGATATGTTGTTTGGCCGTGATTTACTTCATAATTATTTAATTCCCTGTATTTCTTAGCTAGTACTTGTATTCATTAGCATTCATAATGAAAAGGCCTTAACATTCAGTACATAAACCAGTTTTACACTTTTAATTGGAAAATAGTTCATGATATCTTGAGTCTGAATAACTATAATAACTGAACTTTGATACATGCTTGGAATCTTTGCTGCTTTTTCCTAAAAATGAGTAATGTAGGATTTCAAAATGTGCCATTACCAACTCATTCTACTGTGGTGCAGTGATGGTGAGTTCAAGTATGCAGCCATGTACAAGTAAGCCTAAATTCTGTCTTCTTTCATGCAGCCTGATATTGCATGTGAGTGCACACACACAAATTTAGGAGCTGAAATAGAAACAGTTTCACTTTGACCAAATATTACGGAAATTAGATCTCATACAATTGAGAGCTAACCATACAACGTATAGGTTCAAGATCATTCATCTGCCTAGCAAGACACTTGTGAGATGCGTAGCCTCAAACAAGAACAAAATAAAAACCACTCAAGTCTGGCACTGGGCGCTACATTTGTTACCATAAAAGGAGGAATCTTTGTGCTATGGTAGAACGAGAGCCAGCAGTACAGACAAACACTATACTAATGTTCCTAACTCCGTCTTTCAGGCAGAGGGCAATAAATAATATTGCAGACTCAGAACGCTGGTTCTCAAATTTGAGCATATGCCCAAGAAGCAGCTGGAAAGCATCTTTAAAATGCAGATTCCAGGCTCTACACAAGAAGCTAAGTTGTGTAGCTCAGGAAGCAGCATTTTTAACAAGCTCCCCCACCAAGAAAGCTGAGAATTCTCACTGCCTAACAGTAAGAAAGGGAAGCAAGTAATCGTGATTTTCAGCAGAATAGAAATAGTAAATTCTCTGATTTGGCAAAAAAGGAATATTTGGTGCGGTGCATGGTTAAATTATAAGAACTTACAACATTATAGCTTTCGTTGAGATTTGTGGCTAAAATATCTCCCATTCCTATTTCTTCCCCATAGTAAGTTATGGGAGTTCCAGGGAGTGTGAAAACAAGCATGTTCATGATGTTGACATATTCTGTCCCCAGACGAGAAGACAGCCGGGCGTTGTCTGGTCCACTGATCTGAAAGGCAGATGTTTTTAAGAACACAGCTCTATACACAGTTTCTGGAAGATTTACCCTATTTCACAGAAAGTTTGCTAGGCAGAAAAACAAGGTTAGCCATCGGTTGGTATCAACAAGCCTGGACTTGAGTCCTAACCCTGCTACTTGCTGTGTAACTGACCAGTTTACTGTCTTGGCCACTCATTTGATCAACAAAATGGTGATAATTTACTTCACAATGATACGGCAAATAAGATAAAATTTATGAGGGTACATATTAATATTTTCACACATTTGGATAAGAGAATATTGACAAGAAAGGAAAAATGTTTCCCCCATAGAGAGCAGGACAAGAGGAACAGGTGGAAGGCACAGGGGTGGGAGAGACTTCTGATGTGTCCCTTTTTGTGTGTGTCTGTGACTTTTGAACTATTCAAAACAAAATTTAAATTAAATCATCTTTTATAAAGAAATGTACATAGTCCAAGAGGAAATTCTGTAAAGTGTTGTCTATTTTAAATATGACATTTCTAGGTTAAATGCTCTAATTACACATTATAACATCTGGTCCTTATTTAAGAGTTTATTTAAATCATCTAACAACTCTTTTCCATATATCACAACTCAATCTCATGTGAATATGCTGAGCATGGCACTTTACTGTTTAAAAAGTACTTTCACGTCTGTGTTATTTCTTATTTCCCCCCTCCACTGCAGTGCTGTCGGTATTATCTCCATTTTACAAATGATGAAACAAGCTCTGAGAAACTGCATCATTTATTTAACTCAAGGTTTGAGGCAGAACCAGCCTTTGAACTTGAGTCTGAGTATAGGAACTTGGTTGTTACAATTCAGGAAAAGGGAGATTGCTTTTATTTTTTTAGATGTACTATAATTATCTTTACAATTATCTTTTTATAGACCACTGTAAAGTATCTTTCCATTTTTATGACCAGAAAATTGGGTCAAATTTTGCTTCCATTTAATTCTTTTCATTATCTTAAGAGCATCTGACAAGAAACTCTGATTTCTCAAGCCTTCTGAACTAGAGCACTTTCTTTTTCAGAACTGAAATCAAGAAGTATTTCCACAGGTAGTTCACAGCGATGGACAGGGATGAGGGCCTCTCACAGGCCGAGAGAGGTACCGGTTGCCTGTGATACCTGAGACTGTCAGTACATGAGAAAAAACAAGTGCTAAAACTACATTATAAAATTTGTGATATAGGGGGCACTTATGGGATGGTGGAGTAAAGACCTCTAAAAATCACCATAAAAGCAAGGAGAATGCTGGCAAAAACTAAAAATCCACTTTTTCAGAACTCTGGAAATTAACTAAAGGCTTACAACAATCCAAGGTATTATTGGATTGTTGGAGTATTTATTCAAGAAAAACAGCTGGATCTCAGTAAGACAGCAAGCTTTGTGTCATTTTAATTTGCCCTAATTTCAGGCCCCTCCCCTCAGATCCACAATAGTCTTGAAAAGCAACAGGCTTGCACCTACAGTAGCTGTAAAAACCAGCAGCCTAGCAGCCAGTGGAGGGGCAGAATGGGTTTAGAGTTCACCAAAATTTTCATCTCCAGAGAACTGTCACTATCTGACCTTTCTAGCAGCTCAGTTTTGGTTGGGTTTTTTCTTTATCTGATCGGACTCAGAGCTGACTCTGCAAATAGCCCTATTCCCAGGGCCTTTGCCAAAAGCAATCAGCAGCAGTTGTTTAACATTACACCTGCCTGTGGTGGTATTACCAGTTGGGGCTCAACAGAGACTGACCCAAAAACTTAAAGGAAAAGCTGGGGAAGAGATGTCCAAAAGGGGCTTTGAAAGGCTCTGACAGATTCCTAGAACCTAGAATGCTACACCCAAGTTCATGGCTGTGCAGATGCCCAGGGAAGACCTGAGAAGACTAATCTCTCACCTCTGGCGAACCTTGAAGCTCTGTGTCAACAGAAAGTGAAGACTAAAGCAGAAGTGTAGACTGCCTGTGAGTGAAATCATGCCCCAACACAAACACACAGAGCCCCTCAGCAAAGGCTGAGAGACTTATTGGGTCAAGGCATTTAAGGAATCACTTTCCAATTGTCAGCTGACCAATAAGCCAACCAAGCAGAAACTTTAGTGGTCACACAAAAGAGCATAGATTTTGCAGAAAGTTACTCAAGAATCAAATAGCAACAACAAACACTGGGGAGGGGAGAATATGATTTCCAGAATTTCTACATGGTATTCTTTTAAATATCCAGCTTTCAACAACAAAGAATACAAGACATGCAAAGAAACAGGAAAGTATGGCCCATACATGGGGGGGGGAAAGCAGTCAATAGAAAATGTGGCTGATGAAACCCAAACATTGAACTTACTGGACAAAGACTTTAAATCAACTATTATACATATGTTCACAGAACTAAACTATAGGTAAAGAATTTAAAGAAAGTATGAGAACAATGTCTTGTCACATAGATACTATCAGTAAAGAGAAATTGTAAAAAAAAGAACCCAACAGAAATTTCAGAGTTGAGAAGTACAATAACTGAAATGAAAGATTACTAGAGGGGCTGGAGAGTTTTGAACTGGCAGAGGAATCAGCAAACTTGAAGACAGATCGATGGAGATTATCCAGTCTGAGAACCAAAGAGAAAAGAATGAAGAAAAATGGCAAGAACCTGGCCAGAAGCTGGGACAGGGGCTCACTATAAACAATCACCAAAGAGGGGAAAGGTGAAGATCACTTAGAGACAAACATGCCCCTCGTTTTAGAGGTGACTATTTCACAAGCCCACCAGCACCAGATGTGCCGAGCTGGGCATAAGGACTTACCATCCAGTTAGGCCATTTTCCTTCTGGCATGTTTTCCATCCAGGATGTGATAACCTCAAACACACTGTTCCCAGAAGGAGTGTTCAGGCTCGTGAGGTAATCATTGAAGGGAAAATCTGCTTCTTGGATAAAAGACAACCCGTAGTACATCATGGTCCTGTCAATTGTCTCTCCATTGGCTTCAGTCCCCATGAACCTGTAAGAGTTGGCAGGGTGCAGTGTCTTCAGGGCCTGTCAAAAGACTGGGTAAATGCTTATATCTGATTGGCTAGATGTGGGGGGTGAATGCACACTATTAGCCATATCAGGCTAGGGCTCACTAGGAAGCATAATCAAGCCAGATGACCAAGAAATGGCACACTGGGTCACTAGACAATTTCTCATTATAATAAACGCAAAGACTAGCCTAATACTAGGGCGTGTCTAAGAGTTAAGAAACACATTTGGATCTCAGTCAATATTGTTTTATTCTTTCTAAATCTGATAAAAACTCAGTAACTTCCAGGAAACCTTTCTTCAGCAATTCTCATCACGCCACTTAGAATTTACAGTATAGATCCACAAAAAAGGTGAGGGGATTTCCCTAAAAAACTTCCCCTTGTATTTGAATCCCTATAAAGTCTCACTTTATTATTGGGGTGCACTCTTAGTTATTGAAAACCAAACATTCTTCAGGGAAGACACATTCACCTGAAATGACCCGCATCACTGCCAGCTGTAGCTGTTGGAGGCATTACATTAATGAATGAATAAGTGCATAGGATCTGGAGCCCAGTGTTTCAGTTCCAATCGCATCTCTGCCATTACTACCTGTGTGACCATTACCTGCATGCTCAGAGTCTCAGTTTCCTCATCTGTAAAATGGGGATAGTAATCAGAGGACCTACTTTAAGGAGGAGAAATTTCTTTAACAACTCCTTTTCTATTGATTCTATTGGGTGATCTATATAAACATAGTAAGAGTCAAGTTTACTCAGTGTTTATTATCTGCCAGGCACTGTTTTAAGTGCCTCATACACATTATCTCATGGACTCGCACAACAGCCATATAGGGGTGTCACTATTACCTTTTGATTGATGAAAAAACTGAGACATCAACTAACCAGCCCAAGGTCACACAGCAGTTATGCAGAACTCCCCCTCAGGCCCATCTGATTCCAAAGCTGTGTTCCTAAGCATTGTGATCTACTAACAGTTTAGTTGAAACATTTGAATTCATACTGTACAAGGACACTAACAGGTCAAATAGTAATGATAAAAATAATAATAGTTAATGGCTAACATTTAGATAATATATATATATATATTTGTGTGTGTGTGTGTGAGGAAGATCAGCCCTGTGCTAACATCTGCCAATCCTCCTCTTTTTGCTGAGGAAGACTGGCCCTGGGCTAACATCCATGCCCATCTTCCTCCACTTTATATGGGACGCCGCCACAGCATGGCCTGACAAGCAGTGCTTCGGTACGCACCCGGAATCCGAACCTGGACCGCCAGCAGCAGAGCGCACGCGCTTAACCACTATACCACGGGACCAGCCCCTAAATAATATATTTTTAATTGAATTTTCACAAAATTCCTGTGAAATAAGGACTGTGATTAGCATCATTTTACAAAAGAGGAAACTGAAAGTCAGGAAAGTTAAGCAACGTGAGAGAATATACCAGGCCCTGGCATAACTGAGCTATGATAATACATGTAATTATGTAATTATGTTAAATTACAAGTTGAACCTCTCGAGAATGCCTGGTTGTGAGGGATAAACTGCAGATCAACGCTACACCGGTGGAGAGCAGAAGTATGTCCTCTGGTTACCTGTATCTCCCAGGCTCACTGCTATATTGGTCCATCGTCTGCCGGAAGCTGCGGACAATGTCGTGCATCCCCACCTGCGTGCTGGTGAAGTCGTGGTACAGCTCCGAGTACTGTGTGACCGTGTCCTTTGGAAACAGGACAGCATGGTTACCATCATTTCACATGTCCAGCCCACAGCTGGCCTTATGTCAATATAGACTGTCTTTTCAAAGGGCTCAAGCCAAGACACATCCTCAAAGATGGTCCTAGGACCTTCAGTGTTCAAGAGGTTTTGTGGATGGGGAAGAACATTCATGACCATTAGTATTTCATTTGATGCTTAAATTATTAACTATAAATCTAGTAAACTAAATTTTAATGAACATCTAAACATTGATTACAAATGTATTTAACAAAATCTTCCTCCTAAACATTTAATTGTCCTAAATGCTCCAGACACTTTTAAAGGCAAACACAAAGAAATTATCTTAATGATTATAGAGCTCATTATTATACCTATACTTTATCTGCTCACAAAATTATTAATATCATGCTTGTAAATTTGTTTCTTGACCACTTCTATCTTTTATTCTTACTGTTACACTTTCCCAAGGTTTCAGTAATTTTTCCAGATACTCATTCTATGCCTTTCTAGGGTTATGGTAATCTTCCAGAATCCAAGGTAGAAGATTATGTCTGACACAAGCCAAGGTTGTAAGTCCTGGATTGGGACACGAACAGGCTGAACAGTCCAAACCTGAGTTGCAGTCCATCCTGTGGACCTCTTTCGAAGCCCGGTACCTGAGGGGTTTTATAGGTATTAAATCAATTTGCTGTTTTTCCTGTTTAGCTTGAGGGGTGACTCAGGGGTCTCGAGGATTTGTGAGCTTGTTTTGCAGAAGAAAGAGAATGCCTTCAGGGAGGTTGTGATCACCAAAAGGCTGGCCCTCAGCAGCCCCTGAAGCCCAGAAGTCAGACTGCCCAGAAGCTCATCAGGAGTGACCCCTTTGTTTCCCTGAAGCTCCTCCTGCCAAGCCCCTTAGCTCTATAAAACCTCCCTGCTTTCTGTTCTTGGGGAGGCGAATTTGAGCGAACCCAGGCTCCCACCTTCTCGTTTTGGCCAATTCAAATAAATCTTTCTCCATCTCCAAGCACCGATGTCTCAGTGTTTGCCTTCTTGTGCGTCGGGCACACAAACTTGAGGTTAAGAGGTTTGGTACCACTTTTTCTAAGTGAACATCCCCTGCCAAATCAAGTGAAGTTTTTTGGAATCTTAGTCACTTCCTGAAATTACATGTTCTTTACATTTTTCTCGGGTAGCACACACAACCCATTGTTCTGATCATTTGTCATAACTAGAAATGTATGCCTGTCTTATGCCATATCATTATAATTAGCAAAGTTATATTTGAGATTTCTTCTCCAAAGATAAGTGCTTTCTTTAGGATAACTGACCAATATATCACCTTTTTTCCCCTCATTTTTCCTTTTTATTGGAAATCGTGTACAAAAAAAAACAACTGAATCATAACCTTTGGTTTATGATGTCCTCTGGTAATTAGCCTGTGCCTGGCCAACTTCTCTTCAGTTAGTTAATTAATTTGTTTTTATGAAGTTATAAGTACCCATAAATCTGTTAGGACAAAAGCAGAAGCTTGATAATAAACTTGATAACCCTATCAATTTCATTTTATTTGCTTAACTTCTTCATAAAAGGGACATCATGCTATATGTAATAATTTTAGATTTTTTTTAACTACACCTTACACTGCTAAGATTCACTCATATTACTCTGTGTCCCTGTAATTTATTTATTTAGACATTCTATTATGTAAATACACAAATCCATTATTTTGGAATGCATTTTAGGACTACTGTCTACTTGGCCATTGACAACAGAGTGACTGTAGAATGGTGGTCAACCAGAGGAATACAGTGGCATGTGATTACTCTCTCAAGTGTGACATGGGGGGAAGGTTAAGAACCACTGGTGTGGAACCACAAAAAGCCCAGATTCTGTAGCCAGATAGACTTGGTTTGTAGTTCCATTTATCACCTCTGTCACCCCTGATAAGTTAATTTCTCTAAGATTTGCTAAATGGGGATGATGAAACCTTTCTCATAAGATGTTGAGAGAGTTCAATGGAATATCCTAAGTAAACAGCACACAACATACAATAAACACTCAGCCAATGTTAGTTTCCTTCCCTGCTACCTATGTGTCCTTTAATGTGTGCTTTAATTCCCCCAAGTGCCTGGGGAATTTAGGCCTTCTCACTTGAGCTTGAGCGAGATGACAAAATCTGCAGTGAGTAGTTGGGCCCTTGGTGGAGTCCACACTGTCCATGCCCTCAGAACTCTTGTCACCAAAGGACTCCTCTAGGGATCCCTCACTCTGGAGGGAACCAGTGGAAGGAAACATCCGGGCAGATGCATTTGAAAAACTCCTCTGTACTTCCTAAAGAAAATGATTTAAAATACTTCCTATAGACAGGACAGAACCCATCTCTGGTAATTGGTGTCTCAGGCTAAAAGAAAAAACACTCTGATGACATTTTCAGAAAAGGAAAAAATATATATGTTTAAAATAAAACTTTACCGGCATTTGGGTCTTATTCACTTGGGACTCATCTCGCAGATGCTCTGCTTCTAGAAGAAATTTAACAGCATCGAAACTAAAGCCATCAACACCCTTGGCGAGCCAGAACTGTAGAATTTCCTAAATAAGAAGCAGCAAGATGCTTGGTTACATTAACAACACATTATTATCATAATGTTTAATAAAAGTTTTGTCTGTCAATGACTTTCTGTCATAAACCGGCTATTTCCACATACAAACAAGCACAGCACTCATATAGCATAGTTTTATCTATTTAGCATAGCAATGTCTTAGTATAATGAACTCGCAATAACTGTATTTATGGACTCCCATACTTCCCTCATATTTGAATTCAGAATGTTACACTTGTAATTGATGTTATGAGCATGTTTCCAAAGTTTAAAGAATCCACTCAGAATGAAAGAATGAAACCACAATGAAAGATAGGACTCAGGAGAAACTGGGAACATATCTCATCTCTCCCATGCCCAATTCCTTAAAGGTCACTCAAAACTGAGAGAAAATAACCAATTAAGCACCCAGTCATGAGGTCTTTTCCATCAGACTGGAAGATTCTTGAGGAAAAGACTACAGCTTTTGTTTGTCGTCTTTGCCTCTGACACAGCACCTAGTACTTAATGAACCAGTCATGGAATGAAAGAATAAAGTACCGAGCCCGAATGAGTCAAACATGGTGTGATATTGTTGGGATGCTAAAGAAGTATGGCATGTTCCCTGGTTTCGAGGCATCTGCAGCATAGTTGGGGACACACGAGTCCAAAGGTTTACCTAAACAATGCAAGGCAGGTCATGGTTCAGCATCACGAGAGGAGAGTCCTCTGTCTACAGGGCTGTTAAGAGCTCCAAGGAGATCAAAGTTAACACGGGTGGGCACAACCAGAGAAGGAAAAGCTAGAGCTTGAACTTGGCCAGTGGGATTTTATCAGGGAGTGAGATCAAGAAGAACATTCTGGACTGTTTGTGGGAAAGCATGAACCAAGCATGGAGGCAGAGACTGTATTGGGGCAGTTGGGAGGACCAGGTGACCTTGAAAAGCACAAGGCCTAGGTCTCAGCTCCCCACCCCACCCCAAGGCATCCCCTCCCAGCTGGGCTACTCCTGCACTGACCACAAGCCACCTTTCTGCAAAGGGACAGTGGCTCTCCCCACTTCCCTCTCGGCTCATCCCTGGAGGAATGGAAGGTTTTACAGGAATGTATTTAACACGGTAGAGAAGAACTGCCTGTAATTCAAAGTACTAGACTTTGTAGCCAATTTTCACCTGTTGAGGGAAACAGAACCAAAGATCCCAAATGCCGACTATCCCAAAAATCACTTGTTTGAGTTGAAGTGTTTCTTGTATCTACATGTGAATATGGGGTCTCTAGAGTGCTGCACTTCAAAGGTCTCAAGGATTTCTGTAGGTTGAATGCAAGGGTTAATACTGCTGAGGTCAATTCCCTTTAAGGTGACTTTTTGTGTATGTGAGGAAGGTTGTCCCTGAGCTAACATCTGTTGCCAATCTTCCTCTATTTTGTATATGGGACGCCACCACAGCATGGCTTGATGAGTGGTGTGTAGGTCCATGCCCACGATCCAAACCTGCGAAGCTGGGCCACCGAAGTGGAGCACATGAACTTAACCACTTCGCCACCGGGCCGGCCCCAAAGGTGACATTTTTGAATGGCAAAGCTTGAAAGAGCTTTTCAAATCTAAGACCAGGCTCTGCTGCTGACAGTCCTTAGCGTGGATACAGTTGACCCAAACAACCTTAAGCCGGCTCTACCCAGTGGAATTTTTCTTTGGGGCACAAACCCCACAAATTTTTTCTTACTAGTATTTTTACTTCTTATCAAATTCTTTCATTCAATAAGTATTTGAGTTCCAACTATGGGCCAGACACTTAGCTAAGCCTTAGAACTACAAACATGAGCAAAATACCCAGTCCTGGGTCTCCTGGATTTTTTTTGAATCCCCAACTAGACAATCAAAGAGTAATGCAAAAATATTTAAATCACAGCCACATAAAGCTTTAAAGGAGAGAAACATGGTAATTAAGAGGGTGAAATAGCAGGATGTGCCTGGGAGGTCAGTGCAGCAGCATGGCAGGAAGTGGGGGCAGTTGGTTAGAGATTGAGCTAGAAAAGTCAACAGATGTAAAGGCACCTCGTTTGTAGAAAAGGATCTTGGTGGTTCCAAGGGCTGACTTAGCGTGAAGCTAACCAAGTTTAAGCTTCAGGACCCGTCACTTGCACGGGCCATTCCTACCTACCTTCTTTTCTCATTCTAAATAAACACTCATTTTTCTGTACCTGATTTTACACTCTCTCTATTTTAAGAAGGCCCCTGATTTTTACAAGCTTCGGATCCCACACAACCTGGGTCCACCCCCAGGTGGCGCTGTTCTTCACAGAGGAGAACATTGGCGGAGGATCAGGGTGAGGTGGGGCAAAAATAGCTGTAATGCATCCAAGCAGCTTCTGACAAAAATGTGGAAAAACTTCCAACACCATGCCGTTATAAATATTAAGCTTTTAAGCACTGATTTCCTAGAATAAAGCTACTCATTTTCTTCATGGGGTCCTTACTCACTTTGGGGTTCTCAGTGTTGCTGACTATTGACCCTACATCAAAGAATGAGAAATGCATTATGTACCCCAGCAAAGGTTTATGGCCCTGGTAAGGGTTTTCTCTTTAGTTCAATAGGAGATATTATCGTTGCTTGATGAGACAAAACAGCAAAAGCTGGATGGTTATTTTTGAGAGTCATTTTAAATGCTGAGGTTTTCACCCAGATAATCCAAAAGTTGCTGTTGTGAAATATTTGCTTCCTGCTATTTATTCTCTCAACCAGGTGAGAAAAGAGAGCTCCAGATTTTAATCGTTAACCCTCTCTCCCAGGGTGCCAGGTGCAGAAATGGACACATACCCTGGCTCTGCCAGCTCTGGGTGACCCACGTAGGCGCCACGGGACTCTGGGGACAGTACACTGTGTCCCCGATTCCTGTCTAACTCCCAAGATATCACACAGTCCTGGTTTTTCCACCGGGCACCTTTTCATTCTTTTCTCCTTAAACAACTTGCTGCTCTGAATAAAAAAGGAATCAATTCAACATTACCGATATCCAAATTCACAAAACCTTGAGGCAAACCTTTCCTCTTGAAACAGCTGAAGTTACTGGGCCCGTTTACCTAAAACACCAAGTTTGGGAAAGAGAAAAGCTCTGCTCTTACATGTGATGAAATATAAGATATCCTCTTGATAATGACATCAACCCCAGGTCCTCCGTCTCAAGAAGGAATGAGAAAGTATAGGATATTTCAGACGTACAGAGAGAAAACTGTATCCTCCACTTATAGGCAAAAGAAAACAACTGTCCCCACTGCAGTTCAGAAATCTGAACTGAGGGCCAGCCCCGTGGCTTAGCGGTTAAGTGTGCGCACTCCGCTGCTGGCGACCCGGGTTCGGATCCCGGGCGTGCCCCGACGCACCGCTTCTCCGGCCATGCTGAGGCCGCGTCCCACATACAGCAACTAGAAGGAAGTGCAGCTATGACATACAACTATCTACTGGGGCTTTGGGGGAAAAATAAATAAATAAAATTTTAAAAAATTAAAAAAAAAAGAAATCTGAACAGAAGTCCTTTGCTAACTCCTCCAGGAGCAGGGTGTAGAGCAAGGATCACAGGCTTTGGAATCTGACCTGTCCAGGTACCATGCCATCTTCCCCAATGTCCAGCTGCATGAATTAGAGCATCCGCAGGCCCTCACTTAACCTTGGTTTCCTTGTCAATAAAATAATATCCTCCTTGCAGAGTTTCTGTGAGGATTAAATGAGGTACTGCTGCTAGGGTCAATTGACATTTTGGTCTTTTTGTTACTGCTCTCTCTGCCATGTTTGACACTGTTGACTAAACTCATCTTCTAGAAATACTCATATCCCTTAGCTCCAGGATACCCTGCACCTGCTTTCCCACTCCTTCTCTGTCTACTCGGCAGTCCTTTAAATGTTAGCACTCCTTGGGGCTCCATCTTACTGTTCATTTCACTTCACAACAGTATTTACTTATTTATCTATTCATTTATTGATTATTTAACAAGTACTTATAATAAATAAGGAACACACTGTCCTACGTGCTTTACAAAGGTTAAACCATTTAATTCCCAAACAGCTCTACAAGGTATATACCATTATTGTTCCTATTTTACCAATGAGGAAAGCGAGGCACAGGGAGATGAAGTACCTTGATCAAGGTCATACAGCTAGTAAGTAATGGCATCAGAATTGGACCTCTCTGGCACCCTTACCCATTTGTTATGCTTTCATTTTTTTTAATTGGAAGACCTGCCAAGCCCTGGCCTCATTCCCACATGACAACAATCAACTGAAGCTACGATGCAGTTGGCCCCCTTGTTCATCTCAGCCGCCTTCTTCTCTCACTGACCTCTGTAGGCATCGTCCGTATGTCAACAAACCCCAAAGTTTATCTCTAGACCAGACCTTTCTCTGAGCTCTGTGTCCTTATATTCAGCTATCCATTGAACACTTGGATGTCTCACAGAGAGCTCAAACTCTACATAACTAAGACATCCTCCCTCTTTCTGTGTCTCTCATCTCAGGAAATGGCACCACCACTCAGTCAGCATTCAGATCCAAAACAGGAGTCACACCGGACTCAGGGTCTCCAAGTCCTGATGATTACCCTGCAAACCCACACCACCTCACTGGTCCAAAGTCCCCAGCATATCTTTCCTGATTATTGCACCACCCTCCTCCCTGGCCCCTCTGCCTCTAAACCTGCCCTACTCAAACCCCTTCTCCAAAACCAGATTGATTTTTCAAAATGCAAATAAAAAATTTTTTCCCTAAGACCTTTTATTTTTTTTTTATTTTTTTGTGAGGAAGATTAGCCCTGAGCTAACATCCGTGCTAATCCTCCTCTTTTTGCTGAGTAAGACCGGCTCTGAGCTAACATCTATTGCCAATCCTCCTCCTTTTTTTACCCCAAAGCCCCAGTAGATAGTTGTATGTCATAGCTGCACAACCTTCTAGTTGCTGTATGTGGGACACGGCCTCAGCATGGCCGGAGAAGTGGTGCGTCATTGCGCGCCCGGGATCCAAACTCGGGCCGCCAGTAGCAGAGCGCGTGCACTTAACCGCTAAGCCACCGGGCCGGCCCAATCCCTAAGACCTTTTAAATCCAAATCTTTACCATGGCCTTCAGTGCTGCTCATGACCTGGTCCCTCTCTAGTCTCACTGAGTCATGCTCCTTCTCTGTAACCATGTCCCAGCCATATTGGACCACTCCTAGCACCTTTAATGTGCCATGATCCATGCTTTCTCTTTGCTTGAAACACTCCCACCCACGCCTCTTCACCTGGCTCATTCTTACTCATCCATTCTTACTTGGCTTCCTCGGAAAACCCTTCCCTGATCTCTCCCACTGCATGCCCAGGCTAGGTGCCTGCCCTTTGTACTTCTGCTTCCCACTGTTGTGCCCACTCAGCACACTTTGTTGTAATTGCCTGTTTGTCTACTTCCCCCTCCAGAATATAAGCCCCAGGACAGCCATAACATGTGTCTATCTTACCAGCCATCATACCCCAGCACATGGTCAATACACAATACATATTGTTAAATGAGTGAATGATTTATAATAAAGTGCCTGGCATATAGGAGGAAGAATAAATGGTAGTTATGATCATCAAGCACAGAGCTGGTTTATAAAGCAGGTAGTGAGTAAATTTTATTTTGAATCAAGCTGCTAGTCTCCAGCAATACTGTGCTCGGTAGGGGTGGAGCAGAGCTGGTATTTATGCTCTAGATTCCATCTTAAGCCAGGACAGCATCTGGGTCCCTCATCCCCAGCTGCCATGAACACACCGACTCCCCAGGATCCCCTACTCCAGGGCTCAGCATTCCCACAGAGCAGGTCACACTGAGCCCCAGGCATGGGGCCATGCCATCTGGAGTCTCTTCCCTGCTATGCAGCTAACCCACTGGGTCACTTCACCTCTCTGGGCCTCAGTTTCATCATTTGTCAAATAAGGGATTTAGAGGCAAGTAAAAACCAAAGTGATTGGAAAAGTACAAAACACGACACAAACATAAGCCCCCATCTCCAAGAAGGCTTCCTGATTTCTCTAGCTGACGACTCTCAAGCCCTGAAAGGTTCAGGGCAGAGCCAAGTCCCCTGATGGCCAGTGCAAAGGGGAGGACAAAGAGGAAGAGAGAGGTGGGTGCTCTGTGCTGGATGTCTCCTGCATGCCAGCCTCCCACTGTGCAGATCAACTGAAATCTGATGGGAGCCAGGAGGAAGGTGGCTCAGGCTCCCTGAGTGCGAGTTGGTTTGCAAGCGGGAGTCATTCCAAATGCCTCCCCACCACAAACTCTCTGGGTTGCAAATTATTAACCTGTTTAACTCTACTGCAGAGATAAGCGCTGCTGGGGGGAAGGAGGGAAGTCCCTTTCACGCGAAAGGTCTCTTTCCAGGAGCAAAGAGCCTTCCCTTACAGATTCTTAGCCTTTCTTATTGACTCTCAGAGTAAATCTTCTAAACCAGCCTGGCAAGTAATGTCTAAGCTCTCAACTGGAGGCAGTAATGATTCATCCCAAGAGGGATTTCATCCTGCGAGACTAGTAAATAAGACTCCTATTCATGAACTCCACTACTTGGATGTCTGCAAGAGAACAGCTGAGTTAATCAAAAAATAATTAACATATTGGCTGGCACATTTTGGCAAAATTTATCACACTTGTCTAAACATCTCCAGACAATCCATCACTATTGCCACAAGGAGCCTGGAGAAATCTGCTGCCCGAAAAATCAACTGGTTTATATTCACATTTATGACTTTCCCCTTGAAAACCTCCTTGTAAAAATTGCGTAGGAAAAGTGAAGCGCATGGGCCCGGCCCTGTGGCTTAGCGGTTGAGTGCACGCGCTCCGCTGCTGGCGGCCCGGGTTCAGATCCCGGGCGCGCACCGACGCACCACTTCTCCGGCCATGCTGAGGCCACGTCCCACATACAGCAACTAGAAGGATGTGCAACTATGACATACAACTATCTACTGGGGCTTTGGGGGGAAAAAAAATAAATAAATAAAATCTTAAAAAGAAAAAGAAAAGTGAAGCGCAGAGAAAGAAACAGTTTGCCTCAAATCAGGTGTGGAGTTGTGGTTAAGAGCATGGACTCTGGAGTCCCAATGCCTGGGCTTGAATCCCATTCCATGACTCCCAAGGTGGGTGACTCCACCTCTCTAAGCCTCAGTTTCCTTACCTATAAAATGGTCGTAAAATCTCCTAACTTAGGTTTGTTCTGAGCACTCGATGAGATGATCCAAGTAAAGCACTTGACACAAGGTAAGTGCCTACTAAGTGTGTGGGGGGAGGGGCAGGTGTGGGTGTGTAAATGATCTTGGGTGAGGGAGAAGAGGAGAGTCCACACTCCAACAGAGAAGTTGAAAACTAATCTCTAGTTGGTCAACCGACCGCATCTACCTCCACCACTGCCACTACCCCCAACTGACACAAGGTTGCCCTAACAAGGTACCCACTTCTAGAAGAGATCTCAAAGCAATTCATATAAGTTCTGGAAAACATCAAATATACATAGTAAAAACAGTCTTTAAACTAAGGAGTCTATAGGAATATATTTAACAAAAGAAGTGCAAGACTTGTATCCTGAAAACTACAAAATATTGTCAAAAGAAATTAAAGAAGACCTTAAATAAGTGGAAAGACATTCTGTGTTTACGGGTCAGAAGACTTAATATTGTTAAAATGGCAATATTCCCCCAAACTGACGCACAGATTCAATGCAATCTCTATCAAAATCCCAGCAGGCTTCTTTGCAGAAATTGACAAGCTGATTCTAAAATTTATATGGAAATGCAAAGGACCCAGAATAGCCAAACAATCTTGAAAAAGAACAAAGCTGTAGAACTCACTTCTCAATTTCAAAACTTACTACAAAGCTATAGTAACCCAGGCGGTGTGGTACTGGCATAAGGACAGACATATAGATCAGTAGAACAGAACTCAGAGTCCAGAAATAAATCCTGACATTTATGATCAATTGATTTTCAAAAGGGTTCCAAGATAGTTCAAAGGGGAAAGACTAATCTTTTTTTTTAACACATGTTGCTGGAATAACTGGATAGCCACATGCCTGAGAATGAAGTTGGACCCCCTCACACCACAGACAAAAATTAACAAAAAATGCATCAGAGACTTAAATGTAGGAGCTAAACTCTTATGAAACTCTAAGAAAACATAGGAGTAAATCTTCATAACCTTGAGTTAGGCAATGGTTCTTAAATATGACACTAAAGCACAAGCAACAAAAGAAAAAATAGATAAATTGGACGTCATAACAATTAAAAATACTGGTGCTTCAAAGGGCCCCATCAAGAAAGTAACAAGAAAACCCACAAAATGGAAGAAAATTAATTACGAATCATGTATCCAGAATATATAAAGAAGACTTACAACTCAACAATAAAAAAACAAATAGGGCCGGCCCCGTGGCTTAGCGGTTAAGTGCACGCGCTCCGCTGCTGGCGGCCCAGGTTGGGATCCCAGGCGCGCACCAACACACCGCTTCTCTGGCCATGCTGAGGCTGCGTCCCACATACAGCAACTGGAAGGATGTGCAACTGTGACACACAACTATCTACTGGGGATTCGGGGGAAAATAAATAAATAAATAAAATTATTAAAAAAAAAAAATTTAAAAATGAGTAAAGGAGGGCCGGCCCCGTGGCTTAGAGGTTAAGTGCGCACGCTCTGCTGCTGGCGGCCTGGGTTGGATCCCCCGCGCGCACAGAGGAACCGCTTCTCTGGCCATGCTGAGGCCGTGTCCCACATACAGCAACTAGAAGGATGTGCAGCTATGACATACAACTATCTACTGGGGCTTTGGGGGAAAAAAAATAAATAAATAAAATTTTTAAAAAAATGAGTAAAGGATTTGAATAGACATTTCTCCAATGAAGATATACAAATAAACTATAAGGACATGCAAAGATGCTCAACATCATTAGCCACCAGGGAAATGCGATTCAAAACCACAGTGAGATACCACTTCATACCCACTAGGATGACTATAATTGAAAATATAGAGGATAACAGGTATTGACGAGGATGTAGAGACATCAGAACCCTCGTGCGTTGCTAGTGGGAATGTAAAATGATGCCGCTGCTTTGGAAAACAGCCTTGGCAGTTTCTCAAATAGTTAAGTATAGATTATAAATATAGATATATATCATAGACATATAGATATTGTATGATTCCGTTTATATGAAATGTCCAGAATAGGCACATCCATAGAGCCAGAAAGTAGATTAGTGGCTGCCAGGGCCCAGAGGGAGAAAGGGAGGGGACAGTCAGGAGTGACTGCTAATGGGTATGGGGTTTCTTTCTGGGGTGATAAAAATATTCTGAAATTAGTAGTGATAGTTTCACAACTCTATGAATATACTAACACCATTGAATTATACACTTGAAAGGGGTGAATTTTATGGTATATGAATTATATCTCAGCAAAGCTCTTTTTTTTTTTTTTTTGTGAGGGAGATCAGCCCTGAGATAACATCCGTGCTAATCCTCCTCTTTTTCCTGAGGAAGACCGGCTCTGAGCTAACATCTATTGCCAATCCTCCTCCTTTTTTTCCCCCAAAGCCCCAGTAGATAGTTGTACATCATAGTTGCACATCCTTCTAGTTGCTGTATGTGGGACACGACCTCAGCGTGGCCAGACAAGCGGTGCGTCGGTGCACGCCCTGGATCCGAACCGGGGCCGCCAGTAGCGGAGCGCGCGCACTTAACCTCTAAGCCACAGGGCCGGCCCTCAGTAAAGCTCTTATTTAAAAACAAACTAAGGGGTGTGGGTGCCCTCCGTGACTCCAACGTGGCAACCTGCATCCTTATCACTTGGCTGACATGGTGAGCTGTAGAAGGGGACCCACGCCTCTCTGTTCTGCTCTATTCAAGTCTCCTCCCTACCTCCCTACCTCAGAGCACTACCCCACTAACCTAAATTCCTCCCCACCATAGCCACAGCAGCAGCAATAAAAAGAACAACAACACGGCTCATGTTTATTGTGGATTATGCGTCAGGTATCGTTGGAACCACCACCACACAGGTGCGAGCCCCGTCAGCTCTCACCTGGAGAAAAATTTCACTGTAGGAAATCTGAGCACGGGCCACAGAGGGATCTTCAGTGACTCAGCATGTACCCCTTACAACAGCATTCAAGGCCCTATAGGATCAGCCCCCATCCCACTTTTTGAACCCCAGCTCTCTAACTCTCTCGCTCATTTCACTGGTAGGGTTGCCAGATAAAATACAGGACATCCAATTAAGTTTCAATTTCAGATAAGCAATGAAGAATTTTTTAGTAGAAGCATGTCCCAAATATTGCATTATTCATTGTTTATCTGAAATTAAAATTTAACTGGGTATCCTATAATTTTATTTGCTACATCTGGCAACCCTACACATCGGCCTCCAGGTCATGCCTGAAACACATGGAGCACGCTCTCGCCTGGAGATGTTTGTATTTGCCCTTCTCTCTGCCTGAAATTCTCTTCCCCCAGATGTTCACATGGCTCCCTTTCAAACTTCAGGTTTTTGTCCAAACAGAACCTTGTCACAGGATTGTCTCCAAACCAACTTCTCCCTGGCACTCCAATGCCCCTTACACTTAGGGTTCATCACCACCTGACATATTATATATTTGGTTAATTGTCTGCCTTCCCCTCAGTATACCAGCAACTCTGTCAGGGCAGGGCTTCTTTTATTCACTGCTGCATTCCCAGTGCTTAGAACAAGACCTGGCACAGAGCAGACAGTAAATTAATATTTATTGAGTGAATACAGAATTGTTGCGCATGGGTTATCTCATCTAATGTTTCAAAAAGTCCTATGAGACAAATACCATGTTTCATAGATGAGGGATCTGAGACACAGAAAAGCCAAATTAAGCCCCAAATGGTGGGGCTGGGACCAGATGCCAGAGCCAGACCCCGGAGCCCATGTTCTGGCCCACGTCACTATAACAGCTCATTGTTACAGGCAGAGCAGCAACTGGGAGCTAAAGCAACAGGTATTTCTGCCTCCCGCCCATTTCAATTATCCTGGGTTAGAGGCAGGAAAGAACTACTAACATGTCTGAGTGTCTGTTTGCATCAGACTCCTTAATCCCAGAATTTAATGCCACTACTTGATTTTGCCTGCACAATTATTGTTCAACATAAAGTGTAGGAAATAACCACTTAAGCACCCATGTAATGGAGCAGTCTATGTGGATGTCTGTACTCACTTTTATTTCTTCCTGAACATCAGCATTGCGGAAATTTAAATCAGGTTGCTCTTTCGTAAACTGGTGAAAATAACATTGGTTTCGTACTTCGTCAAACTGCCAACCGGAGTTTCCGTATACACTTAACTAGCAAACAGAAAATAGGAAATCACTTACTTAGCACTATTCATATGATGGTATTGCCCACAAAGAAATGATAACTGCCATCCCCGGTGCTGTGCAGGCTGAGTGCACAAATCCTCAGAATTTTTCTTCCAGGGAGAGTACTGAGTAAAATAATTCCCTAAAATGCCGCTGCCTGGCCTAATCCCCTACAAACGTGGTTGTGACGTGTTTGCACAGTAGAAGCTGTTCCTAACAACCACAACAGCAAACCAATGCTCTCAAATGCGGGACAAGGCCAACTTAAGGAGCAGACATTTCTAATATATTTTCTTGAACCTTCTGTCCAGGCTCTGGACTCCTGTTTGTGAAGAAAAGCAAATGATGGTCAACTTGGGGGAAAGACGCATTCCATTGGTCTTAGAGTTTGAATCCAGATAGAGTGAATATTTAAACTGTGTCCTCAGAAAAGTATTAGAATCATTCACTTAAAAACTCCACTAGCCTTCAGGAATAAAAGAAATTTAGCCTCTTCAAGTTTTGGTATCCAGCAGCGTCTGACACTGGTGCTGATTTCCTCTTTCTAGAAATGCTCACATCTGTGGCTTCACAACATGGCTCTCCTGGTTGACCCTCCTACATCCCTTGCCATTCCTTGTCAGTCTACTCTGAGGTTCCTTAAATGTGACAGTTCCTCAGAGCCATTTGTTCACTTCCAGCCAAAGAGAACATCTGGACAACACTTAAAAACTGAGGGATTTTACAGGGCCAGTCCCAGTGGCCTAGTAGTTAAGTTCAGTGCACTGTACTGTGGCGGCCCAGGTTCGGTCCCCCAGCGCAGACCTACGCCACTCGTCTGTCAGTGGCCACGCTGTGGTGGCAGCTCACAGACAAAATAGAGGAAGATTGGTAACAGATGTTAGCTCAGGGAAAATCTTCCTCAGCAACAAAAAAAAACAAAAACAAAAACAAAAAAACTGAGGGATTTTGCATAATCTTTTTCATTTTGGTTGGAAGACCTAGTCACACTGGATCCACATTTCCATGGCAACAACTGGCTGAAGCTACGTAGTAGCTGCTGCCTTTGGAGGAAACATACTCTCGTCAGCTCACCTCATGGCCCACCTGGACACAAACTAGGATAAGATATTTACAGTGTATATAACCGAGAAAAGATCAGTATCCAGAATACAAAAAGAACTCCACAAATCAAAGGGACAAATGATCTGACAAAAAAATGGGGAAACCATAAACAGGTGTTTCACAGAAATGGATGCTCGAGTGAATAAATGTATGAAAAGATGTTCAATATCTTTACTAATTAGATAATTACCACATTAGTTATTAGGTAAATCATCAGTAATTAGATAAATGTATAATTAAGACCTCAATATGATAACAATTTATGTTCACTTGGTAAAAATTACAAAGTCTGGTAATATCGGCAATTAATGAGAAGATGTATTTTTTATACTGCTGTGGGGGTTATAAATTAGTACAACCACGTTGATAATCAATTTGGCGTTACCTTGTAGAGTTGAGCATGCACTATTCTGCACCCAGCAATTTCACTCCTAGTCTTTTACCTTTCAGAATCTCTTCACATGTGCCCCAGGAGAAATAGATTAATGAGAATGTTTACAACAGCATCATTAGTAAGAGTGAAAAAAAACTAGAAACAGCCCAACTGCCCATCAGCTGAAGAGTGGATAAATAAATCATAGAATATTCACACAATGGAATATCATACAACAGTGAAAATGTATGGGCCACAGTTACCAGAAACTACATGAATGAATATTAAAAACAATGAGTGAAAAAAACTAGTTACAGAAGACTACATGTAGCATGACACATCTCATAAAGTTCAAAATAGGAGAAACTAAATAAGAAATGTAAAAAATATATGTAGCATATATAGTATAGACAAAACAAAATGCAAGGACTTAGAAAAACCTAAAATTCAAGGTAGTAGTTACCTCTAAGAGGAGGCATGGGGAGAGACAGGAAGGAGCCCACAGGTGGTTTCAGCAGTGCTGGTAATGCTCAAGTTCTTAATTTGGGGATGGGTTCATTGATGTTCGCTATATTATTATCTTCCCTAGCTTAGTATATATTACATATATTTTTAAATAGTTTTATTTTTATTTTTTGAATATATTTCAAAAATATATTATTTTTGAATATTTTGAAATATTTCAAAAATATTATATTTCAAATAATAAATATATTTATTATTTGAATACAATAAACTGTACATATTTAAAGAGTACATTTTGATCAGTTTTGACATATGAACCTCTCACCATGATCAAAATAGTGAACAGATCCATCCTTTGTGATTCCTAATCCCACTCTCCCACTCCTACCCCTCTCCCTCCCATCCCTAAACAACAACTAATCTACTTTCTGTCACTATAGATTAGTTTGCATTTTCTAGAATTTCATGTAAGTGTAATCATATAGCTTGGTTTTTCGTCTGGCTTCTTTCACTCTGCAGCGATATTTTCAGATTCACCCATGTCATTGCGTGCATCAATGTTCATTCCTTTTTATTGCTGAGTAGTGGTCCATTGTACGGCTATACCACCAGGTGTTTATACATCTATCATATATTACATATTTTTTTATATATGAACTATTACATTAAAAAAAAAACACACAACCTTGGCTATAGTGGAGAACTGATGGAAAGATGGAAAAAACAGATGCCAAAAGAGGCAGCTGTTACAGTCCTATAGGCAAGAGATGATATGGTTCGAAGTATGGGCAGCAATTTTTTTGTTTGTTTTTTTGGCGAGGAAGATTAGCCTGACCTAACATCTGCTGCCAATCCTCCTCTTTTTGCTGAGGAAGATTGGCCCTGGGCTAATACCCATGCCCATCTCCCTCTACTTTACATGTGGGACGCCTGCCACAGCATGGCTTGATGAGCGGTGCATAGGTCCACGCCCAGAATCCAAACCTGCAGACTCCAGGCTGCTGAATTGGAGCACACGAACCTAACCACTACGCTACCTGGTCGGCCCCATGGGCGGCAATTTTTAAAAGCAGATTGTGGCTCTGGACTGACTAGATCCAGTCCTCAGCCCTTTCATTTACTAGCTGTGTGACCTTGGGCAAGGTACTTAATGTTTCTTTGCCTCAGTCTGCTCATCTGCAAAATAGGAATTAAAATCTAACTCATAGGATTGTAGGGTAGATTAAATGAATTAATGAATATAAAACACTTAGCACAGAGCCTGGCACATAGTAAGTATTTAGGAAATGTTTGCTAATATCATTATCATTTTAACAAGTGGGTAGATTGGTGAAAAGAAAAATTAAGGAGGTAAAACAGCCAGGCCTTGCTGATGACCTGTTCACCTGGCTGCATATTGGTACCATTCGCCAAACCTGGGATACAGGAGGCTGGGAAGAGAGGGTCACACAGTCAGCTTTGACACGCGTCAATTTTGAATGCCCTTGGTCATCTAAAAGTTGATGCCCAGGAGCCAGCCTGTTTAAATGTTTGTGGAGAAGGTCAAGAAGAGAGAAGGAGAGAGTGGAGTGGGAAGAGACGATCCAGAGTGAAAGGCTCCACAGAAAGCAGGAGAGAACATGAACCAGAGCAGGTGGAACGACTTGCCTGGGACAGGAGTAGAATTGCCAGATAAAATACAAGACATCCAGTTAAATCTGAATTTCAGATAAACAATGAATAATTATTTATTTGAGTATGGCTTATGCAATACTCATACTAAAAATTATGCATTGTTTATCTAAAATTCAGATTTCATCGGGCTTCCTGGATTTTTATTTGTAAATCTGGCAACCCCTAGACAGGAGGGACATGGCCTCTGCTGTAAAAGAAGTGAGTAGGAAGAGGGTGGGTATGGGGGCAGGCAGGTTTGAGGGCTTCTGTTCTCTCTTTGAAGTAGAGTTTGCTGCTGAGAGTGATAAGACAGGGAGGAGGCAGGGTAAGATGTTTGAAGAGGAGGGGGGCAAGTTGATCAATTAGATTTGGTAAAATTCCTGAGAAGACTGGATGGCCTAGTTCAAGTGGGGGCAATGAATGTGCGATGTCTCCAGAGTCTCGGATACCAAGGTTCAGGCAGAAAAGTGGATGGTTGGCTTCATTAATGGCTAGGGTTTTGTTGAACAAGGGAGTCCAAAAGTCAGAAAGGCAAAGGGATCTGGAGAGTAGCAAGACAGTTACTGAACTAATGGGACATGGAGTCTAAATCAGACAGAGTGGGAAGAAGGGAAGGAGAGGCTGATAGAGAGTATAGGTTTTCATTTGCTAGAACACTTCAGCTCTACAATGAAATCAGAAATCCAAATGACATAAGGAGGCTTGGGTCCCTTATTTCTATTTCTTTGGGAAACTTTTTCCCCTTCCTGTAAACTATACCCGTTGATTTTTTTTCCTTAAAAGGACTTTATAAATAGCCAGTTTAATCACTGAAGATCTGCCCATTTTCACTTGTAAATCAGGCAAGTTGGTACTTACCCAGTTGTTGGGTGGTTTGGTTATGCCATTCTCCTGAGTACAGTCATGCCAGATATAATAATCAGTATATTTCCCTGTCCGGGTCCGACTCAATTGAAACCAAGTATGATTATCACTGGTGTGGTTTGGTATGAAATCGATTATTAATTTTAAACCTAGTAGGTGAAAACATTTCAAATGTTAGCAAAAGATTATATTAGAATAATATATGACAGTTAAGGGAAAAATGCTTTAAGTAAGCATTTGGAGAAATGCTTTTCCCAGCCCCCACCCCCATCCCACCCACCTTCCATTCAACTTACCTTTATCATGTATGGCTGCAAGCAGATTCTCAAAATCTTTCATTGTTCCAAAAATAGGATCAATTTCTCGGAAATCTTCAACACCATGTCGGAAATCTTTAAGGGATGATTTATAAAATGAAGTAATCCAAACAGTTTTTATATTTAAAGTTGTGATGTAGTCCAGTTTATCTTGAATACCTGAAGAAAAAAGTCAAGGCCATGAAAAGTAAAGTTTTATTTTTAAGTTGAAGGATCAAAAATAAAAGGAACACGGGGCCGGCCCGGTGGCATAGTGGTTAAGTTCATGCGCTACACTTCGGTGGCACTGGGGTCGCGGGTTCGGATCCCTGCTGCAGAGCTGCTCACTACTGATTACAACCATGCTGTGGCAGGTGTCCCACATAAAATGGAGGAACATGGGCACAGATGTTAGCTCAGGGCCAATCTTCCTCAGCAAAAAGAGCAGGATTGGCAACAGATGTTAGCTCAGGGTTAATCTTCCTCACCAAAAAAAATAAAAAATAAAATAAAATAAAAAAATAAAAGGAACATGCCTAAGATCAAAATATTTACATTGAGACAGAAATATTTGGAATTTTGTTGAATTTGGGTGAAATTCCAATAGCAAGGTCTAGTTCTACAAACAGCATCAAATTAGTCTTCTAGTAGTAACCTTTGACCTTTAACATAGATGCATAACATTAAAAAAAATCTGTCTGTGGCTTGTTCATATTTTGTGTTTAAAACCAAGATGACAGTATTGTTAATTTATTCTCCACCTGGTTTTTGAGCACCTAATCTAGGCCGGGTGGTGGGCTAAGTGCCAAGGTACAAAGACTAATACATGGCCCTGATGGTCACATGGTCTAAACTGCACTGTCCAGTATGACAGCCACTTGCCACATGTGGCTATTTAGCACTTGCAATGTGCTAGTCTGAACCGAGATGTGCTATACATGTAAAACACATGCCGGACTTTGAAGACCCAGTATGAAAAGAAAGACTGTGAAATATCCTATTAATATTTTTATATTGATTATATGTTGAAGTGATATACTGGATTAAACAAAATACATTAAAATTAATTTCACCTGTTTCTTTTTAATTTTTTTAATGTGGCTCCTCGAAAATTTACAGTTATATGTGTGGTTCACCTTCTGTTTCCTTTGGACAGTGCTGAAGCCAAGAATTCATACAGAAGAGAATTCTAGACTTGGCTGAGAAGAGATACCGGAATGAAATTCTTTGTACTTGGAACCTTGTAAGATAATTAGCAGATAGCGTGTTTTTTTGCTTCTAGTTCAGAGTCCTAAATGCAGCTTCAGAGACTTGAATCTAGTACTCAGTCTCCAGTAACTGTCTGTGGGACACTATGTGGCTTACTACAGTCAGAGCCTGTCAGGGATCACACAGCAGGCTGGAGGCCACTGAGACCAAAGCACAGTCACCTGACTCCTGGCATCTGGGCTCTTCCCTTACAACGGGCTGCTTATTTTTGTCCTCTTTGTACCTCAGTTCCTCCGTATGGGTGGCTGTGAGACTCACAGAGGGTCAACCGGCAACAAAAGGATTTTGATTTAAGTCAGAACAACCATACAATATAGCTTACGAACAGGCACAAAGGAAGAGGATGATAAAAACGAAGGGACTGAACGGTCACAAAGTAAACAAGGGATCCCAGGCCCACACCCAGGGGACAGAAGGCAGTCACCAAAAACTGAAACCTGGCCTGGTTTCCTCAGACAATAACAGCAAAATCCCCTCAACCTCAAGGACAAATACCTATTGAGCCAGTCCCTCAAGGAGAAGTTATTGGAAATGACAAATGAAGAGCTGAGTAGAAGCTGCCCTGTTTCTGGGAATTTGGGGTTATCTCGAAGGATATTACAAGGGAGGGCCAGGAAGTGGGGGCGCATATCTTTGAGTTTAGGGATCTTAGCTGTATTCCATCAAAACATCACTTTTGTTAAGCAGTCACTGCATAAAAGGCAGCAGGTGCTAGGGCCATGCGGGGGTAGGGGGTGTGGAAGGGAAGTCGCGCAGGTATGTTCCAAGGTAGCACCAGAGGATGCTACAAACAAGCTCTAAAGCACCCCGGGAGCTCTAGGGAGGGGAGCTGCGCTCTGGTAGGGGAGTTAGATACAGACTAATGCAGGAAATGGGTTGGAACTGCTCCTTGAAGGACAGATAGTATTTCGATTAGTGAAGATGCAGGAAGATTAAAAAAGAGAGAGAATGATATGAGCGCAAAAAAGAAAAGCCTTTTATCAGTTATTAAGGAAAGTTGGAGATTTCAAGAGTTTATATGTAACATTAAAAGTTAGATTAAGCTCATTCCCACTTCCCACACTCTATTAAATCATTCTGTTTTATTTTGTTCAAACCAAATATCATCATCAAACATTACCTTGTTAGTTTATTTGTTTCTTTTCATTGCCCTTACCTAGGGTGACCATATCAACCAGTTTGCCCAGGACGGTTCCAGTTTGTGCCTGCTGTGTGGCATAATTTTACTTTTTAAAGTGTCCTGGTTTGAGCAATAAATTATAAGGACGTTCTACATGTAACTCACTAGGAAATTATTAGTATAACTTCAAAAAAATAATTTTTTACTTCTATTTTTTTTACTAATATGAGTATTGTTTTAAATAATCCTTTATTCAAGTAATGACCAATACACTGCTATGCCTTTTTTCCTTTCCTTCATTTCTCAAGATTTAAACTTTAAAGACTCAACCTACACCTTTTAAAGACATCAGATATTCAACTATAAATCATCAACTATATTTAATCAGACAATAAACTATATCAAAAGATAATCAACTATAAAGTGCACAGAAGCAGGCAACATTTCAGAGGAAACTTGCTCCATGTAAGAAGTTAGAATTGATGACCAATTAAGCATACGTATACTTACTGGGCAATAAATTAAACAACTCTTTGGGGGTTCAAAGGCCTCCAGCAAGTAGCCTTTCATCATAAGGGGAGAATTGCTGCGTTCTGTTGAATGGTTTTTTAAAATATCATAAACAAGGAGAAACTTGGCATGCCAGTCATACTGGAATGTGCTTTAGCCGCACAACTCAGGCATAACTCGTTTTCAAGGATTCAGAGAGCCATAAACCAATGTCATCCTGGCCCCGCCCTAAACTGTCTCCAGGCACACACCTTTTAGATCTCCGTTTCCATCCTGATCGCTGTCCTTGAAAGATCTCGGGTAGATCTGGTACATGGGCCCCGCCTGCCACCAGTCGAGGCACTTTGGGGAGATGGCGATGATGGCTATGGTGGCCCCAATGAGCACGAGCACAGAAGCCACGGTGAGCCAGAAGAGGATCTCCCGGGGCACCCGGTAGCGAGCCTGGCGCGAGAAGTGGAACAGCACCTCCTTGGGCATCCCTGCATAGGGCTGGATGTCCTTCAGGTCGGGCTCTGCGGAGCCTGGGATGCCCACGGCGGTGAGGTGTGGGCTGTCAGCCCGGCTGCCTGGATCTGGGTCTCTCTCCAGAATGTCTTCATTTTGGACAAACCCATTGTTTGTTTGGCCTCCCTTTATACTCATTCCGATGAAGTCTCTCTTGCTTTTATCCTCAGCCATGTCTCACGGTCTTATCCTTGCGGAGTGCCTTCCTGAAATACAGAGGTGGGAAGGTAGCTGGCTGAAATGCTTGGTCATGTTAATAAGCTTTACGTGGTTTATAAATAAACCTGGCTGGACAAAGTCCAGCCCAGGAAGAAAGGGTAAAGGTAAAGGCGGTTTTAAAAATAATCTGTTTACACCCCTGAGGCTGATATAGCTACAGTCACAACACTGAGGGGGTCAGACCTGGCCTGGAACAGGGGCATAGAGGAAGGGAAATGGGAAGAAGAGGCAGGATTCCACTGCAACTTAAAATGTTACTTGACTGAGTAACCAACGTTTACAGCAACATTATTCACAATAGTCAAAAGGTGGAAACAAGCCAAGTGTCATGAACAGATGAATGGACAAATGAAATGTGATATATGCATACAGTGGAATATTATTCTGCTTTAAAAAGGAAGGATATTCTGACATGCTACAACATGGATGAACCTTGAGGACATTATGCTAAGTGAAATAAGCCAGACACAAAAAGACAGATATTGTATGATTCCACTGATATGAGGCACCTAGACAAATTCATAGAGACAAAGAGTAGAAGGGTAGTTACCAGGGGTTGCGGGGTCGGGGGAGGCGGGTACCGGGGAGTTACTATTTAATGAGTACAGAGTTTACATTTGGGATGATGACAAAGTTCTGGAGGTGGATAGTGGTGATGGTTGCACAACAATGTAAATATACTTAATGCCACTGAATTGTACGCTTACAAATGGTTAATGTAGTAAATTTTATGTTATGTATATTTTACCACAATAAAAAAAAATAGCTTTAAATTTTTTCTTTTAGGGCCGGCCCCGTGGCTTAGTGGTTAAGTGCGCCAGCTCTGCTGCTGGCGGCCCGGGTTCAGATCCTGGGCGTGCACCGACGCACCACTTCTCCGGCCATGCTGAGGCCACATCCCACATGCAGCAACTAGAAGGATGTGCAGCTATGACATACAACTATCTACTCGGGCTTTGGGGGAAAAATCAATCAATAAATAAAAATTATTAAAATTTTTTCTTTTAGCTAGGTGTGAGAAAAAGAAACAAATACTAAATTTTGCAAGGGGAAACAGGCTTTTTTGTATTCTTTGATTTGAAGGTCTCTTTTCTTCCTACAAATCCAGGTTACTGAAGCTAATTTTATTTTATCTCAGTTCAAGCAAACCTTATAAATACCCATTTGTACACTCAATTCACCCCCAGGTGCCTTCAGTCTTCTTTCCTATTTTCAGAAAAGGAAATGGCTGCCCATTCTTGGAAGCACTTTCCAGAGATTGGGGCTGGTGGGGAGAAAGGATTCATGTCTAGCAAGTTCAAGTGCTTTCCTATAGGTAAACAGTTCTTAATACAAGCACTAAAGAGGTGTTTAATCATTGACAAGTGTAAAATACAGCATTTGCAACCCTGAGATAATCTCTTTAAAGTTAAGTGTGCTTTCTTAGAAGATTCTGCAAGCCTGCAAAGAATGTGGTGATTCAGAGTTTTTGTTTAATCAATGGCACTTAAACAGCCCTATGAATCATTTGATCAGATAACAAGAAGTATTTTTTTCTTTTAAATGAGGAAAGTTATTTGAATTCCTAACATTACTGTTGTTTTGTAGAGTGACTTAGAAGCAATATATGGTACAGAGAAATGAGCTACTTGATTTTGAACAAGTTACTTTTTGCAGGGGGTGGGCGGGTAGGGCGGAATTTTATTTGTTTTATTTCCAGCTGATTCTCCAGCTTCTAGGCCAGTGCCAGGCCCAGAGTATGTGCTTAATAAATATTTGTGGAATTAATGAGTAAGTGAATCCCACCCCCTTTTTTTTTGCTGAGGAAGATTTGCCCTAAGTTAACATCTGTTGCCAATCTTCCTCTTTTTTCGCTTGAGGAAGATTAGCCCTGAGCTAACATCTGTGCCAATCTTCCTCTTTTTTCGCTTGAGGAAGATTAGCCCTGAGCTAACATCTGTGCCAATCTTCCTCTATTTTGTAGGTGAGATGCCACCATAGCATGGCTGGCGAGGTTTGGATGCCACATCTAGGATCCCAACCTGCGAACCTGGGCTGCCCAAGCAAAGTGTGCACAACTTGAACCACTCGGCCACGGGGCGGGCCTCTGCACAAGTTACTTTTAAAAATGAGTAAATCCCGATATGTAGCTCATTGAATGCATCCAATAAGCAGCATCTCTCATTTTTACTAATTATGCATATTGTGCATTCTTTAAAAATCAAAGGAATTTAACTTTTATGTCTTGAAATGCTTTATCTCAAACACGTAATGATAATTTTCACAACAGGAGCTAATTCTTGAAATTCACTTACTATTTGGGGAAAAAACAATGTGCAAAAATACCCATGATTTTCAGATAATTTCAAATTATAAGAAATAACTTTTTTCCCTTTCGTGAGAAAGCTTGGCCCTCTTTTTTTGCTGAGGAAGAGTGGCCCTGAGCTAACATCTGTGCCCATCTTCCTCTATTTTGTATATGGGACGCCTCCACAGCATGGCTTGATGAGTAGTGTGTGTCCACACCCAGGATCTGAACCTGCGAACCCCGGGCCACCAAAACAGAGTGCACCTAACTTTACCACTGTGCCACTGGGCCAGCCCCAAGAAATAACTTTTAATTATAAATTCTTAAATTCTAAGTGTACAATCATATAAATGCAGAAAAACTCTACATCATAGCAATATGCCCTCATGACAGAAATGTTCCATTTCAACTTCTCTACATTTTATTTAAAATGACAATAACAACAATACTTTGGAATTCCAGAACATGCAAACTAGAATCTTTTAAAAAACAATCTAGAATAATTATCTTGTCTCTGGTGGGAAGTTTTTGTTTTTGTTTTTGTTTTGTGAGGAAGATCAACCCTTGTGCTAACATCTGCCAATCCTCCTCTTTTTTTTGCTGAGGAAGACTGGCCCTGGGCTAACATCCGTGTCCATCTTCCTCCACTTTATATGGGATGCCGCCACAGCATGGCTTGCCAAGCGATGTGTCGGTGCACACCCAGGATCCGAACCTGTGAACGCCGAAGTGGAGCGCGCACACTTAACTGCTTGCGCCACCGGGCCGGCTCCTGGTGGGAAGTTTTTTTAAACAATAAAAGTAATTACCAAAGAAGATTGCTTTGGGGCTGGCCTGGTGGCGTAGTGGTTAAGTTCACACACTCCGCTTCGGTGGCCCAGGGTTCGCAGGTTCGGATCCTGGGTGCGGACCTAAGCACTGCCTATGCACTGCTTATCAAGCCATGCTGTGGTGGTGTCCCACATATAAAGTGGAGGAAGATGGACCCAGATGTTAGCTCAGGGCCAATCTTCCTCACCAAAAAAAAAAAGAAAGAAAAGAAGAAGAAGAAGATTGAATAAAATTTTTGAATTTATTATATTACAAAACACACTAACTGAAAATCATATGACAAATTGTGAAATATATTGGTAACAAATATGCCAAAGAACTTATGTTTTTAATGTCAAAGGTATGTATATTTTGTTAGACATTATGTATATATATATGAAATTTCATAGCAATTTAAAAATATAATTTCAATAGAAAACTTGAAAAAAGAATATAGATAGACATTTCACACAAATCAACTCACTAATATCAGAGAAATAAATAGGCTTTTTATTTTTAATTACACTGGCAAAGAACTTCTAAAAGATAATAGTGCTGGCAAGGGTTCAGTGTAAATTGACATAATAATTCTAGAAAGTAATGTGGCAATGTATATCTTGAATTTTAACATTTTCAGAGTAATAATTGAGGCTAGTCTTGCCAGATTTTAAAATAAAACTCCAGAAAAATAAAGAGTTGATACTAAAGAAAGGACAGGTCAAAAGATCAGTTGAACAGATTGAAGTCACCAAACTAGACCCCTATACAGAAGTGAATTTAGAATAAGAAAAGACAACATTTCACATCAGTGAGGAAAAGAAAGATTATTTAGTAACTGACGTTGGATAATTGGATAACTAGTGGGAAAAGAAAATAAAGCTATATAGCTTACCTTATTCCTGACATCAAAATAAGTTCTATGTGGATCAGATTCAAAAGTGAAAAATAAAACTGTAAAAAACACTAGACGGAAATTTGTGTATTTTAAAAAATAATCTTGGATTTGGAAAGCCTCTCTAAATATAATACAAAATACAAAACCTAGACACCACAAAGGAAAAAAACTGATAAATTTTATTCCAAAAATTGAAAGCAAACAGAACAATCCACAAGGATAAAAGGCAAATGGCAAACTAGAAGAAAATATTTTAACACATATGACAAACTAATTTCCATAATATAGAAATTAATTATACAAATTAACACCAGAAAATAAAAAAACAGACAAAAGATGTAAACAGTTGACAGGAAAAAAATACAAGTGCTTAATAAACATAAAATGTAAATTTCACTAAAAATTAAAGAAATAAGAAACAAAAATAAAAAGGATATACTATGTTTAAACTACCATTATGGCAAAAATGAGAAAGTTTGATAATATCCAGCATCAAAAAATATAAAGGGAACCAGCAGACTCATACATTCATGGCCGGAGTTTGAACTAGTGCAATCTTTGTATAGAAAAATTGGGGAGTATATATCAAAACTATAAATTGCATAACCTTTGACTCCGAAATTACACTGCTAAAAATTTATCTTGGTGATGTAACCAACAAGATATATATACAAGGACAAACACTGCAACAAAATTGGAAACAATCTAAATAACCATCAATACAGAATCATTTAAATAAATTATGACATATTCAGACAATGGAATACCACATAGCTCCTACAAAGAATGAGTTTATCTATCTGGGCTGACAAACAAAAAATGTTTAAAATATAGTGTGAAGTGGAAGAAATATTTTAGAACAGTATGTGTAATATAATCAGAATTGTGGGGGAAAATGTGGCACTCACATTCGTGCATGCATATTGAACCTTCAGCTAGTGGTTGGCTGGAGACTGGGAATAAGAGAATGAAGACAATAATCCTTGGAATTTGACTTTTCGCTTTACTCTGACTGAGTTATTTGCCATCAGCATATATGACTTTTGTAATAAAGAGAGGGGAGAAAATGTTCATATTCTTTAACTCAGCAATTCCAGTGCAAAAAAATCTGTCTTAAGGAAATAATCCAAGACAGGGAAAAAATTTATGTATAATAAGGTTTATTAATTACAGTGTTCTTTATAATAGCAAATATTGGAAACAACCTAAATGTTCAGTGATAAAAGACTAGCTAAATAAATTATTGTACATCCATGTGATGCAATATTAGTCATTGAGCATATTTTCAAAGATTTTTAATGACATGGAAGAAATCCCACATTATAGTGTTGAGTGGGAAATTGCAGGATATAAAGAGATTGTCCCAATTATGTGAAAAAAATTCATGCCTATTTGTAAAGTCCTATTAGAAAATATGTTTAGAGTGTTTATCTCTAGGTTCTAAAATTATGGGTGACACTCATTTTGTTCTTTAAACTTTTTCAGATTTTTCTGATTTTTCTGTAATAAATATGTATTACTCTTCCGCATTGGAAAAAAATTAAGTTAGGGAACCCTGAGTTGGGAGTTTACCTAGAACTTCCAGGCAGGTGGAAGAGTTCAGTACAAGGTGACTCCTAGCAACAGCCACCCAAAATTTATAAACACCCCATACCTAAACTGAAGAGAAGAATCAAACTTCGAAGAGCAGAAGGAAAACATGGATTCAATGAACAAGTATTGAAACACTAGAGGGAAGAGGAAGTTGGCGGTAATCTGGAGAAGATACCCACAAACTAAGAATTCCCAGCCAGTACAAAGGTATCAGTGTTACTTACTTTCAAGGAGACTTAAAAGGATATATTGATTGTAGAAGCCAAACACACTCCTGTTTAAACTTGTAAACGTGAACAAGAAACAAGAACACTGAGGAAGCTTTAAGAGCTAACTCAGATAATCAGAACAAGGAATCAGAGATCATGAAGATAAACTCGCTCAGTAAATTCAAATTCCAAGTGAGTTACACAGTCATGATAATAGAGCAAAGGAGAATAAAATATCTAGAAAACAGATGACAAAATAATGGGGAATACCACAGGAGCCAGAAACATCCTGCAATTAAACAAAGAAACAAACATATAGAAAGCAATAATCAATGAAAAATATATATATATATGATGAATTTCAAAGCCATCATATCATAAAGACGTCCACTCAGCAGCAAACCCACCAAAATGACACGTGGCATATAACCCATCAGATTTGTGAATATTTACAATAGAAGAAGGATTTTCCATATTGTATTTACCTGTTTACAGCCTCTGGGAGCTAGGCATAGGATCCACTGCATAGTAATCTTTAAGTTCCCAGCATCTAGCTCAGTGCCTGATACATTACTAAATGAATAAAAGAATAGTTACTTACAGATGGATAGACCTAACCCCATGCCGAAGAAGGAAGAGGGAGAGGAAGAGAAAGAGAAAAGTGGAAAGTACGCTCTGCACAAGAATGTAGATTTTTATCACTTAGTCAAATATTCTTACCTTGGTACAGTTTAATGAGTGAAATTTTAAGTCAGAAGAAGGGAGATTCAAGCCCTGCCACGCCCCCCGACTTGTCCTCTGCGTGATCTTAGACAAATTTGTCAGCTTCTCTAAGCCTCTGTTACCTCACTGTAAAATTTAATTTGGTTCTGGGGTTAACATTATAAATATAGTCCAGAGTAAAATATTTTTTAAAACAGTTCTAATTAGAAGGAAGCAGAAAAATAGATTTATCCCAGGTAGAGAAGTTCAATTTATATAACCATTGAAATCCAAGGAGAATATTTAAACATGTTTTTGCCGGAAGTTAAACTATTTAAAAATGTTTTTATAACCAAATGTGACAAAACAAATAGCAAAAGAAATGTTAACAGAACATGAAAGTGTGACAAATGTCACAACGAAAACTTACTTTCTCTCACATATAAAGAATTAATGCAAACATATAAAATCAATAGCTAAATTACATTCAGTAAGAGATTAAAAGAGATTGCAAATTATATATAAGAAATTAATATCACATAAAAATCATTGCATAAAAGTACCTTCTTGATAAAATTAAAGAAATACAAATTAAAACATTAAGGTGCATGATAGATTAATTGCATTAATAGCCCAATTAATGGCATCCCTGTGTCCATGCCTTTTGCTCCATAATTTCTTAGTCCCTAACAGTCTGGGCTGGGACATGTGGCTTGCTTTGGCCAATGAAACAATAACAAACTTGACACACAAAGAGGCTTTCAAAAGCACTTGTGCATTTCTGCTCCTCTTTTGGACTGCTGCCATCACCAGATTTATGCCCAGGCTAGCCTGCTGCAGGATGTGGGAGAGATTTGGGAGATGTGAAAAAGAGTGTGAGATCTTCCCATCCGGGGTCTTCTAGACCAGCCAGTCCCCAGGCAGCCAGCCACCTGACCACAGATGCTTGAGCAAGCCCAGCCGGGATCAGTGGAGCCTAGCCCAGGTCAGCCAAACTGCCCCATCAACAACTATCATGTCATGAAAATTAAGAAATGCTTGGTTTTGGCCTTTAAAGAACAGCTTTATTGAAGGATAACTGACATACAATAAACTCATTTAAAGCAAACAATTTGATAGGTTTTAACATGTATATACACCCATGAAACCACCAACACAATCAAAATAATGAACACGTCCATAATTTACAGAAGTTCCCTCCTGCCCTTTTGTACTCTCTCCCTCCTACCCGTCCCTACATCCCTGGTCCCACCCCCACACCCCGTCCCCAGGCAACCACTGATCTGCTTTCTATCACTACAGATTAGTTTGCATTTTCTGCAATTTTATATAAACAGAATTATACATACAGTATGTACTTTTTGTCTGGTTTCTTTTACTCAGCATAATTATTTTGACATTTATCCATCTTGTGTGTATCAATATTTCATTCTTTTTTATAAGCTAATAAGCTTTTTTTTTTTAGAACAGTTGTAGTTTTATAGAGAAAAATGAGCAGAAACTACAGAGAGTTCCCATATATCCCCCTTCCCTTACTCCCACAATTCCCTTATTATTAGCATCTTGCATTAGTGTGGTACATTTGATGTACAATTGATGAATTGATTATTAACTAAAGTCCATAGTTTACATTAAGTTTCACTCTTTGTGTTGTACAGTTTGACAAATGCATAATGTCATGTATCCATCATTACAGTGTCATATGGAATAGTTTCACTTTCTTAAAAATACCATGTGCTTCATGGTATTTTCATCCCTGTTCATCCCTCCCTCCCCCTGAACCTCTGACAACCACTGATCTTTTTACTGTCTCTACAGTTTTCCAGAATGTCGTATAGTTGGAATAACACAGTATAAGCCTTTTTGGAGTGGCTTTTTTCACCTGGTAATATGCATTTGAGTTTCCTCCATGTCTTTTTGTGGCTTAATAGATCATTTCTTTTTAGTGCCAAATACAATTCCACTGTCTGGATGTACCACAGCTTGTTTATCTATTCATCTATTGAAAGACATCTTAGTTGCTTCCAAGTTTGGCAATTATGAATAAGGCTACCATAAACCATCATGTGCAGGTTTTTATGTGGACCTGTGTTCAACTCATTTTGGTAAATAACAAGGAATGTGATTGCCAGGTCGTGTGGTAAGACTAGAAGAAAGACTTTGTAAGAAATTGCCAGATTGTCTTTCAAAGTGGCTGTGCCATTCTGCAATCCCACCAGCAATGAATGACAATTCCTGTTGCTCTACTTCCTTGCTAACATTTAAGGTTGTCAGTGTTTCGGATATTAGCCATTCTAATAGGAGTATAGCAGTATCTCATTGTTTAGTTAATTCCTTTTTATTGCTGAGTACTATTCCATTGTATGAATATACCACCATTTATAACTGAACATTTGGGGTTTTCTCCCCCCAGTTTTTGACTGTTATAAACAAAACTGCTATGAACAATCATGTACAAGTCTTTGTAAGGATATAGCTTTCTTTTCTCTTTCTCTCTTCCCTAGGAGTGGAATGGCTGGATCATATGGTAGGTGTGTGCCTAACCTTTTAAGAAACCGCCCAACTATTTTAGAAAGTGGTTGTACCGTTTTCCGTTACCTTCAGCAGTGTGTGAGAGTTCTGGCTCTTCCACACCCTTGTCGGCACTTGCTATTTTCGGTCTGTTTAATTTTAGTGATTCTCGTAGGTAGGTAGTGGTATTTCATCGTGATTTTAATTTGTGCATCCCTAATGACGAATGATGTCGAGTATCTTTGCAGTGCTTTTTTGCCATCCATATATCTTGTCATGAAGCTGATGCTGGCAATCAGCTAGGGGGCCTCAGTTCTCTCCACATAGACCTCTCCAAGTAGTCTCTCCACATTGGCTACTTTGAGCTTCCTCATACTATTCTGGCTTCGTTCCAAGTGTAAGTGTCCCAACTGAAGAGAGAAAGCAAGGCAGAAGCTGTGTCTTTTTTGTGACCTAGGCTCAGAAGTCACATAGCACTTTTTGACTGTACTTGATGTACCCAAGCCCAGAGTCCACATGTGAAGGGACTAAGAAGTTATGGGGCAGAGGACTTGGATATAGGGAAGCCATTAATTGGGCTACTAATGCAATTAATCTATCGTGTACCTTAACAACATTTTTTTATTTTTTTAATTAATTTATTTATTTTATAATTTTATTTATTTATTTATTTATTTATTTTCCCTCCAAAGCCCCAGTAGATAGTTGTATGTCATAGCTGCACATCCTTCTAGTTGCTGTATGTGGGACACGGCCTCAGCATGGCCGGAGAAGCGGTGTGTCGGTGTACGCCTGGGATCTGAACCCGCGCTGCCAGCAGCGGAGCACACGCACTTAACCACTAAGCCACGGGGCCGGCCCTAACAACATTTTTTTAAATTGTGGTAAAAAAACGTATTTTTTTTTCTTAACCATTATTTGTGTGTGTGTGAGGAAGACTGGCCATGGGCTAACATCCATTGCCAATCTTCCTCTTTTTGCTGACGAAGATTGAGCTAACCTCTGTGCCCATCTCCCTCTATTTTGTACATGGGATGCCGGTACAGCATGGCTTGATGAGCAGTGCGTAGGTCCGCTCCTGGGATCCGAACCTGTGAACCCCGGGCCGCCAAAGCAGAGTGTGCGAACTTAACCACTATGCCACTTGGCTGGCCCCCATCTTAACCATATTAAGTGTACAGTTCAGAAATGTTAGGTATATTCGTGAAACTGATCTCCAGAACTTATTCATCTTGCAAATCTGAAACTCTATATCCATTAAGCAACAACTTTTCTCCCTCTCTCTAGCCTCTGGTAGCCACCATTCTATTTTCAGTTTCCATGAATTTGACTACTTTAGATACCTCATATAAGTGGAATCAAACACTTTGTCTTTTTCGGACTGGCTTATTTCACTTAGCCTAATGTCCTCAAGGTTCATCCATGTTGTAGAAAGTGACAGGATTTCCTTCCTTTGTAAGACTGAATTGGGGCCGGCCCTGTGGCCAAGTGGTTAAAGTTCCACACACTCTGCTTTGGTGGCCTGGGTTCACGGGTTCTGATCCTGGGTGTGGACCTACTCCACTCGTCAGCCATGCTGTGGAGGCATCCCACACGCAAAATAGAAGAAGATTGGTGCAGATGTTAGCTCAGGGCTAATATTCCTCAAGCAAAAAAAAAAAAGAGGAAGATTGGTGGCCGATGTTAGCTCAGGATGAATCTTCCTCACTGAAAAAAAAAGACTGAATAATATTCCGTTGTATGTATAGATCACATTTTGTTTATCCATTCAGCTGTTGGACATTTGGGTTGCTTCCATCTTTCGGCTATTGTGAATAATGCTGCTATGAACATGGTTCTACGGACACGTCTTCAAGACCCTGCTTTTAATTCTTGTGGATATGTACCCAGAAGTGGGATTGTTGGATCATGTGGCAGTTCTATTTTTAATTTTTTGAGGAAACTCCATACTGTTTTCCATAGCAGTTGCACCATTTTACAATCCCACCAACAGTGCACAAGAGTTCCAATTTCCCACATCCTCGCCAACGCTCATTATTTTCTGTTTTGTTTTGTTTTTTTATAGTGGCCACCCTAATGGGTGTGAGGTGATATCTCATTGTGGTTTTGATTTGCATTTCTCTGATGATCAGTGATGTTGAGAATCTTTCATATGCTTGCTGGCCATATTTGTATATCATCTTTGGAGACATGTCTATTCAAGTCCTTTGCCCATTTTTAGATCAGATTATTTGATTTTTTTGCTGTTGAGTTGTAACCACAGGCACTAACAGCACCAGGTGCAGCCCTCAGCTGGATGTTTTAGCCCGATGAGAAGCAAGTGTTTCTGGGTATCTCAGATCCAAGTTTGAGACAATCACAGCTGGTGGATTTCTGTGGCCATTGTCAACCCAGAGCCATTGCTATTAATAGTAACACTTCACCACTGTGCCTTCCTGGTGGCCAATCCACAAGACATTACAAAACAAAACAACACACACACAAACAAAAAAGCATAATTAGGTCCTTATGTGACATCATTGGCCAATAACGTAATTGAATCTACAGTGTAATGGGGCTGATTTACAAAAAGTTTTAACCTTAGGGTGTCTCAATCCTTTAATGCTTAAAGAAGTTCTTAAACAAGTCCAGAATCACAAAAGAAACAATACCACATAATATCTGGTCTTCAACAAAGTTCTATTGCAAAAGATCACCCAACAGCTAAATGCCAAGTTACCTACCCTGTGACAAATATTTCAAATTCAGACACACTGAGCTGTTCTGGAAAACTTGTAATTATTAGCATTGATAGACGTTGTAATGCCATGAATAGTCTCGCTGCAAATTCAGAGAGCATGAGTCACATGCTACTTTCAAAATGCTACAGTCATCTGAGAACACTATGTGTTAGAACTTCATTGGGACACAAACATCATTCTTTGTAATCTATAGCTGGGGAAATGTGGTTCTTGGATGTTGAGTGAATTCTTCAATTCCCAGGCCAGACCCAGTATTCCTGGGGGAGGCTCTATAACTCCTTGACCTTTAATGGACACTTTCTTAGCAAGACCTGACTCAAAGCCAGGAAATATTCAGCATGGCTTTGGGCACTGGGTCAGGGTCTCTGAGAACATACATCAGAAGAACAAATATAGGTAGAAAAGACATTAAGTGTATCATACTTTAAAGAAATTGCTTTCCCACATCTAGGCACATACATAAAACCATCGTGAATCTCTCTTTAAAATAAAGCCCACTGGGCCAGCCCCATGGCTTAGCAGTTAAGTGCGCGCGCTCCGCTGCTGGCGGCCCGGGTTCGGACCCCGGGCGCACACCGACGCACCACTTCTCCGGCCATGCTGAGGCCACGTCCCACATACAGCAACTAGAGGGATGTGCAGCTATGACATACAACTATCTACTGGGGCTTTGGGGGGAAAAATAAACAAATAAAATTAAAAAAATAAAAATAAAAATAAAATAAAATAAAGCCCACTTACACTGCACAATCTGTCAGACCATTAACCTCCTCAGAACACTCTCATCAGAACCCTAAAGGGGCCGGCCCCGTGGCGTAGTGCGTAAGTGCTCGAGCTCCGCTGCTGGTGGCCCAGGTTCGGATCCCGGGAGCACCAACGCACTGCTTGTCAGGCCATGCTGTGGCAGCGTCCCACATAAAGTGGAGGAAGATCAGCATGGATGTTGGCTCAGGGCCAGTCTTTCTCAGCAAAAAGAGGAGGATTGGCATTGATGTTAGCTCAGGGCTGATCTTTCTCACCAAAAAAAAAAAGAACCCTAAAGCTGTCAATGGCTTCTCATTATAAAGAGAACAAAGTCCAAATATCTTAGCCTAGAAGTTTAAGCTACAAGCTACGTCCATGCTACATTTCTAATCTTATTTCTCTCTTAGTATCTCCATATCAGGCCCTCTGCTCCAGTCAACCAGTGATGCTCATCGTTCCCTCATTGTAGACTATGAACATTTCATCCTGGACATTTGTTCCTGCCTCTCTTACAGGCCCTGCTCCATCCACTCCCCTCACCACCAATATCTCTCCCATGGACACGGATCAAGCCCTCCCAGAACTTCTTTCTGTGTTATTCATTTGTATATTCATCCTTATAATGGCAGTTATTTTAATATATGATTTCATTTGGTCCTCCCACCCTAGATGACTGAGAGCTGTAACTATTACCAGAGTGAATAGTCTAGGGCTTTGCCCACGGTCAACATTCAGAATCTTGTTGGGGAAAGGACCTTAGAGCTCATCTACAGCAAGGCTTCCCAAACTTCAATCTGCATATGAAACTCCTGGAGATCTTGTTAAAATGAAGATTCTGATTCAGTAGAGTTTGGGGGGAGCCTGAGATTCTGCATTTCTAATCACTTCCCAGATGATGCCAGTGCTGTGGTACCTGGACTGCACTTGCATGAGGTTATGAGTGCAAAAGCCCACAGGATTGAGATGGTACACGTAAATGAGCCAAACGGGCAGGGTGAGACAAAAGAGAAAGTGGTGGGGATGGTCGCAAACCAGAAGGCTCATGCCCTGCCTCAAGGGGCAGTAGCCACTCAGCTCCAACAATAACAAAGAACCAAGATTGACAGATCTATTTTTCCAGAGAAGCTAGAAATCTGTATTAATATGTAAAATTTCCCAAATTTTATGTGAGCACAGTTAATTCAAATCCATGTTTGACTGAGAGGATCTGTACAACACACCCCTAATCTCTTTAAAGGGCCCACTGTATGACTGCATAATACTCTCAGTCTTTGCTGTTTCTGAACTTTTAGCTCTCTCTATACCAGGCTTTATCTACAGACCAGAGGTTTTTAAACTGAAAAAATTTTTTAATTAAAAAAAAATCCGGGGGCTGGCCCCGTGGCTTAGTGGTTAAGCGCACGTGCTCCGCTACTGGTGGCCCGGGTTCAGATCCCAGGCACGCACCAACACACCACTTGTCTGGCCATGCTGAGGCAGCATCCCACATACAGCAACTAGAAGAATGTGCAACTATGACATACAACTATCTACTGGGGCTTCAGGGAGGAAAAGGGAAAAAAAGGAGGAGGATTGGTAATAGATGTTAGCTCAAGGCCAGTCTTCCTCACCAAAAAAAAAAAAATCTGTGATCTAAACAATAAATATTCAACCTACTAGTTTGTGTGTAATTAGAACAATGATTCCCAAACTTTGGGATTTTATAAGCAAGGAAAATTTTTAAAAAAAATTGAAAACTAAAATATGGTACCAACATTTTATTTTGCTCTATAAGGATATTAAAAAATAATCTACTTTTGGGGCCGGCCTGGTGGCATAGTGGTTAAGATTGCACACTCCGCTTCAGTGGCCCAGGGTTTGTGGGTTCGGATCCCAGGCATGCACCTACACACCACTCATCAAGCCATGCTGTGGTGGCAACCCATATACAAAGTAGAGCAAGATTGGCACAGATGTTAGCTCAGGGAGCATCTTCCTCAAGCAAAATGAAGAAGACTGGCAACAGATGTTAGCTCAGGGCCAATCTTCTTTACCAAAAATAATAATAATAATAATCTACTTTCAATATCTTATTATATGAACGACACTGTAACACCAAAACATGTAGGAAGAACATAATCTTAGATCAAAGTGTTACCAGTATATTGGGTTCTTGTTGTCCCCCAGGATAGAAATCAAGAGAGACAACAAACAGGAGTATAAAAGTAAAAGTTTATTACTTCATGCACAAGGGAGGCACAAGGGAGCTGGTACGGAAAGGAAAGGGGCAGGTGACCAGCTCATTAGGGAGCGGGATTGTGGGGCTTTTTATTAGGCAAAGGCTGGGGAGGAGTGCCTTGTCATGGCATGTAGAGGCGGGGTTTTTCTTGCACTTGTGCTGTTGTTCAACATGCCACCACATGCGTTGCATGTATCATTAGCATGCTAGCTCCCCTGGGTGTGATTTTTAGTATGGTAATGGAGCTAAGGTCACCTTCAGTGGACTCCTGGGTGCTGGGGCACATGTGTAAGCCCAAGAAAGTCCCGAGGCTGCAGAATGTGGATTTTGGTGGTCTCTATCTGATTCTCTTAGCTTGCCAATTGGCTAGGGGCCTTATTTTTTGGGGCCAGAGGCCTTGCAGATGATCCTGTCTTGTTAGGCTGGCTCCTGTCTCATTCCCCCCTGAGAGATTTTATTTTCCTTAATCTTAAGGACCATGGGCAAAGGTCTCTTCTTCTGAAGCTACTTCCTGCTGACAAGGAGTGTTGAGAAGAGGACCCTATTTGCAGGAGGAGTAAAAATCTTTTTCAGCTTGTTGCAGGGTCTGGTAGGAATGAGAATGAGGACCAGGTGGGTTGGTCATTGGAAGTGGCTGGAATCCTTGCATGACCATCAGTTTAACATGGAATTGTTGGAGCCTAGAGGACACGAACTTGACAAGAAGGTTAAAAAGACAGGGACCCCAGGGCCGCCCCGTGGCACAAGCTGTTAAGTGTGCATGCTCCGCTGCAACAGCCCGGGGTTCCCCGGCTCGGATCCCGGGTGCTCACCGACGCACGGCTTGTCAAGCCATGCTGTGGCAGTGTCCCATATAAAGTGGAGGAGGATGGGCATGGATGTTAGCCCAGAGCCAATCTTTCTCAGCACAAAAAAGAGGAGGATTGGCAGATGTTAGCTTAGGGCCGATCTTCCTCACACACACACAAAATGACAGGGACCCAAAATTAATAGAAGTAGGATGATTACCAGGGGTCCCAAGAAGGGAAAGAACGAGGTGGGGGATGGGAGGGCACCCTTGATCAGTGACCAGGCCCAACTGGGGTCTGTTTCTTGGTTATATCAGTGAAGCCAGGACGCTTGTTCATGGATTTCCCGGATGTTGGTCTCAACCTTCCATGAGTTATTAACATAAGTCATTTCTAGCGAAACAAAAAGAAAAACAAAGCTAATGGTGGGAGCAAATTATAAACGAGTTTCTGAGCCCAGGGAGCAGCCGGCCAAAAAGATTTCTAGATGTCAGAGTCGAAGCATCTTTTGTAGCTTGAAATATATCTGACGATGTCATCAGGCGCTCAGGTATCTTTCTGAGTGGCTTACACAGCAACAGACATGAATTTCTCTTAAGTTTATATCAAGTAGTCCAGCTTCAGTCTGCAGGGCTTCAGGAAAAGGGCAGGTTCAGTTCTCAAAGATTCAAAATGAAAATGATGGGCCGGCCCTGTGGCTTGGCGGTTAAGTGCACGCGCTCTGCTGCTGGCGGCCCGAGTTCGGATCCCGGGTGCACACCGACGCACCGCTTCTCCAGCCATGCTGAGGCTGCATCCCACATACAGCAACTGGAAGGATGTGCAGCTATGACATACAACTATCTACTGGGGCTTAGGGGGAAAAAATAAACAAATAAAATTTTTTAAAAAATGAAAATGATGGAAAAAATTGAAAACATTAGTTTGGAGATTCGTAGCCAGATATTTCAGGAGACTAGAAGAATTCAGGATCTAGTCCAGTTAACAGAAATAAAACAAAACCTCAAAGACAATTATCAGAACTAGAACCTAATATCCATGAATGTGTACTATAGTTTCTATTGAAACATAATTTTTCTCTCTAAAATTACCCTCATTTTTACCAAAGATAGCCAATTAAGACTCATTGGTTTGCAAAATAAGTCTAGTTTCAATAAACTCAGCCCAATTATTTACATAAGTACAGCAAGACTAGCAATTGATTATATAGGTTCTTTCAAATCTGCTTTGCTGGAACTTTTTATAAGGACTCTCAGATTGAACTTTAAAGGCCTCTCAAGGCCAGGAAAGCCAAGCCAAGGACTTGTCATCAGACTTTGCATGCAATACCTACAGATTTAGGTGAATTCCTCTCTTTTCTTGATGTCCACAAAATATTCTGAGGTTCCAGACACATGCCAGAGAAGTGACCTTCTTTACTTATCTGGTAAGGTTTCTGGGAAGCCTGTATGTAAGGTATCAGGTCAATATTTCCAAGTGGCTTTATTTCATAAAGTCGATCTTTGTTCCTCAAAAGCTGTCTTGTCATATCTGAGTCTGCATGTTTCTCTCAAATATGATATTCCAGTCAAAGCCTTGGTAATATAACCAATGTTTCCAACTGTGTCCTGTTATAAGGAGAACAGATTCTTATTGAACTTATGCAAATAACTATACTGCCATGAAAACAATGCTCACTCACTAGGAGTTTCCAAATTCTGGAGGGAAAAAATACATCTTTCATTCTGCTTACAAAAGTATAATTTTACCAAATTGCTATGTCATAGTTAGCTTAAGGAAAAGAGAAAAAGTTTTCCTTAAATCTGAAAAAAACAAAACGTCAAAAAAATCAGCAATATCTCAAATGAAAAGTCATATAATTATAATCATCCTCATCAGTTCATTCAGTCCTGTATAAGGGATTCATGATCTTAATCTTCTGTTAGCAGTTTTATAAGGCCATCGGTTTCTCCATTAGAGTTCTGTAATTTTTTACCCAGTTCAGTTTTATGATCTGAAAGTTTATCAGAAACCTGCATTCTAGAGAAAGTGTCAGAGTCCTTTCCGTGAATCTCTCTGAAGATGAAACATATTTGCAAAAGCGTCAGAGTAAAACAACAACTATCTGCAAATGACAAAAGACTCAAAAAGGACAATTGACAAAGAAACTTGGCTATTTCTGTGACATACAACACTTAAAGATAATAACTAGAATTATGGCTGACAAGCAGGACAGATCACAATTTTAGGAATGTTATATAACTTTTTGTGTGTGTGAGGCAGATCAGCCCTGAGCTAACATCCATGCTAATCCTCCTCTTTTTGCTGAGGAAGACTGACTCTGAGCTAACATCTATTGCCAATCCTCCTCCTTTTTTCTCCCCAAAGCCCCAGTAGATAGTTGTATGTCATAGCTGCACATCCTTCTAGTTGCTGTATGTGGGACGCGGCCTCAGCATGGCCGGACAAGTGGTGCGTCAGTGCGCACCTGGGATCCAAACCCAGGCCGCCAATAGCGGAGCGTACATACTTAACTGCTAAGCCATGGGGCCGGCCCTAGGAATGTTATATAATTTTTAAAACATTTATATCAATAACATTTACCCACATATACCACCTAAGAGAGCTTATCATCACTTATTTGACTATGCTTCCCATATAATTTAACATACCATATAAACCTAATTAGTTTAGTATCTCTCTCTTTATAGGAGGAGAGAACAAATTTCTTTGAGTAGTCCCAGGGGCCCTCTGAAAATTCTAAAAGAAAAAATTTTTTTCCTTCTTCTAGGTCAAAAGAAAGACTTCATTCAGGATTTGAATTCTTTTTTTTGTGGGGCAGGGGGTGAAGTTTGTGAAAAATATCAAAATATATATATATTTTTTGTGAGGAAGATCAGCCCTGAGCTAACATCCATACCAATCCTCCTCTTTTTTTTTTTTTTTTTTTTTGCTGAGGAAGACTGGCCCTGAGCTAACATCTGTGCCCATCTTCCTCCACTTTATACGGGACACTGCCACAGCATGGCCTGACAAGCAGGTGCATTGGTGCGTGCCCGGGATCTGAACCCCGGCCGCCAGCAGCAGAGTGCACACACTTAACTGCTACACCATGGGGCCAGCCCCTATCAAAAAGTTTTAAAACACTTGGTAAAATAGGAAACAATGCTCACTGTGAAACAATGCTCAGTTATCCACTCAATCAAAGTAACAACAGAAACAGTCAAGGGCAAATAGAGAGTTAAAAGAGTCAAAAAAAACCTTAATAGAGAGACCTCAGTCCTTTTGAATATAGGAAATTATTTTAAGAAAACATAGATTTTCTTTCTTTTAGGTAGACTTACTCAAAGGTAAAGAAAAACCTTTTATAACCTCTTTATCAAGAGCAAACTAAGAGTTTAAGAAAATTATCCCTTTTAAGAGAAAGAAAACCAAATTTTAATTTTTGCAACAGCTTACTTTTTATGCTAAAACTTATTTACTTATATTAATTAGAATTTCTAACCCTTATAGACCTTAGTGAAAACTAAAAAGTAAGCAGTTATGATCTGTCCTTTACATTAGCATTCTGTGGCTTAGCAAATTTATAAATACTTTTTTATAATTTCTAGAAAATGCTACTTTGTAGTACAATCTTTTAATGAAAATACAAGACATGTTTACTAATATACCCAAACATCTTTTAGTTTCTTTGTAATAAGAAGCTAAAAGTCGATAAACTTAGACATGTTTAGTGATAATGTTTCAGTATTTTATCTTATTTGAAAAATGACCCAGATATTCAATGAGTTTTTTTATCATTCAAGTCTACCTAGCAAAACTTCAAAGTTTCAAGTTACCAGAGAGATTTTGGAAGTTATCTTAAATATACATGCCATAACACATCATTATTTTAAAAAGTTCACCCAACACTTTTATCTTTTCCATATATATTTAGTTTACTCATTCCCAATAATTATTTAGATTGCCTACAAAACTTCATGAGACACTTGGCAAAATTAGCCATCATTTTAAGTTATTATTTTTGTTAACCAGTTTTGTAATAGAGATAACATCAGCTCATTTGACCAATAAATGTAGAATACGGCTGCGTGTCTGCATCATATCCAATGTTGATAACTCTGAGCACATGTTCATTTTAATCAAACCAACAATCTTAAATAAGCTTTCAGTTACCAAAGATTAATTTTATCACATTAAGTTGAAAGACATTTGGGTTAGTTGCATTTAGAAATAATTTACGTAAGGGGCTGGCCCGGTGGCACAAGCAGTTAAGTGCACACTCTCCGCTGCGGCGGCCCAGGGTTCGCGGGTTCGGATCCTGGGCGCGCACCGATGCACCACTTGTCAAGCCATGCTGTGGTGGCATCACATATAAAGTAGAGGAAGATGGGCATGAATGTTAGCCCAGGGCCAGTCTTCCTCAGCAAAAAGAGGAGGATTGGCAGATGTTAGCTCAGGGCTGATCTTCCTCACAAAAAAAAAAAAAAAAGGAAATAATTTACGTAAGCACTTACTTTAAGCCAATTAAATAGGGCTCTTTAGAAATTACACCATCTGGGGCCAGCCCCGTGGCTTAGTGGTTAAGTGCTCGCACTCCACTACTGGTGGCCCAGGTTTGGATCCGGGCATGCACCGACGCACCGCTTCTCGGGCCATGCTGAGGCCGCATCCCACAAACGGCAACTAGAAGGATGTGCAACTATGACATACAACTATCTACTGGGGCTTTGGGGAGAGAAAAGGAGGAGGATCGGCAATAGATGTTAGCTCAGAGCTGGTCTTCCTTAGCAAAAAGAGGAGGATTAGCATAGATGTTAGCTCAGGGCTGATCTTCCTCAAAAAAAAAAAAAGAAAAGAAAAGAAATTACACCATCTGGAGATAAAATATCACACATATATAACATATATATAAACATACATACACAGAGTCTCCACACCTATTGTTTTAAAACTACTGCCATGAATCAGGTACGGTAATACAAAGGCTCCCTAGTTATGAATCCAACTTTTCTTTTAAGCCCTTTTTACTAATATTCATGGAGAAGACACTCATGGAGAAGACACTCAAGATGCTCGATTTTTGGCAAACGGGCTCTTATGGCCATTTTTCTGGCCTTTTTCCTTTTTTTTTTCCTTCAGTTCTAGGAATTAGTGATGGCCTAGATAGTGCCTGGAGGGTTTGCCAGCTCTTTGAGATAAGAGAAATGGGTGGAACCTGAACTGCTCTAGAGCTGCATTTCCAGTCTTGCAAGGATTTTTTAAGGACAATTGCTCTTGATTTCTCAGAAATTGGGTTGTAACTGAAATGACATTATAGGTTGATCTACCTGTCCAACTATATCACAAAGGCACAGAGAAACCACTCAATTTTTCTACACGATGGAGTTTCTGGGGCATAATCGGTCCAATTGAAAGTGTTTCCAATTAGTTAAAACGCACGCGAGGGGCGAGTCTCCAGGGATGCTTGGGGCATTCCCCATGGCGGTGAAGCCGGTGTCCCACTGACAGCAGATTGGAGAAGAGTGCAGAGCCCAACTGCAGGCGTCAACATAGTTATAAGATTTAGTCAAGTCCCACTCAGCCTGGGCCAGCATAAGGCAAGCCAGGGAGGCAAGAGGCAAAAGCCTGGAGCTGGCTGGGGGCCTCAGCTCCCAACGCCGGGGTTGAAAGCTAAGTTCCTGGCAAAAGGTTTTCAAGTTTTCAATTTTACAGAAGGCCCAGGTTCTGCTCAGGTCCAGCCTGAACTTAACTTCGACTTGATAACAACAGAGGAGATGACAACTGAGACAAAGAAGGGAAAGAGGTGATCAGGCCTCTCCCTTATGGCCTCTTCCCAAGGGTTATCAAGATAAGGGTCACACGAACAACAGTCCCAGTGCTGGGGCACACAACCCCAGCAGGACAGTTTACAGAATAAATTACAGGTCTCCTGTCCCCATAACTGACTCACTAGGCGCTCAAAATATTCAACAGGTTCTTGACAGGAGACAAAACAGGGTTCCAGATTGTCAGTCAAATGACTGATTTGGGGCCAGCCTGGAATCACTCCAGGTGCCCAAACAGATTAACAGAAACCAGAAACCAGGACGGCCAAGAGAAGGCACCTCACTTGGGGTTGCCAGGGTGATCAGGCCTGGAAACCAGAGGAGAGCTCCCAGGGGTGGAATGTGGACTCTCCAAAACCAGAAAAACAAGACTGTTAGGCTAATGACTGACCCAGGGGCTCACAGTGCCCCTGAAACCAGAGGAGAGAAAAATTCTGCTAAAGAGGATGAAAAAGAGAGAGACAGAGAAGGAAAAGAGGGAAGCTTTAAGAAAGTTGGTCAGACTGGAGGGCGTTGGCTTCCAGGCCTCCACCTGACTTCCCGAGCACTGCAGTCCGAAACAAAGGTTTGGCTGTGGCGGCTTATGTACACATCCAGGCAGCCAGGCCAGTCCGGCGCCTGGCCTGTCCAATCTTCAACTGAGACTCAAGGAAGTCCCATCCCATCTGGGTTGGCAGAAATGTTACCGGCACTTTGGGTTCTTGTCGTCCCCCAGGATAGAAATCAAGAGAGACAACAAACGGGAGTAGAAAAGTAAAAGTTTACTACCTTGTGCACAAAGGAGGCACAAGGGAGCTGCTGCGGAAAGGGGCAGGTGACCAGCTCATTAGGGAGCGGGATTGTGGGGCTTTTTATTACGAAAAGGCTGGGGAGGGCTGCCTTGTCATGGCATGTAGAGGTGGGGTTTTTCTTGCGCTTGCGGTGTTGTTCGACATGCCACCACATGCGTTGCATGTATCATTAGCATGCTAGCTCTCCACCCCTGGGTGTGATTTTCACTATGGTAATGGGGCTAGGGTCAACTTCAGACGACTGCTGGGTGCTAGGGGGTATGTGTAAGCCCAGGAACGGCCCAAGGCTGCGGAATGTGGATCTTGGTGGCCTCTATCTGATTCTCCTAGCTTGCCGATTGGTTAGGGGCCTTATCTTGTTAGGCCAGGGGCCTTACCAATGACCCTATCTCGTTAGGCTGGTTCCTGCCTCAAAAGAATAATTGTTTAAGTAGAATAAATTGTAGCTTATGGAAAAACTATGTTGTCCTTGTTTTTCTTATTTTGTGATGGACAAGTGCAAACTTTGATTCAAGTTCTGGTGTTGGGGAACCATTGATTATCTAATCCCTTCTATTTACAGGTGAAGAAATTAAGATGCAGACAGACTGTATGACTCGCTCATTGCCTCATGCTTTAGTGACATAGCCAGTGCTCTCCATAGTTCTTGCTGGTGGAGTTACAATTTCTTGTAATTCATCTTCACTCAGCATAGTGTGATGGGAAAGTCTTGGGCCAATAGACATGGGTTTGAACCCCAGATCAGCAACTTCTAAGCTTCACAGTCTTGGGTAAATTATTCAACCTCTTTCGATGGATCTCACCTTTTTCATCTGTTACACTTACTTCACAGAGTTTTTATGAAGATTAAATAAAATACATTTTAAAATTCTAATTTATTTTACTTAAATTTAAATAAAATTTAATTAAATATAAATTCAAAAAATTAAATTAAATAGCAATATACAAACCACCTACCAGTGGTAACAGGCTCCTCTTGTAAAGATTGGTCAGCTTCCTCCCCAGCAAAGAGCTTTGCATAGTGAGTCCTATGTCATTGATAAAAGTTGGTATTGTTAACATTATCATTATTATAATAACAATTACTATTAAGTATCAGGACAATGGGGTTTACTCTCTACTTTTACAGAACTAAAGGGAACTTCTCAAATTATTCTTTACAAAACAAGAATGATCTGCTTAGAGGTAATTTTTCTATTCTCAGTTATCCCAAGAGGCAGCTAGAAACTTCTCTCACTAAATAAGAAATAAATATTATTATTATTATTATTTTTAAAGATTTTATTTATTTATTTTTCCCCCCAAAGCCCCAGTAGATAGTTGTATGTCATAGCTGCACATCCCTCTAGTTGCTGTATGTGGGACGTGGCCTCAGCATGGCTGGAGAAGCGGTGCGTCGGTGCACGCCTGGGATCCAAACCTGGGCCGCCAGCAGCGGAGCGCACGCACTTAACCGCTAAGCCACGGGGCTGGCCCAAGAAAGAAATATTAGTTCTTTTTTTTGTTTGTTTATTGCAGTAACATTGGTTTATAACATTGTATAAATTTCAGGTGTACATCATTATACTTCTGTTTCTGCATGGATTACATCATGTTCTCATGTTCACCACCCAAATACTAATTACCATCCATCACCACTCACACGAGCCTAATTATCCCTTTCGCCCCCCTCCCTCCCCTCTTCCCCTCTGGTAACCACCAGTCCAATCTGTCTCTGTATGTTTGTTTGTTGTTGTTGTTATCTACTACTTAATGAGTGAGATCATATGGTATTTGACTTTCTCCCTCTGACTTATTTCACTTTGCATAATACCCTCAAGGTCCATCCATGTTGTCACAAATGGCTGGATTTCATCGTTTCTTATGGCTGAGTAGTGTTCCATCGCGTATCTATACCACATCTTCTTTATCCATTCATCCCTTGATGGGCACTTAAGTTGCTTCCAAGTCTTGGCTATTGTGAATAAGGCTGCAATGAACACAGGGGTGCGTGTATCTTTACGCATTGGTGTTTTCACGTTCTTTGAATAGATACCCAACAGTGGAATAGCTGGATCGTATGGTAGTTCTATCCTTAATTTTCTGAGGAATCTCCATACTGTTTTCCATAGTGGCTGCACCAGTTTGCACTCCCACCAGCAGTGTATGCGAGTTCCCTTCTCTCCACATCCTCTCCAACACATGTTGTTTCCTGTCTTGTTAATTATAGCCATTCTGACAGGCGTGAGGTGATATCTCATTGTAGTTTTGATTTGCATTTCCCTGATAGTTAATGATGCTGAACATCTTCTCATGTGCCTGTTGGCCATCTGTATATCTTCTCTGGAGAAATGTCTGTTCAAGTCTTTTGCCCATTTTTTAATTGGGTTGTTAGTTTTTTTGATGTTGAGATGCATGAGTTCTTTATATATTTTGGAGATTAACCCCTTATGAGATGTATGGTTTGCAAATATCTTCTCCCAATTGTTAGGTTGTCTTTTTGTTTTGTTAATGGTTCCCTTTGTTGTGCAGAAGCTTTTTAATTTGATGTAGTCCCATCTTTTATTTTTTTAAAGTGGCTTTTTCTTTTTGAGGAAGATTGGCCCCGAGCTAACATCTATTGCCAATCTTCCTCCTTTTTTCCTTCTTTTTTTCTCCCCAAAGCCCCAGTAGATAGTTGTGTGTCATAGTTGTACATCCTTCTACTTGCTCTTTGTGGGATGCCGCCTCAGCATGGCTTGATGGGTGGTGAGTAGGTCTGCACCCAGGATCGGAACAGGTGAACCCTGGGCCACCAAGCAGAGCACGTGAACTTAACCGCTACAGCACCGGGCTGGCCCCCTTAGTTCTCTTTGACAGTAAACACTGAGTAGGAAGAGAGCAGAAGCAGCAGAGTATAATAATATCTACCATGATATCCTTTTTGTTTCTATTTCCTCTAGTTCAACTTTTTAAAATATATTTGTTTAATTTGAATGATAGGATCATGAGGACAAAGACTCTTAGCTCTTCTAGGTTCTATTTAATGATAGTACCCGTACTTGAATCATAATTGATCACTGGGAAGTCCTTAATTCCTAACTGCTTTAAATTGGGGAAAATGATCTAAATATGGGGAGAACCACAGATTGTATACATTCTAGTCATAGATGTTAGTCATGTCCTTATCTACCCTTTATGACCAAGAATGAGAAATGATGGAACTAAATCTTCAAGAGAAGTGACTTTGGTTTGTTGGAATGTTTTAACAAGAATAGTGGTCATCTTTGGTTATTTGCTAAATATAAAAAAGATTCTATAATCTTATAGAAGAGGAAACAAAGTAAACAAACCTACTCTCTGAATTTCACACTTGAAAGTACACTTTATTAAGCAAAGTCATAGTCCAATATGTGAAATATTTTGTAAGCTATCTCGAAAATTATCTTCATATTTTCTAGAAATTGGAGATCTTTGTATGCCAGTTAATCATGCAGAGTCCCAGAATATGCATATGCTGACTTTCTGATACGGAGCCTTTCCAAGGCACACTTTATTATTGTAAGGGAGGAAAAATATCTTTTCCCTCTGCTCTTTTATGTTCTTGACTGAGTCTCCTGTAACAAAAGACAGATTTAACATGAGACTAGCATACAAATTTATTTAATGTAAGTTTTATGTGACATGGGAACCTTCGTAAGGAAATGAAGACCAAAGAAACGGTTAAGCCTGAGTGTTTTTATGCTAGGTTTGATGAAGAGTGGAAAGTCGTGAAAAGATATAATAGGACACAGGGTACAAGGTAATTAGTAAACTGGGGAAACTCAGCAAAGCTAAAATTCATTTAGATTCCTCTCCGTGTCCCTTGGTACTCGGAGGTAAGGATGCTCCTTTCCTTCTGGTACAGGGAGGGCATAAACTCTCACAAGAGAGTTTTATGACCTGCTTCAGGGGAAGGTCAGCAAGTTCTTTCTGCCCATGACATTTCTCAAGTTCCTTCAGCTTGAAATATTCAATATGCCAAGATGGCATATTTTGGGGTAGCGTGTCCCAAACCCCATCATTATCATGCAGTATTAGTTCTCTTCACAGAAGTACCTATGTTATTTGACTATACAAATCCTTTGTCACAACAAGCAGCATACTTGTTTTGGGGGGTGTTTATAATCTACAGCCAGGATCAGCAAACTTTGTCCCAGGTCAAATCCAGCCCAATACATGTTTCTGTAAATAAAGTTCTATTGAAACACAGCCACTTTCATTTGTTTATGTGGCTGCTTGCCACAACAGAAGAGTTGAGAGACAGAGACCACATGGCCCTCAAAGCCTAAAATATTTACTCTCTGGCCCTTTACAGATAAAGGGTGTCAACACTTGATCTACAGAATAAAGAGCAATAGCTAAATATGTTAACGGATCATTACCAAAAAAGTTATCACTCCAAAAGCTTTAAAGGATGCTACTCTAAATCTATACACCTTTTTACCAGAAAGGCAATTGTCTTTGCTAAAAAGGTAGAGTTCCACTTTCCTAAGTTTAAGGAGCCATCAAAATGAAAGTCATAATTAAAATGGAGGCACTCTACTCCTTATAAGCAATAAATAAAACCGTTTTCGGCTTTGGCCATGTTGCATTAGTGAGGATGCCATACAAAAGGGACTGTTCTACAAGGTTATAAAACTGTGGCTCTTGAAAAGAGAAAATCAACTATGGGCATTTTTCTGTAGCTGGATTTTGATAAAATTTTAATTACTTACAACGTTTTAAAGTTATGTTCTATTAATAAGTCTTCCCGATTGTTATGGGAGGGTAGCAGATGGGATTATATAATAAAGTGGCCTTGATCAATTTATATCCATCGATATCATATAATTCAGCCCATATAAATGGAGTACTTAGCAAAGCTTCCTCCTCACTCCAGCCACACCAACATCCCAGCAGATCCCAGCAGCTGCTCAAGAAAACTATTAATTAATCAGATAATAAATACATTCATTTATACACATAACTACTAAATAAATACGTAAATAGTAAATCCCTGGTGCTACTTACCCTAAGCAGGTGGCATAGAGGGGCCCATGTGAAAAGTAACTCAGGGCAGAAAATTGGGAGTATTCTTCTCTTGTGAATTTCATCTCAAGTTCATATCTTTTGAAATATGTTAAAATGAAAATTATTAAACATAAAACAGATTTGAAAGAAAAAATAAACCCAAAGCTACATTAACACATTTTTATTCTTTTTTTCTTTTAGATTAATGAGATATAAAATACACACTGAACCACTTTTAGGTGTATAACTTGATAAATTTTGACAAATGTACACAGTTATGTAACCACCACCACAATCATGACAACAGTTCCATCACTCCCCAAAGTTCCCTCATGCCCTTTTGTAGTCAATCCCCCCTACCCAGACCCACCCCTGGCAACAACTGATCTGCTGTCACTATAATTTTGCCTTTTCTCAAATTTCAGATAAATGGAATCATATAGTATGTAGTCTTGTGTGTCTTTATTTTGGTGAGGAGGATTGGCCCTGAGCTAATATCTGTACCAATCTTCCTCTATTTTGTATGTGGGACGCTGCCACAGCATGGCTTAGGAGCAGTGTATAGGTTTGCTCCCAGGATCCGAACCTTCGAACTCCGGGCCAGTGAAGCAGAGCACACGAGCTTAACCACTAGGCCACTGGGCCGGCCCCTGTATCTGTCTTTTTTCATTTAGCATAATGCTTTTGAGATTCACCCATGTTGTTGCATGAATTATTAGTTTGTTCCTTTTTATTGCTAAATAGCATTCATCGTATGGATGTGGTTTATCTTTTCACCAGTTGATGGACTTTTGGGGCGTTTCCAATTTTGGACTATCATAATTAAAGCTCTTATACACATTCATGTACAGACTTTTGTGTGGACATTTGTTTTCATTTCTCTTGAGTAAATATTGAGGAGCAGAATTGCTGGGTCATAAAGTTAGTATAATATTTAGGTATTTAAGAAACTGCCAAACTGTTTTCTACAGCAGCTGGACCTTTTTACCTTCCCATGAGCAATGTGTGAGTGTTTCATTTGCTCCACATTATTGCTGACAATTGGAATGCCAGTCTTTGTAGCTTGTCATACTAGTGAGTTGTAGCAGTATTACAATCTGCATTTCCTCAACGACTGATAACTTTCAGCATTGGTGCTTACTTGTCATTTGTATATCTTCCTTGGTGAAATGCTCATTCAGTTTTTCAATATTTTATCCATTTTTAAAATGTGTCTATTATAAACACAAGTCTTTTATCAGATACGTTTTGCACAAGGCTTGACTTTTCATTTTCTTAACAGTGTCTCTTGAAGAGCAGAAGTTTTTAACTCTTATCTGAGCTTTGCCTAACCCAAGGTCACTCCAATGTTTTCATCTAGAAATTTTAGTTTTAGCTCTTACAGTTAAGTCTGTGATTCATTTCGAGTTAATCTTTGTGTGGCATGAGATAAGGGAGTCAAGGTAGCTATTTTGGTTTTTTTTTTGCATATAGCTATGCATTTGTTCCAGAACCATTTGTTGAAAAGACTTTCCTTTCCCCATTGAATTTACTGTCAGCTTTGTGAAAAATCAAGTGACCATATAGGTATTAACATAGTTACATAGTCTATTTCTGGACTCTCTATTGTGTTCCACTGATATACATATATATATATAGCCTGACACCAAAAGCACATTAGCTTAGTTACTGTAGCTTTACAGTAATTCTTGTAATCAGGTAGTATGAATCCTCCAACTTAATCCTCCTTATCAAAGTTGTTTTGACTATTCTAGGTCTATTTGAATTTCTATATAAATTTTAGAATCAGCTTATCAAATTCTACAAAAAAATGGCTGCTAAGCACTTTGATAGGGTTTCATTTTATCTATAAATCAATTTAGGGATAACTGACATCTTAACCATATTGAATCTTTCATCCAAGAACATGGTATCTCTCTTCATTTATTTAGATCTTTAATTTCTCTCAACATGGTTTGTAGTTTTCTGTGTTCAGGTCTTGCACATATTTCATTAAATTTATCTCCAAGTGTTTCATGGTTTTTGATGCTATTGTAAATGTTATTGATTTCTTCAATTTTCAGTTGTTTGTTCCTAGTATATAGAAATACAAATATTTTGCTACATTGACCTTGTATCCTATAACCTTGCTAAGCTTGTTAATTGTAGTATCTTATTTATAGATTCCTTATCATTTTCTACTTACACATGCATGTCATCTGCAAATAAAGTTTTATGTGTCTTTCTTTCCATTTTTTAAAATGTCCTGTTTTATTTCTTGTTTTTTGTTTCCTTTTTTGTCTTGTTGCATTGGCTAAAATCTCCAGTCAATATTGAATACAGGTGGTAAGAAGAGACATTCTCACTTTGTTCGGTGTTATTAGAGGGGAAGTATTCAGTCTTTTACCATTAAGTATGCTGTTAATTATCCTTTATCAGGTTGAGCAAGTCCCTTTTATTTGTAGTTTGCTGAGAATTTCTATCATGAATGTGTCCTGAATTTTCTCAAATGCTTTTTCTGAATATAATGAGATAAAATGGTTTTTTTTTTTTTTACTCCTAGTGTTGAATTACATTGATTGATTTTCAAATGTTTCCTCTAAGGTATCAATTTCATTGGCATAAAATTTTTCCTAAGATTCCTTTTTTTTTTAAATGTCTGTAGGATCTGTGGTGATATCTCCCCTTTCATTTCTGATATTGATAATTTCCATGTTTGTTTTTTTTCTGATAAGTCTGGTTAAAGTTTATCAATTTTATTCATATTTTCTAAGAACCAGCTTTTGATTTGATTGATTTTTCTATTTTCAGTTTTCTATTTCATTGATTTCTATTCTCATCCTTATTGTTTCCTTCCTTTCTTGCACTTGCAACTACTTCTTAAATTGGAAAGTTAATTTGACCTTTCCTTCTTTCTAATATAAGTGTTTAAAACTATAAATTTCCTTCTAAGTACTGCCTTAGCTGCAGCCCACACATTTTGGTATGTTGTGATTTTCATTTTCATTCCGTTCAAGATATTTTCTAATTTCTCTTGTAATTTATTCTTTGGCACATGGGTTATTGAGAAATGTGTTGTTCTTACCTTTCTGTTACTGATTTCTAGGTTAATTCTGCTGTGGTCAGAGAATATCCCTTGTATGATTTCAATTCCCCTTAAATTTAGTGAGACTTTTAAGAAGCAGGGGTACCTTTTCTTTGCTCACTTTCCCCTTCTGCTTGTTGGATACAGATGAAAATAAGGCCTTGGGTGATGATGTAGCTACAAGATGGGAAAAGTCCCAGACTTGAATCACCACACAGAAGAGAGAAGCACACTTACCTGGAACACCCATCCTGGTCTATACATGAGCAAGAAAAAACTTCTGTTGTTTGAACCATTGCAGGTTTGGTTCTGTTTGTTAGAGCAGTTTAGCTTATCCTGATTAAAACGCCACTTCTCTCTTTAAGGCTCCCTTTTCCCCTCCACTACCCTGAAAGTGAGTTTTCATAAAACATGTAATCTCTATTTTAGTTCATACTATGCAAAGCATACCCAGCACATCTATTCAACTATTTTCACGTGTTCTATTAACAGACAAAAACTTCATATGAATATAAAGAAACACATATGAAGTTTATTACATCAACCAAGGTTCTTTTTGTAAAATACATTTTTATTGAAGTATAGCATACATACACAAATGTGCAAAATATCTATCTATATATACATTATATATAATACATATGTCTGCAGAAATTTACAAAGCTGTCTACGTCTGGGGCATTCTCTTCCTTTCCATTCTTTCTTTCTTACTTGCTATTTTTGGAGCCCTAGTAACTGAGGAAGTCAAGAAAACAAGAGATAAAAGGGCACCCAGAATGTGTCACAGAGAGGCGCTTCCAAGAAGGTTGAACTCAAGGCTAGAAAGCCAAAGCTGGTCCTTCATGATCGCTGACATGCAGCTCAATTCTTCTGCCACACTCCTCCAGTGCCACCTTCTCCCATTTTTTAAGGGAAAGAGGATATAATACACGTAGGGAAGAATGTAAAGACAGAAGCTACATCGTCTCCTTTCCCAGAGCAAACGCAAGACTCCAGGGCTGCCGCTAGCCCATATGGCATCTTTGGTAATTTTAAAAAACTCCCCCAAAAGGACTCCTTCCTCAAATCATTTTACTTCCACTTGTCAGATATTTGTTGCAATATAACTACACTAACTTTATTAGTAAGAACACTTTCCTGCCACTTGCTGGAAACTGGTGATAAGTCCCCATTTCCTGTGATGTGAATAGCATCCTTTTGCATGTGGCACTGTTCTGCTCTGTCCAGTCTACATGCTGCACTTGGCCTCAGGCTGTTGGCCAAGTTGTAGTTTTGATATTTTTTTAATGCATTGGGGTTATTTTTTAAAATACTTTTTTATTGAAGAATCACATACATACAGGATAAAAAAAGGGAGATGTACCTAAGAAGAATAACAAAAACAAGAATAAACTATCAGTTTGCACAGGAAGAAATGTAAGAATGTTCAGAATTTCAAAAACACATAAATGATGCAAAAAAACCATAAACATAAACACACACCTGAAATTTGCATGTACCTATAGGAATAGTGTCAAAGTGAAAATTCCAAATAAGTTGAGTTATACACAAGAGATAGGGCCAATAAGAACTTTGCTTCCTATTTTATGCTGATGGAAAAGAAAATGATACTGAAAATCTAAGACTATTTCTGGGTGGCCCACTGTAAGTTATACACAAGTGTGGAGTGGGGTGCCGGCTACAACATCAGAAAGGATGAATGCCATTCCAATTTTTGGAAGAGGTAAAAGATGGTGACAACTTGATACTGATCCCGGAAAGGCCCTAAAATAGATCCTTATTATAATGATAATGTTTTTTAAGCCTTTAGGAAAGAACATAGTTCACTGTGAATCAGCAGATTTGACTTAATTTCATGAATATTTGGGGGCAGTTACTTGACTAACATTTGGGAAACGCAGGACTTCAGCAAGGAATGTAAGATCCTATGATATCCTTACAGATAACCCTGGAGAGAAATGGGCGGAGAGAGGGATCAGTAAATTGCTGAAATTCTTACCTAAGTGTTGACTAATACGGTCAATCTGTACCACAATGAAGTTTCTGAGGCCTTCTACAAGCCGTTGTCCTCAGACTTGTTTCATTCAATATAGAAAGTTTACATATCAAACTTTGGAGTGATCAGAAAGAAAAAGATGGCAAATATATCTTAGATGAATCCAAAAACATCTGAAAAGTTAATGAATCTTACACAAGAAAACTTAATAAGAATATATAAAGGTCCTGCAAAGTAGGTTAAACAAAACACCAACTGCACAAGTGCTGGATGGGGAAAGAATGCTTAACAGCAGAAAAAGCTAACCTCAGAGGACTCAAACAGTATCATGTGGGTGTCAAAAAAAGCTAGTCCAATATCTGGCTGTTAAATAGAAGAAGAGTATTAACTAGAACAAAGGACATGACAGTTTTGACACCTATAAATGTTCAGTTCTGGGTTGTATACTTTAAGAAAGAGAAAACTAGAGCATTTGGAGAAAAGGGTCTTGGATGGTAGACAATTGAAGCCATGATATATGATGAGTGAAATGGCTGGGGATAGGAAAGAGGAGATGCTGGGAGTCATCACAATAGCTGTGGTTAAATGTTTGGCCCCAAGAGTTAGTAAGACAAAGGAAGGGAAGAAACAGAGAACCAACTAGGACGGCAGAGCTGCCCCAAGATGGAAGTAGATTCTGGCCCCTGGAGAGTGAGACTGGAGGTTGCTAGACCACCTGGTATTCAGGTTTACTCCAACTTTGAGATTCCATAAATATAAAGATCTGTCCAGCTATAAAATTTATTACACTATCTTTGAAGAACACACAACTGACAATTCTTCAGAACTACTATGTTGAAACTTAGGAGGATGTAAAACTACAAATCATTCAGAGTTTGCCTTATTGGCCACTCTTTCGTCTCTCAAATGGACAAACATTTGTGTTGTACCCCCCCCACCTCTCCGGATTTTTGATATAATTGAAATGTGTGTGTTGTTTTTTGATGTGAAATCAGTCAAGAAAATGTAGTTTACTTTGGCTTTTTTTTCCCAGTGTTAAAGCAATCAGCACTGATGTGCAAATTTCTGGTGGTGAAAGACATTTCACTAGTATAGTGTAGTACACCATTATACTATAATAGGGGACATTCCATCTGACCTGCCAGACTCATGCATGTCCCACCTTGAAAAAGCCCAAAGCCCTAAAAAAATTCTATATAAAATTGTATATATACGTGTATTTATATGTGTGTGTGTGTGTATATATACGTATACACATACCCAATATAAACATGGGTTATTATAAAGGAATTCCTTCCTTTTCAAAGACAATTTTACACAGCCAGTCTTCCAGGTGCATTTAACTTATGGTTTTATTTGTATAATTTAGGTTTTCCCTAACTACCTAGAAATGTGTGGCATGAACCTAACTCTAACCAAGCCCAATTTTGTCTTAGCTAAAGGTATGTCTCAATGCATTACAAGCCAGCTCCGGGCATAATTACCACATAGCTGAGATCCCCATAAGTCCATTTCAACATTCATTCTCAGAGATTATACAAAACATGAACCCACGCCACACACTAAAGAAACATGCTATTCCATGTAACTACATCATGGAATTATCCAGAGATCAAAAAATGAAAGGAAAGTTTTCCCTAAAGGAAATTACTTACTGTCAAAATTTTTGCTATACTACCTCCTAGAATATTTACATCAATTTTCTTTGGAAAAGCGAGAATTAACCTTGGCATACCTTTGTGCTCAAGGACCAAATATGTGTTCCTTTTTTCTTACCATACTTTCTTGCACCTTTCAATCTCAGAGTGGAAATATAACCTCTCAGAAGGAATGTGCACAGTTACAGCCATTCACTACTCCGAGTATTTAAAAGCAAATTAACAAACGGAATTATAACAACAGGTACAAGAGGGGAGCTACCTAGGTGATGTGACGTTGTCCCAAAGCACTATTTTTTGGCCACTGGGAAACATATCTATGAGAAAACACTTGCAAGAAATTCACTACTTTTTATATTCCTAAACATAGGTCTTTGAAGTCATCTAAATTAAGTGAAGAAGTGTCTAATTTAAGAGCGTTATTCAGATATGTATTCATGTAGAACAAGCCAGTTACAAATCTACTTCTCTATATATTAACTATAAACACCATAGCTCATTTCAGAAGAGATCTGGGCATCATAAAAACCAGAACCACAAGATGCTCTTATACAACATTTGGAAATTCAGTAACTTCTGATTTAAATGGTGCTTTCAGGAGAAGGAAACAATAATGACAGATTAAAGCCTGCCTTTAACCATGAGTCCCTGGAATAAAACCAAAAGTACTGCCAAGAAGCCACAGGTGTTTATTACACGGACAGAGAAAAGTATGACCTTGCAGGGTGCTGTGACAGTTCTTCTCTGCCTCCTTAAATAGATGGGGTAAGATTAAAGGTTAATAGCAGCATGAATACTATAATTACATAATGTTGGGCTCATTTTTCTTTCAGGTTTACGAAAAAACCTTTTTGTCCTTGTACTTTTAGGGGCTTGGAAGGTCTGCCAGCCACTGCCTTTCTTGTTACCAGAGCTCTCACAGGTTTCCAAACGGACGTGCCCAAGACTGCCATCTGGTGGAAATGCTAGAAATTGAAATGATTTTTGTAAGTGATTAAGTCAGTTATCTACTAAAAAGATATGAATTAAAAACATATTAGAGGAAAACAGTTTATTCGTTAACAGCAACAATAAATATAAAATAACAAGGAATAAACTTAAGAAATATGCAGAACATATGGAGAAAACTACAAAATTTTACTGGGGGCATTTAAAAACACGTTTATATAAATAGAAAGATGTAGCATTTTCCTGGAATGGAAACTCATCTCTGCTAAAGAGATCAATGACCCCCAAATTAATCTACACATATAACTCAACATTAACAGGATTTTTATTTGGCAGGGAAATCTTGGCCAAGTTATTCAAAAGTTCATCTGGAAGAATAAATATTCAATTTTTGTTAACACAGACTAATAAGGGAGCACTTTCCCTACCAGATAATAAAATGTATAATAAAACTATGATGATTAAGATGACATACTAATACACAATATAAAGCAATGAAATAGAATGCCCATAAAAATACAAGCATATACACGAATATATCATAAAAGGACATTTTCAAATAAATGAGAAAAGACTGGCTGATGTATTAGCTGGTGTGAGAGATAATGGAAAATATTAGATCTTTGCCCGTAGTAATTCCCCAAATAAGTTCCACTTGTATTATATATTTATAATAAAAAAGGCCCAAGTCATAAAAGAAAATATATGTAAATATTTACTTACTCAGAATGTGAAAAGACTGTCTATGTACACAACTGAAGGTGGAAACTGTTAAAGAAAATGACAAAATTCTAAAACTTTTGAATGTAAAAAACTAAGACACTTCTCAAAACTCAGCAAATTAAGCACCTAAAATCTTTGCAGTTTACTGTATATAAATTTTACTTCAATATTTTTTTAAAAAGTAAAACAAAAAATAAATTCCACTATATTTGACTTAAAACAACAGTATAGGGCCGGCTCCGTGGCTTAGCGGTTAAGTGTGCGCGCTCTGATGCTGGCGGCCCGGGTTCGGATCCCGGGAGCGCCCCGAGGCACCACTTCTCCGTCCAACGTGAGGCCGAGTCCCACGTACAGCAACTAGAAGGATGTGAACCTATGACATACAACTATCTACTGGGGCTTTGGGGGGAAAAACTGAATAAATAAAATCTTAAAAAAAAAAAAAAAAAAAAAAAACAACAGTATATGAAGGGTAAAAGCGAGTGTTTTTGACCAAGAAGAGCCATCCAATACTGTTCAGATCAGAGCATCTCAGCTCTCTCTAGTGCCTCTCCAACCATAGTGAGTAGAAAGTCTTTATTCTGTCTGTAGGAAAAGCTGGCATAGAAACAAAATGTTATTGTGTAAGAAAAAGCACAGAAACAGAGTAGCATGACATAAGATTTGGGGGGAAAAAAACCTATGCAATTGAGCTTGTAGTTTTTCAGGAATTAGGTCATTTCATTATTGTTAGATGTGCTTTGTTCTTAGTCCCATCCCTCAACATCTTTATTTAAACAAACAAATAGCACTGAAAGGCAAGTGGTGAACTGGGGAATTCATGACATGTAACAAAATAATGGTTAATTTCCTAAATATATAAAGAGCTCTCACAAACCAATAAGAAAAATGATAAGTGCGTTAATAGAAAATAAGCAACATACGTGAACAGGCTTTAAGAAAAGACATATAATTTAGCCAAAATATGAGAAAAAAATGTTTAACCTCACTTATAATCAAATAATTGAGAATTAAGAAAATATCATAAATTACAGTATTTTACCCACCAGATTGGCAGTGTGCAACACTGGCGAGAAAGCAGAAAACAAGGGCATTTTTGCATACTGTTGGGATTATAAATTGGCACCCTCTTCTTGGAAGGCAATTCAGGACCACTTCATTTAGTTTCTGTGTTTTATTCTTTAATCCAAAATTTTTATAAAAAATTCAAACATAAGAAAATCACAGAAAAGACATAAGACACCTTTACCTACTACCCAGATATAACAGATGTTAACATTTTGATATCTTTATTTTTTTGTGGTGGGGGAGAAAATAAATATCTCACTTCCCAAAGCTTCTGAAAAAGTAACCACTGTCCTAAATTAACGTTTATTATTTCTATGCATGTTTTATACATACTATGTATCTATAAATTACGTCATATGACATATAAAGTATATGTCATAATTATGTATAATTAAGAAAAAATGCCAACTAAACTATTAAGCAATTCTTTAATAACACAGGATTATTTATACCTTTTGTAATAGGTTTTTTTTTTTTTTTGTGAGGAGATCAGCCCTGTGCTAACATCTGCCAATCCTCCTCTTTTTTCACTGAGGAAGACTGGCCCTGGGCTAACATCCGTGTCCATCCTCCTCCACTTTATATGGGACGCCACCACAGCATGGCCTGACAAGCGGTTCATCAGTGTGCCCCCGGGATCCGAACCGGCGAACCCCGGGCTGTGGCAGCGCAGTGTGCGCACTTAACCCCTTGCGCCACTGGGCTGGCCCCCTGTAATAGGTTTTTAAGATAGACTTTTAAAAAATCTTGTTGTTTCTGTTTTGCTTACGGTAACTTTGCTTTTACGTTAAATCAGTGTAATCATTTTGAAGTCTTTTTTTTTTTTTTGTGAGGAATATCAGCGCTGTGCTAACCAATCCTCCTCCTTTTTTGCTGAGGGAGACCGGCCCTGGGCTACCATCCGTGCCCACCCTCTTCTACTTTATATGGGACGCTGCCACAGCATGGCTTGACAAGCAGTTCATCAGTGCGCACCTGGGATCCGAACCTGTGAACCCTGGGCCACCGAAGCGGAACATGCGCACTTAACCGCTGCACCACTGGGCCGGCCCCCTTTGAAGACATTTTAAACAGCATTTAAACTTAACCCATGTAGTCCCAACAGTGTACAAAACCCAAAGTATGCAATTGAAATATGCATAGCTATGACCACACTGGTGCAACTATGCCATGACAGCTGCCTAGCCAATGGCAACTGTAAGATGCCACTGACCTAAGATGCTTCTCAATTTCAAAGATATTAAAATATGAAAAGTGCATTTTGGAATAAATTTTGGCGATTTAAGCTTCTACAAAATGATATCCTTTTGGACCCTGCTGATTCTCTCAGCATTATGTTTTCAAATTATTTAAAGATGGCTCACTGTCTAAGGAAGCAAAGCCAGGAGCAACTAGTGACTGCTGGAGCACAGGACTTTCTTCTCAGTCCAGCCTCTCCTCCATCTCACTAAGTGCCCCACATAAAAATTGTGTTTATGCTAAAGGGTACTGGTAGGTAGCGTTATTCCTCTGTGGTAACATCTGCCTTAAATCAGGAAGAGTCTAGAGACAGTCACTTCAAAGGCCCAGGAATTTACATACTTATCATCTGGGACTAGGGTGATGCAAGTGAGGCACACTTGCCTTGGTGACAAAATTTAAGGGGTTTCAAAAAATTCAGTCATCAGGATAAACACTTTAATGCAACATTTAAAAGAATCAAAACTAACGCAAAAACCATGATGAACAAAATATCAAAATTTTAAATAAAGACAGAATCATGATTATTGAATTTTCCTTTTGCCTCAGGCTCCAACAAAATGTGGCAGGGCACTGTTACTGGTCCCACCTTACAGGGGAAGGAGAGCAGTCAGCGTGATCAACGGGGTACCTCACTACAGTTTAAAATGTAAATGTACAAGAGGAACACACAAGGTAATTTTCATAGGTAGGGTGAACAATTTTCAATATTAGACCCCAAAATGGATGCAGGCTGCTAAGAATTAGACAATGTGGGTTATTAATTGTATTTTTATTAAAAGGAACTAGGTTTATATAAGATGAAGACAATGCACGCCTGCCAGGTATCAGCATTTATGCGGCTCCAGTAATTAAAATGGTGTGATAGTTGCATAGGATCAGACAATAGAACTGAATTTAGAAACTAGAAATGGGTCATATATACAGAGGAAATTGGTATTTGACAGGATTAGCATGGTACTGACACAATTAGCTAGCTGTATGGAAAAAAATTAGATTCCTTATTTCATACTATATATAACACTCAATTCAAGATGGATTAAAACCCTAAATATGTGTGCTTGGGAGAAGGGAAGAAGCCTTTAAAACCACTGAAAGAAAGCAAAGAATATATGAACTTGAGATGGTGATGATTTCTTAAACAAGACAATAGCACAAACCATAAAGAAAAAGATTTATAAATAACAAAACACTCCATACACAGAGTAAAAAAAAAAAAAAAAAAAGACCAGGTTATAACAAAGGATTAGTATCTAGACTATATAAAAAATTACGAATAGGGCCGGCCCTGTGGCTTGGTGGTTAAGTGCGCGCGCTGCGATGCTGGTGGCCCCGGTTCGGATCCCGGGTGCGCATCGAGGCACCGCTTCTCCGTTCATCCTGAGGCCGAGTCCCACATACAGCAACTAGAAGGATGTGCAGCTACGACATACAACTATCCACTGGGGCTTTGGGGGGAAAAAAAATAAAATAAATAAAATCTTTAAAAAAAAAAAATTACGAATAAATGAGAAAAAGACAAACCCAAAAGGAAAATGGGCAAGGGAATATGAGCATTCAATTCAGAGAAGAGGAAACTCAAACGGCCAACACATATAGGAAAAGATGGTCATCTCACATGTAATCAGAAATGCAAATTAAATGAGATGCTATTTCACATTTATCTGACTGCTAAATTTAAAGTCTGACAATATCAAGGTTATTCAGGATGGGGAGGGACAAAGGAACATGAATTTTTGTAGTTTTAGTGCAAGTGTAACTCAGTACACCTTTAGTATAACGCATTTACAGTATTAACTTGGAGATATGTGTACCCTATAACCCAGCAATTTTATTTCTAGGCAAATGCTAGAGAAACAGTACACGTGCTTAAGGGACACACGCCTGGATGCCCATTTCATCAGTTTTTTAATAGTAAAAAGTTGCAAATAATCTAAATATCACTTAATAGGGAAATGGATACATACAGTATGGTGTAGTCACACAAAGGAATACTATGCCAGTTTATTTATTTGGTTCAACCATTAGCTTGTTTTATAGGATGTATTACTTCTACATCCTAACCATTAGGATAACATTCTTTCCTCCCCACAATACCCCCTGCAAAATCAAAAATAACCAAACATGGCAGGGGGATGTGTGGGGGAGGGATAATGAGGTGACTCACCTCTTATGGTAGGTGATATGTGACTCTTGTTCCAAGCCCACTTCCCCTTCCCCACCTTCTAAGTATAACTAAATCACAATACTTGGGAAGATCACTAAATCAAAACCTGTAAATATGGTGCATAACTCAGCCAAACACTGTTAACTTATTGAGTTTCCCTTCTTGTAAAAAAGTTTCTAGTTTCATTTGCCTAGTCACATATATACTCTGAGCCTAGTGATTTTCAAACTTTTACAAAGTCAAAAAATCTTTATTCAAATGAAATCTTAGATGGAATCCCAACAAGTAACAGAAAAAAGCAGAACTGCTCTGGAGGTTGACAGTTGGTACCCTGGTAACCTCCTCTGGTAATTATAACATTTTAGAGAGTTTTAACTACATGAGAATTCTTAAGACTATTAGTTTGTTTTCGAGTATACGTAATTTTATTTATTTTTATTTTTTTGAGGAAGATTGGCCGTGAGCTAACATCTGTTGCCAATCTTCCTCTTTTTCTTTTTTCTCCCCAGAGCCCCAGAACATAGTTGCATATCCTAGTTGCAGGTCCTTCTAGTTCCTCTATGTGGGACGCCACCGAAGCAAAATGCTCAAACTTAACTGCTACACTACTGGGCCGGCCCCTACATAATTTTAAAATGTGAAGTCTTCATGAAAAGCTTTGCAGGTTCCTAAAGAACCTATAACAATTAAATTCAGTAACTTTCAATTCAGGAGTATGCTTCAATAGCATCAAAGTGCTATAATAATTATAACCAGTCTTACCTAAGATCAATTTTCTTTTTGTGAGGAAGATTAGATAATGTGGGATTATATAATCCCACATATAAAACAGATTATCTTCCTGTTTTATATGTGGGAAACCACCACACATAGCTTGATAAGCAGTGCCTATGTCTGCACCCAGGATTCGAACCTGCGAACCCTGAGCCGCTGAAGTGCAGTGCGCGAACTTAACCACTACGCCACCAGGCCAGCCCCCTAAGATCAATTTTAATAGCAAATATTAAATATAAATATTTAAAATAAGCTTTATACTGTATGAACTTATAAAAAGCATATTCATAGGCAAAATCTCATGAAAATAAGCTTCATGTCTTCAAGAGTTAGGAAAAAAACCCAAACCTTTGACTCTACCCCTATATAAAAGTTACGGTTCTTTATTGCCCCACTAGAGTTGTGGATTCTAAGAGATGGAAGAAATAATAACTAACCTCCTAAAACCAAGATTTTGGACCCCTCACTCCTGAATTAGAAAAGCATGGCTACCGGCCACATGTGAGTGGGAAACAATGTACATAGCTAATAGAAGTGTTTGCCAGGTAGAATAAAACTGAAACAGAAAATAAGGGAGAGAAGACACCTTAGCCAGGAAAGCTAACAAGTGAGAATTGGTGGTGATGCTACCTGAGAAGCAACTTATTCTGTATCAGTAGCTACAGTCTTACTTCTAGACCACAACATAACATACGTAAATCACCAAGACAATGGGCAAAAATAAACACTTGCTTATAGCACTTTCATTAAGGCTCACAGAATAATTCCCCAAGTCGAACAGAAAAAAATCTTAAAGCAATTGAGCATAAAAAATGACAATGCAAATTGTTGTAATGCCCACTAAGAATTTATCTGCAAAAGCAAGTAACTCTCAGAATTACCTTGAAATGAAATCGTTAACTTAAATTCTGGTCTTCACAATTACTATATTAGCATTTGACTGTCTTACAAATACAATGCATTTTCTGCACATTGTATGTTCCATTGTTTAATATGGGAAAAAAAATCACAATACGCTATTTTTCACTAAATACTATTTAGCTACCCAAAACATGTTCTAAGATCTTTATCAAATGCTTTCCCTTACTAAACCAGATTAATTTCAAAAGTTGGAAATGTGAATTTGACATGACATTTAAAAATGCAATCTGAATTCAAGATGAATAAAATTTGGCTAGCAAAAGAAATTTAATGGACACCTTCAGGTTAATTTCAATGACTGGGGCCGAATAAAAACTCAGTTTAACTCAAGCCACATATATTGACGGTCTGCTTCAATTGTGCACTATGCAAGGTTTTAAAAAACACACAATTTGTTTTCTGCGTGACTAATTTGTTGTTTGGAAACAAAAACTTGGTTTATAATGTCAGAATACTTATTTACGCATGGTCTCATGCCATCAAATATTTCAGGTAGCTGTTTGGAATATAAACTAGAGAGGCTCTTTCTAATTTCTGGCTCAAATGTTGGGCTAATATTATTACAGAAACATTTCGCCCCGACTGATACTACTTCCCTTGTTACTACAAGCCATTTTGAAGCCTGGCTAGAAAAGAAGGACCTCAAGGGGCCTGGCAGCACCATCATTTTCATATAGGAAGACCAATTCATTATAACTTTTATCAATGACAGTGCAACTCCCCAAGTATTACTGCATTTAGCAACGAAGAAATGACTCTTGGTCTTAAGCTGTACTCAGGTTAATAAACTAATGGTGCAGAAGCTGGAAAGCATTTGTTGCTTAGATTGTTTCTTCTTCAAAATGAGATCTTTAAAAATAAATCTCAGAAAATATGCAACTTAATGTTTCTCTATCTGCTACATTAATAAAGGAGCCCAAATAAACTAAGCTTTTAGATAGGTATGTTAATGTTTTGTATACTGGCAACCTTCATCTTACATGTTTTTAATTTTGCTATGGTTTCTTATGAGGACTCAAGTGTCTAGTTAGGTGGTTGGAGAGTGCCTGATAGCACTGTGAAAAGACATCAAAACTCATCTGAATCCCGCACATCTGAAAATAAAGCTGACTTAAGAAAGGACTTAAGGAGAAATCAGTTGCTGTCACTTTTGGCTATCCAAACACATTTAAACCCCCAAACTCAAGTAATCTTAAGTAAATATTATAATTAACAAGCCTCATAATTGGGCAAGAAACATGTGACAGAAATTATGAGTGCCTTTTATTTTTTCTAACACCTCCATGGTAACTTCCCCCAAGCCTGTTCAATGTTCAGAAAATTGAAAAACCTAACAAAAAAACTTCAGCATAAAGCCCTGATCCAGTTAATTGTCATTAAAAAAGAAAAGTCCTGTCTATCTGACCAACCTGATGTGATATCTCAGTTGTGGTAAAATTATTTTACTTAAAATATGAATTTAAAAATTCAGTGTAGAAGTGTGAGACCTTTTCAAAGAAATAACATAAATCTACAGTAATTGAGGACATCTTAAAAAATTAAAATGATCTGAATATATGCCATATGAAAATCAAACTCTATTGTTATGTTTAACCTTAAATCATGAGTTTCCCAAGCTGAAACCCATCACAGAAATATTCTGGGAGAAAAAAGTACAATATTAAAGATTCCACCTTGTTCCTCTTGCTTTCTAAGTTTCAGTAACAGTGACCATGTAGCCACCACCTCTCCCCTCAAGTAAATTTTATGTCAGATGTGTATGTGTTCAGATCCATTAACTATTATACTGTGATATTTGGAATAAATGCACACTATGAAGCTGTCCAAAAGGACAGGGGCAGCAATTCTGAAAGTCTGGGGGTCCCAGAAAGCCTTTCAAGGAGGCCCACGAAATGAAAACTATTTTCTTTTTTTTTTAATTATTTTTTATTTATTTATTTTTTTCCCCCCAGAGCCCCAGTAGATAGTTGTATGTCATAGTTGCACATCCTTCTAGTTGCTGTATGTGGGACGCGGCCTCAGCATGGCCGGCGAAGCGGTGCGTCGGTGCGCGCCCGGGATCCAAACCCGGGCCGCCAGTAGCGGAGCGCACGCACTTAACCGCTAAGCCACGGGGCCGGCCTGAAAACTATTTTCTTAACATTACTAATAGTTAAGTCTTTTTCAACGTATTGACATTTGCACTGGTTGTGCAAAAGAAAATGTGAATAAAACTGCAGGCACCTTAGCATGAATCAAGACAGTAGCGCCAAACTAAATTAAAAAAACAAGGAAAAAAAAGCCAGTTTCAGTTAACAACGTCCTTCATTAGGCAATAAAAAATTAATTTTATTACACCTCTATCCTCGAGTACACATCTTTTTGATATCCTATATGGTGAAATGGGAAGTACTGGTTCCATAGCACGTGAAGTGTTATGGCTGTCTCTTATGCTATTATTTGAGATGTGCCACTCAATGAACTAGCCACTTTTCATGCAACACCATTTTTACTTGAAAGAATGACTGACAGACTATGGTTATTCAGCAGACATTTTCTCTGAAATAAATGAAGTAACCCTGTCACTTAAGGAAAACAACTGACAATATTTGTTGCCAATGGTAAAATTTCACCTTTCAAGTGAAAATTACAATTTTGAAAAATGTGTATCCATCACGGTCAGCTTGACAGCTTCCCAATACTTAAGACTTTTCTGATGAGATCAGCTATATCAAAAAAATTTTTAAACATTGCATAATAACATAACTATATTCTAAAGAATTATATAATTCAGTGAGCCAGTATTTTCCAAATGACCAATGCATGATGTTACAAAATCATGCAAAAGTAGATCCATTCAAACTGCAAGGTAGATCAAATGGATTGTAATGTAACAGACTGCAAAGTTGATTGATAAAAGTTTCAGATTCCACACTAAATAACCTTCAAGAAACTACCAGTTCTGAAGTTCTGATAATGTATCAAAGAGCTATATCCACAATTATCTGAAGCTTTTAAAATATTCTTTTCCAAATACATATCTGTGTGAGGCCAGATTTCTTCGTACACGTCCAAGTGCCACACTGCAACAAGATCAAATGCAGAAGCAGATACAAGAATCCAGCCCAACGTTAAAGGATTTACAAAAATGAAAACCAGTGCTACCTGTCACATAAAATTTTTTAGATTTGGAAAATAATTATTTTTCATAAAACAATGCTATTTATGTTAACAGGTAATGGTTTTATTCTTTTAATGAATTAGTATGTAAAATTTCTTGGTTTTAATTTCTAATACAATAAATATCAATAGATATAATCCACGAAAGCAAAAGTTCTTTGGGATCTTCAATTTTTAAGAATATAAATGGATGCCGATACCAAATTATTTGAGAACAGCTGGACTAGGGAATTCAGATTAGTAAACTTTGAATATAGGTTTTTCTTTTGCTAACTCACACATTATTTGTATTTCAAAGATGGCTAAACCTCTTGAAAAAGACTTTTTAAAGTAGTATAAAAAATGTTTTTGGAGTGCAGAAGGGGTTAATTAGTATTGTCTTGTACAGTTTGGCTAATTCCTCCTTGGAATTATAATTCATCTGCATGGTTCTGTATGATAAATAAATATTCTAACTAAATAAAATGTTTAAAATAACATTCAAAACTGGACTTTTATTTGTAAAAATCATACCAAATAGTAATATGTCACACTGTTTTTATCAATTCTTTATTTAGGTAACAAGTTGGTTATGTTCACTGCATTGTATGAAACATCACAACATCATACTGGAAAGGTACTGTCAGTACAGGGTTGGATCAGAGTGGACAGTTTGAACAATAAACCATTTTGCATTCTTCATTCCCTATCTTTTAACAACCCTCAAACCCAGTAAAGGGACAAATAGCTTTTAACATCATCATGTAAAGCACTTTAACTTACAAGGCTAAAATCTAAAGAATAAATAAAATATATTGTGGCAATAATTCCTTTTAGACCGAAAATCAGGTGCACAATAAATCAAATGATCAGAAAGCTGTCTGTATCCAAATGTGTGGCTCTCCAGAAACAGCTTCAGGAAAATGTTACAGAAAATACCATGAATTCCATTTCACACAGGACCAGATGATGACTCATTTTAACTACACACAAGGGCAATTACATCCTGCTGAAACACAATTTAAAGGCATAGGAAAATGTTTACAAAGCATCCACAACATGTAAACCATGTACAAATGGATACATTCATTGCCTTCTCCTACCCCATAGCTTCCTTTAGATAAATATTTTACTCTTCATGTTCAGCATTAATCAGATACATGCAAAACTCAAAAGAACTCAAGAACTCAAGGTTATTGTAAAAATAGAATTAAACTAATAATCTTCAAGTACCTTATGTGACAGCCACTCTGTACCGTGCCCAATGTTATAAAATGAAAGGTTACTGAACCCATGAAAATATCTCTGTAATATTTCCTTAGATCTAAAATAGATAATTTTTAACATATTTATAGTCATTTCAATGTGATATTCTGAGCTTTTTAAAATAACATAAACAATTAAAAATTTTACCAAATTACACAAAACTTGTTGTATCTTAAAAGCTGAAAAATTAAAACTATAGAAACCCACATGTAAAAGAAAAATCACAATTTACATTATAAAGGCAAGTCTCATCATTTAAAAAAATTTGCAGCAGTGAGATGTCAAAGCAAATTATAAATAGCCATAAATTAATCCATTTGGTTTCAAAAGATTTTCTAGTGTGAGTTGACGGATGTAGTAGATACATGCATAAAATCTGTAAGGGTTTATAATATAATTGCCAAATACACTTTATCTTGAAGCAGGCAACATTACAATTTGGACATTATTGGAGAACCCAGTTTGGTAATACAGGTAAAATGGGAAAAAAATTAAATAACAATTAATAATAAATATATATCCTATAGTAAATTGCTCAAATGAAATTTCAAGCCATAGAGCTGCAAAAGGCTTCCAACTTGGTGAACTGAAAAAAGGAACATCTCATACAATTCTTTACTCTTACATGCTTATATGTTGTGTGTCTTGTTCAAAAAACAAAACAAAACAAAACAAAAAACCCATAATGTATCTTCAGAGTACAGCTAACTATATTCCCAGGCACCTCAGGCACATTTGTTATTTGTGGTGAAATAACTCCATCGGTTTCTAGGGCCAAAAGTTCAATAGAGATGTAACCAGTATGCCTGAGGTTGGCGAAAAATACTGTAGTACAGGCAATGCTACAAGTGGCAATTATCAGAAAACACAAATATGAACAAATGATGGGAAATGCTAATGATTTTCTGCTCATATCACAAAACGTTGGGAATCCACAAGAATATTTTTCCCTTGTATTGAAGAAAATTGTGATTAAAAGTTTTTTCCCCCAATTTTCAGAATCAAAAGCATTTTAGAAGGTTTATAAGGCTACCATGGGTCTTCTAGATCTCCAGCACCCTACAGGAAGAGAAAAGGAAGAATATAATTATTATTTACCTACACCACTTCCGGGTTGGATTGAATTTCAAAAGAAAACAAAATTAAATGAACAAATTACCTTCCTTTCTTTGTCTGAAAAGGTACTTTTATAGAGAAGTGTGTGTATTGTATACTGTGTGTACACACATGGATCTATCTATAATATAGATAGATAACTGGTTGGGTTTTTTTTTCTCCCCTCTCCACCAAATGCCTTCCTCTTTCTCAAACCACTTAAAAATATTCTGGCATTGGAAAAATAGATCAAAACATCAGCTACATCCGAAGATTCCAAAGTTTGAACTTACAGTACCTTAAGTAACTTTATATATATGATAAAGGTAAACATGAAGAAGAAAAGTTAATGTTCTATATTCACAAAATAATTGTTTTAAAAAATATTTTCCCATTTGACTAATAGTCATCTGCATTTAAAAACTCCATTTTAACAAAAACAAAACTCACATCTGCCACTATTTAAAACATCCTATAATTCTTGCATTTATTAATATCTGATGAATACTTATGGTAAAGTTGACAGTCTTGCAATCTTTAATATGCTTATCATGGCAATTCAGACATGTCTACCTGTGTCCAATATTTTGTATCACAAAAAGGGGAGAAGAAATAGACTTACTCTGAGTAAGCAAGACTTCTCAAAAATTTTTCCTTTTAGTTAATAAAAAAAGCCAACCCAAAAGTTTTCTAAATTTTATATAAATACAAATGAATTTCTAATGGGTATGTTTCCAAAATACCAAACCTGATAGTTTAAAAAAAATTAACTTAAAAATAAGTACAACATGCATAGATTATTCCACATCACATGCTTTATTTGGACTTAAACACTTATAATTTCATTCTAAACACTTGGTTGACATACATTTTGATGTATGTAGTTAGGCTATACAGAAGATACAAACCAAAGCTGTATGAATAGTACATAGGTTTTTCAAAAATTATGTTTCATAAAGAATACAGAGAAAGGAAAAATAACCACACATCCAATATCTCAGAACTTTCTAAAAATAAAGCTACAGAGATGTAAAATATAAACAAGTCAAAGAACACACAAATTATCATCCTTGAAAAAAATACAGGCCAGCATCTGCCATTCTTTGAAGAACTAAAGAAGACACAAATTTATTACAAAACTAACTATGAGTGTGCTAATATGTAAAATAATGTGAAGCAGTATAATTCTACATTAACAAGTTTTTCCACAATATAATATAATTTCACTAATCAATAATCTCTAATCCTATCTAGTATGAATTTACTGACTTTAATAACTAGTAGCCTCATTTCTGGCATACAATATGAAATGACATAATTTTATTAAATTCAAAGTACTATAAATAATCAATTTTAAGCTATCTGATAAAGGTGTATGCAAAGGCCTTCTTAAAAAACAAGGCTATATGAATATAGTAAAACTAGTTTACCAAGATTCAAATAACAAAACGGTTATATAAATGCATACATTATACTTCCTAAGTAAAAACCATCAAATCAAAGATCACAAAAATATCACCACAAAGTCAAGTCATATCTTTTCACCACTCATCTTTGTCCCTGCATCTTCATTAGAGCTGTCTAATTCAGCAAGATCACTTTTTGATTCAGTATGGCTTTCCTGCATTGTCACTGGGTTTCCAGCATCACTGTTCGAAGAAGTAGCTGTGGCAGCTGGTTCAGCAGGGCTTTCTTCTCCCTCTACTTTAGCTAGCCTGTAACTAGTCAGCATCTCCTCCAGAAGTTGTCGGTAGTTTCCCCTATGATTAATTCTCATTTGCCTGAGAGCTTCCACCAATTTCCCCTGTGATCCACTTTCCTCTGCTTCATCGGAGGCCTTTTTTTAAGATTCAAGACCCCAGTGTCAGTAGACAAACTAGGATATCACACGTATTTCAAAACATATCACAGCAAAACACTCATTTCTCTACCATGAGGAATATAGTCTAAGCATGAGAACATTTCATTAATAAGTATCAAGTCTTACTTGTGTCAATTAATAAAAACTTCCAATTGAAATATCTCGTTATTTTTAGCAAATTACCATTAACTAGTTTACGTCTTATTTCACATTGTCACTTGAAGTTTAATCTGAAATTTACTCTGCTATTAGAATTCAACAGCAACACAAGCATTTCCTAAAGCTAACTTATAAAAACAATAATTGGTTATAATGATTTAGTACAAAAGAAAATTAGTTTTTAAAGCAATAGGAAAGAACAGAAAAGCAGGCCATCACATCATTAGTTTCTTCATCATTTCTCCTGAATGATAGGTAGGAGAGGAGATACAAAATATAAAACTATATAAATTTAAACTGGATTTTGGGGGAAATTTTAAAGCTTTCATGGATAGAAATTTCTTTTACTTTTTGTCTTTATTTTAATTAAAATATCTCTAGATAAAAACAAATTATTTTAAACATTATAATAAGATATGAATAGTAAACTACTCAATCCTTTGATATTTTATTAAATTTTGAAAAACCTGCAAGTTTCTATAATAGTAGCTACTTAACACTGTTAGCAGAACAAGGTCTAACATCCAAGCTGACCACAGTCACGTTGACAGACCAAAAGCAAGACAACCTCACATTATGTGCCTCCTGATGTGATGCCTTAGGGAGGAGTGAGCCGTGTCCTGTGTTCTTGCCAAAAATGTTTAATATAAATCTAATAAGCTAATTCCCAATTTACAGGAAAACAGGGAATAGAGAAGCAAGTTAAAGGACACCACGAGGAAATAATCATAGGATCCAGATTGTAGGATACGCCATAAAAAGCTGGCTCAGACTCTTCATATTCAGTGTCAAGGGGGGAAAAACAGCAGAGGCTTGATTAAAGAGTTGCTTAATTTGCCTGATGGGTAACCTGAGTAGATCACAGTTCAAAATAACAATTATAATAGTTATTCTAGGGACAACTGGGAAAATTTGGACTCCATATTAGATAATATTATTAAATTTATTATTAATTTTCTTAAGTATGATAACAGTATTATGGTTATGTAGAAAAATGTCCTCATTCTTAAGAGCCACATGCCAAAAGATTTAGAGGTAAAATATGATGTCTGCAATTCGCTGTCAAAGGTTCAGTCAAGAAAAAGAAAAAAAAAAAGTGTATATACATATACACATATAAAGAGAGATAAAGCAAATATGGTAAAATGTTAACAATTGTTGAATCTAAGTAGAAGGTATAGAGGTGTTTACTAAGATCATTTCAACTTTTCTATATGTTTTGAAGTTTTCATCATAAAGTGTTGGGAAAAGAAAATACAAAAAAAGTTACTAACATAGATGATGTGACACAAACTCTTAACCATCTTGGGAGACTGTTACTCTACAATTCTGCAACAAAGATAACACTAATATAATCACAAAATAAACAGCAATATTTATTAGAAAAATGAGAACACTTGAATGCTTTAAAAAAGAAAAGTGCCTTCATGGCAAAAAGTAAGAGATAATACTGTGTATAGCATATATTTTATGTGTATGTGTTACATGTCTGTGTACCTGCTCATTTTAGGATATTATATGTAAAATGCCTAGAAGGAAAGGAAATACAGCAATATATTAATAGTGATAATGTGTAGTGAAGTTACAGATGCTTTATTTTCTTTGAATTCTCCTATTTTCTACAAATAAGCATATTAATTGTCAAATAACTTTTTTTTTAATTCACAAAATTTATTGTGTGCAGAGAACATGATAAAATGTGCTCTATGTTAAGATTTTTCTTAGTTTTTTTCCTCCTTTCCTTTCCTTCTGTACTAAATAAACATGTTTCCCTAAATAAGGATTCTCATTTGAATCAATTCAGGAAAGGTTAAGAGGGAACAATAAGGTAAGTGCTTGCTCATCACAAACCTTATCAGTCTTTGTAATCAAGTCTTCCAAAAGGAAATTTCTACTTGATAGTGTATCGCAAAGAGCTTTTAATGGAGGGCATAAGACTCTACTCCTCCCCAAAAAACCCAAACCCAACAACTCCCTTTTTATTAAAAAAAACAAAACAAAAAACCAAACTTCTAGGACATTGAAACAAAATCTGTTTCAAGTGGGCAGGTGACTTACACAGAGAGAGAAGTGATTATCAACCCTGATTTCACATCAGAATCACCCATGGAGCTTTTAAAATTATATAGATGCCAAAGTTCCATCCCAAGATAGACAGATTCAGTGGGTCAAGATTATTTTTTGAAAGCCTGACAGGTGATTCTGAAATACAGCCAAGTTTGGGAACCACTGATATGGACTAACCAACATAACTCGACTTAACTTGAACTTGTTGATAAGTTGGATTGAAGGTTGTTACATTGGTTGTATTTGAGTCAATTTTGGTGGGTCCAACAGATAAAGCACCTCTCACTCTCCATCTGACACCTTAATTGTTACAGTAATCATCTATGTTTCTGGGAACTGCTGTAGTAGTGGCAGGTGGGGAGAAGTAGTTAGCTGCTTTTTAAAAAACATACCAAAACCAAACCTGTAAATCAAGTAAGGATTTACAATGGCTGGCATCATAGAGACATTGAACTGAAAAGAACTTGAACTAATGACCACATTTAAAAGTCATTTTATCTTATATCAAATTACATTTTCCCATTGTGCTGGACAGACAATGGATGGGCGAAACCTCTTCCAGAGCCACTTCATTTGATTCTTTACAATACTGTTACACAACTTTCTCACGAATTTTCACTAATATCAGAAAAAGAACCTATTGTTTAGCTGCACTTTCTTTACCTGAACTCATACATATAGTACATCATGTTTATACATCTATTATAGCAATTAATTCTACCTTGCAACTGTTCACAAGTCTCTTCAATTACACTGTAAACTCTTTGAGGTAAACATAATTTCCTATTCCTTTCTGAATCTGCCTACCACCTAGGGAAGGAAAATTAATGTTTGTGCTGAGAATTTTAATACATAATCTCATTTAATCCTATCAGGTACCCTATGTAATAGGTATTGCAACCTTAATTTTTATAAGTGAAGAAACTAAGGGTCAGAGAGATTTCAGTTATTTGTCAAGGTGATAATGCTAGTAAAAGTGACAGCGCTCAGATTTGTGTACAGGTGTAATTAATAACCATGTCCCTTTGAATGTTCTTTTGAATACATTATGGTAAATAACAGTTTTTGCATAGATAAGTGCCCCATATAAACAGACACTTACTAAAGAAATATTGGTTAAAACTGTTATAAAACCTGATCACAAATTATTTCATATTGAAATCTATAATGTATTTCCTTGATACAGAAAGATTAATGAAATTATAGGACAAAAAAATCACATTATTGGGATGATTAAAATTATTCTGCAAATAAATTTAAGACAATTACAGAGATGAGAATTTAGGACTTATCCCTCAGTTTTTGTTTTTTTTTTTTTTTTTAAATAGAATATTCTTTATTTTGTATTTGTTCGATGCTTCCTTTGTTTAAATTTTATTTATTTTATTTTATTTATTTTATTTTTTGCCCCCAAAGCCCCAGTAGATAGTTGTATGTCATAGCTGCACACCCTTCTAGTTGCTGTATGTGGGACTCGGCCCCAGGATGGACAGAGAAGTGGTGCCTCAATGCACACCCGGGATCCGAACCCGGGCTGCCAGCATCGCAGCGCGCGCACTTAACCACCAAGCCACAGGGCCGGCCCTCAGTTTTTGTTTTTAAGGCTGACTGTCATCTAGACTAACACAGCTTAAGAATCAAATCTCTCATCATGAAAATACTGCCTTATACCAAATATGACATAGGAATACAGATAAATCAAGCAGACAGCCAACAGAAGGGGGAAAAAATATAAGCACATTTAAAAAATAAAATTTAACTAGCTAGCATTTATTTGCAGCAATTTTTTAAAAAGGCAGTTGTCATAAGCAAAATTCTTCAAATGACTAGCTTGTTAAAACAGTGGAGAAAAAGAAAAGAATGCTAGTATAAATATTTACTGTGTTTTTTGTGGAGTCCTATGCCCTGCCTGTCAGCTAAAAATAATTTCTAGAATTAAAAATTCTCAAATTTGACTTCATGAGATACAATTAACAATAACTAATGGAGAATCTAATAAATTAGATGTTATTTGAAAGGATCATGTAAAATTTAATGAATTTGAAATAATTTCAGTCATTTAAATGATCAAGACCACATAGCTAAAAGAAGTGGTATGTCAAATTGTACCTTAAAAAACAGTGACTCAAGTTACTGCATTTTCAAACAGTGTAGGTCTTCTCCATAAAAATGCTTTGACAAGTGAAAAAGTAAACAAGAAACAATTTATAAAAAACTAGTATTCATATAGTCCTAAAACTGATATAAAAATGTAAAGGCAGCTATGTTTATTGCAATTAATCTACTGAAATAAAATAATAGAGGAGATTGTATATAAAATTTAATGTGAAAACAGAATATGGAGATTCTTTTGGGTTTTTGTCCTGTTTTTCCTCTCCTTCTCAAAAATCCAACCACCTTAAAAAGTGTTTGGATTAGGATAAATAAAATGTGTATTTAAATGAAAAATAACTGATAAGAAACTGGGCTTACTGCTTAGTTTCAACAACTTTAGACAAACAATCCATCTTAAGACAAACCTGAGATTCACAAAAAATGGGAAATGATTTTTCTTGGATGGTAAACAGATGTGAGGGTACAGACACATATGTTATCTCTAAATATCTTCGGCAGCGTGGAAAGGTGTAAAGAGAATAGTTTTTGAAGTCACTCTGACTCATTCAAATTTAGGCTGCACAATATATTTAGCTTTTCGACCTAAGCAAGCTACTTCATCTCACTGACTCTTGTCTGTAGAAGAAGAGTGTGGAGGAGATTACCTATGATTTTATATATATATATGGCTTGGCACAAGTGGAGGTGGGTAAATATAAGTTTCCCCTTTATCCTTGGAAAACCATCAACTTATATAGGTACTTGATCAGTGGTATACTAATTCAAAAGCGTTGTAAGTCTTCTTTAAGGGAAGAACTTAACATTTTTGCATGGAAAATATAAAGCTCTAAAAATATACTTTCATACCAATCAGCAACCTCAAATTATTTCTTTAAATATATGACTTAAGGATAGTCTTAGCAAACTATTAGAAATGAACAAATAGGAATATTTCTTATTTAGCAAGTGTTTTTTCAGCTCTCACCATATGTCAGGCACTACTGTAGGTGCTGGGACTATAGCCATAAATAAATCAGATGAAGTCCCAGATCTCACAGAATTTATATTCTAGTTATAAAACACAAACTAGCATTTTAGAAGAAGGAAAGGGAGGTGATCTCAGAGCCCTGCCTGATATAAGAACAACTTAGAGCAAAATGTATTTTTACTTTTTCTGGTCCTCTAGGCAATTATTCTTTTGGGGTCACAGACTCCTTTGAGGAACTGATGAACATCACATACATACTTATCATTAAAGAAAGTCTATGTACACACACAAATATATTTGCAAAAACGTTTTGGGGATTCACGAACCCCTTGACCAAGAATTTCTGCTAGATTCTTTTCCACAGATTTTGATTTCAAAAGTTGGGAAAATATGAATATTGCTTCCATTAAGAAGACTGAACATAGTCTAAAAAACAGATTTAGTAAACAATTTAAGATTTCCCTAAAGGTGAACTTTCTAAATATATTTTAAATCATTTAATTTCTGACTTATATTCAACTCAGCTTTTTGAAATACATTTACTAACCAAAAGATTTTTTTCAAGAAAAATGAATAAATCCCTATTTCTAATGGTACTACTTATAGGAATTTACAGCAGAACAATTCTGTCTCTGATATAGAGTAGATGTTTTAGGAATCTAAATAAATCTCTGATTGACTGACGAGGACTCTCTCTTTTTTTTGGTGAAGAAGATTGGCCCTGAGCTAACATCTGTTGCCAATCTTTCCTCTTTTTGCTTGAGGAAGATTGTCCCTGAGCTAACAACCGTGCCAATCTTCCTCTATTTTGTATATGGGACGCCACCACAGCACAGCTTGATGAGCGGTAGCACTCCCTTTTTAAAAAATATCTGAATAATGATTTTTATTATTAAAAATAATTAATTTTTATAATACCTCCAACCGTCTCCTCTTCTGTATTTCTACCACACTTTCGTCTTTCCCATTCTGCAAGTTAAGTATCAGCTTCTGCCACTGTACTTCCTGGCAACATCTTCCACGTGGCACAGATCTAACTAAGTCGAGAAGCATTTATGGAGCATGGCTGTGCCTAACTTGCTGCTATAGTAGGTCAAGTTAAGAGCTAAGAATTTAATTAAACATCTACAATTTCTTCATTTTCTCTGCTTCTTTTGTATTTTTTAGGACATTTCTGCTACTTGTGATGATGGTTCAACATTTTTCTAAGGTCGTGATTATTCTGAAAGGTAAAATGTTTTCCAAAATAGGATTCTAGGCTGCAAAAGTTAGTTTTTCGTGTGTGTGTGAGAGGAAGATCTGCCCTGAGCTAACATCTGCCAATCCTCCTCTTTTTTGTTGAGGAAAACTGGCCCTGGGCTAACATCCATGCCCATCTTCCTCCACTTTATATGGGACACCGCCACAGCATGGCTCGCCAAGCAGTGCGTCGGTGTGCACCCGGGATCCGAACCAGCGAACCCCGGGCCGCAGCAACGGAGGGTGCACACTTAACCGCTTGTGCAACCGGACTGGCCCCAAAAGTTAGTGTTTATAGTAAAAAAGAAGCTTCTCTAATCCATCTATCTATCTACTGAGTATACACTTGGTCATCTATCTCTGCAATTATTTCACAACTACTTGACTTCCAGTATCTCTTCAATCTAATACTGCAGGATGTTTCTAACAGACTAAAATACCACACATATTCCTTTGCGCCTATCATTCTTATGCTCCAAACACACAGTGGTTCCTCACTCTAAAATAAAAAGTTCAAAAGGCTTCTCCAGTCTCTTCAAATTTTACTTCTGGCATCCTAAATTCTTATTTTTCACCACAGCAGTTCTCTGCTCTAGTCAAAATGATGTCCTTTCTTTCAAAGACAGCTTAGACTCTGTTCTTGCCTCTCCCATCCTCTTGAACTATCATCCTCATTTCATTTTTGCCATTCTAATCATTCTTCAAATCTCATCTTTTCTCTGAAAATCTGACTTTCCCAGCAATCATTATACAATTCACATGGCAATTAATCACATTCTATATTTTGTCATTTCTTTTTATTCTTTATTAAACCATGTGAAACATTTTTATTATTTAACTTGTGTTTATATCTACATTGTGAGCTGCGTTAAGCGTATGGGACCGCACCTTGTGTTCATAGTCTCCTCCTGACATCAATTCACTACATGGCAGATTGCCAATATTTAATCTGCTGCTGATAATAGAAAGCTATATATAAATGTAATTAAGTATACATCTCCTTAATTTATATAGTCATATAATAAACCATATTTAAAGCAAGTTTTATATCCTGAGCATTTCCCTTCAGTGTCCTGGTTCTGCTGCCTATTTATTCACTGTTTATATGGCTACTATGTATAAGTATTTTCTATTTTTAAAAATGTTTAAAAGTCATCCTTGATATATGTTCAACAGAAATTTAGGGTTATAAAACATGTTTTAGACCTTGTTTGAAGTAAAAGAAGCCAACTTTCTTCAGGGACCAAGGAATTCAGGAAGGTATAATGAAATAATTTTTTAAGATTACACACAGGGGTTGCATTTTCAAACACATGAGGAACGGGGGTACTTATACGGCAACAATGAATCAATAACTATCTTTTGAGGGCTTATTTCCTCTAACCGTGGTGGTGAATGTTGTATGGAACCTATAATCTAGCTGAAGAGGTACGACTCTCTTCACTCCACCTCCCCATTACCATCATCTTTTTAGTTTCATCAGTATCCTATCCACATTTGTTTCATTTAGGGTTCTCTAAATGTATCACATGACATATCTTTATTTTTAAATTAATTTTCACAGCTTTGGATACAATTCTAAATACTTTGGGGTACCTGCCACAAAAGAAAGACTCAGAATCACTGCTCTAGATCAAGATATAAATTCTATTATTAGCAACATATAGTATCACCTTTATTTAACTCACTAAAATGTATTAATTGTAAAATTTTCCTTTTTGCCACGATACTCTTATTGTTAAGAAAAAAAGAAATTATTTGATATTGCTGTGCAATAACGACTCCTGGAAAACAATGCAATTGAGATGATACAAAATTTCTCCCAGTGGCTGATGTCTCTCTCAAGACCTGCCAAGAGAGGGCAGGAGACTTGGAGGATGAGTCTATTTCTTCTCAACAAGTTTCATTACTAAGCTTTGCTCCCTTAAATCTTTGAAGTATATATGTTAAAAATTAAGGTATTCATTTTTAGATGTCCGAAAACTTGAAAACCCTATGAGAAAATACTTATTTGAATTACTGACTTTGAAATTCAGGGCAATTAAAAAAAAAAAAAAGACACTTTTGTCTCTTGGTACTAGAATTAAAATAAAACAAAAAAACTACAGAGGAGCAGCTGAGAGCTCATCAGTATTTCTAAGGAAGGTAAAGGGATAAAGAGTTTTGTTCTGATGAAGCACAGCAGGGTATAACAAAAATGGTTATCTTAGTTCAACACATATATCCACAGCACAACAATAAGATTAGAAACAAATTATCCTTAGATTTTCAACTGGGCACACAGGGGCACTGAAAGGTCTGGTCTTTAAAATAACAACTCATTCACTAACACTAACTTGCAGTGATGGCAGCAGCCTGCTGGAGGAGAAACTGAAATATTTAAAAGCACATTCTTTGCCTCGAAATTGAGATTTAAGGGAGAAGGAGAAGGAAAAGCAGACATACAGGGAGGAAATTAAGTATAGCCCAAACAAAAAGGTATTTGATGCCCATTAAGAGTCTACAAACCTATCTATTAAACAGAACTTAATCTCTATCTCCATTTCAACACATTTTCCTTAAACTTTAACTGATTCCTTAAAAAGGAAAAGCAGTAATAATTTATTATAGATTTCATTATGTGAACGTATTCATACCTAGTATTTATATTATAAAATTATTTACAATGCTTAAGAAATAAAAGAAAACTTACCCCATCACTTTCTCTATGTGGATTCAGCCTACTATAAACAGCTTCAATAACATTGCGCCTAAAAAAAATTATGCTTTAGTTTTATTAAATTACATACAATTATTAAGCTTCTGAGTATTTAAAATAATACTTCATCTTGACTACACTCAAAAATTAATTGCCACACTAAATACTTGCCAAGAACATAGGTATCACATTTCCCTCAGAATTTGATCCTGCACAATCCATTTGTTTTCATGTACCAAGGAAAGAAGGACCTTCATCCTCAAATAGTATGATGAGTAATTTTTTTTTTTTAAATCTCTTTTGGATGACATTTTAGAGCTCTTCTCTAGTATAAGAACCATCAACCCATTTAATCTTTAGATAACTGATCTACTTCTTAACTGAAATTATTTAATTACTAATTATAAATGAACTCAAAATTAGTTCTTTTTGTTCTACTTACTTGCTAGCAAGTCCTCCCCCAGGAGGCAAATTTGGGATATTTTCTGCAGACAAGATGCGCATGACGTGGGCAAGATCAGGCATTCCTTCCTCACCAGACTTCTCCATAATTTCTGTAGGTTTTTAAAAAGAGTTCCTAAATTAATGTGATAACTCAGTATTCACAAAGAAGTGAAACAAGAGGCACTATTTGGTAGTTCCTAATTTAAAATATAAAAAGCAAACAGTACCTTACTATCACACAAGGAACAAAAAAAGTAATATAAAAAGTTATTTGCATATATATGCTCATTCCAGCATTATTCATAAAAGCAAAAACTGGAACAAATTAAATGTCCAACAATAAAGAGACAGTTAAGAAAATTTTGGTATAGCCACTGAGTGAAATGGTTTATAATCACTAAAAATGATCCCTATGAACATAGTACAGCTGTACGGAAAAACATTTTTGGTCTAATTTTATGTAAAAATAATATAAAAATTATTAATACCATAATTAGAGGAAAACAAAAGCAATGAAGGGATAAGGATTCTAAGGAGAAGGGGAAAAATTAAAAATAGTTTTATAGATTTTTTGATCCTAAATAGTTACATTCCACAATTTATTTAAAAGAAAAATCACAGAACTTTGCTATAGCATAGAACAAAATAAAACATTTACACATTCCACTTATATTTACCATTTATGAAAAACAGATTTTTACAGCATGATTATTTGGCCAGTATCAAGACATAAACTCCTCAAAAATCAGACAATGGCAACTTACTTTCAAGACAACCAAACACAGCAGTGTCCTAAGCAGCCCTCAAGATGCAAAATGCAAACCATTTACACCATGCTTCACAAGACCCTCACTGTGACCTTAACTTTCAACACTCTCACTCAACTCTGCTCCTGACTCCTGTATCTCCAAAGACTCTATTCAAAGAAGCCTTCTCCTCCTTCTAGATCTTCACATTTACTTTTCCCTTGGTTTGGAACACTTTTTATGCCAATCCAACCAACCTCTTTGTATGGTTAACTTGTATTCATTCTTCAGCTTTCAACTTTGTATGTCACTTTCTCACATTCTTCTCTGACCCAAGCCTGGAGTAGGTGCACTGCAACATTCTCCCATTGTACATGATGTTTACTATATCACAGACTGCAACCTTCATGAAGGCAAGACAGTAATTTTTTTGCTGAGGAAGATTCGCCCTGAGCTAACGTCGGTGCCAATCTTCCTCTATTTTGTATGTGGGTGGTTGCCAAAGCATGGCCGCTGATGAGTGGTTTGGGCCGCAACCTGGGAACTGAACCCAGGCCACCGAAGCAGAGCACGCCAAACTTAACACTAGGCGACAGGGCCAGCCCTCAAGACCATAATTTTTCTACCTTACACTTGTATCTCTATAGCACAGGGTTTCTCAACCTTGGCACTACTGACATTTTGGACCAGACAATTTTTTGTGTGGAGGCTGTCTTGTGCATTGCAGAATGTTAAGCAACATCCTTGGCCTCTACTAACTAGATGCCAGTGGCACCTCCTCATTTATGACCCCAACAAAAAGGTCTTCAGATATTGCCACATGTCCCATGGGGGACAAAATCTCCCCCCACTGAGAACCACTGCAGACTGGTGCTTTATAACCATTTTCATACCCCTCCCCTGAGGCCATTGCCGTTCAAGCCACCACCATCATCTGCCATCTACATTAATGCATGCCTCCTGATTGGTCTCTTGGCTTCCTCTCTTGTTCCCTCTTTACAATCTCTTCTCCATACAGCAACTGAGAACGATCCTTAGAAAACAGTTAGAACAAGTCCCTTTTGTGCTCAAAATCTCCCAATGACTGCCCAAAACCATTTGAATAAAGTTCAAAGTCCTCATTTTGTTCTACAGAACCCTACATAATCTGCTTCTTAACAACCTCTCTTAGTCTTCCACTTTTCTACCAGCCCATTCTAATCCAGCCACACTCTCTAAACACATTCCCTCCTCAGCCTTGGCTGCTCCCTTTGCCTGGAATGCTCTTCCCACAGTGAGCCACTCTCTCCTATATACTGTACAGTGAGCTATCTACTCAAATGTCTTTCCTTACAAAGACCTTCCTAACCAATATTCCTTTTTACTCTCTGCTTATTGTTTTATTTTTCCTCTATATTAAAAACAAATTTATTGGTCTCTTCTAGAATATAAACTCCATGAGATCAAGAACTTATTTGCTTTGTTTTCTGCTATATCTCCAGTGACACACGTACTCAAGAAAAGCTGAATAAATGAACACATGGAGAAGGTACTTACTAAATATCTATTTAATCAGTTTAGGTTAAATACTATTCCCCGTTTATTTAACACCACACCTCCCCAACTTGCCCACTCCTACTACAAACACATACACAGACCTGCCCAATACACCAGAATGCTTTTACCTCAAAATTTAATGTCCAATCACATGATTTAAAACCCTAATAGAAATACGAAGCTCTTGAAGAACACTGCCTTACAAAAAGAAGTTACATAATGCAAATTGATTTGTAGTGGCTGCTTTGTCAAGGATTTTAAAGTCTTTTGATTGAATGATTTTAAGCAAGTATTTGCCACAGGCCCCAGAGATCATAATGTTACATATTTGCCATCTCTGCCATATAACATACACTTTGGAAAGTTAAAAACTATACAAGAGAAAATTAATATTAAATGTTAACTACCCATACTGAACTGAACTGGCCACACGTTTAAGAAATTAAAATTTAGCTGTACAGAAGAGTTAATAAAAGCTACAGCTTGCTGAGGACTTACGCGTCAGGCACCATACTAGTACTTAATATCTATTTATTAAAACAACCTATATGGTTGGTATTTTATCTTTAAATAAAAATACCGTGAGAGCCGTTAGAGGTTAGGCAAGTTGGCTGAGATTATAGTAAGGAGCTGACCAAACTGGAGAGTTCGTCCCAAAATGAAAACTATGCAGTTTCTTTTTTATGAATGAGGAAACAGGACAATAAGAAAATTCTTCTTGCCTTCCGATAAACTTTAGGCAGCAATCTCCCACCCAAATACACTATAGTTTATCAGAAAATGTGTATTATTAACAACTCCTATAAACAGCTTCTCTTAATAATTATGATAGCATCAACAGGAATAGAGTGCCTCTGACACAGTCTTCAAAGTGTTCCCACACTTTTCTTATCTTTCCACTACCCTAAAAGCAGAACTTATTGACAATTCAGAACTGAAGAAACTGCAGACCAAAAACAAAAACAGAACCATTAGGCACTTGTTTATAGTGTGTAGCTAGATAGCTGTATACCAAGAAAGATTAATCTGCTCCCACCCCCAAATATGCAAAAGAATGTAGTCCTATGGTAATTACACATTTGAAATTGCAATCTTCGTATTTCAAAACTCTCACCAACTACTATCGCTACTATATTCAAACTTTGACTCATAATAGGCCAAATTCAACCATCCTATCACACCTTAATCATTAATTATATCATTCGAATGTATTTACTATTAAAAAAAAAAATCAAGCCATAAAACTGTTAGCAGAAAATATAGGTCAATATGTAAGCTTGAATGGAGGAAAGAACTTTATAAGAATGACATCAAGGCAAAAAGTAAATAAGATTGACATAATATAACTTCATAAAAACTAATTTTATATCTAAAAAACAGGACATATAAAATCAAAACCTAGTATTAAGTTGGGGATCCTGTCATAATCTCTCAACATGCATTCTCAATTTATCAGGGTGAACTAAATAAATTTTTAAAAGAATGCATAACTAATAAGCAAATGCAGGGATAAACTGGAATAGAAAACAGTGATTGATCCAAAAGAAGGCAAGAAAGGAGAAAAAAGGAAAAAGTATAGATGGCAGATATGGAAACAAATAAGATCATAGATTTAAACCCAAACATACCAGCAACTATATTAAAGATAAAGAGACTGGCTTCTCCCCTCCCTCATTCGTGAATAATAATGGATTTTTAGCAAAAAACTTCAGATAAGGCCAAGCAAGTTAAGTCTTTCAGGATGGAGGGGACAATGGTGGCAGCAGCAGGGTCTAGCATGGGGTATCCAAGCCTGAGAACAGTAAGCAGAGCTTTAGCATGCGTGGGGGTGCCACCTGATATGGGGTTCAAAGCCAGTATGGAGTGAGGAAGGCATCCACACAAGGGCTAGCAGGGACAGAAGATTTGTTTGATTGATCAGGAGCCAGGTCTCTCACTGTAGAAGGCAGTAACAAATATGAAAAGGGCAGAAACTAGAATGAACTCTATAGCATTGGACAAGGGTTAGAGTTAGTGGTGGGATGGACATACAGACAGACAGATAGGTACATAGATAAGACAGATAGAAGGAAAGGAGGGAGGGATAGAGACATAAATGCGTGTGCGTGTCTGTCTATCCTTTGAGAGGGTATGGGGACAGAAATACCCCAATGGCACATCTAATGCCCAAATCCCAATTCCTAAATCCCAATCTCCCCTAAATAAAGGAAAAGAGCAATTATTGGAAAAGTGGCCAATTTTAGGGTTAGAGCAGGGAAAATAAAGCAAGATGAGCCTGGAATATCTCATTATGCCAGAAAATAAGGCACTACTCAAAAAGTTATGGAGACAGGTCAAAAAGACACTGCAGCAAGCTTGAAGAGGTTTTCACTGACCAAATCTAGGACAATATAAGCATCAAAATGAGAATAAAACCAATAGATTATAACAATATGAATACCATAGGGATCTGAGTCCATGCTTATATAAATCAAACAAACAAATGGGTAGAAGAGAAAACTTTTCTTTACAGTAAAATGCTAACTAACACATATAGAAGGAATGACAATTAGAAAATCACCATTTGGCTATGACCCCAGTGGCAACTGATTTAGGCAAGAATAATCAATGGAAACTGAAACTGGTAGGTGAAAAATATGAGAAGAAATAGGTTATTAACATAATCTCAAAGTATCTCCCTATTGAATAATAAGTATAACATACTTATTAACTTTTCAATGGAGGAACCTGAAAGACAACATCTCAAGCAAGTGATAAAAGTTAAGATTACCACTAATGGGACAAATTAACATCATGTGCCTCCTGATATGATGCACTGAGAAGAACCAAGCATCACTTCTGTAGTATTCCTGCCAATGTATAACCTAAATCTTATCAAGAGGAAACATCAGCCAACCCAAATTGAGGGACATTCTACTCAACTAACCTGTACTGTTGAAAAATATCAAGGCCAGTAAAAACAAGAAAAAGACTATGCAACTTTTTCACATTGAAGGAGACTAAAGAGGCATGACAGCTAAATGCAGCACATGCTCTGGACTAGATCCTGGATCAATAAAAAGTATTACTGCGACAACTGTGGAAATTTGAAAGAAATCTGTGGATTAGACTATTATACTAATGTTAACTTCCTAATTTTTTTCATATTTTTTATTGAGTTCATATTAGCTTATAACATTGTGTAAATTTCAGGTGTACATTATTATATTTCAGTTTCTGTACAGATTGCATTGTGTTCACCACCAATAGTCTAGTTTTTATCCATCACCATACATAAGTGTCACTTGACCCCTTTCACCCTCCCCCTACTCCCTTTCTCTCTGGTAACCACTAATCTGTTCTCATCATCTATGTGTTTATCTTCCACATATGAATGAAGTCATATGGTAATTGTCTTTCTCTGTCAGACTTATTTCACCTAGCATAATACCCTCAAGGTACATCCACATTGTCGCAAATGGCACAATTTTGTCTTTTTTATGGTTGAGTAGTATTCCATTGTATATATATACCACGTCTTCTTTATCCATTCATCTGTTGATGGGCACCTGGGTTGCTTTCATGTCTTGGCTACTGTGAATAACACTGTGATGAACATAGGGATGCATAAACCTCTTTGAATTGTTAATTTCATGTTCTTTGGATAAATACCCATCAGTGGGATAGCTGGATCATATGCTATTTCTATTTTTAATTTTTTGAGAAATCTCCATACTGTTTTCCATTGTGGCTGCACCAGTTTGCATTCCCACTAGCACTGTATGAGGGTTCCCTTTTCTCCACATCCTCTTCAACATTTGTTATTTCTTGTCTTGCTAATTATAGCCATTCTCATGGGTGTGAGGTGATATCTCATTATGGTTTAAATTTTTGTCATTGACTCTTGACAGCTTTAATATTACACGCCTTGGAGAAGGTCTTTTTCAATTGATGTAATTAGGAGTTCTCTAAGCTTCATGTCCAGTTCCATCCACAGGTTTGGGAAGTTCACGGCTATTATTTCTTTGAATAAGCTCTCTGCTCCTTTCTCCCTCTCTTCTCCTTCTGGGATATCTATAACGCTTGTTACTTTTCCTAATTGACTTGATATTTCCTGAAGAATTTTTTCATTTTTTAAAAATCTTAGTTCTCTCTCCTCCTCCACCCAAATCATTTCTAGGTTTCTATCTTCGAGCTCACTAATTCTCTTCCATAATGTTTACTCTATTTTTAACGCTTTCCACATTGTTTTTTTAATTTCACTGTGTTCTTCATATCCAGAATTTCTTTGGCTTTTTTTTATAGCTTCAATCTCTTTGGTGAAGTATTCCTTCTGTTCATTAATTTTATTCCTGAGCTCATTTAACTGTTTTTCTGAGTTTTCTTATAACTCACTGAGTTTCTTTTCTTTTTTTTAATTTTATTTATTTATTTATTTTTCCCCAAAGCCCCAGTAGATAGTTGTATGTCATAGCTGCACATCCTTCTAGCTGCTGTATGTGGGACACGGCCTCAGCATGGCCGGAGAAGTGGTGTGACGGTGCGCGCCCGGGATCCAAACCCGGGCCGCCAGCAACGGAGCGCGCGCACTTAACTGATAAGCCACGGGGCTAGCCCTCACTGAGTTTCTTTATGACAGCTATTTTGAATTCTCTGTCAGTTAGACTGTAATCTGTGACATCAGGTTTAGTTTCTGGAGAGTTGTCATTTTCTTTTTGTTCTGCCCTGTTAGTGTAGTTCTTCATGGTGTTTGATGAACTGATTGTCTGCTGGCACATTTGTGGTAGTAATTACCTTTTGTTATTTGGGTATGGCTTTTCTTACTTTGGTTCTCAGCTGCTTCTGATTGCATCTAAGAGCCTGCACTTTCCACCTTCCACTGCCTCTGCAGAAGCGTCATCAGTGCTGTCCTTGTGCCGCTTGTGCCTCTGGGGTGGCTGGTGCTTTGCAGATTAGATGTTGTGAGCACTTCTGCTCCTTCTGGGGTTGTCTGGGTCTCATGTTCCTCCACTAGCTCTCCGTGGGCTCAGATGCTGCTGTCCTGTGCACCACCTGTGCTGCTCTTCCCGAGTTGTCTGGGGGTGCTGGTTGCACTGCTGTCAGAGTGCTGGGTTCACAAGTATCGCTGTCATTGGCGGGGGCCCAGAGACTTATATGCAGCCCCCGCTGCTGGTGGAGCTGGTGTTGGGGGTGCTGCTGGGGGCTGGGTCACCAGTTCTGCTATTGTTCCTGATGCTTCTGGTTGCAGGTTCCACCTGCCACCACTGGGGGGGGGTGCTGTTTTTTCTGCTCCCATTCCGTCTGCTCACAGTTGTGTGGGTGGGGCCACTGCCAGCTGCCACTACTCCACAGGTGTTCACACGCGCGGGGCCACAACTGCTCCATGGGCATTTGCATACACGAGCCTGGGCCACCCTCGCCTCCACTCAGAGTTGCGCGGGCTGCTGCATGAGGATCCTCACCCTGGATCACTGCCACCAGGGGAGGTAGAAGAGGCTGCTCCTCTAGTTCCACTGCTTCCCAGGGGTCCAGTCCACTCACCTCCAGTTGTAGAGCTGCATGGATCTCTTAGGTGTCCTGTTGTGCTGTGTAGGGAATCCTCTGTTGGTCAATATAGTCTGTTTCATTGTAACTTAGAGGGGAGAGACACAGGATACAACTCACTCTGCCATGATGTTGACGTCACTCAACTTCCTAATTTTGAAAGATGTACTACAGCTATGTAGAGACTATCCTCTTTGTATTAAGGGGGACTGGGATGTCCTATCTGCAACTTACCCTCCATTGGTTCAGAAAAAAATTTAGTAATATGGAGGCGGGAGAGGGAGCGGGAGACAGAGAAAATGAGAATGTATGTTATAGAAAGTATATAGAGAGAGGAGTCAAATGAAGTATAATGCAAACAAATGGGGAATCTAGGTAAAAGGTACTCACGTACATGGGAGCTCTCTATGATATTTTTGCAACTTCTGTAAGTTTAAAATTATTGCAAAATTTAAAAGTTAAAAAAAATAAGTAAAACCAATAATCTTTCACATCATCAATGCTAACTGTATCAGTAGATGAAAACCATATAAGGGGCTGGCGTGCTGGTGTAGTGGTGAAGTGCGTGCGCTCCACTTCGGCGGCCCAGGGTTCACAAGTTTGGATCCCAGGCCCGCACCGTCGCACCGCTCGTCAAGCCAAGCTGTGGTGGCGTCCCACATAAAGTAGAGGCAGATGGGCATGGATGTTAGCCCAGGGCCAATCTTCCTCAGCAAAGAAGAGGAGCATTGGCATCGGATATTAGCTCAGGGCTAATCTTCCTCACCAAAAAAAAAAAAAAAAAAAAGATGAAAAACATATGGTAATAAATTCCTATGATTAACTTGGGAAATGAGAATTAGTGTTAATGGAATTATAGCACTCGGTGTTCATGATAACCTGAGGCAAACTGCACTGGATTCTTCACTTACTACCAAAAATGTAATCGAGGGGAAGAAAAAAGCAAGCTTTAACAGACTATTTTCAAATTATATTTCTCTTTAGCAGTATAATAGACAAATTCGTCTTCTCCCTGCCAATAAATTGCCACGCGTTGGTCCAAGATGTGACAGCAAATTTTAAGCAGATAGATGTTTGTTTTTTAAGGCCTTGTTTTGAAATACTTAATTGTTTTTCCTAAGGAAATTTTAAAATAACTATCTGATAAACAAGGAAGAATACTTTTCCTTCCTTCTAAATTAAAAGAGCATCTTTCTTACCTTCAACCCGTGATTCCAAGTACTTATCCAACTCTGAATCTTTTCTCACTGCTTCTTCTGAGACTTTAGGGGCATTTGAAAAGCAAACTAGTACAATACTCATGTTATCTCGACTTCCCTGTATATTAAAGAAAGAAAAAGAAAGAATTATATTTCTATAGTCTACCAACTTTCTATTATTTACTTCAAAAGAGTTAATTACAGTAAGCAACTATAGTTTATTTAATCATCCAGTACACATTCAATTCATTCATTTTCATTCCAAAGAACTATTTGAAGCACTCCCTGAAGAAACAAGGTGTCTAGGTATGTGTAGATCTGTTATTATTTTATGACTTTTGATTCTGTGTACCTATTCTTACCCACCACCATTCCACAACCTGAGAAATGAAGATATCTTCATATATATTAATTTTTCTAAACTGTTTCCCTCTCAAGACTGTATTTTCCCGAAGTTACTTAGGTCCAAAATGCATCCTCCCAAATAAATGTGCTATTTTTTCCCAGCTAATTAACCTGCATCAGAGCAATTCTACTAAACTCTACCGAATTTGACAGAGCTTAAAACTGTTAATCATTAGGATATCCGAGACACTAAACTGAACTACAAGCAAAGAAGAAAAAGTTAAATTGGAAACTGTTCTGAGCGTACAGAATCAAACAATGGAATATAACTGGATGGCTGAGATACACTGTAGTCAGATCTAATAACTTTTGAAGAAAAGACATCAGATTGTTGTCTAGAATCACAAATACTGTTGGGGTCTGCAGAGAGCAGCTAAAACTGCTAATTTAAGGACAAATTTTACTGCTGCCTTTTAAATCACACCACCACAGATAAATGATATATGAAAGGAAGCACAGAATATATACTACTCTATTACCATGAGATTATGAGCAATAAATTTAAAACATTTTCTCATTATTTTTCCTATAGGTATATTACTTTAACTGAGTTTCTTAGAACAGAATGAAACTGTTCTTGGAATAGCGATTTTTTTCAACCTTTGTTTTGTTTCTTTTCTATTCACCACTCTAAAAAACTAAGTCCATGGAGGTGGTAAACTATTTTGTTTGATAGCGGGGTTTGCCAACCCAAGTAAAAAAACCCAAGGCCACACCCATTCTAGTCTTTTCAGTCATTATGGCCAGAATCTAGGCAGGCATTGTTTGGTTTTGACTTGCCACCTTTTCAGAACCCACATGACGCAGCCAAAAAGACAGTCAGGCCTTGAAGAACTTCTGCTATCACCTCCTAAAACTCAGTGGAGCAAAGTTTGAAGGCAATGAAGGTCAGGTTTTAAGAAGGCTTCATAAAGAGTAATAATTCGGGACCGGCCCGGTGGCGCAAGCGGTTAAGTGTGCGCGCTCTGCTTCAGCGGCATGGGGTTTGCCAGTTGGGATCCCAGGCGCGCACCGCTTGTCAAGCCATGCTGTGGCGGCGTCCCATATAAAGTAGAGGAAGATGGGCATGGATGTTTGCCCAGGGCCAGTCTTCCTCAGCAAAAAGAGGAGGATCGGCAGATATTAGCTCAGGGCCGATCTTCCTCACACACACAAAAAAATAAAGAGTAATAATTCTCTCCACAGACTCTCACTCATGCTTTAGTGAGAAGAACCATCACGAGTATATAATCAGATTCTCAATATCTGGAAAAAAAAATCAGGATTTCCAAATTGGCCCAAACTAATTTCATTCCTTAATGAAACCCACACAAAACTTTCATAATGACTTAATAATATTGCGTTGGCTATATGAATACACACAGACACACACACACATACATATATACACTATGGTTCCAAATAGCGAAAAGAGGAGTTGATACATTCCACAGGAATCAGGATTTACCATATAAATTCAGGTCAGGCAAAAATTTTATACCACAGATATTCAAGAATCAAGCACCACTTGAATACTAACGATTTTTTTAAAGGAATTTTATGAATAAAGAGAACTAACACCTTAGATTTTTAGAAATCCAGTTTCTTCTAATCATTTCCTGTTTTGGTAACAACAGCATGAGAGTTGTTTAGCCATTCCTAATCAATATTTATATAACTTTCATTAGATTTTTATAAGTTATAAAACATACATTCTATCAGTTGGAAAATTAACTGAAAGATAGTTTCAAGAAGTTTAAATATCCAAAGATATTTAAAGGAAATAATTTACATTTACACCTCAGCATGTGTGATTTCAACGATGCTGCTTCTATTTCTACATAAAGATGACTTTCCTCTAAACACAAAGTATGAGTGTGTTTCAGTAATTTTTACACAGCAATTAAAAAAGATCCTTCCCTTTATGCCTCTTCAGTTTTCTAGAGATAAATCATCCTTGCATAATCAGTATAAATTTTTCATTAAGTCCAGAAATGAAAGATGATAAAAAAAAAGAAGAAGAAGAAAACCCAGCTTGGACAACTAAAGCAATTAGCCAGATATTTACAACTGATTATTTCAGTACCTTTTCCTTTTCCTTTTTAATTTTGACAATAGCACAGCAAGTATAACTATAAGGAATTAGATCATTAATAGACAGTTATAGGTCAAAGTAGCCAGTGCCCCTGCCATAAGTAAGGGTATCTAAATTTAAGCAGAAAATAATTTGATGCTGTTATAGTTTTAAAGTTGAATGCTACATGGTTGTAAAGAAGTGTCCCGGATCAAGTCTTAACACAGCATATGAAACAGGTTGTGAACAGAATCTCTATCACTGCCAAGGTTAGTAAATGAGTATCTGATAAGTGAACCATCAATATTCCTCATTTTTAAATCAATATTTTCTAACCTGGCACTCACTCCAGTTATCTCATCTACATATAGTTCAAAAGACAGCGAAGTTTAATGAACAGACCAAATTTTCACCTATCCATGAAAGATGATGCCTATGATTACTCCCTTTCAAGACTACTCACTTCTCTCACCATTACCTTATTGCTTGAACCTATATTTCCTACATACAAATTCACCTCTTTGTTTCATAACTATCATCAACAGAACTAAAATTTGTTGAGGTCTATAAACCAGATATCGTCCAGGCACTTGCCAAAAGCTTTACTCTCAACAACTCCATGAAGAAGATATTATCTCTATTTTATAAAGATGAAGAAACTGAGGCTTTCCCCAAATTCACACTAAGTGACATAGCATAACTTAAAACCCAGCTGTCTGGCTCCAAAGCCTATGTTCTAACACTAATTCCATGGTTCTCAAACAGTGCACCTAGAAGCCCCAGGGTGCCATGGTGTGCTCACAGAGATATTTTAAATGAGGGGGAAACACAGTGATACTCAATATCTGTGGATACCCCACAAATTAGCTTGAGGTAATTCACAGTTTTAACATTAGATAACAGTATATTCCTCTCAATGACACCCTATCTTTTCAAAGCTGGGGTTTTAGGGGTTGCTGTGATATAAAGCAAGTCCCCATAAAAATCAATGTGATACAGGAAATGAGGGTGGCAGTGCCCGATGATTCCAAGGTTTGGGAAGTTGTACAGAGTCCAACAGTTGCCACATCTCATTAGTATGTAACTGTAGTTTTTTAAAGAATGAAATAAAATATACTTTTTCAATGTATGTGAATTATTTTGTTAAGACATATATACTCATTAAATTTGGATCTAACTACTTAATACTTGTAACTGTTAGGTATTAATACAGCTAAGTAGCACTGTGAAAAGATTAGTGAGATATTTGGGCACCATGAACCAAGAAAGTATGGGAATCTCTACACTACATACACTGTACTTTTACAATCAGTCCTTCTCTTCCATGCCTCAAAATACCCAACCACACTCCACTCTAATACTACTGATGTCTACTTTTGCATTATTCATGATTACATTTTCTGAAAACTATAATGGAAAAACTCCTGAGTTTAGAGCTAAACAATTATTTTGGGGGGTATACAAGTGCATTCTCCAAGTTGTATCAATAATCTAGAATGATATTGCCTTTGAAAATAAGTCATTAATTTCCCTCAATTTTATCCAACTATCAGATAATAACTCGTGTTTTAAAATAAATTAGGGCCGGCCCCGTGGCTTAGCAGTTAAGTGTGCACGCTCCGCTGCTGGCGGCCCGGGTTCGGATCCCGGGCGTGCACCGACACACCGCTTCTCAGGCCATGCTGAGGCCGAGTCCCACATACAGCAACTAGAAGGATGTGCAGCTATGACATACAACTATCTACTGGGGCTTAGGGGGAAAAAAATAAATAAATAAAATTATAAAGAAATAAAATAAAATAAATTAACTTCTGATAGGTGGTATGTAAGCTGAATTTAGGGATAAAATAGTATTTTAAAGAACAATATAAAGGAATATTGACTTTTATATTTAAGAAAAACAAAGCAGGTGGCAAAGCAACATGATTCATTTCTGTAAACAGCAAAAACAAAAAAAGGGGGAAAAAACCCTATTTTTATACTTCTATACATTTGTATGAATAAACACAGAGAATTATTTGGAATGATATATAGCAAATTGTAAACAGTGGTTACCTAAAGGGGATGAAACTGGAAAAGAGGGACATAAAGATTAATAACTTTACTGCAAGCATCTTTGTATTTGTTTAAAAATTTTTTTATATTAACCTTATAATTATTGAAAAAAGAAAAGGAAAGTCTTAATATTGCCCTTGGGGAAAAATTTTTCATCAAACCCTCCAGGAAACACTGGTAACAAGCATTCTATACTTGAATAAGAAAACTTGGATTCTAGTCTCTGCTTCAACAATCATCAACTATATGACTTACAGCTAGCTGTCTTTTAATGTCAACTCTCCATTTCCTTACCTCCAAATTGGAAATAAAAATTTTAATTTTGTTCACCTCAGAAGGCTACTATGAGGATAAATAAAATGAGTGTGATTTATAAGTTATGAAAGGCTATGCAAATAGCAGTTACTCTATGCAACCTGAAATTAGTGTAAACACCATGAATGCTAGCAGTGGCCATGAACGGGGAAGGCTGCTTTCTTAGGGACCATTCTCCCTTAGAGTTAAATATCTCAATAGGATAATACCTGACCAGAGTCATCCAACACTTACAGCTTCGTATCATTAAATGGCAACCCTGAAAAATAATCATCATCAACAATAATAATGCTGACTACCTTTTACGGTTCTTGTGAAAATTAAATGAGTTAAAATATGTGTGAAGTGCTTAGAATAGCATTTGGCTCATAGAAAGCAATAATTTACTGATACTATTGTGTTATAATAATTATCATCATCTCCCCAGATTTCATAAGTTAACATATAAAACTGCTTGTAAACCATTAAGGCATGATAAGTATTAGAAGTGTTAGAAAATATTAACACTTCATTTAAACCTATTATCAGGGAAACATATATTTAAACATTGGATCCACTCTATGAAAGCTTTTAAAATTTATATTCAGTCTTTCAGACTAAATTCAAAGCAATCATATTCTATTTTAATCATATTGTTTTATAATATTGCTAACCCTTGATTTTACAATACAAACAAGTGGAATGACAAAATTATGGGGTTAGGAAAACAAGAATGATAAGAGGTTTATTCAATTCCGTAAGTAACATATAGCAATTCAAAAAATTCTTAAGTCTGTTACGGTTCAACACAAAACAGCTAACTAAGCTTCTCAAAACTGATTTCAATTTGAATGCAGCTTCATTCAAAGGAACTATGATGGTCAACTTCCACTAAAATTGAATCAATCATGTGTTCCAACCTCTTGTCCCTATTACTATCATTGATCACTTCTGAGATTCGAGGACTCTGCCTAGAATCTTTTAACACCATCAACAGGAATATTTAATCACTTTAAACTGATATAAGCTATCAAGTGATGATCTGGTGATGCCACCAGAATCATTTAAACCCCATTCAGAAGGGTGAGGTCAAAACTGCTGAAAACTCACATCCTTTCAATGGAAAGGGAGAGTGTAGTTTATCCACAATACAAACTTCTTTCTTTACTCCAATTTACAGACCTAATAGATTTTTGGCTGTTCCCTAAAAACTACATGTCATTCATTCAACAGAATGCTATGCAACCATGAAAAAATGACTTAGATCAACACTTATAGACATGGAGATCTCTCTATAATATATTGTTGAATGAAAAAGAAGATTCTATTTTTTTTTTTGTGAGGAAGATCAGCCCTGAGCTACCATCCATGCTAATCCTCCTCTTTTTGCTGAGGAAGACCGGCTCTGAGCTACCATCTATTGCCAATCCTCCTCCTTTTTTTTTGCCCCCCAAAGCCCCAGTAGATAGTTGTATGTTATAGTTGCATATCCTTCTAGTTGCTGTATGTGGGACGCAGCCTCAGCATGGCTGGAGAAGCGGTGCGTCGGTGCACGCGGGATCCGAACCCGGGCCGCCGGTAGCGGAGCGCGCGCACGTAACCGCTAAGCCATGGGGCTGGCCCGAAAAAGAAGATTCTAAAATAATATGTATAATGATCTGATTTTTATAAAAATATACACACTCACAGGTAGGCAAAAAAGACTGGAAAGAAACATACCATAACAATGGAAATAGTTGATTTAGGTGGGTGGCAAAATTTTTGAGTGTTTCTTTGTATATTCTGTATTATCTGGATTTTTTTTTTTAGTAACAAACATATACTATTTTAATAATCAGGGAAAATGCTGTTTTCATTTGCTAGTCAGGCAAAAAACATATGCTTGCTTTTGTCTCAAAAAGCTGCAGGTCAGAATCACTCCATTTAGAGTCCAGGAGAAAGACATTTTTAGAGCCACTCACAACTATTCGATCACCAACAACCATCAATACTTCTGTACGTAACTCATCCAGAAAAGTAAAAAGGATACAGGGTACTTAAAAAACAAACAAAACAAAACACAGAAGAGCTAGTGGTACCACCATTAAAATCCTTTCAGAAAAAAGCTGCCAACTGGAAACACCAGCCCACCAAGAAGATTTTCTCTTCTTGAAGCTGTCTCTTCCCATTCTATAGAAAAGAAGTAGATACCTCACCAAAACCTGGGCATTTCCATAGACTCAGAGATCCTTCTTGAGACACTTTTTAGCTATGCCTGTACCTTTCACAGCAACTTACATGGTGGGGAGATAGAATGGTTCTAATCTACACAGAATAAGCAAATCAAAACCTTTATTTCACATAAGCAAAGGTTAGTTTTGCCTTGATTATCTTTTCAGTCAGAGTCATAGAATACCTGCATATTCTAGGTACTGGCCAGATAACACAAATTTTAATTGATAACTATATAGACGCTGTCAAAAACCCACCTGAAACTACCGAATATTTTAAAGACATCCAAGGGAATTGCTAATTATGTTACTCCGGATTTTTTTTCCTATTACTGTACCAAGTTAAGATTCATAGAGGGGCCAGCCCCGTGGCTTAGCGGTTAAGTGCACGCACTCTGCTACTGGCAGCCCGGGGTTCAGATCCCAGGCACACACTGATGCACCGCTTGTCCGGCCATGCTGAGGTGGCGTCCCACATACAGCAACTAGAAGGATGTGCAACTATGACATACAACTATCTACTGGGGCTTTGAGAAGAAAAAAGGAGGAGGACTGGCAATAGATGTTAGCTCAGGGCCGGTCTTCCTCAGCAAAAAGAGGATTGGCATGGATGTCAGCTCAGGGCTGATCTTCCTCACAAAAAAAAAAAAAAAAGATTCATAGAATATCACAAATCTAAATTAAACTTTAGTGTTCCACAGGAACTATTCACAGGATTACATTTTATATCAGCCTTTGGTTTTTAATCAGTGATGATAAAACATCTATTATGAAAATAATTTTGATATCTCCTACAAAAGTAAGATATTATCTACCATGTCATATATTACTTACATAGTCACAGGTAAATTCCTTTTAGATTTTATTGCTAGGAAAAAGCTTCTTTTACTAGACAATAAGAAAGACACAACTCATACTTTTACTTCAGTTTTAGTCTTAGCTGCTAGGAGGCTCAGAACTAAATTATAAAACTTTACTTAGCCTAGATTTCTGGTATATCTTCCAATATTTCATGTGCCTCTTGATCTTTTGTATATTTAGTACAAAATTATACTATATACATATTTTATCAAACTCCTTCACAATCAGACATACGACAGCTATTGCCAATATTGAGAATATTAATCAAAAGTTACAATTCTGTACAGATGCCTCTGCTACAGCAACAAGCCATGAAGTACTTGAAGGACAACAAATGCCACAAATTTATTAAACAATTTTCAAATTAGAAGGTTGAGGCAAATGAGGATGGCAAAAAAATATGGTTTCATTTCTGGTGAAGAAAAGAATTTTAAAATATACAGATCTTTCCTAAGGAAAATAATAAAAGTTTAAAAAAATGTAAGTTTGCTTAGTCTTACTTACCATGCCTTTTCAAAATTAATAGGGTATTTTAATTATAACAAAAAGACTTACATACCTTATGTAAACAAGTGTCCACTACCCAATTGCACACATTTTCCAGATCATCAGATACCTCAAGCCTAGATTTAACAAATTCACAGAGCTCCTCATTACTCATAACATCCCAGATCCCATCACAAGCCAAGATGATAAATTCATCCTCTTCTGCTCTTAAAATTTCATAAACCTCAGGCTCTGGAGAAACAAGTTGTTCTGTTGGGCCCTTGCCATCAACACACTTGTAATCATAGTCCCCCAGAGCACGAGACACTGCTAATGAACCATTAACACGCTGTATCATTACGCTGCCTCCTGCATTTTGGATTCGCTCCTTCTCCCTTGGATTGCAAGGTTTGTGATCCTGGGTAGAAAAGCAGACTTGTCCATTCCTATACAGAACAGCACGTGAATCACCACAGTTGATAAAGTAGATATGCTTAGGTGAAATCATAACTCCCACTGCAGTTGAACCGCTCCTGTCCATTCCATTTCTGAGGTCTGAAAAGTTACGCATGTATTCATCAATTTTCAAAAAGCCCGTTCTGATACCATTCTTGACATTTTCCACTGAAGGCTCAAGAGCAGATCCTGATTTTCCAGCTCCCCTGAAGTCTTCATTATTAGTGATGTGTTCTAATAAATGTGTTGAGCAATAATTTGCTACTCGGGATCCGGCATGACCATCATAAACTGCAAAAAATGACCAGTCTTCCAAGCCGTGAGGAATACCTACAACCGCTGTGTGTGCGTCTTCCATTTCCACTCTCCATCCTTGCATGCTGCTCAGGCCATAACGTAAACCATTCCCAGCACCATGAGCATTATGTTTCTCAGTTTTGGGTTTATCCAAAAATGCACCCATGTTTAGCAATGAATCTGAAAGAAAAAAAATTGTGGGTGTTATACATTTAAATTTGATAATTTATCTATTCTCTAGTAACTTCTATCTCAAGAATATTTTTCAGTATTATCCGAATTTACTGGAACAACAAAAAAGAAACCAAGAAAATCTCCCCCACATCCTTCTAGAACGGTGTTTTGCCAATCCTAGCACGTTAGAATCATCAGACCAACTAAATCAGAATCTCTGCGGGTGGTACCCAGATATCAGCATTTTTTTTAAAAGCCTCTCTGTTGATTTGTATGTGCAGCAAGTAGAGAACCACTGTTCTAGAAGAAAGGAAAATAAATACCTGGTTACGTTTTTTTAAGAATTCAATTTATAAGATAGCTCCAGGGTTCAATATATAAGACTGAACAATGAGAATATTCAGAATGGTGCAACATCTTGTTCAATATACTAAGGTAGAAGAGTATGCTACCATATTTTAGAAAGACTTTCAAAAGCAAGTATAATAATCAAGATTTCTTCCCCTCAGTGATCCTGAAGACAACTCCAGAATTCAACTAAAACAAACCTTCATTCTACAAACATTTGCTTTTATCAAGGTTTTACTGTGTATCAAATTGGAAACTTTACTTGGATTGACTGAAATCTAGTACTTGGATTCTGTTAAAAACAAATATAACTTCAATGACATGCTAAGGACATCATTAATATTGCTGAGTTTTGTACTCTATGAAGTAGCATGAGGACAACCTTTACTCAGTGCTGGCTGACAAAGACTTCAAGCCCAAAGATAGAACTGTAAAGTACCACTGTGCAACACCCTCCCTCCCAACTTTACTATTATTTTAGACGAAAGCTTTTCCAATGTGAAATGACTTAGACTTAGAGTAGTGGTCCTCCACAGAAAGCATGAGAATGTCTTGGTATGTCTCCTACATACAATCCTGGCCCTAATACTTGCTAGCTGTATGACCATGAGTAAGTTTCTTAGTCACCTGTACCTCAAATTCCTCCTCTGTCAAATGGGAATAATAACAATAGTAGCCACACTTCACAGGGTTGCAGTGAAGAATGAGTTAATGCATAGTGCTTAGAACAGTACTTGAAACACAGTAAATACTATAAAATGTTTGCTGTTATTATTTGCTCAAAATTCAGAGCCCCATTCCCACACCCAAAGATTTGTTTTCAGTACATCCTGGATGGGACCTTCAAAAAAAGCACGCCAGCAACTGAAGAATCACATTTTAAGAGACACTAGTCTAGATCAATTGACTTTGACTTGGATCTAGTCATCTTTGTGAGATATCTTTTTCAGCACCCAACTTCACAATAAAATTATATATCCCTATGTGTAAAAACCCAATAAGCCACCAAATATACATAATATTTATACATTATAGCAATTTTATAATTTTTCATGAGTTATATATAATGCTGTACTAATAAATTACATATACAAATATTTATAACAAGGAATTTTGAAAGGATAAGATTTTAAAAATACATAAAAATTATTTTTCTTTCACATATAATACAAAATTATATTTTGTATGGAAAGCAATGTAATAATATATGCTTATTTTTGAACACATTAGTTTAATACTATGATACAATGATTTGAAAGTCTACTTTTAAGTATATTTTAATTTAGATTCTTTTTTTTTCTTTTTGTGAGGAAGATTAGCTCTGAGCTAACATCCGTTGCTGATCCTTCTCTTTTTGCTGAGGAAGACTGGCCCTTGACTCACATTCGTGCCCATCTTCCTCTACTTTATATGGGACGCCGCCACAGCATGGCTTGACAAGCAGTGCAGAGGTCGGCACCTGGGATCCAAACTCGAGAACCCCGGGCCGCCGAAGTGGAGCGTGTGAACTTAACCACTACACCGCCAGGCTGGCCCCTAGATTCTTGTTTTTGTTTTGTTTTTTGTTTTTTTGTGAGGAAGATCAGCCCTGAGCTAACATCCATGCTAATCCTCCTCTTTTTGCTGAGGAAGACCAGCTCTGAGCTAACATCTATTGCGAATCCTACTCCTTTTTTTTCCCCCAATGCCCCAGTAGATAGTTGTATGTCACAGTTGCACATCCTTCTAGTTGCTGTTATGTGGGACATGGCCTCAGCACAGCCGGAGATGCGGTGCATCGGTGCGCGCCCAGGATCCAAACCCGGGGCACCAGCAGCGGAGCGCGCGCAGGTAACCACTAAGCCACCGGCGGCCCTAGATTCTTGTTTTTAATAGCTATTTCACTTGAAATAAAAAGACAACTTGTAAAGATACCTAAATGAAAATGAAACTGAATTGTCGACTGTATTTATCAAACCACTTTTCAATCCCATCTACCAATTATGAAAAAAAGAAAAATTTGTTGTCGTTTCCATCATCTTGATGTTCTTGCAATTAAGGTGCTGCTCACCTTAATTATTATTTATTTCAACAAACAGGTTCGAAATTCACAAGAACTCTTCATTTAGAAGATTTTTAAAAATAGTTTAGAAATTTCTGTTTCCAAATTTGTTTTTACTTTAGGAATAAAAGAGGGAAGAAAGGAGGTGTCTTCAACAGAAAGCTGTAGGGGACCCTAAGAATCCAAAGCAGCCTGCAAGGCCAGCTTGGAAAACCATCAGGAAACAAAGGAGACCCTGAAGCTGAGCCCCAAACACTGTGAACGTTACACCAAGAACAGCCCTTCTTGCCTGCTGCTGCTCATCACTGCAATCATTCCTACCTGCCGTCTCTTCCCCCTCTGAAAGGCACCTGATCAAGATTCAAAGTACTGGGAAATGAGTATCTAATTGACTGAGCTTAGGTCACCAGCACACCTATTGGCTGTATCAGGGACTGCATTCTTTCACAAATTGGTAATTTTTTTTAAAAGTTCTAAATTAATCTTATTTTAAAGTTGGGGTTGTCTCACAATGATTTAATTTTTTTTTCTTTTTTTGGTGAGGAAGATCGGCCCTGAGCTAACATCTGTGCCCATCTTCTTTATTTTTGTATATGGGACGCCACCACAGCATGGCTTGATAAGCAGTGCACAGGTCCGTGCCCAGGATCCGAACCCTCGAACCCCAGACCGCCGAAGCAGAGCACACAAACTTAAACACTATGCCACCGGGCTGGCCCCGATTTAATTTTTAAGCATCATGAAATAACAGGCCCCGATTTAATTTTTAAGCATCATGAAATAACATATACACAACAGTTTATATAATATATACATACAGCTAAAGAGTAATAAAACGAACACCCACCTACCCACCATACAGTTTAAGAAACAGATCATCATCAAGACCACTGAGGTCTCCTATTACCCTGAATTTTATAATTAGTATCCCTTGCAGTTTTGCCATATTCAGGTATGGTTGCTTAGTTTTTTATGTTTGATACTTTACATTGATGTAAACTACAATATGCATTACTCTAGTACTTTTTTTTAAATATAAAACAGTGCTTGGGCCGGCCCCGTGGCTTAGCGGTTAAGTGCTCGTGCTCCGCTGCTGGCGGCCCGGGTTCGGATCCTGGGCGCGCACCGACACACCACTTCTCTGGCTATGCTGAGGCCGCGTCCCACATACAGCAACTAGAAGGATGTGCAGCTGTGACATACAACTATCTACTGGGGCTTTGGGGGGAAAAAATAAATAAATAAAATCTTTAAAACAGTGCTGTTTTGAACAATCTTGGTGCACATGTATGAATTTTCCTAGAACATATACCTAAATTCTCAAGTGCTTAAAGTATGCAAATTAGACAGTTAATACAGATGATCTTCTTTTCCAACAAAAATCACAAAACAAACCATTTCCAAACATTTATTTCCCAAAAGCTCTTTTGCTAACATTACTTTCTTTAAAGTAATTACTTTATCTTGAATGGGAAGATTAAAAGTGTGTGTGTGTTTATCCAAAAATATCTGCATACTGTTGAGGAACCAGCAACACCTATTTTAAGTTCCATAACTCTTCAAAAGCAAAGAACTTTGCTATGAGATAACCAGCAAACCTCTACATGGTAAAATGTACTTTCTTGTCCCATTTGCAACAACATGGATGGGCCTGGAGCGTATTATGTTAAGTGAAATAAGCCAGAAAGAGAAAGACAAACACTGTATGATCTCACTCATATGTGGAATATAAACCAACACATGGACAGAGAAAACTGGACTGTGGTTACCAGGGTAGTGGGGGTGGGGGGTGGGCACAAGGGGTGAAGGGAGTCATATATGTGGTGATGGACAAACAAAAATGTACAACCCAAAATTTCACAATGTTAGAAACCATTAAAACATCAATAAAAAAAAAAATGTACTTTCTTGGTCACTTCTCATTTCATTTATAAGTATGGTCAGTAACTCAGGTCTTGTTTTTATAAAATTAACTAACTTGATGACACCCTAACAGCTCTTTGTAAACTCCTGGTTCAATTTCTTGCTGCAGCCATTTGCCACTGAATGATGCAGTGAGTGATTTTCACCTGAAGCAACTACGATTTTTCTTCCATAAAAGGTTGTCTTGATTAAAGAAGCCATTTACTGTTGGGAATATACATTTGTCTAGCATCTCTTTGCTATTATTATTCACTCCCAAAACAAAGTCTTTATTACTGAAACACAACTTAGCAAATACTAAGGAGAAGGTATGTTACAAACAATTGTACTTAAAGCAAATCTTCCACAATGTGTAATTATTCTGATACTAGTTTCTTCAAATGAGCAACGTTTACTACACGTTTCAAAGGCATCTGATGACAAAGGAATACATTTTAATTTTTTGCCATATATTCTAAGTATTATTTCAATCATTTTGACCAAGGCAGGAAAAACAAGTGTTTCCCCGGTGGTATGGCTTTCTGTCTTTTACTATGCAACAAGAAACCTCAAAGGGCCCTGTGAACATTTATAATTAAATTTAGTGAACATCTGTAAAGTACTATATTGAATGTTGTATGGCTTTATCAAATATCTCTGAAAAAAAACTCATAAAGGTTAGTTTTTATCCTCAGAATGCATAAGTTTTTTAAAATGCCTTGCTAATTTGTTACGATTTCATGCTATTATTTAGCTACAGGTCAAGCCACACTGTACACTTAGGTAAGGTACAGTTTCAACAATAGTAAATATAGATCCCTATTTCAAACAAACTTCTTTGACAGTCTCAAATTTTTCTGAGAGGCTGATATTTTAGATCTGATTACATCATAGTTCTTACCCCATAAGAGCTCATACTGGGATTAGGAGTTCTAACATTTTTTATGTTCTGTACCTGTGTGTGCTTTATTATAATTATAATCAATCTGATTTTTTGATAGGAATCTTTTATAGTCACTTGATCATTTTTTAAGACAGTTTAGTTAAAACTAGATCATATGGAAATCAATGTAATTATGTGTAAACTTCAATGTAATATAACGATGAAGACAAATTAAGCAGTGAAAGTTCCACCCTTCCTCAGGATCTCTCACTGGCCCATCTGACATACTAACAGTGTGGGGAAGCCAGTGTCAATCTATTAAATATAATTTGCCTTTTTCAAGATGAAAGATAATAGAATTTATTATAATTTTTAAAAGATTAATACTAATAGATCATCCTGCATACCCACTTTAGAGACCACTGGTCTATACAACTCTGTGGGCCTTGGAGTTTTTAAAAGGCTGAGAATATATGCATAGCAAGCATTGTCTAAAGACTGAATAAACAATGTTCTCTACATATCTGTCTTTTTCCATTGCCTTCTTTGAGAAAAATACATTACTAAACCCATAGCAGCGTAATGTTATTTACTTTCTCAACCAACTTTACATACTCATTGTACTATGAAGTAAGAATCTGAGAAATGGTATTTTAAAAGGTGTTCTCATACCTGGAAAGACTGGGGACTACTAGATGTCTTTTTTATTTACCTTAAGTAATCTGCTTAAATTACTTTAAGTGATTACATTTTAAAAATCTCTTAAAATGTTTCACATGTGTTTCTATATTACATATAAGCATTTGATTCTGGAATGATTCTAAAATTTTTAATTTATAATCACTGCATAAAATACAGCAATAAATTATACAGTTACTCATTCAAGCATTTTCTCAGTGCCTACTACATGCCAGGCACCATATTAGGTACTCAGAATAAGATGCCCCTTCCCTAAAGTCTGGTGGAAGATAAAGACCAGTACACAAGTTATGAAGGCACACTGTGATATGCAGTACAATGGGATAAGTACAGGTATGCCAAGAAGAGGTGTCAAATATAGCTTTATGTGGTTAAAATTTTTCCAAAGGAAGAAGTCTAAGCTGAGACCTAAAAGATGGAAGTGGGAGAAGGAGTTAGCCAGCATATAGAAAGAACAAAAGAGTAAGAGCACAATTAATTTGGTAAGGGTGGTGTGTGGGTGGGTGTGTGTGTGTGTGTGTATACACAAGCATTTCAAGGGGCAAAGCAGAAGCAATGAAATCCTAATAACATTATTTCCTACTGAGATGTCCATTATCTACTCATCTCAGAATCATGGATCTGGGAACACAAAGATATGTCATCCCCTTCTTGCCTGAGCAAGTAGCAAACCCAACTGTGAACAACTGTGCTTTTCACTTGGAAGAACAAATTTGGAAAAAAAGTTCTAGAGGCCCTAAAATTTAGACAAGTATTTACAGTTTACATTCTTCTCTAGAATAAGCCTCCACACAAAAAACTCTGATACCTTTGAGTTTGCTTACATACCAACTCTGAAAGGGGGTGAGGGTGGAGGGTGGGCAACCTTTACATATAACAAGCCAAAATTCAGTTAAAAGAAACTTAAGGGTTGTTCCAATAGTCAAATTGAAATATTACTACAATGTTCAAAATAAGGTCAAATACATGCAAATGTGCATATTCCAAAGGTAATAACACTACTCATCACTAGATAATTAAAACACTTGCAAAACTGAATTTCAGGTTCCTGTTTTTCCTAAATCCCCCTTTAGTTCACTCAAAATCATCTCTACTTCTTAGATCAAATGGATCCATTTTACAGAGGTTTTTTTCTCTCTTTCCCCCTAAACATACCTTTGTCTAAAGAACTGGATTTATAGTTGCTGGAGAAGAAAAAAGGCTAATCTCCAACTACAAAACACCCAAGATTCAATGGATAAAATTCTCTACTATTCCTAAAAACATTAAATATAGTGCACTTAGTTAATAATTTATTTTGACAATAAACTCTCTGACAAAGAACAAGAAAAATTATCTGATGCACAGTTTTTTAAAAATTCTTTGAATTGAAAGTTCTAGGTGCCTTGCCTTTGCTGGCAGACTGTGGCTGATTTGTTCTCATCAATGACACTGCAAGAGGGACATACTTCAAAGCCGCCCTCAGTTTACAATCAAGCCCAACTCTACTTCACATTCATAAACAAAACCGACAGCACAGTAGGCAACACTTAATAAGAGGTCATCAAAGAATATGGCTTCATTTTTTCAAATAACAAGTGATTTATAAATGTAAAAGTGAAGAAAAAAACTTTTCCTGTACTAAACATTTGTAGTAACTGATTCTAATATAGCCTAAAATCAAAAGCAGGACTATTCTGTCTACCATAATTTGGACATTTAATTATTTTAAAATCGTGCCCTCCTTCTTTAACTACCCCCAACCTCTGCCAAGTTACACCTTCCTGAAAAGACAGATTTGGGTCTTACCTTTTCCAGAAATCCTTTCCCCATGGTGCTCTATTAAACTTCATTAACACTTAACTTCTTTACCATCCATTTAGCACTTAGCACATGTTACTTTGCATAATTAATAGCCCTTCTGTGTATACCTCCTATTTCCCAAAATAGTAATTTATGTTTCTTTAGTTCCCTGCCAAAACCAGTACTACTGAATAAATGTTAGAAGATTTTTAAAAAAAAATTAATTTGAGAGAAGTGGTTTAACAAAGCAACACCTCCATCCCCAATATGTGATAAATTTGCTATGTGGTCTTTACCACAAAGCCATACCCCTCTAGAACTGGAGTAGATTCCATCAAAGGAATAGACATTCCTTGTATTATACTTGCATTACACTGAAAAGAGAAAAGCTTCAGGCAAAAAACTGACCTCATTACTCCAGTGTCACAGAAGAGCCTCATTCTCTCAGAGAAAGACTCCTAGGGAGGACAGCATCCAGGAATGGGATCTGGGGTAATGGATGCTAAAATGGTGTCCATCACATGAAGGCAATCCAGGAGTTATACTATGTGAATGAAGCTGTGCATCCCAGAAGACAAGGCACAGACCAGATTATGTATTTAGTTGTTCTTCTCTATGTTTATTTCCCTTTGAATTTCCTCTACCTTTAATAAAGTTTAAAAGTTCTTAGCTTATCTCAAATATCTCACATCAAATTAAGGAGGAAAAGTCTCATGCCCATGTTCTAGAGAGGGCATAAACTGAATGCTCTCTGCCTTCCTTAGGTCAGTAGTTAGGGGGAGTAGTAATTAAGGATAGTCTCCCAAAGGGAAGAGAAATTTTGGCTTAAGCAAAAGAGCTGGGAATGAGAGAACTGGCCACTCCCACCTACTTGGACCTGGATTTTTTTAAAGAATAGTTTACTCACACATAACAGTCATAAAGGCATTTTAACACTTCATTTCATAGGATCACCTATAAGGTTTGGCCATGAAAATTTTCTCAATGAATTACAAAAACATCCATTAGAGGAGAAGATTAAGACCAAGTGACATATTTTATTGAAATGATCTGAGAGAGTTTCATGCAACAGAAAGTCCAGAAAACAAACTATATAGATCTAGACTTCAAAAGATTAAACAAAATGGTCCCCAAAGAACCAAGAAATCTATATATATAGTGCCTAGAAAAATAAATATTTTCTGATAATAAATGAAAGCATACTAACTCGCACCCAAAATACAAATACATGCAATAAACATATCACCTTAAGACAATGAACTGTAAGAAACAAGAAGGAGAACGCCTAAACATTGGGTTTGACTCCGGGCTCTACCAAGTTAACTGTTTTCCTAGAAAAAAAGCTATACAAAACGATATTGAACATTTCTTCCTGTTCTGAAATTCTGCATTTTTAGAGTCTGATTAGTAAATTACCAACTGCTAAACAGTGATAAGATTATATATGACATTATAAGATCAAAATACAACTCACAATAGACAGAAGAGTACCACTGGACAGGTTTGTATTTCATATGCAATACCTGATTAGTGTAAAAAAAAAGCATTTAAGGATTTTAACTAGATTTCTTGATTTCCAAAAGAAAGTTTGAGAAAATATCCTATTTTCCAACTTAAAAAAAAAAAAAAATACTCAAGTCTAGCATGTCCTCTTACATGAAATCTTACAAACCGTGAAGAGAACACAGAAACTTGAAGAAATAATTTTTTTAAATAATCTAAGAAAATTTCCAAACTGAGAGGCATGAATTTCAACATTGAAAGGGCCCACCCTGTGCCAAGCACAACAGATAAGAATAAGATATTTACAAAGGCATAATATCAAAAATTTCAGAACAGTGGAGATAGGGATAAGAGCCTATAAGCTTTCAGAGAGAGGGAGAAACAGGTTTCATACAAAAACTCAAGAATCAGAATGCACTGGGGGCTGGCCCTGTGCACGTGCTCCACTTTGGCGGCCTGAGGTTCGGAGGTTCGGATCCCAGGCGCACACCGTCACACCGCTTGTCAAGCCATGCTGTGGCAGCGTCCCATATAAAGTAGAGGAAGATGGGCACAGACGCTAGCCCAGGGCCAATCTTCCTCAGCAAAAAAGAGGAGGATCAGCATTGGATGTTAGCTCAGGGCTGACCTCCCTCACAAAAAACAAACAAACAAGCAAACAAAAAGAATGCACTGGGGCCAGCCAGGTGGTGCAAGCAGTTAAGTGCGCGCGCTCCAATGCGGCAGCCCAGGGTTCGCCAGTTCGGATCCCGGGCGCGCACTGACGCACTGCTTGGCAAGCCATGCTGTGGCAGTGTCCCATATAAAGTGGAGGAAGATGGGCAAGGATGTTAGCCCAGGGCCAGTCTTCCTCAGCAAAAAAAGAGGAGGATTGGCAGATGTTAGCACAGGGCTGATCTCCTCACAAAAAAAAAAAGAAAGAATGCACTGGTCTCAGCTGGGGGAAAATTTGGGGGTGAATTAATGATTAGTATATCAAACACTAAACAAAACATATTAACTCCAAGGAAAACAAGTAATTGTGTAGGAAATAAAAAGTAATCCTATCTTGAAAAGATGAGGAAGAACAAGAAGAGAGAGTGAACGTGTGTGTGTGCGTGTGTGTGTGTATGTGCTTGGGGTAGTGGAGTTAAAGAGTTAAGTCTCACCTTCCGTAATGACACAGATAATTCCTAGAACTGAAAAAAAATCAAGAAGCACATTATTTAGAGATCTGAAGATAAATTCCAACAGGAAAAAAAAAAAAATCAGCTCTAAGAGTTTGAAATGGCTGGTTCTGGAGAATCTTCTCCAAGAAGAGGAGCTTGTAGAATTATTTGGTTCTTTAAACTATGTAAATGGGGCCGGCCCCGTGGCTTAGCGGTTAAGTGCACGTGCTCCGCTGCTGGCGGCCCGGGTTCGGATGCCAGGTGCGCAGGACACACCGCTTCTCCAGCCACGCTGAGGCCGCGTCCCACATACAGCAACTAGAAGGATGTGCAACTATGACATACAACTATCTACTGGGGCTTTGGGGGAAAAAAAAATAAAATAAAAAAAAATTAAACTATGTAAATGCATATTTTAATTAAAAAAAACTAAATTAAAGAGGCATAAAGTAAAATAATAGCACATTACATGATAAGAAATAAGGAATTACATGTCATATCATGAGCTAATTTCCCTAATATATAAAAAGATTTTATAAATCAGTAAGAAAATGACCACCAATATGACAGAAACAGGGACTAAAAAAATCCACAAATGGATCTTAAACTATGTCCCACCTCACATTCATAAGAGAAATGAAAATTAAGACTATACTGAGATATCATTTTTTATGTATCAGACTGGCAAAGATCAAAGATTTGGTAACCATTTTCTTGACAAGATTATGTAGACATACTCACATTGCTGGTACCAATAGACTGGTACAATCTCAGTGGAAGGCTTTTTTTTTTTTTTTTGAGGAAGATTGGCCCTGAGCTAACATCTGTTGCCAATCTTCCTCTTTTTTTTTTTTTTCCCTTTTTCCTCCCCTAAGCCCCAGGTCGTTCTAGTTCTATGCGGGATGCCGCCTCAGCATGGCTGGATGAGCGGTGAGTAGGTCCACGCCCAGGATCTAAACCACGAAACCCGGGGTCGCCGAAGCAGAACGTGCAAACTTAACTGCTACGCCACAGGGCCGGCCCCATTGTGGAAGGCAATTTAATAAAGTCTATCAAAAATTACAGTTGCACATACTCTTCAATCAAATTCTAAGAATTTACCTACAGGTTTACTCCTACACATACAAATGACTATTCACTGCAGCACTGATAGCAAAGTAAAATACATGAAACAATCTTAATATCACTCATTTGGGAACTGATTATTTTATTTAATAGGATGAATCATAATACATATTTAACTGATAAAACATAATACCCTACAATTTTTTTAAAGAAGAATATATACACATGTCTGTGTGCGTGCGCCCACCTAGACAGACAGACAGACAGACAGACAGATAGATAGATAGATAGATAGATAGATACATTCATTTTCTGGAAGTGTACACAGAACTGGAGACTTTGGAGAAGAGAAATCAAGAGTCTGGAAGACAGGAGTGAAAGAAATGCTCTCCACTATATACCATGTTGTACCTTTTCCATTTTAAACCATGCAAATGTAATAAAAATAAAATTACTCAAATTTAATACCACTTAATGAATGTTGTTTCAACTAGATACTTCCCTAGACATGAATATAAAAGCTGTATTATTAGGCATGTTAGCAAAAATCCAATATTTCTAATAACTCTTGCAAGATATTTCTTCAGTCTAAGACACTACAATATAAGCATACTCTGAAAGAGACTTGTCAAAAATGCTAGATTTTAGCTAGCAACATACAGCTACAGGAAAACACAAAACAATTTTTCCATATTTTCACAAAGGCAGAAAACAAAAAAATTACAGATAACCCTGAGGAAAACAAAAAAGACCTAAGTTGCAATTAAGGAGTAGAATTGCATCCTATATAGGGGTTAGTGTATAAAGTCAACATATGGCTAACATTATGTAGACTCGAAATTACCCTTGCAAAACCCTTAAAATAATAAAAGCTAATATTTATATAGGCTCTTTAATACGACCAGGTACTGGAGCCTATATTAACTTCACCTATATCAATCAACTCATTTGATCTTTGCAACAGCCTTATAAGGTAGATATGATTGTCCTCATTTTATAAATGAGGGCACTCAGTCACAGAATGGCTAAGTAACTTGTCCAAGATAGGTAGCAGAGCTGTTGTAACCCATGCTGTCTGGCTCCAGAGTCCATTCTCTTAACTGCCACCAACATACAATATAGTAAATATTCAAAGTATGCCAGCTTTTTTCTCCAGAGTTGAAACAATTCTCCATTTCTTCACATGAACAAAAACATCTGCATGTCAGAGCCTTGATTCTGCTTCCTCTCACACACACTATTTATTTCATTAGGAAATCCTATCAATTCTATCTCCAAATATAGCCCAAATCAGTCCACATTTCTCCACCTGTTGCTGCACCATCCTAGTCAAAGTTATCATCTCTTGCCTTGACTACTACAATAACCTCCTAACTTGTGGCCCCGATTCCACTTTTGCTCTCTATAATTCATTCTCCAGAGTGATCTTTCTTTAAATGTAATGGAATCACGTCACTCTTGACTTCCCACTGCACTTAGAAGAAAATCCAAACTTCATACTACACCCTCTATGATCTGACCCCGTTTCGTTCTTCAACCTTACTTCTGTAACTCTTCCATCATCACTTACTGCTCTCTAGCCACAGTGGCCTTTTCTATTCCCTCAATATGTCAAGCTTGTTCCCCATCTCTGGACTTTTGTTTTTACTTTTTGTCTTCTTGGAATCACCCTTACCTCTCCACTCCCATAGCTGCATGACTGGCTCCTTCCTGACATTTAGATCTCAGCCCAACTGTCAACTCAGACAGACCTTTCCCAACTACCTAATCTAAAGTATTCTCCAAACACCATCACAGTTCATTTTCCTGTTTTATTTTATTTATAGCTTGCTGAAATTGTTTTTCATTAAATTCTTTATTTTTTTTTACCCCAACCAGAATGTAAGCTCCTTGAGAAGAGAAACCTCTGTCTTGTTCACTGCCAAAATGACTAAAACTATGCATGGCACATAGTAAATACTCCATAAATTTTGTGAAATGAATGAGCGAGTGAGCACCAAATGAAGTAGATGGCTTGCTATAAATTATATGCATTTGATAATGCTCACGTTATGGGAGGCCTACTGCAACTGAAAATGGCTGCATCATGGTTCCCAACGCAAGCTCATTAAAGCTAGAAAATATAAATACAACAGTCTAGATTAATATAAGGTTCAATACTCTGATTTGCCAAACATATAAAGCACTGCATTCAGTTTTAAGAACCACATTGATGGGCCAGCCTCGTGGCTTAGCGGTTAAGTGTGCGCACTCCGCTGCTGGCGGCCCGGGTTCGGATCCCCGGCGCACACTGAGGAACGGCTTCTCTGGCCATGCTGAGGCCGTGTCCCACATACAGCAACTAGAAGGATGTGCAACCATGACATACAACTACCTACTGGGGCTTTGGGGGAAAAATAAATTAAAAAAAAAAAAAAAAAAGAACCACATTGACAAAACTAAAATATATCATAAGCAGAAGAGTGAGAATAGCAGGCAGCTCAAAAAACATACTATATGAAGAACATCTGAAGAAGCTGAGGCTGCTTAGACTAGAGAGGATATGTTAAATCCTCACGGGACTGATGATGAATACTGAATCCTCGTAAAAAGAAGAAAAGGCTTATTCATTTGTTCTAGAGGGCAGATCCAGGACCAATGCATGAAAGGAAGGTATCTGGTTAACATTAAGACATTTTTTTAAAGATTATGTTACTTATTAGGGATGCTGAAAGAAAGGATGCAATCAAGTTAAAAAGTGGAGTTCAAATGTCCTTCAAGCACCTAACATATTTTACATGTACTCCTCACCCACCCCCACCAACAATTAAAAAAAAAAGACATCTATATTAGAAGATATCTATTGTTTATAAATACATGGAAACCAAGATGCATCATCATCTTGGTGTCTACTGCAACATAAAAATAACAGTACCCTCTCCAATCTCAAGTCAGAATAGAACATGGAAAGAGGAGCAAATAAAAGAGGAGGAGCAGCTGAGGGGCAGAAAACAGAAATTGTGATCCCTACTAAAATGATTGATTATTGCTAACACTACTTACAAAAAAACATAAATGATAACACAAAAAAACAAAAATATGTGTACTCATTTAATAATGTAAAATTTGTATATATAAAAGAAAATATGAGAAAATGAATGAAATGAAATGAAAAGAAAAAATGAAAATGGTTGTTGTTAGACTGATGATGTTATGGGAGTTCACAGCAATTTAAAAACACTATCTTTAACTGGCTCTATGCCAATAATTGTTGAAGTAGGGTGATAGGTATATGGGGGCTCAATATATACTATTACTTCTACCTTTATGTAAGTCTGAAATTTTCTATAACCAGAATTTTTTAAAACTAATTTAAAGCTATCTCTCTAGGTTCTACCAAAATTAGGACTACTTCTTCCTAAGCAACCACACTTTGGATACTTTTTTTTTTTTTTTTTTTTTTTTTTAAAGATTTTATTTATTCATTTTTTCCCCCCAAAGCCCCAGTAGACAGTTGTATGTCGTAGGTTCACATCCTTCTAGTTGCTGTACGTGGGACTCGGCCTCGCGTTGGACGGAGAAGTGGTGCCTTGGGGCGCGCCCGGGATCCGAACCCGGGCCGCCAGCATCAGAGCGCACGCCCTTAACCGCTAAGCCACGGAGCCGGCCCTGGATACTTTTGATTGTAATGAAATTTAAATTGCAGGACATGTAGAGAAAAAACTGCCCAAACAATTTCATTCTCCCTTTATTCTCTCATAATTACAAATGCCAGATACTACTCACACTTTTACCAGCCCTATGGCCAAAAGTAAGAATCTTTAGCTGTTTCAACAGCATGATGGGGCAGACTACAGAGAGGTTAGGTCAGAAACCAAACCCCTTCAGGGACAACCAGGTGACTAAGAGAGAGTTAACAGTCCTCCCACCTCTTATTATTTCAATTAATTTTTGCTCCAGAGGCTCATTATAGCAAGTAATCATAATATGCTTTTATCTTATTTGAGGCACTGAGGAATAAGCAAATACTTCCATAGCGCTCACTCTGGGGCAGGCACTGTTTTAAATGCTTCACAAACATTAACTCATTTAAATTCTACCCTTTAGAAAAACAAATATCAAAAAAGCATACAATTCTCAGATACCTTTAACCAAAACTCTTTAGACAAAGCAAATCATAAATTTTCAACAAAGGACATTCAGATACTGCAAAATTCCCCCTCTCCTTTCTACAGTTGGCACACTATTTCTCAGAGGGGGCACCTGGACACTGGCAAGCCTTGCTTAAGAACAGCACAATCTGTCCATCCCATCTGGTTCCTATCAAAAGGATGAGGTGGTATCAAGGACGCCTCAGGCCCTGATTTTTCCCAAGGTTTTTCCCAAGGGTTCCTGAAGACTAGCGTGTTGTTCTTTTGACTAAAAAAGTAATATAAATAACAATAATAATAATGCTTAAAACTTTTTTGTGAGTTCTATATGCCACACTTTATATTGAGATTGGCGTGCACTATCTCACTTAAATCAAATAACAATTTAGTGAAGTTAGTCCTATTAATATTCTTACTTTATTTACAATTGAGAAAACTGAGATACCTAGTGCACCCAGACAACACAACTTAAGTGGCAAGTCAGGATTCAAACCAAAGCAGACTAGCATTCTTAAACTTGAGGCTTAAGTAGGTAATGCATTAAAAACTTTTTTCTTCATTTTTAAAAATTGAAAATAGTTATATAAATGTTTGGAGACTCAAAAGGCTAGGGTACTAAATGTAAGGCGGTACCCAGATTGGATCCCGGCACAGAAAAAGAGAATTACTAGAAAAATTGGTGAAATCCAAATAAAGTCTGGAGTTTAGTTAATAGAAGAGTACCAATGCTGATTTCTTAGTTTAGACAAATGCTCCATAGTAATGTAAGAAGTCACCATTAGAGGAAACCGGTTAAGGGTACATGGGAACTCCTACACTATCTTTGTAACTTTTCTGTAAATCTAAAATTATTTCAAAATTAAAAGTTTAATTAAAAAAATTAAAGTGGGGGCCAGTCTGGTGGCACAGCAGTTAAGTGCAGGCGCTCCACTGCAGCAGCCCTGGGTTCGCAGGTTCGGATCCCGGGTGCGCACCGATGAACCGCTTGTCAAGCCATGCTGTGGCGGCGTCCCATGTAAAGTGGAGGAAGATGGGCACAGATGTTAGCCCAGGACCAGTCTGCCTTAGCAAAAAAGAGGAGGATCGGCATTGGATGTTAGCTCAGGGCTGATCTTCCTCACCAAAAAGAAAAAAAAAAAAATTAGAGTAATAGGTAAACCTCACTTAAGCAGAACACCTCATACAAACCAAAGTGTTGGATAAATCAAGGATTATAAACTGGCTATGGAAAATCTCTCCACCTGTGATTCTGCCAATCATGCTAGGGTGGCTTAGAAATGTATCCTAAAAATACCAAGATTATATAATAATTGGAAACTCTGACCCAGTGATTCTATTTCTGAGAAGGTATTGTAAAGAAATAACCCAAATTATACATAAATATTGTATTATTATTTTAAAAGATTAAAAAATACTACTAAATAGAATCTATTAGCATATTAAAAATAACCCTCCATAACAATAGAAAAATAGTTATATATTAGGAAATCAGTAATGTAATTCACCATAATAACAGATCAAAAGAGAAAAATCTTTGTGTATAATGATGCTCATTACAGTGTTATTTATACTAAAAATAAAAATAACTTGCATTTCTAACAATAGAGGAATGGAGTAAATCCATAGCAGTGGTTCTCAACCAGGAGAGATTCTGGTCCCCAGAGGACATTTGGCAATGTCTAGAGACATTTTTGATTGTCACATCTGGCGTGGGGAGGGAGTACTACTGGCTTTTAGTTAGTAGAGGCCAGGAAGGCTGTAAAATATCCTACAATGCACAGACAGCCCTGCAGTAAAGAATTAATTGTTCAAATGTCAACAGAGCTGAGGCTAATAAACCTTCATCTACACAATGAAATATTATACAGCCACATCTACTAAGAGTTTGAAGGAAATAGATTTACAATTTAAGGAAAAAGTAGCACAATATATTCAAGCTATTCGATTTTAAAGGCAAATAAAGAATCCCATGGGAATTCAATCTCACACTCTTCTAAATACAGCCACTTAAAGCAGGAGAGGAGTGGATAAATCAGGCTAGTTTTAGTCTTCCAAAGTGCAATGCAGAGGAAAGTGGAGCACAGTGTCAAAGACTTCAAGGAAGCAAAGCATGACATAAGTGCTTCATCTCTAACTAAACTGCTGTTCTTTCAAACATGTGAAGGGATGCATTTTCCAAAAGTGTCCTTTTCCCTTCCCCTATTAGGATGCTATATCAACTCTAAATTCTAACCACTTGTTTGAGCTCCCCCATACATACACAAATAAACTTTGTCTTTCCTCTAATTACTCTGTATTTTGTCAGTTTAATTCACAAGCCTCTAACTCTTGAACATAAAAAGTCTTCCTCTCCATGCATGCAAGAATGCAATTCCGGGGCCGGCCCTGTGGCTTAGTGGTTAAGTGTGCCCACTCTGCTACTGGCGGCCCAGGTTCAGATCCCGGGCGTGCACCGACGCACCGCTTCTCTGGCCATGCTGAGGCCGTGTCCCACATACAGCAACTAGAAGGATGTGCAACTATGACATACAACTATCTACTGGGGCTTTGGGGGAAAAAAAAGGAGGAGGATTGGCAACAGATGTTAGCTCAGAGCCGGTCTTCCTCAGCAAAAAGAGGAGGATTAGCATGGATGTTAGCTCAGGGCTGATCTTCCTCACAAAACAAAACAAAACAAAACAAAGAATGCAATTCCATTCTCCTAGCCCTTTCTTGAAAAAAATATTAAGAGAGCAAATTTAGCAAACAAGAAATGACTAGAGGACTGGTGATAAACATATCATAATCAAGGAGAAATAATAAAATAAATAACACTGCTGGAAGGTACAGGAAAGAAGAGAAAGTAAAAGGTAGCATATACGTGTGAATTTCTTCTTTCAAGGGAGAAGAGGGTCACATTTGTTTAGAGCTATTAATAAAAGTGACAGAGGTAAATTAACTAAAGAGAAGTAATTAAATAACCAAAAGCAGGTGGTAGAAGATAAATAGGAACTATTAGAAGTAAACTAATTTCCACATCTTTCAGATATCATTAAGATAGACAAAATACAGAGATTACAAAATGTCTAACTCATAGAAAGAAAAACATGCCAAAAGAAAGAAGTAAAATATTTAAAATTTTCAAACATTAAAAACAGAAAGCAAACAAAATAAGACAACTTAGAACAAAGACACTGTCCTATTATAAATATACACTCACCCATTTAAAAAAAGAATTCTCAAACTGGAACACAAAACAAAACCCATCTACCTACATGCTACATTTAAAAAACCCACCCTGGGGCTGGCCTCGTGGCTTAGCATTAAGTGCGTGCGCTCTGCTACTGGCGGCCCGGGGTTCGGATCCCGGTCGTGCACCAACACTCCGCTTCTCCGGCCATGCTGAGGCAGCGTCCCACATACAGCAACTAGAGGGATGTGCAACTATGACATGCAACTGTCTACTGGGGCTTCGGGGAGAAAAAGAGGGAAAAAAAAAGGAGGAGGATTGGCAATAGATGTTAGCTCAGAGCCGGTCTTCCTCAGCAAAACGAGGAAGATTGGCATGGATGTTAGCTCAGGGCTGATCTTCCCCACCAAAAAAAAAAAAAAAAAAAACACCCCCAAGAAAGAGACCCAAAAAGGTTGAACATAAAAGATCAAAAGACAAGGGTAACAAAAGCAATCAAAGAGAAAGCATGGCCAAGAAATTAACAGCAATTTAGATCAAATTCAGGCAAAAAAAAAAAAAAAATCCAGTTTAAAAGATAACAAATATAGTCCACAAAGAAAATTCAACTGTAGTGATAAACCAAACACAATACCACAATACATATGTAAAAACTACAGGTAATACAAGGAGAAAGAACCAGAAACAACAGAATAGTAGAATTAATTTGTCACTCTTGTTCTGGTAGATCAAACTTTTTTTTTTTTTATGAACACAACTGGAATAATCTGAACAACATAATAAATAAAGTAATACCGGCTTATAACCCAAAGCATAAAATAAATACCCACAAGTCCATACAGATAAAAATAGTTGACTAAATGAATAAATGGGAGAGAACAGACAAATCTCCAATGTAGAAGAATTCCAAATAATTTATGCAGATACTCCACACTCAAATAGGTGAACCATAACTTCCCACCCCTTAAATGTGGACTAGACAAAGTGACTTCCTTTTCAAAGAGCACAAAACGAAAAGAGGGAAGAAACCTGACACACACTATCTCAGCCAGCTAATCAAGGTCAACATCAACAGTCATAAATCATGTTGACGGTATGTACTCTCGATATAATGTGATGAAAAGAGCACTTTATCTCTGTGGTCTTCTCAAAACCCCATAACTCCAGTCTAATCATGAGAAAAGCATTAGACAAATCCCAATAGAGACATTATACAAAATACTTGACCAGTACTCCTCAAAATTGTCAAGGTCATAAAACACAAGGAAAGTCTGAGCAACTCCTACAGCCAAGAGGGGCCTAAAGAGACATGATGATTAAATGTAGTATATCCCTAAATGGGATCCTGGAACAGAAAAAAGACATTACGTAAAAACTAAGGAAATCTGAGTAAGTAAGGGCTTTATAAGTAAAGTTAATAATAAGGTATCAATATTGGCTCATTAATTGTAAGAGCTCAACTGGGCAGTTCCCACTTGGGGTTTCTCATATTATTTCACACAGATTTTGGCTGTGGAGACAGTCACTGGAAAACTCAATGAATGACTGGCAGTTGATGGGAGTTGTTGGCTAGGAATTCATCTGGGACTGTCCCCAGGAGCACCTTAATGTGGGCTCTCCAGTTTGACTATCTCAGAGTAGTCAGACTTCATACATGGCTCCTGGCTTTCCCCAGAGGGAATGTCCCAAGAGAACCAGGCAGAAGCTACACGGCCTTTTCTGACCTAGCCTCAGAAGTCACAAAGTACCACCAGTGCTGCATTCTGTTGGTTACATGCAAGTCACTAAGGCCAGTTCAGATTCAAGGGGAGGGGACACAGACTCCACCTCTCACAGAGGAAGATTAAAAAAGAATTCGCAGATGTGTATTAAAACTACCACACATGGCAAAAGACTGGAGGTTTATTTTTAAAAGGTTGAACTACAAAGGCTCTGGATTTAAAGACAGAAGATTTAGTTCGAGAGCCAGTGTAAAAAGCCTTACTGAAAACACAGATTGAAGCTATAAATTTGCATAATGAATGCCTGAAACCTTTAGCCTTCTTTCCCAACTCAACTCCCAGAAATCTCATAAACTTCAGGCAGGCAACAGTTCCACTGCTTCCTGAGGAAATTTAGTAGTCTCAGAGAAAGTACTTAGAGATTACTTACACACAGGAACACTCAAGAAAATGGTCAGGTCACCCTGTCCAGATAACAGTCCCTGTCCATTCACACAAAGCTTCCAAACTTAAACACGAATAGACGTCCAAAGATTACCAGGCACTGAAGGAAAACATAACAACATGAAAAACAGACTAAATCAAGGAAAGAAACAAAAAGGAATCAGAAAAGAAAAAAAACCAGTGCAGAGAGTAGGGAAAAAAAATCCAAGAGAAATAAAGAGTATTATATTCATGAAACAAGAATGAGATGTTATAAAAAAAGAATATTCAGAGAAAAAGAAAGTGCTCTTAGGAAGTAAACTGAGGACAGATGTTTTTCAATAAAAGGTTACAAATCCAAGTTGGAAAAAACCCCAAAAAGTAGGATTATCCCCAACTCCTTCCCCCACTCCCCCCAAAAAACAAATAAGGAGACTCAAAATAGGACAGAATAAAACTAAGAAAGTTTCAGGATCAGACCAGGGTCCAACATCCAACTAACAGATATTTCAGAAAGAACAAGAGAGCAAAGAGAAAAAATTTATCACAGAAATGATTCAGAAAAGTTTCCCAGCATTAAACAGGCTAAGTGTCAAGACTGAAAGTGCCTAGCAAAACTGATGCAAGTTGAACCACAACAACAACAAAAAGGTAACTGAAATTTCAAAACACTGGTAAGATAAAAACCCTGAAAATTCCCAGAGGGAAAAAAACAAGTCACACAGAGAGAATCAGCAACCAGAACGTCATCAGAAATCTCAGAGTAGTATCTGGTAAAGAAAAGATGCTCAGAACTTCCTGTGAACTGCTGGGTTAACAGAGAGTATCCACCCTACAGAAATTCTCATCTATACACAAGTAGCACACACAATGATGCTGATGCAATTTAACACTCTACAGAAGTTAAAAGTATGGGTTACATCTACATGTAGCACCACAAATAAATCTCAAAAACAAAGCTAGCTGGGAAAGGATACAAACAGTGCCATGCTATTTATGTAAAATTATAAAATTTACAAAACAATAAACAGATTAGTTTAGATGCGTCAATATGTAGCAAAAGTATTAAAAACATGCTTGAGTGTATTAAAACTACTCTCAAGACCCACTTGATAACAGTTACTTCTAGGGAAGCAGAGACAGAAGAGATGGAGTGATAATATTTGGTAAAGTTGATAACATTTTCTTTCTTTTTGAGAGAGGTTGAAACAAACACAGCAAAACATTAACGTCCGTTAAACCTTGACCATAGGCACATGGATCCTTATGTCAAGCACCAAGTTAAATTTTCATGCTGCAAAAAAATTTTCATGCTGTTTCAAAAGCAACATGCTCTGATATAAAAATTCATGTCTCAGGAAAATTTAATTTCAACACAATAATTCTGCACCAATTTCTCCTACTATTAAACGGTCATTAATACCCATTTCCTTGGCAAATATTATAGTAAAATTTAGTCAACCCAAAAATATGAGTACTTGCTCTGTTCAATTTATGGAGCGTGAAAATGCTATGTAAACACATATGTAGAAGAGAAACTGTTTAGCCAAAATAAATGTCACTTCTGTTTTAACAGACGCCTGGTCTAACACTTAGAAATAAAAGATCAACTCATTTAAATTTATCTGCCTACTAATTTTGAGACTTTAAAATTATTTTCAAAAGAAAAGACAAGCTTTAAAAACTGGAAACAAGCAAAGGGGAGAAAAGCTTCAAAAGTGCTACAAGAAACAAGACATGAAACAAAGTTTCAATATTTTATCAAGTAACAACCGGTACACAAACCAATGCCCTATAGCAGCTTAATCTTTAATGAAATATTTTTATAATGAAAATAATCATTCCCATTGATATATTAACCCATGTGATAGAGGATTTTCCAGTTCCAGACAGATAGAACACAGCCATTTATCTCTAATCCTTCCCAATACACCATCAAAATGTTGGTAAAGGAATTTTTTTTTTTTAAGTATAAAACAAACAATGAAAACAGGAGGGAGAAGAGGGAAGTAAGAGGTACACCATCAGGGGGTAGAGATAATCAAAAATCTTTGGAAAGTGTAAAGCAGATGAAACACGGTGATTTGATTAACAAAACAGAGTGGAAGGATCAGCAGTTTAGAATATGCAAGTAGCAAATCAGAAGTGGGGAGAGACTCCTAAACAGTTCAGAACTCAGACACAGCATGTGCTTGGACACAGTAAAATGGCAGAGCACAAGCAAATGAAAATATGGGGAGCTACTGAAAGTTACAGAGAACCATCAACCCCACTCTCTTCTCTTACCTAGTCCATATCCAGAAAAGCTTGTGCCAGACTTTTACCCCCAAACAAAACACAGAAGTGTTCTTTTCTTGAGAAATTTAAGATGAATTTTCTACTCATATTTAAGAGTAAGTATGAACAGACAGCCAAGGATAATCAGACATGTAAGGAAACCCAGCAGCATGAAAGGCAAACAGTGGGGGGCAAAGATAACACTGTAAAGGGAATTTCAACAATGAAAGAGAATTTTTTTTAAAAAAATCAGAAATCTGAATCCTCAGAGATTCGAAAAGATACCGAATCTTGCCTCCATAAAACAAGAATAGGATGCTATGAAAATGGAACACAAGATGAGAAACAGCTCTTCAGATTTAAATATATGACTCCCTACCACTCCCTTTTCCCTCCTCCCCCCAAAAACCTTGCTAGATGGTTTTTGGAAGTTTAAATAAGTCAAAGCAATCTCCTAGATTGTATAATAAATACAAAAAAAAGGTGAACATCATAGAGGTTCAATCTAGGGAGTGCACCAATGGATCAAATAAGTATTCCAGAAACAGAGAACAAGAGAATTAGTTATCAAAGAAATAACAGAAGAAAAACAATTTCTCAGAGCTGAAGGAAGATACAAATACTCAAACTCAAAGCCCACTGCTTGGGGAAGAAGTGGAATAGGGGAGAGACCCATGTTTAGACAGATCACTGTGAACTTTCAGATGACCAAAAATGAAGAGAATCTCTTAAAAGCTTTTGGGGACAATATGGTGGTTCCTCAAAAAATTAAAAATAGAACTACCATATGATCCAATAATCCCAGTTCTGAGTACACATCCAAAAGAATTGAAAGCAGAATCTCAAAGAGATATTGGCACACCCATGTTCATAGCAGTATTATTCACAATAGCCAAGAAGAGGAAGCAACCCAAGTGTCCAATGATGGATGAATGGATAAACAAAATGTGGCATATACATACAATGAATTATTATTCAGCTTTAAAAAGAAAGGAAATTCATCAATGAACCTTGAGGATATTAAGCTAAGTGAAATAAGTAATCACAAAAAGACAAATACTACATGGTTCCACTTATATGAGATATCTAAAGTAGTCAAATTCATAGAAAGTAGAATGGTGGTTCCCAGGGGCTGTGGGGAGGAGATAAAGGGGAGTTGTTTAATAAGTACAGAATTTCAGTTTTGCAATATGAAAAAGTTCTGCAGATCTGTTGCACAACAATGTGAATATACTTAACAATACTGTACATTTAAAAATGGTTAAGATGGTAAATTTTTTGTGTTTTTTAAACACAATTAAATTTTTTTTTAATAAAACAGGCTTTTAGGGGTAAGAACAGGGCTGGAAAGTCATCTGCACAAAAACAAGAATCGAAATGGCATGGGATTTCTCACAAGCAAAACTAGATGACAGAAAATTCCTATGAAGTTCCTCAGCAGAAAATCAAATGATAATGTCTAACTAAAAAATCATTAAATAGTTGTATAAATATTTTAGTTAAAGATAATGGAAATAATTACCAGAAGAGCCCACAGATATTATCAAAAACCGTTGTTTCTGATGAGCAATATTTATTTGCCGCATTATAAGCCTTCTACACAACTTGGTTTTTATTTTAAACTTTGCACATGATTTGCTTAAACTGTTAAATATAAAAGTATCTTTACTGAGCTGTACAGACTACTCACTCAATAGATCACCAAAATAAAGTTAAATTAACCTTGTTTTCCATGATAAAATATGAAGCATGTTTCTCTGAATTTAAAAGAAGTCAGTTGTAAAGGTAATAAAACGTCATTTAGAATGAAGAAATCTAAAGCAAATCAAATTTAAAGCGAACCTACTTGCTGATAATAAATAGTAATTATCAGCATTCGTAATAGCAGTACTGCTATGTTACGTTCAAACTAGCCAGAATACTAAAAATTTATAATAGCCGGAAAAAAATTAGCAAAAACAGCATACATTTTGATTAATTTTATGTTGTGGACTGTAGCCCTAGATCCCTGGCTGAGTACCCTAAACTTTTCAACACTTTACCTTGAGGTTGAGAATCACTGACCTTTCTGAGTCAGATAATCCAGGTTTCATCAAGTCTGGAAAATTCTCAGCTATTATCTCTTAATATAATGTATTTCCGCAATGCACTCTATTCTGTCTACTTGCAGTTAAAAGCAAGGACTCTAGAGTCAAGCTGTCTGGATTTACATTTATTTCCTACATGTGAGGTGATCTTGGTCAAGTTACTTAACCTTTCCTGGGACTCAGTTTCTATAAAATGACAGGAATAATACTTACCCTCAGAGAAGAATTATGAGAATTTAAAAAGCTAATACACATGAAATGCTTAGAACAGTGCCTCTTTCTATTTTCAACTTTCACCTGAGGCCACATATTCTCCAAAGGGTTATCAAAAAATGTTCCTATGATATAGCCAAGTACTCTTCAGTACCAGCCTGTTGCTAGACGCGAGGCCCAGATTAACAGCTTTTACTAGTATGATACATGGCTAAAATTAATGATACTAGTAATAGGATTCATAATTAGCTCATACTTGAAATGATACTTGAAAAGTCACATATTTCTAATACCAGTCCAGAGCCTTAAAGAGCATATTCTTTCACAAATATCTGCATCAAATCCTAAACACTAGTCTCTGCTTGACTGAGAAGCAAAGGAAGAATACTTTCCCCCTTCACTAAACTCACAAAAACAGAACATTTGGCTCTCATCCTTCCTTCCAAGTCTTAATGCTTTCAGAATTAAATGAAAAGTTCTCTCTTCTTCCAAATCAACTCTGGTGAATTGCACTATCAGTGGTATTTACTTAAGGTTTTTGAAATAGTAATAGATATGGAATAAGTTCAAAAAGGTATGAAAAATCATTGAATTGATACTTTCGACAGTTTTTATTATAACAGTTGGATAACCAGGCACTCACCATACCCAGCTCCAGTAAAAAAGAGATGTTACTGATGGGAATATACTGGGCAGTTTTAAGAATCCCTCAAAGATTGGAAACTACAGCTCTAGATTAGATTATGAAAACAAATCAATTCAGTAAGTCATAGATTTTGTGAAACTAATTTATGACAACTGAGGTTCACCAGATAGGAGAATAATTTAGATTTTCTTGTTCTAACTCAAAAGCATAGTATAAATTTCAAATTTGGGGCAATAGTACCACTTCTTAATCCCTCCTCTAGCCCTTCGATAAGGAAAAGGTTGGTCATAAATAGCTTTGATGATAGTGGTATTCTGCTTAAGCTGCAAATTCAATGAGAAAGTAAAAACCAATTACTGTTTGGATATGTAAAGTGTGTTCTAAAAATTAGACTACATGCATATCTGAACTGTGAAGAACATGCATTCAGGCTATATCAGATTGTCATCAAACTTTGACAACAATACTCTATGCCAGAAAACAATGTTATTTAAGATATGCAGGGAAGAAAATATTTGTCACATATTTTACATCCAGCAAAACTGATTTTCAAGTATAAAAGAGTGTAAACAAACTCTTATGAACATGCAAGAACTCAGAGAAAATGATCCCATGAGATCTTCCAGAGGAACCTGACTTGAGACAATGACATAAGGATGTTGGGAGTTAGGATGAGGAAGAGAAAGAGTCTCCTGACGGCAAAGAGCCAGACTGTTGGATGAACGACCTTGGGAATGGCAGAAACCTCATTTCCAATGGTCGTCATGGCCATTAGCTCAGATTCGTGAAGCACTGCCTGCCATCACAGGCTGCCAAAAGCTAGAAATGCCAGAGCCAGTCCTGATGGTCTAGCAGTTAAAGTTCTGCACGCTCCCCTTTGGCAGCCCGGGTTCAGTTCCCAGATGTGGAACCAAACCACTCATCTGTCAGTAGCCATGCTGTGGCAGCGGCTCACATAGAAGAACCAGAAGAACTCAGAACTATACACAACTATGTACTGGGGCTCTGGGGGCGGGGAAAGGAAGAAACAAGAGGAAGATTGGCAACAGACATTAGCATGGGGCAAATCTTCCCCTGCAAAAAAAAAAAAAAAAAAGCTAGAAATACCAGAGTCTTTACTAACAAAGATCCACTTACTATGGGTTACAGGATCTGCAGAAATCCCAAATCATGTCCTCTTTCAATCACCACTCTCCCTCTCAAGACTTCTTTTTTACATTAAAAAAAAAAAAAAGGTATGGGCTTTAGGATATTTTTTTTTTATAATTTTATTTATTTATTTATTTTTCCCCCAAAGCCCCAGTAGACAGTTGTATGTCACAGTTGCACATCCTTCTAGTTGCTGTATGTGGGATGCGGCCTCAGCATGGCCGGAGAAGCGGTGCGTCGGTGCACGCCCGGGATCCGAACCCGGGCCGCCAGCAGCCAAGTGCGTGCACTTAACCACTAAGCCACGGGGCCGGCCCAAGCTTTAGCATATTTCAATTGCCATTGTGCCATTCAATTTGCCATTTCAATGTGCCATTCATTCAAATGCCAGCTCAACCACTTATTGTGTGACCTTAACCTAATTATTTAATTTCTCAAAGCCAGGATGTATTCATCTAAAAGATAAGAGTAATAAAAGCACCTACATCACAGAGTTCTTGTAGTAACTGAATGAGATAGAGCAGGTTAACTGCATAGGTCAGTGCCTGGCTTAAACTAAGTGCTTTCGAAGTATTAGCTATCATTACCATTATAATCCATAAATCAAACCTTAGTCTATCATAACCAACCTAATACATAAATAAAACCAGACATATTCATGTCAAAAAAAAAAAAAAAAACAACTATAGTCTATGTCCCAGATCAACTATCAATATACAAACTGACAGACAAGAAAATATGTGATGGTGGCCGGCCCTGTGGCTTGGTGGTTAAGTGCGCGCGCTGCGATGCTGGCGGCCCGGGTTCGGATCCCGGGTGCGCCTCGAGGCACCACTTCTCTGTCCATCCTGAGGCCGAGTCCCACATACAGCAACTAGAAGGGTGTGCAGCTATGACATACAACTATCTACTGGGGCTTTGGGGGCAAAAAATAAAATAAATAAAATCTTTAAAAAAAAAAAAAAAAAAAAAGAAAATATGTGATGTTTAGAGAATGATTATCCTACAGATAATACTTTGAACTCTCAAGTTTTTCCAACTAGGTTTATATTTTTTAAAAGATTTTTACTTCTGAAATCCTTTCAATGACTTCTGAAACCAGCAAACCAGGAAAAAAAAACTTATTTAACCAGATATTATCAGAACATTTTAGTTGATTATATACATTTGGTCATATTTCAAATGTAGTAAAATCACTGCATTTATCTGAATTACCTTCTCTTATATATAACTGCGTGTCAGACACATCAAGGGGTATTACCAGCGTCAGACAGCTTTACTGTCAAAAAAGGTCAATTCAGCATAAAAACCTCCGATTTGCATCCAATCCATAAAGTTTCATTCCATGGTCCAACTTGTTCTGTTGAAGACCCCTGGTTGTTGTTGTTGTTTTACATATAATAAAATGTGCCCATTTTATGTGTACAGTTTTACGAGTTCTGAGAAATGTGTACACTTGTGTATCCACCACCACAACAAAAGATATAGAACATTTCTATCACTCCGAAAAGTTCCTTCACGCCCCTCTGAAGTCAATTCCCCATCCCCTCCAGACTTAGGCAACCACTAATGTGGTGTCAGTAGAGCAGTTCTGCCTCTTCTAGAATTTCATGAAAATGGAATCATACAGTACATGTACTCCTTTGTGTCTGGCTTCTTTTACTCAGCATGTTTCTGAGATCCATCCATGTTGTGTTTATCATCAGTTTGTTCCTTTTCATTGTTTCTATGACTTTCAAAAATTTTGGGTCCTAATAGATTTGGAAGACTGAGGCAAAGCCTAAAGAAAGTTTAGGCCCGTACAAAGAACATATCACCTGCTATCTGCACACTTCCATTAAAAGTTTAATATTATAAGGTAAAAGAGCTTTTTCCCTTGACCACAACACTAAATTTTTCAGCCAATGTCACTGAAATCAGAGGGAGTTCATGTCCTATCTGTATTTGACAACCTGGATGATGAAACAAGGGCTTGGACTTCATGATTTTATGCTTGATCGTTTTATTATAAGATTGATTTCAGACATATTGACAGAGATCACCTTTTTAACTTCAGCAAAGAAGCCCAGGAATAAAATAACAGCTCTTCCTAATCCCAATAGTTTTTCAATTAGCAGTGACATTAAAATAAGTTCAGGGCTACATGATTTTACTTCTAATTGTTCTTTGTTCTCTCTTCCCTCCCAAATAAATGGCTGCAGATTATAAAAACCAATTTAAGAAAAAAATCAGACAGTAAAGGTTTCACGAGGCTTTCAGAGGAAATTTTAGGGCCGGCCCCGTGGCTTAGCGGTTAAGTGCGCACACTCCGCTGCTGGTGGCCCGGGTTCGGATCCCGGGCGCGCACCAACAGACCGCTTCTCCGGCCATGCTGAGGCTGCGTCCCACATACAGCAACTAGAAGGATGTGCAGCTATGACATACAACAATCTATTGGGGCTTTGGGGGGAAAATAAATAAATAAATAAATAAAATCTTCAGAGGAAATTTTATTTATAGGTTTGATTGTCTAATTATTTTAGTGCTAAGCCTTGATTGTCTAATTATTTTAGTGCTATGTCTATGAGTAGTCAGTGAAGTGGAACAGAACATGACTCTAATGTACAGTCATAGTCCTAACGCTCACAAAAATGATCTGTACGTAAAATAACTTATTCATTTTGTAGGAAAAAAGACCCAAATTCTGATTTTACTCCTTTTTTGTGTGTGTGAGGAAGATCAGCCCTGAGCTAATATCCATGCCAATCCTCCTCTTTTTGCTGAGGAAGACCGGCCCTGAGCTAACATCTATTGCAAATCCTCCTCCTTTTTTTCTTCCCCAAATCCCCAGTAGATAGTTGTATGTCATAGTTGCACATCCTTCTAGTTGCTGTACGTAGAACGCGGCCTCAGCATGGCCCAAGAAGCGGTGCGTGGGTGTGCACCCGGATCCGAACCCGGGCCACCAGTAGCAGAGCGCGCGCACTTAACTGCTAAGCCAACGGCCGGCCCCCCATTGAACCTTTTAATGATTCTGTGACTTTGTGAGTTACTTGTTCTTTCTAGGATTTAGTCGCCTTAATCTGTAATGTAATATTTTTTGCCTGAGTTAAGGCAGAGGGCTGGACCAAATGCTATCTTGAGGTCCTTTTGACTCTAAAATCAAGAGTTCTCTTCTAAGTTTCTCATTTTCTACCAGAGTGTAAGCTACATAAGGGCAACAGCTGTGTTAGTTTTGTATGCTAGTTTATCCATGCATCTGTATTGTATGCTATAAATATTTGCTGAATAAATTTTTCCATAGAAACACTATCTTTTAGGGAGAGGACAGTAGGGGGTAGGAAGAGGGGAGAGAGAGAGCTTTACATTCCTTCTGAAAGACTTAATGCTGGGCCGGCCCCGTGGCTTGGCGGTTAAGTGTGCGCGCTCCGCTGCTGGCAGCCCGGGTTCGGATCCCGGGCGCGCACCGACGCACTGCTTCTCCAGCCATGCTGAGGCCGCGTCCCACATACAGCAACTAGAAGGCTGTGCAACTATGACACACAACTATCTACTGGGGCTTTGGGGGAAAAACAAATAAATAAAATTAAAAAAAAAAAGACTTAATGCTGAACTTGTTAAAGATATGAACACAAATTTCCTGCTGTTCAATTTTTATTTAGTAAATAATATTGTCTGCTAGCATTAGGCAATTTGGGGAACAAAGATTATTTGAGTCTGCCAGTTGGGAGGTGAGGAAGGGAGTAAAACATCTATATGAATAATTATACAAGGTAAAAAGTAAAAATGCTGTAAACGAATTATAGGTATATTTTATATGTTAAGAATCTTTCTAAAATGTATAAAAATCAAATGGCAGTATACTTGTAATTTTTGCCTTGTTCCCACTTGTAGAAATCAGATGCTTAGGAAAAATATCAGGGTCATCGTGGACTTGAGGAGAGTTTCTTTTGGGTTCATTTTGATAAGTAACCTTGAGAGCTTTTGGGGAGACTTAGGACTAATTTAATATTTGTGGAGGAGAGTGATGAATAAAATTTAATAATAAATTTTAATAAATTTAAATAAATAATCTCATATTGCATTTTTGCCTTTGTATTATGAAAATTTTTAATCCTACAGAACATTGTAGCAGTATGTGAGTACCTATATACCCACCACCTAAATGCAACAGTGTTTTGTATTTTTGCCATATTTGCTGAACCATTTAAAAATAAGTTTTAGACATCATGTCACTTCACACCGAAATACTTAAGTATGAATCTCCAATAAAGGACCTTTTCTTCTATGCCTACAATGTTGTTATCATACATAACACAATGATCTAATCTCCAGAAATCATCTAATCCCCAGTCCATATGCATATTTTCCCAGTTGGGTCAACAATGTCTTGTATAGCTTTTCCCCTTCCACACCAGCATCCAGTGAAGGATTGTGCATTACACTGCATTTGCTATTGTGTCTCGATTCTCTTTTAAATTTAAACACTCACTTAAGAAAATGACTTTTTTTAAAAATATTCAGAGCCTTTGTGGGAAGTATCTTTATTTTGCTCTCTGGTTTTTATTTTATTTTATTTTATTTTTTCCCCCAAAGCCCCAGTAGATAGTTGTATGTCATAGTTGAACATCCTTCTAGTTGCTGTATGTGGGACGCGGCCTCAGCATGGCCGGAGAAGCCGTGCTTCAGTGCGCGCCCCGATCTGAACCGGGGCCGCCAGTATCGGAGGGGCGCGCACTTAACCACTAAGCCACAGGGCTAGCCCAATGACTCTCTTTTTAAGAGACCAATTATCTTGTAAAATATCCCACATTCAGAATTCATCTGATTGTTTCTTTGAGGTCTTGTTTAAAATTTCCTCCTTTGTCTTCTGTAAGCTAAGTTAGAGCTAAAGACTGCGTTAAACAGGTGAAACATTTTGGTCAGGATACTGCATAGGTGATGCTGCTTCATATTACATCACACCAGCAGGCACAAAATGCCTGATTGTCACACTATTATTGGTGCTAAGTTTGATCACTGGGTTAAGGTGGTGGTTGGTAGAGGTCTCCGTGGACAAGGAACGTTTTCTCTTTTGTGATTACCAAGTAATTCATGGCATATATTTTGTTACTATGCAAATCCATTTCTCCTTCAGATTTTCACTTAATGGATTTGCTGATTGCTTTTTTAAGGATGGATGTAAGCAGGGGTCACCAAACTATGGCTCCTAGGCCGAATTTGGTCTGCTGCCTGTTTTTGTGAATAAAGTTTTATTGGAACACAGACATGCTCCTTTGTTTACATATTGTCTGTGACTGCTTTCCCACTACTATGGCGGGGTAGAGTAGTGGTGACAGAAACCATATGGCCCTGCAAAGTCCCAAATAGTTATTCTTTGGTTCTTTAAAGAAAGAGTTTGCTGACCCCTGATCTAGGATGTATTGTTCCCTTTTTTTCATTGTAGTAGTGGTAGTGGTATAAAATTGGTGTTTACATAAGTGGTGTTTAGATGTAGCTTCTGCACCCTGATGTTATTCAAGATATAACTGCTTTTAACATGGTTAAAATTGTGAGGTTTTGCTTATGTCTCCAAAACCATAAATTATACCCAATGAATGCTATACATGGTATACAAAATCATATGTTAAAAACATGGAAATATTTCAGATGTAAAAAGAGTTTTAGAGAATAATGAACACCACAGTATTCACTACCCAGCTTAGTTTAGGATATAGAACATTGCCAATATAGCTGAAGCCCTTCTGTAATCTTCTCGGATTCCATCCTTTCTTTCCCACTATCCTGAATTTTGTGCCTACCCTCACATATATGATCTCTATGTATCTATGTCTAAATACCATATAGTACTGTTTTAAGAGATTTTATAGTTTTAGTACATGATCATATATGGAATTCTTTTTATACAATATTTTTTTCACTTAACATTTTTGCAAAGTTATTCCTTGTTGCTCTTTTTTTTTGTAGTATTGAATATGTATTGCATAGTATTCCATTTTATGATTATAACACATTTTGTCTGATCTTTTTGGATGAACATTTGGATTATTTTTGTAATTGTAAAAAGTGGTGCTAAAACATAATATACACGTCTTTTGTGTAATGTATAGGTGAGAGTTTCTCGCACATACTTAGGAGTGTTCATAATTGCTGAATTGTAGGCTGTTCTCATCTTACAACCTACCTAGATACTTCCAAAATTCCTCCAAAGTGGTTGTACCAATTTATACTCCCACCAGTGCTATATAGAAGTTTCTGTTGCTGTGTATCAGTATCAGTGCTGTCCTATATAAATATAATGTCGGCGATACATGTAACTTAAAATTTTCTATTAGTCACATTAACAAAAAAGGAACAGGTGAAGTTAATTTTTTTTTTTTTTTTTTTGTGAGGAGATCAGCCCTGAGCTAACATCCGCCAATCCTCCTCTTTTTTTTGCTGAGGAAGACGACCCTGGGCTAACATCTGTGCCCATCTTCCTCCACTTTATATGGGACGCCGGCACAGCATGGCTTGCCAAGCAATGCATCGGTGCGCGCCCGGGATCCGAACCAGCGAACCCCGGGCCGCCGCAGCGGAGCGCGCGCACTTAACCGCTTGCGCCACCGGGCCGGCCCCCAGGTGAAGTTAATTTTAACGATATATTTTATTTAATCTAGTATATCAAAAATATTTCAATATGTAAACAATAAAAATGAGATTTTTTTGCATTTTCTTTTTTTCTATTAAATCTTTAAAATATGGTATTTTATACTCAACAGCAAATCTCAATTTCGATTAGCCACATTTCAAATTCTTACTAGTCACACATGGCTAGCAGCTACTGTATCATACAGCATAGCCCTATATCCCTGTCTATATTTGGTATTGAGAATCTTGTTCTTCCTTCAATCTGATGAGAGAGAAATGCTGTTTCATTGTGACTTTAATTTTGCATTTTCCTATTACTAGTGAGAGTGAACATTCTCATATGTTTATTGGCCATTTGAATTTCCTCTTTTGTGTATTTTCTATTTTCATTTGCCCTATTTTCTATTTTCCTATTTGTGTTTTTCTTAATGACAAAATCTTATAGGCAGAAATATGGATTTACTTTGCCATTAGGATGCTGGTGTTTTTGTTAATTGTGTTTAAGAGTTTTTAGGGATTAATTAGATGATGTGTCTATAAAATGACACATTAAACATTTTAACTTAAAGGCAGTTTTAAAAATAATTACAGAGGCCCGCCTTGTAATGCTAACTAGGATATCCTTTCTTTTTTTTTTTTTGGTGAGGAAGATCAGCCCTGTGCCAACATCTGCCAATCCTCCTCTTTTTTTGCTGAGGAAGACTGGCCCTGGGCTAACATCTGTGCCCATCTTCCTCCACTTTATATGGGACGCTGCCACAGCTTGGCTTGTCAAGCAGTGCGTTGGTGCGCGCCCGGGATCCGAACCTGCGAACCCCGGGCCGCCACAGTGGAGCACGTGCACTTAACCACTTGCGCCACTGGGCCGGCCCCATAGGATATCCTTTCTTGAAGAAGTATCTTTTAATGTAATGTGTATTTTACTTAGTACCTGCTAGGTGCCAAGGTCACAAGTTAGGGTAGGAGGGGATAAGAAAGGCAAAAATGTTAAAAGGAATGTGGATGATTGTATAGGAGTGGTGAGAGGGTGGTAGGATGAAGGGTTAGGGATGGTGTCAAAGAGGAGGTATTTTATAGGCACCTTGATTTGGTTAGCTCACTAAAAGAAAATGGAACAAATTGACTATGACGTCGGAATGAGCATGATGTACTTGGCCTGTGTAAGGCCTAGGCAGGGCAGGTTAGAGAGGAAGGTTCCAGACTGGGTATTTTGTACTTAATGTCAGTTGGGAAGTGGGAAGTCACTACATATTTTTCAGACAGTTAAGGTGTATTTTAGAAAAATGAAGCTGTTGATAATCCACAGGGTAGATCGAAGGAATCGAGGGAGATTGAATTTAGGGGGACCAACTAAGAGGCAATGAGACAATCCAGATAATAGGTGGTGATGCTCCAGATTAGGGTGGAGGATAAGAGAGATACTTAAAATTTGATGGAACATAGTGACTTGGTGTATAGTGGTTGGATTTATATAAAAAATGTATGGTTTCTAGCCCAAGTTACTAGAAGACGGATTATGAATATGTAAATTAATAGGCAGTTAATGCAAATAGTTAGATTGGGATGTGCAGGTGGTTTGGGTGCAGAGATGAAGATTTTGGTTATGTTATGTTTGAAGATATGTAGAACAGCCAAGCTTGATTAAAATCTAGACTAAAATTCTTCTCAGAAGTCAATATAAAAGTGATAGCTGAGGGCATATGTTTTGGGTTGAAGGCTAAATACTGTTTTGGGGGTCCCATTTTCCTCTTGAATTTAGGAGACTGAAGGAAAAGAATAAACATTAATGATTGTGAGTGTTTTGATTGCAACTGTTTTGAAAGTTGGCAGAAGGGTAAAGAGTTTCAGGTAGGGAGGAGTTATCAGTAGTGTGAAGTGCCACAAAGTACCTTATCTTGAGAAACCTCCTTTTTTAGGACAAGACTGTTGTGTGTGCTAATTCTATCAAGCAGGAGCTAATTTTACTAAGGAAAACATCAGCGTTTGAGCTGTTTTGCCAGAAATATTGGTGATTTTTGTACTGATATGGTATATACATTCTATCATGAGAAACAGTGTCTATATGAAACAGTCTAAATATGTTGGTCATACTATGACCATGCTCCAGGGTAAAGTAAATTCACTTTTGTGAGCGTTAGGACTATGACTGTACATTAGAGTCATGTTCTGTTCCACTTCACTGACTACTCATAAACATAGCACTAAAATAATTAGACAATCAAACCTATAAATAAAATTTCCTCTGAAAGCCTCGTGAAACCTTTACTGTCTGATTTTTTTCTTAAATTGGTTTTTGTAATCTGCAGCCATTTATTTGGGAGGGAAGAGAGAACAAAGAACAATTAGAAGTAAAATCATGTAGCCCTGAACTTATTTTAATGTCACTGCTAATTGAAAAACTATTGGGATTAGGAAGAGCTGTTATTTTATTCCTGGGCTTCTTTGCTGAAGTTAAAAAGGTGATCTCTGTCAATATGTCTGAAATCAATCTTATAATAAAACGATCAAGCATAAAATCATGAAGTCCAAGCCCTTGTTTCATCATCCAGGTTGTCAAATACAGATAGGACATGAACTCCCTCTGATTTCAGTGACATTAGCTGAAAAATTTAGTGTTGTGGTCAAGGGAAAAAGCTCTTTTACCTTATAATATTAAACTTTTAATGGACGTGTGCAGATAGCAGGTGATATGTTCTTTATACGGGCCTAAACTTTCTTTAGGCTTTGCCTCAGTCTTCCAAATCTATTAGGACCCAAAATTTTTGAAAGTCGTCCTCAGCAAAAAGAGGAGGATTAGCATGGATGTTAGCTCGGGGCTGATCTCTCTCACAAAAAAAAAAAAAAAAGGTTCAATGGGAACCTCAAACAGGGTCTTCTGCCTCCTAGTTTAGGTACTCTTTCCACTTATGGTATACCACTTAGTAGCAGCAGCAGTAAGAGTATTAATAATAGTTAAAACAAGAATAGAAAGCACTCAAATGTTAGTGGTTACAATGTATGGTAACGGCTTTACATGGATTATCTCAATCCAACAATTTTATGAAATATATTATCATCCTCACTTTACAAATGAGAAAACTGAGGTTTAGAAACATTAAGTAACTGCTTTAAGTTATCCACCGATGGAGTGGTGGAACAGGGGTTCAAATCCAAGTAGTCTGACTTTTGAGTGCATATTCCCAATCACCATCCTCCTTCTGGAACTTTTTCCAGAAACATTACCCACTGCAAGTATAAAGCCTTCTTATACTTAATAGACACTTACAAACATACACAAGTAAACAGTGCTAAGCAACCTATAGCTTTACCTAAAAACACAGAGTAGAAAAAATTCAGAAATATGTATCTAAATCTGCTGAGTAGATGCCTCATGCACATTTGTGAAAAAGTAACCTCAGTCTGTGGACATAGAACAGTTTTCATTCTTCCGTGACTAAGAAGAATTTTAACATTATCAAGGCATTACTCTCAAACAATACAGTTAAAGCCCCAAAACACACTCTTTTAAAGTCATCACCATTTGGCCAACCCCTCTGACCATCTTTCATGTCTAATCCTGAAGCGACTGCTATCTAGCATCTCCCAAACTTTGTTAGCCAAAATATCTGACGACAATTAAATATCACACTTATTTTTACCTTGTTAGATTGTTTTCAGTCCTCTTAAAACTGCAGGGTCAATGTTATTCCAGCCAGCTCTCTATAATTAACTCTGTATCTCTACTCCTTTATATTTAAAATACACCTTATACTTGACTCCATGATTTGGCCATGCAACACACATCCAAACAAAAACAAAAGACCCACCTACATGAATTCTACTCTGTAGGGTGGTCATAAAGTCTGAAAACATAGATATTATTTTAACATTTCTCTACTATAACATCAATAAACCATTTATTGTGTACGCATCTGTGTTTCCAGACCTGGTGGCCACCCTATATTTAAATAAAAATCAAGTAAGCAAAGACAGAGGCAGAAAAAGCAACACAAACCAAAAGCACAAGAGAACAGCCAATAATGTGAACTAAAATATAAACCTATCACTGAGAAAAAGACTCAAGACGTAGGATAAGAGCAATAATGGAAACTAAATCATCACTAACCCTTCCAAACGTGTACTTCTCCTACAAACCAGAGCTAGATTTTATAAAACAAAAACCAAAAAAAGGAAAGTATAACTGAAAACTATTGTGTATGAAGCTGAAGTTATCATTGCACTTTCACATTTTTATTCAAAACACCCCAGAACAACTGAATAGAAAGAAATTAGACTCGGTTTCCTTATATTTAGGACCTATAACCACCAAAGCTTTAATAAAATTCTGAATTATATAAACAAAACCAACTATAAGAGATAGTTTAAGAAATTAAGTAGAGTTGTTTTTATTTTGTTTTTAAATCTAAAATACAGGCACTCAAAGATATCCAAATGAACAGCTTAATGAACCTGGTCTGAATTACAGTAGTAAATTTAGTATATTCAAAAAGTTCAAGCTCAGGGCCGGCCCTGTGGCTTGGTGGTTAAGTGCGCGCGCTGCGATGCTGGTGGCCCGGGTTCGGATCCCGGGTGCGCATCGAGGCACCACTTCTCCGTTCATCCTGAGGCCGAGTCCCACATACAGCAACTAGAAGGATGTGCAGCTACGACACACAACTATCCACTGGGGCTTTGGGGGGAAAAATAAAATAAATAAAATCTTTAAAAAAAACAAAAAACAAAAAAAACAAAAAGTTCAAGCTCTTTTGCACATCAGCATTTTGATAAAAGTGATAAATACAGTTAGAAAAATATATTGAAAGTGAAACTAGTCATGCGAAGGCTTATTTGGGTGCTATAAATGAGGTCTCTTAGGTCATGAATGGCACTAGTGTTCATTTTTATACTGAGGCACTGAAACAAACAAAGTTCATTTGCTTTAAAATAAAAAACAAATCAATGTCATTTCACTGCAGCAAGCAAGATCACATGAGACTGACTCAATGACTCACAAATGAAAGCGAAAGACATTATGCATTAAAATAAAAACAAAGATCAAAGATCTCTCATGCTTATCTTAAGTGTGCAATGTTTGTGTAAACTTAGGAAGAGACATCTTTACCAAACTGGATCATCACTAGGAAAGCTCTAGAACAGAAAGCAGAAAACTCAGCACCTGCTTCATATCTAAGAGCAATAGGACATCCTCGTGCAGAAATTTACAATGCAGGAAACAAAGGCACAACTTGAAGTAACACACCACAGCTATGGAATTAAGGGAAGCAGTGACAAACACACACCAATCTGAGCACAATAAACCAAGAGATAGATTGGCTCCATCAGCTATCTTCAACAGAACTGTCAAATATCCAGAGAAAAGAAGTAGCAGTCACAAATCAGTGACAGCGTATCCAGACACTACTGGCCAATCACTAGTCTTTCAGCTGTACTCATAAAAGACCAGAACAGCAACAGGGTCTTTTCCACACACAAACGACAACATATATTTTATAGGTACATCCCAAGTTATTTAAACCAGACTTGTTAAAAAGTCCTGTTCACTCTGCTCCCATTATGTCACCTTTTCTCCCATTCTCCAGTCCAGGAACTCATCTATCCAAGGTGGGACAGTAAATGGAAACACTTGAAACCCCTAGCTTCCCCTATACCTAATGTAGGGATCTCTTTTCTATCTTTGGCTCACCTTTTAATCTTAGATACAACAATATTCCCCTCTTCCTACTTCCTCTTTTCATATTCCAGTGTTTGTCCAGTTACAGGAAGATGTTTCTTTCCTCTCTTGTTAAAAATAGTAAAGCTGTAATCACAGCTTCTAACCATACTGTAGAAAACACCATACATCCCAAATTTTCCACTCATAATTTAAGCCATCCACAAAGGGAGCACAGTTGTAATGTAAACTGAGGAAGAGTGTTTGTTACCAGAATCTAAGATCGATGAGGGCAGGGATTTTGTCTGTTTTGTTCTGTCTCCAGCCTGGTATGGTGCCTTGCATATCAGAAGGCACTCAGTGAATGCAATAATGGGGGGTGGGGGCGTGGGGGCTTCAAACTAAATACTATTAAACTCTATTGAATTCTTTTACTTCTCAGTAGGTTGGTAACCTAGAGTAAGTATAAGTAACAGGAAGCCTCTCATATCTAAACTTGATCTCCCATACATTCTATCATTTAGAGTTGCTTTGAGTTAATTATTTCCTCTTTGTAAGGGACTAAGAAGAAGGGCCGACATAAATCGAAATATAATGATGTACACCTGAAATTTATATAATATTATAAACCAATGTTACTTCAGTAAAAAATAAAATAAAAAATAAATCTAAAAAAAAAAAAAGAAGGGCTGTTTGTATTCAATAGATAATACCAGTTCATTAACTCAGAGTTGACTGCTTTAATCAGAAGGGGGGAACAGAAAAACTCTTTGCCAACAAGGGGTTAAGCACCCATGAGGGCCAGCGCCATGGCATGGTGATTAAGTTCAGGGCCTATGCTTCGGGAGCCTGGGGTTCACTGGTTCGAATCCCGGGCACAGACCAACGCACCGCTCATCAAGCCACGCTGTGGCAGCGTCCCACATACAAAACAGAGGAAGATGGGCACGGATGTTAGCTCAGAGCCAATCTTCCTCAGCAAAAAGAGGAAGATTGGCAACAGATGCCAGCTAAGGGTCAATCTTCCTCACCAAAAAAAATAAAAATAATTAAAAAAAAAAAAGTACTCATGAGTAATATGAACACTCCTAGATTCTCCTACTCATAAGAACATCTATTAACTATCTCTTTTCAATATTAGGAGTGCACTTATACATATCCACAGAAAGAAAATAAAATGCAATTAGATTTAAGAATCAGTGACATTACTCTCAAGCTTTAAAGTGCTTTGAAATCCTTCATAACTTCACAAATTACTCCATATAACCTTTTTCAAATCTGCTTCTCAGGTATGTACTACCTAACAAACAAAATCTATTCACTTGGGTTTTTTCTTATATTACAAATTTGTTTATCCCTGATGACATAACCACGTTTTAAAACAGTTTTCCATGTAGGTAAAGGTTTTTCACGTTTTTATCATACAAATGCACTTTTCATTCACAACCTGTTTTGAAGTGGAGGACATTCTATGTGGACAAAAAAGCACAGCAATACTAGAGCCAGGTCTTATCCTCCCTGTATCACTGCCAGTAATCTGTCCCATCTCAGAAAGTAAGACAAGTTCCTTACATTCAACAGGAGTCTTCCAACGTCTGTCTCTCTCTCCTCTAAGTATCACAACACGTTTAGCAGATCTTCTTTTGTTTAAAAGGATTTTATGTTTCTAAACCTTAAGATCGTTAATTTTCAAGAAACAAATCAATTTATAGCCAATAAATATAATCTTGACATTGCAACATACTCCAAAAGAAAACTGAATCCAACTTATTTTTAGCAAGTTAATATTAAACTATTTAGTAAGTCATAAAAGCTTTAAATTAGTAAACTGTGCTTTAAATGTTACAAACCATGTTAAACGTCTAAATACACGAACAAGTTAAAATACTACAATTGATTGTTAAGTTACTGGATTCTTAAAGTTAAATAAGTTATTACAAAGGGTATCATTATAAAAGGTATATGTTATGCCAAGAAATAATAAGATATTGTAGATGTGGTTACAAGTTAGCTGTAGGAAAAGAAAAAGAAAAAAATTTCCTTGAAGAACTCAACTCCTCTGTATCATGACTTACCATAATCCAGAGCAAAATGTTTATCTCTGTTATTAACATTAAATTGAAGTGGAGAAATAAAACACTCTGAAATTCGAATGAAAACTTAAAAAAAAGGCATGAGCTACCATATGGTATTTGTTTCCTAGGTTGCTAGATTATACTAAAAAGTAAATCTCAAAATCTTTATCAAGTCTGAGAAGTGAAACTACAGTATATAAGACTACATTTTTGGAAAACTTCATAACTATCAAGAATTTAGTAAAGACTTCTTTTTATCATAACACTGATCCAACTACCTGATCAAAAAAAATGTTAGTCTAAATGGCAGTCTTGGGCCAGCCCTGTGGCTTAGCGGTTAAGTGCGCGTGCTCCGCTGCTGGTGACCCGGGTTCGGATCCCAGGTGCGCACCAACGCACTGTTTCTCTGGCCATGCTGAGGCCACGTCCCACATACAGCAACTAGAAGGATGTGCAGCTATGACATACATACAACTATCTACTGGGGCTTTGGGGTAAATAAATAAATAAATAAATAAATAAAATTGAAACTGTGGAAAGTAAGAAAAGTAATAGATTAAGAATAAAATTTGGGGGGCCGGCCCCGTGGCTTAGCGGTTAAGTGCGCACACTCCACTGCTGGCAGCCCGGGTTCGGATCCGGGCGCGCACCGACACACTGCTTCTCCGGCCATGCTGAGGCCGCGTCCCACATACAGCAACTAGAAGGCTGTGCAACTATGACATACAACTATCAACTGGGGCTTTGGGGGAAAAAAATAAATAAAAATTAAAAAAAAAAAATCTTAAAAAAAAGAATAAAATTTGGGGAGCAGCAACATTTAGAAAAAATAAAAATAAAAAATAAATGGCAGTGTTCTTTAGGGGAAAGAGGGGGAATATAGATGGAATGTTGAAAAGTGTAATGCAAGTCAAATCTACACAAAGAGGTTAAATCACATTAGAAATGTTTCATTTGAAAAAAAGATTCCAAAACGGCTAATCGAATATTAGAATACTTAAATTAGTCTAAAAGACCAAAAGTGATTTGACTTTAAATCAATATTTTGAAGTAAACAAGTATCACCAACAAAAACAAGGATAAAATAAGGACAGATCATGAGGCCCATCCATGTACCTTTTTCTTCACCTCTACTTGATAGATCAGCTGCTACAAGCTGATGACAAGCTCTGTCATTTTATAAATTTTATGACAGTCAAGCAAAAACTACAAAAACCAATATTCCCCAAATCTATCCTATTTTACCTTCACTATTTAGTTTGAGTACAGGATAGTGAGATGGGAAGTAATCCAGATTACACTTCCCGGATTCACCCAGTTTCTAGGAATCTTATCTCATATCCCCAATTAATCAGTCCTGTTAATCCACAATTCTGCTGATGTAATATGTAAGATACTTTCTACAATAAAACTTTAAAGTTGCTAATATAAATAGCAGTATTCAGTTTCAATGCAAATTCTGAAATTAGTTCACTAAGGAAAAATTAAGAAGATTGAATTACCATGTGAAAAATCATTGAAAATCCAGAAATAACCATATTCCCCAAAATACTCTTACCACTAATCATAATTTTACATTTTATTCTAAGTATTACTTGAATATATTTTGCTATCGGAATTTTGGAATTAAAAAATTTTTAACTATTATATTTCTGATACTATCAGTTGTTTCCCAAATAATTTTTGCTTAAAATCAGTGACACGCATATTTCACAGAAAAAGTAAAATAAGGTGTTATGTTTTAATAAGTTAATTTTATTCACTTTATTAATATCTTATGAAGGATCACTGTAAAGTTACAATCATACTATTTTACTACTTTCTATGCTAGGTAATGTCACAAAATACTTTAAAATAGTTACATATACAAATACTCATATAATGTAGATAATATGTGTAACTAACACCAACGAGTGTGGGGAAAAAAAAAAATTCACTCTCAGTATCATGTACAATAAAAGAAATGTTTACCAACCCATTTACAAGGACATGTTTGCAATCCTTCCACTATTGGCTCAGCCAGTTTTTAATAAATCTCCACCATCACTAAGCTATACCATGGCAAATTCTACTCTTCCAAGAGTGCCAAGAGACAGTCTATCAGCATCACATTTTAATTCAAAAGACTCCATAAAAAACGTATGTTACAGGAAAATAAACTTTCAACAAGAGTCACTTTTTTAGACCTTGTCAACTTGTGAATCAGGTGTTCTTAGAAGCACAACTATTTAGACACACCACCATTCCTTCAGATGATGTAATTACTGACATAAAATAGTATTTAATGACTGGACCATCAGACAAACTGAAAAGGCTTTCACCTATTCCTGGAGTCTTCATAAAAATCAGACACCCAGTACAAGAAAACAGGTGTTGAAAGCTCTGCTGGTCACTTCTAAGGGAATACTCACTGCATGAACAAATCCAAAGGATAATGTACAAGAAACTGGGGAAATCTTAACTAACACATATGAAAGAGCAAATAAAAATACTGCTTTATGCTGATAACATATTGCAGTGCTCAGACACTGCAATAAGACTTTACGAGAGCAAAAATAAACGAAGAGGGGAAAACACAAACCACCACCATTAAAAAAAAAAAAAGACAAAGACGACATTGAGAGAAGTTAAGAAGCACAGTAAAAATCAAGATTATCCCTGAAATAAAATCTGTTGACTAAAAAAATCTGTTCTAAATACTAAATTTTAAAAGCTCTATTGAAATGACACATTGCCCATTCAGGAGGCCTACAAAAATTATTTCTTTAAAAAATTACAATTTTAATACTATAACTTCAAATATATTTTTTTAAAGGCCTGTATACTTGGAAAAGACCATTATAATAATTAAAATAACTTGCCTCACTATTCATTTAGAAATGCTCTATTTAAAAGTAGGCCAACAATAAGAAGTTTGCCATTGCACAACAGAGAAAGTAAATGAAATAATGTCTATTAACATTCAGTGTCGATGGCATGTTTCTCCATCTCCTAGAACATACCAACTTACACTGTCTACCCTGAACAATTTACCACTTCTACATCCATGCAGTAGCTCAAATGAGTTCCTGTGTTAATCTCACAATAAACCTCAGTAATTCTCACATCACAGGAGTTGTAAACGTTTAACAGAAAAAGAATGTTTTTCCCAAAATAGCTACATAACACTAAGACTACTCAAATTCCTAAATAATCCTTTTACAAGACTCCTGCCAACTTTATTTTGATACATTAAACATGTGGAGCCTATTTTAAAAGGTCTTTAACTGTGATTTCATCAAAACAGCTTCCTAGTTGTTCTTATGTCTTCTTTTTAAAGTTTTTGAGCTGTTTTTAAGCCAACTTGAATACTGATGAATGTGGGCCGCTATCAAATGCTTAGGAAGTGCCTTTGCCAAATAAGATGGACAAATGTTCTCGATCTAATAAATCTGACATTAGAGGTCATGCAACTCAAAAAATAAAATAACTATTTCCAACACATTGAAAAATTACTTCAGAGTTACTTTCACACTCTAAATTTAATAATACAATCTATCTTTTTAAAGGATGTTAGGCTCGGTTAAATTATAAAAAACTCATCTGCCACATAAAGCTGGTGAGTCTACTCTTAATGGGTCTCCGGTAGATTTGGGGTTCTGACGATAGGAGTTTCATTTAAGAACTTCACTGCTAAAAACGATGACATCTGAAAAGGACTGCTGGGGAAAGCAGGGAAGAGAAGCCTGGAGTCTGCTGAGAAAAGAGAAACGATTTAAAGGCACTAAGGAGGAAGGAGGTGGTGAGACGCAGAGAGAGAAGAACGAGAAAGAAGATTTAACAAGGAAGTGAAGTGGAGCGCAGAACAGGGCAGAAGCAGATGAGGAAACAAATGGGAAAAGGTAGTGTTTTCAAATAGGCATGGTTCAGGAAGGGATGAGTTAAGGCCTGGGGTAACCCCAGCGCCTTCGTGTGAAAGAGATGCTCGCAGACTGAAGAAGAGAATAGAGGCAAGTAGTTGACTTCCAGGCGTTGGAGCCAACTACAATTCCTGCCCCGAGGCTCGGACGAGCGCACAGGCGGCGGCTGGGGTAGGGGCCTACCCAGGAGCCAGGCCCGGCGTCCCGCTCCCCCGGGCTCCGCGGCAGGAGGAGAGGCGAGGATAAGGCAGGCAGAGGCCCCGGCCGCAGCTCGGCGGCACCCCAAAGCGGTCCGGGGCCTCGGCGGTGCCCGCGAGCCGTTTCCCCCGCGGCGGGGCGCCGAGCGGCCTTACCTGGGGCGAGGGAGGGAGGCGAGGTCTAGGGCGTCCACTCGCGCCCGCCGCAGAGCCCCCCGCTGCACTCAGCCCAGGCTTCCAACGGAGGCGCGACCCTGCCTCAGCCGCCGCTTCCCCCTTGGGGTCTCGGCCACCGCCTCCGCCGCCGCCGGGGCTGTTTACACCGTCGGGCCCCGCACGCCGCCGCCGCCGCCGCTGCCGCCTTCTCTCCACCCTAGCGCCGCTGCCGATTCGGCCGCCGCCACCTCCTCCGCCGCAGCCTCGTCTCTCTGGAGCATCTTCCAGCCACCGAACCCTGAGAAACAGAGACTCCAGCCGCGCCGGCAGGAAACTCCCCCGCAACTGCTAGGGGGACAAGGCGGTCAGAGCACCGGCGGCTTTTCCGCCATTGAGCAGCAGTGGCTCCGGCGGCTTCTGCAACCCCCTCCCCGCACCCCGTCCTTCCCCGCCCCTCGACGAGCCCCTCCCCCAGCTCCCACCCATTGGGACGCCGCGCGGCCTCTCGCTGTACCCGGTTTGCTGAGCAGCCCGTCAATCACCGTCCTCCCGCCCACTTCGGCGGCCCTGTACCTCCGTACGTAGTTTTCCCCGCCCACAATGCCCCGCCTCTGAGTTCCTAATTTCCCATTGGGCATCAGTGACCACCTTCAATTGGCAAGGTCAACTATCCATCAAACACCGCCCACTGAGTAAGACGCAACCCTTCATTACCCTTTACTTCATTCAGCCCCGCCTGCGCCATACCTCCCGGACGTCAAGGACCAACCCACCGTACTAGCCATAAGTAGAGACCGCCGTCAATCAAATAACGCCCACCTGCGCTCCGCCCCGCGAAGCCCGAACCCTGGCGATTCTCTTTTCTTATTGGTCAAAAGGGTGGCCCGAACCCTCAGTCATTGGCGTCCTCTACCTGTCCGTCACTGAACCAATTTCCAAGTCCGTCACACCGGCTTTTTTTAAATGAACGCGCAAAAGGCGGGGAAGTTTGTATCCGAAAAGCGATTGGCTAGTCTTCGAAAACGGTCAAACCCAGAGCGTCTGTGCTGATCTTTCCCTTTCTGCGAGGACCGTGACCCTTTATTTTTGACCTTTAAGCCTTGCGTAAAACAAGCGCCATAAAGGAGGCAACGGGCCGTCCAGTTGTAGGTGTGGACGCCTAGTCCCACCCGGAATTGCAGGGGGTTGGCTGCTGAATGGCTAACAAAGTCCTTCTAGGCCCTCATTGGAGGATATAAACGCCTCTCTTAGGCGTAGAGATAGGAAAGGATGGCGCAAGCGAGGACAAGAAGCGGTCTGGGCAGAGGCGGTTGTTTTGCTTCAGCCTGAGGGTGGGGCGCACGGGGGAGAGGGAAACTCGGCAGGCAGGGCTCTGGGGGAGGTGTTGTGGGGAGGGGAAAAGCCCGGATGTTCCCTAACAATGAAATCATCGCCGACCAATCAGAGCTGCTGAGCTGGGATACCTGCCTGACCTGTCCCCAGAAGGGAAGAGAATGAGTGAGTTAGCGGGAAATTGGGGTGTCAGGAGAGGCAAAAAAGCGAGAAAACGGGACAGGTGATCCCTTCAGAAGGATTGTGTGCTGTTAGAGGTTATTTTTATTTCTTCTAGATCCTCACTGCCTGGCATTCAGCCCTTGACATTTCTGTGTTTCGTTTCTCAGTCAACATTGATTTTAAAAAGTCTCGGCCTAGTCTTTGACATTCACTCGTTTGTTCATAGTTATTCAGCGCCTGCTCTTTGCCAGGCACTGTACATAGAGCTCGAGATAAAAAATAAATTAGGCAATCCCAGGACAAGACGGTAGGTGCTATGATTGAAACGTGCAAAGGATGATGGTGATATTAAGGATCGTCCGTGTGGATAGGTTTACGGAGGAAGGCTTCACAAAGACACAGGATGAGTCTAGAATGAATGAATGAATAAGCAGATGAGGGAAGTGGACAGGATTCCTTCAGCAATCGATTTAGACTAAAAGGTACTGCCCGGTTAATTCCCCAAAAAAGAAACACAACTAATGTGTAATGAAGGCAGACGGTTTAAACTACAACCCAACAGAGTGCTATTTAGCTTAGGGGCTATGGGTGTTTTGGGGAGAAGGGCAAATTCAGTAATAGGACAATTGCCCAGGCCATAGCGAAAATGGCAGAGACAAAGACTTGATTGCAATTCAGATTTTTTTCATCCACTCCTCAAGTTTTCATAAGTAATAGTGTTTCTTACAGCATGGTGGCTAGACCACCAGCATCAGAATCACTTGGGGTGCAGATTCCTGGGTCCACTCACACCTATAACATCAGAGAATCTGGGGACAAGACTTAGGTGAATTTTAAAGTAATTTCCCAGGTGGTTTTTATGCTCACCAATGATTGAGACCCTCTAGTGTAGGTAATGGAAGCACTATAAACTAAAATTCAGTTTCCTCACTTCTGCATGTTGTGAGGAAAAATAATAAAGAAGAAAAAGTAAGCCCATTTAGATTTTGTCTTGCCCTTGTCCCCTTTATTATCAGTATGGGATCATACAGTTCTCAGGAAATACTTCTTAAATGACTTATAGAATACATTTCCTTAAATCATACTCCTTTGCCTGACACTGTATATAGGAGGAAGGGAGTCTGGAACCCCAGGTTCCAAAATAGGAAGCTAAAGATCATAAAAGTGGAGACATCTGGGGACCCTTGTCTTGAGAATCCAAGCAACCTCAGAAGGGCATCTGAGAAGTGTCTTGGTTTACTTGATTTCCTTCTCATTTTCCCTTGGTTGACCCCAAAACTAACACAAAGCACAGTCGTTTAGGTGGGCTGATGATTGCACGTCATTCATTCTTTCAGTCACTAAAAATAAAGATATATTAAATACTGTTCTAAGTGCTGAGAATACAACAGGAATCAAAACAGATATTTAGATTAACTTTGTTGTATGCTTTATTCGATTAAAACACTAAACCATTTTAAAAGGCCCAACAAGATTCACAACTTTAAAAGGAAAATTGATGTGTACCATCATAAACATATAATTATCATAAACAATGAGTACCATCACACTGGGCTCTGCTACTAACTAGCTGTGTGACTTGAGCTAGTAAGTAAGCTCTCTGAGCCTTGGTTTGTTCTTCTGTAAAATAGGAATCATAACATCTTCTTCCAGAGCCGGATAAAGAGCTTTAGATGCTTTTAGTGTTGCAAAGCACTCCCCAATATATAATTTAAAATGGAAACAGTACTAAATGTGATGCAGAAAAAAGTTCTGATTTTTCCACTGTTGGCTACAATATTCTGATGTTCTTTTTTAAATAGACATCAGATATCAATTTTCTTCAAACAAATTTGGATGCTCCAATTTTGCTGGTGCGCTAAGCCCACACTTGGTCACTGGTAATTCAGTGCTGCCTACTTCACACAATTATTTCAAAGGATTAAATGGGATACGGTATATAATAGCACCTAATACAATGCCTGTCACAGTTGAATCAGAATCTTTACATGTCACATAGAAGAAATTTCATTTATTCATTCAGCATATTTATGTGCCTGTTATATGCAGATGACTGTGCTTTCTCTGACAAAGAGCTTCAGTGTCAAACTTCAAGTAGTTTGGTTTGAGTAGGTTGATCTACTCTCTACTTAATCATTGGAAATGTCCCACTAATAAACCTGTTTTCTTCATTTAAAAAAAAATTCACCAATTTCACTCTACAAATATTTATTAAGCATTTACTGTGAATCAGGTACTATGAGAGATGATAGGCATTGCTGCCTTTGAAATTAATTAACTGTGATTTATGATATAATAAGAAATATAGGGGTCAGCCCCGTGGCTTAGCTGTTAAGTGCGCGCCCCTCCGCTACTGGCAGCCCCGGGTTTGGATCCCCAGCGTGCACCGACACACCACTTCTCCGGCCATGCTGAGGCAGCGTCCCACATCCAGCAACTAGAAGGATGTGCAACTATGACATACAACTATCTACCAGGGCTTTGGGGGAAAAAAAAGAAGGAGGAGGATTGGCAATGGATGTTAGCTCAGAGCCAGTCTTCCTCAGCAAAAAGAGGAGGATTAGCATGGATGTTAGCTCAGGGCTGATCTTCTTCGCAAAAAAAAAAAAAAAAAAGGAAATATATATTTGGTCTTCATCCCTGGTTCCTGGCACAGACCTCCTAAAAACTTGGTGGTTTCTTTAGTGAAGGGGTAAGAGGAGCATTTTTTGTTATTCATAATAAGCCCCTTTGAGCCATACCTGAATTTATGCTAATGAGGTACGGGGGCTGGTTGCCAGAGGAGTCAACCATGTATGAGAGAGTTAGAACTTTCAGCCTCAGCCGCAACCTCTGGGGAAGGGAGAGGGGCTGGAAATGGACTTAATCACCAATGGCTAATGATTTAATCAATCATGCCTGCGTAATGAAGCCTCCATAAGAACCCTAAACGACTGGGTTAGGAGAGCTCCTGGTTTGTGAACACATTGAGGTGCTGGAAGTGTGATGAGCCTGGAGAAGACAGGAAGCTCCACACCTCTCCATAGCTTGCCCCGGGTATCTCTTTCATTCTGCTGTTCCTGAGTTATCCTTTATAATAAACTGGTAATAGCAAGCAAAGTGCTTTCCTGAGTTCTGTGAGCTCTTCTAGCAAATTATCAAACCTGAGGAGGGGGTTGTGGGAACCCCTGATTTATAGCTGGTTGGTCAGGAGTACATGTCACAACCTGGGACTTGTGATTGGCCTCTGACGTGGTGGGGGGGCAGACTTGGGACTGAGCCCTTAAATCTGAGGGAGCTGTGCTAACTCCATGTAATTAGTGTCAGAATTGTTTAATGTGAGAAAAACAACCCACACATTTGGTGTCAGAAATGTTGTGAATAGAGTAGGAAACAGTTTTTCCCTTTTATTAACCATAACTACTTGCTTAGAAATGTTCAACCCTTACTTTCATGAAGTCACAATATAGTTTCTCCTAAATGTCTTTTTCAAATAGTTCCAGAGGAGGACTGAGGCCCTTTTATCCCAAGGTGTCTGGGGATTTAGCGAGAATTGGGCCACACATGCTAAAAATTATCTTAAAAATCCGTAAGAATTGCCCTCTGCCCCACATTTAGTACTTATTTCAATATTAAAATATTGTTTAAAATTCTTATCATCATGAGGGAAAAAGTCTTTTTTAAAAAACTGTATCCTATTAGTTAGAAATATGTTTGGCTACGACTAACAGAAAATCTAAACATTGGCTTAGATAACTGGAGGGTGTGGGGTGGCATTTTTTCACCTAACAAGAAGTCTGGAGGCAAGCAGTGATGTCATGGTCAGAGCTTCTACAATTATCTTGTTGCCCCAAGATTGCAGGATAGTTACTACAGCTTCAGATAAGATGTCCCTGTTGAAGGCAGTAAGGTGGGAGGAAAATCACATGACCACCCCAGCAGCAAGGGAGGGCAGGAAATTAGGGAACTGTGATGTCATGAGTTGCTTAGAGTACAGATTCTCAAACTTTACCAAGCATCAGAACCCCCTGGAGGGCTTGTTAAAACATGGATTGCCAGGCCCCACCTCCAGAGTTTGTGATGCAGTAGGTCTCAGGTGGGGCCTGAGAATTTGCATTTCTAACAAGTTCCCAGGTGATGCTGCTGCTGCTGGTCCAGGGACCACACTTTGAGAGCCACTGACTTAGGCTAATCATGATCCATTACCGGCCTTGGCATACTGCTGCCCAGAATGCCCATTAGCATTTGTAAATACTTTTACAGCTATATTTCTGTTTTATCTATGCATAGATGAAAATAAACTCAAGCAGAGGCAAAACCAAGACGTCTTTGCAGACACCAGTAGGTCTTCGATGCACCCAGCCCTCTCTTTCCCAAGCTATTAAAGACCTTGGGCTCTGAGACACCAGGGCTTTACAGCTTTCTAACTTCCATTAAAATCAAGTGGATTTGATGCCATGAATAGTACTTTAACTGAAGTTTATCCTTAAGGTCACATAACTCTCACAGCTTACGTTAGCCAGAGTCCAAGAAACGGATGGTGCACTCAAATTAGGAATTATGAGGAGAGTATAATAAAGGGACTATTTCCAAAAGTGCAGGCAGGGTAGAGATAAATCATGTGGTCTAATCCCCTTGAGCCAGTAATAGGGAGGCACCTTATCACCCCTATGCCTAAAGGGATGAGGGTGGCAAGGGCTTACAGAAGCCTGTAGATAGAGAGGGTTGTGTGCAGAGGGTCTCGAGACAAGAACTTTTGACCATTGGTCAAGGACAAAGAGAGCCCTTTCAACTAAGGAATGAATACCCCAATCTCACACTCCCCCCCTTTTGATCTCCATCTGGTGCTACCCTTTGGCCAAACCCAACTGGAGCCTGTTGATATTATCCACACAGGTCACAGAACAAGATGGAGAAAGGTAGAGGGACAGCTAGACATTTGGAGGGACAACAAGAGATATCCAGCATATCTATCATATTTGAATTTTTATACCATTTATTTCTAGTTACAAAATTAGTCTTTTCCTGGAGTTAGAGAAAATTCAAATCACAAAACAAAGAGAAATATTAGAAGACATCCCTAAATCACCAGTTCTCAAAGTATGGTCTGAGGACCCCTGAGGGTCCACAAGGTCAAAACTATTTTCACAATGATACTAAGAGGTTGTTTGCCTATTTCACTCTCATTCTTTCACAAGAATACAGTGGAGCGTTCCAGAGGTTATATAATATGTGCTATTGCAACATACTGAATGCAAAAGTAGATACAGATTCCAACTGTCTTCTATTAAGCCAGAGATTAAAGAGATTTGAAAAAATATAAAACAATGTCTCTTTCCTCGTTAATATTTTTGTAGTTGTTTTAGAAAATATAGTTATGTTTATTTATTATTTTATAGTTATATAAAATGCTACATAAATAAAAAAGGCTGTATATAGTTATATAAAAATGCTATTTATGTGAACACATAAGGGATCTGTTTTTTTTTTACAAATTAATAAATATTTTTCAATTTCTCAATTTTAATTTCTTGTACAATAAGTGTTTATAGATATAACCCACACAAATAGAAGTTACTTGGGTACTCAATAATTTGTAAGAGTGCAAAGGGATCCTGAGACCAAACCTCTTGAGAACTGCTTTAAATCATACTCCACCTAAGGCTGGCTCCAAAGGTAGGCCAGCATTAGTCAGTTTAATGAGCTGGGGAGGAGGATGGGAAGAAAAGGATGACCCAGAAGGTAAAACACCTGCTTCTCTTATCTCCACTCTCTTTTCTTCCCTTTTACCTCTTTTTAAGCCTTTTCTGATTTCCTCTCCCTATTGAATCCTTATAGTGCTTTGCTGCTCCAATCCTAGAGCACGTATCCTAGTCTACCTCATATTTTAATTATTTAGGTAAGTTATTGTTCCAACATTCTGCCGTCTCTGAAGGACGTATGTTTGAGCACATGTGTGCACACACAAGCACATACATGTGCACAACACAGGATAAGAAGTTCTTAACTTGGTGTCCACAGAGTCCAAGGGGACTGAATTCACAAGTTTATGAACTTGGACAGGAAAAAAATTACACATTTATTTTTACTAATCTTTAACTGAAATTTAGCATTTCTTCCTTATGCATGTAGACAGCAAACCACAGTGGCACTAGCAGTACCCATGACTTTATCACCAACAGAAATTATTGATATTTTTACATCACATTGGAGTTGTTGCCAATCTCTCGAAACCATTTACATTCATCACTATTTTGAAATTACAGGAATTATTGGACTCACCACTAGACTTTGTTATTTAAAGCACTCATAAAGAGGCACATATATCACTGTCTCAGAAATTTGCTTGTTTTTTTCAATAGTTTGATGACTATTTCCATATAATTGGTTTCCTTTGAAATCTTATGAACTTTTCTATGTATTTAAAAACATTATTCTGAGAAGGAATCCACAGGATTCCTTTGGGAAAAAAAAAAGAAAAAGAGGTATAAGAATAATAACCCCGGCTGAGACAGGAATCTCCAGTTCAACAAGAGCATTATTTCTCTAGTTGTGCACTGAACACAGTAGATGCTCAATAAGTATTTATTGAATTGAATTTGGGGGATCTCAAGTAGTTCACTGAATGTTTTCCCTTTCCTCGGTGCCCTTTCGCCAAGGCTGGACCAGCCGCCACCCCACTTCCTCCTAAGACAGGAAGTTGATCAAGCTATCGTCATCCTGCATGCAATCCCCGAAGCCATGGAGGCCAGAGCTGGCTGCCTCAGAGCCAGATGCTCCTTTGTGCTTTAAAGTGAGTGTTGTGCACATGAGATGATTGAGATTATGGTTACAACACAGTGGGTGGGGTATCAGAAACACTTCTCACTTGAAGCCCAACTATATAAATGCTGCAAATCTACAAAATGTTTAAATATACTTGGCTGTGGAAAACTCTAATATCAGCTATTTATGTAAGCGCTTTTGGCATTTATGCCCAAATTCATTTATATTATTCATTCGCTTTGTTATGTTTTGTTTTCTTTTTACAATAAACTATACATTTCTGCCAACTGTTCATCTTTTGCTTCTTAGTAGAATAGCCATTTGCTTATGCAATATGGTGGTTTGCTCATGCTTCAAAAACCTAAAGGAAACACTGTGCTCCTTTTCTTTTATTTTTCTTCCACATCTGCAACAACTCCGTTCCTGTTTACTTGTCTGAAAGCTCTTTTTCTCCTGCTATTAAAGCTGCGCATGAGTGCTGACCTTAAGAATCTAAGCAGACTTTGAGGATGAAGGAGACAGTAAGGAGATGAACATAGGAGTAAAGCCACAGGTTGATTATTCTAAGAAGCAGCATGCAGGGATATAGTTGTAAGAAAACTCTCAAATGAAAAATTTATAGTGAAAGAGACATAGAGGACTTGAGTGCTATTAGTTTAAAAAGTTTCATAATAAGGCTCACATTTAATGTCCTTTAGATAAAGGCCTTATGTTTCTGGCAAATAGCAGAGACCCAGCAGTTAGATAACTGGTCTGGAGGCAAGTACCTTATCAGGACCTAGCCACAGAAAGATTGGAGATCAGGGTTGAGAAATTCAGGCTCTGGGGCCAAGTAGAAATAGCGATGGGGGAAGAAGCCAGAGACTCCTAGCAAAACAGCCAGAGCAGACTAGCAGCAGAAATGGCTGGAAACTGCATCAGTGGGGGGCCAAACTAGGCTTCTTAAATTCTCCCTGCCTGGGACCAGAACTCATCTCAAAGTATGGGAATGAGTTTAAACCTTAGACAAGAGTTAAGGAACAAGGCTACAGCAGGGTTGGGAGGCAAGGACAGGAAGCTACTTCATAGTGAGAGAGAGCTTCCAAGGCTCTGTGGTTGGTTTTCATTGTTTGTTTTTTTCAAAAATTTTTATTAGGGAAATTTTCAGATACATGCAATAATGGAAACAGTAATATTATATAATGAACCTCATGTACCTATCACACAGCTTAAATAATTCTCAACTTTTTGACTATATTGCTTCAACCATCCTGCTCATCAATTTTTTCAGTGTTCAGTTCGTAGCCCTCTGATCTATATACCATCTTCCTCAGAAAGGTGCCCCATTCTCATGACTCCAACTACTGCCTCAATTCATCTGAGACTGAAGTGGCGAGCACCACCCCATCCATTGGTGTATACTCAGCTACCTCCTGGATTCGTCCATTTCAATGTCCCATGGCCCTTCTTCAGTCTGTGGCAGACACTGTTGATTCCTTCCCAGCAGCCTCCCCACCTCGATCTTGTGTCTTGCTATAGAACCTCACTTAGTTGGTGTATGGAGGGAGGCTTAGCTACTCTCCAGCCCCAGAGATTAATATTGATTAGTCTAAACTATCCATGATAATTTCATCCCCCTTTTGGGTGATTGGTTTAAATGTACATGTGATATAAATCAGGCTAAGGACACCTGAGAGGAAATATGCAGCAAATAGGGGATTCTAAAGAGTTTTCCTTACTTTATAAAGGAACATGAGAAAGGTACTCTCTTCCTTTCTTGGAGCCAGACTGCCTGCAGTTGTATCTCAGTGATGCCACTGATTAGCTAGGTGATGCTGGGCAAGTTATTTAACTTCCCTGTACCTCAGCTTTCTTATCTGTAAAATGGGCATGATAGAACTATCTCATAGGGTGGTTTTAAGGAGCAAAGGAATTAATATATCTAAAGTACTTAGAACAGTGTTTCATCTATCAAAAGTGCTATGTAAATTTTAGCTATTATTATTTTTTGAGGATGTGATGCTTGGAGCTATGGCAGCCATCTTGTGACCATGAAGGGGCAAGCTTGAGGGCAAAGACCAACTCACTATGCATGAAAGAGAGGAAATGTGGAAAAGATCTTAATCCTTGATGATGTCAAGCTACTGAATTAAACAACCTTGGAACCACTCTATCCCTGAATTTCTCATTAAGTGAGATAGTAATTTTTCTTATGATGCATGTCTCTTTGGTTGAATTTTCTATTACTTGCAGCCAAAAGCATCCTAATTGATATATATGCCTCAAATCATATTTCTTTTTTTGTAAGGAAGATCAGCCCTGAGCTAACATCCATGCCAATCCTCCTCTTTTTGCTGAGGAAGACTGGCCCTGGGCTCACATCCGTGCCCATCTTCCTCCACTTTATATGGGACACCGCCACAGCATGGCCTGACAAGTGTGCATCGGTGCACGCCCGGGATCCGAACCCAGGCCACCGGCAGTGGAGCGCGCGCACTTAACCACTATGCCACAGGGCCAGCCCCTCAAATCATATTTCTTTTCCCCAAAGCTTGCTCAAGTTTATTGCCCCTGCCAAGGCAATACAATTTCCTCATTCAGTCTTCTTTATAATTCTCCATCTCTGACCAGTTTTGTCAATGTTTCCTTCCAACTTTTTCTTTCTCTCCATTAACAAAGTTACTTTAGTGGCAAAACAAAAAATAGTGCAGCTAATGCCCTGCAATAGCCCTCATGAGAAGTGAAGGGTTCGTATAAAGTGAAAATATTGGTCATGGCAATCTCTGTCTCGTTCACAGAGTGTAGCACGTAGTAGGCATTCAATATATTTATTGCATGAATGGATGGAGGGATGGATGGATGAAGCATTTTCCAAGTGAAGATTTTTCAGAGAATAATTTTCAGAGAAAAGAACCTTCCTCTGCCAAATAAGTTTATTTATTTGATTAACCATTAAACAAAGGACACCTCAGAGCCTTCAATATGCTTCTCTGCATCAAGAATCAAGAGTGGGGGGAGGGCAAAAAGGGTAAAGGGGGACATGTGTACAGTGATGGATGGCAACTAGACTTTTGGTGGTGAACGTGACTTAGTCTATACAGAAGCTGAAATATAATGATGTACACCTGAAATTTATATAATGTTATAAACCAGTCACCTCAATAAAAGAAATAATTAAAAAAATTTTTTTAAAAGAACCAAGAGGGGACTCTACTATTCAGTGCTACTCTAGCTTAATTGAGCAGAGAGGCCTTTGTTCTCCAATCACAATTTTCTGGAGTTCCATAGAACATAGCTGGAGAAATGCTAAGGCAATATATTTTTTAATGAGCACAGTAGCATTAGCTAACAAATAAAATTATACTTGAATAGAAATCAAGCTTAGTTGGATTTTCTTAAAAATATAAGGACAGCATTCTGACATTGGAACCCCCTCCCACTTTTATGTGGGACTGAGCCTTCACGGTAATACAGTAGGTGAAATTCCGTAAATATTCCAAGGCCTCTGTAAGTTAACTCAGATGTCATACACTCAAATGCCTACAGAGGCCAGCAAGTAAATGAATGGAGCAGGTGAGTATAAAAAAACATACAGGGAGCTCGCCCGGTGGCGTAGTGGTTAAGTTCTCATGCTCTGCTTCGACGGCCCAGGATTCGCGATTTTGGATTCCAGGTGCAGACCTACACACTGTACATCAAGCCATGCTGTGCAGGTGTCCCACATATAAAATAGAGGAAGACTGGCACAGATGTTAACTCAAGGACAATCTTCCTCAAGCAAAAAGAGGAAGATTGGCAACAGGTGTTAGGTCAGGGCCAATCTTCCTCAGCAAAAAACAAACAAATGAAAAACATACAGCACTAGCAAGATATTAAATGGCAATTGATCCTCAGTGTCAGTGTCAGGGAATAACAAGTACCCAGCTAAAGTGCCAGCTGATTCACCACTATGGCTGAGTAGTGAATACAGACCCAGTGTGCCAAAAAGTATTTCTTCTTTTTTTCAAGACAAATGTATCTGGATTTTTATGTAAATTTCCCAGCTTTTCAATATTAAGAATTAATTCAATTAATTTTTAAAAATTGCATGGGCCAAACACAGCCCTAGGCTGCCAGCTTTAGACCAATCAGCCTATCAACAGCATCTTTTAAGGTCTATCCTCATAACTGTATAAATAGTTGTAAACTCAGATTACATAGAACAGTGAGCAATCACTCACCCTGAATTTTTGTGGCCTAACCTGTTCCAGAGCAAAGAATATTCTGGAGTTTAGGTATCTTAAAATGCATAATGAAAGAAAAAAAGACATTTTATCCATGATAAGCATATATTAAATACTTAATATTCATATATATTTTATATATTCATGTAACATATATGTGCAGATATAAAATTGCAATTTAACGCTTTAAACAGCTGTTACTCAGAAAAATTAAGCAATCATTTGCATCCTAAGTAAATCATACTGTCATTTCTAACCACGACTACAGCAAATAATTCTTACATTACTTCAGTGGGTTGATATTTTTAAATGGTTGATCATTAAAATAATCCTTTTAGAAAAATTCTGTTGTCTGGATGCCATCAGTGTCTTGCTTCTCAGATAAACAATTTTATACTCCACTGAAGAAATGTAAACAGATGAGTATTTTAATAGATCATAGTATTTGACATATTTACTCTGTATAATTCAGACCACTATTTTGTCCAAAAAAAGAAAAGACTCAGGCGTTTATTAATAGTAGGTAATTGGAATAGAGCAGTTGGTCTCAAAATATTTTTGTCAATGACAGCTTTAGGCAGGAGAGAAAACTCTAGAACAATCTACAACCTATACTTGCTTTCCTATCTACTCATTCTCATTTTCCAATGGGAAAAGAATTGGGGATAACAATGAAGTGTCTCTCTATGGGAAAATTTGGGGAGATTATGTATGCATCTATTTTTGCAATTCTAGTATTATTTATTTATTTATATTTTCCAAGAGATGAATTTTATTTATTTATTTATTTATTTATTTATTGCTGAGGAAGATCAGCCCTGAGCTAACATCTGTGCCAATCTTCCTCTACTTTATATGTGGGTTGCCACCACAGCATGGCTGATGAGTGGTGTAGGTCCGTGTCCAGGATCCAAACCCGCAAACCCGGGCCACTGAAGCAGAATGTGCCAAACTTAATCACTACGCCACAGGCCGGCCCCTATTTAGTTATTTAGTTATTTAGTTATTTAGTTATTTGGTTATTTAGTTATTTTTATTGAAGTATAGTTGACATACAATATTGTATTCATTTCAGGTATACAAAATAGTGATTCCACATTTATTTACATTACAAAATGATCAAGTAACCTGATAAGACCAGTAACCATTTGTCATCATACAAAGTTATTGCGATATTGTTGACTATATTCCCTATGCTATACTAGAATGGCTTATTTATTATTTGAACAATATGTTCAATATGTCTAAAGTCTAAATATTGGAAAATTCCATGCTAAAACACTATTGATGCAAATATATACTACTGCATGTTGTAAATTAATCAAAATCCCAGAGTAAACTGATAATGATGAAGCTTAACTGAGCATGGAATGTAAGAATAGCAACTTTTAAAAACCATAACCGGGCCGGCCCTGTGGCTTGGTGGTTAAGTGCGCGCGCTGCGATGCTGGCGGCCTGGGTTCAGATCCCGGGTGCGCATCGAGGCACCACTTCTCCGTTCATCCTGAGGCCGAGTCCCACATGCAGCAACTAGAAGGATGTGCAGCTACGACACACGGCTATCCACTGGGGCTTTGGGGGGAAAAAATAAAATAAATAAAATCTTTAAAAAAAATAAATAAATAAAAAAAAAATAAAAACCATAACCAACTTAAAACAATACTAGTAAAGCTCTGATAACAAAAATGTCCTTCCTGAAAATTGTGGGAATTTCTACCAACTATATATGTACATGTGCTATAGCAGCTTTGCATGCATCCTGTCTTCCAAGAACACTGAATTAGTCCTCACTAATAAATCACTGCTTTTAGTTTACAAATACCAGAAGTTCATAACCCTTAATAACTCAGTACGTTTGAAGTAGGCCTTAGTTTTATATGAAAATGAAAGTTATTGGAACTGCCTTAGATAAGGCTTATAAGAACCAGGGACCACACTTTTTTTGAGAATGACTTCCAAGAGGTCATGGCCTGCCTAAATTTGTACAATGTCCAAAGAGATCATCTGTTCATCTCCCTTATATGTTGGAGCCTCTCATGGAGGGCCCAGATTAGCCTTTATATCAGGCCTATTTTATTAGCTGTCCCTAGTTACTGTCTACCATATCAGTCCAGACCATCATCTCCTCACACCTAAAGAACTTAGTACCTACTAGCAATAAAAGTTATCAGCTGCTATATTAATAGCTAGCATCTCTAATGGTGCTCAAAAGTAATCAAAAGAACATTAAGTGCTATTTTCAGTATTTCAAAAAACCTAAAGAAATTCATGCATTTACTTGCAATACGATTGCATTGGGCACGTTTGTTACTTTCAGTCTGGAATTATACCAACTCAGTGAAGAAGTACCCATTATGTCCCAGTGATCTGAGGTTTAGAATGACAGTTTTATATCTTTGATTTATAAAACATGCTAAAGTTGTCCTCACTTCCATGTCTTCGCTCATTTTGATCCATTCAACTGTAATTTTTTCCCTCTTCCTATTCAAATCCTCCCCATTTTCAAAGGATAGGCTCAAGATCCCACTACTACAGTCCTCAGAGATCTTCCATTACTCTTAAATTCTCCAGCACTTGTTGATTATTTTATTATCCTAATTTCTTAACATGTGCTAATCATAATCCCAAATGCTGGATTTTTGTCTTCTACATCACTTTTGAATCAACATTGCACAAATAGAATGTTCTCAGTTGGGTAGATACTCAACAAATGAATGAAACTCACTTTTTGAATCAAACTGATTTGAATTTGTAGGACAGTTGATTGAAGTTCATCTATTTAATTTACATAATTTGTAAGGTCCTTAAAAAAAACTGAGGTTGGCCGGCCCTGTGGCTTAGCGGTTGAGTGCGCGCGCTCCGCTGCCGGCGGCCCGGGTTCAGATCCCGGGCGCGCACCGATGTACCGCTTCTCCGGCCGTGCTGAGGCCGTGTCCCACATGCAGCAACTGGAAGGATGTGCAACTGTGACATACAACTATCTACTGGGGCTTTGGGGGAAAAATAAATAAATAAAAATTAAAAAAAAAAACAAAACTGAGGTTAAGCAGAGGTTCACAGACTAGATTTCTATCTCCCTAAACTTTTTATTATGTACATATTCATACATGGAGAGAAATTGAAAGAAAATTACAATAAATACCTGAATACTCTCCACCTAAATCCAACAACTCTTATCATTTTACCATATTTATTTCATCTCTCTCCAATGATCTATACATATTTTATATTGTTGTTGAATCATTTAAAAATAAGTTGCAGATATAACACTTAACCCTTAACTACTTCAGTATGCATCCATAAGAAAAGGAAGCTTCTCCTATATAACTATAATAATATCATTATACCCAATAAAATTAATAATTAATTCAATAATGTCATCTAATTCTTATTCAATTTCCCCCCATCGTCCCAAGAATACCTCTTATATCTTTTTTTTTTTCCCTAACAAGATCCAATAAAGGTTTATGCATTGTGTTTGGTTGTTATATCTTGCAGGGAAGGAAAGGTTTTCCATATTTTGGTGTAGTGTGTCCCAGACCCCATCAATCTCTTTACACGCTTTTACTCTAAAACAGTCCCCCTTCTTTTTTTATGACATTGACTTTTTAAAGAGATAGGTAGTTGTAGAAACAGTTTAATAATGTTAAATAAGTCTATAGGAAAATGATTTTTCAGTTTCCCTTGTTTACAAAAAAAGAAATTCCTATTTTGAGATTCTGAGATTTAACCTAATCATCAGTTGATATGGTTCCAAAGAAAATAGCCACTGAAGAGAGAAGAGAAAACTGTTAAGTTACAAGACAATAAGTGGGTTCCAGCAATCATTAGCTAGGCCTCCTTGAGCAAGTTGTTCAGCTGCTCTGAGGTTCGTTTTCTGCTACATAAGAGGGAGATTATACCTACTTTGTAGAGTAAGGATTACTATGAGAGAATTAGGTGAATGCCTAGCATAGCATAGAAGCTTAATAAATGCTGATTTCTTTCCCCTAAATCCCTATGTTTTGTCTAAGAATAGAGCATTTCCAGATTGATAAACTTCCCAAGTATGCTTCTTTCTTTGAACATTTTATTGCCAAGTCAATTGCAAAACATAAAGTCCAAACTGAAGTTTTATACCAGATTTTACCTTGCTTTGCTTTGGGGTTGTATTTTGAAAGTAATAGCCGTCCTCTTTCATTTTGAATTTATTATATAAAATGACTTCTAAAAAGTACTTCTAAAAATAATTTAAGACAAAATCATTACTATTTTAAGTTAACATTTTAATCTAAATATGTTTTTAGTTTTCTTTAAATTATATTTCTGCCAGCATTATGTCTTTAAAATACGGCATTTAAAAAATAATAGAGGGGCCAGCCCGGTGGCGTAGTGGTTAAGTTTACACGCTCCACTTCGGCAGCCCAGGGTTCACGGGTTCGGATCCTAGGCGTGGACCTACACACCACTCATCAAGCCGTGCTGTGGTGGCGTCCCACATGCAAAATAGAGGAAGACTGGCACAGATGTTATCTCAGCGACAATCTTCCTCAAGCAAAAAGAGGAAGATTGGCAACAGATGTTAGCTCAGGGCCAATCTTCCTCACCAAAAATAATAATAATAATAATAATAATAATAATAGAATACAATTTCAAATAACTTGCATGAAGTTATGGACACAGTTCCAATAGAACTACTTTTAAAAATTAAACAGATACATTTTGGACAAGCTTTACCATCTTGCTGGTTCTCTTATTACTAAATCAATAAATCTTTGATATGTGTTCATTCTAAAAATAGTAAAGAGATACATAGAACGTAAAATTATAATTTTCTAAAAAAATAATTAAAATAAAAGCTAATTAATTATCTTGGAAGTGGGAAGATCAAAGAATTCACTAAAGATTAAAAGAAAATTATCCATTTTTAAAAAGATACAGAATGGATAGAATGGATTATGAAAAATTCTCTACTTAAATTTTTCTTGTATTCATCACTATACTTTAAGGTTAAATTTGACACAGTAAGTAGCTATAGAGGAAAAAAATGAGCCACCTTTTTAAAGCATAGTTTTCATTGTATTATTTTGGAACACAATTGGTCATCAACAATAAATTAAATATAATCTTTAAACTATATCATACTAGTCATCTACCCACATAGGACAACTATTTTGGTGGTTTTGTTAACACAAAGTTCATGCAATCTATGACAAAGTAACACCAAATAATGGTCCTTGTTCATTAATTATATAGGTCAGTTCTAGAATTATAATAATTTCATAATAATAAGTCATAAAAGAATGTATGTATATTTTTGTTTCTTTCTCCAGGCTATATTTTTTTCTGTTTTAGAAGATTATATACAACTACTGTAACAATTTTCTTTCACTGTAACTTCCTAGCATCACTTCTATTTGCTACTGTAGGGTGATTATACTATAAAGTAAAGCACTTTGTGAATTTCAATTGCTACATGAATATGCACGTGTTTGTTCATATTTAGATGATTGTATTAGGGTTTCTTTGCTATTAATCACCATTACACAGGACAACATAGAATAACCAACTTAAGGTGTTAGACATGATTGTGAATGTTTGTTGCAAAATACTTCTAGTAGGACAGATAGCTGATTGGCCCCAGGAAATCTAATCTCCTTATATCAAGCTGAAATGAGTGAAAGTAGACTGTGCGCTGAAAATACTGTAAGATTATAGAGAAGAACAACTTCAATTAAAGCAGTGTGCTTTTATAATTTCCCAACATCACAAGAGAACTCACCACCAACTAGAAGCTAGTAATCAGAAATAAGAGAACTACTTTTAAGCAAATTTCCTACCAATTAGCAATGTGAACCCTCTTATCCAGTCCTGCTGGTTTGCTCAATGTGGAACCCCTCCCCCTCCTCTCTCATCTCTGCCCCTTCCAGCCTCAAAGATCTGTCTCTCACTCTTTCCTGTATGGTAGTAATGTTTTTGTGCCATGCAATTTAATACTTAATTATATACCGTTTTGTGCTACTCTCTAATTGTTTTAGGTGTGTTATATATATATTCTCTTCTCAGCTAGATTGTAGTCCCTGAGGCTAAGACCATGTGTCATATTTCTTTAACGCTTTTTATGCTAAACATGGTAGGAATAAGTAATGCCTTGTTGGAAAATCTAAAAATAACCATTGGTTTTGTATAACTGTGGCCAGAGCTCAAAGCAAAAAAACTTCGCGTCTGTATGAGGTAGAGAGGACACTCACTGGGCACTGATGTTTTCAAATTCATTCAGATCCTCTGGTTACAGTGAACATAAATCTACTCAAGTTGACTTAGCTAGATCAGTATCTATAATAAGCAGACAGGATGATTTCATGCAACCCAACTGCAGATTGGTGAACTGAACCTGGGAAGTGGAAGGTCAGAAATCAGTCAGTGTCTTTTTCTAAAAGCCAGCATGGTCTCTCTTTTTTCCATTTCTCCAGCCAGCTCTTTCTATCTTGCTGTGTAGGTGAGGCCAGTTTCCTTTGTGTGTACATGTCTTAGAAAAGCTACTCCAGCATCAACCTTCCATAATTTCACAAGTCCAGGACCCATGAGTAACTGACCCAGCCTTCACATTCCATTTCCAAATTTTTGACAGAAAAAATATGATTGGCCTGTAACGGATCAGATATTAATCCCTGGCCAAATAAGCTGTCACCTGAACAGCAAAGGTCATATGTTTTGATATCCATTCTCAGCAGGGTTATGGGAACACCTTTCAAAGAAGGGGAAAGATAGAAGGCAGGCAACTTGACTGATGCAACTACTACAGATAAAATCAAAAGGAAATTGCAACAAAAGCTTTATGGGTGTCTTCCCAGCTCATAACCCTTTTCCTCTGAGAATTTTACCCCTTGCCCAGTGGTGTAGGCCCCCAGCAGACACATTGGGACTAAATGACACTGAACCTCTGGCCAGCTGGCCAAACCAGAGTGATCACCCTTCCCAAGCCAGGTCACACTGGTTTTCTCCTGGGAAATTTGATTTGAGGCCAAGAAACTGCCCATCAGGCTAGGCTGGTCTTTTGAGAGGAAAAGCTGTCAACTCAGAACTGTTTCAGGAACATCCTTCCCCATTCTGTGCCCAGGGAAGGAAAGAGAGTCAGTCTGTTGTGAGGGAAGAGTGAAGCACACATCCTTAAAGAGGCAGGGCTGAGACAAGGGAGCAAGCTCTGCCTGGTTCTTCAAGGCTGAACAGTTTCTGATTCCAGAAGCCCAACTACTTTACTGCCCTTGAGTTCTGTGAGACATCTCCACATTCTTTTTTGCTTAAATTAGCTTGAGTTGGTTTCTTTTATTTGCAACCAAAATAGTAGTGACTGAGGCATCCAGCTAACAAGTAAGAGTCTTTCCTGCACTTATACATTGAGACAAGTCAGTCATGTTAAGATGCCAATATTTTGTTGCCCTGAAAAGCTTCTAAATTTATCCTGTAGACTCACATATCGGTGTGGCTATACAGTACATCTGTTGGTGACTCATGAGGATTAAATAGTATGGGAGGCCTGCGTTACCTGACTCTCAGTTGGGTGTTATATGATTTCTTGAAAGAGAACAATTTGTGAAGGAAAATTGGCCTTGAAATTTTTTATCATTTAGTATATGTCTGTTATTATAACTGATGCTTGTTACAGTTCTTAAAGCACATTTACACACATTCTCTCATTTGACATTCAAAACAAGCTTCTGAGGAAGTATTATTATATCATTCCTATTTCCTAAATGAAAAAACAGAGGCTCAAAGAGATCAAGAGATTTGTTCAGTGTCATTAATCTAGGAAGAAGGTACAACACAGACTCAAAACCAGTGTTTTTCATATATTTCTGACACACGTTTGGCTTTGTCATCTTGTAGCAGGGTTAAAAAATTGTTTTGTTTTGTTTTGCTTTCCCCTTAAAAACTCCTTTTTCTATTGAAGGATAAAATGGGTACAGAAAAGTGCACAAATCGTAAGCATATAGCTCAATGAATTATCACAAAGTGAACATACCATGTAATCACCAATGGGGCATGCAATTGGATATGAGCAGCATCCCAGAGCCCCTTTTCTGCACCCTCCCAATGACTATTCCCTTCCTCTTCCCAAAAGGAAATCACTTTCTTGACTTTTAGCACCATAGATGTGCCTGGTTTCACACTTTATATAAATGAAATCGTGCAGTATGGATACTTTTGTGTTCAACTTCTTTTACTCATGGGCGATTCATCCACTTTGTTGTGTGTAACAGTAGTTCATTCATTTCTATTCCTGCATAGTATTCCATTTTATGAATGTACCACAATTTATGTATCCATTCTATTATCTGTAGATATTTGGATTGTTTTCAGTTTGGGGCTACAATGAAGGATGCTGCTACGAGCACTCATGAGCATGTCTTTTAGTGTACCCCATGTATGTCCTATTGAGTAAATACCTAAGAATGAAATTGCTGGGTCAAAAGTTCAGATTTAATAGCTACTACAGGGCCGGCCCCGTGGCTTAGCGGTTAAGTGCTCGCGCTCTGCTGCTGGCGGCCCGGGTTCGGATCCCGGGCGCGCACCGACGTGCCACTTCTCCGGCTATGCTGAGGCCACATCCCACATACAGCAACTAGAAGGATGTGCAGCTGTGACATACAACTATCTACTGGGGCTTTGGGGGGAAAAAATAAATAAATAAAATCTTTAATAGCTACTACAAGGCGGTTTTCCGATGTGGGTGTATCAATTTACACCCCACTGGTATAGGAAAATTTTGGCTTTTCCGTATTCTCATCAACACTTGGTATTTTTTGTTTTAATATTAACCATGCTGGTGAGTGTATAATGGTATATATCATTGTGGTTTTAATTTGCTTTTCCCTGATAACTAATGAGCCTAAGCACATTTTTATGTTTACTGGTCATTTGGATATCCTCTTTTGTGAGGGACTTGTTCAAGTCCTTTCCCATTTTTCTACTGATTTGTAAGAATTCTTTATGTATTCTTAGTAATATGCATTACCTTTTGTAATATGCATTGCAAATATCTTCTCCCACAGCTCTCCTCTCAGTGGTTTGCATTTTCGGCCTTGAATTTTTGACATCAAAGAAATTATAGCATCATAGGGCCAGCCCCGTGGCTTAGCGGTTAAGTGCGTGCGCTCCGCTGCTGGCGGCCCGGGTTCGGATCCCAGGCCCGCACGGACGCACCGCTTCTCCGGCCATGCTGAGGCCACGTCCCACGTACAGCAGCTAGAAGGATGTGCATCTATGACATACAACTATCTACTGGGGCTTTGGGGGAAAAAATAAATAAATAAAATTTTAAAAAAAATTTGACTTTCTTAAAAAAAAATTATAGCATCTTATTTGCATTTTTCTGTTTCATTTAAAAATGTAATGATTTCAATTATTTTGGATAAAATCCAATGAAAAAAGATGCTCAAATGACACTTCTCTCTCGGTTTTGGCCAGGCTCCCAAAATTGGAACTAATACAATGGGTGACTAGTACTACCACAGTCACTCTGAACCTGCTAAGAGTGTGTAAACACTCTGGCTTTCATGAACTCACCATTGACCTTGAAAGTACAAGGAGATTGAGGTAGAAAAAACAGGAGATGAGCATTTCTTTAGAAAGCGCATTTTCCTCCCCTCATCTTCACATGGGGTCAGGGAGGAGTGTGTTCCCCCTTCACCTCAAGCCAAATGGGAGGTGCCTCAAGGAGACCTCGCAGAATTTGTCCCCTGGAGTTTCGGGAAGAAGGCCTTGGGTGTGAAGACTGAAGGGTGTGGCTGAAGCTTCACCTGCTTGTAGGGCCTCGTTGGGTGTGAACCGGACTTTCACTTACTTGAGCAGAGGGGAGTATGTCCCAGGGAACAAAGTGGAATCCACGAAAAACATCGGCCTGGGATCATCTGAAAAGGAATCTTCCCTCCTTGCTCCCCAGTGGAGGAAGGAACCACCAGAAGCCCAGGTTTGAGGGAGTTATCAAAAGCTGACAGCCAGAGAGCTGCAGTTGTCTGCAACAAGGAGCTGCAGTCAGGGTATGTGGAGGGAGAAGGGGCGCTTCTGAGAAAAAATCTGGAGAGAGTCAGCTTTGGACAGTCTCCATACCCAGAGGGCACTGAGGCCAGATGACACAGTACCAGGCATACAAGACTGTTTCCCTTTCCCCCTAATCCTCTTTTCCCTTGGCACAGGGCAGAGATCCGAAACAGCCCTTAGAAGTGGGGGAGGCATAGGGGGAAGAGAGAAACAGCTGACAGGGCGACTCCCTCACCTCAGGCTCTGAGGCCTGAAGCAGGCCTGAGCTGGGGAAGTGGGGATGGTTTGGCTTTGAACAAGTTTGGAATTTTGAAATTGCCCTCGACCAGCCTGGAGCTATGTGATTATAAGCCTGGACTGGACTTTTCTACAAATTCTCTCCTCAGCTGTTTCTATTTTGATGCTTAATTCATCTCTTGAGTTTTCAGCTTCAATGATTAAAATTTCCACCTCCAGAAATTGTTTGGCTCTTTATCATATCTGCTTACCCATTTTTATAGTCTTTTGTTCCTTGCTCCTATTTTCAAGCCACTCTTTTATTTCTTTAAATATTTTAAACATAGTACTTTTATGTTGGGTCTGACAATGGCAAAGACTCTGAAGTCTTTGCAGATCCGACGCTTCTGTTTTGTTTCTGCGAGTTCTTGCTTTGAGCGCCTGATTTCCCCATGTTGTTAGATTTTTATTTTTTACTGTGAGCTGAATCATCTGCATTTTATCTGTGGAATTTCTTTGAGGTCCAGGTTGAAATTGCAGTCCTCCTGCCTGTTGCCTAGGGGAACTACCAACCTGAGACCACTTCAAGTTCCATGATCATTTGAGGTTTTCAAACCTCACAGGGAGCATGCTTTTGGACTGAAAATCTACTTGGAGGCCAGCTTGTGTTATAAATGCTCAGGGGAGATTTTTCTATCTTATTGTCCTCAACAGGGGTCAAGTTCAAGACAGGCAAGTTTTCTTGCTGTCTACTTCCGAGTCATGAGTTTATTTCTCTTTCAGATCTTTGGGATCCTAGCTTTGTGCAGATCTTCTAGTAGACTCTGTACTTGGGTGTGCCCTAGGCATTAGCATTATCTCCTGTGCAGACCCTCAAAGTGGAAGCTCAAGGTCACCAGAGTTCTTCAGAAATCTGAGGGCTAAGCCAGCTTTGGCGCTCACGTTACCTCTTAGAATCCCTGCTTTCACTTCATTTTAGGCCCTGGTAGGTTTCCTTGTAACAAGCCAGTCAGCAACACATTTTAAATATTTTTTTCAATAATTCATTCCAGGTAAAACCCCAAGTCGGGGTTTACCAAACCTCTTACAGCCTCTGTAGGAGAGAATGATTGGCTGCTCACCAAAGCTGTATCACTTTGTTCCAAGACCATCTGTCCTAGCCTCCCTGACAGATAGGCGTGGTCAGTGTTTTGGCCAATGGAATGCGGGCAGAAGTGACATGCAGCCCTGTCAGCTTGGCCCATAGAACCCTCCTGCATAGTTATGGGTGAGCTACAGCTATTGGCCGGGCATACTTGCCCCTGCTTCTCTGATGGAGGTAGCTTGTGTCACCTCTTTCCATCTGCTGAGCCTCTTCGCTCAACCAGATCATCAGCAGGGAAGAGTGATGTGGAAGAGAGATACTTGCGAACTTATGAATATTGCATAACACAGAATTCAAGTGGTTCATCTGCTCAGCTGGTACCTTCTCCTAACTCTGGTTATCTATCTCATTTTCTTTCCTCTTTCTGTGTCTTTAAAATTGATTCAATAAACCATATAATTCTAAAACCAAAACTAAAACCAAAAACCTGCGTGGTCTTTCTCTTCTGCCACTGGAAGCAAAGGACTCCAAGGCTCCAGAAGATGGCAGATCATGAAATGGAAGAAATACGAGAGCCTGAGTTGCTATATGAAAGGCCACTTGCCAAACACCAATTGGAATTCGACTGAGAGAGAAGTTAAATTTCTATTGTACGAAGCCATTGGGATTTTACAGTTTTCTGTTACTACAGCTATTATATTAATAAATACAACCCAAGTCACTCTGCAATTCCAGCGAACTTATTTAATGTGGTTGTGAAATGTGCATTTAGCAACTCAGGTCATCTAGATCTAGCAACTAGAATTTAGATATAATGCTTTACTCTGTCACCAATTCCACCTTGCCTCATTGTCCACAGGGTTATTAACACATAGTCTCACTGCAACAAGGTAACAATGATCAGTCCACGGGGGTGTGTATCATTTATCTATGAAGCCTAGGAGGGACTGAGCTGAGCAAGCCTGGCCAGGGCCCACCAGTTAACACATACTGATAAAAATGTGTTTCTACGTATAACCTCAATAACTAACTCTGGAGATCCCATATGGATGGGCCTTTGTGTGATGTATCATAATCACGTTCAAAAAACAACACTTTGACTCTAGAAACCCTGAAGATAATGTTGATCTTTGCCCTAGTAAAGCAGGAATTTTACACAATGTTTTCTCACATTGTAGGGGTCAGAGTACTTGGTAGAAAATAACAGAAGCCAATTCTGGCTAACTCAACAAAAAAAACTAAATTATAAAGGATAGCTTGCATACTCAAAAAAAAAAAAAAACAAAGTCTGAAGAATGATACTCAATAAACTGGCAAGAACTGCAGAAAGCTAGGCCAGACAAGCACTCCAAGACGACAACACAAGCTAGTTACATGTCCGAAAATATCACCCCATGGATTACTTATTAACTAAAAAGAGGGAAAGCTACTTTACAAAGGAGGGATCTGGCAGACACCACCTTAACTAAGTGATCTAACTTAATATCACTAATAATGGGACAAATTGATGTTACATGTCTCCTGAAGTGATACAATGGAGGATACGGCATCATCTGTGTAATATATTGTGAAAAGATTTAACCTGAAGATAATCACGGGGAAACAATCAGACAATTCCAGACTGTGGGACATTCTACAAGACAACTTACTTGTAATCTTCAAAATTATTAGTGTCATAAAAGGCCAAAGAATGCAAAGGACTTTTCTAAATCAAAGTAGACTAGAAAAACATGAACCTTAATTAAGTCCTAGCTTTAAAAAAATTGCTTTAAAGGGCATTTGGGGAACAATTTTAAAACTTTGAATATGTCTTAGATAATACACCCTATCAATGTTAAATTTCTGGAGTGAGGTAATAGTATTGTGGTTATATAGTGGAGTGTCCTTGTTCTTAGGAGATATATGCTAAGTATTTAGGGGTAAAGTTTCATGGTGTCTGTAACTTACTTTCAAGTGATTTAGCAAAAAATAAAGATAGGTGGTTAGGTAGGTAGATAGACACAGACAGACAAACAGAGCAAGCAAATATCATAAAAGGTAATGATAGGTAACTCTAGGTGAAGGGTACATGGGTGCTCTTTGTACAATTTTTTCAACTTTTTGTAAGTTTGACATTTTTCAAAATAAAAACTTTGGAAAGCTTTAAAAAATCTGTAATGCTTCTGAATCGTGCCTAGGAATTTACACTGAAGGAATGGGCAATAAATTATAGTGGGATGGGTCTGTGGGGAACCACCACCTTCAATGTTTACGTTAGTCTCTGACAAAATCTCATGTAGCTTTTTGTAGGTATAGTAGTATTTCAATAAAAAGTTTTAAAAATGAATGAGAAAAAGAAATTACCAAAGGTCACATAGCTTGCTAGTAGCAGAGCTGGGATATGAACTCATGCTCACGCTTTTTTTCTCTATGGACAGCAAAAAAGCCAGAGCCTTGCTATGCTCTGAGATCAAATAACCTACTTAATTTTGCAGAAGGCCGATCTTGAAAATAATTTCTAAATAATTCTTAAATGCTAAAGATAGTTACAGAATGAAAGGAAAAGAATGTTTGAAAAATACTGTTCTGTTAAGCCAAGCTTAGAGTAGGTTTGGGATTTATAAGAGGATTTGAGGAATTTAATGAAACAGTTATTTAAAAACAAGAGAACAAGAGGCTCTTTGATATGGTTTTAACAAGAGTTTAGGAACGGTTAGGCAAGACTCACTTCCAGGTAGTCTAATTAATGTGTGGGATTTGTGGGGAAAAATTAATTGTTAAAGTGGAGAAATATTCTGAAAAAGAATACGATTTTCTACAAGTCACTGAATCTTACGGTAATAGACCTTTGCATTTTTCTCCTAGACTTTCAGAATTCTGTTCTCAGACCTCTTCTCTTTGCTCTTTTTCAGCACTCTTCTCTGCTCTCCTTCCATTAACCAATGACTCAATGCAAATATCTCCTAAAATCCGTGTCTCTGGTCTTAGCCTCTTGCTAGGCTGCAAAAGTACATTTTCTTTTTTTTTTTTTTTGAAGATGCAGACTTTCTTTTTTATTTTATTTTTTCCCCCAAAGCCCCAGTAGATAGTTGTATGTCATAGCTGCACATCCTTCTAGTTGCTGTATGTGGGACGTGGCCTCAGCATGGCCGGAGAAGCGGTGCGTCGGTGCACGCCCGGGATCCGAACCCGGGCCGCCAGCAGCGGAGCACGCGCACTTAACCGCCTCGCCACGGGGCCGGCCCCAAAAGTACATTTTCAACGGCCTCTAAAATTGTGCTGTTAACATCTCGAACTCAAAATAAATTTATTATTCTCCCTTAAAATTTGGCCCTCCTTCTGACTTCTCTGTTCCTGACATCGTCATCTTCCCAGTTATCTGCTTTACACCTTGGAATGTTTTTTTAAAATCCCACCTTCTCCTCTGCGTTATGGATTCAGTCGTTTTCAAAATTTTATGTATTCTGCTTCCACAGTGCCCCTCATGTCTGCCCCATCCTTTCCTTTCTTGTTATCTATTCTAATCACCTCTAACTCAGAGTTTCTCAAGCAGGATACTATGGACATTTTGACAGGATAATTCTTTGTTGTGGGGGCTGTCCTGTGCATCGTAGGATGTTTAGTAGCATCCTTGGCCTCTACCCACTAGATGCCAGTAACACCCCCTTAGTTATGAAAATCAAATATGTCTCCAGACATTGTCAAATGTCCCCTGAGGGGCAAAACCATCTCCAGTTGAGAACCACTGCTCTAACCTAAATGATTGCCATAGCCGTCTATTAGAAACATCTTCCCGTCAACTAGGAGTCCCACCACCAATTCATTCTAGACATAGTTACTGGTTTACTCTTTTTAAGGTTTAGCTCTGATCATATTATTTCCCTGCCCATAAACTTTTAGTGGTTCCCTACTGCCTACAGAGTAATGCACAAATTCCTAAATTTAGCAGTTAAGCCTCCCTACGATTGGGCCCTACCCTCCATCTCAATTGTATTTCCCACTGTTACTCTCTATATTCCTTGTTTCAGCTCTGTGACCTCTGAAACTTTGCTTATGAGATTTATTCATTCATTGTTTACTCATTCAACAAAGATTTATTGAGCAACTATGAAGTATTCGGTATGATGTTGGGCACTGAAGCTGTAAAGTGAGACACAGCCCCATCCCTCAAGGAGTTTAGCATCAAGTGGTGATTAACAATGGTCTGGACATCAGTTGTTATGGGCTGCCTAGGATTATTCTCTACTTGTTCCAGCAACAGAGCCTTTCTTTGTTGTGGGAGACCCTTTCCATGAGGTTCAGGTAGGGCTGATTCATCATTCACCATTTTAGAGATGAGGAAACTGTGGCTTAGAAAAGTTGATGAGGAAATTTAGACTTGGGGGAAGTTCAGTGTAATTTCCAATTGACCGGGACAAGGTCACACTGCTGGTGAATCACAGAGCCAGGATCTGAAGGTAAGCATTTTAACTCCAGAGTCGACATTCTTGACCACTATGCCGCGCTGATTCTCCATTACTTACAGAAAACAGAGGAGTAATGTCATGACTGAAACCCACCAGGCATCAATATCTTAGCAGCCAGAAAGCTCCGCCCGTGCTTGTGTTGCAGAAATACAATTAAAAACAAATCTCCTCTCAACCGAGAAAAGCTCTCCACAAAGGTAGGGAAAAAAGAGAAATCTGAATAAGCATTAAACCAGAATGTGATGTGCAACACAAGTATCCTGCTACAGGGATTGCAAAGACAGGAAGGAATCTCCCTCTTTTATATAGCTAAGTGGATATGACCTCTTCAATACATTAGGTAGGTTTTGCAATTTGGAGTCAGGTGACAAGTTAGACCCATCTCATCCCAGGAAACTGGGAGATTGGGCTTTATCTTCCTCGATGATTACACTTCAAAGAGATGGCTCCCAGGCCCTTGAGGAAACATTCCAAGAGTTGTGAGGCTGGACAGAGGCTTATTTAGTCCTTAAAAAGATTTACATACTTTTGAAAAGGACAGAGGAAGAAATTCAGGAAGAAAAAGAAGGGGAAAGTCTCTTGGCTCATTTTCAGTGGGGAGAAAATTTTTTATTTGCCCTCACACTTGTTCCAGTTTAAGAAGATCTCTCAATATTCTCAGACTGACTTTCTACACTATATTTTTGCTCCATTTATTTATATGTATGTTGCTTTGTAAATTTTTTCAAGTCCTTTTCTTGAACTGATATAAACTCTCTTTATATAAACTCACAATCCCTTTGCCAAGAAAAGGGATTCAGTAAATATTGTGAAATGATTGACAGCTTTCAGTTTCAAGAACTTGGGAGCAACTGTTAAGCTATTGAGTCACGTGCTAGGGCCCAAAGATAGTAGATGAGTCTCTTCCTCTTGGCAGAAAAAATCATGTTCCAAGGAATATGTGAGTAGAGGATATATTCAAATCTACCTTAATACTGGCTCCCAAGCAAGCTAGCTAGATAAACCTTGAAATAATGCTTAGAAAATTATCAATCCACTTTTTTTTTTACAGTCAGCTCTGCTCTTAAGGGAAGTACAAATATTTTTTTAATGCTCTGATTGGGATTTATAATTGACCAAAAAAAAATATTAGCATCATTCTGAACAAGTGAATGGAAAGCCATTTACAAGAGTAACTAACACATAATGAAATAAGTAAAACTATAAGGTCTAGGACAGAGATAGTGTATAAGATTCACCTTTGTTAAAAGAGAAACTAAGGCATATTAAAAAATTTTTAAGAGTTTATTTGAGGAAAAATCAACTGGAATTGGGCAGCACCAAACTGGAAAGTAGTTAGGAGCAGTCCACCCACAGGAGCTCGGGGAGAGACTCTTATAGAGAAAAGGCAGAAGCAAAGTAAGGAAATTATTGATTGACTCTAGCTCTAGCTTAAAGCCTAGATGGCTGTTTGTGATTGGTTGTTCTTAGGTTTCAATTTTGTAACCTTGAGGCATTTACAGGCTTAGATTTTGGTTTGCTTATCTGGCCTCCTTGTTTAATTAATGTAACACCTTTTAAGTTAACCTTAGAGGTTGGCATTAGATTGGAGTTTAGTTGTCTGATTTGCACAATGTTAAGAGCTTCCCAGACTCCTGGGTTAAAATGCAGCTATTACGAACAGGGATGTCATGTTAGGCCTTTATCTATGAAGACTTCCTTAACTTTTCACTATCAATTAATAACTTTATAATTTTATTTATTTATTTATTTTTCCCCCAAAGCCCCAGTAGATAGTTGTGTGTCATAGCTGCACATCCTTCTAGTTGCTGTATGTGGGACACCGGCCTCAGCATGGCCGGAGAAGCGGTGCGTCGGTGCGCGGCTGGGATCCGAACCCCGGGCCGCCAGCAGCAGAGCACGCGCACTTAATAACTTTAGAAGGGAAGAAAGGCCCCCGCATGACTGGGAGTGTGGAGAGGCTGTGGTAAATCTAGCAATTCTGGAGGGAAAAATAGCCACTGTACGGGAAAATAGACAAATTGCAACTACCTCTGTAGCAGTGTTCCCAGGGTTAGCTCTAGGCCAAATTTCTACTAGAATGAAATGTTTTCTGCAGCTCTCAGAGCCTCTGCACTGATTTTTCCCTCCCTTCAAGAGCCCTCAAGCTGCTCCTTCTCCTGGGCCTACCACCCTGGCTGACTCTCCAGTACAGGGCCGTGCAAGACCCGATTCTCCCGCCTTCCCACCTTCCTACTTTCCTTTTTCCTCACATCATAACTTACTTGTCTATTTATGTATTTAGGGATCTGATAAACCAGGAGATAAATGCAGCTCTTAGAGGATCAAGATCTAGTTTTATTCATCTTTGTTTCTCCAGCAGCTAATACATGGAGGCTGTACAAAGATGACTTTCAGGTAGATGCTGGATATATTAATATATATTAATGGAAGATACTAGCTTAAAGTGTTTCCTATCAATAGCCAATAATTTGGAGGGAGCTATTTTGGGGGAAGGTAGGCCTTGTATTCCTCATGTCTCCTTCAGGAGAACTACCATCTCCATTTGAAAGACCATTCCTGATTGTTCTGGGGCTGGAGGTGATTTGGCCACTGCCTGAATGTAAATAACAAAAGAGGGAAACACATAGGGGGCTGCCCCATGGCAAAGTGGTTAAGTTTGCATGTTCCACTGCAGCAGCCCCGGGGTTCTCGAGTTAGGATCCTGGGTGCAGACCTACTCACTGCTCGTCAAGCCATGCTGCTGCAGCGTCCCACATAGAAGAGCTACAACTCTACAACTATGATATACAACTATCTACCAGAGCTTTGGGGAAGAAAAAAAAAAGAAAAAGAGGAAGATTGTTAGCGCAGGACCGATCTTCCTCAAACAAAAAAAAAGGGGGGAAACATGTTAAAGGCCACCCTGAGGTTTCCCATATGGCAGGGGGAGGGAAAGTCAGGTAGGAAGGCTCTTGGAATAATGAAGCAGGCATTGCTCTAGAAATCAGAGCACAGTCAAGTACTCTCTGTAACCTGATTCCACCATTCACTTTCAATTTAACCACATTACTGTAAATTTACTAAAAGGAGCTTAAATCTTCAAATGTGTGCTTACTTATACTTAACCGGAATTTGACCCATGATACTTTCAGTAAAAGGAATTTAAATAGTTATGTTGAATATGTGCTTACATATACTTAACCAGAATTTGACCCATAATACTCTCAGTGCTGTTGTATCTCACAGAATGTCCTAGATATACTGTGATCTTATTTCTAATAGCTGAATAAGCTAATCCCCATAAAGCCACATGAGTACCTCACTGTGATGTAGTACAAGGAAGAATTAGGATGTTCTCAGTAGGCAACTGCAGTAAGCTACCTGCTGAGTCACTGAGCTGATCTATTTTTAATCCAATGAGCAAAACTTCTATTTGGTGTGACCTTATCTGAATGATATCTTCTGTAGAGCTTGTGTAAACTATACTACTCCAAAAAAATTGAGGAAATGTTCATTTTCATTACTCCCTGACAAAATAATTATGCTGCTTATTCAGTTGGACATAAATCTTTTATTTTAACTAGAAATCAAATAAGTATTACCTTAATAAAGACAGACAGGCGGCCAAGTTGTAAAAACAATATAAAATGAAAGAAATCTTAGTAAAATGCAATTTCTATTTTTCTTTGAGAATTTATCTCTACAGTAATAATTATTGGAAATGCATTAGTCATGGTGAAAATTATCTTCTTATTTTACATATACTTCTCTACTGGTACAGAAAAAGTGAATTTGGCTAAGGTCACCACGTGATCCTGCTTTTAATAATCTCAAATTAGATGAACAACTGGTTTTGTTATTGACTGAAAACGTCCCATCAAAATCGTGAAACTCTTGCTGGCTTAACCAGAAAAAAAGAACCAATAGTGTTTGTAAAACCACTACTAAAGAGAAAAAAATCTTCTACTTGGGTACCATTTGTTAGTAATTTCCTTTTCAATTTCCACAAGAAAAGAAATAATTTGATGCTAATTATTTGAAGAAGTTGAGAGAGGTGTCAGTGTCGATGATACTTAATTATCTCTTGGTAAAAAAATCATGCACATAATACTCTCAAATCAGGGAAAAAACCTCACTGTAAAATTGTATTGGATGAGAGGACATTAGTTTTATCAGGTCTAAGAATTTTTGGCCTATGTAGATAGGATTCACTACTGATATCTTAGATGAATTTCTTTTAATAGACTTCAGTACATTAGCAAAATCATTATGCATCTTCTGGCTGATAGACCCTTTCTTGGTGATAGCTTTTGGGGTATGGTTCTAGGGACCCCCATTTCCATTTTGAGATCATACATATCAGCAGTATCTTGAGCTTTCCCCACTGATTTTCTAGAGTTAAGGCTATCCTTAAAACTATGGGCGATAATTTCTCAGGAAGGTAGAGGACCCTAAGGATGGTTAAAACTAACAATGGGAAATTCTATCTTTTGTTTCTTTCACCTTCCAAATTCACAATGCATATGTGTATGATAAAAATAAAAACATTGGAACTTACTTTTATCTTTCATTGCAGATATTGCAAGCTGCCTATCCCAAGTTTGCTCTTTCTCCTTCCTAATGGAAATCCAATTTGCTTAGAGTTGCAGGATGCCAAATTAAAAATATTCACTAGCTTGGCCATCTTTGCAGCTAGGGACGGCCAGGCAACCCAGTTCTGGCAGATAAAATCTAAGTGAAGCCTATTAGATGGAAGTTCCACAGATGCTATTGCTTTCCTGAGTCCAAGGGTCAAATTCAGCTGGCTTAGGACTACCATCTTCCTCATTTTTCTTTCCCCCATTTCTCCTGCCTAGAACATGGATTTGATGCCTCGAAGTAGAGCATCCATTTTGCAACCATAAGGACAAAAGCCACAAAGAAAGAATTGTAGGATAGGATGCTAGAAGGAGCTTGATGACATCCTTGAACAGCTGTGCCAGCCCTGGACAGCCTGATTCTATGATTGCCAAATAAAATACGGGTTACCTAGTTAAATTTGTGCGTGGGACAGACTTATAGTAAAAAATTGTTTATCTGAAATTCAAATTTAATGGGATGCCCGGTATTTCTATTTGCTAAAGCTGGCAACCCTACCTGCTTCTACACTTCTTGCTATTCGAAAACATTAAAATCCTGTTTGCTTAAGCTACTACTGTAGTCAAGTTTCTATTATAAGCAGCTGGAGTCAACCCCACTGATACACTTTTAAAAAATAGTTGTTTTAAATTAATTTAGGCTTTCCTTTAAAGCCCTGACTTTTAGATTAATTATTTGGAATTATGAGCTACATAATGTCTTCTTTCTCAGAAAATACAATCCAGGTACAGTAATTGTTAAATTAATGAAACAAGGAGGTCATTAGACTGAGATGGTTCTAATGCCTTGGTGGGGCATTATGTAAGCAAATCAAAACCCAGGCCTGTAAAGGCCTCAAAGTTAAGAAATCAAGGGGGCCGGCCCCGTGGCTTAGCAGTTAAGTGCACGCGCTCTGCTACTGGCGGCCGGGTTCAGATCCCGGGCGCGCACCGACGCACCCCTTGTCTGGCCATGCTGAGGCCACGTCTCACATACAGCAACTAGAAGGATGTGCAACTGTGACATACAACTATCTACTGGGGCTTTGGGGAGAAAAAGGGAAAAAAATAAATAAAAATTGCAGTTAAGCAAGTTAATTATAAAAAAAATCTTTGAAAAAAAGAAATCAAAACCTAAGGACAACCAATCACAAACAGCCAACTAGGCTTTCTGAAATAAGGCAACTGCTTAAACCACAGCCAATCAAATAATTTCCTTGCTTTGCTTCTGCCTCTTCTCTATAAAATCTCTCCCCAGCTCCTGTTGGTGGAACACTTTTCAGTTTGGCCCTCTACCATTTAAATGGATTTTTGCTCAAATAAACTCCTAAAATTTTTGATATGCCTCAGTTTATTTTTTTATTTTTATTTTTTTGGTGAGGGAGATTGTCCATGAGCTAACATCCGTTGCCAATCATCCTCTTTTTGCTGAGGAAGATTGGCCCTGAGCTAACATCTGTGCCCATCTTCCTCCACTTTATATGTGGACGTCACCACAGCATGGCTTGATGAGCAGTGCGTAAGTCCGCACCTGGGATCTGAACCTGAAACCCCAGGCCGCCTAAGCGGAGCGCGAGATCTTAACCACCATGCCACCAGGCCAGCCCTGTCAGTTTATCTTTTAACAGTTCGAATGATTGGGTATTTGTTCTACCAGCAGTTGGCTCTCGAAACTTAATAGGATTATTAAATAGAATTCAAATTTGTTTGTCCATATGATTCATCAAATAGAGGCACAAAGATTAAAAACAATAATCCCAACATCAAAAAACTACATACGTGAAATATAGTTAGTAAATTTAAAGGGAACTATTATTCATGGAATAACTGATATATTTCTAGATTTACTGCACTTATCATACCAAATGACTCAAATTATTGAAGGCAAATTGACTGATTCAACTGAATTATTGACTACTATGCTTAACACTGCATAAGAAAATTTGGAGCATAAAGAAGTGGAAAATAATGGAAAGGAGTTACAATCCTTTGAAGGAGGTAAAACTTATATGAGTCAAATACTTAAGGATGAAGCATAGATTATCAATATAAAAAGATAAATTGCAGTTAAAATGGAATATAAAAAAATACCAAAATATACGATACATAAAATAGACTGTTAGGACAGAAGTTATTCAGGAAGATTTCATGGAGGAGATGGGATTTGTGATAGGCCTTAGATTTGCCCCATTCATGTCTGTGATATCTACATAGCATCTCTAATTTAGGGCCAAGAATCTGCTTTGTGAATTCCAAAAGAACACCCACCACTCATATATAACGCTATGGGGATGGTGTCACCGCCATGTGAATGGTATCCCCTGGAGCTGTGCCAGGAGGCAGCACTGTCAATCATTCTAAAGCATACCAGGGCTTGCAGGTCCAGGGTCTGATCTGTTCCAAAGCAGTTTATGGAAGTGTAATAAATATAAAGCAGCAATAAATCCATTATTTCCATGGGTATTCCAACCACACACTCTGTTTCCTTGTTCTCCATTTCTAAATAGTTCCCAAAATTTCATGTACCAGCTACAAGTTTAAGTTCTCTCTTGCACCTATTTATATCATACTGCTTGTGTAAAATAAGACTCCTCATTCATAAAATGAGAATGATAATACCTTGTCCTACTTAACTAAAAATAGTTTCGTATCCACAAAATGGGGCTAATAATACCTACCCTATTGATTTCATAGGGTTGTTCTGAGCATCAGAAGTGATACTATGTAAAAGCAGGTTGAAACTCAAAGTGTTACACAAATCAGAGGTATCACCATAGTTCTGCCCAGCACTGACTAGCACTGGAAGCAAAGCATTTGTGAGAAAAGCACCAAGCTGTTCACTAGAACAGGTATGACCATGAATGGGCATGATATTTACTAGCCCAGGGGACCTACCAAAATGTGCTACATCATGTTTAACATTTTTATGAATAGCTATTTTTAAGAGTTGGCAAAAGCCTATGCAACTGGTGTGACTACTTATCAGCCCGCCCATAAATGGTTTAGTGTTTAAAGCAAGAAGGTGAATTCTATTTCTCCTCTCTTACTCTGTTCAGTTTCCCATTTCTTTCCACAAAGGGTGACATTGTTCAGAGAAGAATTGTAGATAGAGTACTTTTCTTGTAGATACTTTCTTTTTACCTCTTAGGCTGACTCCAGTTTGAATGCATTTGGTATGATCATTGGAATTTTCTTCTCAGAAGTGAAACGGGTATTGTAATACTGCTCTGGGGGATGAAATGCATTCTACCGCAGGAACCAGAAACCCGGGTTCTTGTCCCAGCTTTTGTGTTACTTTAAGTCAATCATCTCTCTCTCTCTGGGGCTTCAGTCTCCCCATCTTGAAATTCTCTCTCTAATCTCTAATCTACATCTCTCTCTCCCATTTAAAGTGTACAATTCAATGGTTTTTACTATATTCACAGATATGTGCAACCATCACCACAGTCATTTTAGAACATTTTCATCATCTCAAGAACAAACTCCTTATCCTTTAGCTATTACTCCCCTACCACCGCATCCTTCTCACCAGTCCCCCACTGTCCCCCCACCCCAAGTAACCACTAATCAACATTCTGTCTCTATAGATTTCCCTATTCTGGACTTTCATATGAGTGGAGTCATATAATTTCTGGGGTTTTTGTGATTGGCTTCTTTCAGTTAGGTAATGTTTTCAAGTTCCTCCATGTTGTTGAATGTATCTGTACTTCATTCCTTTTTTACAGCCAAATAACATTCCATTGTATAGATATACCACATTTTTTCCTCCCTTTGTCTGTTGATGGACATTTGGGTTGTTTTCACCTTTTGGCTATTAGAAATAATGCTGCCATGAACATTCATATACAAGTTTCTGTGTAGACATATGTTTTCATTTCTCTTGGGTGGAATTGCTAGATCATATGTTAACTCTGTTTAACTGTTTGAGGAACTGCTAAAGTAGTTTGGACGAGGAACTGTTTTCCAAAGTAGCTGGACGTTTTTACATTCCCACCAGCACTGTAAGAGGGTTCTGATTTCTCCTCAGCAATACCTGTTATCTGACTTTTTGATTTCTAGCCATCCTAGTGGATGTAAAGTGTATCTCAATGTGGTTTTGATTTGCATATCCCTGATGACTAATGATGTTAATATAAACAAAATATTCTTATTGGCCATTTGTATATCTTCTTTGGAGAAATATCTATTCAGATCCTTTCCCATTAATGTAATTATTTTTTAGATGATAAGTAACAAGAGAGAGAAAGCTATCTCACTAATAGATCTTCTAATGCTTGAAAACAAAAATATAAATAACTAATCTAACTTTAAAGTCTCTAAACTTTTGACCCTAAGTTTATTTTTAAGCACATATATTAGAAAAGCTTAATTAGTACTACATCCTGTTGTTTTTCTCATTCTGTGATTTTTATAGTAGTTACCTTATTAAAAGGGCATATATCATAACCAGTGATCTACTCCAGCATTCTGTTTCAGATATCAAAGATTCTTTGTGAGGAAATATGGCTATTTTCTATGATAGTGCTTCTCAAAGTGTGGTCTCCTTCTCCCTGGGGGTCGCTCAAACCATTTCAGGAAGTCCATGAGGTCAAAACTATTTTCCTGATAATACTAAGACATTATTTGCCTTTTTCATTATGTTGACATTTGCACTGATGCTACAGAAGCAATGATGGGTAAAATTGCTGGGGCCTCAGCATAAATGAAGCAGTTGCTCCAAACTGTAATAATAGCCATAATATTGTTCCCTGCCAACTCTATTAGTAAATAAATAAGTAAAATTTCACATACCAGTTTCACTTAAGAATGTTCTTGGTGAAACAATAAAAATTCTTTATTTTGTTCAATCTTGACCCTTGAATTCATGTCTTTTTAAAATCTGTGTGATGAAATGGGAAATATACATAAAGCCTTTGTGCTGCATACTGAAATAAGGGGCTATGCTGAGGAACAGCACTTGTTCTTTGAGTTGCAAGCTGAACTAACTGCTTTTTTCACGGAACCCCATTTTGACTTAAAAGAATGCCTGGTAGACAAATTATAGTGACTCAGACTTGGGTATTTGGGACACATTTTCTCAAAAATGAACAAAGTGGGCCTGTCAGTTCAAGGAAAACCATTGAAAGTATTTATTACCAGTGATAAAATTTGAGCTTTCACATGAAAATTGGAATTTTAGGAACCTTGTATCTGCCACTGTGAACTTGACAGCTTCCCAGTATTTAAACACCTTTCCAGTGAGATGGGTGGTGATATTAATGAATGTGATTTTTTTGGTTTTGTATAATGATACATGTCAACATTTGGAAGATCTGCATATCTCAGTGAGCAATGCATGACGTTATAAAATCCCATATGGGTAAAAAATCCATTCAAAATGCGAGATAGATAAATTTATTTTAATATAACAGAGTATGAAAAAGTCACCTCTCAGATTGCAACTAACCTTTAAGAGACTACACCTTGTCAAGTTTTGGTGTAATATCAAAGAAGAATATCCATAATCATCTGAAAAGACTATTAAAATTCTCCTCCTTTTCCAACTACCTCTGTAAGGCCAGATTTTCCTTGTGTGTTTCAACCCAAACAACATATTGCAACAGACTAAATGCAGAAGCAAATATGAGAATCTGTTTTCTTTTAAGCATGACAGTATGGAGATAAGCCAAAAACAAAAAAAAAGTAAACCAATACCACTCTTCTCACCAATTTTTTTTTGAAATAATTATTCTTCATAAACATATATTATTTTTGTTAACATATAATGGGTTTATTATTAAGTGAATGAATAAATATTTTTAAATTCTCAGTTTTAATTTCTAAGTTTCTCCTTAGTAACTCAGTATAGATCTAATCCACCATGGTTCTTAACATTTTTTCTTCACTAACACACTTAAGGAAAATACCATAAACCCTTCTGTAATGGTGGCTCGGTCCTATTAGGCAAGGAATAGCATCATCTTAGCCTCTGCTGTATTCCCAGCATAAAACACAGAGCCTAGCACATAGCAGTTATTCAACAAAAACTTTGCTGAATTGAATTGACTGGCATTATGGAATTGATCCTCAGCTCACACTGTGTTTACTCATGTTTTGGAATACATCATTTTTCGGGGCAAGGATTTTATTTTGTTCCAAACCAAAGCAATCACTCTTTAGAGGCATCCAAGAGGAAACTTGATTCAACCACTGCATGCCAGACATAAGGGGAAAAAAGCAAATCACAAAACCCAACCATGAAATTCATTCATTAAACATTTTTTTGCTTCAAATTGGCAATGGCTCTAAGTGCTGCTCCAGAAAGACTAGAGTCAGGCTACCTAAGCTCGAATTCTGGCTCCACTACTTACCATCTGTGTAACCTTGGGCAAGTCTTTAATCCATCTGTGCCTCAGTCTCCTCATCTGTAAAATGAGATATTAATAGTATCTATTTTGTAGGGCTATTTTGAGAATATAATGAGTAATAGATATAACTCATTTAGAGTTTTATATATTAGAACAGTGCTTGGCACTTAAGTTATCAATAAATTTTCCCTATGTTCCATAAAATGGGGAAATTCATAAAATACATATGTTAAAATGATATATAATTATTCACGGTGAATAAAAGTACTTTTGAATCTTTTTAAAACCACTGCATATATAGAAGATAATATTGGTATGGTACACTGGGTGAACAGAGGGGGCTGCTCATGACCTAAGTTGAACAGTCTAGAGGCTCCCACCCCCCAGGACCTACTCAGCTACCCCAAGGAGGAGGGGAACAATATCTTAGTATCTTTTAACTCATTCACAGGCTGTAACACTCAGCACATCACACTCACACATACACACCCACACACGCATCCTCATATATAAACATAAATTTGTATGTTCAAAACAAACACATCCTGGGGCCGGCCCGGTGGCGTAGTGGTTAAGCTTTCACTCTCTACTTTGGTGGCCCGGGGTTCGCAAGTTGGAATCCTGGGCTCAGACATATGCACCACTCATCAAGCCATGAGTGGTGGCGTCCCACATACAAAAAATAGAGGAAGACGGGCACAGATGTTAGCTCAGGGCTAATCTTCCTCAGCAAAAAGAGGAGGATTGGCAACAGATGTTAGCTCAGAGCCAATCTTCCTCACCAAAAACAAACAAAAAAACACATCTTCATTTCTGTTCCCAGGAAAACTGTATTGGTCAGGATAAGCTATGCTATGCTGTGATGACAAAATAAATCTCAAAATCTCAGTGACTGTTAGAGGCTGAATTGTGTCCCCTCAAAATTCATATATTGAAGTCCCAACCCCCAGTACCTCAGTGTGTACCGTTTTGGAGATAAAGTCTTTAAAGAGGTGATTAAGTTAAAAGAGGCTGTTAGGATGGGGCCCTAATCCAACTGATGTTTTCATAAGAAGAGAGATGTGCCCCCACAGAGAAAAGGTCATATGAGGACACAGCAGGAAGGTGGCCATCTGCAAGCCAAAGAGAGAGGCCTCAGAAAAAACCAAACCTGCCAGATACTTTAGCTTAGACTTCTAGCCTCCAGAACTGTGAAAAAATAAATTTCTATAGTTTAAGCCACTCAGTCTGTGGTATTTTGTTATGGCAGCCCTAGGAAAATAATACAGTAACTTAACACAGCAATAGTTTATCTTTTACTCACTCAAAGTCCAAAGGTTGGTGAAGCTCTCTTTTATTTGGTGATTCAGGAATCTAGGGTCCATCTCTTGTGACACCACCATCTCAATACGTGATTCCATCCCCACTACATCCAATGTCAGAGAAGCGCTTCTTCTCTGACATTGCACTTCTGTTCACAGTCTCCTGGGAAGGACTAGTTACATAGCCCTAATGTGACAACAAAGGAAGCCGACAAATATAGGGAAGCATATGGAATATTGGGTGAACACTATTTTCTCTGCCACAAAACTAATTTATTTTGGGATCTGGTTAAAGCAAATAAGTGTAGTTCCCCAATGATCCAGATTGTCTCTTAATATGAGTAGTAACAGATCTATTTATCCTTTTGTGGAAAGCAGGGCTTTATTAGTATTTAATAAGAAACAAATGGGAATTCTTTCCATTGTTTAAAAAATACATGCTGGTCTTGCCTTGTGTTACTTTTAGCCCTTTTGAGATTTCTTTTATGGTTTTGCTTTCATCATTGAGCATGTATTATTTTACACTTCTGTTAAAATATAATTTCCAATGAAAATAAACTCTTGACCAATCTTAGAGGAAACCATCAGGGAAAAATGAAAAACTCCTTGAATTCATATTTATTCTAGAATACTGTTTGCATCAAATCTCAACTCTTCAGACTATCCCTCAAGACCCTCCCTCGATAATCATTTCACCATTTCCACCACACATATACACATACACACACACAGAAACACACAGACGCACCTGTGCTTCTCCAGCCTATTGTCTTCTTCTCTGAAAACAGGTTTTCTTCGCTCCCACCAAAACTATTTTCAATTCAAAACAAATTAATAACCGTTTATTGGGACACTATGCCATTTGTTTTTACCCATTTGATAAATTGTTAGCAATAATAATGTTCCAAATTTTTCTGAAACAGTTCTGATTTTAAATGCTGTAGTTTTCTCATTGTCAGATCATAACTAGTCATCTTAGCTTTTATCCATGACCCTTCTGCCTTGGATAATTCGAGTCTATCTTATCTACTAATGAAAAATTGAAAACAAAATAAATTTCTAGTAGTAAGCAAGCTATAGAATACTGAGATTATCTGGGTAATGAAAATGCCAGCAAGGAGACTCTATCAAATTATAGAAATAGATATAATAAAAATATTATGTAGGGTTTATTGACTGCTTACTATAGGCATGGTGCTATGTGTTTTTATAGCCATTACCTTATTTAATTCATGCCATAATCCTACGAAATAGGTAAAATTATCATGCCCAGTTTACAGATGAAGAAACTGGGACTCAGAGAAGTCACTTGCCCAAGTTCAAACAGCCAGAAAATGATACTGAACCCAGGAGAGACTGATTCTTTACCACAATGCTATTCTCTCCTATAGACACAAGAAATAATGTAAAGTTTTTGAAATTAGATGATAAAAAACACTAGATGTGTACAGTGGTTGCTACCAATTGAGCTCAAATGTATATCCACTGAAAAAGATTGAAAATATAAATTTTTAATTAAAAAATTGAGGAAGTACAGAAAAATATGAAACCAGAAAAAAAATCTAGCCATTGTTCTACCATCCTAAACCAACAAGTTAATAATTTGGTATATTTCTTCCCTATGTATCTTCTATGTGTATGCATACACATCGAAGAATTTTGTCTCTTGCATTGTTTTCCGTTATCATTACAACAAAAGCCTTTCTCCATTAAAACCTTACAGGCAGCTTGAAGTTTTGTAAATTAGTATTAGTTTGTATTAGTTAGGATTAACTTCAGCTGTGAATGAAGGAAACCCCGCCCCCCCTAATAACAGTGAATTACAGTTTATTTGTGTCTCAAATAAACATAAGCAATTTAGAGCTGGTATGATGGCATCATGAGACTATCAGGGACCAGGCTGCTTGAATTTTGCTGCTTCTCCATCCTCAATATGTAGCTTCTACGCTATGGCCCAAGATGACTTCTCTAGCTTCAACTTGCAAGGTCCTAATCCATCAGCAGAAAGGAGAAAATGGAAGGAGACAAGCAGCCTCCCTCTCTTTAAGGATGCTTCCTGGAATTTTCTCATGCTGTATTTATTCATATTTCCATTAGCCTGAGCCAGCACTCAGGCACATGGTCACATCTAACAGTGAAGGAGGCTGGGAAATGTAATCTTTTTTCCAAGTGGCCATGTAGTTGACATAAATTAGGGCTTATGCCACTGTAGAATAAGGAAAGAATGGATTCTGGAGGACAACTAGCAGTCTTCTTGTAGCTGAGTTCTTTTGTTCTATAAAAGTTAATAAAGTTGATTTATTCGTTTATTTATAATCTTCAATACATTGTAAGCTCTTTGAAAACACTATCTCTTGAATTAGAAAGTATATTCTTTTTATATTTTTTTTTTGCATTCTTCTTCGATCCCCAATATTTCATAAAATACTTGACATATAACGGAAATTCAGTAACAAGCTCCTTTCTTACTATAAAGGAGAAAGAATAAGCATTTTTTTCACTATCTGCTGTGTCTTACACACTTTATTTCATTACATCCCATTTTCCCTCCATGAGTACATATATTATTCCCTCTATGCATATGTAGAAAGTCTTTTCTGACTCATGTAATGAGGAAGCAGACTCAGAGAAATGAAACAACCTACTTGAAGTCACACAGCTAGTACTTGGCAGAGCTGAGATTCGAACCCAGGACTGTCCAACTCCCAGATCCACCTATTTTTCCTACAGCACAGTGCATCAGATCTCAGAACATCATGAGGAAGAAATAAAAAGTTCAGAGAAGCAGGTTTTTCATCAATAAAACTGCAACCTGCCAGTGATAACTATTGGAATCCTTGATGCTGTGAATTACAACCAATGACGATCTACTAAAGAAAAGCAAAATTCCCTGAGTTTAAGAATCTCTTTTAATTTTTCCATCTTGTATCAGATTATGTTTACTTAATAAAATCTGAAAATTGTGCATTTGTTTATTTATTCACAAATGCTTATTAGGGACCAGTACATTCCCAGGACCCTGCCAGGCTCTGGGGACAGAGATGAAAGAAAGAAACAGTCCCTATTTTAACCAGCTCACCTGGTGGTGGAACAGACAAGTAAACAGCAGCAACAATAACAAACTGCAATTCTGTGCCTTAAGGGTAATGCAGAGGCTAGCTCTTTGGCAGCCTAGGGGAGTCAGGGAAGGCTTGCTATGGGTGACTCTTAAGGAAGATTTAGAACTACTCTAGAAGCACAGTCCAAACTCAGCCAGGCAAAGAAGTGTGTGTGTGTGTGTGTGTGTGTGTGTGTGTGCATGCACAGGACACACAGCACAAAGAAAGGCATGAAGAAGAAAGAATGTGGGACATTGAAGAAGTAGTTTGGAAACGCTACTGGCAGCTATCAAACTTCCATGTTGCCTGAGAATCACCCCAGAGCTTAACAATGCAGATTTCCGGCCCCACAGCCCCACAGTTTCTGATTCTATAGACCTCAACAGGATCCAGGATTCTGCAGTTTTAATGAGTGGTGATTTTCTTGGGGAAGGTCCAAGGACTACACTTTGAGAAACACTGAAGAAGCAAAGGAAGTGGGTGAAGGCATGAGATAAGGCTGGTGAAGGAGGCAAAGGCATGACCAGTCTGCCTCAGGAGTTTGAAGTGTACCCTGATGGCAATGGGGCAGAGGATTTTAAGCAAAACAGTGAATGACACGACTAGATTGATGTTTTAGAAAAATCATTCCTGGTCTAGTTTGCAGGAGAGAAAGGCTGAGAGACTGAGGACCTCATCCAAGGCAGCAAGGATAACGATGGCAAAATGAGAATGCTTCTGAAAGATATTATGGAGAAAGAACATCCTGGATTGGACTTGAATGTGGTGTGTGTAGGGGGGTGGCTGAGTCGGAGGAGTGAAGGATACTTTCTGAATTACCGCAAAACTGGAAAAGGGGCAGATAGATTAGTCTAAAAATAAAAAGACAATTGCAGCATAAGTGAGGCCAAGGAAATCTGGTAAAAATATTGCCAGCAAATTTTAAAATCTTTTTTATCTGAAAATAAAAAAAAGAAAACTGCATTTGATTTAGCTTCTGAAACTTATCAAATAAAATCACCATTGGGTGACAAGAGAGTTTCCTAAAACCAAGCTTTCTAACCTCAGGTTAAACATTGGTCCCAAGCAAAACTCTTCTATTTCGGGGATTGTCTAATCATTCCTTCCAGCACTGTAGGGCACCTCAGAGGGGGATAATTCTTCCTTTGTTACCCATAGAGAATGAAGGAGAAATGAATTCTCAGTCCTGGAGCAGACCCTCAGACGCCTTCTTCTAGAACTATGTGAGCACATTGTCAACACATCACAAAGTCAGTTTACAGGAGTATAAAATGTGCTGGGCACTTTTAAAATGTAAGTTATTTGCATTAATGGGTCATGCATAAAGGTAAAACGATAAAATCCACGTGTATTAGAAATACTTGTGCATTAAGAAGTTTCTCAGAAATAAGAGATATTGCATCTGGAGGCTGGTAGGACTGTTTTCACATCATTACCTAAGAAAAGAACGTCGTAATTTGTAAATCAGGCCTTAACGCCCTGCCGCCCTGCCGTGGTCACAGCCTCAGCAGCAAACAGGGACAGGGATAAGCCATGGTTATGGAGTAATAACTAGCACTAAGAATAAAACAGACTCATAACTGGAAGGGTCTCAATTATACCTTTATGAGTCAGACTAGTCATTCTGGTTTGCCCATTATGTAGCGATAGTTCCCCGGTCAGGCTGGCACTCACAGGAGATCTGTAACCTCGATCTTAGCAACTGAATGTTGTCCCAGGTTCTTATTTATTGAGAGAAAACAATAGCTACTTGCTCTTTCTCAAGAACATTTCAATTTGCTTTTGCGGATAGAAAATTCTTGAAAATCAGGCTTGCCCATCACCCTCCTCCTACACTCCCATACTCTTAGAAATAGAAACTGTAAAAACTTGATTCTTGCCATCAAGGAGCTTACCATCTAGGGGTGTAAGAAAGGTGAAGTTCACAAAGTGCCAGGCAGTACATGACATCTAATCCAGAATGATGAAAACAAAGTCCTACAGGACGAGAGAGGAGAAAAGGAACACTCTGGGGTGATCGGGAAAGTTTTCATAGAAGATTACAAATGAACCTTGAAGTATACAACCTCTGCTTAAGTTGAATTCAGGTATCCATTTATATTAGTTTTCTATTGCTATGTAACAAAGCACAATGATCTTAGCAAGTGAAAACAACATTCACTTATTAGCTCCTGGTTCTGTAGGCCAGAAGTCTGGGCAGCTCAACTGGGCTCTCTGCTTAGAGTCTCACAAGGCCAAGATCAGTGTTGGCCAGACTAGGCTCTCTTCCGGAGGCTCTCAGAAAGAATCTGCTTCCAACTTCATTCAGGTTGTTGGTAGAATCCAGTGTCTTGCAGCTGAGGTCTCCATTTCCTTGCTGGTTGTCATCTGGGGGCCACTTTCTGATCCTAGAGGCCACCCACCTTCCTTCTCACATGGTCTCCTCCATCTTCAAAATCAGCAATAGCATGCTGAGTCCTTCTCGCCCTTCCAACCTCTCTGACTTCCTCTTCTGCTACCGGCCAGCTCTGCTTTTAAAGGACTCTCCATATCTTCAGGTCAACTAACTTGGGACTGTAATTCTATGCGCAAAATCTCTTCACAGCATTACCTAGACTAGCGTTGACTGAATAACCAGGGAACAGGGATCTTGGAGGCTGTCTTTAGAATTCCACCTACTATATGGTTATTCTGTGAAGCTACCTTAAGGTGTTTATCAATCAGTTTATCAATTCAATAATCTATTGGCCACTTATTAAGTGTATCATACCAGTCACAGTCACCCTAAGTAGAATCTGAATTTTAGTCTGAAAGATTTTTCAGATGCTTCAAAACTTGAAGTCTACTCCAGGCTTAAAAAAAAAAAAGTCAAGTATTTTCAGTAAACAATTAAACATAACATATCAAAGGGTATTTCAAAATCTTTCAATGAAGACATGCGCCAGCGTAATTTAGGAGGCTTTTAAAGCTACACACGCTACTTTCTGCCTCACTCCCACCTAGGGACCAGAAGGTTAACTCTCCATTTCTCCTACCCTCACTCCATTCGTTCATGGAGAATCACCACCATAATGAGTCGAGGTTATCCATTTCTTCATCCATGATGATCTCCCCTCTGTCCCTCACAGATGCTTTGTTCTCTTTTGCTTCAGGAACTTTCAAACATGTAATCAACATTTCACACACACATCAAGACTTTGCTCAAATCCTGCTTTCTCCATCCCTTCTGACCTTCACTTTTTTCTGTGCAATCCATTTGGCAATCAAAAGTATCATTGTGCTATAACACTTCTATTTCAATCTTAATTGTATACATACATACACACATAGAAATTTTTGTGTGTATGTGAGGAAGATTAGCCCTGAGCTAACATCTGTTGCCAATCCTCCTCTTTTTGTTGAGGAAGATTGGCCCTGGGCTAACATCTGTGCCCATCTTCCTCTACTTTATATGTGGGATGCCTGCCACAGCATGGCTCAATAAGCAGTGCATAGGTCCACGCCCGGGATCCGAACCTGCGAACCCCCAGCCACTGCAGCAGCGTGTGTGCACTTAACCACTATGTCACCGGGCCAGCCCCTTTTTAAAAAATTTTTAAATGACAGTGTCTTTCTTATATTACACATAAAGTATTGAAAAATATTCATTGATCTTTTGATGTAAATTGCTCTGATTGGAAAATTCTGACAATTTCCCATGATTTACTGCTATTAATATTATCTATTTAGTTGTCAGATTCCATTAATTTTTTTTTAAATAATCAGAGTTTTTAACAAACAAGCAATATAAAATCACCTGGTTGTGGCCCCATGTTTTCCATTTATGAATAGGCTTCTATCTGAAGTTTTTTAGAAGGGTACATATGGTCAGGTATTGATATTACCAAGCAAATTACCATAAAATGCTCTGGAGCTGAGAAGCATTCTCATTAGTATCTTTCTAACTTAGCTCTTCTGTGACTATCCGTTTTCTTTCTTTCAGTTCATGTGATGAAGACAGTAGCTGCCCATCAAAATCTTCCTTGTCCACATCAATAGAGTGGTGGCTGGAAGCAGCTGCTCAGCCTGGAACTACATTTCCCACCAGCCCCTGAAGCCATATGTAGCTATGTGACTAATTTTTGCCAATGAAATATGAAGGGAAATGATACGCACCAGTCCTCGGTGTAGCTCTTGAAGAAAGTATTCATACTTTCTTTCCCCTTCCTCTAACTGGACACAGAGAGAAATCAAGGTCCTAGAGAAGCAGAATCTCAGACGGAGGAACCTGGGGCCATGATTCTCCAGGTGGAAGAGAGATGCTGCTGACAGATTGTTCACCCTGTTTCATGAGTGATAAACTTCTACTAGATTTCAGCCTTTGTATTTTAGGGTCCATTTGTTTCAGCTCTTTAGCCTCCCATAACTAGTACAGTTCATTTTCATATTTTTTGTCAAGTATCCAATAGATATGTATTGTGGCTCCCGTAGCATACGCTTGTTTAGAAATCATCCACAGGAGGTGAGATCTAAGTGATCACAGAGGAAAAACCCACCCAGCTCTGATTCTGAGGAATAGCTGTTTTCATCTCTGTGAGAAAAAATAATCTTAAAAAACTATTTATAATAACTGAAAGCAGAACTTCTAGTTAGCAATAGCCGTGAGGCAATGTGGTTTGGGTTTTGATCCATCTGTGGCTTATGGTCAAAGAGACTTGCTGGATGGCCCATCTCTGCCTCATCAGAAAAACTAGAAAGAAACTAAATTCTATTCTACCTAAGGCCGGAACAATGTCCTCCTGCATCAATCTTCTCGAATTGGAATTCTTCTCAGGTGTTACATCTTTCATGAAGGGTTTCCTATCACCACCCTCTCCCCACCAATGGCAGGATAAGATGCCCCTTTTGGAAGTATCCCCAGGACTCTGTAAATCTCCATTATTGCTCTCACCATACTAACACCTCTGCCTCCTCACCACCTCACTCTACTCTAGTTAGTCAGCCCCTTGAGTGCACGGACACTGTCTTATTCATCTTTGTGGTCCCTCTGCCTAGTACATTGCCTAGCATACAGTAGATGTTTCATAAATGATGGTTGAATGAACGAATGAATTTAAGGGCTTCACCGGATGTTATTTCTCTGCTTACTCACCCATAGGAGACAACTTCATTATAATCACTGACATCATTTCCGAGCCCCTCTCCAAATCTTTTAAAATTATTTTTGTTACCATGCCTCATTACTTTCTACTGGTTGAGTCTTCCACCACCTTTGTTTAGATCAGCCAGACCTGTGTGCCTTCTTAAGATATTTCTTTAAAAAATTCTTTACTACATTGGACACATTGTGTCAAGAGATAGGACTGAGGAGTAAACAGATACCTGGACCAGAAGTCAGGAAACCTTGAGTCTCTTTATCTCTTAGGCTTCAGTAAAATGTCCCCCCAAAAGGCCATTGTAGAATGATAGTGAGTGAATTAGAAAAAAGTAAGCCTTAAAACCTTTCTTCAGACAAAACGCTATTTAGAAATAATAATACATTTTAAAAGAGATAAAAGTGGAGCTTGGTATGGGGCCTCTGAGAAGCAGAGTTTGAAAACCACAAGCCTAGATCATCTCAAAGGTCCCTTTTGCCTGTAAAAGCCTGTGGTTCTATGTAAATTAATTACCCTGCATTTTTTATATGTAAATGATGTGATCTTTGGTAACTTCGAATCTGTCTAATAATGGATGGTAATGTAAATTAGCTGTATTTAATAAAATTATCTTCTGTTGACTTAGCATTCTACAGGGGCATTTATAGAGGCAGTGGGGCACTGTGGTTACCAGCATGGACTTTGGAGTAAGACAGAACTCAATTCAAATGCTAACACCCCCACGAACTAACAGTGTGACTCGGGCAAGTTACTTCATCTCTCTAAGCCTCAGTTTCCTGTAAACAGACATGAGAATGCCTGCATGACTGGCTGTTGGAAGGATGACATGAGATATTGTACATAGAGCATTCAGCCCAGTGCCTGGCATGTGAGGCATTCTCTACAAAAATTAGCTCTAGTTAATTTCACATTCATTATTTCATTTAATCCTCACAATAAAAGTGTTACTGCTATTCTTATTTACAGAAAAAGTTGAGACTCAAAGAGGTGAAATGACTTGCCAAAACTCACCCAGTGAGGGCAGAACCAGTGCTCTTCCCAGCACCCCACTCAGAGTTTCAGCGACAGAAGGAACTAAGACAGGTAAACTCAGGGAGGGGAAAATGAAAGAGACGAGTCCAGGTTGGGAGCCACAGAAGCAAAGCCCGACGAACACACAGGGATGACCCCCCGACAAGGTGGGGGTGGGGACTAACTTATAATAATAGTGTGGGAGACTGAGACATTGCCTAAACAGGGTGCAAGCCAGGATGTCACGGTGACCTCGCCACCCACGCAACTCCCAGTCCACAGCAGGGGCGGGGCTTCTCCTCCACCCAGCTAGGGCTTCTGCTCAGAGCAGGTGTTCACTGAGCATTTGCTGAGTGGCCTGGGTAATAAGGCTTCTCTTTTTATTCCCCACCCTCACACAATTTAGAAGACTTTCCTTGTCCTTAAAATCATGAGGAATAAAAGACTTTGCTTCTTCCTTCCTCAAAACAAAGGGAAGAATCTTCCTCGACAATTCAATTTTGTATCAAGTAGTTGATTGATCCTGACAATTACTCCATTAACTGTACTTTAAACAGCAGCTCCAGCCTCCTTTCCTCCCTCCTCCTTCTCCCCACGCTGAAGTCATGGTGCCTAATTTAGTCCACCATCATAATTTCTACCCACAGCAAGCTGATATCATCGCAAGCAAGCACAGCCCCAGACTACTCTAAGACAGAGGCAGAGACCCAAGAAGGAAAATTAAGACGCATATTCATTCCTCCCTCCATTCCCTGCCCAGTCACTTGCTTATCGTCCTGATGTATTATGGAGCCTGCTCTCTTACAAGAATATCTGTGGTTCAGAAGTACATTGCAGAGAAAAAGACTGAAATGTCTTATTTCTACAGTAGATTTCAGTACATATATTTAAAGTACAGGAGGAAATTGCAAATGTTGGTCTTATTCCCTCTAATAGATTCATGTATTTGAGTTGTTTTCATTTTAGAGAAAATTACAAAAACAGAGGACCAGAAGGGTTAAATAATCACAGAACGGCCTGTCCTCATTACTTGTGTGAAAGCCCCACTGCATCACAGGGACAGCATGTTAAATCAATAGAGACTTGAGCTGTTAATTTCCAAAAAGGAAGAGATGATTGAACTAAAATAGTCCAAGTCGAGTCTCTGCCCATAGGGAACGGAAATCCCCTTGGTTTCAGGTCTTTTTGCAATTAGGCAAGTTCCAGGAAGATCATGAACCACTTTACAAAATTTCCTGCTTTTTTGGGGGTGGAGGGTTAGGGAATGGGAGTGGGAGAGGGAATGCTTCCTTGACACAAAAGCTTCAGTTTCGTACAGCACTGTTTTTACTGTAAGATGATAAGAGGTATAGGTGTATATATAGGTGTATGTACATGAAGGGTGACGAGAAGGGGGTGGGGCTAGGGAGATAGGGACATAGCAAGGTCAGTGATAAGTAAACTTCTTGCCTTTTGTCACTGTATTTCCATCTGCTCTCCTTCCCTGGGCTATGCCTCTGCACTGAAGGTGGAGGGGAGCTGCCACTTTTACTTCTTACTGATCCATGGCCATCTTTTTTTATTCCCTTCTAGGCAGAGGCTGAGAAAAGGCTGCTTGCATTACATAGACTCATGATCAATGACATTTGATCAGGTTTGCATGACCAAATATTTGTAGGGTCTAGTGAGGCCCAGGGTGATAAAATAAAGGGCAGAATTTACTAGAAGTCACTTCATGATGCCCCTTCTTGGTGGCTCTATTCCTTGTGAACTGTAATAGGTGTCATCATCCTGATTACTTTTTACATGCACAGATTGTGGAAATCCACAGAGTGGAAAACTAGGCATTTTTCAAATAAATGTCAGCTGATTCTAATTTTTTAATGAGTTCCTCCCTTCATTTTTTCTCATTCTTGTTTATGACCTCTTCAAACTAAGAGTCTGCTGCACTTGGCTGGGGATGCATTTCTTATCTTAAAAAATTCCTTACATTCTTAGAATGGCCATGAGCTCTAAGCTGCCATCTCTGAGCTGTTCCCCAGGAGAAGTGAATGGCAGCTCCCCACTGGCTTCCCCCTCTGCCGTTGGAGGGATACAAAAGAAGAGAAGATGTTCTCCACCCCATCATCTCCCAAAGGACCTCCCTCCTCCCAAAGAGCAGCTGATCTCTTCTGGGGAGGACTGGAGAGGCAGGCTGGGATTTTGAGATCAAGAAGGGTGGGTCCATCAACCTCATTTTTTCTACCCTTGTCTTTCCTGTTCCCTGCCACTTGGTGCTAAGCTAGTCCTCACCTGGACAAGTAAGAGAGTAGCAGCCACCCTCCACCATCCATTCCCTTAGTTATGCTCAGCAGGAACAGTCTGGGAGCCTAGGGTCGAACTTAGTCCCCATGTGGCCTGTGAGGTGTGACATCTCCTCGGCACACTGGACTGGGCTGCTTTCACTCCATGGAGGCACTTCTCAGCTTTCCCTGCATCCCTCTTCAGAACTCTCTGAATTTTAAAAATGCCTAGTCCTGGGTCTACCTCAGAGCACTTGAAACCAAACCTCTGGAGGTGGGGACCAGGCAAGTGTGTTTTCAAAGCTCCAGAATGAGGGTGAGAATGTGCTTTCTACTGTCCAACACCAGCTTCAGGCGCGTGGCAAGTCTGCCCCTTTGAGCCAGGCCTTCAGTAACGGCCCTGTCACAGCCAAATGCTGCACGCAATCTCACAGAGACCTCCTGCATTCACTTTTGTTCTTCCTTGTGTTGCTCCCCATCAGCGCTTGCCTTATCTTGCTCAATTAGCTTTTCCTCTCTAGATGGAGTCTGGCCTTAATTCCACCCAGCTCTGCTGTCTCTCTGCATAGAGGGCTGAGGCCATGGTGACCCACACAGGCCTCTCTCACAACTGACCACAAGCCCATAAGCCTATTGGGAGCTTCTCTTCCTGCACTTCCTTCCTCCAACATTTATTGAGCATCTACAACATGTCAGGCTCAATGACAAGTGCTTTGTATCATTGCCACGTCTAATCCTCACAACAGCTTATGAGGAAGTATTACTGTAGAGCTAATGAGACAGATTTTTATCCTGGGATGGTAAGAATCTTGGCCAGGGTGTCTTACCTCAGGTTTGGTTTTCAAACACAGGTCTGGCTGGCTTCAGAGCCTTTGGTCTCTGCATTGCTGTGCTGCTCCTCAGTGAAAAAGACCTAGTTTCTGCCCGGAAGTCTTCACAGTCTGGTCAGGAAGACACAACACAGGAGACAAGCATAAGCGTTGAGGGAGACCTGGGTTGTGGAAGAAGGTGGGAAGGGTACCTACCCAGAGAAGGAGTCCTCGAGAAGATGGTACCTTGAATTGAATCTCAAGAGATGAGTAAAAGTTACTCAGATGAAGAGAGTGAGAATCCCATGTAACACTTGTGGAGTCCAGAGAAATCAAGGCTTCCTCAGGGACCTGCAAGCAGTTCAACATGGCTGGAGGATGATGTGGAGGAAGGGCCAAGAGGTGAAGATGGACAGGCAGGTGAGGCATGTCATGAGCCTTTAAGTCATGCTAATAAGTTTTGCACTTTATCTTTGGGACAATGGGCACCAGTGAAGGACTTTAAGCAAAAGAGAGATAAAGTCAATGTTGCATTTAGGAGAAAGGATTTGCAAAGGACATGCATATCTAGAGGCAGGGAGAACAGTTAAGAGGTTGTAGCGCAAATTCTGGTGAAGAGGTGATGGTGACCAGAACTAAGACAGTAGCAGTGAAATAGCAAGGAAGGGAGAAAATTAGGAGCTATTTAGAAGGCAGATGCAACTGGATTTGATGAAAGACTAAATATGGTGAGTGAGAAGAAGGAAGAGTCGAGAATGAGTTCCTTCCTTGAGATAAAGAACATAGGAAGAGGAGCAGGTTGGGAAAAGCTGGTGAGTTTCTTTGGACGTGTAAGTGGAGGGGTCCAGTGGGCAGCTGGATATGAAGGTCTGGAATCCAGGAAAGGGGTCTAGAAGGGGTACCTAAAATAGGACGTCATCAAGGTGGTCATTGACTCCAACGACGTAATAAGGTATCCAGAGAGAGTGGGCAGGATAAGGAGAGCTATGTCGGCAATGACCACTAGAAGGGACCCCACCTTCCCTCTAGAACTTGAGAGTTATTCTGACCCCTGGCCTGCTTATTCAGGGTCCTGATACCCTGCCTTGTTCTTGTCAGTTTCTTTCCGTGAAAGAAAATATACTCTTCTTTGTGTCCTCATCCATTTGCTGATACCCTCCACGAATGTTCAGTTCTTCCAGAACCACAACTCTGCTGGATCTAATTCCTGTGTTATTGTTGCTGCCTGGAATCTCTCTCCTCCATATACCACCATCCAAATAGGATACCCTAGGGCCGGCCCCGTGGCTTAGCGGTTAAGTGCGCGCGCTCCACTACTGGCAACCCCGGTTCAGATCCCAGGCGCGCACCGATGCACCGCTTGTCCAGCCATGCTGAGGCTGCGTCCCACATACAGCAACTAGAAGGATGTGCAACTATGACATACAACTATCTACTGGGGCTTTGGGGGGGGGGGTGAAGAAGGAGGATTGGCAATAGATGTTAGCTCAGAGCCGGTCTTCCTCAGCAAAAAGAGGAGGATTAGCATGGATGTTAGCTCAGGGCTGATCTTCCTCACAAAAAAAAACAAAAAACCAAAAAAAATAGGATACCCTAGTACTACTATTTGTCCAGGCTTTCTTTTCCCTTTGGGCACTGTATTTTGAATAGACCAAGTACCCTTTTGGGACCAGCCTCTGGAATCAGGTTAGCTGCTTCCAGCCCAAATCCTATACCCTGTTTACTCTTATTCTCCTTTGGCCCAGGGCTGTGGCCTGATCCAGCATGCCTCATTTCATAGCAAATAGAACAGGATTGCAGGCCCCATGCAGATTCTGAGGCTGAGGCTGAATCTGAAGAAGCCTGGGGTAGGGATGGGGGGGGTCCTCTATCTATCCAGCTGGATGGAACAGGGGAAGAGGAAACACAGCAGAAGCTGACAAAATGGAGAAGTGGAACATCAGAATTTGCTCCCAAGGGAGACTGGCTGTGGAATACCTTAAATTATAAGTCTCAAAAAATGTGTTAGGGATCCCTGTTGCCCTGGCTGGCTTTGGGTGTGGTTCTTTCCAGCAGAGGATGATTGGTGGAGTTTTTCTAGCCCTATAATTCTACTTGTGATGAGGTAGAATTAAAGCTGAAATGTGAGTTCATAAATTGCCTAGTTGGTGAATAATAGAGTTTAAATCTCCTCAGAAAAAGTTAAATACAAAATCATATTAAAATTCATAGCCATCTGCCTACAATGATCTAATTTGAAAATTGAGTGCAATTAATTTTTAATCCTAGGTCAGCTTTCTCACTGCCACCCGTCCCTCTCCTCACCACCTCCCCCATCAGACAGTCAGCGTGCGCTCAGAGAACTCGAGACCATTTTAAATATTAACTGGAGCCACACATACCTGGGAAGAAGAATCCACACATATGCCTTCTCTTCTTCTGCCTATTATTACTACTGTAGTTGCTCATATATTTCTAAATGTAGTTCTAGTTTAAAATAAATTCTGTAAACCAGGAACGTGGGGTGTGTCTGCCTCCACAAAAATCCTTTTGTTCTCTCTTGAGACGTGAGCAGAAATACAGAAGTAGAAAGCCGGGGATGTATTTGAAGAGAAGCTACCACGTCAGTGTTTCAGCATCTGTGTGTGTGTCTGTCTTTCTGTTAGAAGGAGGGGTCATTGAGTTTGGGGAGAGATCTGGATCCTTCCAGGTATTACAGCATGGACTGCTTGACTTCCTTCCACAGCTGCTTAGTTTTGGATGGGAAGAAATTCCATAAGAAAGGGTACAGGAATAGACACAGGGGTGGCAGGATAGCCTGCCAGTTATCACCAGGAAGCTAACATGATCAAGCATCCTCAAGAGCAGGCAGACCAGGGCTGAATCAACTAAGTCAGGAAGCTGCTATCAGCATCTTGAGAGGCCAGCATACTTCGGGAGCTCTTCTGATGGAGCTCCTCTGCTGAATAAGGCCTTTTCTCTGGATGAATTGAAGCATGCATATTTTTAATGAGGTCTGCTCCCCTCAACACAGGATTTCTCATCTTCTATGACAGACCCACTCACCCTTGGGGACAAGAATACCAGGGTTCCATGTACTGACAACAGCATAGATCCTTGTAGAGAGGACTAGGAATGTGGCAATGACTCCTGGGGATATGATGGACCACGCTCAGTGAAAGCAGAAGCCAAAAGAGGGTTGCTGCCTGTTCAACTCCATTCTAAACAAACCCCTGGACTGTTCACAGTCGAGAGTTATTCCAGTTAGGCAACCTAAACGTCCTGTCCAAAGGGCAGCTAGCTACAGTATAAAGGCAAAAAGGAGAAAACAGAGGTCCTAGAGGCATCCGTCTGTGAACGCTGCCCACCAATAGCTTCTAGAAGCTACTGAATTTGTATTCACCTGTGCTGGAACCAGTATTGCCCTTGGGACTTTCTGAAGAAACCAGTGTTAGCTATATAATAACTGATCTAAGATGTGTAGCTGGGGAAACCATAGTGTTGAGGGTTCAAGTATTTACTTTTACATGGCCCCTAGCAAGAAGCCACAGAAGATTACCTGGAGCCAGATTCTTAAATGGAGATAAAAACCTCTGAAGAATGACCTATTTGAGTAAAATAAAGCTGATGATGGGGAAATGGGCTGCAACTGTAGGTTAGAGTCTCTTTTCAGTGAGTCATGAGGCAGAAGGTATTCAGGGGCTGAAAACTCAGAATGTTAGCTAAATTTGGCCTCTGCAAACAAAAATTAGATTATGAGTACAATACTTTTGACCAAAGGTACTGCAAAGGAAGAAATTTAAAGTAGTCACTAGTGAAAAAACAAGGCAGTTATTAACATCAGGAAAAACGAAAAGTAGCAAAGAAAGGTAGTAGTACACTACAATGCTCTGCTTTCCTTGCCTGTGTATAATGATGTAAACACCAAATATTAATTTAATCAAAAATTATAATGTGATTATGTAGAGAGGTAAAACAGAGCGGATAGCTGAAAAGAATGCTAAATCCTCATTTACCATAACAGGAAGATAATATGTCTAATTGTTGAACCAAAAGAGAATCACACATGCATATTATTTAAAATATGGCAATGTGTAAATGCCAGAGGCAGACAAGAAGACTGGGGGGAGTGAGAAAGAATGAGGAAGGAAACTGCTGAATTTCATTAGACTTTTAATGCTATTTGACTTTCAAAATTATGTGCATGTGTTCATTAAAATAATTTTTAAGTGGTCTTTCTCCAAAGGGACATGACAGAACAGAACATCTTTACAGTTAAAAATGTGTTAAAAAGGTAAATTAACTTCATGCTCCAAATACACTGGACAACATAGGAAAGAGGCAGAAAGCAAGAGTAGGGGCTGGCCCGGCGGCATAGTGGTTAAGTTCGTGGGCCCCACTTCAGTGGCCCGGGGTTCGCAGGTTTGGATGCTGCATATGGACCTACATACCACTTATCAAGCCATGCTGTGGTGGCGTCCTATGTACAAAATAGAGGAAGATGGGCACAGATGTTAGCACAGGGCCAATCTCCCTCACCAAAAAAAAACAAAAAAAGAAAGTAAGAAAACAAGAGTAACGGCTAAGGGTCTCTTAGCTGATTTAGGCACAGTTTGATGACAGTTAAGTTTAATAACAAGAGTACTTAATTTGTACCTAGACCTTACATGATTTTAAACCTTGTTATTATTTATATAATATTTATAATAGAATTAACTAAAATTTCCTTTAAAAAGAGGTAGTTTAGGGACAGAAACGATATTGAGTGGCTCGTGTTTTATATACCTACTTCTTTAATTGTCCACACAGGCAGAATGCCTGACCAGTGGGCCTGTGCATCCATAAACATCATTGTTATTCAAGTGCCAGCTACCTGAAGAGCACGCATATTGACTAGGAGGAATTAAACATCTTCCACAAGACTTGAGACTATGATTGTCGTGGATTTAATCCATTTCTTTATTCCTAGCTCTTTTAGAAATGCTACATGTAAACGAGTCTGCCCACATATGTCTTTTGGTGTCGGGTAACACCATTTAGTAAACATGCTATCACCCTGCATGGATGACTAGCGTTGAGTGAACCTTCACCATTTAACTTAGGGTTCCTCAAACTCTGAACTATTAACATTTGGGGTCAGATAATCCTTTGCTGTGAGGGCCCAAACTGTGCTTTGCAGGATGTTTAGCAGTATCCCTGGCCTCACACACTGGATGCCAGTAGCATCCCTCCTCCCCAGTTGTGACAACCCAAAAAATGTCTTCAATAGCTCATCAAAGATTTAGGCTTAGTCTATATTATTAACTCTGCAGCAAAGAACATCTAAACAGTGATTAAAATTTATTATACCACTCTGCATCTGATAACTGAGACATTTTAAGTGAGAAGGTTCTCCCTAAAGTATAATTAGGCTATGTAAATTACCTAAGTATTTTAAAATCTGGAATAAAATTGGAAATGAAAAGAATCCCATCATGACATCCTGACACACTGGTTAACTCTTTCTCCACAGGGTGGGAGTGGGGGGTAGAATCTTGCTCCCAGCATCTTCGTAATCTCTGCCCCAACTGGGTTTGCTTCAGCTTTCAGTAAACCTGGGGCAGCACCCATACGGGGTTTGAGCAGGCAAAAGGCACTCCAGGGAGGACTCCCTGGCCAGAGTGGGGAGGATGGGGTCTGGGACAGAAATAGCTACTTCATCATCAAAGCCTCCTGCCCAAGAGAAGGCTTTCATGAGAACTCGGGCTCATTGTGTGAAAATTCAGATGACTGAACTATAATTAGCTGGATTAGTCAACATTTTAATTCATAGGATTCTGGCTTTGATGTGCTCCTTTCTCACAGAATCAAAGCTAATAATTCTGGAATCGTAATTGGGAGCTGAGTGCCAGCTTGAAGCTTGGGGAGCTCCCTCACCTCCTTGACAAGCCCTGCTTCCAAGACTGCCACTTCCTGGCCATGAATGACCCTGGCCCTTTAGCGCCTTGCTTCAGAGGACATTTCCCGAACCCCTCCTCTCTGTGAGTCAAGATCTCCAGCATTTAGCTTCTAAATTTGCGGTGGTTGACATTAAACTATGATGTCAGTACCTCCAAAGCCTGAGCACATAATAGGTGTTCAATAAACCTTTTTTGGGGATGTTGCTAAACAGACAGTGGAGCAGATCATTGGTTGGTTGCCTATCCAATAACTATCCTTCCTGCTTCAGGAATAAAACCTGATTGAAACAACCAGTTGTAGTGGTTGTCTTCTTCTTGGTCAAATATAAGCACATGAGATAATTCTGGTCAATGAGATATGATGACAAGTCTGCTGGGGGGATTCTCAGAAAGATTCCTTTGCTTAAAAAGGCATCCAGAGGAAGAGACAGTCCTCTTCTGCTATTGGATGTAGTTGTGTTTCCATGTGACACCTAGAACTATGCCCACCATTGTAAAACCATGAGAAAGACTACCTGGGGACAAAGCAGCCAGGCTGAGGATGCATTAGAGAGATGGAAGAATGTGTGGTCTCTCTGACATTGTTAAGCTGTGGATCAGCCATCCTTCAAGCTACCTCTGGATTTCTTGTTAAAGTCAATGATACACCTTTTTGTTGTTAACCTATTCTCAGTTGGATGTTCTGTTGCTTATAGCTGAAAGCATCCTAATTCATATAGTGATTCACTACATCTTCGTATATAGGAAGGGATTTAGGTGAAACGCCAGCCTATTGGGAACTTTATTATAACAGCTACTGCTTACTGAGCACCGACCACACACATGCCCCAGAACTGTATGAATACTCACTCTGAATCTCACAATACCTCCACGAGGTGATTTTTATTATTTGCATTTTATAGATGAGGAAACTGAGGCTCTGAGAGCACAAGTAAACTTACGCAAGTCAGCCGGTTACTATGCAGGGCAACTCAGATTCAAACCCAGATCTAGTCTGACTGTTTTTCTCTACATTCCACCTCTCCTTAGCTTTCCAAAGACGTGGTGGAAGAGATGAGGAGGAGCATGCAGAGGAAAACTACTTGGTTGGATGGTATGGGATAGAAGGAACAAAGGATCAGAAATCCCATCTCCTGAAACTGCCTGGGTGTGTAATGATACCACTGTCCTTGAAACATCCCTTTCCAGACACCCTGGGTGCTGCTTGCAAGCAAGAAGAAGAAATGGGAGACCCTCAGACATTTTGACATTGGGGCTCCAGATCGGTCCTGCAAACCTGGCCTTATTACTTAGTTTGTAATGACGAAAGACCAACACTGGCTTCTCTCCAGCATTTCTGAGGAAAATCCTGCCTCTCATATTCATGACACAGTCTCTGCAGACAAGATTAAAAGAAGCTGTTTCCTGTTTTTGCTTCTCCCATCCCTGTTCCCTCTTTTCCCCAAACACTTTCCCCTACTACACGAAAACAAGGCACCCAGGACAGACAGAGAAAAATAGTGGTGCTAAGCTCTTGGGACTAAGCTCTGGTCCCAAGTCTGATCCTGGTGTGCTCAAGAGAAGACCGATTCTGGTAAAGGCTTGGAATGTGCTGTAGACTGAGTTTTATTTTGCAGGACACAAGTGGCGGAAGGTGGGGGTTTCTTGCGCAGAGAGGCCTATGGGGCACTGCCTCTCCTTCTACAACCCTAACAGAGAAAATTAATAAATCTCATACCCTCCCTGTTTCCATTTTCCTTCCTTGCAAAACAAGAATGATAAGGGCCGGTTGACCATAAAAATCCAGAGATGAATGTCAGCATCTGACTGCTGTGAGCTCCCAGGGCTGCAGGGTGAGAGAGACTAGAGATCATCCCTGCTCCATCTCCAGTGTTTCCCCTTGACTCCCCCTCTCTTCTCCAACTCCCCTCAGCCTCGTGCATCTCATGGTCACCAAAGACGGAAGTTTCTTCACATTTCCTGAGGCACTGTGAAGAACTGATAAAGGAGCTAATCTCTGTACACCATAAACCCCAAGAGCTTGCATGTAGCAGGCTTGCTGACACGGCCCGCTGACAAACCTGAAGATGTAGGAGGGATCCACAGAAGCCTAGGAAGGAAGATATGTCAATGTGAAGAGTGTTATCCCATACGGCCACATGCAGCTGAGAGGACAAGAAAGATAGATTGTGTTGAGGAGAGAATAGGAGGAGAAGAAGTCCTCTTTGAAGACGTTTTACTGTGAATGGGATCAGAGAAATGGAAGAGAATGTGAAATCAAACGAGAGTTTAAGATAAGAGATATTAGAGCATCTTTATACGCTGATGAGAATATTCCTTTAGAGAGGGAGAAATTGACAATCAGGAGAGAGAAGTGATATCTACAGAAGGAAAGCCTGTGGGAAGGGGAAGAGTGGAGTGCTTCATTCTCCCAGGGAGAGATCTTTCTGGCAATTTTACTTGCTCTGTTTTTCTGACATCTGCTCCGTGTGCCCTCAAGTGACAGCCTAATCTAGGAGAGGGCTATTGGGAGGATTCCACGCTCTGCTCCCCGCCTTAGCGTTCCATACTGGTCCCAGGATCCAGGCTGTGGCAATCTGCTTCATGGTTTGCTTCCTGATTTTCTCAGTGCATCATCCCCAACGGCTGGGGCACATCAATCTGCCCCTCATCTTTCAAAGGTCAAAAATTGTATGTCTGAGCTCCTCACTGACATAACCCTTGATATGGGCCAGACATTGCATTTATTGATTTATTTACTATCACTCCAATTTATAGATGGAGAAACTGAGGCATGGAAAAGTTCAGTGAACTGCCAAAGGTCATACTCCTGGTACGTGATGGAGCTGGGACTTGACCCAGGCAGTGTGGCTCTGGGAGCCCACCTCTTTAACCTTGTCTACATTCTGCTTCCTCCCTTGAGCTCTTCTCCTAGAAGGCCTAGGATCCTTTAAACCACTAAAACCACTTACGAGCTGTCTTGATTCAGAAGGCCCTAAGTTCGGGGAGCAACCTCACTCTGCAGTGCCAGGGCCACACACACACACACACACACACAGGGAATGTCCTGAAGCCCTTCAAATGAGATGTAGTCTTGATTCACCTGCAACTAGTCCTGTACCCATGAGGAATGCTGCCCACGCAGGGAGCGAGGCCTCTGAGCTGCTGCCTTCCTGACTTCCTATTTATATCAGGCCAGACCTGGGCAGGAAACAGATGGCACACTCAAATTGGGTAATTAGAGGAGAGTTGAATAAAGGGGCTATTTACAAAGGTGTGGGCAGGATGTAGAGAAACCACAGAGGCAGTGCAATAAGTAACAGCTACTTGACCACCCCTGGGCCTGAAGGGGCATGGGGAGGCGTGGTCACCAGAACCTGGATAGTGTGCCCTGTGTGCGCAGGGGCCCCTGACAAGAGCTGTAACCATGAGTCAAGGGACTCAGGCCCCCTCCCAGGTCTCCCTCACGCTTCTCCCTCCCTCTGATCTCCTGCCTACAACACCCACTGGCTAAACCCAACCAGAAGCCAAAGGGTAAGGAGCCCATTGATGCAGTCTGCAGCACAGAGCAGGGTGAAGAAGGATAGACAGTGACCTAGAAGGGCAAACGGAAGTATCTAGCATGCTAACCAACTTACTATTTAGGTTGGCGGTAAAGACTATGGCTCTGGTGCCAGGCTGCCTGGGTTCAAGTGCCAGCTGCCTCCTACTTGCCACATGACTCTGGGCAAGTTACTTAACCTCTCTTTGCATCAGTTTCTTTATCTGTGAAGTGGGGATAATAACACCAACCTCACAGAGTTGTAGTAAGGGTTCATGCTTAATTTATCTCATTTACAGGTAACATAGGTAAAGCACTTAGCATATAATAGGCACTAATAAATGCTGGTTTCTTTCCTCTCTCACTCCTTCAGGTAAATGTGTGGCGATGAGGTCCTATACTTTGTATGTGGCACTGTTATATGTACTCAATAAATATTGCTTGATCGATGACTGAAGGGCCTTTTCCTTCTTTGGAGGCCTTAGAACATCCCATAAGTGACCATCCAGTCTGTCCTTGGAGGCTGCAGCAGTTACTGTGGCTTAAAAAGTTCTTGATGGGATTGTTGACATGGTTCTATCTCCTTTTCTTGGGTGGTTGCAAGGTTACTAGAGTGTGTGCCTTTTAATTTATTAACCTGTACATTTGTTTTATGCTGTTGTCTGTATTTGTTTTATTTAACAATTAAAAAGTTTTTAGGAGCCAGCCCGGTGGCGTAGTGATTAAGTTAGCACACTCCACTTCAGCGGCCCGGCGTTCGCAGGTTCGGATCCTGGGCGCGGACCTACGCACCGCTCATTACGCCATGCTGTGGGGGCATCCCATCTACTAAATAGCAAAAAGAGGAAGATCAGCAACAGATGTTAGCTCAGGGCCAATCTTCCTCACCAAAAAAAAAAAAAACAACTTTTTAAAAATCTGTTAAAAATTTCATATAACCATAAACAACAAAAATTTTTCATTGTTTGCCTTCTCTCCACTTGCTCTTCCCTGTGATTAGGATGGATCTGACTTATCACCAGGTTCTTGGCAAAAGGCATTTGAAAAGGTGATTTTGCTGGTGATAAGTGGACCTGAGGCCACTTATTGCTTCCTAGTCACATATTTCTTCCTATTCAGAGATGCAGGAAACCGAAGCTGGGCCTGAATGCTTGTACGTTTAGGAGGCAGCCATAGGGAATGCTCTCTTTGCAGAACTCCGTGGTTCTTGTTAACTGGCTCCAAACCCCTGCCCTTCAGTGTACGGTTTGACCCCGAGCAAGCAGCTTCCTCCTTTGGCCTCTCTCAGCCTCCTTAGAGGCCCTGAGTGCCCGGAGTGTGGGGCTTCTGTTCTCCACCAAGCAGCTCTGCCATTGTGGTCAGGCCCTGACCCCAACCCCACTCTTAAGTAGGTGCCAAAGTGGAGGAACACTTTTTCCAAGCCATTTATCTGGCATTCTTCCTTTCTATTGTAATGTGTCTTTCAACCCTTCTTTCATTATGTGCTTTCCAAAAGGAACAAATAACTCCCTAGGACTATAAACTCTACTAGACTCAAAGTTCCACAGCGGCAGGAACCGTGTCTTTTCGTGTTTTGATAACCTATACTGCCTGTCTGGGAGGTTAACACAGATTAGGAGCTCAAGAAGTGGTTGTTGAATCAAACTGAATGGAATTTTCCTTCCGTTCTTGCTCACACGAAAACCATCTATTTCTCCAGGCCAGCACAATCACTTCAGTGGACTGCACACTACATGTGGTAGAGGGACTTTGCCCTTCTGGGAGCTGGTTTTTATACGGTAGCCACAACAGGAGTGCGTGAAAGGATGAGATGGGAGGGGGCCAGGGAGGAATGGGCACTTAAACTTGGAGGCTCCTTTATTTTTAACATTAATCCATAGATGTTCTCTTTCTTCTTCTTAGCATAAGATGCTCCTACCCTCTTCTTATAAAGGATCACATAGCTGAGGAATCCTATTTGTGTATTTTGCCTCTTGTACGGTCTTAGACAAACTCCCAGCGCCTTCCATCCCCTACCTACCTACCAAAGCTGACATGGAAAGAGCAGAAACCCCAGTGTTTTTGATAAACACTTAGACAAACCCCAGCGCTGGCTGGAAGGACCTGGCAAAAACTACACAGGGCCTGAAGGTGAGAGAGTGAGCTAGGCCATTTAGCTCCCCAGGGCCTCACCTTTCCTCATCAATAGCTAGCTGGTGTGGGAGTAGTAAAATAAGGAGTAATAAATAAGTGGTGTTTGTTGTTGTTGAGATCAGAAGTACCAGCCTGCGAAATCTGTGATTTATGGCAATGAGACATTCCGATCCAAATCCTGGGTGAGGCATCTGAGGCAAGGACCTCCAAGACCCTGAGCTTCAAAGGATCTCCCCACAATGAATCAGGACACAGATTGACCAAATCAGCTGTTTTCCTTATTCCTCCAAGTTCCAAACTCCAAATGCTTTCCTGCTGAGTAGTAATTTTATAAGGAGGAGGGGGAAGTAAATAGGCAGACTCCTTCTCAGGGCTCTCAGCTGGCTCTGGCGATGCCTCCCAGACACCATTGTAATGCCTAGCCTCCTCTCTCTCTCTAGTTAACGCCACGCTTGTTCCGGCTCCAAAACTAATGTGACCCCAAAACACATAGTACAGACCAGCGCGCAGCTTTCCCATCTCCTAAAGATGGAATTCCAAGTGTTTCCAAATAAATAACTCCCCGCAGCAAAATTTCATTGTCAAGAAGGACATCATGCTTGTCAGGACGCCCACAAGAAGGGCCTTTTGCCAAAACGAATGGGAAATCATTGGCCCAATTAACATCCTGTGATCTTAGATCTAAAAATGACCCGGAGCCGGGTAAACAAGGTGACGTAAGTGGCTGGGCAGGGAGCGGCTCTCTACTGCCACCTCGAGGAGAGCGTCCGCAATGGCGTGGAGGCTCCGGGCTGCGAGGACGCGGACCCGCGCCCGCCGGAAGGACCTGGTGAAAATGGGCGCGAGCTGCGAAGGTGCGGGAGGGGAAGAAAAACACAGAGGAGGCTAAACTGAGAGCAGAGAAGCTCCTCCGCGACCTCAGCTAGAGGAAAACGAGGTCTGTGTAATCCAGGCCATTGGACGTTGTGGCGTTGACCCTGCTGGCTGCCTGCTGGGAACATTCCTCTTATAAAAGGACTCAGGCACCATGAACTCGCGCTAGAAAAAAAATTATGGCTAAAACTTCGTGGAGACAGGATCCCCAACGCTGGAGACCCCTGATAAAAATAATACCCAGTTTCTGAAAGGAGAATCCGTGGCACGGATATGCTAATAGCAAAGGGCCACCGATTTTCTGTTTTACTTTGGGCTTCGCTGTGACTTAAGTTGGGGAGGGAGCGCAGGAGTGTCACAGTCCTAATTTACTTTCTTGTCAGGCTAATGTGAGAATGAGGCTGTGGAGCTTTCTGCATTACGCAACCGGCATGCTGGGAGATGCCCCAGAAATGTGCTGGGGGCTAGGAGAAGGTCAACTGTGCCTTATTACTTTTCCCCTTGCAGATGATCCCCGAAAGGAAAACAAAGAGTTGATTTTTAACTTGAGAGAAACAAAAACAAAACCCACTTTGCTTTTAGGTTACTCAGTTTTTGCTGCGTTGCAAACCACCTCAAAATCTCAGTGGCTAGGGGACAGCAAACATTTCTTTTTCTTGCTAATGCGTCTGCAGGTCAGCCTTGGTCTGATCTCAGCTGGGCTGACCTGGGCTGGCTGAGCTAGGCTGGATTCCAGACTTAGGGTCAGATACAGGTCTGCTCCACGTGGTTCCATTTCCGGACCAAGGATGAAAGGACAATGGCTACCTGAGGCAGGCTCTTCTCTTGGCAGAGGGTGGAACTGTTCAAGAAGCCAAGTCAAAACAGGCAAACACATTTGAAGCCTCTGTTTGTGTCATGTCAGCTCATATTCCATTGGCTAAGGCAAGTCCAACATCAATGAGAGGTGAGGGGAGTGGGATATACTCTGCTACTCTAGTAAGCTGATCCAAACTGGAATTTAACCAGTGGGTCCTTGTCTGCTCACTGGAGACATGTGCTTCTTGTGAGAGAATTGCAAAGTGAGGATGGCATAGATAATCGTGCAGTAATGGCAGTCTCCAACTTGTCCTTTCAGGGTTGCCCAATAGGCACTTTTAATTTCCTTTTTATTCACTTCTATCACTAGCTCATTCTACAATCTCCACTTACGACATTGTGTGTTCAAGGACGCAATACACTTGTCCATGTCGAGTCTACTTTGTGACGTTCTGTCTGTCTCAGGACAGGGTTTACTCAAAACTACCGGGGTTGGCCTGGTGGGCTTTGTGCTGCAGCGGCCTGGGGTTCGCGTGTTTGGATCCTGGGCACGCAGACGCTTGTCAAGCCATGCTGTGGTGGTGTCCCATATAAAGTAGAGGAAGATGGGCATGGATGTTAGCCCAGGGCCAATCTTCCTCAGCAAAAGGAGGAGGATTGGCGACAGATGTTAGCTCAGGGCTGATCTTCCTCGAAGAAGGGAAAAAAAAAAAAAAAAAAAACTGCCTGTGCCAGAAAGGCAGGAGTTACCTGTGCGGGTATCAATCACCTAGGGAATGACAACAGCAGGGAGAGATTCTTTGAGGAGCAGCATGAGGTGCTGAGAAGAGTACTAGACTTGAGAGTCAAGAAAGCTGGGTTTCTAGTCCTGATTCTGCCAGTACTGGAATTGGGAAGAGTCAGCAGAGACCAATAACCAGGTGCCTTTAAAGACCAATAACCAGGTGCCTTTAAAGACCAATAACCAGGTGCCTTTAAAGTCTTGCTGAGGGCCGGCCCCGTGGCTTAGCGGTTAAGTGTGTGCGCTCCGCTGCCGGCGGCCCGGGTTCAGATCCCGGGTGCGCACCGAGGCACCACTCCTCCAGCCATGCTGAGGCCGCGTCCCACATACAGCAACTAAAAGGATGTGCAGCTATGACAGACAACTATGTACTGGGGCTTTGGGGGAAAAATAAATACATAAAATCTTTAAAGTCTTGCTGAGTATGGGCCGGCCCGGAGGCTTAGCGGTTAAGTGCACGTGCTCCGCTGTTGGCGGCCCGGGTCCCAGGCGTGCAGCCACACACTGCTTCTCCGGCCATGCTGAGGCCGCGTCCCACATACAGCAACTAAAAGGATGTGCAGCTATGACATACAACTATCTACTGGGGCTTTGGGGAAAAAAAATAAATAAATAAAAATTATATATATAAAAAAAAGTCTTGCTGAGTAGCTTGAACTTTATCCTCTGTGCTGGGGCGCGACAGCGTCAGATCAGAATTTTTGAAAAACCTTTTTGGCAGCGGTGAGGAGGGTGGATTGAAGAAGAAAAATTGGATTGGAGATAAGAAGATGAGTTAGGGTATAGTCCAGGTGAAAGGGAATGGGCGTGTGGACCAGGACTGAAGCACTGGACATGGGAAAAAGAGATGAGTAAAGAGCCTTCAGCAGCAGAACTGGCAGGAAGGACTTAAAAACAGCTGAATATGAGGAGAAGGAGAAAGAAAGGGAAAAGGGGGAGTTAAAGATGAATCTGGGCTCCAGAGCGCATCGCACAAATAAGAGTAAATATTGCTTCTCAAACTCTTTGTTACCACTGCATAAATGTATGTGTAGGTTGGCAGGCATTGTAAAACGTATTTCTTTCCGGGGCTGGTATATGTATAGGTTGGCAGGCATTATAAAATGCATTTCTTTCTAGGGCTGGTCCAAAACAAAAATTATACAAAATGGGCTATATCAGTATTTCCCAAACTTCGGTCATTTGCATACCTTATTCACAATTTTTGCCATATTCAAATAACACCTGCACCATTAATTACTTAGTATTGTTCTTTAAATGAAGTCATTTTTGTACCTAAACACTTACTGTAGCCTCATCCCAAAAAACCACAGATATGTGAAATCATGACTTTGATGTGCCAGTTATGTGTTTATACATATTGAAACAAATACAAGGCCATTACAATTAAAAATGTATCTGTATACTACCTAAAGCTATTATTGCCCATGCCCTCAGTTGTCTTAGGGAACCCCTGACCCGGGTGACAGCTAGAGCCACCAGGACGATACATATTTTGCTTTCTTTGCCCTCCTCTTGGTTTCCATTCAGATTGTATCAGTGTCCAGCCCTGGATCGCAGGTCTGGTCTTTGCATTCATCGCAGGCAAGGCCTTGCCCTGCAGGCAGTGACCTTTAGCGGAGCTGGGCTGGAGGTTGTCATCCAAACAAATGGGAGCTGACCTGGAATGTCTTTTTAACTCAGTGTCTCACATCCAGAGCCTCTGAAAGCCACCACAAGAGCAGCCAAGCCGAGTGAGCTGAGTCCCTTGTATGCTGCAGCCAAGAGTGCAAATGGGGCCGTGGGGGTCTTCCTTTGCTTCTCCGATGTTCTCCCTGATGCCTTCCCACGGGCCACACCTACAGGTCTGAATGTGGGGGCTGCAACTTGATTTTCTTTTGTTCATATTTGATGTATAAAGATCTCATAGACCATTTTTAAGGTAAAGTTGAATTAATTCTGCACTAACAGGTTAGATGACAGGGGCACATCACTGAGCCTCAGTTTCCCCCTGGGTAAAATGGGAGGTTGGGCTGGTGATCGGGAAAGTGTCTCCCTCTAACATCTTACTGTGCTCAACAGTTTGGGGACAGCTGTGGTTTTTTTTCTTTGAACTCCTTATTCAAGTCCTTGCCGTTTTTTATAGGATTGTTTGTTCTTATATGTAAAACTTATTATGGTCATTGTACGTCAATATTTTATGTATATTTTATCTTATCCCTTTGTCATTAATATTGGAAAATTTTTTCTCCGGTATTGTTTAAACTTTGTTTCTGTGGAATAAGGAGACATTTTTATTTTGCTGTGGAGATATTTTAACTTGAAAAAAAAAGCCCCAACTGGGGCCGGCCCGGTGGCACAAGCGGTTAGGTGCACGCAGTCCACTGTGGCGGCCTGGGGTTTGCCAGTTCGGATCCCAGGCACGCACCAACGCACTGCTTGACAAGCCGTGCTGTGGCGGCGTCCCATATAGAGTGGAGGAAGATGGGCATGGATGTTAGCCCAGGGCCAGTCTTCCTCAGCAAAAAAAAGAGGAGGATTGGCAGATGTTAGCACAGGGCTGATCTTCCTCACCAAAAAAAAAAAAAAAAGCCCCAACCAACAATATTTTCCTGGAGAGTTTCTGCTTAAAAAGAGCTTCCTGGGGCCAGCCCAGTTTAGTTCACGTGCTCTGCCTTGGCGGCCTGGGGTTCCCTGGTTCAGATCCCAGGGGAGGACCTATACACCACTCATCGAGCCATGCCGTGGGGGCATCCCATATACAAAGTAGAGGAAGATTGGCACAGATGTTAGCTCTGGGGCCATCTTCCTCAAGCAAAAAGAGAAAGATTGGCAACAGATGTTAACCCAGGGCTAATCTTCACCAAAAAAAAACGCTTCCTTACTCCAAGATTATAAAAATACACACTCAGGTCATCTTCTGGAATTTTAATGAATTCATTTGTTTTTAAATTTTAAAATGTATTTTATATAAGTGAGATAGAGTCACCTTTATTTTCTTTTTCAAATAAGTACCTCATTTATTGAATAATCTCTTTTTCATACAGATTTGAAATATATCATCTTTATGAAATTTTAAAAAATCATTGTTATATACTTATAGTAGTAAAAGCTATTGTCAGTTACATTATAGCATATTAACTGTTGTACGAATGGAATTATTATTTTTATTTATATTTTAAAACCATAGCAACAATATTTACCTCCAACCTCACTACAATCACTTTAATGCATTTAAAAACTTACCGTGAATGGTCACTGTAATGACTGTCAACATAGAAAAGCTCTTAGAAGGAGAAGACTTCCCTTTTCTATCATTGTAATTAGTAGTAACAGCAATTTACTATCAGCAATTACTAACTGTAATAGCAATTAGTAGAAATAAAATATGAATTGCAATTGTAAAGACTCTGTTTTTATGATTTTGGGGAAAATAGGATTAGGACCTAGGGAGCTTATTCCAGAAACCAGGGTTCCTGTGCAAAACTAGAAAGTTAGAGCCATTTTCTCCCCAGGGTCCCCTCCCTACTGCAAATACCCACTGCTCGCTCCTTCTTTCTACCTCTCTTCATCTCTTAGAAACTACTGCTCAGATCTTCATTCACACTGAGGTGTTGATGACTGCTTACTCTCCAACACAGCTATTCTCATTAGAGTTCGAGGTATGTGGAAATTAACTTGTTACTAACAATAGAGTGCTGAAGTTTGAAATACTTTACTTGTTAATAAATCTGAGTTGACTCAATGTTTCCCCTGAAATAAATTCGCCTGATCTTATTTGCCTGCTTCTTCTGTGAGAGAGAAAAAGGTGTGCTGGTAATTGTCTGTAATCTCTTTGTCACAGTCCGACAGGATATAATGATGTACCATTAATAGCCAAGGACGCTTTCAATTGCCACGTGACTTGAGCTTATATGGTTGCTTTCATTTTCTTTTTAATGTCGTCCAAGGATAAATTTTTAAAAACTTCACCAAACCCATATTGCAAGTGAAGAAGAATTATGCTGGAAACATATCTGTTAGTAAAATTACAAAAATTATGATCCCTTAATAAAAGACAGATAAAGTGACAACACAAATGAAATGTACACTACTGTTATTTACACTGGACACTCAATAAATATTTGTTGAATGCATGAATAAATGAATATTTAAAACTTATTAAAATCTGTGTTTATATAGTTAATAAATGAAATAGGGTTTGTTTATGCTTTTCTGAAATATGTACTTACTTTTAGTATAATCTGTGGTGTAATAATAGTTTCAAAAAATGTTTTTCAAAATAAAATTTCATGTTCTTTTAAAAGTTATTTTTATATATTTTTCATCATAAAAATATCTAATTTTAGGAGCAGAACAAAAGTCCTAAGTGATGAAATGAAACATAGAGAACAAGAGAACAATAATGTCTGGGGGTATAAAGAAGTGCCAACTGGCTCTACATTTTGTCCAGAATCCCTGGCCTCAAGAATATCTTACCTTACTGAGTAAAATACTTTTATGAATACCTTATGTACTTTAGAAATATTTTCAGTAGTGTTTGCCTTATTTCTTTGCCCACTCTTTTTGCTTGTTAAATGTAACAAAAACTTGGTTCTCTGATAGGAGTTAAGACTTTCTCATCCAAAGTGAGGAAAAAGTTTGAGAAACACACACACACACACATACACACACACACACACACACACACACACACACACACGATTCAGAGCCTTAAACTAGAGGAAGGAGATCCCCGAGAGTAAAATTGAAGCAATAGCCAACAGGTTGACCCTCTGACGCCACACCTTGTGGGCAACCTCCACCCCTTGTCCACTTGTAGAGTCTGCCCCGCTGTGCTCTCTGTGTTTTTGTGTTCCATGTGTCATTTCTGATTATTCTGGAAAGTGGAGTTGGAACCATTATTGGGAACTACTGACCAGAAGTGCTGCTTTTACCAGTTGAGTAGAATATAGACAGTCCCTCCCTCCCCAGCCTGCTCATCCTTTTCTTCCCCGCGCCCCCCCTCCCCCCTCCCCCCCCCCCCCCCCCCGACATCAAAGAGGAGGATAATTGAGGTCTCCCTGGCTGGAAGGAGACATCAAGTATTCACCTCAGGGTCCCTTCCAGGGGACTCATTGACTTGGGATTTCACTTCCTACTCCCCAAGCAGTATTCCCAGAAAGAAAAGGTTTTCAGTGCTTTCAAATTCATCTAAGGACACAAACTATGCAGAGCAGTCAGGATATAAGCCATGTGAGCAACAAATAACAAAGCACTAATTGCATCTAGTGGGCATAGAGTTTCAGTGACTTCATGTTGGCTAAATATAGGTGAACACTTGGTGTGTTGTGCGTGCCAGGGGGAACCATGATGCAATTATCCCCCCCCTTGATGGAAGGGGGAGGACCAGAGTCAGAAGGCAAGAATGAGATTGCCCAATCAATGGTCACTTGTAATGCTCGCCAACCCCTCTTGTGTCCAAGGTTGTACACACACACACAACATGACAAGCAAACATTACTACACAATTTTAACAACATAAATACTCAGCTTCAGCTTCTGACCATGGTTAAAAATAATTGCTTATATTTAATTTAATTGTTTCAATTTTCTTTTTAATCTTTACTACATTGGAGATTCATATCCACCTTGGAAAATTTAGAAATAAGAATATTGGGCTGACCCCGTGGCTTAGCAGTTAAGTGTGCACGCTCTGCTGCTGGCGGCCCGGGTTCGGATCCCGGGCGTGCACCGACGCACTGATGTATGAGGCCGCATCCCACATACAGCAACTAGAAGGATGTGCAGCTATGACATACAACTATCTACTGGGGCTTTGGGGGGAAAATAAATAAATAAATAAAATCTTTAAAAAAAAAAAAAGAAAGAAAGAAATAAGAATAACTATCTTATTGAGCAGTTAACAGATGCCAGGGACTGCCTGCTGTAGTGGCTTTACATTATCAACTCATCTAATCCTCACAATAACTTTCTAAGATAGGCACAATCATTATCTCCGTTTTACAACTGAAAAAGAACAAGGGATGGGTTCAGTAACTTGCTCAAAGTCACCTAGTTAGAAAAGTGAAGACTGGGAGTAAAACTCAAATTTGCCTGATATCAAATTTCATGCTCTTAAACTAGACCAGAGCAGTTCAGTAAAAATATACTGTGAGCCACCTCTATAATTTAAAATTTTCTGGAAGCCACATTAAAAGAAGTAAAAAGAACAAGTGAGATTAATTTTCATAATGCTCTATTTAACCCAATATATCCAAAATATTATTTCAACACTCAATCAATACACAAATAACTAGTGAGATATTTCACATTCTTCTTTTCATATTAAGTCTTAAAACTTCAGTATGTATTTCACACATACAGCACATGTCAATTAGGACTAGCCACATTTCAAGTGCTCGTCTAGTAGCTACCATATTGGACAGCTCAAATATAGAACATTTCCATCGTGGCAGACAGTTCCATCAGCGTTGCTCTAGATTATGCTGATAGCCAAAAAGAAAAATGTCACCTATAAACTCTCTATCTATTTCAGTGTATTGTACCTTCCTGTTTTCTGTGCATGTATATACATATAGAAATACGTTGTCATACAGATGAAGGTCATATATAGTTTTAATCAATTTTTTTAATGAAATTTAATTTTTTTAATGAAAGAGTGCAACCCTCCAGTGGTTTTGCCTCCCTGTATGTAGGTGAGTCAGCTTTGACGTGTTAAAAATAGCATGGGACTTGGAGTCCCATGGACTCCAAGTGGTGGAGGGCTCCACCACCTATGTGACACTGGACAAGCTATTCTCCGACCCTTGGTTATCTCATGTGAGGATGAAACAAGATCATATATGTGGAAAATACCTTATAAACAAAGGCTCTTTTAAGAACTACAACTCAGGGGGCCGGCCCAGTGGCACAAGCAGTTAAGTGTGCCTGCTCCACTGCAGCGGCCCGGGGTTCGCTGGTTCGGATCCTGGGTGTGCACCGACGTGCCGCTTGGCAAGCCATGCTGTGGCGGCGTCCCATATAAAGTGGAGGAAGATGGGCACGGATGTTAGCCCAGGGCCAGTCTTCCTCAGCAAAAAAAAAGAGGAGGATCGGCAGATGTTAGCACAGGGCTGATCTTCCTCACAAAAATAAAAAAAATAAAAAGAATTACAACTCACTCTTCTTTTTTTTTTTTTTTTTTTGGTGAGGAAGATCAGCCCTGAGCTAACATCCATGCTAATCTTCCTCTTTTTTTTGCTGAGGAAGACCAGCTCTGAGCTAACATCTATTGCCAATCCTCCTCCTTTTTTTGTCCCCCAAAGCCCCAGTAGATAGTTGTATGTCATAGTTGCACATCCTTCTAGTTGCTGTATGTGGGACGCAGCCTCAGCATGGCCAGAGAAGCGGTGCATCAGTGCACGCCCGGGATCCGAACCCGGGCCACCAATAGCGGAGCGCATGCACTTAACCACTAAGCCACGGGGCCGGCCCCAACTCACTCTTCTTATAACATGGACAATATATTCTTATATATGTATTGTGTGTATTTGTGTGTGTGTGTGTGTACCAAGAGATCAGACTACAGAGATTTCCTCAATGGTCAAGCCAAAGGGTCTAGTTTTGCACTCTTAACCCAGGCAGAGCTTTTGTTGGTCAGTGATAACTGTGGCTTTTTCCCAATGTAAGTGGACTTTCTCTTGCTCTTTCTCCCCCTTTTTGCAGAGGAATTTTGAGATGTTCTTTTCTGCTAGGCCTGGCAGAAGTTGCTGCATGAAGAGGAAGTCTGATTTCAGGAACGATCTATCTCTCCTCCGCCCTTGTTTGACATGTCTTGCTGCCCTAGAGGAAGAAAGCTCCCCAGTCCACCAGGAGAAGCATAGTGTAGGCCCAGAAAGAGGAGTCTTTAGGGGCAACTTGAAGCCACCATGGCTCCTTGCTGTCCTGAAGCTGGGAGCACGTTTTAACTACAAGGACAGAAAATAATCATTATTCGCCGTCTCTACAGATGGACAGCAGCACACACTCTCCAATCAGCAAAGAATCTATGAAACTCTGAATTTTCATTGGGCCTGGTGGAATGAGTTTGATAGGGTTCAGGACACACTACCCCAAAATATGGCACCTTGGTATATTGAATATTTTCAGTGGAAAGAGTTTGAGAAAATGGCAGAAGAAGGAAGATCTTTTTGACCTTCTCCTGCCCTTCTCCCCTGAAGCAGGTCATAAGATCCTCATGTGAGGTGCCCTTCCTACACCTGAAGGGCCATCCTTATATCCAAAGACAGAGGGATGCTGAGAGGAATATGAATGAACAGACCTTGCTAAGATTCCCATAGTTTACTACGCTTAGCTCATACCCTTGTGTCCCTTCCCATTTTTTTCACAACTTTCCACTTTTCATCAAACCTAGCATAAAAATGCTCAGGTTTAACTGCTTCTTTGGGTCATCATTTCCTTATAAAGGCTCTCGTGTCACATAAAACTTATGTTAAATAAATGTGTACGTTTTATCTTGTTAACATGTCTTTTGTTTCAGAGCCCAAGCCAAAAACCTAGGAGGGCAGAAAGAAAACAATTTTTTTTCCACTCCTACAAGTTGTTAGAGCAATAAGTCACTGCTGGTTTTATATAAATACTCGAGTGTACAAACTACTGTGGTTTCCAAGGTAGATTCCCAGCAGAGTTACCAAAAAGAAGGTAAACATAAGCTTCTAGACAATGAGAAAAGCCTTAGATGATGGCATGGCATCACCAGGTGTAGGACTACAAAAGTATCCAGCACCAACAAGGTAAAATTCACAATGTCTAGAATCCAATCAAAGATTTCCAGGCACATGAAGAAGCAGAAAAACACAGCCCATAAAGAAGAGAATAATCAATCAATCAAAACTGACACTGATGTTAGACTTAGCAGAGAAGGACATTAAGACATTATTATAACTGTATTCCACATATTCACAAAGCTAAGTGAAGAAAGAGAAGATATAAAAAACACCCAAATCAAACTTCCAGGAATGAAAACTATACTATCTGAGATGAAAAATATACTGGATGGGAATAACAGCAGATTATTAGACATTACAGAAGAAAATATTGTGAACTTGAAGAAACAGCGAAACAAACAAAACTATCCAAAAAGAAAGAGAGAGAGAAAAAGAATAAAAATAAAAAAATAAATGAAAAAGAGTATCAGTGAGCACTGGGACGGCTTTGAGCAGCCTAATATATGTATAATTACAGTCCTTGAAGGGGGGGGAGCACAAAAAACCTATTTGAAGGATATAATGGATGAAAAATTTCCAATTTGTTGAAAACTATAAACCCATAGATTCAAGAAACTCAAGAAACCCCAAATACAAGAAACGTGAACCAAACTATCTCTAGAACCTTTCAAGTTGAGTGAATATGCAATTTATTTACTCTATAAATGTAAGGCTGGACATGAATTTAAAATAAAATCTGTCCTCTGCTAGCAGAGAAAGCCTTAGAGACCCTCTGACTGTCTTCATGGGTATTGTGGAGGAGTCAAGAAAATGCAAAACAGTTTTTGTCCTCAAGTAGGTTTTAAGCTAGCTGGGCATGCTAATGTTGTAAACTCTATTCCTCACCTCCACAATATCCATTCCCTCTTCTTCCAGTGCTGGCAGAACCCTGGTTGTGTCCAAATATCCACCTGTCTCCCACATGACTCCAGAAGGAAAAAGACCCAGGAATAAATCTTGATTTATTCTGTCATGAGAGTGTGATTCCCCTTAACAGTAATTCACGTGAGGGTGGCTATATGACCCACATGACAAGAGATGAGGAGGGAAATGTGTTGGAGGATTTTTGAGAAAGATTCTTTGCTTCCAAAAGAGATAAAAGGAAGAGACAATCTCTTCTTCCTTTGGACACTGATGTGCCTGATGCCTGGAACTGCACTCAATTTGTGACTAAGCAAGGGCCAGTCTGAGGTAGAGCCAACATCCTGAGGATGATGGATAGAACAGTGGAAAGAATTCGGATCTTTGATGATGCTGTTGAGCTGCTGAATTAACTAACTCTGAAGCTCCCATACCAATGAACTTTTTCTTGTATGAAATAATACATTTCTTTATTGTTTAAACCAATTTGAATTGGGTTTTATGTACCTTGTAGCCCAAAATATTCTACCAGCAATAACTAAATATTTAAGTAACTAATTCTATCACCTTGGGTGGACAACTGCTCTCTAGGCCTCTCTTTTTTCCCATGGAAAGTAAAGAATATGGACAAAACAAATCCTACAGTTGTTTTTAGCCCTAACCAATCCACCTTAAATGTAACTGATTATTCTAGGCAGTCAATAATAACTGTCATGTATGTGATTCAGAAAATAAGTGCTTTATGACACAGGAATTCACCTTCTAGGGATATACCCAAGAGAAATTAATGCATATGCCCATCAAAAGACACTATAAGAATATGCACAGAAGCTTTATTCACAGAAGCTTTATTCCAGTCAAAATCTGGAAACAACCCTGTATCAGAGTTCTCCAAAGAAACAGAATCAATAGGATATATACATACATACATTAAGAAATTTATTTTAAGAAATTGGCCCATGTAATTTTGGAGGCTAGCATGTCTGAAATCCATTGGGCAGGTCAGGAGGCTGGAAACAGGCAGGAGTTAATGCTGCAGTCTTGAGGCAGAATTTCTTCTCTGGGAAACCTCAGTTTTTGTTCTTAAGGCCTTCAACTGATTGGATAAGGCCCCACCCACATTATCAAGGGTAGTCTCCTTTACTTAAAGTCAACTGATTGTAGATGTTACCACATCTACAAAAATACCTTCACAGCAACACCTAGATTAGTGTTTGATTAAATAACTGGGTACTATAGCCTAGCCAAGTTGATACTTAAAACTAACCATCACAAACTCAATGTCCATCCACAGGGGAATGGATAAATAAATTGTGGTATATTCATACAAAGGAATACTACATAGCAGTAAAAAGAATAAAATGCTAATAAACAACAATGTGGATGAATATCGTAGACAAATACCACAGGATGAAAAAGCCAGATACAAAACTACATACTATATGATCCATTTATATAAGTTTTAAGAATAGGCAAAATTCACAGATGGTAACAGAAGGCTGATGGGAGTTATGGACTGGGAAGGGGCACAAGGGAATCTTCTGAGTGTTAGAAATGTTTGATATCTTGATCTGATGGCCACACAGGTAATATACATACAAAAATCCATTGAGCTATATACTAAAATTATACTTTAACACAAAAATAATAATCTATCAATAAATTAAAGAAAAAAAAGTGCTACAGGAATCTAGAGTGGGAGAGACCATTCTGATTAAAATGACAAGAGAAGTCTTCAAGGAGACTGTGGGCTTGAGCTGGCCCTTGAAGAATGAGTGGAATCTGCGAGATAAAGAGAAGACTTAAACAAAGTTACGGTGGAGGAAATGCATAAGACATGGCCAAGGGGTGATGACTTCTTTTTCCATTAAGGATGCCACTGTTACTCAGGAAACACAGTGACATAAATACAGTACGTCGGATGTAGAGTGGCAGTTACAAGCATAGGCTTTGGGGCCAGATATTTGTGGGTTTGAATCCTGGCTCTGATGCTTGCTGGTTTGACTGAGTGCTCTGGACCTGCTTTCTCATCTGCGAAGTACTTCATCCCCTACGCACTTCCTAAGGTTGTGGAGACAATGAAACAGAAGAATGTGTGTGATATGTTAGCACAGTGCTGTGCACAGAAAGTGAGCCCTCAATAAATAGGAGCCATTGCTACTACTACTACTTCTATAATTGCCACTCTGGGCCTTCTGGTCATCTTCACTTGAGGGTGGCACTGCCCAAAGGAAGAGGAATGGCCTAACAATCTCTTTGGGTTCTTTCAAGCCCTCAAATCTATAATTCCTAACAAATCCAAATGACCAAAGCAGAGCAAATGAATGGCTACGGTTTTACTCTTCCAAGCCATGTTGACATCATTTTTACCCCATAGTCTAATCCTTGGTCATTCCTAAGTATATTCCTTGATCATGCTAGCATACATCTCCATCCCAGAAGGAACATGTAGGACAGTTCATGCTCCAAATGATCTTACATGTCAGTTGTCACACGCACAGATTCATACAGAATCCTGAAGAATGTATGAAAGTCCTTTGCTTTGGGTGTACATCATACATTCCATCTCTTTAGGGAATACAAAGAGAGTTAGAGATGTGGGATTGTTCATATGTTCTTTTCAGTAGTTACCAGCCCCCACTGTACTGCCACTTAATTGGTTTTTTTCTTTAATTGAAGCAAAATTTACATGACTTAAAATTAACCATTTCCAAGTACACCATTCAGTGGCATCTAGTACATTCAGTGTGTGCAACCACCACCTCTGTCTAGTTCCAAAACACTTCATCTCCCCAAAGGGAAACTCTGTACCCAGTAAGCAGCCACTCTCCATTCCCTCCTTCCTCCTGAGAGCCACTAATCTGTTTTTTGACTCTATGGATTTACCCATTCTGGATATTTCATATAAATGAAATCATACACTATGTGACCTGCCACTTAGTTTTTTGCATTGGCGTTCTTGACCCTGTTTAAATATCTGCTCCCTCTGATTGCCAGAGAAATTTCTTCATGCTTGAATTGCCTCCTCAACAGTGCTTTAGTCCTTTTATCTCCTTTTGCCCTCATTTCTGGGGTCTTACTTCTTGTTAGCCTTTATCTGTCAATTCCATGCAGTTTCACTCCAGAGCTGTGCTGTCCAATACTAGCCACCAGCCACATGTCACATTTAAATTATTAATTAAAATTAAATAACATTAAAAATTCAGTTTCTCAGTCACACAGGCAACATTTCAAGCGTCCAATAGGCACATGTGGTTAGTGACCTCTGTATGCGCCAGTGCAGATAAAGAACATCTCCATCATGGAAGAAAGTTCTATTGAACAGTGCTGCTCTAGAGGGCACTGGATCCTAGCAAGTGGAGAATGGGATTAGGGAAAGAGAACTTCACAGTAGTCTGCCTTCAGGGTATGGGATCTCTAAAATTATTTGACCTTCTACACTGCCCAGGACTCCTCCTGTAGGGTCACCCACTGTCTATGTGATTGCCCCCCCCCACAAATTGAGCAGTGCACAGCCTGTACCCAGGCATGCTAGAAGAGTGTCTGTCTCCCTCTGTCATCCCACCCAGTAGGCACCCAACTCCAAGAACAAAAGGGAAGGAGAAAAGCACCCTTCCCACCACATCTGTTTGCTCTCTTACTTTTTAAACTCTCCAGTTAGACTATAAACTCCTTGAGGGCAGCACACGTTTTCTTTACCCATGTTCCATACGTGAAAACATCCTGCACACAAATGTGCATCCAGCAGGCAAGCAGCCAAGATTTGCAGAAAACCAATTGATTGAAACATTCAATTTACATGACATAAAATTAAATAAATTTAAAAAATTAAATCATAGGGACCGGCCTGGTAGCGCAGCGGTTAAGTGCCCGTGCTCCGCTTCAGCAGCCCAGGGTTCGCAGGTTCGGATCCCGGGCGCGCAGCAACCAACCACTTATCAAGCCATGTTGTGGCGGCAGCCCATATAAAGTAGGGGAAGATGGGCACAGATGTTAGGCGAGGGCCAATCTTCCTCAGCAAAAAGAGGAGGATTGGCATTGGATGTTAGCTCAGGGCCAATCTTCAGGGCCGATCTTCCTCACACACACAAAAAAATTAAATCATAAAATTTTGCTGAGCCTGGGGGTATCTGTGCCCCCAGACTCCTCTGGGTAGGGCGATGTTCTCTTCATATTGATCCTTGCTCTCCCCTCCAGTGATGGACTCAGAACAGAGAGAGGCAGTGGGTGTCGGCCCTGCATTTTGGAATGTTCTTCAGGCTTCTCCTCTAAGCCTCTAACTATTGCACTATGCTCATTCCACAAATAAAACAGTGATCACTTGCAGTAAAAACATTTACTACATGTAAAAACAGTTACCTGCGTGTGTCTGCCTTCCCCAGTAGAGTGTGAAAACCTGATGCAACACTAGCACATTAGAAGGCATTCAACAATTTAGGGTGAAAAATAAACAAATATGTGAATGAAAGAGATCCTTTTCAGGTAGGCGGTAGAAACTGCAGGTAGAGAAATGAAGGCAGCCAGAACAGGACGCTCCAGAGCAGTGAAGAGCAGGAGGGGGCCGAGGCTGGGACCTGGGCCCGGTTGTCACGTGTTCCCTTTCCTGTGCAACAGACCCCCTCTAACCTAGCCGGACCTGATGCAACCCCCTCCCTCCCCACCCCACAGGGGAGAAGAACATGTTTCTGCTTTCAAATTTACTTGTTATAATCTTTGCCTTAGGAGGCAAAACAAAATTGTAGCCAAGCCTACACATCAATGAGCTGTCTTGTGATAGAAAACATCAGACAATCGTTTTTCTCTTTGGATTTTGATCCACAATAAAACTTTCCACTAGAAACCAATATTGACTTCTTGCCATCTCCCGGTCAATAGATCTTAATGAATCTTGATGTGACCTCCTCTTTCTCTACTCCTTTTTCTCCACACTGCCTGCCACACCCATGCATATGCATTCCCATTCAGCCCTTTTCTAGGTGATAAATTAGAGCATCTTCCTCCTATCCATTGAAATACAGATAGTGGCCCTTAAATGTCGGTCTGGAGGCCGTGTTGTTCTTAGGGTAATAGTAACGTCTGGCAGCTCTAGGGGCACTTGGCAGAAGCTCCCATGTTGCTTTAGTTCCAGGTAGATCACATGCTTTGCTTAAGGCAGCCCTTGGCCACTGGGTAGGTCCTGGGGAAGGCCCTGGAGGTCCCTTCCTCCAGGGACTGGAGGAAGTCTCTAGGCTTGGACCCTGCAGCCTGGAGAGCGACTGGAGAAGTCGCACTGCACTGATTTCATGCGCCCCTCCTCCCCTAGATGTATTCCTCCCGCCTTATTGCTTAGTAATTAGTACCCAGTCGTGCTGGAAGTGCCAAGCATTGTGTCCTTTACCTGCATTATCTCATTTGTTCATCTGGACAGATCTATGACATGGTATTACTACAACAATCCCCAATACCGACAAGAAAATGAGCCTCGGAGAGGTTAGTTAACTTACCCAAATCCACATGGATAGTAGCTTGCTGAGTGTGAGCTGAAACCAGTTCTGTCTGACCCCTAAATCCTTGCTCTTAACCTCTGGCATAGGGTCTATGCCACGTTGCTCCTCATGTTAGTTGGGTTTTTACTAGTGTAAAGATGAGGAAAACTGAGACTTAGAGAAGGTAAGTAACTTATCCAGGTTCATCTAGCTTATCAGAGGTGACACTAGGGTTCAAACCTTGGTCCAGTTGACTGCAGCACCTAGCCATGGTTGGCTGGATTGCATTTTCTGCCCAAGCCTTTGCTGACACTGGTCCCATCCCCATCTTCAGCCTAGTCCTCTCAGCTCTTCACAAAACACGTCCCCACTTCCCATCCTTGACTCCCATCTTTTCTGCCTAAGTAAATACTCTCTTTCCAGCCCTCCTCATGTCCTATCTCCTGCAGGAACTCTCCAGAAGAGAGCTCCTAAAGATCTACCTGTCTCAGCCATCCATTGGTCAGGCCTCAATACCACTGTGTGCTTCCATGTGCGTTTATACTGTGTGCCATGAGCATCGACAGTGGAGATGTCTGAACTCCTGAGCTGGACCACGTGCTCCTCGGTCCTATACTTCTTTGCACCATTCACTGCACACCGTGCCTGGCACTCAGGAAGGGTGAGCATCTGAGGATGGTTAGTTGAAATGACGTCAGCAAGTTCAGCAGGTATTTATTTAATGTCCGCTGTGTGCTGTCTGCTGTGCAAGGCCCTTTCACACGTCACCTCACTTAAGTCTGTTTACACTACTCCTGCTGCTTGTTGATTTCTGTCTTGACACGGTGCACAAGACTATGGTTTCTGTGTCTTATGGGGCAAAAATTGGTCTACTTGAGTCTTACAAAAAATGAAAACAAAAGTACGTGTTCCCCGAGTTTCTGAAGCAGGCAGCTACTTGCGAGTTGCTGCTGGGAGAGGATTTAGGCAGGACTGACTGACTATCCCACTGACTATCAATACACCATTCCAGCTTCATTCTCTCAGACAAAATTTTTTTTCCTCTTCTGAGGTCCCTTCTAAAATGCACTCCCTCCCTCCCTTCCCCATGAGTATTAAGCCTTATCAGCAGACATAATAACTGGGAATCAAGAGGAATGGGACATGGGACAAGTACTTGTGGTTAGGGAATACAGTCCAACTCCTTAACACGGCTCAGAACACCCGTCATGATCTGGCCCCTGCCCACCTCCCCAGCTTTATCTCTCATCACTCCTGCCTTTGTTTATTTTTTTTTAATTTTATTTATTTATTTTTTTTCCCCCAAAGCCCCAGTAGATAGTTGTATGTCATAGTTGCACATCCTTCTAGTTGCTGTATGCGGGACGCGGCCTCAGCATGGCCAAAGAAGCGGTGCGTCGGTGCACGCCCAGGATCCGAACTCCGGGCCGCCAGCAGTGGAGCGCGTGTACTTAACCGCTAAGCCACGGGGCCGGCCCAACTCCTGCCTTTGTAATGCTATAATCCTGTAACACTCGATATCTTTCATGCCCTTCATCATTCCCTGCTCTCTTGCTTTCTGGCCTTTAGACATACTTTGCCACTCCTTTGGCTGCCTAACTCCTATTCATCCTTCAAATTTCAGTTCAGATATCACTTCCTGCAGGAAGCCTTCCCTACTCATCTCAGTCTGACTTTGATGGCCCTGTCATGGATCCCCATAGCTCCTTGTGCTTCCCTCATCACAGCACATAAGGCACTGTATTATATGATCGTTTATTACCTATATCCCTGGTTGACTGTGAGCTCCAATGGCCAGGTTGGACTTTTCACTATCCCAACACTGGACACTGCCTGGCACATAGTAGTCACTCAAGGAATATTTACCGAATGAATCAATAGGCTGGGCCTGAATGGACAGATGGGAGTACTGGGGATAGACTTCACCTCCTTCACATGTTGTCAAAGACTTGCCTTGCCCGAGCTTCATATAGTTTTCCTAACTCTAGAGAAGCCCCCACTAAAAAGTGTACTATAGATCACAAAGAATTCTGAGAATGCGAATAATTCCGTGCAGTGCATTCCCAAGCCTAGACGTACAACCCAGAACACAAGTCATTTACTTTTTTATTTTTATTATTATTATTTTTTCCCCCAAAGCCCCAGTAGATAGCTGTATGTCATAGTTGTGCATCCTTCTAGTTGCTGTATGTGCAACACGGCCTTAGCATGGCCAGAGAAGCAGTGCGTCGGTGCGCGCCCGGGATCCGAACCCAGGCCGCCAGCAGCGGAGCACGCGCACTTAACCACTAAGCCACGGGGCCGGCCCTAGGTCATTTACTTTTGATGGGAGACAATGTGGCAACGTGCCCGGGAGTCTATGTGCCCGCTTCAGAAGCTCCAAACATCACTGTAGGCCACCAATACCATATTAGCATGAATGAAGTTTCCAGGGTCCTGGGAAAAATTATAAAGGTGATCTTGGAGCCAATGGTCAGATTCCCATTATACAAAAGTGGGAAGACAAAGACTGTCCTTTAATCCCTGAGACGTGTTTGAGAGAGACAAAGAACTCTATCTGATGCAGAAGAGTAATGGGGCCAGGTGCTCTGCATTGGGTAATGGGCAGCACAGGTCGTGCTATGTTTAATAGCTTCCAGGAAGGCATGGTCCAGGTCTCTGGAGAGAGGGAGAGAGGAACTCAAAAGAGCAGAGCTACTTTTAAAGAGTCAAAAGAGATACAATCACAAGAATCCAAGCCTTCAAGGTTGACTGAAAGGCTCACTCAGGGAACATTCTTCCCATTTGAAGTAATAATCATGGTAATAGTCACAGCTGGCCATTTTTGAGAGCTTACAACGTGCCCACTCCTGTTCTTGGTGCTTTACAATATTTAACCAAATAATCCTCACCATACCTTATGAGGAGATAGGTCCTATTTTTACTCCCATTTCACAAATGAGGACACTGAGGCACAGATCTGTTAGGTGACTAACCCAGGATCACACTAGTAAGTGGAGGAGAAGGGATTTGAACCCATACACTCTGGCTTCAGAGCCTTCAGGCTTAGCCGAGCCCCTTGGCAGGAGTGGAGGGGACTGGTCATCAGTGCAGATGACTGAAATGGCGATCCAGTGGGACGAAGGTTGGTTGGCAGTGGTTACCACATTGTGTTTTCCTATGCAATACTCATTAAGCGCTTTCTGTGCCGTGTGTCTGATGCTGGGTCAAGTATTGGGCACATGGGGGTAAGTAGAATCCAGCCCCTTGAGGGGCTCTCAGTCTCAAGTGCAGACAGTCCTATATAAGGGCTGTAATGGCTGAGATGCAGGAGTCAATGAGGGGAAGCCCCCCCTGCCTGGGAGGATTTATGGAGAGAGGAGGTATTCACCGGGCTCTAAAAGAGTGAGAGCTGTGGTTCCAGCTTCATCTCTCTGCCTCCAGTTCTGTTCAGGAAATACCTGAAGCCCAAGGACTGGGTTTTACTTATCTTCACGTCCCCAAGTGAATGGCACATAGTGTTCAACAAATGTATATAGAATAGATGAATGAGTCAACTGATTAAACAGAATTGATTGTAAAGAACTCTAACTTGGGAGCAGAAGCAGGCAAAACAAACTTTCAGGAGATCTGGGTAGAAATAAAAACCAGAGCGCGTGATGCAGTACAGGAGAAACCCCCTACACCCAACTCTGCTGAGACTGAGCAAGTCTGCTGGAAGTCTCTGCTCTCTGTCTGCCCCTGTCTGCTGTCTGGAAAGGCTGAGGGCAGAGAGTGGTTGATCCCTGTAGGTCCTCAATGATGCTGCCATTGAGTCTGGAACCTGGGCAGGAAGGCTGCCTCCCAAAGAAAGTTAGGATTGCCTGTAATCAGGTTACATAGATCACTCAGAAAGCACTCCAAACCCATAGATTTCTTGGTGACTGGCAGCTCCCAGCCAGCAGAGCTGGTCCTGCATGATTTTACCACCCATCCCAGGACACATTTGGACTTCCTCAGATTATTCTCAAGGTGGGGAGGGAGAGATGAAATCCCAAGGTCAAGCTCTTTGCATTTAATGTCACCTTTGCCACCAGTACCACCTAAGGGACTATGAGATACTTTTTGTAAAAAAACTCATTGATTATCACTATCTCAAATATTATAATTTTATTTATTTTTTTCCCCCCAAAGCCCCAGTAGATAGTTGTATGTCATAGTTGCACATCCTTCTAGTTGCTGTACGTGGGACACGGCCTCAGCATGGCCAGAGAAGCGGTGAGTCGGTGCATGCCCGGGATCCGAACCCCGGGCCGCCAGCAGCGGAGCACGCACACTTAACCGCTAAGCCATGGGGCTGGCCCATACTATCTCAAATATTAAAATTTGGAATAAAAATAAAGAAAAAGAAAAACCTAAATACCTAACAAATGAAGATTGGTTAAATAAATTATGGCATGCCTATGCAATGAAATATTTAGCAGCCATTTAAAATGATGGTGTAGATTTGTATTGACATGAAGAGATATTTAAGACATATTAATAAGTGAAAAAATAAGTTATAAAACAACTTGTAGACATATATGTACATGTGGATAGATAGCTATATACACAGAAAGAAAAAAAGGCCTGGGAAGATATAAATTAAAATGTTAGGGGCCAGCCCCGTGGCATAGCAGTTAAGTGCGCGTGCTCCGCTGCTGGTGGCCGGGGTTCGGATCCCAGGTGGGCACCCGATGCACCGCTTGTCAGGCCATGCTGTGGCGGCGTCCCATATAAAGTGGAAGAAGATGGGCACAGATGCTAGCCCCGGGCCAGTCTTCCTCAGCAAAAAGAGGAGGATTGGCATGGATGTTAGCTCAGGGCTGATCTTCCTCACAAAAAATTAAAAAAAAAAAAAAAGTTAAATGTTGGTTATTCCAAGTTGTATCCTCATGGATAATTTTTATTTTGTTTTCTATCTCTATTCTTAATTGCATACAATGAGAAATCAATGAGTAATCATAAAAGGTCTGTTTGAGTGAGACTCTTGGATGATTTTAAAAGCAGACAGCCTGACCCTGGGGTTTCATCAACTCCTCCCTACCTTGAGAATAATCTGAAAGGCGCAAAGGTGACCTGGAATGGGTGCTAATGTCATGCCAGGTCACACGGTGCTGATTGGAAGTTGGAGTGACAGGAAGCTGCCAATTGTAGTAAAATCTGCTGTGGTCAGGAGGTTTTCAAAGAACAATATATAGTTCTGATTGCAGGCATTGCTAATTTTCTCCTTTCTTCCCTACTTTCCAGAATCAGTGGTGGCCCCATCAGGTGATTTTGCCCGGGGCTGGAAGGTGAGAGCTCTTCCAGAAAGCAGAGAATGTCCGGGTCAGCTCTGATAACCTACCCCCACTTGCCAGTTTTATTTCCTCTGCTCCAGTCTAGTCTCAATTCAATCAGGGATGAGCCTGGGGCTGGGAGCAGATCGCTTTACTCACCATTATTTCATTGTCTGCATTTACCTCCTGCGCAAGAGGCCAGCTCACTTTTCCACTGTAAGTTATTTATATACGAAAGCCCAGAAAAGATCCTTGATCTTCTTCTCCCAAGTCCTCCAGGGTCTTGCCTCCAGCATTTTAACTCTCTCCCTCTGTTACCTTCCTGGACATCTTCCCTAGCTCTGGGGTCTGTCAACTACATTTAGGGCTGGCGTCTGGGGGAAGTGGGGAACTGAGTCAAGAGCATCACTTCCCAAAGAACCAGACCTTGGGCTATTTAGTAATATCAAAGCTTCTCTGGAGAGAAGAGGATTGGAGTGGCCTCCACAGTCATGCTGAACTGCTACATCAAAGAGAAGGATAGGGGAGCTCTTCCCCACCCAGCCCTTTTCTCGTACATGCCAATAAGTACCCCCATACACGTGTACACAGACAGGAATATACCACATCCAGAAATAGTACAGAGTCATGCATACATGCACGCTTCATATACACATCCTAAGATACACATAGACATACATCAACATTGTTCTCTTCAGCTTCCATACCTATAAGTATTTACACATAGATAACACACATGCAGACACACACAGACACAACTGTGCATTCTCATACATGCAGACGTCGATACTTGCACGCATATCTAATCACACAGACGTGAGTATACATAAATCTACGAGAGGCAGAGAAGACGGCTGACAGATCATCTTTCCCTGGACACAGACCATTACCACTCACCTGACACTGGGATTGCTTTATTTTGCAGGAAGTTTTTGTAGCAAGCTGACTGTGCCTTTGACAATGAGTTCAGCCCTCTTCTGCCTCCTGCTCTCCAGCCAGCTTGCTCCTCCCTGTCCCCTTGTAGCCTCATTTTTTCATCCATAGCTGTGCCTGGCCAAGGGGAATGCTAATTGCCATGACAGGAACTGTTTCCACCTGTTTACATCCCTGCTCGCCTCCCCCTAATGCCATTTCAGACTCTGCCAAGCAGCGGAGGAGGCCTGCTGTGCAGGCCGTTGTGAGAGGGGGAAAGGACTGAGCGAGAGGACAGTTGGAGTGTGAAAAGGACCCATCGTTCAGTGACTCCCCATTCCAACAGCCACACACAAGATGCACATAATTGCTTTTAGCACAGTGGGATGGATAGAGATACAAAGGGTCAAATCAAGGATTTGTCCCATAATATCTTTGCTAAGCAGCAGCGTCAGACGTTGGAAAAGCATATTCATGAATTGAATTGCCCGAGTGTGGGGCAGGCTTTTCAGAGGCGGCTGTGTGTTCCCTCTTTGAGGTGTGCCTGCCGTGGTGATTGGATTCACACGGAGCAAGTGACTTCTCAATGCTCAACAAAGCTCTGCCTGTGAATTGGACTAAATAGACGACTTGGCAGGCAGCTGAGATAACTATGCTAAGTGAATTTCAGAGTCGCTCCCACTCCCCTTAGGGCCAAGCCTACTGGAAAATGCAGGATAAAGGCTAAACTCCTGAGCGTGGCATTCAAGGCCATCCACCATCGACCCAAATCTATCTTTCCAGGCCTCCCCAACAGGAACATCAGATGTCTACCCCACCAGGCTTGTCTCCGGTCTCTGAACACATCATGAGACTCGCTGCTTTGGGGACTTTCCCTTGGCATTCCCTAGAGTGCACAGTCCTCCCTTATCCATTCAAATCCTTGACTCAAATCCTAATTCCGCCAATCTTTTTCTTGTCCCCCCACCTAGAAGTGAACATGCCCTTCTTGGAAGGAGGAGGGTGGCAGGATGTTAGAGAAGGAACATAAATCTGGATACCATGATCTGATGTACATGTTAATAAGCCCACTGGGGCTGGTGTGTTGAGAACTGTCTGTGAGGTGGGGAGCTTGGAGGCAATTTATTGTAATCATCCAGCAGAGGGAGGTGGATGATTTGAACCAGGGGGTTAGCAATGGAGGTGGTGAGCAAAGGTTAGATTATGTTATATTTTGAAGGTAGATTTGAAATGAATTGCCCAAGGACTGGTTTTGGGATATAAAAAAAGTTAAATATGTTTACAAGATTTTTGGCCTAAGCATTAACTGATGTGCAGAAAGAACAAATTTGGATGGTGGATATTAAGGGTCTACTTTGGGACATATTTAAGGTGCCTATTAGGCATCCAAATAGAGATGTCAAGACTTAGAAGGACAAGTAGTAAGACAGAAGAAAACCAGGAGAGGGTGGTATCCTGGAAGAAAGTATTTCAAGGAGGAATGCATGATCAGCCATGTCAAATACAGCTAATAGGCCTAGTAAGATGAAGACTAAGAAGTGACCATTACATTTAGCTATGTGGAGGCCTTGGTGACCTTGGCAAATGTGGTTTTGTGAAGTACTGGAGATGGAAGCCTGAATTGGAGTGGTTTCCAGAGGAAATAGTGAACTTTTGAGAAGTTTTGCAATAAAGGGAAGTAGAGCAATGAGATGGAGTACTGGGATCAAAAAAGAATTTCTTTCTTTCTTTTCTTTTTTGGTGAGGAAGCCCTGAGCTAACATCTGTTGCCAATCTTCCTCTTTTCACTTGAGGAAGATTGTCCTTGAGCTAACATCCATGCCAATCTTCCTCTATTTTGTATATGGGACACTATTACAGCATGGCTTGATGAGCGGTGTGTAGGTCCGTGTCTGGGATCCAAAATCGCAAACCCCAGGCCACCGAAGTGGAGCGCACGAACTTAACTCCTATGCCACTGGGCCGGCCCCCCAAAAAGAATTTTTTTATGGGAAAAAATACTATCTTTAAAACATATTTGCCCACACCCTCTACTCCCTTCCTTTCCTCTCACCCACAGACAGGGAATGTTTCAGGGTTGTACCAAAGTAAAGTGCCCAGTTGAGCTCTCAGTCAATGAAGGAATCCCCAGCCCAAGTTTCTCTGACAACCAGGACAACTCTTTCTTATTTTAAGCCCAGTCCTGTGACTCTGGCCACATCAACCTTTCTCCTTCCCAATATCATGGCCAATTTACCATTCTTTTCCAAATTTCTCTTATTAACCCACAAAGGCAAGGGGACTTTTTTCAGGAGAGTCATATATTCCCCAGTAAGTAGTACTGGCAAATCAGACTTTTTCATAGCAACTTAAAAAATATATAACAAATATTTTAAAACTTTAATGTTCTTCTCCATAGGAAAAAAAAAATCTGGCATATCAACTGCAGAGATGTTAAGTGTATTTTCAGTTTTCAGAAAATGTACTGTGTGTCAGGTACATAATTCCATTAGCCTATTGTGTGGAGAGAGCTATTGTGAGGGGGTCTGTCATGTCTCCATTCTTCCCAACCCCCATTGTGCTTTAATCACATTCAGGGCTATTTGCAGCTATGGTTTCCCATTTCAAATCACATTAGGCTAAAATTAAGCCTATAACTTATACTTTGGGATGTAAATATGCAACATTTTCCATCAGCGTATTACACCGGTTAAGTTGCTTCTGAGCGACATAAGGGAAAAATAAAATAAAAATACCCAACGTAGTGTGAGAACTTGAGAACCACTGACTTTGTAACTTTCCTGAAGGTCATCTCCAGTAGGGAAATGACTCTGAGGGCCACTCATCTTTCACTGGCTTTGTGGTTGGAATCCTGTCAATCTCATACCAATGTTTGTGAAAAGGTCAGTTGCCCCTCTCAAGGCAATGAGTCTTTGAAATGGTGATTTAGAGTTTGCTTCTGGATTCCCTGTGGTCTCTGATTTCACATGAAGCTGCCAGCTAGAATCGCACAGGTTGTGAACGGTGCCTCCCAGAGTTATGCAGTGCACAACCTATGCAACTATATGTTGCAGTCCTGTTTCAGGGAGCTTACGTGGGTAGAAGAAGAGAATGGCAGAGTGCAAATACTTGGAGTTTCTACCCCAGTAGTGGCCCTGCCTTTACTGTTCCTGGGTCCCTATCTGCTCTATTCCAACGGAGAGGGCTGAGGGCACTCAATGTGCTACTGCCATCATGCTGTTCAAAAATATCCCACATGTGATATTGTCTGCTGGGTTTGCAACCATGACGCACAAAGAAAACCACAAGACAACTGTGGGCTTGCTCTACACCTGTGCGCTCAGAAAAATGGCTCCCATGTCCCCACGCAGGAAGCACCAGAACCTCGTGGTAGCCAGAGAACCCATGTCCTGCACTCCCCCAGCTGAAGCTGAACCACCAGCTCCCACAGCTTAAGAAGCACCACAATGCCCAGGCATTCAGGAACCCTTTCTCTCTCCTCTCCTCTCCTTCTCCACGGTCTCCTCAGGTTTTCCCTATACTTCTGCCCTCTCTGTAGAATGCTGGCTCCATCATGGGGAGTACTCAGTTTCTTGAGGTCCCTGAGGAGACTTTGGGTCTTTCAGAGAGAAACATCTACAAGGTAATAGCCTTTCTTTTGTTAATATCAGTTGTATCTTACCAAAGACCCTTATTATGGATTGAATGTGTTTCCCCCAAATTCATATGTTGAAACCCTAATCCCCAATGTGATGGTATTTGAAGGTGGCGCCTTCGAGAGGTAATTAGGGTTAGTTTAGGTCATGAGGGTGAGGCCCTTTTGACGGGATTAATGCCCTTATCAAAAGAGGAAGAGACATGAGCTCCATCTCTCGCTCCCTGCCACCTGAAGACACAGGGATTAGGTGGCCGTCTGTAAACCAAGAAGCAGGCCCTTACCGAGAACTCACCATGCTGGCACCTCACCTTGGACTTCCAGTCTTCAGAACTGTGAGAAATAAATGTTTGTTGTTTAAGCCACCCAGTCTGTGGTATTTTGTTGCAGGAGCCTAAACTGACTAAGACAACCCTTTCCTAAGAGGATTGAGGAGGAAGGAAAATCCCATTCTAACCTGGAAATTTCTTTCTTCTTGTGACCTGAATCTGAGTCCTGGCAGGTTCAGGTCCTAGTTTTGCCTTGAGGAACAACACATATGTGACCCATGTCTCTCTTACCTTTAGCCTTCACCTACTGAAGCTCATTGTCTTGGTTCTCTTCAGTATTTTCTTCTGCAAGGTGAATTTCCCTCATTCCTCCTCTGTATGGCCTGGTTTCCAGATGCTTCACACCATAGTTAGCCTGTCCCTCAGCTACGATGTTGATGTGCCTTACAAAAGCCAGGGCCCAGAAGTGACCATTCACCCAGACATGGTTACATGGGAGCAGACTCCATCTATTTTCACGTGCATGTTAGAATTTTATTTGACATCAAGTAGTTAGGGAGATGATAAAGTGCTTCAAGGACTGGCTATTTAAAAATAGATTGGATTGGTACATAGGCAAAAAAAAATAGACTGGATTTGAGCTATTAATCTATGGGATGTGTTTCTAAATCACCCACATGGCTTTGATATGTTCAGTAATATCTATTAGAAGATTTGATCAGTCCTATGTGACATTGGGAAGGTTCTCTCCACATTTTGGGTTTCAACAATCTCATCAGGAAAATGGGGTGTTGATTTGATGACATCTAAGCTTTTCATGATTTGTCCTTCTTTCTTAGGGGCCCAAGTGTTAGCCGATACTGAAGTGCAACCTCCCAGCTCTGCTGCCCACAGACACATGGCTGGAGCTGCAGGACCAGGTTCTCCTCCATCTCTGCCTGGAGTGAGGAATGTGGTGTGACAGTGGGGAAGGAGGGAGGAGGGAGGCTAATCCTCTGAGTCCAGCAGCAAGAGACCAAGGGCACTAAGAGAGACAGGACCAAGGTCCATTCTTCGTTCCCTCATCTGAGCCAGGCTAAGCTGGAAACTAGGGGCAGAGGAAGAAGGTCCTTTTCCCCACTTCTCTTCTCGCATGTCTGTGCCAAGGCGGGAGATACTCTTTAAGGATGATGGTCTCCCTTCTGCATGTGCTTCTGTTGGGGCATCTCTCTCTTCTCCCCAATGATATCTATTCACAATGGCATATATGGGAGGAGAGAGCAGGTGTCCAGCAGTGTAAGAAAGGGGGGCCTGACCGTGCCACAGAGACGTGCTTGTGGCCACGTGCCAGGAGAGCTGAATCTCAGTTTTAGCTTCCTCTGTCCATCCTGGCCCCTCCACCCCAGTGTGACTCCGAATTGCCACTTTACAGAGAGTGAATTGCTTTAGTCAGTTCTCACAAGACCAAATCCTACTACTTAAATGTGACTCCGGAAGGAGAGAGGCTTTGCCTTGTTTTTCACAGCTTCCCCCTCAATGGTCCCTGACCCTGAGGTGTTCTGTTCACTGAGCTGATTTTTGCTTCAGAGTTCCAGTTTCTCTTCGATATTTCCTCAGCTGGCCCTGGGCCCTCCCCCCGTCCCTCCCATGTCTTCAATCCCCAGGATGTGGAGTTTTTACCCAATCTGCTCCGGTCTAATCTAATCTCCAACAAGCAGCCTCTTGTGCTGCTGTCTCTCTCTGACAAACCTGATTTATCTTGACGCGTCGACCTTTGGGCCGCTGAGGCCACGCCGACCTCTTTGGGGAGCTTAGCTTTCGTGGTGCTCAGGAACCCCCTCTCCCGAGGGCTGTATCAGCCTATTCTTCATCACATTCGAGCTTGTTTTTCTAAAAAGGACTTGGGAGGGCAGCCCACACTGTGTCTAAAGCTGTGAACATCTCTCCTTTCTTAGGAGGTCTTTCTTTCCCTCCCCCTCCTGCCTACGTGGCAAAAGCCAGGGGCCAGAAGTGGGGTGGAAACCTCAACCACCATCACATTGGTTAGCTAATAGTCCTTCAGACACTGGACGTGCTGACAAAAGGGGCAGAACATTATCATATCATGTTGGCTATAATCATATCATATCATATTTGTATTCGTTTGCTAGGGCTGCCATAACAAAATACTGCTGATTGGGTGGCTTAAACAACAGAAATTTATTTGCTCACAGTTCCGGAGGCAGGAAGTCCAAGATCAAGGTGTCAGCAGGTTTGGTTTCCTCTGAGGCCTGTCTCCTTGTTTGCAGGTGACCACATCCTTGCTGCCTCTTTACATGGTCACCCCTCTGTGCACGCACCCCTGGTGTCTCCAAATCTCCCCTTCTTGTCAGGACACCAGTCAGATTGGATTAGGGGCTACCTTAACAACCTTAATCACCTCTTTAAAGGCCCTATTTCTAAATATAGCCACATTCTGAGGTACTGGGGGTTAGGCCTTCAACATATGAATTTTGGGGAACACAATTCAGCCCCTAACAATATTTTCCCTCAATCCCATCATCAACTTGCACTGAGGTCACAGCAAAAAAGAACACTCTCAAATTGCAGTGTGGGAGATTTCAGCTAGATGTAGGAAAGGGTCAGGCATATCCCAAATTGAGATCCGGGGGTGGAATCTCAACTAGGGGTGAGGAAGAAGGAGCAAAGATGAAGGCAAGCATGCTAGAAAATATACATTCCCATCCATTTGGGACCTTTTCTAGAATTAGGTTAAACGAAATGATTTTTCAGTCTCACCTTTAATTCAGTCAATCATTCATTTATCAAACATTCCCTGAGCCCTCACCACGTGCCAGATACCAGGAATCCAGAAGTAAACCAGCGAAGGTTCTTCGCCCCAAGGAGGACTTATGCCTACTGATATCTAAACCCTGGGTAGGATGGGAGGAGGGCAGGAGCAGCCAAAAGAAGTGTTAAGAATACTATGAGGTTTGAATGTTAATGAAACCACAGACCATAGCCCAGGGTCAGCCCAGGCTCGTGCATTTCCTTGCTGGCACTCAGCAGTCCCCACACTCAGGACAGGACCCTCTATTTGCTAGTACTTGCATAAGGCATCACCTCCCCAGGTTTGGGACGTCTGAAAGATCTTGCACCTTGAGCCAGTCCAAGGAAAGCTAGAGATACTTGTAAGCCCCACACCTGGGGCAGGCAGGTGGGAGGAAGGTGTGGCTGGCACCGCAGTGGAGTCACCATAGCCACAAGCCATGAGCTTTGGGATCCACTGGGCCCTGACCCTGATCCCACCGCAGCTGCTGTCAGGCAGGCAGGCATTCCCAAACCAGACACCACTTCCCCTTGTCCTTCCACTGAGGCTCAGTCACACCCTCCCTGGGGAGCCCACCAGATGACCCTGGGATCTGCTTACAAGCGTGTGGCAGCTGGAAGCAGAGAAAGGGTGCCAGACGCTTCCCTCTAGAAAGTGCCAGACGCCTCCATCTGGAAGGTAAGCCCGCCATCTAGTGTCCAAGTGTGGGAGGTGCAGGGGCAAACAAGCTTTCCTTGCACTGTCGGCACAGTGCTCAGCCTGACGCACATTCTTTGGCTGCCCTCCATGAGGGCAAACCACTCTTTCAGAGTGGATTTGATTTTTCAAGAAACAGCTAAAAGTCATTCTAAGCCAAGCGACTATTGATGGGAATACAAAGAGATAACACAGATTTTCCTCTGTGGTTTGAAACCATCTAAAGGCAGGTGACTATTTTGAAGAATATATATATTTTCAATTATTGTCTTGAGGGGATTAAAAGTCTCATTATTTTAAAGCCAACAATATAAACCATGGAATCCTACCAAAAGTACATTTTTACACAGAATTTAAAATACATCTCCCCCCAGAAATTATTGTTGGCGCCACTTTTTCCATGCAGGCCCATCTTTTATTAGAAAGGAAGAAGGTCTGTTTAATTTATTCAGCTGCCAAGTAGGGACCTGTCTACACAGCCTGATGGAGCCCAGTCTCCCTCAAGTCCTGGTCCCTCAGAGCTGAGTATTAAACCCAGAAATTGGGCCCTACCTGTGAAACCATTTGTCATGGGGCTTTCTTCAGAAGGCTTCAGATTCGGGAAAGGGCTAATGGAGGGACATTAGGCAGGAAATCAACTCTGTTCCTTCTATTCCTTCTCAAAGAAGGTGTGGAGCCCAGTGCCCAAGCCTGGAGGGGCTAAGAGCCTGAAGTCCATCTGAGGAAAAAGAGGGAGGCGCCAGAAAGTCAAAGCATCAGAGACTCAGATATGTGGTCCCTGGGCCAGTGATGGAAAGGCTGCTGCTTCCCTGGAGAGGAGAAGGAGAGCCAGAGCCCCAGACTGAGCCTGACTGGGGTGGGGGAGGCTGAAGAAAGCCCTCTCCAAACCAGCAAAGCCAGTCCCTGGAGGACAGGCCTCAGGTCCTGAGTGGCCTTGAGCTCCCTGTGTCCTGGGAAAAGGCCCCTCCTGCAACTCCTAGAGCCCCCCTTTCCTGGAGCAAAAGGTAGACCCCTCTCCTAGGATACTTGCTGACTTCAACATTATCTGAGCACAAAGGGTCACTTCAGCTGGAACAAGTCTAGAATTAAGGCCTGACCAGTAGGTGGTCAGGAAGGTGAACTAATCTTTTCAAATATGGAACGAGGCCAGGAAAACAGGACCCTCACTTGGCTCTGAGCACCTGGCAACTCCATTATTCCCTTGATTGGCAGTATCCTGGAGCTGGAAGAGTCCCAGCTAATAAATACAGAAGGAATAAGAGAATTTTTAAAAGTCACTAATACTCCAAACGATATAATGGACCTAGGTAACAATCATCAATGGATGCTAAAATCATCAGGTGAAAGGTTAAGGGGGAACTTTGTGGGCTGACACTACCTAAACCTACCAATTAATCTTGGCATCACTAAAAGTGAACCACCAGATACTATATGCCTCATAGTAATAGTACCACCCTATGAAGTACTGGTGCCTAAAAATATTGACCTTGAGTCTAATCAAGGCCCTAAATGTAACTAGCAGATTATAGGAAATACAGAGGATAGAGGAACATGTCGCCTGACTCCATGAGAAAGCAGTCAGACAAATACAGAACACAAGACATTACACAGAACAAATGACTTGGTTCCTCCTCATATCAGTGGCAAAGGTGGACTGCTTCAGAACAAAAGAGACCAAGAGACACGACCATATGCCATACGTGGACTTTGAAAAAAATCAACCGTGAAAAGGATGTCTGAGATAATTAAGAAATTTAAATGTGGATTGGGTTTAGATGATATTGAGGGATTGTTGTTAATTTTGTTAGGTAAATAATGACATTGTGGAATGTAAAAAAGTCACCAACTAGAGATACAAACTGAAATGTTTCAGGTGAAATGACAAGCTATCTCACATTTGCTTTAAAATACACTAGCAGGGCCGGCCCCGTGGCTTAGTGGTTAAGTGCCCGTGCTCTGCTGCTGGCGGCCCGGGTTCAGATCCCAGGTGCGCACCTGGGCGCGCACCAACGCACCGCTTGTCCGGCCGTGCTGAGGCCGCATCCCACATACAGCAACTAGAAGGATGTGCAGCTATGACATACAACGATCTACTGGGGCTTTGAGGGGAAAAATAAATAAATTTAAAAAATAAAATAAAATAAAATACACTAGCAGGATAAAAGGGAGGGATAGAGGAAACAAGATTGGCAAAATGTTGACAATTACTGAAGCTGGGTGATGAATACAGGGAGGTTCTTTTAATTCTAATTTTGAGAATGTTTAGAAATTTCCATAAAAAAAAATACACACACACACACACTCTGTGGTGCCCTTGACCCCTGTGCAGATCTCAGTTCATATCATATTATGTAAAATTCAGTCTCAGTCTGGGGTCTGGGGAGAACAGGTGGACTTATACAGAAGAGGCAAAGAATGCCCCTGGGGAAGTTCGGGAGACTTCCTTCAAACATTTTGGACTTGAAAAGACTATTGAAAACAACGAGATACCACTACACACCTATTAGAATGGCCAAAATCCAGAACGCTCACAATACCAAATGTTGGCAGGGATGTGAAACAACAGGAACTCTCATTCATTGCTGGTGGGAATGAAAAATGGTACATGTATGATACTATAATAACCATTACATGTCGTTATACATTTGCCCAAACCCATAGAATGTACAACACCAAGAATGAACCCTAACGTAAACTATGGCCTCTGGATAAAGTCTATTTTAAAAAAAGACAATTGAAATGATCTTTTTTTTCTTTTTTCTCCCCAAAGCCCCCAGTACATAGTTGTATATCCTAGTTGTAGGTCCTTCTAGTTCTTCTATATGGGATGCCGCCTCAGCATGGCTTGATGAGTGGTGAGTAGGTCCGCGCCCAGCATCTGAACCAGCAAACCCTGGACCACCAAATTGGAATACGCAAACTTAACCGCTGCACCACGGGGCCAGCCTCTGAAATGATCTTTTAAAAGAGACTCTACAGTCTCCAAAATGGACAGAAGAATTCTGTGTGAGAAGAATCTAAAAGGCTACTTCTTGGTGGTGCTGGGGACTGGCTACTAACTAAGGCAAAATAGCCAGCATCTCTCCCAGACACCCACGCAGGGACACTTTCAGGGCACACAGCAACAAGCCAGAACACAGAGGAACAAATGAACATGTGTGCTGACACATCCACAGAGGCATGCATAGACCACCCACATGCAAACCAGCACAGAGACTAGCACAGCTCCGGGGACACGTGCAAATGTCCAAATACTCACAGGGCGTGAGAACACACCCGCTTCCCAGATAGTGCTGAAGTAGAAATCCCGATACAAACACATGAATTCAGTAGCACTGAACATTAATGCCTGGCTACATAGAGGAAAAAGGCTTTGGAAATGAAAACAAAACTCTCAAACATCCATCCTAGGACTCCTGGAACATCTCTATTAACTTGAGGGTAAGTTTAAAGCTGTCTCAAGAAAAAGTGTCAAAAGAAAAAAGATAGCATTTGACTTTCTTGTGCTTAATTCTTCTCACACCACACATTCCCTCTCAGAGACCTCATCTAAACTAAAGCCTCACTCAGTGACTATGTACCTCTCTCCTAAGCTGCAGACCAGTATATCCAATTGCTTACTGAACATCCTCCTGGATGTCGTATTGTAGTTAAGGTCCAGGCTACGCTTGTTTCTCTCTCATATAACAATTCAGAGGTAAGTGGCCTGGGGCAAGTTAGATGGCACTGCTGTCCTCAACATGTGCTTTTCATCTCTGGGCCCAAGGTAGCTGCTTCAGTCCTAGCTATCTTTCAGCCACTGGAAAGGAGAAAAGAGTCAAGAAACTCATGCCCGATCCTTTTAAAAGCACGACACACATCACTTCTTCTCACATACCATTGGCTAGAGTTTGGTCACACGGCCGCTTTCTGCAAGGGAAGCTGTGAAGTAAAGTCTTTAGCTGGGTGGCCATGTGCCAGCTAAAACTATCCTTACAGAAGGGCAGAAAGGTATTTGGGGATAATCTGAAGTCAGCTATATCCTTCGGATACCTCAAACTCAATATAAATAAAAGTAAACTCATCATCTTCTTGGCCTCCTGTCCCACAACTGTGCCTCCTCCAATCTCTAGCTCTATAAATGACCCACCATCTACCCAGTCACCCAAGTAGGTTTGCCAGATTAAATACAGGATTCCCAGTTAAATTTGAATTTCAGATAAACAAGGAATCCTTTTTTTAGTATCAATATTGCATGTATTTTTCTTTGCTAAACCTAGCAATCCTACATCCCAGCCAGAAGCCTTGGAGCCATCCTGAATTTCTCCTTCTTTTCCCATTTTCAATTGCCTTCCGAGTCCTGCTGATTCTTTTCAATAATATTTCTCATTCTGTCCCCTCCTCTCCATCTTCACTGCGACTTCCCCGGTTCAGTCCATCACTCTCTCTCTCAAAGACTCCTATAATTGCCTCTGGCTTGGCCGTCCTGTTTCTAGCCTTGCCCCTTCTAATTCATGTGATGCACAACAGGTAAACTGGTCTTTCTAAAAGGCAAACCTGACCACATCACTCCCCTGTGTAAAATCCTTCCACTGCTCCCCACAGCCTTCAGGGTAAACAGCAGACTGATTTGCCCGGCTGATAAAGCCCTTGATCATTTGTTTTTTCTCTCTCTCCCTCTCTGGTCCCATCCCTCCGAGGCTCTAACCCATCACCCATGCCCCAGCCACACCAACCCTCAGGGCGCCCTATAAGGGTACCACACAATCCCTTTTGAAAGTGTATCTCCTCTATATAGCAATAGCTTTTCATTCCTAACACCATCTCCACTTCCACCCTACTCTTCTCTTTTGCCTGGCTAAATCCTACTCACTCTGAAAAACATAGCTTAAATGTCACTTTCTCCAAGAAGTCTTCCTAACTTATTGTGGCTTTTTTGTTTTTTGTTTTTGTGCGTGTGTGTGAGAGGAAGATTAGCCTTGAGTGAACATCTGTTGCCAATCCTCCTCTTTTGCTGAGGAAGATTAGCCCTGGGCTAAATCCATGCCCATCTTCTTCTATGTTATATATGGGATGCCTGCCACAGCATGGCGTGATAAGCAGTGCCTAGGTCCACGCCTGGGATCCGAACCTGTGAACCCCAGGCTGCCTGAAGTGGAGCATGTGAACTTAATCACTACGCCACTGGGCTGGCCCTCTAACTTATTGCTTTAAGCACATATTTTTGCTCCCACAGCCCTTGACACACTGTATTGTAATAGTTGACTTATCTGTATGTTTCCCCAACTACGTTTTAAATTCCTTCAGAGCAAGGACTATGTCTTGTTTATCTTATACACTCAGCAACAGATACAGTAATCAGCACTAGTAAACAATAAATGTTTATTGGATGAATGAGGGTTCTTTGGCTTAAAATCTTCCTACTCCCCTCCCTGGCTGGTCCAGCATGTCTTAGTTGACTTCCCCTCCATTTCTAGATGTGGACCTTTCTGCACCAGTCTTAAGCCTGTTGTATCTTTATCCTCACTGAAACTCTGGGCTTTGATTTCCACGGCTCAACCGTGATGAAATAGCTTCTTGTCCACTCCATTACGCTCCTACCTGACGGAGGTTGGAATAAAGAAATGACACCTTACCGAATAAGGCCCTAGCTGGCTCCCCTCCCAAGCTGAATTTCAGATCATGATTCCAGCTGACATCGGGCAGCTGTTAGATGAGAGTTTTTCGCCTGCCCTCCCAACCCCCACGATTTGCCCCCAGCCCTCCTTCATCCCCTGGGGAACAACTTCTCTTTTTTTTTGTTTTGGGCCACCGCGGTGTTTAGCAGGAGCAGGCAGCCATGCCTTGTTTGAGCTGTGATCTAACACCAGCTGACAGGTGGGTTTAGGGGGTGTCTCTGGGGCCGTGGCCTGTTTAGTAGATGTACCACTCTAAACTCAATTACAGGAGGCTTGCACGCTCCACAGGCAATTCCAGTCCCTTTTTGATAAAAACTCTGGCGAGTAAATAAGTCATGATGGTGATAGCGGCCTGCCATTTAATATTCATTGAAGTACACATGTTTGGAAATTGGAAGCAGAGTTTAATCCATTTTCATATTTATATCAACATGCAGCTTTAAAAAGGATCTCTCCTTTTCTCCAGCAATCTTGGCAATTTCTCATTTGGAAAGATAAAGGTAAATGGACATAAATTTTATTTAAAAAAATTAGAAATATCTGAAGTTATAATTACTAAAGTGTGAGCTTCAGCTCTGTTAATTTTCAACTCAGAACTAATTCTTGCATTTCATTTGAACTCCCGGGAGAAGGAGGTAGCAGATAAATCAAAGCCATTGCTGTTTCTGGCAGCTAGATTTTTGGATTTAATTTTGCTATGGGAGCTCAGTGAAAAGGGGAGGTCAGGAATATGGTAATCTGAGCCCCAAGATCTTACAATTTAGGGGAATGTTACATAGCCATTCCAAGTAAAACAAAAGCACTCATTTTTTAATAAAGGTAAGATTCACAAAATAACAAGTGTTCATGTGCACCAACAGAAGTGACAGGACTGCTCGTTGAGGGAGACCTGAAACCTGGGGAGAAAGGGTTAACAGCGAAGGGTGTGGGGCATTGTTGTGTTGTCCCCCTCCCCTCCACTTTTTTTTTTTAATGTGGATGAATGTTTAAGTATGGTGCCACAGTTGAAGGCATCTCTTTTAATAATGCAACACTCGGCTTCCTGAGGGGACAGCAGTTGATTTGGAAACTGAATATGGTGCACTCTAAATTCTCCTCCCCGAGGAAGGCTGACTAACTGATAAGTGCCATGAGCTAGCATGGGGACTCATTCTGTCAAATCAACTTGCCGGAAAGGCCCCATGCGGAATCTTCTCCAGTCTCCGGGAGCTAATGTGAGCAGACACTTGTGACATTACACAGTGCAGCAGGCATGGCATGAAGGAAAAGTTCACCCTCCGCCGACAAGGTGGTCTTTAGATGACGAGGATAAAGAAATCAGTGCAAATTTGTTAATGTAACAACTTGGAAAAGTGTGCTTTAAAAAAAAAGCCACTCTATGGGGAGAGAGGATCAAAATAAAAAGAAGGCAAGGGCAGTTCTTGGAAGCTCTCTTTGAGCTTTCTGCACGTTTTGGGCCATTGCCTTTTCTCCTGGTCCTCCTTCTAGGCTGGTCTTCAGTTCAGTGGGTGAGCCCCAAACTTTGTCATTCCACAGGCCACTGCTCCACCTAAAACTGAGTAAAGTAAAAGAAAAGTAAAGAAAGGAAAAGCCCTGAATAGAAAAAAAAGCAAATTCTTGTGCCTTTGCCTTACTGGAGTAAAGAACATCTTTCCTGTTTCAGATGGGTGACCACCTGACTGTTTCTAAGAGAGAATTCTTATCTGTCTGAGCTTGGTGTGTTAGTCCTGGAGAAAAACGGAAGCGATTATTACCCGGAAAGAGATATGGTGATCAGGGGATAGTACCTCTGTATCTGATACAAAATATGAGTAGATTTCTATACCTGGATAAAATATTTTAAGAATTAAACAGCACTATAGGGAAAAAATGTAGTTATTAAAATCAGATAGACAAATTTGATTGTGTTGAGTGTCTGATTCAGAGAGGTGGTTTTGCCAGGTTTTTCCCCCTTGGTAGGAGGGTCATTTTAATCAAAACAGCAATTTGGTATAGCATACTTAGTCCATATTTAAATTGGAGAAAAATATGACCTATCTTTGAGTGCAATGTGCTGAATCAGCCCTTCTACAGCAGTAACACAGAGAGACACTCTGAGTTACTAGTTTGTGATCTTGGGGAAAGTTGTTTAGTAAAAACACTCACCTCCAAAGATTATTCTAAAAACACCTACCTCATAAGAGTATTACAACATGAGTTACACCATGTGAAGTTCTGAGGTCAGTGTCTGGGATATACTAAGCGCTCCATAAATTTGGCCAGGATTATTATTTAAATTAACCTAAATGGGTTCCCATAGGTCCTTAATGATTGTAACTAAAAAGAAGGGTTCTGTGGTCAAATAAGTTTAGAAATCAGGTTTAAAAAATTAAACAATTTTAACCATAGTATTTCTCAGAGCTTTCACTATGCAAACATATATTATGAATATCCAAGGAAGAATTTACTTTCAAGTTTTGACCATATAAACCTTTTTCATAGTCAATGCTGTCCCTCAAGTGAAGGAACAGTATTCCCAACCTCTGCTTCAGAAGTTAAAGACATTTTTGAGTCATGGTGCCCAAACCACTGGGATGGTAATTTAAAGCATGGTAGTTGGTTACCAAATAGACTTCATAGGTCTCCAAACACTTCCTTTTTAAAACAGCATTTTGTAAAGTGGGATTGGCAGGAGGCAGAATTGCATATGGTTAAAACACAGACACTGGAGTTGGACAGACCCCGATTTAAATTTATCAAGCAAGTTATTTAATATCTCTGTCTCAGTGTCCTCATCTATAAAATGGGGGTAATAGTGATATTTACCTCCTAGGCTTGCTATACGAATTAAATGAGGCAATGCCTGGCACTGTTAGCTATTATTGATGTATGTATCCCAACAGAGAGGCCACTATTTGTCCACAAATAATGAATTAGTTTTTCTGTTCTTAACCACTCTACTCATTCAGAGCCCTTGGTGCCTCTAAAATTGCAGGAGAGAAAGCACTAAGAATGAGAATCAGCCTCTGCGTGTTTTAGAGCATGCTTTGTGCTTGACTGAGCAGTTAGTTGATGGACATACATGACATATATGACATATATACTGAGATTACCACACCTCCCTGTGCTCAGTTTTCTCTTCTGTGAACAGCAACAACAACAGCACACCTTTCCTACTTGTCTCAGGGTTAGTGTGAGAATCAGAAATGCTCATGTACATATGATTTTCTTAAACTATAAAGGCCTATAGCTTTTTGAAAAGTAATTTATTGAATGCTTACTATAGTTCAGGCAGTCCACTAGGTCTTACGTGTAATACCTCATTTTAATCCTTACTATGATGTGAGTATTATTATATCTATTTTAGAGATGAGGAAACTGAGGCTCAGGGAGGCTAGGTACTGCTAATTTCCCCCAAAGTCTCATAGCTAATAAGAGGTAGAGCCAAGAATCAACTCCAGATCTGTCTGACTCTAAAGGTCTTAGAACCATGGTGCTTTCAAAAATGATACCATTAGGGCTGGCCCCGTGGCCTAGAGGTTAAGTGCGTGCGCTCCAGTGCTGGCGGCCCGGGTTTGGATCCCGGGCGCACACCGACGCACCGCTTCTCCGGCCATACTGAGGCCGTGTCCCACATACAGCAACTAGAAGGATGTGCAACTATGACACACAACTATCTACTGGGGTTTGGGGGAAAAAAATAAATAAATAAAATTATTAAAAAAAAAGAAATGATACCATTAAAAACATTTTAAGTTCAAGATTAGCATTGGCCACATACAATTAATCTCTGTACCAGGTTCTACAGACACCTCTCTGATACTGTAAAAATCCTTAACTTGGACAGCAGCCACCAGTGAATGAATGAAGATGAAGCATTGTGTAGAAAATAGAAGGATCGATCCAGTCTCTTAATTGGATGATTATTCATGGACACTGGCTGGTTGATTAACTTTCCCTGTGACCTATGTATATTTGCTATGATTATTACTACGACTAGTATATGTCTGAGGGCACCAATTGGAGAAAGTCCAGTTACCTGTGTTAATGACCTTGACCTCCTGATAGTTCCTGGATGGCAAATTGACGTGCACAGCAAGCAGCTTCACGGACTGAAGTAGAGCAAGGTCTGTCAGAGAGGGAAAATCCATATTAATGATATGCTATAAAACACTTTTTGTTAGTTACATATATTCCTTTACTTTCATTTCCCAAGAATAGCTCAGCTGTCAAAGCATTTCCAAGATTTCCATAGATTCGGCAAATACTGTGCGATCGAATTATTGCTCTGAGAGAAGCTACAATTAAAACACATTAATCATTGTAACAAAGGATCCTTATTGAGGCTGACAAAGATGGTGAAATCTGATGAATAATTAGTCTGGTTAATCTTTTAAAAGTGAATTAAACTGCTAACAAGTTAAATCACTGTGATTTTCAAAATAAGCCTCCAGGGTGAGCAGAGAATGGGAATATTATCATCATTTTAAAAAGATATTTTCTTGCTCTTTTTCATCTCTGGGCTTGCACTGGAGGCCCTGGGTCAGAATAGTGGGACTCCGAGGACCAGGTGGGGAGAACGAGGCTAGGCAAAGTGTGAGGGCCTGTTCTTTGCTTTTTTCCCCAAATATCCCTCGATATTTCTACAAGAGTCATACAGCAGATGGAAGAAGAACCATGCACAACCTTTAAGTCTGATCCAGAACTAACATGGCACCCACTTACCAGCCATTCTCAATGACCTCAAGTGGATCCATCATGTGGTTCTGATTTCTTCCCCACCGTACACCAACCAACCATGACAATGGGGTCTCTCTTATAGAATTTCCCCTTTTGCCCTTCTTTCCAGTCAGATCGTTTATTCTTCCAGACAACACCTCTCCTCCTTGCGTTTCAATTACTGTGAAAGATTTGCCATACTCTGAAATAAACTGAGATGGGCAAAACATGAACTAATAAATCATGGGAAATGGACAGAAGGGGACAATAATCATTTGGGCTAAAGTCTTCACTTTCACTGAGCCTCTACAACTTTTGGGAGTTTTAGTGGCTGCTGTGATGTGTGATCCAGGCCCCCTTCAGGAAGGAAGGACTCATTCCCCCAGCTGCCGGGAGTGCGGCTGGAATTTGGCCCTCAGCTGTTAGCCTTGAGTGAAAAAAACTGCCCCTCCAAGGTCACACTTCCTTCCAGGGTTAGCTGGCATCCAATTACTGATCAATGTGGGAATATAAAGACAAGCCAACTTGGGACAGCTCTGAGGGGTCATCCTGGTGCCAGAATTCCCTATGGGGTTGGCTAAGGCCTTTGTTGGGATAGTATCACAGCCTAATCTCTCCCTTACCCAATCCTCTTTTCTTTTCCTCCTTTCTATAGGTATTAATCACAAGAGTACTCCCTAATAGATAAATTGACTGCTAAACTCCATCTTGGAATCTGCTTCCTGGCGGCCTGAACCTGTAACAGAAGAGGTCTCACTTGTGAAGTGGAGGTCTCCGATGACTATTGATCCCATAAAAGCAGGTGGGAAAAATGAATCAGTGAAGCTCCCGACTCAGCTGGTGGAGAAACTGTCTGCTGCTGCCTCCTAGCCCCATTATCACTCCCACAGCAAGTGTATTCCTGCCAACAGAGGATGCCATAGGAGACAACAAGGATCATTTAAAAAAGAGACCATTGCTATCACAGATCAAAGGCTTATAGCTTTAAAAAGTAGGAGGATCTTAAGCAACTTCTTTATTTTAGGCCAGTTACTTAGCTTTTCAGAGGTTGTTTCCTCATCTGCAAAATGTAACGGTACAACCAGCCCCCAAACTTAAGTGAGATGATATATGTCAGTTGCCTGACGCCAAGTCCCTCCAAGGTTTATTTCTCTTCTACATCCTCCATGCTCCTTATCCTGTTTTCCAGATTCCAGGAAAATCACTGCTTTTCTTTTTCGGATTGATTTAATCCATGCCAGGGGTGTTTTGGGGATTCCATTTCAGATTGAGGGTATTTCCCAGGGTGTCCAGCTACCCATCTTCAGACCATTTAGTCTCTTTCTAGATGGCTGGTCTCATCAATTAGATGTCCATACATGTTATTTCCAGTGGGGGCCAGGGTACCTCACTGCAATCCCCTGGGAACTGACGACCCGTTCCATTCAGAAAATACAGTGGACCACTCAACAACGCTGAAGTGTGATTATTTTCAATTTAAATCTGGACTCTTCTTGGTTTCGTGGGGCAGCCATTTCTCCCCACTAAATTGTAAATTCTGTAAGGGCAGGTAGTATACCATCTCTTGTAACCCACAGGATCTAGCCGGCAGGGAATGTTTTTTTGCCAAATAACTTGGGGTCTTGACAAAGAAACTACCAAGAGAATAAGCCATAAAAATTAATAAACCTATAAAAATATGTGCTGGGATCGCCTCAATGATGCTGTGGCAATTTCCAAGCCACTTTAAATACTCTTTAATCTCCTAGGGATTAAACGTTTAATCTCCCCTTGCCTTAGGTTATTGTGAGAGAAAGCCAAATTTACAATGCTCTTGCCATGAATCAGGTGCCTATCCTTATTTTAGGCTTGAACCTAGAAAATCTTAACAAAACTGTAAAGTATCAAGAGAAAGTTTGGGAATCAGGCTAAAATTGGTCCTCAAAGAAAACTGAAGTGGAATTGAGGTCATTTGGCCTAGGATAAGGGAAGTTCTGTTCACTCTCTTCCGGCGCAAAAAGTCTTTTGTGAGGACACTGCTCAACTGTTCCTTGACTTCCAGAAGGAACAAACAAGATTGAAGCAGGAAGGACTTTGGCTAGGATTACTAAAGATCACTGGGACTCTTTAGAGAGATTATATCAGACAACAGTGTGTGTGTGTGTGTGTTCTACTTTTTATTTTCAGGATTGCTTTTAAATATTATTTTGTTTTCTAGCTATGTAACATACTTATAAGGTTTCAAAGTTAAATCTACAAAATAATGTATATTCAAAGAATTTTTACTATCCCTGATCCTCCTGTTCTATTCCCTCCCCCTCCCATAAGAGGCATTTTTATGTTTTTATTTTGTTTTGGACTATATTTCTTTTTAAAAATCTCTTTCTTCCCTGTTACTATTTTTCTTCCATCATTCAATTATTGTGCTTTTTTTTTTTTTTGTCAGTTTAGATTTTTATTCTTTTTACTTATTTCTTACAGTGGTTCTCAGTCAAGGGCAGAGGCTTTTGAAAATATGGAGTGTGAGGGGGCATTTTTGGTTGTCACAATGAATGGTGAGTCATAATGGCATTTGGTGGGCAGGGGCTGGGGATGTTAGCCTCCTACAGGGCAGTCTGACTTAACAAAGAATTGCCCTGCTCAAAATTCTAATAGTGCCCCGTTAAAAAGAATGTTACCACCCCTGACTTCTCTACACTTTCATAGGTTATACTACTGGTGCATAGCCTGTCCTACTTTTATAAAAAGCAAGTGGCTGTACTCCATGTTTTGATAAATTGGAAATGCTTCTCCCACTTCTCTCATCTTCGCTGCTTTCATTTTCAAGGTCATGTCCTGTGACCTTGTTGCCTTTAATTGTAGAGGCATGCAATGCGAAAGCCAGGTGTAGGTCAACAGTTGTTGTGGAAGACAAACCCAAAGGGCACTTTTGTGATCTGTCTCATCTTGGCTTCTTTGGAACATGTGATGCCTAAGAGACTCTCTTCCCTTGACTTTCGTGACACCGTCCACTCCTACTTCTGCTCAATCTCTTCCTCATTTTGAGTGTTTTAGATCACTGGTTTATTACAAAACAATATAACTCAGGAACAGCCAGATGGAAGAGGTGCATAGAGCAAGTTCTGGAGAAAGGGAGCAGAGCTTCCATGCCCTCTCCAAGGGTACCACTCTCCCCCATATCTCTATGTGTTCAACAACCTGGATGCTCCATGCTTATTCTCTTGGGTGTTTTCCTAATTTAGTCCTTATTTCTGAAAGAAATCTTTCTCTTTATTTCTAATTTTTTCCTGGGTCTGTCACCTCATTTCCAAATTTTTCTAATTCTAAGTTGTCATTCTTTTATATCTTCTCTCATTTCCTTAATTTCTTTAGCTTGTTTGAAATAGGATATACTTATCATCTGTTTTGTGAGCATATTTTTCTAAGTGGTTTTAATTTGGGGGTGAAAATATTTCCTCGATGCCCTAGTTTCAGTGACCTTCATCTTCACTCCTCTCTATACACGTCCACCCATGAGTCTGCTTCAGAACTGATTCTCTGGATCCCATCCCTCCCCACTCCTCCAGAATCTTGTTCCACCAATTGCTGTCTCTTCCCTTTCTCTGTACCTGTAACCTCTCCCTCTCTACTGGAACCTTTCCTTCAGCATATAAACATGTTTGTATTTATTCCATCTTTAAAAATTAAGACAAAATTTCTCATCTTACATCCCCCCTTCTCGTCTTATATCCCCCATTAGCCATCTTCTTCTCTAATTGTTTTCTTAGCCAATCTTTTGCAAGGTCTGTATCCATTACTTCATTTCCCATTCTCTCATCAGCCCATGCCATTCATCCCGTGTCTACTCACCTCTGCTGGAAGTCTCACTAAGGTCCCCACTGACTTCTTTGTTGCTAAATCCAATGACTATTTTTCAGTTTTTATCTATATGTGTCCTCTTTCTACTCTTGGACACCACTGGCCACTCTCTCTTCTTTGAAATGCTCTCCTTTGCTAGGGCTCTTTCTTTGGTTTCTCCTTCTTCAGCCAACCACGTAGATTTGCTGTTCTGGGGGTTCCATCCTTGGCCCTCGTCTCTTCCCATTTTGCCCACTCTCCCTGGGTGGATCTCATTCACTGCCTCGATTTCCACTACCACTCAAATGGTAGTAATTTCCTATTTACTTACTTATTTACTTATACACCACGTTATTTGACAATGAAGTTAAGATATCTCACTCAAATGTACATCGAAAAACTTAACTGAGAAAATCTGGGCAAAGGGTGGGGGCGTAGGCTGCAAATATGGTAGAACACAAAATTTGGCTCTAAGATTTCTTGTAGTCAGTGCAAAAAGGAAAACAGAATAATGCGTACTTTTCACTGTGTTCCTAAAATAAAAATAAACAATTAGCTCCATAGTAGGACAGAATTCATGGTTCTGAGACACAAGCATTTTGTCCCATGGGTCCTCCTAAAGGAGGCATTGTACTGTGTTATGGAGCATTTTCAAAATATGTCAGTATAGTAAATACAACAATGTTCTTCTACAAGCTGTCTTTCACAATAACGCCTCTCAATATTGATGAATTAGATTTTTTTAAAAAGTAAATATATGGAGGGCCAAAACAAAGTAGTCTAGGTACTCTGGTCTGTGACAACCATAATTTTCAAACTTTCTTTAACAGCAGACTTCTTTGTTAAAAATGAAATCTCATGTAGAGTTGCAACACTTAAAACCGATCCAGTTGGAACAGTTGTGGTTGAAAGGGAAGGCAGAGCCTTGTTCCTTCCATCTCCTGTCCATCCCCACCCACGAGGCAGCCTCTGAGGCTTAGCAGAGCAACATTTGGAAACCACCATCCTAACTTAGATTCAAGGGTAAATCAGAGAATCAAGTCTCGGATGAAGTGCTTTAAACAAGTCTCCATAATTACTTCCCTAAGCTGAACGTTGGATCAGTATTGACTAAGAACATGGGGAAACAGTTATTCACCAATACACTGAACAAATTCAGGCAAATATTTTGGAAGATAATTCGGCAACACCTATAAAAATAAGTAGTAGTGAGTTCAATGTCATACTCCTAGACATGTACAAGTATTCTACGTTGCCATTTAAGTGTAGATCCATATGATGTAATGATTGGCCAAGTTGAAGATAGGATCAAGATCCTCTTAGGCAGTGGTTCTCAAACTTAAGTCGGCATCAGAATCACCTGGAGGCTTCTTAAAACATAGATTGATATACTCCACCTGCAGAGTTTCTGATTTAGTGGGTCTGAGAAGAAGCCTGAGAATTTGTATATCTCACAAATTCCTGGGTGATGCTGATGCTGCTAGTCTGGGGACCACACTTTGAGAACCCTTGCTCTTAAAGAAACTTAGTGAAACCTAAGGCAGCTACCCCACCTATCCAGACGGAGCATCCAATTGCAGGTATGTAATATTTCTCAAAATATAATTTTGAATACAATTTAACTCAGATGCATAGAGAAATCAAGGTATTAAAGTGCTGTGATTTAAAATGGCAACAATAAACGTTAAAGCAAGAAAAACCTTGAAACATTGTTGTCATCTTGGTCTTAAAAAATATATTAGTAAAGAAATCTAAATGTCTGAGTGAGATAGCTTCCTGGTAGGCAAAAAAACAAAAACCCTAAGATCTCATTGTTTTATTTTACTTTTCTTTAATTATGAGTGAGAGTTCACATTTGTTTTTCTTTTTTTGTGAACTAACTTTTGAGTCATATCCTTTCTCCATTTTAACAAGATTGTTTATCTTTTTCTTATCAATTTAACACAACCTTGTGCCTGCCACTGGGTTGCAAAAATTTTCAAAGTTTGGCTTAACTTTGTGGTCATTTTTTTATATACATGTTTTGAAATTTGTTACAACCTAGCATACATATCAATCTTTTCCTTAATATCTTTTGGTTTCATGTTTGGAAACTTAGAAAGTTCAAAATCTCTATTGATGATTATAGGTTTTTTTTGTGTGTGTGTGAGGAAGATCAGCCCTGAGCTAACATCCATGCTAATCCTCCTCTTTTTGCTGAGGAAGACCAGCTCTGAGCTAACATCCATTGCCAAGCCTCCTCCTTTTTTTTTTTTTCCCCCAAAGCCCCAGAAGATAGTTGTATGTCATAGTTGCACATCCTTCTAGTTGCTGTATGTGGGACACGGCCTCAGCATGGCCGGGGAAGCGGAGCGTCGGCGCGCGCCCGGGATCCGAACCCAGGCCACCAGTAGCAGAGCGCGCGCACTTAACCGCGAAGCCACGGGGCCAGCCCGATGATTATAGTTTTAAAGTTCACCTATGTGTTCTTCTATCACTTTTTATGGATTTGTGTTTTTATGTTTAATCTTTGACTCATCCAAACTTCATCTTGATATACACAGTGATCCAGCTTTATTGTTTCCCCCAAACACTACCCAGGTACCCCTGAGCCACTTATTAAATTATCTAATATAAAGATGCCCTTTTAAAGAAAAAGAAGAGATCAGTATTTCTCTGACTTCCCTGATGACAAGAATCTCCTAAAGCACATATTAAAATATAAGTTGCCAGGCCCCTCCGTAGGAAACTCTGATTCAGTGGGTCCAGGAATGGGCCCAGGAATTTATATATCTTTAACAAGTACCTCCAGGTGATTCTTATCATCTAGGAAGTCTGGCAAACACAGGAGTAGACTCTGCTCTGGATCTAAATAGACAGGACGACGCCACCAGAGACTGGATCTTGACATTTCTGGAGAGGGCTGAGAAGGTGCATTTCTCACAAATTCCTGGAGCCAAGGACTAAATCTAAACCTGTATTTCCGACCTCATCTCCTACTAGTTCTCCCTATCCCCTCACTCTGCTTGATTTTTCTCCCTAGAATCTATCACTGTCTAACATACTATTTCCTTGTTTGTCGATAAAGATAGGAATTTGTTTTTGTTTACTGTTGTATCATCTTTAGGACTATGGGTGGCATATAGAAGTGAAAAAAAATAGTTGTCTAATGAATTAACTAATGTTTCTCCAGTTTAGGGATCTCTTCTGAGATCCTGACTTTGTTAACCACTGCCCAGTAGATACTTCCACTTGAACACCTCGTGGGAACTTTAAACTTAACAAACCCAAGGTCAAACTCATCATTTCTCTCAAAAATGCCCAAACCCTGTCTGCTAGCGTTCCCTGGCTTGGAGAATGGCCTCACCAACCCCCCTGCTCTTTAGGTAGAAGTCATCCTTGAGTCCCCCTCATGTATATCCTATCAACCACTAAGGCTTGATCATTTCACTCTCATCCATCTCTCAAACCTGTCTCATCTCTCCAGGGCCTTAGTTCATCTCATCATTATCTCTTGCCTCAATTATTGCAAAAGTTTCCTCTAGTCTTAACATTCTCCCCAGTCCACTTTCCTCACAGAATCATTCCTCTAAAATACAAATCTGATAATCCTCACTTAAAATCTTTCGATGATTCTTGATGATCATTTACTGGTTCCTTGTTGTTAGTGCCATCAAGTCAATTCCAACTCCTAGGGACCCTGTGTACAGCAGAGCTGAACCCTGCCTGATCTTTTTGCACCATCCTCTCATCTTCCGGGCTATACCAGACAATGCTTTGCTGCTATTCATATGGTTTTCATAGCCAATTTTTCAGAAGTGGGTGGCCAGGTCCTTCTTCCTAGTCTGTCTTGGTCTGGAAGCTCTGCTGAAAACTGTTCACCATGGATGACCCTACTGGTGTTTGAAATACTGGTGGTATAGCTTTCAGCATCACAGCCACACACAGCCTCCACAGTCTGACATCCAACAGAGGGGTGGTGTGGTTCCCTGACTGGGAAATGAGCCCAGGCAGTGGCGGAGAGAGAACCAAATCTTAACCACTGGACCACTCAGGCTGGTTCATATGACCCAGCAATTCTACTTCTGGGTTCTGCACTCTTTTTAGATGTAGTCTAGTTGCCTTAATTTGACTGACTAGGCCTTTCATGACCAACCTCAAGATCTGCTTCCTCATCTTTTTCACTCCTTGATCCAAGAAAAGGAACTACTCCTTCTTCAACAGACAAGCAGTGGTGAACCAAGAGTGGAATGGTGAGAGCAGTCTTCCCTGGATGGAGGCAACAATGGGATGATGCATTGTCTGAGGAAATTTTTTTAATTTAAACTGGTACTGTTTAAAAACCAATTTTTGAGGAAAAAAATTGTAAAAAACTATTGTTGAGGAAAAACTTCCTTCTGTCCTCTTAGGTTCTGTGGCTGGGTATAAGAATTAAACTGAGGGGTCGGCCCCGTGGCTTAGCGGCTGAGTGTTCGTGCTCTGCTACTGGCGGACCGGATTGAGATCCCGGGCGCACAACGACGCACCGCTTCTCCGGCCATGCTGAGGCCGCGTCCCACATACAGCAACTAGAAGGATGTGCAACTATGACATACAATTATCTACTGGGGCTTTGCGGAAAAAAAAAAAAGGAGGAGGATTGGCAATAGATGTTCGCTCAGAGCCGGTCTTCCTCAGCAAAAAGAGGAGGATTAGCATGGATGTTAGCTCAGGGCTGATCCTCCTCACAAAAAAAAAAAAAACAAAAACAAAAACAAGAATTAAACTGACATAAGACCAATTAACAGGAGAAAAGCATACACATTTTACTTAATATTTGTACACGCACACAGGAGTCTTTATAAGGAAAATGAAGACCTGAAGAAGCAGTAAGGACCAAGAGCTTATATACTTTTTCAGCAAAGAAATGATAAATTTGTGGAGAGGTGATAAGACAAAGGGGTTTGGGCTAGCGGCAGTAAATTGTGTGACAGTGACTAGGAAATACACGGGGGAAACTAATGGAATATACGAGTTATTTTAGTATGTTTGCTTGTACAGATCCACTTCGACATCAACTCCCAGTCCCTGGTAATAAGAATATTCTTCTTTTCCTGGTACAGGGAGGGCACCTTTCTTATGAGAAATTTTATAACCTGTTTTTGGGTAGAAAGGGGGTCAGAGAGCCCTTCCTGCATCTACTGTTTCTCAAGAGTCTTCAGCTCAAAATAATCAATATGCCAAAGCAGCATATTTTGGGGTGGTGTCTTCTGAACTACTTCAGAATACTGGCAGTTCTAGACGATGACAGTGAGAAGGAAAAAAAAGCGGTCCCTGATACCCAGGAGCAGATCTGAGGCAGTAGGCTTAATGTAGTACAAAGTGATCCGACACAGCTAAGCCATACTGTTCTCCTGTTGGACGTAAACATCTTGCAGAATGTTCACTTCAGACATGGTCACTGTGCAACACAAAACACCATATATCTCACTCTCCTGGCTAATATGATTGACTGCTTTACCCATTACAGCTTTAGCTTCAGTTTAGTCTCCACCTCCTCATACATAAGATTTATTGAGATGCCCAACCATAGAACTGCCCCACTTTCTAATAGCACCCAATCCAGAGTTAGCCCCTGCTTCCTGAGATCTTCCCCCAAATCACCCAACCAATGCCAAAATCCAAACCAAATAAGTCCTTTCTAACAATTTCTTACTGAGACATCTCCATGGTGTGCGCTCTCCCTCGCTGCAACAAGTAATAAACCCAACTTGTTCAGCTCCAGTGGGTCCCTGGTCGCGTTTGGCTGAAGGGCATTGATAAAATACAAAAACCTCTTTTGTAGGTCTAACTTCTAAACCATTGTTCTGGTTACTGTTGAGCTTTAATAAAATATATGTAACCTTCATATTAGCAGATTTTTATTACTTGTCTTTTAATAAACATTGTATTCTTTGTGAAAGTTAATTTGGAACACTCAAATATACAGTCATGTCCCATGCATACGAACTCAGCTATGTGCTTTGCTTCAAGAGTAAGTCTGTAACAGTCTGGAATGGTTCTTGCTCTTATGTGTCCAGCCCCTAGGATACTACATATTCCTGTGGATATGTTTTCCAGAAGGAGAGATCATCCAAATGCACAAAGCACCAACATCTCTTGCCAGCAGATTTAAAATAACAATAACGATATATAATAACAGTGATTGTAAAAAAATATATAATTTCAAACACAAGTAAAAGCTCCAAATGGAAATATTTGAAAGTCTCTAGAGTCGGTCCTGAAGCAACAAAGACCTGGAGAGTATTGCAGTTTCTGGAATTTACTGTGAAATGGAATTTTTTATGAATCTCGACCAAACTTTTCCTAACTATTTGCATATTTGTTGTTACATGTGAAAGGAACTTTTCAAAATTAAGATTAATAAAAATGTTTTTGATCAGCTACGAGTGAACACAGATTGACAAATCTGTCTACACTGACTACTGAATGGGAACCAATTTTGATATAGTCATTGACAAATATGCAGAAGTTAAATCACAAATACAGAAACTATAATGTTATTATTTATTTGGCTACAGACCAATAAGTAGGTATAAGTTTTCCCCTTTTTCAAAAAATATTCATGAAATTTAAAATGTCATTTTATTACTTTTTCTTTTTGTGTAGTAATATCTATTTTGTTTTATTTATTTAAATTTTTACAGGCATAATTATATATATGATGTTCAATAAAAGAAGATTTTCACTATCTGCATTTTTTTCCTGGCCTTTATTCCTTTGTTTCATCTCATAATTATTACTGAATAATTGTGCTGAATAGAGAAGGGGGTATTTAACGAGAATCCACTCTGGGTATCCAATATGCTAGGTGCACCACTGCAGACCAGGCTCTCTCAGCCTAGGGACCTCGGCCTGATTACACTTTCTCCTTCTCTTGCCAGGTAATCTCCACTCATCCTTAGGCCTTAGGTAAAATGATATTTCTTCTGGGAAACCATCTTTAAACCTTCCCCAGTCAGAGCTCCTGTATATTCCCCTTTGGACCTATAGTTCCTTCTTCATATTGTCAATCCTTGTTTAATTGTTCATTGCTACAGCTAGCTTGTGAGCAGCATAAGGATAGGTCTTGTATTTCTCTTGCTTGCTCAGTAAGTGTTTGTTGAGTGCAACAAACAAATAAGAAACACAACAAATAAGTAACTGGCCTGAGCTACACAGCAAGTCTTTCGGTAGAATTCCCAAAGCAGGAACTTTCTAAACAGAAACCTTTCTAGGAGGAATTCCCACAATAAACTTTTGAGAATCGAAAGAACCAACTTTAACTTTACCTTCCCTGTATTTTTCCAGTTCCTACCTCTCTCAACCCTTTAATATCACAGAAGTGTCCCAGGAAAATTCAATGTAAAGAGAAAAAAGGTAAAAATCCACTAGAGATGTCTAAAAACAAACTGAATATCAAGAGGAATAGGGATTGAGGAAAAGAGAAGACTGGGTGTGGGAAATGTCCTCCCCTCTAAAGTAGACCTGTGAGAAGCAAGACTTTGCCTCTGTATCCTCCGACCTTGCCAGGTACAAAGTTCTCAGAATTAGGAGGAGTGAAGGGACAATAAACTTGAGTCTCCAAAGGTGCCACAAACCCAGAGGAAAGAAAACAAAACAGAGGAAAGAAAATAAAACTGAAAATAAAAGAAAATAAAACTGGAAGGGATCAGAGAGCCTCCAGTTTTCCTGAGGATCCACTGCTAGTCCAGGTCAGCAGGTAACAGGAGACCAGGTATCATGGCTGGGAAATGTCTCAAGGTCTCCTTGTCTTTAACATTTTAACACGAGGATTCAGGGTGATAAACACTCACAAGTGACCCAAGTTCCTGAAAGCCCTTGGGTCATTTGTGTTCAGGGATCACACCCAATCCACAGGATGGCTCACAGGGGATCCTGAGCAGGGCTACAGGTTTGAGCATCAGAGTTACCCCAGGAAGGTAAAATGATACGATATGAATATCCAGCATTGATATAAATGTCCAGTGTACATAATTGAGTCCACTTCCCCAGCAGAGAAACACAGTATTCCACAAACAGAATTGCTGTACTGATTAAAATGTATGTTTTGAGGCAGAAAAAGATTCCCTACATTATAGTCGGACTGAGAACTTGCATGTCAGGCTGAAGCCTCATACAAATTAAACAAATGAGTAACAAACCCTTCCGGAGAGGAGCTTATAATGGAAACACTGACGGGATATAATTATGATCTGGATTTTGATCACTATATTCTATTGAAGACACCTCCGGTATACAGCAGTTATGTAAAATACCTGTACACTGTTGTCAAGTGGCATTTTAGAAAAGCATTAGGGTAAGTTAATTTTTTAGAGCTTCAAAAAACCACAGTGATGATTAAATGAGGAAGCCAACACTGCTTTCTCTTTGCTACAAAGGAATTCAAGAGAGGCAAGGTGAGGGGGGTGACTGGTGGCAATCCACTCAGGTCTTGTCTGTTTTTCCTTCACTTCTAAGAGGTTCTCAGCCTTTATAGTCTATGTTGATGGTCTAATTGTAGGACTGGTACACAAGCGTAGCCTGATAGACTGAAATTTCCCAAATGATTAAACTCAACAAATACTTATGGATTGCCCTGTGGCACTTACAACATAAGCGACAATTACTGCTCTCACGGAATTTACAATCTAGTGGAAGAGAGATAATTCAAATGCACAAAGAACCAATATGCAAAGCTATGCATTGTAGATACTATTGGGCCTTAAGGCTCCTTATTTAGTTGGGGAATTAGGAAAAGCTTATGAAAACAAAGGGCTTAAAATATGGGTAGAATCTTCAGGAAGAGACAAAGGTGAGGAGTGCTTAGGGCATAATAGGCAGAGGGAACAGTGAGAACTATGGTGCAGAGGTCCATAAGGTCTAACTGGGGCAAAGCACTAGACAAAAGAAGTAGAATCTTCCAATGGGTGATAGTCATCAGTATGAGGTCAGCCAGGAGAGAAAGACTGGAAAGAGATCACATGAATGCCACGCTAAAGACTTAGAAAAATAAGACTGCATTATCCACTGAAGGTTTGTTTATCAGAAAGTAGTCCCATCAGAGTTAATGTCTCCAATAACAGCAAAATTGATAATGCCCCTCAGTGACAGAATTGTCCTTTTTTTTTTTTTTTGTGAGGAAGATCAGCCCTGAAGTAACATCCAACACCAATCCTCCTCCTTTTGCTGAGGAAGATTGGCCCTGGGCTAACATCCATGCCCACCTTCCTCTACTTTATATGGGACACCGCCACAGCATGGCTTGACAAGCGATATGTCAGGGTGCACCCAGGATGCCCACCTGTGAACCCCGGGCCACTGAAGCAGAGCGTGCACACTTAACCGCTGAGCCACCAGGCTGGCCCCAGAATTGCCCTTTTTTTAAAAAAGAGATGTGCTGCAGATGCTTCTTATAGATTCTAAATCCCTTTACACTTCTCTTTCCATCATTTTCTTTCTCTTTTAAGAAAAGAATACTATTCTACCCTGGCTCCAGCCCTGAGATGTCATTTAGGCCCAATTTCAAGCTAAACCTGATGGAGAAGCTTGCAGACGAGAATTAAGAAATCAGAAAAAACTCAGAATACACTCTTAGAATTAGGCAACCCAGCCTCTGCAGTTTTTTGTCCTTTTCTATCTTGGGCCTCAGCAGGAGGCAAGCTGGGGGCCTCAGACTAGAGACAACCGGCTGGTCTTAGGGTGCTCCATGTCATGGACAGCTGAGCTCCATGTCTTGCTACTCAGGGAAAGCTGAGTCCAGACGGGCAAAAGTGACACTTTAAAATCTCCCTATTTTCTTCTTCCAGGGTCCTAAATCTTTGTAAAAAGAATTAGTTTTAATTTTCTAAAAGCTTTGAGTTTTCTGTGTGTGTGTGTGTGTGTGTGTGTGTGCGCGTGCACACACACGTACATATGCACATATCTGTACATGAAGTCTCATGTGGCGCTCTCCTCTTCCTGGTGGAAGTCCAAAGAAAGGGAAGAAGCTCGGTAGAAAGATTAGTCTTTGAAATTCACTGAAAGATTCCATTCCACTGGTTTGATGTGACAGTCTACCACATCGAGTCTAACCTCCTCTGCCTGGAGAGGCAGCCTGTTGCCATGGCATCGCTGTCCATGGTGCTGACACATCACTGTCCACTAAGTAGACATGGTTGTCTCTCTTAATTCTGAGACGCTGATGATGGTGAATTGAAGGTCCTTGTGAACACTTATATCAAAATGGTCATAGTTGTGTGTATTTTATTTTCTATCTGAAGAGTAACTTTAATTTTTACTATATCGCAGAACAAAATTATGATTTACGTATCCCAATGCAAGTAGACAGTTCACATACACTGAGAGTTCTACCATGTTTCAGTTAATTACAAAATTCCCCCCTCTGGAAGGCACATGGACTATCCACTCTTCCCCATATCTCTCTTTTTATAACTCTATCTGGCTTTGAAAGTACTCTACAACCTGACCACAATACCTGCATAGCCCTATCTCCTATTTTCAGCACATATTCTCAGCAACAGTGAGAGCAATTGCCTCTTCACCTCTCATATGCTTCTGCCATTCCCCTCTATTTCTTAGCTCATTCTGGTGTCCAGACTGTAGCTCCCCTCACCTTCTATGACTTTCTTTTCTGCCCATAAAAACCCTACCCAGATTTCAAGGCCCAGGTCCTACCCTGCCTCCTTCATGAAAACTTCCTTGATAATCCAAGTACTTATCGTTCTTCCTCTTCTCCAAATTACTTCAGAATTTATTATTTGGTAAATTTGGCATTTCATCTTGGACCACAGCACATTGGAAGGCAATCTCAACTTCAATGCTGTGCCAATGTAGTACAATGGGAAAGCCATGTGTTTTAGTATCAGACAATTCTTGATTTCAATTTTAGCTCCTCCATTCCCCAGCTTGAGTAACGTACTTAACCTTTTGGGGCCTCACTTCTTTTCTAACCATGAAGAATAATGTTTACCCTATATATTATGAAAATATATATGCAGTATAAATTATTTGACACACAATAGGCTCTTAATAAATAAGATTTTGCTCTCTTCCTCTTCCCCACTGTAACCTTCATGACACCTAGCACAATGTTGAACACATGGCAACTGTGGCTTTACTGAAATGTATACAAAACTCAGCTTGTCTACTTGTCTACTTTTCTTGCCGTGTGACCCACCTGCAAGAAGCTGGCCATCTCTGATCAAGCATATTTTGGCCAGAAAATTGTCCACAAAGCATGAGACAGCAAACATATGAGGGAACATTTGGAGAAGATGTTGAAATACTTGGCTCTTGAAACGGTTATTGTGATGGTTAATTTTTTTTTATTTATTTTTTTTCCCCCAAAGCCCCAATAGATAGTTGTATGTCATAGTTGCACATCCTTCTAGTTGCTGTATGTGGGACGCAGCCTCAGCATGGCTGCAGAAGCGGTGCGTCGGTGCGCGCCCGGGATCCGAACCTGGGCCGCCAGCAGCGGAGCGCGCACACTTAACCGCCAAGCCATGGGGCCGGCCCTGTGATGGTTAATTTTATGTGTCAACTCAATCGGCTAAGGGATGCCCAGATAGCTGGTACAGTATTATTTCTAGATGTGTCTGTAAGGGTGTTTCCCGCAGAGATTAGCATTTGAATCAGTAGACTGAGTAAAGAAGAACAACATCACCAATGTGGGCATCATCCAATTCACTGAGAGCCTGAATAGAACAAAAAGGTGGAGGAAGGGTGAATTTGCTCTCTACTGGAGCTGAGACATTCAACTTCTCCTGCCCTTGGACATCAGAGCTCCTGGTTCTCATGTCTTTGGACTTAGACTGGGATTTATACCATCAGCCTCACGATTCTTAGGTTTTTGGACTCAGATTAGGATTGGCTCCCATGGTTCTCAGGCCTTCAGATTAGGCCTGAATTACACCGCCAGTTTTCCTGGTTCTTCAGCTTGCGGATGGTAGTTTGTGGGAATTCTTGGCCTCCATAATCCTATGAGCCAATTCCTATAATAAATCTCCTCTTATATATATCTATATATATCCTACTGGTTCTGTTTCTCTGAAGAACCCTGACTAATACAGTGATGTTCTTAGTCAAGGTCTGATGAATGAGTGCAAATACCGTGAAGCCATTCACCGACACGGGCACTGGCAAAGAATATACGTGAATACGGAAATCTGACTCCTGAACAACCTGTGCCCAAAACTCTTTAAAATTCAAAGTACAGTGTTGGCAGATATTTCCACTCTCTACAGCATGCCAAATTTTGACATTCTTCCCCCTGACATTTTTTATTTTCTATTATCAGAGAGGGCAGAATTTCTTCTGAAAAAGAGAAGAAAAAGAAGATACACAGAATATCGGTTTTAAGTGTTATTTTTGTTCTTGAAAAGGCTTCTTATAGACTTTAAAAGAAAGCTTTTTTCCTTCAGAGATTTATTTTGATAGAATTATCTGAGCCTTGTCAGGGAGAACAAAATTTTGTTAGCCTACCATACCAGTAAAATGCCAAATTATACGCTGTAAGTTTTTTGTTTTATTATCTCTGGGTCCAGTCAAAGAGAGAAAAGACTTTGAATCCAGAACTATTAGCATTCAGAGACAAAAGAGAGCCTTCACTGAAGCCGTTCCCCCCAGGGCTGGTTTCCCCAGCCCTATCTGTAGGCTCCATCACTTAGGTGGGAAGATGCTGTACCCCCCACCCCCACCTCTTTTCTTCTGGAGAGCCAAGGAGTTTACAGACAGGATCAATTTCCTCAGCAACCTCTTTCAAAAGCTTTAAGCCAGTTTTATAATGAGCACCAGGACATCAGCACACACACAACCCCCCTAAAAAAAAAAAGTACCATTTTGCTGAGGGCATTAAGCCCACACGGGTCTATCCTGGTAACAAAGAAGTAGCATAATGCAGTGGAAAGAGTTTAGACTTTAAAACCAGACTCACAGGGACGTGAATCCCAGCTCTACCACTGTCCGGCCCTGCTACTTTGGGCAAATTATCTAACCTTTCTGAGTCTCAGTTTCTTCATTTGTAAAGAGAAGATGATAATATCTAAGTTGAGGGGTCATGGTTAGGGTAAAAAAATATATATGTAAAATGCCTTGTGTAGTGGCTTGCCTTAGTAGGAGGTCAATAAATGACATGCTGTGAATATAAGTGAAACCTGGGATTATGACATCTGAGAGACAAACTTAGGTGTTGGAGACACCACGGGAAGGCTACGGTGGGTGGAAAGAGGCACCAAGAGGGAGCAAGTTGGTGAGGCTGGAGAAATGAGCTGAGGCCACATCATGTAGGATCTCATGCAACCACAGTAAGGACTTTGGATTTTTGTTCTTTGTGATGGAAAAGCCATAAAGAGTTTGACTAGGGGAATAAAATGATTAGATTTATGTTTTAAAAATATGACTTTGGTTGCTGTGTGGAAAACAGACTGTAGTTGAGCAGTTATGAGGCTATTCCAGTAGTCCACGTGAGAGCTGATGGGGTGGAAGGTGATGATGCAGGTGACAAGAAGTGGGTTTTTTTCTTTCTTTTTTTTTTTTTGCTGAGGAAGATTCATCCTGAGCTAACATCTGCTGCCAATCTTCCTCTTTTTATATGTGAGCTGCTGCCACAGCATGGCCACTGACCGACGAGTGGTGTAGGTCTGCACTTGGGAACCGAACCCAGGCCGCCAAAGTGGAGCATGCCAAACTTAACCACCAGGCTACTGGGGCTGGCCCAAGAAGTGTTCTGAAGTGCAATATACCTTGATGGTGGAATTGACAGGACTTGTTGATGTATTGGATGCATTGTGTAGGGGAGAGGTGAGGAAAAAATATGATTTTCAGGTTTTTGCTCTGAGGAATTAGGAGAATGGAATAGCCATGAATGAGACAGGGAAGACTGTGGGAGAAGCAGTTTGGGTCAGAGATATTTATTAAACATCCAAGTGGGAACTGGAGACTGGACCTCAGGGGAGACATGAGATAGGAATTTGGGTGTCATCATCATAAAGATGGTATAAAAAGCCCTGAGACTAGAGGAGATTCCAAGTCAGAGAGAGAAAGAACCCAAGGACAAGGCACAGGGCACTGTAATGTTTAGAGGTTGGCAAAAGGAGGAAATCCAGTAAATTAGACTTAGGATGAATATTCACCTCTGGATTTGGCTACACAAAGGTAGTGGTAAGTAGGATGGTGGGGACAAAAGCCTGATATGAATAAGTTCAAGAGTGAATGGAAACTGATGAAGTAGAGGAAAAACCAGTATAGACAACTCTTTTCAGGAATTTTATTGTAAAGGGGGAAGAAAAACCAAACAGGAGTTGCTGGAGTGATAAGTAGAGCCTAGAGATTTCTTGTAAGATGGAAAATATATTAGAATGCCTGGTGATGGGAATCATTTAGCAGAGAGGGGAACTTAATGGTGCAGGAGAAAGAAGAGAGAATTTCAAAAGTGAAGTCCTTGAGTAGGCAAGAGGAGACGAGATCTGAACCTAAGTGGGAGGACTGGCCTTAGACACAATGGATTATAAGAGGAACGAAGGCCAATTTACAGGCACAGGTGCAGGAAGCTGGTAGAATAATTGTCTTGCATATTTCAGAACAGGGCCTGGGCCAGCGCACATTACTGGAGAGTATACTATATTGAGGAGGGTGGCATTCTATTACTATGAGATTTCACACCACAATATAGGGGAAGTTAATTTTATTTTTCTCCTAGTTGTCTCCCATCGACTCCTGCAGTCTCTGTGGCTTTTCTAACCAGACTCCAGCATGGACACTGCATGCTAATGAGACAACACTTGGTCCAATCCCAGGCATTTGTTTCTGAATAATTAATCTGGCACTTTACCAGCAGCTAGGAGCCTTGGTTCTTCTGATGATTAAATAAAAGGCCAAGGCTCTTAAAAACTGTCAACTAGCTCTTTGGTCTGGTTTGGCTCCACGTCATATTAACACACTGGGAAGTCTGGACCTATCTGATGAAAAGAGAACACTCTCCCCCCTTTTGGCCCTCCACCAAACCATAGCTCAGACGGCAACGGGTTCAGCTTAGCCACTACAGGAGGATGAAGGAAGATAGAATGTCCTGACAATTCTGACCCCTCACACCCATTTCAAGCAGCACCTGAACCCTCTGGCTTTCCTGAGTCCCTTCCAACATTCAAGTGCTTTGTTTTTGTTTGTTTTCTGGCAATTCTCATGTCTCCCTCCTCTCCATCTTCTAGTCTTATATTTCTCCTGAATGTGATCAACATCAGCTTAAGTTCCCCAGACTGCATGACTCAAGCCCTAAATTCTAAATAAAAGAAAGTCTCCTTCCTACTGAGAATTATAAAACAAACAATACCAGGTTTCTCTCAGCTCAAATTTGAAAATGCCAAACAGGAGCCCCACCTCTTAAACAAGTTTTGAGATTTCTTTAAAGATGAAGATGGAAGACAGAAGAGAAAGAGGATGGGGTAGCAACCAGTTTTTGTGAAGTCCTGCCGGCACTGCAGAGCTTCCTGAATTCACAAGGGGCATCGGAGGCACTGAGATGGCAGAGATTGTTGTGGCAGAAGCAACTGGAAAATGTCCTGAGACTGAAACACAGACAGATTAACATTACCCCGGTGGACACTAATGACTTGCACTTTGAAATGCCAGAGGCTCATACTGCCAGTTAAGACAAGGAAAAAACACATTTCTAGTCTCCAAAGACCTTAGATCTTTCCAAACTCTGCAGGCAAATGCAGCCGTCATGAATTTCTGCAGCTAGGCAGCCCCTTTGCGCCGCTAAGGGAATCATTGCCAGAGTTGCTATGGGCAGTGTAGTCAGTAAAGCTGAATAAAACAATCATGGAAAACCTCCCAGAGGTTAAGTTAGTAACGATTCAATTTATAATTCAATGCAATCAAGCCTACAGCATTTCCAAATACAGCTTATTTCAGCGGGACTAGGTAAACCACTCTCTCCTCTGAACATTCACAAGCTCAACAAATGGGTTTCCAAACAAGTTTTATGATTTACCATCGACAGATAATTAGAATGTCTTTTCAATCACTGCCATCTGGATAAAGTAATTTTGTCCCAGCATGGGCATTTCTAGGAAGCAAACAAAAGTCAAAGAGGAAAGAGCTTGCTGGAACCTTTCTCAGAAGGAAAATCTTTCAAGAACCGTTCTCAGCCGCAGGAAGGGAATGTTCCTGCACCAATTTGATTAGCAAAATAAATGTGGGCTTTGAGTAGTGCAGATCAGCAAAAGGATAGCTGACGTAACTGAAGGAAAGAAAGATCTGGTTAAACACCTAAAACTGCAAAAGGGTAGGAATTGATACAATGTAAGGTCAATCTCATTAATTTAGTCCTAAATGAAAAATCTCATTAATTTAGTCCTAAATGAAACTAAAATTCACAAGTAACAGGTTTCTAACGTCAATTTAGCACTTCCAAATCTGGTCAACAAATAATGGTGTACTGTACCAGTGCTACAAGCAAGCGGAGAAGTAAAACTGGACCTGAGTTCTCAGTCAATTTCTGATACAGTCGAGAAGGCAAGACTAACAGAATGAAAGGGGATATAACTAAATGCCAAAGTGTGAGAGACTGATTGTGAGTTGAGTATAAGAAGTTCGAAATGAGAGAAATCAGTTTTGGCTGCGGTGGAAGAGTTCCTGGGAGGCAGAGTAGCAAAAGATCCCAAATGAACCCAAATATGTCTTCTACTGGCCTGCCTGCCATTGTCACCATTATTGCCATGCCTTTGCATTAAGGACATTATTTTAAAACAGTACAGGGTAATGGTTAAATACACTGGTTTTGGAACCAGCCTGTCTGGGTTTCAAACCTGGCTCAACCACTTACTAGCTGTATGATTTTGAGCAACTTAGCCTTTCTGTGCCTCAGTTTCCTCATTTATAAAATGTAGTTAATAATAGAATCCACCTTATAGAACCATTATGAAAGTTACATGAGTTAATTTATGTAATTCACTCAATAAATTTATAATTTGGTGTGCATCAGAATCACCTGGGGAGTTCATGTAAAACATATTTGTCATGGGATCTGCAAAAGTTGAAGAAACTCAGGCCCCTAGAGCAGCTAATTATATTGCGGGAGATGGTAGCAGTGTGCAGTGTAGAATTTAATTGAGACTTTTTTTCTTTGACAGTCTTATTTCCAAGCCACTTGGTCAGAGGCCATTTCACCTTTGCTCTAGGGTGTCTCTTCTCAACCTCTGGCACTATTTTGCTGTGGAATATTTTCGGTGTGTTAGTTTCCATTTGGAGTATATTTGATTTTTAAAAAACTCAATTACCCTTGACTTGTTCCCTTTTGTTGAAACTTTGGAGTGAAACTTGGTTATATTTTAATCTTTCAACATTTTCAGTGCAATATTTTTAAAAAATGTAATGAAGTTATTATCAACAAAATGATAAAAGAAGAAATTATGAGGGCCGGCCCTGTGGCTTGGTGGTTAAGTGCGCGCGCTGCGATGCTGGCGGCCCGGGGTTCGGATCCCGGGTGCGCATCGAGGCACCACTTCTCTGTCCAGCCTGAGGCCGAGTCCCACATACAGCAACTAGAAGGATGTGCAGCTGTGACATACAACTATCTACTGGGGCTTTGGGGGCAAAAAATAAATAAAATCTTTAAAAAAAAAAAAAAAAAGAAGAAATTATGAGAACACAGAGAATGAATTAAAACATTTAAATAATAATAAAAAAGAATCAACACATTCATGTTTAGAGGAAGCATGCTGTTAAAGAATTAAACCTAAAACTTGGCAGAATGATGATCCTATCCAAACTCAGCATGCATTAAGTTGAGCCTTTTTCTAGCACAATAGAAAAACCTCTCTCATAGTAGCTTAAGTACAAAGGTGATTTATTGGCTCATGTAACTGGGAAGTCCAGGGGCAAATTTGCCTTCAAGAACAACTGAAGAGCCAGCCCTGATGGCCTAGTGGTTAAAGTTCAGCATGCTCTGCTTCGGCAGCCCACGTTCAGTTCCTGGGCACAGAACCACACCACTCGTCTGTCAGTAGCCATGCTGTGGCGGTGGCTCACACAGAAGAACTAGAAGGACTTACAACTAAAATATACAACTATGTACCGGGGCTTTGGGGAGGAAAAAAAAAAAGAGAGGAAGATTGGCAACAGATCCAACAGATGTTAGCTCAGAGCGAATCTTTCCCAGCAAAAGAAGGAAAAAAGAACAACTGGATATAGAAATGCCAATGAAGTCATCAGCCTCTCTCCAGTCCTTGGCTCTGCTTCTCTATGTGTTGTTCTTATTCTCTCCTACTACATACAGGTGTCTTCAGGGGGCAAGGAGAATGGCCACCAGCAATGACTGATTCACATTTTCATGGCTCACGACTCTAGGATAAGACATCTTTCCTACTAGCTGCATTTAGTAAAATTCATTATATTATGCCAAATGCCTTAGTTTGGATCACCCAAACAAACATTCTAGCCAAAAGGATGGGATTCTCTCATAGGCTACGCCTGGGTCACATGCTGATCCCTGTGACCAGAGTTGGGGGCAGATATTGGAAATCAGAAGTATGTATGTAAGGGAAACATTGTGGAACAAACAAAAAAAGAAAAAAAAATGCTAACATAGTCTACCCTAACATGCAGCAATAAACACATACCTTTCTTCTCATATATAATTCAAAAAGTGCTTTAACATAATTCAACTGTCCCACACTCAACTGAAAACACACCCCTCACTCTCTCATAGGAGAGGAGACAACCCAAACACAGACACACATCATTTCTACATCCTGCTCTGTGTACCATATTTCCAGGTGATCTGCATTCCTCCTAATCAGGCCTGGAAAGCAAGATGGACAGCCAAGAACAAGAGCCACAGCACTGTCTTTTGCAACTTAATGCAATGGAAAATCCACATATTCTTTACCAAGCCCAAGTAAACTCTAGTCTCCCTCTCCAAATTAAACTGAAATTATTAGAAGGCAAGCTGCATAAAAGAGTCCAACTTTTAAAAGATAAATTATTCTCAACCCTTACAGAGACACAAGCTAAAACAGAAATTTCACATTACCTGTTGCTCAGAGAAAATTAAATATATTTTCTAGTTCCTTAAAAACAAAACAAACAAAAAACATCAATTAACCAGGAAATTTAAGAGACTCATATCACATTTTAGAAATTAACAATGACTGTTAATAAAGACTTCCTAAAGTTTATGTTCAGCTATTACAAGGATTATAACTGTTTTCTGTCTTGAAGGGACTCCATTGTATAGTACACTGAAGTGCCAATTATGTTTGACCACTATTCTATATTGATTTATCCAGACACTATCTGCCCTGTGGGAAACACATCAACTTTCAGCCTTCACACATGGTAACACTGGGAAAATATCAGCAACAACTCCTTGTTGCCAGTGCTGGTTACTTTCTGATAGTAAATGACCCTGCATCTGTCTTCCTGGTTTGTGAGCTTATGAAAGAATTACTGTTTGACAGAAGTGTTGCTGAAGGGTGTAACAATGACAAATTGGACCTCTACTTACAATGAGAATCTCACAGCTGTGTGCAAATAAAGGTCTGAGCAGAATACTTTTTGAATAATTGGGAATTACATACATGAATAAATTTGGATATGAAAAATGCAGTCACAGATGAAAGAAGCCCTTGATTCATCAGACAAGTTGCCTTAAGAGGAAGTACAATCATAGCTAAACATTAAATCTGCTGCTTAAAATATGTTAAGGCTTTTAAGCAAAATTGGCTTTTTAACTCAAGGCAATCACTTGGTTCTTCGCTCACACTATTTTGAATGTATTTGTGTGAAAATTGGAGGAGACTCCAAAAAGGCTGACAAACAATTACGAATGATCATTTCTATTTTCTGATTCTTTGTAATTCATCTTAAATTGTTATGAGGCCAAAAAAAAGGTTAATTGACCAAAGTGAAAGGAGATTAATGTCCTTTGCCTTGTAAATTTTGCATTCAGAGTGTTGAGTACCATACTTTCAGCTCAGAATTTTGAAGATAAATGTTTCTTTTCTCAAAAATATTTGCTCTTAAATGGAAATCTTTGTTTTAGATTATAATGGTTACTATCTCAGATATCTCATATTTTATGTAAAATGATTTAACAACAACAGCAAGTTCTGATGTTTGAGCAACTATCTGCTGGAGAAGTCAATCAGCCATGTTGTTCCCATGAACAGGTTTCCAGCTCGCAGAGGTACAGCCTGCCACATTTGTCTGCCTGGTGCTGTTTCCGTTGCATTAATATTGATTAAGTATAGTGTTTTTCAAACTTCAAGTCATGCTGTATTCATGAGTAGTGAAATCAAAATACAACCAGCATTTAAGATCTTTTTCTTTACGTACATTTAAAAACATACACAAAGTAAAGAGAATGGTAAAATGAACTCCCATACACCCATCACCCAGATTCAACAATTATCAAGATACTGTCACATTTGCTTCTTATATCCTTTTGTCCTTTCTTTTATTCTTTGGGGAAGTATCTTAAAGAAAATTCCAGACAGCATATTAATTTACTGCTACATATGCCAGTATGTATCTCTAAAAAATATATAAATATTTTCTTACATAACCACAAAGCCCATTATCATACCTAAAAAAGTTGGCAATAATTCTCGGTATTGTGCAATATACCGCAAGTGTCTAAAAAATGTCTTCTTATAGCTGGTTTGTTTGAATGAGGATCAATCAGTGTTTTTAAAAAGATGAGACAGAAGAAAATAGATTAGGAAACATCCAAGGGCGTCATATGTAATAAGGCTCATTACTGTTTTATGAAACTTCTTTTTGTATATGTTTGTGTCACTCATAAAATGTATTTTCTTACCATTGGTCACAGTCACAGAAGCATGACAGCCACTGGTCTAGCGATCCTCTCCTTTACTCAACAGGCTCTGGGCAGACTTCTGTGTCCAAGAACACTTTCTGCAGTTTAAGGAGGGATGTATGTACAGGAAGGAGAGCTCTGTATCTCTGCTTTTGCTGTTCCCTCTGCCTAGAACTCCGCTCACCACCATGTCTACTATTTCACTTCTTCCCCAGCCTCCAAGGGCTGAAATGTCATTCCCACCACGGCACCTTCTGTTCTCCTGCCCAGCTGTCACTTGGTTTGCCTCTTCTTCAGTGCGCTCATCACACTGCCTTATGTAATGGTATCTGTGTACAATATGTTTTATCTGCCCTCATAAATTAAGCTCATCAAGTGTAGTATGCACAACTTCTTTGCCCTGAGATATAACTTTCTCTGTGTTTTGCTTATCCTAAGCACTTAATAATTGAATAAACTGAGTTAGAAGTTTGAGACACTAGCAAGATGTTATTAAGCAGTGAAGATGTTGATGTCAAAAATCAGAACCCAAGGCAAGACTGGAGAAGAACCCAGATTCATGAGGTTTAAACTTGATCACGAAAAGCAACAACAACAATAACGGTAGCTGCATTATTTTTCAGAGCTTCCTATGTGCTTGGTACTGTAAGTACTTTACTTATTTTATCTAATAGTCTTAAAAATCCTGGGAGGATGGGATACGTATCACCAGTTTTATATATAAGGAAACCAAGCTGTGAGGTACTTTTGCAAAGTCTAGCTTCTAAGCTGTCCTTCCGAATAAGATTCTGTTCAGAGGCTATTCCATTCACTAATTTTCTAACCAACATTTGAATCAGCTTCATAGTTCAGAATAAGCTCAGGAAGAAACCAAGGATGATCAACCTGGACTTTTCCTCCACTTTTTCACAGCTTCTGGAGTCTAAACAAATCTGAGAAGAACTTGGGGAGTATGAACTAAAAAATAAGCAAACACCACTCTTTTTTCCTTTCTCTCACACACGTGTGCACACACCTTGCATGTGTTGACAACTCTTGATCCTTCAGACCTCACCCTAAGGATCCCTTCCCTGAGAACATTATCGACTCCCAGGTGAGGCATACTCTCTCACAGAAACATGTCTCTTTCCTTCAGAACCTCTGTTTCAGTGTGTAATTCATTTTGTGTGATTATTTGATTAATACCTGCCTTGCCCTCTGGAATGTAAACTCCATAACTGTAAGGACTACTCTTGCTTTAGCCCATATTTTTTCTAGCACTTAACTTGCTGCCTGGCAGATCTTAGGTGTTCAATAAACAGTGAATACATTCATGAGTGAATAAATGAACGCCTAGACAAATTTCATCAGTAGTTGCTTCATACTTCAAGAGGAAGCCTGGTACAGTAACAGAGAGAATGTTGGTTGAGGATTAAGGGTTTCAGGGATAGAAGCAATTAGAAGAGAACATCCAGTCATTCTTTTTTGTGTGTCTGTGAGGAAGATCAGCCCTGAGCTAACATCCATGCCAATCCTCCTCTTTTTGCTGAGGAAGACCGACCCTGAGCTAACATCTATTGCCAATCCTCCTCCTTTTTTTCCCTTTTTCTCCCCAAAGCCCCAGTAGATAGTTGTATGTCATAGTTGCACATCCTTCCAGCTGCCGTATGTGGGACGCCGCCTCAGCATGGCCGGACAAGCGGTGCACGCCCAGCACGCCTGGGATCCGAACCCGGGCCGCCAGTAGCGGATCGCGAGCACTTAACCGCTAAGCCACGGGGCTGGTCCCCATCCATTCATTCTTGCCACTATCTCTACCAGCCGTGTTGCATCTGTAACCACATACCTTGTCTTTCCTTCTGTGACAATGGCTGGACTGTCTGGATTCTTAGCTCAAGTTAACCCCTTCACTTTTGTCCTGGATCCCATCCCCTCTTGCCTACTCAACGTACTCTTTCTCTCTTTCATGCGTTATTGACTTTTCACTCCCTACTGCAGCACCGACTGATAGAATTTTCTAAGATGATGGAAATATTCTCTGTCTGTGCTGACCAATATGGTAGCTACTAGCCACTTGTGGCTACTGAGTCCTTGAAATGTGGTTAATCACTGAGGAACTGAATTTTAAAATTTTTATTTAATTTCAATTAAATGGTTACATATGGATAATTCCCATCAGCATCAAACATGCTGTTATTTCCTCCATCTTAAAAAAAAATGAACCTCCCTTGACTTCACACTCCCTTCTAGATACCACCCCCCTCTCTGCTCCCTCTTTCAAAGCATATTTTACAAAAGGTTTGTCTAGACTCCCCGTCTCCACTTCCCCTTCCTTCACGTACTCTTAACCTCACTTCAATCAATCTTTTGACTCAACATGTCACCAAAATGGCTCCTCTCAGCATTACCAGGGACCTCTGAGTTGCCAAATCCTATGATCAACGTTGAGTGCTCATTCTACCAGAACTAACAGTAGCATTTTACGTGGTTGATAACTCCCTCTTTGAAATACTTCTCTCTCAGTTTTTTGGGACCTCACTACTCTCTCTCTTGATTCTCCTCCTACCTCTCTGGCTGTTCTTTCTCAGTTTCGTGTGTTGGATTTTCATCTTCGCATCTTCTAAATTTTGAAATGTCACAAGCCTCAGTCTTTGGACTTCACCTTTTGTCTATCTGTATTTTCTTCCTAGATGCTTTCATCCATTTCCATAGCTTCAAATACTGCGTATAGACTGCAGAATCCCAAACATATCTCTAGGTCCAAACTCCGGACTTGTATGTCATATAGCTAACCCCCTACTCAAACTTGACATTCGGAGGTCTAACAGGTACCTCAACCTTCATATTCCAGAAGATCACTTTTGATTTCACCTTTTAAATCTGCTTTTCCCTCAGTCTTCCCCATTTTACCAGTGCTATCTCCATCTTTCTGATTGCTCAGGCCAAAAATTTTGGAGTCATCTTTGACTTACACCCCGTAGTCAATCCACAGTAAATCCTCTTGGTTCTACTCTTTAAATAAAATGAGCACCTGGCCTTTTCTCATTCTCTCACCTGCCGCCCATCTAGTCCAAGCCACTACCATGTCTAGTCTGGATTATTGCAAGAGCCTCCTCACTGGTCTCCCTACTTTCATTTACCCTCATTCCCTTAAAATCACCTCTCCAAAGAGCAACCAGAGTGATCCTCTAAAAAGGCAAATAGCTTCATATCACAGCAACACACCAAACTTTCTAATGGTTTCCCATCTCATTGTGAATAAAAAGCAAAGTCCCTACAGTAGTCTATAATACCCTGCATGATCTGACACCCAACTACCTCAGGCCTCCAGGCCCATGGTCCAGTCTCTTCCGCCCCGCCTTGCTCTCTCCTCTCATCCACACAGTCCTCCTTACTGTTCTTTGAAGGGGCTAAACATGCCACCCTCAATCCCTTTACCCTGATTTATTTTACATCACAGTTCTTATCTGTCTTCCCAAACTAAACTTAGGAGCATTTAATCAGAGTCCAGACTTGGTGTGTTTTGTTCTCTGCTGTATCCCCATCTCAAATAGTGCCTGGCACTGAATATGTGTTCAATAAATCAGTGTTGAATGGATGAATAAATAAATAACTTGTCTAATGCCTAGTAGTATAACCCAGAGTAAATCATTTAGCCTTTTTTGGATCTAATTTTCCTCCTCTCTCAAAGGAAAAATGAGCTAGATAGTCTCAAAATACACACTTATTCAGTAAATATTCAATGTAACTTTCTGTGTGCCTAGCACTGGGTGGGTGCTTTGGCTACAAGAAAAGGTCACAGTCCCTGCTCTCAGGGAGCTCGATGACCAGAGAGATAAACAGCCAAACGGGAAATTACCACGGAGGGCTTCCAGGGGAAACTTCTGAGCGTTCACCCGGGAATGGGTGGGATACAGTTGGGTGAAGAGGGAGTGGAAGCCTGTTCCTTACTTCCCACGTGTGCACAGGGAACTCTCCCAGACTGTAAACCCTGCGAAAGCAAGGGCCTCCTGTTTTGTCCTCAGATTTGGCTCCAGACTCTTAATCATATCCTTATCTTACCATGGATGCTGGTGCATTTACTGAAGGAAGAGGCGGGGTGGGAATCGGGAAAGATAATGAATTCAGTTCCAGCTCTAAAACTATACGACCTTTGTTAGAATCCGTCTATTTCATAAAGCGAGGCACTGCTTATGGACTTAGGGTCGGATCTACATATTCCTTTACACGGTCCCCAGGCCAATAATCACATCATATATAGCCTTGGAGGCCCCTAGCACAGTGCAAAGGTCCTCAACGTTTTTTCTGTCCCACATTTCTGGGCTACAGCATGTTCCTATCAGGAAGCGCGGCAACTTCAGCGCTGAACAGGAAGCGCTGAACTTCAGAGGCAACATTTGCAGTCGGCAAAGAATCCTCCCCATACACCCTGGGATCTTCATAGTCGGCTCTTCGCGAGAGTTCCCAGGTGTTCTTGCTAGTTGGCCTCCCGGCAAGCCCCCACGCTAACCTGGGAGGAGTCGACCTCTTCCGACTCTACCAACTGAAAAGTGCAGGGGTGAAACGACTGAACGTACTGAGATGAAAGATGTATGACGGAAATAGAAGCTCCCTTACATAATAAACCAAGCCATAGTCTTATTTAAACACGGTAAGGGGCCCATACCTCCCCAGAGAAATAGTTATTTTCATCTCCCAAGGTAAAACAACAATTGCCTCCCCCTACATCTGGCGCGTCCGGCCTTTGGTCTCTCCCGCGCCGGGCGACCCCGCGGTCACGTGCTCCCCCTGTCCTTCTAGCCGAACGTGCATCCCGCTGTGGGGACGACCGGGCCATGGCAGCCCTGCTGAGACCTGCCTGTTGGCTCCTCCGTGCCGGGGCGGCCCCGCGCCTCCCCCTGCCCCTGCGCCTTCTCGCGGGCGGCCCGAGCCGGCCGCACGCCGCCCTCTGTCTGCCCGCCGCTCGCCCCGGGCCCGCCGCTGGGTGAGTGCCCTTGCGCTTCCTCCAGCCCGCCTGCAGCGCGGGCGTCTTCCGGGGTCGTTGACGCTGGTGAGGGCCTGGTCCTCCCTGTGTTCTCTTCACGTTGTCTTCGCCGCTCCAGGGCCAAGCTTCCCGGGGCCTCGGACCACGCTCCTCACTTAGGGATTTTCGGATGACAGGGTCGTCCTCAGAAGGTCATGGCCGCGCGCATGGCTTGCTTCCGGCTATGATCCTGCTCTCGCGGCCTGCGACTGGGTCTTCCTGCCTTCGGGCTACCGATGGCCTATGAAGCTGAGGGGGGCTTTGAAGGCTGCTGCCGGGGTCAGGTGTTACTCTTCTTAGGATTGACTGGCTTGGGTGCTGTCCCACGTGCAAGCTTTTTGGGTGGTCACTCTCCAGCTAGGGCATAGATTTCGAAAGCTTTACTTTTGGAGTAGGGGATAGGTTGTGAATTTGGGGTGAGTTAGGAATAGCTTAGAGATGGATGTTCAATTATGGTCAGTTAGGCTTGCGCCTACATTTTCTCGAATGGAGTTTTCCTCACTGTTTACGAGGGTGTGGTGTGGGTTGGGAATTGTCACAGTAGGCTCTGTAAGTGTCAATGAATGAATAAGAGAACACGTGCAAGTCACTCCGTGGGATCTGGGGATGCAAAGGCAAGCTAAATTCTCAGTGAGTGTCAAATGTGTGAATAAATGCCCTCATGGATTGAGTTTTATCAGGAATTTAGGTTTGGTATAGACTTTGGGGGAGAGTGAGAAAGAAGCCTGATGAAAGTGTTAATTTGAGTAATGTTCTTAGACCACTTGAGAAGGGGAGATGGGGCTGAGCTTTTAGAATTAGACAAAAACTAGTTTTGAAAGATTAATGTTTATAAATAAAGGTATTTTGGGAGATAGCATAAAGACTAAGAACTAAAGATCTGGAATAAGCAAGGGCGGGACTGCAGCCTTCTCTGTTTATTTGCATTATGCGTTGAATCAGTTACTTAACATCTCCAGGCCTCAGTTTCCTTAGTTACAAGATGGGAGTAATAATAGTGTTGGTCGTATTGCATGAGGTTATCTATATATAGCACTTAATGTAGGGCCAGGTATCTAGTAAGTGCTTTATTAGTTACTTTAATAGTAATAACTGTGATTACATGATCTTTGTGGACCAGCCTGGAAACCTACTTTCTGCATAACTTTATATGGAGGAAATGTTTTATGACTTCTTAACGACTTAGTTATAAATCTTTGCAATGTAGCCTACTTGTGACTTGGAGCCGGCCTAGATTTTCTCAGTAGGTCTGAACAGTTAACCTTCAGAAGTCATGCCTCTGCTTTTGCAAAACTACATCTCTTGGCTTTCAAAGAATTTGTTTTGAGAAATTTGTGCCAATTACTCTTATTTTTCTAGTCTTTATCGTCCCTGTGAGGCCAGAGGAGGGTCGATGTTATCATTACTCTGCGCTATTGCATTTGAGAAAAATGATAGAGGCAGCACAGTCTAATAGAAAGGGTATTGGTCTTGGTATTCATCAGACCTGGGTTCCATTTACTTGCTGCGTAATCTTACCTAACTTCTTTGATCCTCAGTTTCATTATCTGTAAAGTAGAGGTAACAAGGCCGTCCTTCCTTCTTTGTAAAGCTGATTTCTTGTCATTCATTGCTCTTCTTCAGAGAAGCCTTAGCGCAACGCTCAATCTAAAAAACTACCCTGTGTTAGTTTTATCATGGCACGTCTCACTTGTCTGATATTGGTCTGTTCTCTGTTTCCTTAGTAGAAAGTGAGTTGCAGGAGAGCAGAACTCAGTCTTGTTCACCACTGTGTGCTCAGCTCATAACAAGCAATAGAGAAATATTTGTTCCCGTTTCTCCTGGACTCTGAACACTCTATACAGTTTCCTGTCCTACAGCCTATAAGCATGCCCAGCTCTTTCCCACCTGAAAAAGAAAACCTTTCCCGGGACTCTCAATTTACTCTAGGTGCTTCTCAGTCTCTCTTCCTTGTCTGTACTCCTGTCTCCTTCATTTCCTCGCTTGACATTCACTCTTCCACCCACTGCAATCACATCACTGGCAAAAGCCATCGTTGTTTTATTTATTAATTTTTTATTGTATATTTTTAAATTATGAAACTCATGTGCCTTGAGGAACAATTGCAAAATACAGGGGCAGAGCAGTAAGTTAAAAATCCCCCTTAATTCTATCATCTGGAGAGAGCCATTGATATATGTATATATATATCAATTAGGAGGATATATATAGTCTTCTAATCATTTATGTATGTGTGAGATGTAAGTTTATTTCGTTTAGTTTTTCCAAGGGACCTCTTAATTACCACTTTTAAGGCCTTGATCTCTGGCATATTACTGTCCCAAGTTTCCCCCTTCATGAGACCCTTTTCTTGGTATTGATGACACTACTCTTAGTTTTCTTCTCTTTTGGTTTTTCTCGCTTGCTTTGTTGCTTACTTTTTCCTGTGTTCCTCTCTTAAATACTGATGTCCTTGGGTGTTTTGTCCTTAGTCCTTTTTTGTCACTTTTTCATTCCCGGGGGGCACCTCTATTCATTTGCAGGGCATCAGCTCCTACCTACCTGTCTGATGATGGCATTATTTCTTCTAGACGTCTCCACTGGTTGATCTACAGGTACTTCAAACCCATGATCTCAAATTGGACTTGTCTTCCCTCCCTAATCTGTTCCTCGTGTATTCTTTGTTTTAGTGAATGTTGCTATTTCTTTCTGCTTCGAGATTTCTCGTTTGTATTTCATTGACACCTCCCTGCCCCCATTCTTCCCCTGTGTATTAATTGCACAAATGCGTAATCCTGTTAAATCTACTTCATCTGGTATGAATTCCCTCTTCCTCCAACCCCCACATCATTCTTTAGTCTCCCTGATAATTTGATCTTGTCGTTTTCCTACTTATAATTAGACACTGGTGGCTGCCATAGTTCCAGGATAAGGTGTTTTGTGATTTGGAGCCTCACTTATGAGTTCCTTCCCAGGGCATCCTGTATTCTAGCCATACCAAACTACTACTTCAAAGTCCTCTACAGCAAGGCTTCTGAAACTATAATGAGCATAAGAATTCCCTGGAGATCTTGTTAAAATGTAGATTCTGATTTTGGGTCTAGGCAGGGGATTGAGATTCTACATTTCTAACAAGTCCCCAGGTTATAAAGGTGCTGCTGGTCTCTGGACAGCAAGGCTCTGATGGGCCATCTTGCATATCTCCTTCCCTTTGAATGTGATGTTCACTCTTGAGATGTGGCTCCCCTCCCCCTACTCAAGTGTTTCCCTTTTCTATGAAATCTTTCTTGGCTGCTTCTCCCATTGACTGCTCCTTTCTTGTGCTTTCTCTAAGATCCAGTTAAAGCATCCATTAACATGATTACATGTGGACCCACCAGCCCTCCAGACTTGGCTGTAAGTTCCTTGAAGGCAGGGACTTTGTCTTATTCTTTTTGCCTCCCCTTATGTCTGACTTTGTGGCACATAGTAGGTGTCAAATGTTTGTTGAGAAAATCTTAGACATTGAAGAAGGAATATTGTGAGATGCAAAGAAGTTTGCAAGGATACTTACCCCATTCATGTAGTGCAGTGAATCTCCACAAATTCATCCTGATCTTGATTCCAGGAATGTCCTATCTGAGAAGGACGGATGAGTATTGTTGAGTGACGTTATTAGAATTTATTAATCTGTTTTCAAAATTGAAGCACCAAAAAGTGTATACTTTTCTTTTATATTCTTTAGTCTTGCTCTTCATTTTCCCATTTTAGGACTTTTTTTCTTTTTTAAAGAAATGGTTTTCTTAAAAACCAGTTGTTACCCTATCCTCTGTGGGGAGGTTGAGAGGCAAACACTTTTGGTTTCTCACACACTTTTTTTCTCACACTTCTGGATCAGAAGCTGCTTATATGTGTCTTGTGAGAGTTTTTAGAATAATACTTGTGTGCTTCAGAGGAAGGAGAAGTTTTGAGCTAAATCACTTTGGAAGTGGACCTAGGTTGATGATTCGCTTAAAGGTGAAGATACATATTGCACTATGACAGAATGCGTGGTTTCTCCTTCTAAAGTTGGAAGGAAAGAAAACTTTCCTTTGTTTACCTCTCATTAAAAAATATTAAAGAGTCTACCTGGGTCATTTGGGGTTGTGATTCAGCCTCTGCTCCCTGTGTGTATAAGTTTTATCAATTACAGAGAGCTATGATAGGCACATGTACAACTATTGTATATGTGCTGTCCATGAGAGAGGAATATAATAGTGTGGTATTTCAGAGAGAAGAGCAGTCACATTTGTTTTGTGGTAGAGGATCACTTGGATTTAAGAGGACCCATGAGAATGAGTAGTCAGAGTGTTCCCGGGGGAAGAGAAGAGCATGAAGAGACTTGGAGGCTATACTGTTATCCTGTGTGGCTGTGTAGGGTGGGATGTGGTAGAAGTTGATACTGCAAAGGCCAGGTGATTCCTTGAAACTACCAAGGTTGGTTAGAAAGTTGTTCATTTGATGGTTGGAAGCCTTTGGAGGATTTTGAGAGGTACAGGTCTTGACAAAGTTTACAGAGACTATAGGAGAGACAGGCTGGGGATGGATAGACCAGTTAGGAACAACATTGATTCTACAGATTAGGGCTAATAGGCCTCAACTAGGTGGTGCAGAACTGAAGAAAAGATACTTCCTTTTCTTAAAAAAGAGAGAACAGGAGATTGGTGAGGATGTTAGCAGAATTAGGAAGAATAGATTTGGAGATTACAATAAACAATAGTACCTTTAGTTTAGATCTTTACCATTTTCAAGCTGTGTTTGTATGAATACATCACACATACATTTCATCTTCTGTGGGTTGATATTATTTTTTTTTTTTAAAGATTTTATTTATTTATTTTTTCCCCCCAAAGCCCCAGTAGATAGTTGTGTGTCATAGCTGCACATCCTTCTAGTTGCTGTATGTGGGACGCGGCCTCAGCATGGCCGGAGAAGCAGCGCGTCGGTGTGAGCCCGGGATCCGAACCCGGGTCGCCAGCAGTGGAGCACGCGCACCTAACCACCAAGCCACGGGGCCGGCCCGGTGGGTTGATATTACAATTTAGGAAACTGAGGCTTAGAAGGATGAAGTAATTTATCCAGGATTTCCAGTTGGGATTCAACTGAAGATACTGTGATTCCTAGTTTTGAAGTGTTTTGAGTATGCTGTGTTGTAGGTGCTGAAGGGATTCCTTATGGACATAAAAACATTTTTTAAAAAGGTAATACATGATACATTAAAAATTTAGGAATTAAAGACTATCACAATTATGTAAGCACATGGTAAGATCTCAGAATGTAAACTCTGGAAGGGATCTTTAGAATAATTTAGTCCATTCTACTCTCACTTCATAGATGCTAAAGAGTATCTTGCTCAACATCACATCATAGGTCCCAAGCTGGTTAACTGACTCTCCGTCACTTCCTGTCATAGCTGAGACAAAGGAAGAGATCCCTTTGGATGAAGGGGGCATCTGAATAGGTGGAAAGGAGGGGCATTGGTGTTTCAAGTCAAGAGAAAGGTTGCAACTGGCTTTTTTAGTCTAAAATTTTGTCTTAACATAAAGCATAAACCTGTGTTTGGGGGACTGGTTAACTGGACAAGACTTTTGGAGAGTTGAGGTCTTGCAAAATAGTTCAGGGAAAAAGTTACTTGTGACAGCTTTACAAAAGATTTTCAAAAAAATCAACAGATATTTATTGAGTACCTTCTCTAGTAAGAACTATTTGTTGAGTCCTGTTTTGTTAAGCATCTGATATTTGGTTTTTTTTTTATGTGATCTTTACAAGGTGTAGGTATTTTTCTTCAGATGAAGGAACTAATGCTTAGAAAGACCAACCTTTCTCAGAGTCACATAGCTGTTAAATAGCATAGCAGGGATTTGAATAGGCCTTTAAAATAAGTCTTGTGGTTTCTGCTAATACATTTTATTTATTTTTTATAATTTTATTTATTTATTTTTTCCCCCAAAGCCCCAGTAGATAGTTGTATGTCATAGCTGCACATCCTTCTAGTTGCTGTATGTGGGACACAGCCTCAGCATGGCCGGAGAAGTGGTGCGTTGGTGCGCACCCGGGATCCGAACCCGGGCCGCCAGCAGCGGAGCGCGCGCTTAGCCACTAAGCCACGGGGCCGGCCCTGCTAATACATTTTAGAAAGAAGAAAATGCTCTAGTAGAGCCATAGTTAATATTTATTATGCTTTCCTTTTTTTTTTTTTTTTTTGGTGAGATCAGCCCTGTGCTAACATCTGCCAATCCTCCTCTTTTTTTTTTTTTTTTTTATTTATTGCTGAGGAAGACTGGCCCTCAGCTAACATCCGTGCCCATCTTCCTCCACTTTATATGGGACGCCACCACAGCCTGGCTTGCCAAGCAGTGCGTCGGTGCAGGCCCGAGATCTGAACCGGTGAATCCTGGGCCGCCACAGCGGAGCGCGCCACCAGGCCGGCCCCTATTATGCTTTCTTTGCCAGGTCCTTTATGTACACTTTCTCAGCGTTGCCCAAACTTTGGGCATTTGTGTACTGCCTTCAGATTTTTTGCCAAATCTGAGTACTATCTAAACCATTATTTATATTTAATATTTTTCTTTACATTGGTTTTAGGTTTAAACTGACATTTTTATAACTTAATTTTGTCTTAAGCAAGAATGCTAATAAAATAAAGAGCTTGAAGTGATAGTTATTTTAAAATATTTATTAAAATAAAAACTCCTGGCCGGCCCTGTGGCTTGGTGGTTAAGTGCGCGCGCTGCGATGCTGGTGGTCCGGGTTCAGATCCCGGGTGCGCATCGAGGCACCTCTTCTCCGTTCATCCTGAGGCCGAGTCCCGCATACAGCAACTAGAAGGATGTGCAGCTACGACATACAACTATCCACTGGGGCTTTGGGGGGAAAAAATAAAAAAAAATAAATAAAATCTTTAATAAAAAAAAAAAATAAATAAAATAAAATAAAATAAAATAAAAACTCCTGAAAAGGAAAATCTTTCTAAATGCTACCTGAAATCATCTTGCCTAGCAGGAGTGTGATATTTTGGGAAACACTGCATTATCTCAGTTAATCTTTGTGATATCCTTGTGAGGTAAATACTCTTTTCTCCCAGATTTTATAGGCTTAGAGAGAGTTGCAGTAACTTGGCCAAAGTCACACATCTTGTAAATGGCAGAGCCTGAACTCAGGCTGGTCTGTAGGATTCAAGCCCACACTCTTAGAGCTTGTGTGTTTCCACCATGCCAGGGAGCCTCCTGTTGTTGTCTCTAAGATTGTGCTTATCAAGTGTTTATGAAAATGATACACAATAGGGTGGGATGTATACGGAAGATTAAGTAAGCCTCACTAGGGTACTTTTACATGAAATTTTCTTATTACATGGGTGTGAGAATTAAATTGTATTGGTAAGACTTGTTGCCTGGAATTTGCAGTTAAATCGGGTGGGTCCTTGGTGATATGTATTTCTTTCCCCTCCCCACTGTGTGCCCTGGTCTAAGCTTCCCTCAGTCTCTCTATTGCAACAGCTTCCTAAATGGTATCTCTATTTTAATTCTTGCTGCCCTCTAATTTATTCTCCACCCAGCAGCTAGACTGATCTTTTCAAAACAGAAATAGATCATGCCACAACCGCTCCTTATAAACTTTCAGTAGGGTTCTGATACAGTTTTGTACCTGGAATAAAATCTATACCTAGAATAAAACCTAGACTCCTACCTTCAAAATCCTTCATGATCTAGCCCATTCTTACTCTCCATCCTCATCCCATCTGTTGCTCACTCGCTTGGCCTGTTGACTGTTCTACCTTGCTTTGGAATACTCATCCCCTGCTGTCTGTATGGCTGCTCCTTCAAGTGTCATCTTCCTTGAACATTTTATCTGTAGTAGAACCCTGCTGTTATTCTTGCATCAGAGTCCCTTGTTTCTTTCATAGTACTTAACACAGCTTTTTTTTTTTAAGTTTAACTAATTGATTATCAAATTTACTCACTAGATAAGTAGAAGGGCTGGTCCTAGCACAGTGCCTTATACATAGAACGTGCTCAATATTTTTTGAATTAATAAATGAAATTACTTAGGTTCATTGTGATAAAGGTAAAGAACAATTACAGTCAGTGTGGCACATAATCACGTGTTGGTCAACGAGGGACCCCAAGAATGACGGTGGATTACAGCTTTCTACTGGGTGTGGATGAGGATGATGTTGATGAGCTCCTGAGGGTGGTTCCTGAGGAATTGACTAATGAGGAGTTGTTGGAACTGGAATAGGCACACATAGCCGAAGAAGAGGCCAGAGGAGAGGGAACTGCAGGAGAAGAAGAACCGCCAAGAAAATTCACAGTTAAGGGTTAGCAGAAGCTTTTACAGACCTCAGCAAGCTTCTTAAAATGTTTGAAAACACAAATGTTCATGGTGCATTATCTTCTTACAAGCAAATCTATGATGAAAAAAAAAAAACAAACCAAGCAAACCACCATGGATGCATTTCTGAAGAGTGATACCTCCTCAAGAAGAGCCTCAGGCAGGTCCTTCAGGAGATATTCCGGAAGAAAGCATTGTTATCGTAGGAGATGACAGCTCCATGCATGTTATTTGCCCTGAAGACCTTCCAGTGGTACAAGATGTGGAGGTGGAAGGCAGTGATACTGATGATCCTGACCCTGTCTTTTTGTCTTAGTTTTTAACAAGAGGTTTAAAGAGTAAAAAAAAATTCAAAAATAGAAAAAACTTATAGAATAAGGATATAAAGAAAGAAAATACTTTTGTACAGCTGTACAATGTGTGTTTTAAGCTAAGTGTTATTAGAAGAGAGTCAGAAAGTTAAAAAAAATATTTTTAAATAAATTTAGTGCAGCCTAAGTGTACAGTATTTATAAAGTCTGCAGTGGTGTACGGTAATGTCCTAGGCCTTCACATTCACTCACCACTCACTCCCTCAGTCACCCAGAGCGACTTCCAGTCATGTGAGCTCCATTCATGGTAAGTGCCCTATACAAGTGTACCATTTTTTATCTGTTATACTGTTTTTTTTACTGTACCTTTTCTATGTTCAAATATGTTTAGATACACAAATACTTAGCATTGTGGTAAAATTGCCTTCAGTATTCAGTACAGTAACATGCTGTACAGATTTGTAACCTAGGAGCAGTGGCTATACCATGTAGCCTAGGTGTGTAGTAGGCTATGCCATCTAGGTTTGTGTAAGTACACTCTGTACTTACACAAGTACATTTGTTCTGTGATGTTTGCACAACGACAGAAGTCACCTAACAATGCATGTCTTAGAACGTATCCCCGTCATTAAGTGACGCATTAAAGAGGGAATGACATGAGGATGATTTTAGGAATGATTGATCTGGCAGTTGTATGAAGAAAAGGTGAAGCCTGAGAAACTAGTTAGGGGTTTGTTGCAAAAATCCATGTGTTCTGGATTGAGCGTGAGACTGAGAAATAGATATCTGAGGACTCGACAGATGGGGTGTGAAGAGTGAGACGGATTGAGCAATAAAATAATTGTTCTAAGATTTTGAGCTTGAGGGAACAATGTAATGGTGATGTAGTTGGTAGCAATGGAGAAATTTGAAAGGTGTACCAACCACTTTTAGGAAGAGTCATTATCTTTTTTAATTTTTAACATGCTAAACCTTAAGTGGAATCAGTATATGTATAAAATGTATAAAAAGAATTGTATACAGTGACCAAGTTGGGTTTATTCCAGGTGTGCAAGGCTGGCTCAGCATTTGAAAATCAGTCAGTGTAATCAGTCATATCAATGGGCTAAAGAAAGCTCAAGTGGAATAGTTAAAATAAGGGATTGGTGAGAACATAAGAGAGAAGTTTGAGATCCCCATTGCCTACAGAATGGTACAGCAAAGTAAGCTGAGAAAGCAGCTTTATGGAAATCAGTCTTGTATTTTATAATTATGTCATAAAATCCAAATCCCTTACTGATCAGCCATTGGAAGCTTTCCATTATCTAGTCTCACCTTCCCTGCCTAGGTTTAATTTTTACCACTTTTCAGTGTGTAAATCCCCTAGTGCAGCCAGGTTAGTTTCCTCGATGCCCTTCTGCCACGTTGAGCTCATTTCAGAATGAGACTACCCAAGTACAAATCCTGGCCCTGTCATCCTGTCATTAACTAGCTTTTACTGTGACTTTGGGCAAATTGCTTCAGTTTTCTTATCTGTAAAATGGGGATTATTTTCTGTTACCTAGCATGTATTATTAAATGCATAGTAAACATTAACTACTGATTACTCTTATCCACCATATATCTCTATCCTTTAAACTCTGGTAGCTCCAAAGTGATGCTAAATTGTCTCATAATAGCAGTGACGAAGAGAATAGGGAAGAGAGAGTTTTAAGAACATGTGTAATTAGTTTGGTGTATATTTGAAGTTAAAAAGGAATGAGTAACACTTCAGCAAAAAGTTTACTTGAAAAAATAAACACTGAGACTATCCAAAACATACAAAGAACTCTTAAAACTCAACAATGAGAAAACTTAATGACCCAATCGAAGAATGAGTAGATCTGAACAGACAGTTCACCAAAGAAGACATACAGAAGGTAAATAAGCATATGAAAAGATGCTTACATCATATGTCGTTAGGGAATTGCAAATTAAAACGACAGTTAGATACCACTACATACCTGTTAGAATAGCTAAAATCCAAAACACCTACAGGACCAAGTGCTGGTGAGGATGTGGGGCAATAAGGAACTCTAATTCATTGCTCATGGGAATGCAAAATAGTACAACCATTTTGGAAGATAGTTTATCAGTTTCTTACAAAGCTAAATAAACATAAATTTACCATATGATCCAGCAGTCACACTCCTAGATATTTACCTAAATGAGTTGAAAATTTACCTCCACACAGAAACCTGCGTGCAAATGTTTATAGTAGCTTTATTCATAATTGCTTCAAATTGGAAGCAACCAATATGTACTTATATAGGTGAACAGATAAATCAATTGTGGTACATCCATACAGTGGAATATTATTCAGCACTAAAAGGAAATGAGCTATCAAGCCATGAAAAGACATGGAGGAACCTTAAATGTATATTGCTAGATGAAAGAAGCCAGTCTGAAGAAGGCTGCATACTGTATGATCCAACTATATGACATTCTGGAAAAGGCAAAACTACAGAGACAAGTAAGAAGCTGCCAGGGGTTCAGGAGGAGGGGGCAAGGGATGAATAAGTGGAGCACAGGGCATTTTTAGGGCAGTGAAACTATTCTGTATGGTACTGTAATGCATGTCACACATTTGTCAAAACCCATAGATATGTACACACCAAGTGAACTCGGTTGTAAACTATAGACCTTAATAATACTGTATCAGTATTGGTCATCATTTGTAACATGTACTGACTAATACAAGATGTTAATAGGGGAAACTGTGGGTTGAGGGGGAAGTGGGTATATGGGAACTCTGTACTTACTGGACAGTGTTTCTGTAAACCTGAAAATGCTTTGGAAAAGTAAAGTATTAATTAAAAAGTACAGGCTTAAGAGCAGAGTCCCACGGAAGCCTGCTTATAATGATCTGGTCTTTTTACCTTTTTGAAATATGGACATTCAACTATAAAATCAGTATTTTTTGTACTAAAGACTTAAAATAAAAACCATCGTCACCAATTAAAAAAAAAAAAACCTAAGAAAAATAACTTTAAATGCCAGATTTTGCCGGAGAAAATTCATGAGTAACTTGAATATTAGTGGTGAGTGTGGAGTCTCAAGAGGGAACCTGAGAAGTTTAACTCAAAAATGAGTTATGACACTTTGATGAGATGATAAAATAATTTTCCCTTATGTGGTTATGTCAGTGTTGGTCATCAGAATTTGGAGGAAGTGCGTTCCAGTTTGTGCAAGCCTGATGGGTAGGAGCTTACCTTGCATGGACCCACCTTAACCCCTGGACTTGTGCTTTTCATTCTTTTTTATCACAACATACCTGTTGTTCCAGGCTATGAAATTCTTATTTCCTTCAGGATGTGTTCAAATGAATTAAAAAAAAAAAAAATTCTGGGCCAAATTATACATGAGAAAGCACCGCCAGGTGGGGAAGCACTGGAGAATCCTTTTTAAGAGTGAAGAATCCTTTAGTTAAATATGTAACCCTTCCCCCACCCCAGTTTACTTTATAGTAGATTCATATTTCAACCTGACTGTAATTAAAGCCAAACTTGCTTGTGTGAAGGAGACTTGGCTGTGTTAAAGATTTATTTGTAAGAAAATAAATGCTGTAGAATGTTTAGAATGCTGTACTGGTTTATTAACATGTCTGTCTTCTGCCTGAATTTTGTGTTTGTCTGATCTTACATTTTAAAACTGCATTTTAGCAAAGGTTTTATTTTTGTGGTCTTTCACAGTTTATCACATTTGGGTTGTGTAAAAAACTTTGGCAAATGTACTTCACTACGATTTTGAAATCTCTATGTTAATCAGCTTTTGCTGTTGAATAATATTATTGCACACTCACCTGAACTTGATACATTGTTCTGGCCGATTTACAGTAATGTTATTTTGTGTTTGCCTGATTAACAAGGGCATAATTTAGTAACAACCGATCCTGTAGCCAGATAAATGATAAGAGAAAACCTTTGAAAATAAAGGATAAATGTATGTAGTAGTGTATCTTCTGTGGTTTTAGGTAATAATCTAGCATTTAATTAATTCAGCTTATTTAACAAACTTTAGTCAATTAGCCATCCACAATGTGCTGATCATTAGGTTTATAAAGATAAGACATTGTCTTATTTTGTTAGTATCCTGATGTTTTCCATTGTTTTTCTGTCTATTTACATAGGTGGCATCACTGATGGCCAGAGTGGTTGTGATTTGTCCCAGTAGAATATCTAGTCGAGTACCAATTACTGCCTCCGTGTTTTACGTAACCTTATGGTGAAACTTCTGGTGTAGCTTTCTTTATTGTTACATCACATAATCATTCAATTTGTGACTGGTTTTCCAGGTTAATAACAATAGGGTAGGAAACCAACGGTTTTATTTCTAAACTCACTAGTATGTAAATATTTATTTTGGTAATTGACTGCAGTAAAAATGTGCATGTGCCAGAAAAATGTGATTGTCATCCTAAAGGCATTCCTGGATTAATAATTAGAGTATTTTTACATTATCCTTAGTTAATAGATACTTAGTGTATATTATTTAGTTAAACTTTTCAACAGCAGCCAGTAAGTATAAGGTATTTTGGAGTAAATATGTAGATATCTGCAAGTTAGAAATTTTTTGTGTTAAGTGATACTTGAATGCAAAGAAAGTTTAAATTCAATTCAGAGATTTATGACAGGGTTTCCTTCACACGTAAGGATTATTTTTAAGTCCAATATTTGTAAATCACGTACAGCCTGTATTTCTACAGCGTGGATTACCTCTGATTTCATGTTTTAGAGCCTTTGGTTTGCATGTCTGTATTATTAAAATACTGAATCGTTGAAAGGTTGTTTGCCCTTTATAAATATACACGTACTAGTCTGACCTTACCTAGTTTATAAACTTTTCTTTCCTTTTGACTTCTTGAAAATTAATGGTATTTAACACCAGAAATCTAAATTTATTTTTGATGGTTGCAGTTGTTAAAATAATTAGAAAAGTATATAACTAGCATTTTGACGGATGGAAAGCAGATATGAATTGAGAGCTAAAACATTATCCCTATAAAACATTTCAAATTTATTTAGACAGATGGGAAATTCTTTTGTCCTGAATGATCCTTTAAAAAACTGCGTAATTTTAACTTGGACGTTGGTCTTCTTTTAAACTCATAATAAGCTTGCACTTAGAAAACATTTGAAGGTAGTTATCAGAATTTTAGGTATATTTTAGATCTCATCTCATTTATAGAGATGAGAAGAGCTTTGTAGCATAAACTGCTTTATTTTCCTTCATTAACCTGGTTTTGGTTAAGGGAGATAAAAAAACACGTGCCGTATTATAGTCTTAGTTTGAAATGATTCCATGTGGAAGGTTATCACGGTACTGTCAAACAGAGTTATTCAAGAGATTTACTTTGCATACAATTTGTGTGTGCATGTGATTTTATTTAAAGCAAAAGTCAAAACTTTCTTTCCTACCAGTTTATACTTCTCTCAGCATTTTTGCTATTGCACTATGAATTTAGGGATTTGGTAACTAATAAAAAAACCTTTGTGTAAATTTTGCTCAAAAAGATGACCTATATGGATAGTCGTTGACTTAGTTTGTTAATAATTGTGTTTCATTTTATAGAGGGCTACTGAGCCAAGCCAGGCTATATGCCATTGCTGCTGAAAAAAAGAATTATCTTCAAGAGGAGCCCATTTCTTTGCATAGAGGGAATGCCAGTCAGTTTGATTGGGCTTTAATGAGACTAGATAATTCTGTCAGAAGAACTGGCCGCATCCCTAAGACTCTTCTACAAAAAGTCTTTGATAACACCTGCCACTCAGGTATTTCACAATTTTCTGTTCAAAAAGTTGAACTTCTTAATAAGTACTTGTTTGGGGGCAAGCTCATTGTAAAGCCTATTATTTGATAGTTTTAATTTTGTTTGTGACTTCTATTAATGATCATGATTTTATGTTATGATTGTGATCTTTCTGTCTTTCCAACTCATCAGGGAAAAGTTTTGAGTAACCAAAACATTTCATTTCAGGTGTTTATTTTAAAGCCAGCAAATAAAAATTGTCTTTTTGCTTTCCACAGTTCATAAAACAGTCACTTTCAGTGGTAAATTGTATTGGAAGATAGTAGTTTTTCTTATCTTCCATTGTATAGTGTCAGCTTTCCCTAAGATGTTCACATATGACAGATTTCTAGAAAGACTGATAATCATTATTTCTCTTTCATTTTCACGTAGCTATTAAAATCTGAGTCACTTATGCAACTTTGATAATCTGCTGGAAGCTTGTAAGCCCTCTACTGCCCCCCCCAAAAGCCTACATGCAAACACACACATAATTTTGCGTGTAGTTTCGGAGCATTCCCTAGCTTCCTAAAGCCTGTCCATGAATTTCAGTCATTTTTTTTTTTTTTTTTTAAAGATTTTATTTATTTTATTTTTTGCCCCCAAAGCCCCAGTAGATAGTTGTATGCCATAGCTGCACACCCTTCTAGTTGCTGTATGTGGGACTCGGCCTCAGGATGGACAGAGAAGTGGTGCCTCGATGCGCACCCGGGATCCGAACCCGGGCCGCCAGCATCGCAGCGCGCGCACTTAACCACCAAGCCACAGGGCCGGCCCTCAGTCATGTTAAGAAGCTTTAGAATCTAATGATGAGGGACACCAAAGAGGTATCAATTATCATTAAGTGCATTTAAAGACTGTTTTATTATTTTCTCTGTTTGATTTATTCAGAGTTGTACAACTATGACTACAATCAATTTTAGAACATTTTTATCACCCCAGAAAGTAAACTCCACATCCTATCTTCAGCTCCGGAACCCCCATGCTTTCCAGCCGTAGGAAACCACTAGTGTACTTTCTGTCCTTGTAGATTTGCTTATTCTGGATACTTCATATAAATGGATCATGCAATAAGTGGTTTATTTTTGTTTTTGTTTTAAAGTCAGCTTTCAGGGACATGTAGCTAAAGGTCATGGATAAAGGGAGAAGGAAGTTTATATTATTTTATAACTGATTATAAACCTACGTTTGATATTTGTGGGGTTTTTTTTTCTTTTTTGTGAGGAAGATCAGTCCTGAGCTAACATCCAAGCCAATCTTCCTCTTTTTGCTGAGGAAGACTGGTCCTGGGCTAACATCTGTGCCTGTCTTCCTCCACTTTATATGGGATGCCGCCACAGCATGGCTTGACAAGTGGTGCCTCGGTGCATGGCCAGGATCCAAACCTGGGCCGCCAGCAGCGGAACACGTGCACTTAACTGCTATGCCACGGAGCTGGCCTCTGTGGGTTCAAATTATACTGATTTGTACTATTTTCGTAAGATCCTGAGAAGCCTAGTCTTTAAATTGCAGTAAACGCTACTTATAAATTAGATTCTTTGTATTTTTGTATTCTATAGAGTCTTGCAGGTTACATAGATTCATACCCTTTGCTTCTTAAGAAGGCAGACTAAGTTTAAAAAGTTATAACTTTCAATAACATTGTAAATGATCTTGTGGACTAGGATAGGATTTTTCTAGTTTACAGGGACTCTTAATACCATATTATCTTTAGTGAGTTGGGAGATTTTTGAATATTTACAGATTTCAGTTTAAGTTTTGATATTTTTCTGTATGATATTGATACTGTTATCCATTCACCTTTTTTCGTAGGCAGCCCAGGTGGTAATCAAGCCTTGCTTCTACTGCGCAGCTGTGGTTCTCTCTTGCCTGAACTAGAGCTCTCAGAGAGAACAGAATTTGCTCATAGGATATGGGACAAACTTCAGAAATTGGGTATGATTGTTTGAATATATGATGTGTATAAAAGGTGTAGATATTTTTTCTTTTAGTAAAAAAGAGTTTCTTTACATAAATGCTGTAATTCAATTTTATGGAAGGACTACTTGATTTGTCATTTTTTTGTAATATGATTTATTTGGTGAATTATAGTGACATCTAGGGGCATTAAGAATAAAATAATTTTTCATAACAAAATAATTTTTCATAACAAGTATTACTTTTATGGTAAGTTAAAAAGAAAAAGAACAAAATAGAAAGGCATTTGGTCTGTCAGAGTTATAAATGCACACACCATTTGACCAAGCAGTTGCATTGTTAGAATTTAGATAACATATACCCCCATGTGCAAAAGGATATTCTTTGTTTTGGCTTGTTTGTAATAGTAAGACATTGGGACAGATTCTAATGTTCCTCACTAGGGGATTGGAAAAATAAATTATGGATTGTACATAAAATGGAGTCTGTGCAACTGTTAAAAAATGAAGGAGCTTGAGCTCGTCATACACTGATGGAGGGTGTTCTCCAAAATATAAATAAAAGTTAAGGTGCAGAACAGTTTTTATAGTATGCTACTATTTTGAAGAAAAATGTCTGTGTATATGCATACAATATTAAAATATTTCTTGAAGGATAAAAACTGGATACAATTTTTACTCTATACCTTTTAATGCTTTTTCAGTTTTGAACCATATAAACATAGTACCTGTTCAAAAAAAGTAATTTAAAAGACCATTTGATAAAATCCAATGTTTATTCCTGATTTAAAAAAATCTCTTCAAAGAATAGAAAGATGCCTCTTTAACATGTTAAAATCTAAAGCCAATAACTAATATCCTGTATAATGGCAATGAAATAAGATGTGAAACAATACTAGAAATTATTATTTTTTAGGTGATGTGATGGTTTACCTTTAAAATCCCAGATCAGCTTCCAGTTAGGTAGTTGCACATACTAAATGTTCAAGAATCCATAACTTTTCATAGTTAAAAAATAAAATGGATAAAAGGATCCAGTTAAGTATAGCACAAATGCATAAAACATCTAGGAATATCTTTCAAGAAATGTGTAGGACCTGTGTGAAGAAAAGTGTAGAATAAAGATAGCCTCACTTTACAGTTTTGAATTTATCTAGAATTAATTTTGATGACAAGTTCATTTTTTTAAAGTTTTTAAAAATAGAGATAAATGTTGGATTTCAGAATAGAAAAGGGTTTTCTAAGTGTAAAAGCAGCAGAAAAGTGAAGATAAAGAATTGACTTAAAAATACTAGAAGTTTGTATATGTCATTAAGTCACATAATTGAAAAAGACATTTGAACTGGGAGAAATACTTTTGAAAAAGGTTATATTCTAAAATACAGAAAAGCCCTTACACAGCAGTTAACACCTCAGTGAAAGATAGACATGTATTCTATTCTATTCTCATTGTTCACAAACATATTTTTCCTTTAAATATTCCATGTTTATCCTTTGTGAGGGTGGAATCCATAACTTCTTTGTTTTCCTCTTTGCCAGTAGCACAAGGCTTTGTACTTATGACACTTGATAGATACTTATTGAATTAATGTTGCCAGAAGCCTGGTAGATTGCCAGTGTGACTCTTGTTCACAGACTTGTAAAGTTGTAAGAAATATTTTATCTTAGGTAACATGTCCAAAGTTATAGAATGAGCTGTTGACAGATTTGAGACTGGAATTGAGATATCTGGACTGAAGGGGGTTCTGGAGGAAATGCTGGAAATGATAGAATCTCATTTCAATATTGCCATATGCTAAATTCTTTTTTTTTTTTTAAATAGTACTTTTTTTTTTTTTTAATATTTATTTTATTTATTTTCCCCCCAAAGGCCCAGTAGGTAGTCGTATGTCATAGCTGCACATCCTTCTAGCTGCTGTATGTGGGACGCGGCCTCAGCATGGCCGGAGAAGCGGTGCGTCGGTGCGCGCCCGGGATCCGAACCCGGGCCGCCAGCAGCGGAGCGCGCGTACCCAACTGCTAAGCCCGCCCAGTACAGAAGTAATTCTATTTTTAAGAATTTAGAGGGCCAGCCCCATGGCTTAGCGGTTGGGTGCGTGCGCTCCGCTGCTGGCGGCCCGGGTTCGGATCCCGGGCGCGCACCGACGCACCGCTTCTCCGGCCATGCTGAGGCCGCGTCCCACATACAGCAGCTAGAAGGATGTGCAGCTATGACATACGACTACCTACTGGGCCTTTGGGGGGAAAATAAATAAAATAAATATTAAAAAAAAAAAAATTACTTCTGTACTTCTTTGGCCATGCCATGATAATATCTAAGTCACCTTAACTATTTTTGTTCAAATTGTTCATCTTTTCTGGAATGTTCTTTTTTTCTCACTCTTTCAGTCAATCCCTTTTTCAAGCCATGGTTTAAATCCGTGCATTCTGAGTTTTATCTCCAGTCCAAATTAGTGTCTCTTCCTTTCCCCTTGGTTATCATCAGTTGCCTTGTATTAGAGTTGTGTACCTGTGTTTTTGATAGATAATTTTCTCTTGGAGTCTAATGATTATATCTTATTCATATATGGATCTTCCCCATGAACTTTTCAGTGTTTTGCACATGTTGGATACTAAAGTAGTATTAATTGAAATGGTAGAAAATGGTCAGGCAAATTTAACTTGATTTTTTAAAATTTAAATTTTACTTCATTAAATAGTAAATATATTAATATGGTTCAAAATTCAAAAGGTTCAATAAAGTTTTTAGGGTAAGGCTTCAATCTATGTTCCCCAGCCACCTAGTTCCACTTCTTGGGGGCAGTGAGTCAAATCTAACTTAAAAAAAAATTTCTCTAAGAGAATTATAACATTTTGAAAAAGAGTGGAAAACTAATTTACTTACAGAGTGATTTAATTACTTTGGAAAAGTAATTGTTATAGAAAACAATTTCTTAGAAAACGCTATTAAAATAATTTATTTGGGACTGAAAAAACCTTTGATCAGTAGCACTCTGATTTAGAGACAAAGGTAGGGATAAAGACAACTCTGAACAAAAAAGTGCAAATGTGTTCTTAAATATTGGTATTAGGACGGGTCCATATTTAGTATAGTCATATATCTATTATCTTGATAAGGGGAACCATATAGTGACATCTTAAAGTTTTTAGATGACATCACGTTTTTCTTGAACAGTAAAATGCCAAGCTGATTAACATAACTAGAAATAATTTTGAAAGCTTTGTGAGATGACAAAAATGGCAAATGAATCTTGTGGGAAAGCACAGTGTGATACATGGAGGAGGGAGTAATTATGCAAATTATACCAATGGAAGAGTGAGCTCTGATCAAGGCAGGAAACCTGGCTTTCGTACAAAACAGTTGTATTTTAGAATATTCCTTTGAGTTTGAACAAAATAAGTATAAGATAAGTGCAAGTGGATGGTAATATACAAAATTATTATGCAAAGAGATTGAACAAGAAGATGCTATCAAAACATTAAAAGTAATGGACAGCAGAGCCAGAGACATGAGAAATTATTGTTAAAGGTTTAAAGGTATAAGGATATAAGGTAGGATACATAAGGAAATGCTTTTTTAAAGCTTTTGATTATTAAAGTAGGATGTTTTAGGATTATATCCCTAAACTTTTGAGTTTTTAATTTAAATTTTAGACAGTTCTAGACTTCCTTAATTCGTACTACAAAGGGTACAATATATATTTTAAAAAAAATTCTCTATTATCTTTTTCAAGAAATGACCCATGAAATTAACTAGACGTCATAGTAAATATGAGGATAAAAATTTTACTGAAGTTCACGGAAACATTTTTGTCATCCATAGAACTACATCAGTGTGACAGAAATAAAGAAATGAAACTTGGTAGAGTTATGTTGAACATTGATCTTGACTGAAATCTATATGAAAAACTAGAATAGATGTCACTTATGTGGGTTTTGAGCAGCTTTCTCAGCTTCTCCAACAAACTAGAGTGAGCGCCTTACAAAATTACAGAATATTGTTTCCTTCAGCCTTAGAGCTATAGCCAACCATTGTTAGAATTCTGCTTGAGTTGATTTTTTAAAAGAAGCTTTCAGACACTATCTGGTAACCTTGTTGCATCATCATCATATTGCAGATGTTGAAGTACACATGGTTCCCTATAAGGCCCTGTATAAAATGTTACAGTGGTTAAGTGATTAGGCGCTCAAGGCACCCCACCTACATTCAAATCTGTGGTCACTTACTAGCCATGTGGCCTTGGACGAGCGAAAGAGTTAGTGTTCTTCATCTGTAAGATGAGGATGATAAAACCTGCCTCAAAGCTGTTTGTGAGAAGAAACTGAACCTCTGTTTAGCACAGTGCCCGAGATGTAGTAAGCACTCTACGTGTCTACTAAGATAAAAACAAATATTAATTTAGTGGAATAAGTGTCTGCTGCCCAGAGTCTCAAACTGACACCAGATACCACAGGCCTGCGTGGCCACAGGCAGTTGAATAAAGATATGAAATTTAATACATGAAAATTTAGTAAAACACGTTAGCACTAGATTGATATGATGACCATGTCAGGAGTGGGTAGAGTAATGCTGAGTAATAACCTTAATCGATGTGGCCATAGGCAAGATGGACGTTGAAAGAAAACAAAGGGCATTGGAATGCAGGTAATTAACAATAGCAGACTAGAAATGGTGGTTAGCAACAGGAAATAGCTTGGAAATGGAGCCTTCAAACAAAGACTTTGAGTAGCCTGGTTAGTAAATAAGCAAAATTGCCGGTACAGTCCCACCTGTATAAAACAACTACAGTCACAATCTCTGCATCTCAGTGGGTCTGTAATGTGACAAGGACTGCTTTATATCGAAAAATCTTTCATTAACTTCAAATACAAGGGTATTGTCAGCATTTTCTAACAGAAAGGGAATACTGTGCTTCATAAGTAAGAGACCTATTACTATCTGAATAGGCAGTTAATAACTGTACACTAACTCAGTAATTACTGTCTTATATGCTTACCTTGCTCTATTCTGACAAGACTTTATAGAGATGGGTCTAAGTATGGGGTGAAATGCTGAAGTGATCATTTTACCATTTTTGTGTGTTTATTAAATTTAACTGCAGATATTTTAGTTGTGGTAATGGATATGATTTTAAGTGCTTTTCTAAAAATTTGATTTAAATTTCATTTGTAGGTACTGTGTATGATGTAAGTCACTATAATGCTTTACTTAAAGTCTATCTTCAAAATGAATATAAATTTTCACCAACTGCCTTCCTGGCAAAAATGGAGGAAGCAAACATTCAACCAAATCGAGTAGGTAGTTGCTATTGTACGTGTTTATTGGTCACATCACTTTTTTTTTTTTACGCAGAAAAAGTATTATTAAAAAAATATTAACTGCCTCATTTCATTGACAGGTGACCTACCAGAGGTTGATTGCAGCTTATTGTAATGTAGGAGATATTGAAGGTGCCAGGTATGGAGCTCTATAAATGTGTGTTTAAGCAAACAAATTTGTAAGTCTTGTAAACCTAAGAAGTTTCTTCTTAGTAAGGAAAATTACTTCAGAAGTGTTTTAATCTAGCAAATCTGGTAATATGACTTAGGTAAAATATAAAACTATGTAAGAGGGGAAAGATGGGTGAAAATTGCTTTTTTAATTAAAAATTTGATTTACTGGAGCAGAGGTTTAAAATTGTTGATGTATAAAGCTGGCTTTACTTTTTTTATTATTAATATTTCCTAAAGGAAATGTTATTAGCCATTTAAACTGTTCATTTGTAAAACTGGTAATATTCCCTTTATCTCGCTGATTCATATAAAATCAGTTATGACATTTCTCTGCTGTGTAAAATTTATTATTACTTTTGGATGGAAGGTTTAGGAAGTAATGGATGAGTTGAAATGTACTATTTCATTTTTGACTAAATGAATCTTATTAAACTTCATGCTTTTTAAAGGTTAATTACCAGTGTAGATGAAACAGTGAGATTTTTAATAGTTACCTACTGTTTTTAACAAGCGTACTTCAAGACTGTTGATATAATTTGAGGAAGTGAGATTTTGTGTGTACATGTAGTAAAACATTTTTGAAGTATATTTCCAAGGAGTTTTTTCATTTCTCTTTTATTGCAGCAAGATTCTTGGATTTATGAAAACTAAGGATCTTCCAGTCACAGAGGCAGTATTCAGTGCCCTTGTTACAGGGCACGCAAGAGCTGGGTAATGTTCAACCTAAGGTTTTGTTCTTAGTGAGGTTTAATTATAGAAAATTATTGTAGAAAATTAGTAAACCATTTTTATTTACCCCCTCAGAAAGAATCTTGAGTGTGTGAGGTAGAACATGCAAATTTTTAGAGAACTTATTCTTAAATTTATGTTTCATAAAACTTTTATTTGAAAATTTTCAATTTTAAAAATTGGGCCTGATCTAAAGTTACTGACTATGTAAAGTTTATTAACTGCTATGCTAGTGCGCTGGAAAATATATTTATTTTTGAAGAGTAATTTACTAAATATTATTCTTCCATAAAATGGTAAATTTGAGTCGTAACATCCTTGGTGAAAGAGGGCACATTATTCAATGTCTATGTAATTAGTATACAATTTGGTTTCTCTTTTGGAAAAGTTACCTGTTAAAATTTAAGATGTTTATGATCTTTATTACTTCAGAAACCTATAACCACTTTAATATGTATTTATCTTTTTCTAACGTTATGGTTCTAAATGGTACTTAAGAATTTTTAATTTTAATAAGCCTGGGTAGTACTTTTGGATTGAACAATAATATTAAATTTGGCAGTACTATAGTAATCTGTTTTATTTTCTTTGAATTAACTTATAGAGATATGGAGAATGCAGAAAATATTCTCCCAGTGATGAAAGAGGCTGGAATTGAGCCTGGTCCAGACACATACCTAGCATTATTGAATGCATATGCTGAGAAGGGTGACATTGACCATGTTAAGCAGGTATGACTTACATAAATAAACATACTTTAAAATCGTTTGTATGAACTTGTGTTATGTTTTGCGTGAAGCAGAAAAGTGTAGTTTACATCTGTTTTTAAAGATATCTCTTATAGACAGTAGTACTGAAGGAAAATTCTTACTATAGTTTGGTACCTTGGTGTTAATGTAACAGTTATTGTTGAAATAGAATATTTTCTGTTTTATAAAAAAGTCCTAAAACTTTAAATGGTCTATTTCCCTAATTTTTTTTCGTCTTGGTATTTTAATTTATTTGGCTTTAATTAAAAAATGCCGCTTTCTAACTTGTTCTTCTAATTTCTGGAACTGTCTGTAGACTCTGGAGAAGGTGGAGAAGTCCGATCTTTACCTTATGGACCGTGATTTATTGCAAATTATCTTTAGCTTCAGTAAAGCTGGGTATCCTCAATATGTCTCAGAAATTTTGGAAAAAATTACATATGAAAGAAGATATATTCCAGGTAGTTTTAAAAAATTTATTTTCATGATTTTTCTAAAAATCTGAATTACTATTCTTACATGATGGAAAGGGCATTCTCTAACAATATGAACATAGAACTCTTTTAAAGTCAGCTTATTAAGCTAAAAAAAGCTTGAGTTAGTGAATACATGGGAATGTTTTGATTTGGAAGTGTTTCATTACTATTTAGGCAGATATATCCTTGTGTTTACAGTTCATAAGTTTGTCTTTCATGTTGCTTGCACTGTAAATATTGTTCAGTTCAGTAACAAAAGATGTCTTTGTTTTCTTCCCAGATGCAATGAATCTCATTTTGCTTTTAGTCACTGAAAAATTGGAAGATACGGCATTGCAGATTTTATTATCATGTCCTCTATCAAGGGAAGACGGTCTGAATGACTTTGGCAGTTTCTTTTTACGACACTGTGTGACTATGAATACGGTATTCTGTACATTTTTACTTTGTAGACAGTGTAATAAGCAGTGAAATAAGACTCTTTAAAATATAAGAACATATTAGGAAATTAGTCCAATTATAAACATTATGAAAACTTTGTTTTTGTGTTGCAAGATTATTAGATAGAAAGAGGATGAGAGGTTCAAATTTTTCATCTTAAATGGGGTAGAATATTTGCAGAAGGTCAAATGATAGGATATTTGCAGATCTAGCTCATGTGGTGCGTTTTTTTTCTAGCCTGTAGAGAAGCTGAAAGACTACTGTAAGAAGTTGAAGGAAGCTCAGATGCACACATCTCCTTTGCAGTTCACACTCCAGTGTGCTTTACTGGCCAATAAGCCCGGTACTATATTCCCATAGTTAAAACTGACATAAGTAAGTTTTGCTGAGGTAGCTTTGTAATATTTTATCGTATCTTTTTCAGATTTGGCAAAAGCCCTAATGAAAGCTCTGAAGGAAGAAGGTTTTCCTGTCAGAACTCATTATTTCTGGCCGTTGCTAGTTGGACATCAGAAGGAGAAAAATGTTCAAGGTTAGGTTTTGCCTTTTAGATTTGTAGTGGTTCTGAGATTCAGTGTAACAATTTCTATACACATTTAATTGAATTCTTTGGGAATACATACTTATTCCTGAATATTAGATTTTCTGAGAAAATAGAATTTACATAATAGTCAAGTATTAGGTAAGCATTTAAAAAAATGTAATGGATTTCTTTCATCTTAATTTCATTAATTTCATTTCTTAATTCATCTCTGATCTTGATATTCAAACGTGAGTGTAGTTTGAAACAGTTCATTATTTTTTTAAGTTTTTCAAAAAACTCATTAGTTCTTGATTTTACATGTAGTGTTTGAAATTAATTTGTCTAGCCTTATTAAAGATAAAGTTATAAATAATCAGGCCATTTTCTTTGTGAACCAGTCTGTTTCTTCTTCACTGAGCTGAGTTATACTAATAGGAAAGACAGGAAAACTTTTATTGCAAAATGAGTGCTCATGACCTGTCAGCCTACTGATTGAAGGACAGAAATGTTCAATCTTTCAGGTTCTTAAGTACGTTTAAGCATTTAGCTTACTTTTCCCTTGTACACATGGGAAGTCTATAGGATATGAATAAGAATTGAGCAAATATTAAATTTTAGAGTACAGTATCTAATTCTTTGGTTTACATTATTGGTAATTCAGAAAGAGTAGTCTCATAAAAAGATGCTTTTAACAGAAGTACTTCCCCCTTGGGGAAACAAAAAATAGTCTTTTTCACTTTATCTTGAAGTATAATGTGCTTTAGAATGAGATGCAGAGTTGTTAGTATGACATTGGGTGACAAACAAATGCACAAACAACAAAAAAAGTGCTTTTAGCAGACTTTCATATTGCAATTTTATTTTAAGTAGATAACCGTTGTCTGGTTTAAAGGAATTCGTGAAACAAGTATTCCCTAATTGTTTCTGGCTATAAAAGTCTCTAAATCCTTTTTAGAAAAATCTTTGTGAAAACAATATGCTTGTTGATTAACTCTTTGCATATCCTCCAGTTCTGAAAGCTCCAAGAAGTAACCTTTAAGCCAGTATTTCTGAACCACAGAAAGTTTACATTATTCCATGAAAATCTTTGGGCATGTTAGTGTTGTCCACTTTTACATAGCTATGAAAATGCTTTTGGTACCCCTGTTGAGATGTTTGTTCATCAGGTAAATTGGCTTTCCTCAACCCTATCACTATATCTAGACTTGAATTGACTCCCACGTTTTTACTATTTAATAAACATAAAAGAATTCAGGTAATTTCTTTCTAGAGTTGTAGCGCAAGCTGGTAGAAAAATGGGCTCTATCTTGAATCCATTTTTTCTTAGAATCTTAGAATTCAGATTTCAAAGGTGCCTGTTGACAGGCCCTGTTATATTAAGGAAGGCGTTGAGAGCCGCAGAGGGCTTCAGTTCCTGACCGTAGGATCCACATCTAGCTGTTGGTAGTGCCGGGACTAGAACTGGGCATTTCTGTCCTCCTGTTTTAAAGACTTTTTTTAGTACCATAACACCTCCATATTAGACATTTGTAAGTCTTATGCTGTATTTGTTTTATAAAAATTCTTGGCTGTTTAAAAATTAGGTACCAATTTTTGCATTAAGGACGCTTGAAAAAGTGGTGCCCAGTTTTTTAATCAATGAAGGTTTTAACTGGAAAAACACAAAAGCTGAGAAAGGTAACTTGAGAATGCCAGATATTGTTAGTAGTTTTACAGTTTTTAAAAACTAGTTTCTTCTTTGCCAGGGGGTCCTGAAATATAGTAAAGTATATATTCTATGATCTTCTTTCAAGTAACAGGGAAATGGCTGTATGTATTCTATGTACTTTCTTTAGTGTAAGGTAAGAAAGTAACATTCTTAGTGCAATGAACTTGTTCTTTGTCTGGGGAAAGTCATATATAAACTGGTAGGAATAACAGAAGAAAATAATGGCTGCAGCAATGGAGGATGTAGAAGAGTGTTTCATAAGGAATATATAAAACCCTTCAGGAAATCAAAGAAAGAAAGGTGTCAAACTGAACAAAGAGTTTTCAACAATAGCATGATCACATTTTTATTGAATTCTAGAATTTTTCTGGCTGCAAATTTAGCATCACCAACCCCTAGGAAAGATTCTTATAATGACTTCCTCATGGCTCATCTTACTAGTGTTTTTCTCTGTGGCACAAATGGAAAAGTTACCACTTAGACTTTTAGCAAGTTGGCCTGAATGAGAGGAAATAACCCAGAATTATTGAGGATCTACATCCCTTGGTATACTTAGAAAACATAAAAATAAGAATATGGAAGGGGTAAAATATATAAGGAAGGGCCGATATGAAGGCCTAAATGCTAGTTGAGTGAAGTAGTTGGATAGAGGGTACTTTTCAAGAAGTAAGAAATTGCCTCCTAATAAAGTGAGTGCTCTGGGTAGAGTCTAAAATCATGTGGAGTAAACAGTCATAGTTGGTGAAAGTTGTTCAGGTAAACCATATATCTTTCCCAAAAGTTTGAACTGTTTTAATTCTTTTTTTTTTTTTTCTTTTTTGTGAGGAAGATCAGCCCTGAGCTAACATCCACGCCAATCTTCCTCTTTTTGCTGAGGAAGACTGGCCCTGGGCTAACATCTGTGCCCATCTTCTTCCACTTTATGTGGGACGCCACCACAGCATGGCCTGACAAGCGGTGTGTCAGTGCACACCTGGGATCCGAAAGCGGGCCACCAGCAGCAGAGCGCGCGCACTTAACCACTACGCCACGGGGCCGGCCCCAGAACTGTTTTAATTCTTATAAAACTTTTTGAATGGAGACTTTCCTCTAGATTCATAAATTTTCTCGTGACTACATCTGAAATTTTTTTTTTTAAATTTTTTTGTGAGGAGGATTGGCCCTGAGCTAACATCTGTTGCCAATCTTCCTCTATTTTTTTTTTTTTTTTTTAATATGTGGGACACCACGACAGCATGGCTTGATGAGTGGTGCATAGGTCCGCATCCGGGATCCGAATATACAAACCCCAGGCCGCCAAAGCAGAGCTCGCGAACCCAACCACTGCGCCACCGGGCTGGCCCTGAAATATCTTTATTAGATTGTTTATTTAGTCTTAGTTTAGATTTTCATTGTTTATTTAGTCTTAGTTTAGATTTTCTAAGTTCACAGAGGTTTGGGATCCATGTTTATCTAAGTTAATATATGGTTAATCTTTTTTTATTTTAAAGGAAAATATGAATTGTATTTTTTAGGAGGATGTGGGTAGACATGTCAGATTAGTCACCTTTTTTCTCCTTATTGATAAGTGTTTCTGTCTTCCCATCTGACTAAAGTTATTGAAGTGAGTATCTTTGTATGCTCCCTCAGAATTCCTGAGGGAGTGACTGAACTTTTCCTAGCAGAGGGTATGAACCCTGGTTTTCTTAAACCTGCTTTAGTTTCAGTTAGAAAGATATGTAAGTTAAAATTGCTAGCAACACAGATCATCTAAATGAGCAGAATGCACTCCCCCTCTGATAAACATTATTGGAAGAATGAAAAAATAAGAGAATAAAATGTATTGGAGGCATAGATGGTGGGGTGAAGTGTTTTGTGCAGGAATAAGAATCTTTTATCTGTAATCAATTTGTTGGCCTATTTTCAGACATTAGAAAATCAAACATAGTTACCTCATTATGCTACCTTTACTCTATGTATCATCTAAGGAAATTTAAAAAAATGAGTTTTAAGACAGCTAAAAAAATTAAATCATTCTTGTTACTATTAACATTTATTTAATATTTTTAGGGTTTCACACATATTATTTCCTTTAATTTTAATGATCACCCTGAGAGGTAAGTAGGGAAATTTGTTGTCGTCATTGCTATATTACAGACATGGCACCGCTAAAAATCAAACACTTTTTGGTGGCAGAATAAGGACTGAATCCCAAGTCCTTCTGATTCCAGGAAAAAGTGTAGGTTTTTGCAATTTTGTGGTGTTACAAGCACCTGCCAGCAATTAGGAGACTGTGGTTTTTTATTCAAGATATCCTTTTGATCCTGAAGAAATCATTTACTTTAACAGTTCTGTTAATATAAAGATTATTTGACTTCTAAAGGCATTTCCAGGGGCCGGCCCCGTGGCTTAGCGGTTAAGTGCACGCGCTCTGCTACTGGTGGCCCGGGTTTGGATCCTGGGCGTGCACCGACGCTCCGCTTGTCCAGCCATGCTGAGGCCGCGTCCCACATACAGCAACTAGAAGGATGTGGAACTATGACATACAGCTATCTACTGGGGCTTTGGGGAGAAAAAGGGAAAAAAAGGAGGAGGATTGGCCTGGATGTTAGCTCAGGGCTGATCTTCCTCACCAAAAAAAAAATAAAGGCACATAAAGGCACTTCCAGCTTTATTTACATACAGAAGTACACTCCCTTGATAGAGTGAGCTGAAGGCCCTGTTAATAAAGAGCTTGATTAACTGATCTAAACTAAGTTGTGATACTGGGATTCTTTTTGTTCAGTATGTTCTGTGTTTCCTGTTGTCCTCAATCTTCCTCTAGGTCTAGACCACAAGAATTTCTTCTATACATGTGGGTAATATTTATAATTCTTGGTACTTTTCTTCCATCCATTCAATAGGCCTGGATTCTTTCACCATGACTCTTCTTGTATGCAGAAAATTGTCCCATTCATCGAGTGCCTTGACACATATTTCCTTGCTTAATCCATGTATGGTTGTTAGAAGGATTAAGCCAAGCGTTATGTGTTCAAGGCACAGTTTAGAAGGCAAAGTTCCTGGCATATTGCCATTCCTAGTATGTAAACTAAGAAATTATGGCTCAGAAAGTTGAAGTAACTTGCCTAGATTTACACTGCTGTTATGTGCCAGGGTTGAGAGCTAGGTCTCTTTAAACTCCAAAGCCTGTTTTGGTTTTGTCATTTCACTGGAGTGTCTTATCAGAAACTTAGGTATTTACTTTAAACAGTGGTCATGTAAACAATCATTATTGGTCAGAAAGGACATTAGATTAGCACAAGTCTGTTACTAGTAATTGAAAAGCAACTGGCTATGTCTTACTTTCAAGTGCTTAGTAATCTTTGCATATGAAGAAGAGCACAGTGTGATTTGCCATTTTTTATGGTAATTATAAAGGTTATTAGTACTAATTCCCAGTGAATTGTTAGAGGAATAGTTCTAAATTTTGCTTACAAGTATTGTTATGCTTGTGTGTGTTGTATGGACTAACTCTACATGCATGTTCTCCGAAATTTATATTAAGTAAGCACATGCTTTGTCTTTTGGAATTTTTTCTCTATAATTTTTACATCTTGAAAAATACATTTAAACATCTAAGATTTTGAAGATATTAGGTAATTTGAAATATAATGAACTGTTTAAATTTAAAACATTTTGATCCATAATCTGAGTTTTATCTAAAACAAATGTGCAGATATTCATAATGTAGTCAGACTTGCCTATATGTGTACTCAGTGGGAATTTACAATCAAGTTTTTGTACTAGAGTGCATTACATAACAGATTTATAGAAATGTAATTTTTCTGTAGATGATATTATAGGGCAAAAACGGACTATTTCGGGGAAGTTTTAATAATGTGAAAGTAATGAAGCTAAAGAAGTAAGTTTTAAAGAGGAAAACAAGAGAGTCCTTTTCTTTTATTAAACTTTGTCAAATTAGGTAACACCTGAGTAGTTTGACAGTTGTAGAATTAATTGATCTGATATAAACAAATCTGTTTGAAGCTAGCTATAGCTTTGGAAAACATGAAATGTCCTTTTAAGAAGTTAAAAGATTTTTATGAGTGGGAGAAGGGAAGGAACAAACAACTTACTAGATTTTTATAGTTCTAAATGTAATGAGACAGTAATTTATTATAATCAATTGTTCTGGGTTCATTTTTTATTCTTATGTTATGAAATATGAAATCAGAAGTTAGTAACAATTAGGAAATTTTTTACATTAGTGCTTAACCTAAAAAAACACTTCTGTCTTTGACAGATCCCCTCTCACCCTACTCCTCTAATGCCTTCTCTCTACAGTATTTATTCTTGTCGAGTTTCACTGTGTAGATCCATCACTGCTCTGTAATAGCAATGATGTTTTATGATCTGTGTTCAGTTGGGGTACCAGAAATGTTAGGCATATTGCTTAATTGTCTTAAGTTTTCTTATAGTTATAATTTCTAGGATATTTCCTTAGTACTCGCTACTGAATTGAGAGAGATGAAGAAAAGAGCAATTTATTTTTTTCATTTATCGTCGTATTTCCTGACTCTGTTGCTTTTCTGCTTTCTCTTTTAGACAAACAAAATGCTAAGTACTTTTCCTACATTATAATTCAGAAAGTAAATGATCTGAATTTTCTGATCTTTTGTTAATTTATTTCAAGTTCTTCATCACTGTGCTTCTAAATTTTATCTTACAGGTATAATTGAAATCCTGAAAGAAATGCATGAAATGGGAGTAAATCCTGATCAGGAGACATACGTAAATTACGTGTTTCCAGCTTTTAATAGTGTAAAATCAGTTCATGCTGTTTTGCAGGTGAGTACAAGTGTTGTCTTAATTTCCTAATTGAAGAGAGTATCTTTCCTCCCTAACGTTTCATGGTAACCAAAAAAAGTCATGGAGGACTAAAAATGGTCTGTCTATATACAATTTTCTAAAGCTTTGTAAAAATATTGGTTAGTGTTAACATCTGTAGTGGGTAAACTTAAAAAATGTAAAAAGGTTCAAGTAGCATTTTTCTTGTGTGTTCAAAAGACAATATGTCAGTATAGAAAAAGTTTAAATGAAACAATATTCACTCCTTAATCCCACTCTACAATGCAACTGCAGTTTTCATGTTTTGAATATTACTCTTCACTTCTATGTGAATTTTCATAATACACTCATTGTGTATTTACTGTTCTATGGTGTTTTTTTTTTAATAATCTTTTGTTTGACTCCAAAGCATTATTTTCCTGCCAAATACTTCCTGTCCACACAAGAATAGGCAAGGCATTTATGAAGGGGCATATGAAGAAATCAACTTGGACAGTGCATTGGATCAGCAACGGTTGCACTTTCCATTTTCAAAACAAAGTGCTATGCAATTAGGAACAACGTGGCAGAGCGCCAAATACTTGAATAAGAAATATTTTGTTCAAAAGATCTGTTTCCTAGGTGGTTATTCACATAATGCCTTGATTTTTTCTGATATTAATGGAGTATTTTTTCTTTCTTTGAAATAGTTACGTAATTACAATCCTCTTAAAGGTAGAGTTCGTCTTTAGTGTCTTTACCTGTCTTCACTGAATATTTAGCAGAGTATTTTGAGCCTACGCTACACATATTTTACTGTTAAAAAAGTAATTTTCCCACATATTTTTATTTCCCCAAAACCTGCTTTTTTCACTTGGCACCTTTCTATTATAGTATGTAATTCCACAAATTATTTTTTATGCTTGCATGCTGTTTTGTTGTCTGGATATACCATAATTTATTTTTATTCGTTGCTTATTATTGATTAGTTGGTTTTTAATATTGTCCCATAATACAGTGATTCAATAAATATATTTGAGCTAAATTTTGGCTCATATACTTAAATTATTAAATGATATTGGGACAAATGATTAACCATTTGAAGTTAAAGTTAAATTTGATCTTTACCTCACTATATACCCCAAAATACCATTTTAGATCGATGTGTTAATTTTTTTTTTTTTTTTTTTTTTTTTTGTGGTGAGGAAGATCACCTTGAGCTAACATCCATGCCAATCCTCCACTTTTTGCTGAGGAAGACCGGCCCTGAGCTAACATCTATTGCCAATCCTCCTCCTTTTTTTCTCCCCCTTTTTCTCCCCAAAGCCCCAGTAGATAGTTGTATGTCGTAGTTGTACATCCTGCTAGTTGTTGTATATGGGACACTGCCTCAGCATGGCCTGACAAGGGGTGCATCAGTGCGTGCCTGGGATCCGAAACCAGGCCGCCAGTAGCGGAGCACACGCGCTTAACCGCTAAGCCATGGGGCCAGCCCCCTAATGCATTGAATTTTTATTTCCTTGTGAATAAGAGAATTGTTCTAGTGTCTTCAATAGTAAGGAAGGAATAGTAATAGAAGGAAGGCATTGTAAGGGTAACAGATTATCTGAATTTGAAGGTAAGCATTTAATTTGAAACGTTGGAACTCCATCTCATAGCTTTTGCTAAAATTCAATTATTCAGTTTATGTATTGTTCTGGAAAATGATTTTTTAAAATGAAGGCTTATCAGAGAATATAGTGATATAAATAAATGGGAAAATAGGAAATTTGAATGGCATATCAAAATATTTTTAGCTCAGGCATATTATCATTGAAATATGCTTTATCCCTAGGAAAATGGATGTCTACCTGAAAGTAATATATTTTCTCAAGCTGAATTGAGAAGTGAAGCAGTAAATGGAAACTTAGACTATGTTTTATCATTTTGTAAGTATGCAACATTAGCAGTAAACTTGGCAGGTGTTGATTTCAGTTACTATTGAGGGCACACAGGGTAGTTCATGCCCTCAGTGCCTACCTCAGGGTAGTTCCAGGTAACTCCCTTGAAAGCAAGAAAGTTTTTATATGTTTTATTTAAGTCAGACTGTTAAGACAGTTTATAAGTTGAACTTATATAGATAATTTGGAAGTAATTTTGAAGTTAAAAGGACTTCAGTGTTAGATTGGACTGGGGACCCAGAAGACTTGTATCCTATTTACAATTAATTAAGCTGCTGATTATGGGACCTGGAACAAGTCTTTACCTTTCTTTACTTCAATTTCATGAAATGGAGATAGTATTACCTATCTATCTACCTTATGGGAGTTGTTGTGAAAATCAAATGAGAGAGTGTTTCTGAAAGTGTTTTCTAAACTAATACCTATCATAACCATAAGTTACATGAAGCCATCTTCCAGTCCTCATTTACAAAAACACAGCAAATGTTTTTACTGAACACTTAAAAATGCTAGGGTGCTTTACAGTGTTAATTGCATGTTAATAAAATTACCTCCATTGATAGATGAAGAAAGGCATAGAGAGGTTAAATGATTTGCCCAAAGTTAGTGATTGAGCCAGAACCAAGATCTTCTCACTTTAACCTTATTCTTTTCATCGGTGTCTTTAAGATATTTCTTGAAGTCTTCATTTTTGAACGTATCCATGACATTATACTTGACAGTTGTTCAGATCTTGTGAAAAAGATATTTAAAAACAAAACACGAACATCAGTTTCTAGCCCCCTAAATGTTAAAAGTTAAGCTCTGATTAATGTATTCAAATTGTATGGGTGGAAGCCTTGTAAAAACCAGATGATTGGTACATATTGCCTGTGTATATGTTATTTAAAATAGATCATTGTAATGTAAGGGAAAGGCAAAGTGTTCAGTATGCAAAGTGATGACTGTTAGAGGTGTAGTTGTTTGAGTTGAATGTTGAGTGTTAATGCTGGCTGCTATCTGAGTGTATTGATTTTGCCTTTCACTCTGTATAATATATAGATTTTCCACACTGACAAGGTGAAAACGTAGAAGCATTAGCAGAGGAATCTGGGCACAGAAGGTGCATACATGAGAGCTGCCTTTTCCCTTTATCATACCATCCATTCCACTTCATTGTCAACTTCTTGATTTTTCAGACTTGTTTGTTGCTAAGGAAACTAGATGCTTTTTATCAGCAGCCTTCAGTGTGCTGAGATATTTCTAGTCACCTTTTTAATGAATAAAAACTTGACAATATTCTGTAAAATAGTAATTTGAATAGTATAAAAGTAAATTTTCAAGAGGTTGTTTATTAAATTTGAAAAAGAAAAATTCCAGGAACTTTAAGACAGAAGAGTATTTCAGCTCTCTCCTGTCAGTGCCTCCCCCCCCCCCCACTTTGATTTACAGGTCTTTGAAGAGCAGTTAGTTCTATAATTGCTGGTATTTGATGTAGGCAGCTCGTAGGTATGCACTTTTGGTTACTACATCATAAGGAATGGCAGGTAGTAGGGAAGAGTAAATGGCTTATCTTAATCGAGTTTGTGGAGTAGTAGGAAACATGTTCCCACTTGTGTTTGTAGGCATGGAAAATGGATTTGATCAAGCAAAATTAAAGGTTACTGAAAGGCATGTGCTGTCATGCACTGTATAATGATGTTTCAATGATGGACCACATATATGACGGTGGTGCCATAAGATTAGTACCGTATAGCCTAGGTGTGTGAAGTAGGCTGTTGCATCTAGGTTTGTGTAAGGACACTTTATGATGTTCACACAACGACAAAATCACCTAATGATGAGTTTCTCAGAACATCCCCGTCGTTAGGTGACACGACTGTAGTTGTGTCTGCTTTCAAATTCCTTGGGTGACTAAATGCAGGTCATTTTTAAAAAGATTTTTAGATTTTCAAATGCTGTATAAAACCACTCAGAAACTTATGCTCCCTGTTCAAGGGATATAACAGTTGATCTAAAATAATTCTCCTGTGTGTGTGTTAAATTTTTATTCATATTTAGGGAAGATGAGCAAATAGTCTTAAAATCTACTGTGACTTTTCCCATGAGTTTTCTTTTTTTAAGTTAGCCAGGTATCTTAATCTTCACCTAAAATGTATTTATTAATTTTGTCTTCAGAATTTGCCTCCACTAAGAATTCCTCTGTAATTCCATCCATCTTGTATCATTCAGTATCCACATGACATATATACTGAAAAGATTAAATCAATTACTTATGGGACCATTTTAATACAATGACAGGGAAAAATGAATTCAGGAAAAACGCCTACTTTGATTCTTTCCCTTGCTAGTTACAGCAAGGGTTATGTGAAGTATCAGGCCTCGTGTGTTAAGGCCTGATTCTTGCACTAAGGCAAATCAGGCTCACAATGTCAGCATTGAAACATACAAGGTTGTAGACTGTTAAATGCCAGAATGAGCAGTAGAGCAAACAAATGCTCAGAAAAGTGAAAGATCAATATAAATCAGCTACATAACAGGTAAAGACCTATTTTATTATGACTTTAGGTTGTCACTTGCATGAATGCAGGTCATTAATCACAGTGGAAAATGGAATGAGAAAATGTGAATGATTCAACAGAACCTACTACCACTTACAGAAAAAAAAACTTTTCCCTTCATCTACAGTCTTTATTTATTTATTTTTTGGTGAGGGAGATTGGCCCTGAGCTAACATCTGTTGCCAATCTTCCTCTTTTTGCTTGAGGAAGAGTGTCCCTGAGCTAACATCTGTGCCAGTCTTCGTCTATTTTGTATGTGGGATGCTGCCACAGCATGGCTTGGTGAGTGGTGTATAGGTCTGCACCCAGGATCCAAACCCGCAAACCCTGGGCTGCTGAAGCAGAGCACGCGAACTTAACCACTACACCACCGGGCCAGCCCCCATCTACAGTCTTTAAAGGACAGAAGTCCTGTAGGGTAGTTACAGTCTCTCCCTTTGTAGTGCTACATATCCAATAACATACAGCCTCGGTATGTGTAACTGGCTGACTCAGAGTATGCTGGTAGATTAGTTATTGCCATTTTTACAAAAGAATATTTATAAAATTCGTTAATTGTATATGTTCATGAAAATGAAGTAAAAATGTTTTAAAAAGGTAGCTTCTATTGCAAATATATATAACTGCATTATCTAATTACTTTTGTATGAAAACATTTCCATTTTAAAAATGAAATTTCCAAAATGAAAATTAAAGCATATTGGTATAAATGTGTTTCCCAATAAGTTGATAATTTAAGTGTTTTTGGTTTTGGTCTGGAATTTAATGGTGGCTATTTTCTTTTGCAGTGGAATCAAATACATTGCCTTTCTCATTTAACTCTTTGAGAGGCAGCCTAATTCTAGGCTTTAGAAGGTAAGATGATCCCCTTATATAATGTTCTTTGCCTGAATATGGACTGATTTCTCCTTCCTTTTCGACCTACTATATGAGGAAAGAGACAGTGCACTTGTTACCTGAAATAACCTTTTATTTTTCCTGCTAAGTAGTTGAATTGTGTTTAGGTAGTCTTTTATATCACCTTTTCCAAGAAATACACATAAATTTGGTATAGGTCTTGTTTCAAAGAAGAAAGCACTATTCGAAATTGGCAAGTTGGGGTTATAGATAAATTTGCACATATGTTTGATTTATACTTTTTGAGTATTTAATTACAAGGTGACTTTTATTCAGTATAATACTGCTCTCCTCCTCTGTGTGCTCGGGGAATATTAATGACCTTTCCCTCCCAAGTTTGTTGTTTTGAAAATATTCAAACATAAAAGTTGAAAGAATAGTAAAGGAAACACCCATATACTCTTTATGTAGATTCACGATTTGTTGATGTGTTGCCATATTTACTTGCTTTCTTTCTCATACACTTTTTCTCATATATGTATACACACACATGCATGTACATAAACACAATTTCTCTTCTTTTTTGCTGAACCACTTGAAGTTGTAGACATCATGATACTGGGTCCTTCAGCTTAAATCTCTTAAGAATAAGGTCATCATCTATATAATTGTAATACCAATATCGCTCCTAAAAAATTAACAATACTATAATATCATCTAATATACATGGTCCATGTTCAGATTGTCCTAGTTCTAAAAATTTCTTTTATAGCTGTTTTACTTTTTGATTGAGAATTCAATTAAGTTCATGCATTGCATTTGATTGCTATGTCTTTAGTTTCTTAATCCAGAACAATTCCCCCCTTTTTTTGCTCTTTTATGACACTGACTTTTTTTGAGGAGTCCAGGCTACTTTCTCTGTAGAATGTCCCTCCCACGTTTTGTATTTGATTTTTTTCTCATGATCAGACTCAGATGGAACATTTTTAGCAAGAATACTTCATAGGTGATAGACATTTCTTACTGCATCAAGAGATACACTGTCAGGTGTCCAAAATTGGTGCCAATCAGCTAAGTTTTATCACTTGGTTAGGGTGGTAGCCCTATGTCTCTCCCTTGCAAGGTAACCTCACCCTCTTTGTAATTAGTAAGAAGTCTGTGGGGTGATACTTGGAGACAGCCTCTCTATCCTATTTCCCAGCATCTTTTTTCACTCAGTGGTTTTAGCAGCCATTGGTAGTCCTTGTTGAATCAATTGCTAACAGTCGTGTTTGCAAGAGGATGAGTTTCTAATTTTGTCATTCTTTCTGCATTTATAAAGTTAATGACTTCTGATACTAATCTCAGTAATTTTTAGTCTCTTCATTGGTGGGAGCACTAGGGTTTTCTGTGAACGTCTCCAGAACTGCTGTTGCAGTCAAGAAGAGGCAGAATAAGTAGGTGGGATTCTGTGTTGCTGCCTTTTCTTTAGCCAGGGTAGTTCCGTTCTTTTCAATTACAGTTTTTTGTGAAGTTTAAAAAAACAAACCAATGTCTGTGCCTTTAAAAATAAAGTTTGAAAAATACAGAATACATAATCATGTGGATAAAAAATGCTGGTAGAACCAGATTTTAAAGAAAGAACCTATAATGCATTATGAAGTGAAATATAATAACATTTTCATATAGTTGTCCTTGAAAAAAGACTTCAAAAAGTTTTTCGTATAAACGTCTAGGTTGTGGGTATTTCCTTCTTTAACTTCACTAACGTTAAATTTTTTAGGTAGTTTGAATGTCATTTGTTATAGACTTCTTAAACAAAGCACTTGGACTATGAAGTTGATCCTCACTCCCGTGTCCTTATCAGTACTCGGCTAAAGACTGAGGACGACTCTGTGGATCTCCAGAGCTCTCTTTGTCAAGGTCTCTCCTCTCTGATACTCTGCCCTGTGAGAATAAGTTTTAACTAGTTCCTTCCAGGAAAGTATTTTAAATCTGTAGGCTCTAAAACTATATTATGTTGATGAATTTTTCTTACTGTAGATAAAGAAAAGTTTCAGGTTGTAGTAATTTGGCATTATCTGTAAGAATATGTGCATAATTTGAAGCATTTGTGACTAGAGGTGCTTTCTTTCTTTCCCTCCCACCCCCGAAACTACTAAAAATTCAAAACGTAACCAACGTTACAATCCGCTGTTGTTACAATCCATTATCTTGGCATTAACGTAACCTTCTATTTTTTCATTCAGTGCTGAATCAAGCAGTATATATATTTTAAAATCCCTTTGTTAGTATATTCAGTATGACTTGAAATAGTCACCTATCACATGCTTCTTAGGACCCTGTTGTATTCTAGCAACTTTAGAATTGGCTGAGGAGGAAAAAACTGAGTGCTGATTGGCATTCCCACTAGACTTCAAGTTAAACCTACCTGTAACTCCTATAAAGATTAACATATAGGAGATTTGCTTAAAGTTACTCTTTACCGAAAATAATTACTCATAGTTATCAGATATGTAAGAAGTTACAGAACATTAAATGAGATTATAGTCACTTTAGCTGATCCTAAGGGAAAGTTGAATATGCTTTTCAGTATTGGAATGCAATTTTTGGAATAGTTATCTACCCTATTTAGTATAACCTGCCTGCTGTGGAGGTAGGTCCAGGGTCTATGAGGCATAGTTCCTAGCATGTGTTCTGTAATCTGTTTTGGCCCAGATTAATTTTTTTTGCTATTCCACAATATTTTTGAAAAACAAGCACTGTTTTCTTTATGCCTTTTGAGAGTAGTGTTGAAGTGGCAAGCTGGTATTTCTGTAAGGTGATATTCTCAAGAAATGGTCATTGATTACTAATCAAGTGTAATTCGTTCTGAAAGTTTTCCAATTTATCAAATTGTCCGTTAACATATATAGGCAAAATCGCCTGTAGAAAACTATTTAAATTCAATACTGCTTAGTTAGGGTGAGATTATTCAAGATTATTAGGGAATTTTTACTTTTAAACTTTTTAAAAAACTAAGACTACTTTTAAGAGTATTTTAAAAGGCATTTAGATCTGACTAATAAAGTTAGTAAATTCTTATGTCAAATCCAGGGCAAGAATAAAAACTTTCAGTTATAAAAGAAATAAGTCACGAAGATGTAATGTACAGCATAGGGACTATAGTCAATAATATTGTAATAATGTTGTATGGTGACAGATGATAACTAGACTTAGCGTGGTGATCATTTCATAATGTGTAAAAATGTAAAATCACTATGTTGTACACTTGAAACTAATATAATATTGTATGTCAATTATGCTGCAATAAAAAAGATCCAGGACAAGAAGATGTAGTATGAATAAGACTTGCTTTCCTCCTAACAATAGCACCAGCTGAACAAAGTTCAAATGAAAAGAGGGCAGTATACATTTTATATATTACTGAAAACACCACCACCAGAAATATTGAGTCACTTCTAAGAGACGAAATGTCACTAAAGCCAGTTTAAAACTTGGCTGGGAATATAACATATCAAAAAGAGAAGTGTTTCAGAATTGGCCTGGAGGCATTTACGTCTTTGTAGTCCACAGGAAAAGTTATAAGGAGGGATTTTCTGACCCAGTGACAACAGTCTGAACTTGGCAAGTGGGAGTCTGTACCGTTGAAGTGGTGCTGCTTTTCATGTGTTGAAAAAAAATCAAGTTCCTAACGCTAGCTTTATCGAAATGCCGCCAAGTCAAATGCCAGATATTAAGATCTTGTTTTCAGTCAGCCAGTGAGGCTCCGCTTGTGACATTTTTACAGGGGAAGGGGAAGTATTTGATAAACTGCAATTTGTGAGTGCTCAGATAATATTAGGTCTTATTAGTGTGTGCAAAGGCTGGGACTGTGAGGTAGTCGGTAATTCAAGGATGAATAGGAAACTTCTTGCCCCCGAATTGTTTATAGCTGGAAACCAGAAGGTAAGAAAGCATCTGCAAACCAATCTTGGTAATTATGGATGTATAGAGGAGAAGGGACTGTCTCTTTCTGCCCAGGTTAAGGGAGGGATGGGTCAGGGCAAGATATGCAGAGAAGGTGCTGGGCTGAGCTTTGAAGGATAAGTAAGAATTTGTCCAGGGGAAAGGAATGGTGTTCTAGGCAGGGCATTGAGGCTGAGAGAACAGTGCATTTGGGACCTGAAGGTAGATTAATATAATGGTAGCCCAAGAAACCAGAAATAATGGCAACAAATAAAGCCAAAATGGTAGCCCGGGGCTCTTCATAAATGATCTCATTCTAAGTTATAAGGTTTGGACCTTGAGTCATGGCTTTGGGCCACTGAAAGATTACATAATGAAAGATTTACATAATGAAGATAAGACTGAAGGTGGATATTTGAGTGGGGGAGAAGAGGATGCAGGGAAGGGTAGATGGGGGAACAAGACAATATGAAGAAATGGTCAACAATTTGTGGGATCCTTTGAGGTGCCGTTTGAGGTGCCTGTGAAACTTCAGGTGAAGATACTTGACTTAGCCTTTTTTTTTTTTTGTGAGGAAGATCAGCCCTGAGCTAACATCCATGCTAATCATCCTCTTTTTGCTGAGTAAGACCGCCTCTGAGCTACCATCTATTGCCAATCCTCCGCCTTTTTTGTCCCCAAAGCCCCAGTAGATAGTTGTATGTCATAGTTGCACATCCTTCTAGTTGCTGTATGTGGGACGTGGCCTCAGCATGGCCGGAGAAGCGGTGTGTTGGTGTGCGCCCGGGATCTGAACCTGGGCAGCCAGTATCGGAACGCCGGGCACTTAACCGCTAAGCTACGGGGCCGGCCCTTGACTTAGCCTTTCTAAATCTGCTTCCTCTTCTGAGAAACAAGGAATTTAAATATCTTCATGCAGAATTGTCTTAAAAATAAAAAATATAATCACTGGGAACCTAGTATAGAGGATGGCTTTTAAGCAGCAGATGGGGAAGGAGAATTTCTGAAAGTGATTGAGTAGCATCACTGGGAGACTGGCAGATAACGATGAACAACAATACAAATCTCAAAACTTAGTCAAAGAGGACCTAAAAGTGTTGAATTTTGAGTTGAGATTAGTGGTAATTTTAGCAAGAGTACTTTCACTGGAAGTTTGGGGCCTGACGCCAGATTGCCATGGATTAGGGAGTGAACGTGCAGTGAAGAAGTGTTAACTATTCTTTTACAAAAGCTTAGTTTTAAAAGATTCTGTGTGTATTATTATTTTTTTTTTTTGGAACTTGTGCCATCCGTCTTGAAGCTTCATATTCCAGGTAGTACTTGTAGTCATTTTCAGTTGTTTTGGATATATGTACAGTTTTGAAAGTGTATCTCCATGCCTTCTCTAGGTACTTCATGCCAGGTTTGAAGGCAATTTAATTTCTTGGCAATAATTTTTTATTCTACATTAAGTTGATATTTTGATGAAAATTATGAGTAAAGTAGGTTTTCTTAAAAAGGAAGCCCAGCTTAATGTTGAGAGTTGGAATAGAGATGCAGAATTTAGGCCAGAGATAGTATGTGTTTATTTTTTATTATGGAGTTTTCAAACATTCACAAAAGTAGAACTCCCAAGTCCAGATCACCCAGCTTCAACAGTTAAGATGTTGGTAATCTTGTTTCATCTACTCCTGCCCCGCTACCACCACGCCCCCCCCCCTTTTTTTTTTTTTACCTGGACTTAGTTTAAATTACAGAGCTTTTGTGTTTCTATCTATAAATACTTGAGTATACATCTCAGAACTCATTTTAAATAAAACAATATAACCACTTGTAATATCACACCTGACAAAATTGACAGTAATTAAGAAGAGGAATTCATCAAATTCCCAGAGGGGTGCATGATACAGAAAAGGTGACAAAGCACTGCAAGTCTTGCCACTTAATATTGTGCATGGGCCTCTCACTTCTTTGCAAACTCTGATTCTTGACCCCCCCCCCCCCCGCCCCGCCGACTTCCTTAGCTGTGGTAGGCATCTACAAATTAAGATTACTTGGAATTAAAGCTGATTCTACCCTAACCAAAAATGATGCCTACTTTTTTATCAATGTAGATTAATTTTAGTGTATCTTACCCTTCTCTGTGTAGCATTTTATCTTCGTATATTGGGTTCTCACTCTTCTTTCACTTATTATTGGGCAAAAAAAAAAATCTTTTTTTTTTTTTGCATATGGAAATGTCAAGTAGTCAGAGGAGGCTGCCCTGTAATCAGTGGACGGGTAAGATGAAAACTCTCTTGTAATAGTGGAGAGATTGTTTTCTGCTACAGCCTAGAGATGCGATTTTTTGGTCAGTTTATCATTTCTTCTGTTAACTGATTTCTCAAAAAATTTTCCCAAATCAGAATAAATGCTATACTAAAGACAGGGTTTCATAAACATTTTTTCCCCTATAGGTAAGATTCCATCTTCTTTTTTAAAACTTTTTCTTAATGTGCTTCAGTGAAAAGGATGATTTTATCGTAAGGAAGAGGATTCTAGATGGGCATGGAACATGTTTTTATTTTTCATTTTGAAATAATTATAGCATCACAGGAAGTTGCAAAGATAAGATACAGAGGGCCTGTGTACTCTCCACCCATTTTCCCCCAATGGTTACATCTTAACCATAGTACATTATCAAAACCAGAAATTTTACATTGGTACAATGTGTGTGTATAGTTTTGACATTTTATCATTTGTATAGATTCAGATAACCATCACCACAATGAAGATACAGAACTATACCATCACCACAAATATCCATCTCCACCCTACTTCTTTATATTCATACCACTCCCCCCCATCCCTAACCCATAGCAACCACTAATTTGTTCTCAATATCTATAATTTTGTTATTTTGCAAAGGTTATATAAATGGACTTATAAAATATATCATATTTTGAGATTGGCCTTTTTTTACTCAGCATAATGCCCCTGAAATCCATCCAAGTTGTGTCAGTAGTTCACTCTGAATATGTTTTGAAAGTAAAAATAAGTACCCTGTTAACTCACTATGCCAAAACTCAGTCCACCCAAAACTGCCAACCTCAAGTTTAAAAAAGCCTGTGAATTTTTGTGGATATAGGTTTAAAGATTTTATTTTTTATTTATTTTTTCCCCCCAAAGCCGCAGTAGATAGTTGTATGTCATAGGTGCACGTCCTTCTAGTTGCTGTTCGTGGGACGCTGCCTCAGCATGGCCGGAGAAGCGATGCGTAGGTGCGCGCCCGGGATCTGAACCTGGGCCGCCAGCGGCGGAGTGCGCGCACTTAACCACTAAGCCACGGGGCCGGCCCATGTGGGTATAGGTTTAAAAAGGCCTATAAATTTTGTGGGCATTTTACAATGTAAATATACTATAATTAACCATTATATAATTATTATATTATAATTAACCATTATACAATTATTAATATAATATATAGACATAATTATAATATACTTACACTGTAAAATTACCAGTAAAACACAGTCTTAAAGTAGATTATATGTTTGAATTAAATATACAAAGCTTATAGACATTGTTTACAAAGCTTAAAAATAGTGTAAGACCAGTGTTCATTGTAAGTTCATTGTATAGCGTTTTTCATTTAAATAGGCAAAATTTGGGTGAGCCATTCTTTTTGCTTTCTTTGAAATAATTTCAACTTAGAGAAAATTACAGGAATGGTACAGGGAACTCTTGTATGCCTCATTTACTAACTTTTAGCATTTTGCCACATTATCATTATTCATTCCCTCCCATCTGTCTGTCAATCTGTATATACACACATACACATACACATATATAGATATATAAAATTTATTTTTTTGGAACTGTTTGGACTTAGGTTGCATATATCATGACGCTTGACCTTTAAATATGTCAGTATGTAATTCCACAGAACAAGGATATTCTTTTACATATTTCACAGCATAGTTAACAAATTCAGGAAATTTAACATTGATGGAATATTCTTGTTTAATATAGTTCATATTCGAGTTTTATCAATTATTTTCTTTTTTCATATTTTCCTCCTTCTGTACAGAATCCAGTTCAGGGATGGATGTTAGTTGTCTTTTCTCGTTAATTTTCTCTAATCTGGAACAGTTCTTCAGCCTTTGTCTTTTATGACATTAACATTTTTAGAGAATACAGGCCATTTATTTTATAGACTGTTGCTCATGATGGTTTCCCATGATTAGATTCAGGTTATACGTCCCTGGCTGGAATACTGCAGAAGTGATATTCTGTCCATCTCAGGGAGTTAAATCTGAGAATACACATTGTCCATCAGTATCTCATTAGTGATGTTAATTTTGATCACCCAGTGAAGATACTGTTCAATTTCTCCATTATATGGTTACTATCTTTACCATTACAAGTAATAAGCAATCTGTGGGCAGACACTTTGAGACCATGCAAATATCCTGCTCCATCAAATTTCGACCTGTAGATTTAGGGATGGTTCTTAATGATTCTTGCCCAAACTAATCTGTTTTGAGGGTTCAGAGTAAGTGAGAGTCAACCTTTCTAAATTACCTTGTCCTGAAAATTCCGTTTTATTTTGGAAACATTTATTTACATATTTATTTTAAGACTTTGATTTGTATGCATTGCATGTCATCATTGCTAGTGCATTTTAACTTAAAAAAAATGTTTTTTAGACCTCTTGGTTTATTTTTAATCCTTTGCTGCCCTCTGCAGGTCTATGAATATAAATCTTTGGAGCAAGGTAAGTAATCCTAATATTGGAAATCATAAGGTCATGTATAAAAAGCTATTAAGAGCAAAAGTTATAATAGCTTCACACATTTATGATGTATTATTGTAAGTTAATGAATTGAGAATCTTGAAGTTGGTAGTTTTAAAACTGCCTTCCTTGGAGCATGAAATTTATCATTGAAACTATCCTTGACTTAGTCCTAAATTCTTCATAAGGTTTTCAACTTTTCCAAAGGACAGTTGTTAATATTTTTGCATTGACATTTGGCCATACAGATTTAATAATTAAATTTTTAAACTATGTACGTGTGTATGTGTTTGTGTGTGTCCTTATATGAATGTATAGATTTTAATACAGTTTTAAATTGCTATCTTTTTAAGAAGTTAACTGTTTTTATACAGGAAGTACAGTTATCCTTATGCTAAATTGTAAGGAATATTTGTAGTTTAATAAAATCAGAATACACAATGATTGGAATTCCTAATTTAAATATTTTAAAATCTAAATTACATTCAATTCTTTGTTTAGTATTACTTATATTGCCTTGAAACTATATAGTCAATTATAATATATGGTTGGGATATTTATATTTAGAAGTAATTTTTTGACTAGAAACATTTTCCATTGATTTATTCATTAAATGCGTCTTTGTTCAAAATTTGGTATTAAATGTGGTTGTCTGATATTTAATGTACAGCTACAACTTCTGGTAGAATTTATTGTCTATCTTCTGCACGTATTTGTGTTGGTTAAAAAATAGTCTGTAAATGAGGATTGTTTTTTAGCAGTTTCTACCTTAACTATCCTTTGAATTGCCATTAACTGCAGCATGATTTTCATGGTGGCGTTAAGTGGGATATGGTCAATCTTGCCTAATTTTCCGTATTAGCAAATAAATAGTAGTAGAAGTAACTGCAGTTCGAGTTGTTCACACTTAGAATATGTGCTAGGCACTATTTTAAGAGCAAATAAGTTCACTTGTAAAAAACAGTAGTTCAGAATTCCTAACTCATATCACTTTGGAAAACAGCTATATGTTTCTGTTCTTAGTGTCTTCAGCCCAAGGATATATAGTCAAATACTGTGTTCAAAAGTTACAAGACAATACTATAGGTTTTGTATTGATTTTCATCATAAAAATACATGTTTAGATTTTTTTAATTAAAATTTTGCTGGCAGAATTAATGTTGAAGTATTGCGTATGTCTTTTAGTGTTTGTGTAGTCAGTTGATAAGAATCTGAGAACAAACACGTTAGAACTTTTGATCCCTTTTGTTTTAATGTCATTAAAATGACTGGAAAAATATCATTGAAAACCTAAAAAATTAAGTTATTTAGTGGTTCAGGATATTTTACTTTATTATTTCTGTAATACTTCATTTACAAGGAGGAAACTGGTCCAATTTCAACAAGACCAAAAACAATATGATAAGAAATAATATTGGTTGATAATTCCTATAAGCTATTTCCTATCTATAACATTCATTTAAAATGATATATAAACAAATCAGTGTAGAGGCTTTCTTAGTGACATTTCATAAAACATTGCAGTTATCCGTCAACATGGGTTTGTTTTGTTTTTGTTTTTAAAAGACAAACCTATTATTTAAAAACGAAACAATCTCCTTGGCAGGTGGGGGTGGTGTTGAATTACTGTGATATAGAATAATACCTTACTGGGGAGAGGCTTTATTGTTTCAAGAATTCAATTTCAGACTGTATTTGTTCTTGTTTGCTTCTCTTGCTGCAATGCACGCATTTTCTGTCTTACCAGATAACAGAACTGTTGTATAAGAATGGACGTTATTGCCAGGAGCCTCCAGGACCAACGGGTAGCGTTTCAATTTCGATGATTGTAACTTATCCGCAAATCCATTCTGTGTAATGATGGGCTAGAAGGATTACAGGAGTAAACATTTTCTTTATGAAAGTGAAATTTGAAAACATTTGGTTATAAATCTTTATATTGATAACCACAGCATTTTGAGATCTGTGAGGTGTTTGGTTTTATCATAATTATTTCTTTAAAGACAGAGTTGGGAGGCTTTTTATTTTCAGATATTGAGGAAATGCTTCTTATAGCACCTATGGAAATAGGCTTAAAAATGAGTAATCCTTAGTGTTTAAGTAATTTGAATGTTTTGCAGGTGAGTTAATTTTTAAACATATAAAATAGTAAAGAGATCTTGTAGGATTGTTTTCCATTTAAATGTAATTTATTACCCCAAATACATTATTTTGACATTTAATAATTTTTGTTTTTCATATAATGAGGCCTAGAATATATGGTTTTCTGTAAGAAGATACTCTTCTTGAAAGTTCAAAATTTCTATCCTAGGTATTAACACATGGCCCTATACATTTTATGCTTGAATGCATAGGAAAATTACTGTTGTTACAAAACATCTTTGTTAATCTTGGTTTTTCATTGGCTAATAGGCAGCTCTCTGCAGGATTACTGTGTCTGCTTATTAAAATTATTTAACTTTCTATACTCAACATTTAATAATCCTTTCTAATTTTATGTGTTTCCCTAAATATTGCCCACAAAAAAAATTAGTATAGAAATGTGTACAGGCATTTATTTATTCTCACTACTTGTGATTTGGACAGGAAAGGGGTAGGGCCTTGGGCAGGACCACTTCTGTCACAGAGTAGTGGAAAAAAATAGATTGAAGTAAGATTTGGTACTGAAAAGCTGTCACTCGGTCTGAAAATAATTAATATTCCTTTCACTCACCAGTTAGATATGTGCTCCCAAACCACATAATCTCTATGCCTCAGTGATCATTGTTGCCATTTCAGAGCCTCTCATCAGGGTGACATCTCACACCAAAATGATTTCTTATAAATTAATCTTGATAACATGACAGTCTCAGTAATTTTAGTGGAATGCTTTCTCTTGTTTTTTTCCACAGAAGCTGTTGGCTATTTTCTTTATAACTTGATTGACAGCATGAGTGACTCAGAGGTACAGGCCAAGGAGGAGCGTTTGAGACAATACTTCCATCAGCTGAAGGAGATGGTACCATTTCATTTTTTGCTATATAATGCCTGTCCTGGCTGACATGTATCTATTAGATTTGAAATTGCTGCTTTTTAAGTACAACCAGACCACTCCTCAGTGACATACACGAGTTGGAGACTTAAATTATGTCTGAGATAATTTCTGTTAGACAAATTTCGGTTTGGTTGTCTAAAACTCAGAGTTTTTTTCCTCCCTTTCTTTTGCACAGAATGTAAAAATTCCTGAAAATATCTACAGAGGCATTCGTAATCTGCTGGATAGCTACCATGTTCCTGAGTTGATTAAGGTGTGTTTGAAATAATAATCAATGCTTAATTTATATATAAAAACGTGTTAAAATTTTATTTAAATAGGAGCTTTTGACCAAAAACACGTTTATTTAAATGACAACCATTAAAACAAGGCTTTTCATTGATTGTTGGTAAATACTTTTTATTTATTGAAGAATGTGTTTAAAACATTTATTACAATAGTTAATAAAGTATGAACAGAATTTCTGGAAAATTTTGGAAAGATGGAAAAATAGCAGTAAAATGACATGAGACTTCCAAAATTTGCTTTTGACATTTGCTAATATATTTTTCCACGTGTTTTCTAATTCTAATTTAAATCTTAATTTTAGGATGTTAACATATTGGTCGAAAGAGAGAAGATCGACTCTCGAAAAGTAAGTAGATTTTTTGGGTAGCTTCTACATGCTATAATAACTACATTTAATGAGGATTCTAAAGTGTGTCCTTATAAAACCAGTGGTTCCTAATATTTTTGCCATGGTACACCTCTAAGAAGTTGGTAAAAGCTATTCCCCATCTCAGAAAAATCAACATATCAAAGAAATGTGCATACAATCTCAGGAGCTTCATAAACTCCTGGAGTCCATCCACGGATCCCCAGATTAATATCCTTGATAGCATTTATGACATTTAGGAAAGGTCAGTTTAAAGGGAAGAGTGACAAGGGGTACATTTTCTTTCTGTAGTAAATTTCTTTTCTTTTTTCTTTCCATTTCTGTAGACTACGCAGCTTACATCATCGGATTTGGAGTCCACACTTGAAAAACTGAAAGCTGAAAATCAACCTGTAGGAGATGTCCTAAAGCAACTCATCTTAATGCTTTGTTCAGAAGAGGTAACATTCGTTTAAATATTTAAAATATGCTATTAAGGTAAAAAATTCTTTATAGTTAAAAGTAAGCAAAGCCAAATATAATATTTGTAATTTTTACAAATGATTATTTTACATCATGGCTGTGAAGAATGCAATTAAATGAAAGGTTAACTAATTTCAGGTACACCTTGAATGGCATGTTTTCTGGTTGCTGTAGTTTGTTTACGATAATCTGCAAAGTGAATGATAGTAACAGCCGTGATAGGTTTATCATACATGCCAAATGTCCTTTCAAGCCATGGCTCCGGTCTCTTATATCTAGATTGTCAAGCAACTGATACATGCAGTAGTCATTTGCAAGTCAAATATTACTAGGTTGTTAATGCAGGGATTGAAATTCCATTTTCCTGCTGGAAAAAAGCCCTTTCTGAGATAAAGGGTCTCTTGCCTTTTTTCAGCAGGCATCCAGCTGTACTTTGTGTTCATTTTAGTGTGTGCCTGCAATTTGTGGTATATCACTAGACTTTTTCAGTTTCTGGTTCAATATGATTTGTTCGTATGCCTGTATTTTTAGGGGGAAAAATATAATTGACTTTAAGATTATAACATGGTACTACTGTTAAATTCTAAAATATTTCTTCACATTACTTGGATATTAAACTAGACTGTGAGGAACTTTGCAATGATATATATTTCTGTGCATGGAAATTGGATTATGTAGGAGCTGACTTGGTACATATTTAATCTAGAAGTCTTTTTTATAATACAATACCAAAGCTAAAACATCAAATTTGGCATGGTGGACTGTTTTGCATTACAGGTAACAAATCTTTTAAACCCTACATGTGTCTCTTGCCTGTTTTTTAAAAGGTGAATAAAAATAGCAGCAAGGTAAAGTTAATAATAACATGAATCCATTTATTTTTAAAGTACTATTAACTTTTTCTACACTCTGAGCATTAAAACCAGAAATTTTACATTTTCTTTTATATTCATTTCTTTTTTCTTTTTCATTTCTATCCCTTATTTTAGAACATGCAAAAAGCTCTTGAATTGAAAGCAAAATATGAATCAGACATGGCTGTCGGTGGCTATGCAGCTTTAATAAATTTGTGCTGTCGACATGATAATGCAGAAGATGCATTGAACCTGAAACAAGAATTGTGAGTACCTTGGCACTGAAACAAATCATCAGCATTTATGCTGATATACAGCCCTTGATGGATCACGTAGATTGAATATTACTCTCTTATATAATGTAATTTTTAAAAGTTCTTTTTTGTCAGTGTTTTTGAAATTTCATAGTATGAGACTGGTTGGTTAATTATGGCCTGTTTTCAGCAAGGAGTCTTTGTTTAAGTATAAGACATTCTATTCCTTAAAGCCAAGGTTTTTTTCCCACTGATTATACCACTGCATATCACAACAGTAATGATGGTAACTATTTTATACAGCTTGTTACACATTCCCCTTTCTATACTATAGTGTAAACAAAATTTTGTCCATTTCTCAAGTATCTTTGGTTTCCCAGTCCTGTTAGATTTATCAAATAAAAATATGTCTTTTGGGTATTTCAATGTTCCTGACAAAGTTAGAATCACCTAAACTGCATGAGGCGTAAGAGTTCCTTCATTAGGATCATTTGCAGATGGTGTGATGCAATATATATGTAGTGTTAGACTTTTACTTCTTATGTCACTTTTAATATAATTACATGTGAGTTTATATATGGCTTCAAAAATAAACCTTAACTGAAGCCAATGTTAATAACAACTCAGACAGTCTGATGAGTTTTTGAAAAATGATAAGATGGATATTGCAGTCCTTTTCATAGTTCATCAGCTTTGAACCTAACGTAAATGTGGTTTTAATTTTTAGTGACCGTTTAGATTCATCTGCTGTCCTTGACACCAACAAGTATGTAGGCCTTGTAAAAGTATTGGGAAAACATGGCAAGCTCCAAGGTAAGCCTCAACACGTAAAGGAAATATATGATGCAAGTATCTTGCCACTGGAATAACATGTGAATTGATGTTAATGGTATATCATGTCCTGCAAAGTGCTTGAACACTTTGCATACAAATTTGCATGTGAATCCAACCAGAGCTGCTTGGACAGTGTAGGCCATTAGTTTTAATGGATTGGCAAGCTTGTCATTTACATTTGCACAGCTCACTGCTTTTTGCATTTCTGTAGCTAGTTTTTATTAGCATTGCTGTTTGGATTGAGCTTGAAGATCATGACTTATGGCACAATTTGCTTATATGCCTGCACTAATGGCTTTGTTTTTGCTTAAGAATGTCTGAAGGCTGAACATAAAACCTATAAACATAACCTTATTTAAGAACATGAATTTTGCAGTAGTCTTTGTCTTAACTTTTAATAACATTAACAAAATGTATACTTTAATAAGTGTTTGTTTAGAAGTTTGCAGGAAAAGCCTAGCTGATTATATAGCTGATGTGCATACTTGTATTTTCTCATTGTTGAGGTAATGGTGAGCCTAATATAATTAATTACACTTGATAATATAGTCTTACTATTTGCTTGTTTCTTAACTTTCTCATTGTGCTTTATTTTGAAACTTCTTTTTAGCCTTCCTCTCTTCCTTTTATTCCTAGAGAAGATTTTTAAAAAATTTTTACAGTGAAAAATGTATAGAGAAAATATTTGATTTGAACATTGAATTTTTTGCTAGGAAGCCTTTCTAACACAGAAAACTCTTTTTAAGGATTAGCTTGCCTTTTTAAAATCACTTTTTGTAAAGCGGTCAAAACATTTTGTCTGTGCAATAATTATGAACAACATTATAAAAATGCACTTTTTCCATATCCTAAAATGTTTGTTTCTGCCTTCCTAATGAAGCTTAATGAATCTAATGTATTAACATGCAGTCTTTTGGAAAGCTTTCATTGGCTCTGCTTGGCTAATTAGTATCGACATAGCAAACAGGCCCTATCGGTATCAGACCATTAGTCTGGCTGTATATACAGTGTAAACACATCTTTATTATCTGGCCTCCTGACAAGCCATCTGCTGAAGAAACAATGGTGTGATTTAGCAGATGTTAGCTCTGAACGATAAAAGCATCCATTTAGTAGGATCTTACAGCTATAGGGCAGACCATACAGGGTTATGTGGTGCAGAGTGGGCACACAGTCCCTATCTATAATTTGTAGTCAAAGTTGCAGGGAAATGATAAAACCATGCTATTGTGGATTTATAATTGTAGTCTCGTTTAGAAATGCAAGTAGTAATTAACTTGAAATCGGCATTATACACTAGAATTTACATTCCTGCTGGGTTTGAAATGCTGTTTTAATAGCAGTTTGTTTTCCCTACATGAAATTACCTAAGGGTCTTTTGTGTTACTTCATTGTAGATGCTATTAACATTCTAAAGGAGATGAAAGAGAAGGATGTTCTTATCAAAGATGCAACAGTCTTGTCCTTTTTCCACATCCTAAATGGTGCAGCTTTAAGAGGTGAAACTGAAACAGTAAAACAGTTGCATGAAGCCATCGTGACTCTAGGGTTAGCGAAACCATCCACCACCATAAGTTCCCCATTGGTCACTCTTTATTTGGAAAAGTAAGTTAATTGAATTTTGAATTTTAAATGTTGGCATAAAAGAATGAGAATAATCATTTGGGATTATACTTCATAAATACTCTGTGGTGCCGTGGAAGCCTTGGAGGTTATTTGCCACAGAATAAGAGGACTTATATGGACTAGGTGACCTTTAAAATCACCAGCAACCCTGTGGTCCTATGGATTACTTCTCAGTGGAATGGTCTGTGGTCATTTTTTTTGTGGGGAATGTGATGATATTACATGAAATGGAATCTAGTTTTTCCCATTGTTGAGCCTTGTAAGAGTTAATTATTAATAAATGTAAGAAAGAAGGATTCTGGGGCCGGCCCCGTGGCTTGGCGGTTGAGTGCGCGCGTTCCGCTGTTGGCGGTCGGGGTTTGGATCCCGGGACCGCACTGATGCACCGCTGCTGAGGCCGCGTCCCACATACAGCAACTGGAAGGATGTGCAGCTATGACAGACAACTATCTACTGGGGCTTTGGGGGAAAAATAAATAAATAAATAAAATCTTTAAAAAAAAAAAAAAAAGAAGGATTCTCTGGGGCTTTTGATGATGCATCATGACTGTTATTCAGGTAATAATGTAGCAGCATCTCTTCAGTGCTCCTTTCTCCATATGGTGTTTTATTTTAATTGCGTGTACCAATACAGTTATGCTAGCTTTGCTAAATATTGTAGAAGATGTCTCTGTGCCTTGTGGGAAGAAGATGAATTTTGTTGGTAGGGAAAGATTTACGGAGTTTGAAAATTTTTGCTTTTGGAATGCTCATGTTGGTGCCGAATTAAAGGTATTATTTGCGATGCAAATCATAAAATCAACCTACCCTCTTGTAATGAGTGAAACATTTTAGTAAGATGATTAAGCACACTTTATTATCTTTTCCTTTTGCATTTGTTTTTCTTTTCTGTTTTTTTTGTTTTGTTTTTAATTTCTTAGATCTTACTTCTTTGTCATCTTTTCCATGGCTTAATGCAGTTTTTAATCTGCATATTTTGTGATCGGGATTTTCTGATTTCAGTGTGGATGTTGCCCTATCAATGCCAGGAGAAAAAATAAAAGATATATCTTAACGCTTCTCAGATTCTTCCCAAATTTCTGGTAGTTTTTCTTTACTTATTAGGGAGTATAGTTAATTGAATATAATGAATGGTTTAGTGTTGAATTTAAAAGGGAGAATAAAAAACCTCTCTTTTAACTAGTTCTGTGTTAAAAAATGTGTATACATAAATATGCACACACACATATACATATTTTATGACATAATTCCTTTGCCATTCAATCAAAAAGCAGTTTGATGATTGGCCAAATCTTAACCTCCACAATCTCAGCATTACATCCTTTTAAAGAAATTGTGATTCAAACAATTACTGTGTTACTGAGTTCTCATGTTCACAGCCAACTTTATATAGAAATCCTATAATTAATATGCTTCCTACTAGAATTTTTTTGATTGTTTGAAAGACCCATCTCTGCAAATTGTATGTGGAGCTCTCTGCATAGGGATTTGAAAGAAATGGGCCTGGTGCCCAGAAGAATTAGGCCCTCCTCCACTACTGGGCAAAAAATAAAATAATTAACAATGAAAACGAGGCCATGATAGAAAAGTATCTTACACATAGAAATACTGTGAAGAAAGAGGAGAGAAAAGTTTTCTGAAAGAGGTCTGCAGATGGGGCTCATGAACCAAGGAGAGCTTACCCAAGGGAAAAGGGAAATAGCATGGGATTCAGATGTTAACCTGGAGCATGCTCTGTGCTTCTGATTATACAGTATAGTCAGAGATTTGTATGTCTCTGTAAAATTTGGCTGTCCCTGTTAATTGGGCTACAGAAATCTAAATTAGTATCTTTTCTTTTATGATTTCTATGTACTTTCAGATACATAGAGAAATTATTACCTTCTATTTTTATTTGCCTAGGTTTTTTTTTTTTTTGGCTATCTTTGCCTTGCAGAGGTGGTCTCCATGACAAGATCTTTCAGTTTCATCTATCATAATAAGGTTTGTTGACTGTTTTAGAGTCATGAGAATAATAAAAAGGAGATAAAGGCAATTTCATGTTTATAAAATTGCAGAAGACAGTAGTAGCACTCCTAGTCAGGGATAAGTTGGAGGAAAAAATTGACTTTGAAACATTTTTTCAATTGTATTTTCCCCAACTGATGGAAAATAACTAATTCAGAATCATGACAAGTGCAGTACTAGGATTAACTACGCTAGCCTGCCGTAAAGTCCACATGTATTTGATTTGATTAAATATATTTAATCTTCAGTAACATCATGTAGTTGACCTCAGCAGGTATGAGCTCATCTGGAGAATGAGCCTTATTTATTCAAACTTGAGATAAAATTATGAAAAACGTTTCAGAACCTGGTACAAAATCTTCATCCTTTCGTTCAAAGACGAGCATTTTTTTGGAATGTCATTGCAAAGACTCTGAAGAGGCTAACACATATTGTAGTTCTGGAACAAATCCATGAAGTTGAATTCCTTAGAAAGATGATCTTTCAGATTCAGTAGATCTTAATTTTGAACTGACTTTTCCAGCATTGGATAAAACACAGGAGAAATTAATACTTTGTCAGTTTGTTACTTGGATAGGGTATAAAAAGCTTTATGAGTATGGAAAATAATACATTTTGTTTTTATTCATTTGCCAAGGGAAATCCAAAACAACAACAAATTAGCAAAATTATTAAAAAGTTGGTAAACTAATCTGCTTTTGTATTAACAAAATGATAATACTTGAACAGAAAAATGCAGAGTTGAACAAAATTTTCATGTTCCATAAGCCACATGCCTACATGTAGTCCAAATGAATGTTATTTTAAACATTTTCTTTTGTAACTACTTTTTAAAAAAAAAAAATGTTTTTTTTTAATTGAAATCATGCCTGATTCTGGAAGATGATCCTCCATATTAAGGAAGAAAGAAACGCTTTAAAATAGGTTAAAAGAGCTTTTGATTAGTCTTTATACAATGGTAAAGGAAATGAAATTAATAAAATCTGGGTCATTAGCTTTAAAAGCATAAAAATTTGCATGATGCCGTTTCAGATTCACTTGTTTTCTAGCTGTTCCATTTTGGTTTCGTTGCATATGAAAAATATCTGAAGCTGTTTAACTGGATTATTTAGTGCAAATGACCAAAAAGGTTTTAATTTCTGCTTTCCATTAAGGATTTTTCTGTGCTGATTTGTGCTATAATCTGTATATGCCCACATGCATTTCATTTAAGTGAATCGTGGACTTTGTATATATAATCCTTCCAGAACTCCTGTTAAGTTAATCTTGAGTTCTTCATAAAGTTCACGATTTCTGTAAGATGAACCTAAAGTTTATAAACTCACTGTAACCCTTTAATATGTTATATAAATGGGAAATACACTATTTAAAAAGCTGGTTATTCTGTCATATACACTTCCCTTCAATTTTAGCATCTTCATTTGTACTGGATACTTTTATTATTTATGGGAATGCTTGCTTTCTAGAGTAAAACTCTTTATGTGCTGAAAGGAAATTAAGGAGGTTTGACTCCTTTTACTCCATTATTGCAATTAAGAATTTAGCATCATCAGAGCCAAAGGACAAAAGTAGTTCATTTGCCCTAGGGGGACAGGACAGTGATAAGATGATTTTTCTTCAAGGATCATTGGGTCGTAATTAAGTTACATTCATGGCTATTGCTTTTTGAAGGATGATTGGTAAATGACAGGCTTCATGTGCTTAGTACGGACAGTGTTCAGTAGGATTTTTTCTCCTTCTGTCAGAAAATCCTGTTGAGCCTGATAATGTAAATGTGGCATTTTATTCTGAACAAAAGAGCAGGGAAATGAGCTATCTTGTCTAATCATTCAGTTGTTTAACACCGACTTCCAGTTTAAACTCAATTGGCTGGAAAGCACTTGACATGTGAAGTTAGTGCTGTTCGGAACGCGTGTTTGAGTAAATTTTAAAGTAAGTGACAGCTAAATTGTACCTAGGGAAATTACAAAGCCTTCAACACAGTTAATTTTTTGGGGAGGATTAGTTGTAATTGCAACACCAGTCTCCTTGAAGATTCCTCATTTATAGATGATGAACAGAAAAAAACATTTAGCTTTTTCAAGGGCTGGTTCTCTTAACAGAATAATTTTTGTGACGACGATGGTTTCTCCTGAATTGATTTCTCTTCACACTGAATATCTGCTGAAGATTTATAGAATAGTTTGTTTTTAGAGTGTTGAGGGGTTTTTTTTCCTCCGTTGTTTTAAACATTTTTTTTCCCCAAAGCTCCTCTTTTCTCTAGTGATTTCAGATTTTGAGACCTTTTCAGTCAGTAAGCCCTTTAGGTAAATTGCCACTTCACTAACACTTTGTGCATAATGTTTAAGTCCCTTATTGCAATTAAGAATCAATATTTGTCATTTTTGTTGTTTAAATTAAGTATACTCTCAGGATTGGAAAGTTACTTACTATAAGTAAGGAGACTAAGTTTAAAGCTACTGGTAGGTGAATAGATAGTTGTCACTGGTGGGTCTTGTTCTAACCATTCAAGATCACATGAGACAAATTTGTGATTTTATAGTTGTATATAGTGAGGAATTTGAGTTAGGAGTACTTTGTTTCCTGGTACTTTTAGGTAGATACTTTTATGATCAGTGGATGCCTCATGAATGTATGTCCAATGTTTGTTTTTCTGTCAGTGATATTATAGCATACTTAAATTTCGTAAGAGGAACCCAAGACTAACATCAGATTTGCTATATGAGCTTCAAGCGTGCCTTTTTTGGATGTTCCTCCAAGTAATAATGCAAAATTACAGTTTGTAGTAGTTTTATATACAGTCATGTTCCCTTAAAAAGTGAATTAGAGATTCTAGAATGAATTTTAATATGCTCCAAGTGAGTCCATCCAAGTTAATAAATAAAGCTTTCTTTTAAGTGTTCAAATTGCTTACTGGACTCAGCCTATTATATGTAGGCGTATTCTTAAAATTCAGAATTATAGAATCTTCCTTTCTTCTGTTCTGCCTTTATTCATAGGCTCACAGAATTTTGGTAAAGCTTATATTAAGTTAATTTATATCAATCAAAATATTTTTTAGTGATTGCTTTTCTTAGCATATGTAGTTTTATTCATGAAAATTACGTTATGTATTTCATTGAAGTATTTTTTGGGGGGATCTAGTCATTGAAAATATCACAGTGGGTTTTTTTTTTTTTAGAGATAATAGTATGTTATAGAATTGATTTTTCTTTTAGTATTATTTGAGGTTTGTGAAAGCAGTGGCTAAATTTCTATCAGGAATGGACTTTTAAAAATTTGTTGTATATAAAGCTTTAGGAATTATGCATATATACTGAAATAAGCATGGAATCAAAGTTAGGAATCCAGAATTAATGTTACCAACAAGATTTCTTCAAAGGATTATTGTTATTTTAGAGTAAGGTTTTAAATCAGTTCTAGTGTTTTAAAGTGTACAAAGGAAATCACAGAATCATTTTAGGTCACAGAAACTAGAGGTACACTAATTGGTAAAATGTTGTCCCACATTTTGGGTATAAAGCACTTTCTACCTCTTACCTTTTGGTATTTACTGCTCTTACTGATTTTATCCTGCCTAATAAAAGTGGTATTTTCACATGATGATTTTCTCTGCTGGTGTGAAACATTTGAGTTGATGAACCTAATAAGCTCAAATTTGTAGCACCTCACATTAGAGTATTAGAACTGAGAGGGAACCCAAAGGTCCTTGAGTTCAGCCGTTGTGATAATCTGCTTTTCATCACCACTTTTAGAAACGTATCGTGTTGCTGCAGCCGAGCTGCATGTAGTACTTATCAATTGGAATTGAAATTCGAAAGTCCTATGAGTATACAACTATTTTCATAGCAGTGTGAATTTTAGGTACTTTTTCATTTCCATCACTCAAATTTTCAAGCTTTATTAGGAAAGATTAATGATGACATCCAATTATATGAGGAATGGACATTTTTATCTCTTTATTTTACAGTGATATGATCCAACCTCAAATCAGAATGTAGACAATAGGGATTAAAAAGAGCCAACTAGTCATCAGTTTATTTCTGTCAGTACACTTTGTACAAAATGTTTCATTATAGATTTCTAATTCATTTTTTTGGCAACCTGAGAGCAGTAGCATTGGTACTTAAAATTACTAACAAATATATAAATTATTTCCATTTTGCTATTCTTGTCTTTTCTGTTGTTGTTCTGAGCATGTATAATCTTCAGAAGTATATATTTGGAGACCAAAGACTATTAACGTGTCTCTTTGATTGACAGAACAATTATTCATTCATTTATTGATAGCTTTGACCTAATGTAGGGGAAATACAATTGAGACAATACTATTGTAGTTTGAGAATTGATCTGAAAAAGCAAATAATACTGCTTTAAGAAAACCAGTGTGTGTTAGTTTTTCTCTTAAAAATATTTTAGTAGTTTTCCATGAAATGGAATTGTAGAAAGGTAATAACTGAACGTGTGTCTGAAGCAAGAGAAAATACTGATTATGTAAAGCTTTATATCATATGTGGTAGCTACTATAGCATTTCTCTTGTATGACAGTAATCTAGCCTGCAACATCTACTTGTGATTTTGAAATTAACCTGTAATTTAGTCTTCACCCCAAATGACAAAAATTCAAATGACTCTGTGGGGTGCCAGAAGATGCACTGTAAACAGGGCTCAGTAAGGGGATAAGGTAGAGTTCTGTCAGGATAGGCTCGTTTTCACTGTGTCAGTGTTAGTGCAATGAAATTAACGCTTCTTCATGGTATTTTACTTTTTGGTACATCTTAAAATCTTAATCTAGATAAAATAGTAATTCAGTCTAGGGCAAAATAACATTTGTATAATGGACCAAAATGTTAGGGCTTCAGCAGAAAATAAAAAAAAGCTTCCTTCCTTTTGAAAACTGTTGCGTGTGAGAGAAATGTGTTTTCTCCACAAAGATTATCACTAACTGTCACTAGTTGTACTTTGCTGCATGTCTGTAGCCATGCCTCTTTTTTATACATTTCATACTTTTCAAAAATCTTTAATTTCTTATTCCAAATTGTAGCACCCCGTTAGGTTAAATAAACAACTGCTTTTCATAGAGCATGATGTATAATTAGATGTACTCAACTGAAAGTGGGAAGTCCAGGGACCGGATGACAGTCCCCTTCCTCTGTTTACCTAGTAGCCTTAGGCTCATCTGTCAGTCTCTACATGCCTTAATTTCCTCATCTAGTTAAAAATAAAGGAGATGGCAAGTAGAATTGGATCACATAATCTCTGTAGCTTTTCCAAGGTCTTACATATTTCTCATACTGTCATTTTCCTTTTAAAGGAAAAAGTAGTTTTTGAGGACCCACAAGAATGTATATTTTCACACTCTTGTTTAAGAAACTCTGACTTAATGAAAATATCTTTTTATTTTAATTTATTATCACATAAGAAAGAGAAACCTTGACTTTATAATTGGCAATAATTTTTAAAAGTTTACCGTCTAATGAAAAACTTACTCAGAGTTCTCCTAAAATTCACTAACCATAAGAAGATCCTGGTTTTAGTAACAATAAGTTTCTGTATATATATATCCTGAAGTTATTTCCTCCTTACCTGGAGAGGAGGCAGTATAAAAAATATGATAAAGTTGAAAGTGCTTGAAAATTCCTTGATAGCTATTGATGGACATTTAATAAAGTTTTCCAAATCTGGAATTATTGAGGACAACACATCAGTAGTTGGAAGAAATATTTGATAGTAGTCCTTGTTTTAAGAAATAATGCATTCTTAGTGGCAATTTATGATATAAAATTGGATTTTATTTATAATAATCTCAAAGAATGCCTTCCTCTATTTGGACTTAAAAAAAGTGCCGTGTAGCCATCGAAATAATAAAAGATGAAGCAGGGAAAATGGAACTGCTAATGATGTCTGTACTCTGGACTTTTTTTTGTGTATATAAGGATTGTTTCTCTTACTTTTTTTTTTCCATTTTGGCTTCGTGGTTTTTTACCTTAAATAAAGCTCAGTTGTGTACATTTTGACTGGTCATTGTATATCTCTCTAAATTAGATATATTTTATTCATTGTTAATATTTTGATTGTTTCCAAGGGATGACGTACCTGCTGCTCTTGAAGTTGCCATTGACTGCCATAAGAAGTATAAAATATTACCAAGGATTCATGATGTCTTGTGTAAGCTGATAGAGAAAGGCGAGACTGATCTAATTCAGAAAGGTTAGTCACCTTCTAATATCTTGGTGTAGCTGTTTTGTTTTGTTTTTCCCCTTTTGCTTATTTAATCTTACTGCATTGCTGTGAAGAGAAGATTGAACAGGAGTGCAAGCACATCCAGAGAAGCTTTGTTACACTTTTAAATTGCAAAGAAAAATATCAAGTACATTTTCAGTATTATAAATGTCCTTGATATTAATAAGTGTTCATTTTGAAACTCCCTATATTATTTTTTGCTCTACTTCTTGGTGATCTGCCTTTATGAGGATTTTTTACCCTTATCCTCACCAGTTCTCTTTGAAGCTAGTATTAGGTTCTTCATATCATAGATGTATGCTGTTAGATAAGGAATATGACAGAAAATTAGTTGATACAGCTATAATCTTTGTTATTCTAAATATTTATTTTAGAGTTTTCTTGTATTTGTCCAGAACTTCAAGTGATAATGTGTTTCTTTATATTTTTTCTTCTAATATATTTGCTTCTTTTCTCTCTAGCAATGGACTTTGTGAGCCAAGAACAAGGTGAAATGACAATGCTCTATGATCTCTTCTTTGCCTTTCTACAAACAGGAAATTACAAAGAGGCCAAGAAGATCATTGAGGTGTGATTTTTACCTACAGTATTCTAATTTTACAGCTATTTAGACTCTTAATTAGAATATGTTTAAAATTTTTAACCTTTAATTACACTTGTTCTGATTCATGTTAATATAATTCAATCCCAATAATGGGGGGAAAAACTCAGCCAGTTCTTTATTGTATATAATTACAGTTCAGAAAATGCAGCCTGGTTGTATATTGAATTTGTTTCTTCACTTTGTTAAATTCACTGTTATATATCAAAATGATATTTGCATATTAAATCTTGGATTGTGGAACAATTAAATTAAACTGGCATTCCTGAGTATAAAGTTGCTAATCCTCTTTGCCAAGGAATTCTTTGTTCTTAAAAGCAGTGGAATTTAATTTGCTGCAGACCATGCTCAGATTTATTTGTAATGCTTGTCTACAAGTTAATCAGCCAAACAAGTGCTGTCTGCAACTGTTTGGCATTTAATTTAAAATTTCTTTCTCTTTTTTTTTTTTTTACTATGGTAAGCAGCTTATGGAAAATGGTAGGTGACAAACCTGGCCTATTTAGGATTAGTATATTTTATCTAGGCTTGATTGAAATTTTGCTTGCTGAAATTGATAAGTCAAAGGGCATCTGTAAAGTCTGTCCAAATTGTGATTAATTTTACTGTTAAATGATTCTGTGTCCACTAAAAAACAACAACAAAAAAAACATTCCACAGAACATGGACCCCTCGCTTTAAGAAAAATTATTTAATATAGTTAAAATAAATACATCAATAATCACATTCTCTCAGATCATACTTTGGCATCACTTCATGTCTTTTTCCAAAAGAGCCCGTGGTGGACAGGACACAAAGGTGGTGTTTGGCCTCGTTGTTTGTATATTGATGACTGCTTATCATGAAATTGAAGATGTAGGCATAGAACCCAGAAAATTATTACTTTCTCTTGATGTTTTTCAGAGAAGAGGAAAGTCTAGTGTGAAAAAGGAGAACTGTGAAACTAATTCAGAACTTTCTTCTCTTTCTGTCATATAACTCAATCTATCCTCCTGTCTAGAGGGCAGTGGGACTTGCTATCTTGGACAGGTGCTTCTGTAGCTCAGGTATTTCATTTGTGTTTTCTAGAAAGTGGTATAAATTCTTTCATTGAAAGTGCACGCTGTATTTGAAAATGAGGGGAGCTGTCTGCCTGTTGAGTTCTCCTGCTCTCTATGCATGGTAGCAGTATTAGCAGGGCACCGATCAGAGTAGAAATGAAGCTCACATTTTCAGATAGTAGCTGTGAGACGTTCTACACTAGGAAATCGTGTGCCTCTCTTTATGTAATAAGCAAAACGTAATAGGAAGAGCCAAGAGTGAGTTCTTTTTTTGCCGTCTGCTTGCTAGTGTGATAATGGACAAGTTACTAAACCTTTCTAAGCTTCCTCATCTATAAAAGGAAATATAATATCTTTCTTTAAGCTTCAATCACAGAATGTATGTAAAGCAGCTTACATGTTTTCTGGATTATGATAGTAATAATATTAATTCTCTTTGCCCCTTAAAGGTAGGGATTGTATTGTCTTCTTTACCTCACATAATTCACCATATGATGCTTAGCATAAGGTACATGCTTGTCACAAGAATAGGCAAGAGAAGGCTGCCTGTTAATTACTTTAAAGCTTTGCCAGTGTATGACATCATTGAGTGTAATCATTTAGAAATGACTGTATACTGATGACAGAATTTTCATACTAGATGTGTACAAATTGCTTAAAGGATAAAGAATAGCTTTACAGAACCCCTGCAGTACCCTAGGGTAGGACAGCAAGGTATGTAATATATGAGATTATACTGAAGCACATTTTCAGTTGTTTTTTTTTTTTTATGGTTAATTGAAGTTAAAGTGGGAATTTGCTTTTTTCACTATTAAAATTCAAGACCTGGAGTTCTCTCGTATATTTTTCTAAGGATTATTAAAAATATAAAAAGTAATGAAAATTAATAAACTGGGACTGTATCAGCATATGAAAGAATATTATAAATACTGTGCAACATTTTTATCATTCCCCAAAATGCAATAATGTCTTATCAGTGGGTAGATTCACTAGGGTTGAATTTCCAAAGAAAATATACAATGAAGCTTCTTTGTTTTTGAAGCACTGTGGGAAATAAGATAAACCAGTTATAAAGATGCTCACATTAAATGAAGAAAGAAGAGGCAAGATTCAGTGTATAATATGACCCATGTTGTTTTTAAAATGAGTTGGTGTACGTGTATCATGTATAATACATTTTAACATAGTCTTATATTTTATTTCTACACGTAGATTATTGCAAGAGGGTGGAATTATAGCTGTATTTTGCTTTATACTTTTCTATATTTTCTGAATTTTCTATAATAAGCGTAGGTATTCTTATATTCAGAAAAAGTGTTATTTTCTTCCCAAAAAAAGAGAGTAAGAGAGAAAAGTGAAATTAGACTTAAGAACAACCTTCAAGGAGCTAATGTGAAGCTCCTTGAACTTGAGATTAATGTGTGAAGATAACTGCTGTATAAGACTGAGAAGTGTTAACTGCTGTAAGAAAAGTACAAATAGTTCTGAGAGTTCGAGAATGGAACTTACTTCCAGTGTAGGAAATTAGGCAAGACTTTCTGGAGAAAATGGGGTATGAGGTGGGGCTTGATAGTTGTGGCAGTACTTTAACATTTGGGAGTTTGATGGGGTTGGGAAGTGTATTAGAGGTAGAGCAAAGAAGTAGAAAAGGGAAGTCTCTAAACAGTTCTTTTTTCCCCCCAACTTTATTGAGATATAATTGACATATAACATTGTATAAGTTTAAGGTGTACAAACTGTTGATTTGATATACTTATATATTGCAAAATGATTACCACAGTAGCATTAGTTAACACCTCTATCACCTCACATAATTACCATTTCTTTTTTTGTGGTGAGAACATTTATCTACTCTCTTAGCAATTTTCAAGTATATAAGAGTTTGTTAACTGTAATAATCATGCTGTACATTAGATCCCCAGAACCTGTTCATCTTATAACTGAAAGTTTGTACCCTTTGACCAACATCTCCCCATTTCCCCCACCCCGCAGCCCCTGGCAACCACCATTCTACTCTCTGTTCCTAGGAGTTCGGCTTTTTTAGATTCCACATGTAAGTGTTTTATCATATAGTATTTGTCTTTCTCTGTCCAACTCATTTCACTTAGCATAATGCCCTCAAGGTCCATCCATGTTGTTGTAAATGGCAGGATTTTTTTCTTTCTCATGGCCGAATAATAATTTCATTGTATGAGTATACCACACCTTCTTTATCCATTCATCCATAGGCAGACACTTGGGTTGTTTCCGTGTCTTGGCTACTGTGAATAATGCTGCAGTGAAAATGGGAGTACATATATCTCTTTGAGATCCTGATTTCATTTCCTTTGGATATATATCCAGAAGTGGGATTCCTGGATCATATGGTAGTTTTATTTTTAATCTTTTGAGGAACCACCATACTGTTTTCCATAGTGGCTGAACCAGTTTATCGTCCCACCAGCAGTACACAGAGTTTTCTTTTTTCCACATCCTCACCAACACTTATTTCTTGTCTTTTTGATGATAGCCATTCTAACAGGTATGAGGTGATTTGTGGTTTTGATTAGCATTTCCCAGAGCTGGTCATTTATATTATCATCTTTGGAAAAGTGTCTATTCATTTTTTAATTGGATTGTTTGTTTTTTGCTACTGAGTTGTATGAATTCCTCATATATTTTGGATGTTTACCACTTATCAGCTATATGACTTGCAAATATTTTCTTCCATTCTGTTGATTGCCCCCCCCCCTTTTTTTTTTGGTGAGAAAGATTAGCCGTGAACTAACATGCGTTGCCAATCCTCCTGTTTTTTGCTGAGGAAGATTGGTCCTGGGCTAACATCCGTGCCCGTCTTCCTGTACTTTATATGGGACACTGCCACAGCATGACTTGACAAGTGGTGCGTTGGTCCGAGCCAGGGATCTGAACCTGCGAACCCTGGGCTGCCAAAGCAGAGTACACGAACTTAACTGCTACGCCACGGGGCCGGCCCCTGTTGATTGCCTTTTAATTTTGTTGGTTGTTTCTTTTGCTGTGCAGAAGCTTTTTAGTATGATGTAGTCCCACTTGTTTATTTTTGCTTTTGTTGCTAGTGCTTTTGATGTCTTATCCAAAAAATCGTTGCCAAGGCCCACAGCAAGGAGCTTTTTCCCTGTGTTTTCTTCTAGGAGTTTTATGATTTCAAGTCTTACATTATAGTGTTTAATCCATTGGAAGTTAATTTTTGTGAGTGATGTAAGATAGGGGTCCGGTTTCATTCTTCTGCATGTGATTATCCAGTTTTCCCACCACCATTTATTAAAGAGACTATCCTTTTCCCATTGAGTATTCTTGGCTCCCTTGGCAAATATTAGTTGACCATATACGCGTGCATTTATTTCTGGCCTCTCAGTTCTGTTCCATTGGCGTATGTGTCTGTTTTTATGCTAGTACCATACTGTTTTGATTACCATAGCTTTGTAGTCTAGTTTAAAATCAGGAACTATGATACCTCCAGCTTTGTTCTTTTTCAGGATTGCTGTGGCTATTTGGGATCTTTTGTGGTTCCATACAAATTTTAGGATGCTATTTGGAATTTTGAAAGGGATGCTTTGAATCTATAGATGGCTTTGGGTAGTATGGACGTTTTAACAGTATTAATTCTTTCAATCCATGAACATGGAATATCTTTCCATTTATGTCTTCTATTTATGTTTCTGTGTACAGATCTTTCATATCCTTGGTTAAATTTATTAAGTATTTTATTGTTTTTGATACTATTGTGAATGGGATTATTTTCTTTATTTCTTTTTCAGATATTTCATTGTTATATAGAAATGAAACTGATTTCTGTATGTTGCTTTTGTATCCTCCTGCAGTCCCCCTGAATCTGTTGATTCATTCTAACAGTCTTTTGGTGGCCTCTTTAGGATTTTCTATATATAAGATCGTATCACGTGCAAACAAAGATGATTTTACTTCTTTTCCGATTTTCTAAATAGTTCTTTTATCCTTGGGTGTAAGATTTGTAGAGAAATATTTTGTAAGGGTAGATTGTTCCCAGAGACCCTCGATTATCAGAATAAGCAAGTTGGAGTTCATTCAGAAGACAATCGACTGTGAGCAGTGCTGAAAAGAAACTTATACTAGCAGAAGTGTATACGATAGATTAAAAGGGGTTTGAGGCAGTGAGATTAATAGGATCTGAATTAGGATAGTGGTTGTGATTTTTAAGATACTTTACTCGGTCATTTCATTTTATTTATTTATTTATTTATTATGTGAGGAAGATCAGCCCTGAGCTAACATCCATGCTAATCCTTTTTTTTTTTTTTCTTGCTGAGGAAGACTGGCTCTGAGCTAACATCTATTGCCAATCCTCCTCCTTTTTTTTCCCTAAAGCCCCAGTAGATAGTTGTATGTCATAGTTGCACATCCTTCTAGTTGCTGTATGTGGGACGCGGCCTCACCATCGCTGGAGAAGCAGTGCGTCAGTGTGCGCCTAGGATCCGAACCCGGGCCACCAGTAGTGGAGCACATGCACTTAACTGCTAAGCCATGGGGCCGGCCCTACTCAGTCATTTTAAATGATATCTAATAATTGAAGGATAATGACCTTAGCAGAAGGTAGGGTGAATTAATAGAGGCATGAGATCATCTAAGCTCTAACTTGAGATAAACTAAGCTCTGGCTTAGATCGGATACAGCATCTCCCATTGTGAACCCTTAGAGTTGGCATTGGCGGATTTCTTCATCTGAAACTTCCTGAATGAAACCCTTTAACTAAGGTAATTGATAACATTTCAGTGGTTTCCCAGTTTGACCAATTTTCTCTCCCTCCCTTCCTTCAGCAGATAATTATTGATCACATCTTCCAGTCTAGTCGTAGAGATAGACCTTAAAAAGATGAATCTATAAAATGCAAGAATTGCTGTAAGAGAAAAGTGCTGAAAAAGGACCTATTTCAGACTAGATCTTTCTGAAGAAGTGATGTTTGGGATGAGAACTAAAGGATGAATTAGAAGCCAGCCACATAGAGAGTGGAGGCAAAAGCATTTTAGGTAGAGAGAACTGCCTGTGCAAAGGCCCTGAGGCGGGAAAGTGCTCCATCATTTATCCTTGTTCTGTCTGTTAGGAGTCTATCAGATAACACTACTAAGGTCACATCTAGAGTGTCTGGGACGTTATTAAACACTTAGTAAGTGTTAGTTTTATTCCCTTCCTTCTATGTGATGTTCTTTCCTGTGTTGAAGTCATCCCTTTTGTTCTCTTCTGCAGTCTCATGCTCTGCAGGCTAACTTTCCCTAGTTCCTTCCAGCATTCCTCTGGCACAATCTCTAATGAAATATGCCGTTGGGGAAATGTTCACAAATTATTCTTACAACCTTACATAATAATATCAGGTAAATATATTTTGTGAAGTGTATTGTGTCTTACCAGTCATGATGACCAATCTGATTTTTTTTCCCTGTGTATAGACTCAAGTAAAACTTACACATGTTATTGTTTAAAATATGCCAAATATAAAGACTCACTATTAATCTCATTACTTATCTAGTCATCTTTGTGGTTTTTCTGTCCTTTTATTCAACGCATATTTCTTTTATATATAATTAAAATGAATTGAATGATATAGTGTATTTAATGTATTTAATACCTTTTCATGTCACTGTCTCTGCATTTCCCTGCATGTAATTAAAAACTCGCCTAAGCATTAATTTTAATGGCCACGTCATTCCATTGTATAAGTGAACTAAAGTTTATTTGCCCATTTCTGCTTTGAGCAAAATTTTCACTATTATAAGTAATCATCAAAATTCTTTACATAAAGGCATATTTGGTTTTCAGATTATTTACTTAGGATCGTTTCTCAGAAGTGAGTCAAATGTCATTACTGTTTTTAAATCCCCTGATATGTAAAGACAGAAATTTTATGTGCTTACAGGTGATACCTCTTTTATGGTTCATAGTAGCAGAGATTCAGACTAAAACCCAGGCCTCCTGAGTTCTAGTCCCACACTCCTTTTGCTAGAAATTATAATAAAATAAGATGGTATTTCTTTGTGAACAAAAAAATGGCTTCATTGTTTTAGTCAAGTATCTTTTAAGGTACTTTAGTCACCTCCCAGGAAGGAAGTGTTGTAGGTCATTTAAATAAATTAACACTGTTTGGATAATTCATTTTGTGTTTTAAGGCTGGACATTAAGTCCAGGGAGAGATGATACATACAAGTATGAAAAGTTAAATAATGATATGAAATGTTAACCATATTAAAGGTTTCCGTAAAGAAATACATTATTTAATTTTATTCTCAGCCCTTTGAGCAGTTCAGTAATCACTTACGGAGTGCCTGCCACGTGCCAGGCACTGCTAAGTCCTGGGGTACAAAAATAAAGATCAGTAAGATGTCTGCCTTAAACTTAGTTAGCAGTTCATATTCTAACCTCTTCCCTTGAGGTTCAGATCTAGATTACAAGCTAAACAGTATAACTAATATTGGTACCACTTTTATACACTCAAATGATTTTCCTGTACATCTTCATAGGAGCCTCACAGAACAAGTTTGAGAAGTAATCAGGGCAAAGACACTTGAGTTCGGAGTGTGTGTGGAGCTGGGTTTGTTAGTATTGGTCATGGAATTTGAAATTGGGCCTGATTTCACATTTTTTGTTGGTTCCTCTACGCCATTCCTACTTCCATGATCTCTCTTTCTCTTTTCTTCTTTTTTTTTTGTGAGGAAGACCAGCCCTGAGCTAACATCCGATGCCAATCCTCCTCTTTTTCCAAGGAAGATTGGCCCTGGGCTGACATCCGTGCCCATCTTCCTCTACTTTATATGGGACGCCACCACAGCATGGCTTGACAAGCGGTGTGTCGGTGCGCACCTGGGATCCGAACCTGCGCACCCTTGGGCCACCAAAGCAGAGTGCGCGCACTTAACCACTATGCCACCGGGCCGGCCCCCTCTTTTCTTTTTTTAATTGAGATAAGATTCACATGTAACATTGTGTGAGTTTAAGGTGTACAACGTATTGATTTGATGTCTTTTTATATTGCAAGATGACCTCCATGATCTCTTGACCCCTCAATATCTGAACCACCGAAACAACTTACCCTTTCTCCAAAATTACTTTCTTGAGTTTTTCCTCTCTTCTTGTCTGCTGTTATCCTTCGGTCCTGCTGCAGCCAGAGTATATTTGCTGTCTTGTCAGGGGGTGAAACCCTTCTTTTTATGGCTTTGTGCTTAGGACCAAAAGTTTGGATTACAGCGATCTCCCAATCTTTGTTACTCTTCCCTTTGTTCTTCACCAGATCAAATTCAGGGTTTTCTCCTAATTTGCCTTCCTTAATAAGCCAGAGGGAATCTTATAGATATACATAAGGGATTTTTTTTTCCCTGACCTCCCAGATTTCAAGAGATGTCAGTTCTCATGCCAATTCATACCCTCTTTCCCATGAGTTAGTTTCCTGAGTATCTCCTGTAACACTTGGGTAAGTGGATTGTGTTTAGTTTATGATAGTGAGACTGTTAGTTTGACTTGCTCAGCCATGTTTTCCTCCTTACTAGACATGGTCTTTAAGTCTATCTCTGCAGATTTTAGAGAAAAGGACAAATATTGAAGGTTTAATAAGTTCCATGAGCCCTTTTTCCTCCCTTGCTCTCCTAGCTGTGGGGATAAATAATAGGGTTCTTGTTTCTGTTTGTGCCGCCCTGTCATGCACTGGGTTGTCCTCCCTCTGTACTGACTAGAGGACATGAGGCTAGGGTGGTTGTTTGTGTGTTTGTTTTCCATTTTCCATTTCTTGCAGTAATGGTAAGAAAAATCAAAACAGGTAAATGTTTCTATTTGAGTTAAATTTAAGATGGTTTTTCTTGAGATAGAGTTTGAAGTAGAAGAATCTTCCTTTATTTTCACGTTAAAGGTAGTAATTACTTGATATCTATTTTTACTAGTATACATAGATGTCTGTTATGATAATAGCAAGTTTACATCAGAGTAATGTAATGAAATTAAAGTAATGGAAATTATTTTTGGTTTTGGATTACTTTTTTTTCTTATACAACTGAACCTAGTACTAAATTGGAGCTGCACGAAGTGTGGTTTGAAGCACAGTAACCCAGGTGGAAACAAACATGTCAGGTTTTTAATTAAAATAATTATTTTATCCTCACTGTCCATTAAATAAATTATATGTAGCAAAACCAGAAAAAACTAGAGGTGAGTTTTAATTAAGCATTAACTGGTTTTTGATAAGTTATATTCAACATCCCAATTAGAAGTCTATTCTTCTCCATGTTGTTATTACATTTTCTGTTTTTGCTTTCAACTCGTAGTGTTTAAAATTCAATAAGATGTTAAGAGATAAGCCAGAAATGTAGACTATTACAGAAGCCTAGGAGATTTAGTTAATCTGACCTAGATGTTCTTTTGATGATTGAGGTTTATATGTGAAAACTGTTCTCAATTTCAAAATGAAACATAGGAATATCTGCCGTATAAATCACCTGTCCTGTCAGTGACAGGCAGATTAATCAGCCACGAAAAGGAAGAGTTTGTCATACAGTTGTGCTATTTAGATCTTTGGCATTTGGATCAGCAATAATATTGAAAGTTGTGAGTGAATTGTAGCCCTTACATTTTGCTGTGTTCTAAAGAGGATTATCTAGTATTTTTTCACGGGCTTTTTGTATACAGTTAATGTTGGTTTCATTTTCAATGTAATGCATGTGAAACAAAACAGATAATGTGAGAAAACCCTTGAGTAGAAGTTGTGTGCAAATGTAAATATTAATGATATTTGAGAATATAGTTCAACAATTAATTTATTCGACATTTATTTTTTGTATCTCAAAATGTGGATACTTGCGGTTAGAATGAGAACACTTATCTTCTACTTTACTGATTTTTCTGTCATTCTACCAGAGCTCTGAGATGTTAGTTTCTGCTTCAGTTCTTAATTTAACATTTTACAATATTGTTTTAGGAAATAAAAAATAATGAGGATTTATAAATAAGAGATCAGATTCAAGGGGTACCTGGTTTAGTCGACAAAACTGAGTGGAGAAAGCAGTCAAGGTACCTCCTCTAGACTGGAGCAGCCGGGGCTAATGAGCATGTAGTTTTCTCCTCATAATGCTGTGATTGAAATGTAGTATTTAGTGGTAAAGCCCTCTTACAGATGATGAAAATACTATAGTTGGAATGACAAATCCTTGGAATTATGTGTGAAGCAGTTTGTCTTTTATTTCAGTATCCAAAATGGTAAAATAATTGCTTTGAAGCCAGAGTTATTGACTAAACCGTAGTAATTTCTAATTAAGGATGTAACATACATCTCAATTATTGAAATAAACTAAGACTATGAACTAATTTTAAGTACTTGGCTTGTTTTAAGTACTTAGCTCTTTAAACATTTAGTTTTAGATAGTAAGCAATTATTTGTGGTAGTTAGAATACTCTTAGCACTAAATTTTATAAAACATGTTTCTTTTAAAAATAAAAACCATTAATTTGTTGTTCTAAATTGTTAATAAGTCTGTAACTTATTAATAATTTTTGCTTATGGAATCTATTGGGATCTCTGAAATATATGTTTGTATTTAATTTGACATATTTTGGAGTTGATTTAGTTCATCATTTCAAGGTTTCTTTTTGAACTAAAGAAAGCTTAGCCATTTTAATGATTTAAAATTTATGGAATGAAAATTGACCTGCAAGACAGCATTTTGAAAAAACCGAATGTTCTAGACACAGGTTAAGTATAGGTTACGTTTTATGCTCTAATCTAATCCTACAGGTCTTTGATAACTGTGGGATTAAGCTATAGGTTTCTTTTAGTATGTATGTTTGGGAAGGAGGCAGCAAATTCATTAGAAGGAAAACTATGTGTCTTTGAGGTAAAGTTAACGTTTAGCTAAAGCCTTACCTTGTGTGCTGTCTGGTTATTGTATTTTACAGACTCCAGGCATTAGAGCTCGGTCTACAAGACTTCAGTGGTTTTGTGATAGATGTATTTCAAGTAATCAGGTTTGTGTTTAATTTCTGGTCTCAAGCACTTCAAACTGTGAGTAGAGAGTAAATGTCCTGTATGTCATATGAGCATTTGGGGATTTCAGGAGATACAGCATTATTAAGAAGCAGTGTTATTTTGTTTGTTTTCCAAATATAAGCAATAGCTTAAGTTTTGTTCCTGAGGTGCAGCAGAGTCCCTAAAAATTTTAATTTGAGCCCTGAAGATTTTAGCTTGATTTATCCTAGTTGTTGGTTTGAGCAGGCTAACCTTGTCTCCTTGACAATTTAAATCTGCCTCAGTCCTTAGTGACCAGAGGAGTCACTTGATGGGAGCCCAGTAGAATTTCTATGTTACCTCTCCTCCAGTGCAGGTATCTTTACACATATCCTGCCAAGTAAAAGCCACAGGGGAACAGGACTATAACGTTTGGGTGGAGAAGTATTCTTATTAATAAATATAGGATATGCTCACTGAGTCCTCCACCCCAAATATCTTTGAATTCTCCAAAATGCACCTTTGTGGAGGTTCCCTCAACTAGGTAATTGTTCATGTTATGTTCTTGCCTCCAAAGAGTCCTTTAGCCCTTTAACTTAAAATAAATTTTTTTTATGTGGTAAAACACATATAAGATAAAATTTATCGTTTTATCCATTTTTAAGTGTACTGTTCAGTGGCGTTCGGTACATTCACATTGTTGTGCTCAGCCCTGTAACTTTTGAAATGAAGTTAATTTGCCCTTTGGGTAAAGCTAATTTGAAGGATTATTCAACTAAGATTTGTCAACTATAAAATATTTCCTTTACACAATCTAGATCCATCTGTTAATCTTATTTTTAAGGTGGAAACTCTAGAAAAATTAGTGGAGCTGACACAGAAGCTATTTGAATGTGATAGAGACCAGCTATACTACAATCTTCTGAAACTATATAGTAAGTAATCTGACTATTCCTCATGTTTTCATTTTGAGGCATTTATGCTGTTGAAGGCAGTGGCAGGAAAGGAGTATCAGGCTTTGAGGAAGCTCCAGGGATTGTCAAATGAACTTATCACAAAATATTATATTATATCACTAGACGTTGTACAATCCTTGTAATTTCCTATATTCTTACTGCAGTAATGAGAAGGTGAACAAAATCTTCATCAGAGCCACAGAATTTAATAGGATTTTTTGAGGAGAGACTATTCTTTTTATTTAAATCCTCTAGTAGATTTTTTTATCTGTCACTTCTATTAAATAGGTAACCATCGACATGTTCCTTTGTGTAGATCTTTTTCCAGAAAAATTCATATTGATATACAAACTCATTGCTAAATTATTTATTTTTAATATGATCATATTATAATATAGTTTTGACTCAGTTCTATATGACAAACATTTTTCTACATTCTTTTACCTACAGATGATGACATTAAATGGATATACTAGAATTTACTCAACCAATCTATTATTGCTAGACATGTGACTAGATTCCATTTTTCCATATTATAAAATAACACTGCATTAGTCATCTTTGTACCTTAATCTTTGTTCACATTCTTAATTGTTTCCTTAGACTGATTTTTGTATTCAGGGTTAAAAGTGATTGATGTTTCTGAAATTTTTTATCTCTATTATCAAACAGTGCTCTAATATGTTTATACCAGCTTACACGTCTGGGAACTTTGCAGTCTCTTTTAGGGTATTTGGGTAGAGAAGAACAATGCTTTCTTTTTATTTTCTTCTTAGATGTTTGATCTAGATTTATTGTTCTCTTTTTCTCATGGGAAATTTTTCTTCACCAAACATAGGCAGCAATGAATAAGTTTTAATTCACTTGCCTTTTTGAACTTGTATTTATTTATTATCATTGGAAGCTTTTTCTTACATCTTGATGGTGTAAGTAAAATAAAACTTGGTAGAAAATTTACGTTTCAGTTGTTGGTTGCATTGAACTACACACTTCACAAGGTAGTTCTTAAAACTTGGGCTTGAATGATGGTCAAATTCTGGCACACATTACTGAAGTTGTTATTGAATGTTTGGAATTTAAAAACTTATGTTTTAGGCATTTAGTCCTTAATTTGTGAATTATAACCTGTATTCGAGTGCTAATTCTCCCCCTTCCTTCGCTTTTTCTTCCTTTTGAAAAACTATTTCATGCTTAAATTCTAATTTTATGCAAACTTCAACAAAAAAATAGTGAGTTTATGTATCCAAATGAGTCTCCACATTTAAAGTAGTTCCCATAGAAGACTATATAAACTTGCAGTCAGAAAAAAATCTCTCTGAAGCCCTTTCTGTGCTAGCCATTTAGGTAGGCACTGCAGATATAGAGGCATGCTCTGCAGAAAGAGTTAGACTCTAACCCAGGCTGAGGATACAGGGTGAGAGAACAACTGTAAGAACGTACAAGGTACAGTGGTCTTGCAGGGGACAGAGGGAGGTGGCAGCCTCACAAACTTCTTTTTCCTATGCAGATGACCTTTTGCTGTCGTTTTTTTGAAAAGAAAAACAACTTTTAATTTCATCTTAAAATTTCCTTTAGGGATAAGTAGTCTCTGAGGTTTATTGCCATTTTCTTCTCCTCAATCCCCTCTCTGTTCTGTTGGACACCTCCCTCCAATTTCTTGCTCTATATGTGAGCCCAGTATTTTGAGGCGCTCTATAGCGTGAGGGTGGCTTCTTATGAGGCTGAGGAATCGTTTAAGGGAAGTATACTTTTTAACCCAGTTTATATACTTCCCACCTTCTGTAGTGCTGTAAATAGTGTGGTTGTGATAACCCTAATCCTTCTTTTTCAAAAGAAAAAGCAAGCTGTCGTCTTCTGCGGCCCCCTCTCTTCTTTTTTTGCCCTCTGACTTGGACCACTAGTTAAATATGCTAAATAATTTATAAAGCACTGTGGACTCAATTTATTTGAAAAGGAACATATGGTATGGAATGATATATAAAATGTGGTCCTATTATACTTGAAAAGTCCATATTTTGGATTGTGGGTTTCTGAGAAAATAATTTGTTTGACTACTGGAATTTTTTATGAGCTCGTTCTTTTTCGTGATATAATTTTAGCCCTTCAAACGGGTTGCCTTAATTATTTTGGGGTATTTGTTGAAGAGCAGTTTTGCTTTGTTGATTTAGAACAGCGCCTTTGACACACACGCTCAATTTTGTCATGATTACACTGTACTACAGAAACATGCACGAAACAAAGGTACATTGCTCAATGGTTCACGACAGCCAGCATTCATGTAACTTATCTACATTAAGAAATAGAAAGTATAACTCTTTTCACCCTTTAAATACTAGCTATATTGGATCTGCTTTCGTTTTTTTACTTAATTCTATAGAGTATGATGTTCATAGGTGATCTGTTACAAGAATCTGTCATAATTCAAACTTCAGTTCTATCCTTTCTAGTACATTTAGACCTTTTTCATTGTGATAGTCTGCCAAATTAGCTACTAAGACCTACAACAAACGTTACATGAATGAAACAGCTCCCTCACCTGCAAAAGGAATATGCTATTGTTTCTGAATGACAATATTTTTAGCTTCTTACCTAACATTTTCTTATATTCTAAACACTTCAACTTCTTCTTTACATGTACAAAGCAAAGATAGTTTATTCTTTCTATACATAAGGTACTCTATCCAAAAATAGAGCTGCCTTACATTCATAAATTCTTCAAATCTATTTTTAAAAACCTGGCGTTTACAACCTTAGCATTTATTCTACCTCAGAAGTTTATTTATGTGCTACGTTCTTCAGGTACTTTTGGCCATTGGCATTTCTTTTCACACGGTGTGCTCTTTTTTTCCCCTCCGTTATTACACAAACAAAACGTGAATGTATTCTAAATTACTAAAGACTCAAGCAGTACAATAGTGTACAGAGCAAAATGTGAAATTGTCATTGTGTCCATCCCTCAGAGGTAACGTGTCAATTGGCCATGCTTCCAATTCTCTGTCTCTCCATTGGTATCCATGTATTTTTTACCTATTATTTTGATTGTCTTATACTCTGTATGTTTCATACCCTACATTGTGTCCTGTGGCTTTCTTTTTTACTTAATATGAAATAAATTCACAGGAAAAGATAAATGCTTGCTTTTTCTCCCTTTAATTACCAGTTTTAAAGTGCTGGTGTCCTTGGCGCCTCCAAAGTTGATCGTTGATTTTTTTTTTTTTTAATTTGTATTTGTGTTTTAATTTGTTGCAATCATTATTCTTTTTGGTGCTCAAATTGTCCCATCTTTGGCAGTGGGAACTCCTTCACATTGGCTCCTACATCATTTGACACACCCCATTAGCCTTCTATAGTTCTGTTTCCAGGCGAAACAAGTCAGTCCAGGCTTATGTGGCATAATTCCTGTCTCAGACCTGTAGTGCTTATCTTAGAGGGGCATGATATTTAGAGACCATATAAGCTGATTGACAAATGGGGAATTTGGAAATTGCCCTGTCTTATCAGTAATATGTAAAAACTTATCAGCTTTATAATTAAAACCCTGAACCAGAATCTCTTAGTTTAATACCAGCGAGACTGTGTGTGAAGCGCCAACTATTGTTCCACGCTAGTCATATAGCTATAAAATGTAGCCCCACAACTGTGTCTGTTCTTGTGAAATTCACTAATAGTGTCAAAGTTTTTTGGTTTTATAGCTTAAGAGTTCTCAGAGATCATTTGGTAGTCACTCTTGTTCTTTAAAGAGTTCCAGGAAAGTGATGGGATTATAGAGGCAGAGTGTCCATTCCCTGGTCACAGCCCAGGTTTGTGGCTTTTTGATTCTTCAAATAACAAGTATGGTTGTTGTTGTCTTGGTAGAGGAATTCTAAGTCCCAGAGGGATATTATGAAAGAAAGGCCTGGCCTGTCTGTGCCTGTCTGAGGTTTCACGCAGCCGCAGATTCTGGCACACTAACTAGTTTGATTACCTCACATTTTTATGTATTTTGTGCTCTAGGTACAGTTCCAAGAAATTTTTTCCCTTAAAAATAAAATATATATATGTATATATATGTAAATGAGTTGTTTCATGCTATATATACTGTCTAATTCTCACCTGTATTTTGAAATATTTTCTTGTTATAAGTTGCTAGTCCATTTGAATTTTTGTAGTATCTTGTCTTCCCAAAGTAAAAGCTTTTCATGTACTTTGTGCCTTTTTTAAAAGAAGAAAATTATCTTCCCAGAGTTTTTTTAGTCTGAAGGCACCGAGTTGTACATCATCCACCCACCTTCTCTTCAGTGTTTGGAATAGTTACGTTAGCTTAAAAATTAATCTCTTTAAAAAGCGCCTTAGCAGTGCTGTTACCAGCTCTTGGAAACCTCCCCTAACTCTGTCTTCCACAGTCCATAGTACCCTTTGGCAGGGAACAGAAGTATTCCATATTTCCCCTTCTACACAATTAAAGATTCTGGGGCTTGGGTTTTTGTTTTTAATTTATTTAATCAGATAGTTTTATGCATTCACATACTTGAAAAATTATTCTTGAATTTTACATTACATGAGAACATTTTAATGAAGAAAAAGCATAATTAGTTCATGAGAGTCTTGTTTTGAAATTTTGTTGTAAATTTAAAGATTAGACTGATTTTATTATTTAAGTATGTGTAAAATCACTCTGAACTTTAGATTAATTTCTACTATTTGGGCTACCTTTTAGTATATTCTGTGTTAGAGTTCAGGCTACAATCTATGTATGACCTGGGGAAATTTTCCTACTTATTACCTTTTCTTGATTGTAAGTTTTGACAGTGTGTGAATGTTTTGTTTTTGTTCTGTGAGTGTTTTACTTCCAGGAGTCGTTAGTTATCAAATTAGCTTTTCAATTTTAAGGGGCAGAAATCTAGGAAAATCCCATTTGTTTTAGTATTTTGGTATTTTTGAGAAACAAATATACTCCTGTTTTCTGGAACATTTGTGCTCTGAAACAAACAGCGCTTCCTAGAGCTGACCATATGCAATCGAGATATTCCTTATTCATATTTGCAAACTTTAAAAAAGAACACATTTAAAGCAGTATTTCTTTGTGCTTAATAGTTGTATTGAACTTAATGTCATATGACATTTTTCATGTTTCGCTCTAGTTTTTCACAAGCAGAAATTTATTAAATTAAATGACTTGACTTTTCTCTTTTCAAAACCCATTGGAATGTTTAAAAATAAAGTCTTGATTCTTAGGTTTTTGCTATTTGTGAAGACTAGGTTACCACATAGAAGGAACTAGATTTTTCAGTATGAGGGAATCTGCCTATTTCCTTCCAATAAACCTCCTGTTGCTCTGTAATACTTAGTCTTATGGCATTATCTGTTGAGATAAGAAATCTATCACACATTGTCATAGAAATTCTTCAAGTCAGCAGAAGAGACAGAATTCTCCCTACTCAACTAAGTGAAAATGTTTTGTTGATTTGTCACTTGTGAAGAAAATCATACATTTCCACACTTTCGCTCATTGTAGACCTTCAGCTGTGTATCATACCATATACGTGTATCCATCATCTTTCCAAAGGCTAACGAGCATAGTTGAATTGTTACCTATTTCTCATTTTGATTTCAGCAGTGGGCAATTTCTCAGTTACTTTAAAAAGACAGATTTTCGTCAACGTGATTTCAAAAGTGTTTCATAAAGTGTGGGGGTTTTTTTGGTTGTTTTTTGATAGGTAAGAATTTCTATGGTTTAAAATTCAAAAGGTACAAAAAGGTACACAGAAAGAAGTCTTCTCACCTTTGGTCCTCAGTCACCCTGTTCCTTTCCCTGGAGGCAATATTTGGAGTAATGCTTCCTTCAATATCAAATAAGAAAAAGTTCTAAATAGTTTCATGAATTCTACTTAGTATGTTCATTAATTTCTGTTTAACCCAATTTTGCAGAAGTAAATGGTGACTGGCAAAGAGCTGATGCTGTCTGGAATAAAATGCAAGAAGAGAATATTATTCCTCGTGGGAAGACGTTAAGATTATTAGCAGAAATCCTTAGAAACAGTAATCAGGAGGTTCCATTTGATGTACCTGAGGTAATTTGTTTTTAAGTGTAAGGATAAAAGATCTTTTTATCAGTGTAACTTCAGGTCATAGATTAGCCCAGTTTTATACTGGAAAGATCACTGTTACCAGTTTTTGTTTTAACTGAATAATTTTCTTTTTAAGTTGTGGTATGAGGATGAAAAACGTTCTCTGAATTCTTCATCACCCTCACCTGAGGAAACTGATATCCAGAAAGATCTACTGAATGCCTGCCGATCGAAAAAAAGCAAAGGTAAACAGATCCACTGGGGTCTTCTTTCTCATAGCAGCATGGAGTCTAAGCCCGATGAGTTAGAAGTGCTCTAGGATAGATCTGGAACTTAAATTGTATATATTAATTATTTTCTTTCATTCTTTAAATTACAAGAACATTTTGGGGCAATTGGAAAAATTTAAGTATTGATTTAGCAGGTAAAATTAAGAAATTACTCTCTTTTTTATTAGATATGATAATGATATTATGAGTTATAGGAAAATATCCTTAAATTTTGAGATCTATAGTGAAGTGTTGAGAGATGGAAAAAAATCAATATTTTTGTAGTTTGTTTTAAAATACTTAAGCCATAAAGAACAAAGATAAAACAAATCTGGCAAAATGTTAATATTATTTATCAGATGTAGATAATGGGTATATGGAGGGGTTCATTACACTATTCTTTATATTTTTCTGTACATTTGAAATTTTTCACAATAAAAATTAAAAGAGGTGTGTATTTTCTCAAAAATTATTCTTTGAAAATAGCATGATCATGAATGTGTTTTGGCAAATATAGTTATTATATATTTGACTTTTCTTTGAAAGCAAAAGTGATGAGGGTATTAACCACCATCCTAGGGAGTGTTGAAATGATCGAGCGTTCTCTCTCAAGGTCGGAGGCAGGACATGAGCTCTGTTTCTTGCCCTTCTTCCCTTTCTCTAGTGGTAAACGTTCCTGAAGGCATGCCTACCTCTATTATGACTACTTGAAAATTTTTATGACCATCTTGAACCCTCTGTTACAAGCTTGCCTATTGCATTCTAGTTATTTTCATTTAGACTTCGTTGTTCTGTCCCCAAATCATGTATTACTATTGTTTCCTTTATTTTTGTTAATTTTTCTGCATAGAATGCTACCGTTGTCTTTTATTCCTTCAGTTTTTGTGTGGATTTTCATGTATACTATATGAATTTAACCATTATGCAGCAGATTTTTTTTCATTTTAACATTGACAATTTTGTGCTCTGTTCAATAGAAAAGAATCAATTTAGAAATTTGTAGAACCTCTTAATTTCTTGACTTAACTAGAAATTTTGTGACACTGACAAAGTGTGTGAACTAAGAATAAGCTAAGCTCTTATGTTTTCTCTATCATGCAGAGTAACTTTTTATTCTTTCTGAGTTATTTTCCTTTGCTGCGTATTCAGTCAAAAATCCTTGAGTCTTTTACCGTATATCTGTTAAACCTAAATATAAAAATTATCATTATCAATACTGTTTAAATATTCTAGTGGAATTTTGATTTGACTGAAATGAATATAAGGTTAGTATATAGTTTGTGTTTAAAGATTCCAGAGCTCCTTAATATATTGCCTTTTTAAAATTCTTGTTTTTATTTAAATAAAAACATTTAACCAGTTAACTAACTAAATATAATGCAATGTTTGTTATAGATGTAGAGATATACCCCGATTCTAGTTTTAATATATAGTTTACATTTATCAAATTGGTTTCATCCTGTTAATTCTTCAGAGTTTTTAGTTACTTTTGTGTATATCTCATGATTTGAATGCTTAGCAAATTATGAATACTTTGAAAATTGAATGGCTTGCATTAGCACTTTATCAAATTTTTTATAGTTCAGTATACTCAAAAGGATGTTGTAACTTTCGCACCAGAAACAAATCTGTGGTGAATGAATGAGTTTGGTACATTACAATAGCATTTTTTTAAAAACAGAGAATAGTAAACACAGCCATACCAATTTCATGTGAAGACTACAATTTTAGAAAACAACTAGTAAGATTTTCTAGATTATTTTCTTGATCTGAAATATTCAAATTGTGCTTACTGTATATTTTCATTCAGCAAACTGGTGAACTATTATATATGCTTGTTGGGAAGTAGACAATAATTGCATTACATCTTAACTTCTTAGCTCCCTTAAAAGGAAAATATATTGCATTTGTATTGAATGCTAGATTCTGTCTGTTCTTCTTAGTTAAGATGCAATTATTAATGTCATATTTTTTCTTTCTCGTTTTCTCTGCATTTAGCTTGAAAGGATAACTTAAGTTTTTGATACTGTCACTGCAGTTTAATTGGAGGGCTAATGCAAACTCCCCTAACTTGTATATACAAGCGTAATTTCTGCTTGTTCAGAAACCTTTAAAGTAGCTCAGAATGTTCTTCTGAGCGTTAATATTATGTTCATTCCTAGGTGCATGTTCTGTATTTCCTTACATTGAGCTTTATATCCTTAGGAGGTTGTACGTGATAGTTCACTTGTGCCCCATCTTTACTGTAATTTGTTTATACACACCAGAGAGTGGATTGTAGTTTCAGTTGGATGTTTATAGCCAGGCAGTTTTATTTGAGAAAAGTAAGTGACTGAAAAGTGTACTTACTTGTCTTTTGGTAACATCTTTTCATTCACTGACAGTTATTGTGAACAAGTGAAATAAAACTGTTAATCAGTCAAACAAATGTTGCTTAGTTTACTTGTTAGATATCTGTATATTTGAAAATTGTATGTTTTTGTATAAGTCCTGTCGAAGCCAAATAATTTGATCTCCTAATTTTAGAATTATAGGCTATATTCACTTTAATGCTTTTGTGTTGAAATGTTAACCATTGTACCACCCACTTATAGATTAAAGATTGCTTGAAAATGAATCTTTTGCTCCCCTCAATCTAAATTATACCTCTGGTTTATTTGGACTTTAGCACACATATTGCAATTTATTTTGAAACTGGTACCATCTTTTAACGAACAGATTCAGAAGAGCTATTTTTTGCTTTTATTGGCATGAAAATAATTTATTGACTTTAGAAAGCTAGTATAAAACATAATTTTAAAAGGAAGCCCTTTCAGGGACCATCCATTTGGATTAAATAGTAGTTTCCAAAACTGTCACTTTGTTTTTTAAAGATTAGAAGAGTGACAGCATCTACTTGCTCGGTCAGTGTGTGTCTCTGTAGAGTGGTACAGTGGGTGAGTATTAAAAGAAACAAATATTTAGGTTTGGGGCTTGGTTTTAGGGTTTTTTTCCCTCCTTTTGCCATTTCAGAATAATGTCATCTCATTTTTTGTTGTTTTTCTCTTCTTCATAGATGCATATCATATTTTCCTAAAAGCACAAAAGCGAAACGTTGTGTTTAACAGTGAAACTTATACCAGTCTTATAAAATTACTGTTGACAAAGGATACTTTTACACAAGCAATGCAAGTAAAAGATTTGTAAGTATTAGTCCATTTATTAAACCTCTCACTTAAAAAAAATGTCGGCTATCATTAGGATTTTTCTGATGATGTGTTGTATAGCAGTTGCTTAATTATCCTCAGCTACCCAGAAAAATCATAGGAAATGGTTCTCTAATTTTATGGGTTTTTTTTTAAACTATAAAAAATACAACCTTTACTGGCTCTGCGCAATGCAGTACATTTTATTTACCTTGTATAACCTCGCAACTTATTTATGATGTCCATATACGGGAAAGTAATTTTTTTATATCGTGTTTCTTATTCAGCAGCTAGACCCATGTACGTTTTGTGATGGGAGCAGCCTGAAGTAATGAAGACAGCAAGGGTTTCAGTCTTACTTGAAATCTCTATGACCTTGGGAAAATTTCCTCCTCTCTCTGAGCCTCAAGTTTTCTTCTATATGATGAGGGGATGTTAATAAAACATACATCAAGGGTTTCTTCTAGGTATTGAAGGAGATAGAGTGAAGTAGAGAAAAATATAGGTTCTCAGCACATTGTAAATGCCTTTTGTCTTTCCCCTTCTGTTGTTTTTTTGTTTGATTTTGGATTTTTTTTTTAATCTGTTTGGTTGTGGTGGTAGTGGTTTTGTCTCTGGCTAGTTCCCTAGAGTAAAGTACTTTGTAAATCAGAATAAGAATAAAGTTTTCTTACCTGGTGTGTCAGTTAACTGACTCTGTTGTCTTATTCTCAAGGAGTTATCTTGAAAAGTTGAGTTATTAATAAGAAAGGGCCTAGAAAGGAGTAGATCAAGGACACCTGTTCTGGAACGTATGCTTGTTCTGGTGATGAGTCAGTAGCTTTATTTCATTGGCAAAGGTCACCCACTTCCTAGTATATTGTGAGTTCTGAAATAATCTCTCTTGGCTAATTTTTGGCTTTTAGAATTTTTAAGTCACAGCACTTTTGGAATACTAGAATCCTGAATAGAAAATGCATGCTTGCCATTCTTGCAATTTGCTGGAAGATTTGGTGTTAATACTAGTGTTATGTTAAAGTTATGCACTATAGGGCCATATTTATTGTTTGTATTTCAGTACATTTGAAAAATGTGTATGAGTGTATTTGTGGAAATATATATACACACACACACACAGAGTACATATATTCATCTATATGCATATATGTCCAATATAAATATAAGTACAGTATATATATGGAGATTTATATAAATACACACACTATATATATATCTGTCTCTCTTCATGGTCTTGAATCATTGTTTGTATGTCTTGATATAGGACAGTCATACTAAGACTTTTAAGTTCAGGTTTTTAATGTATTCTGTGTCTCATTTGTGTGTTTACTCAGTTGCTAATTAAATTTCCTATCCCTAGAATACTCAGTGCCCCCTCAATTAGTGACTTGGAAAATTTGACATTAGGGCCGGCCCGGTGGCTTAGCAGTTAAGTGCGCGCGCTCCGCTGCTGGCGGCCTGGGTTCGGATCCCGGGCGCGCGCCGACGCACCGCTTCTCCGGCCATGCTGATGCCGCGTCCCACATACAGCAACTAGAATGAGGTGCAGCTATGACATACAACATACAACAATCTACTAGGGCTTTGGGGGGGAATAAAATAAAATAAAATCTTTAAAAAAAAAAAAGAAAATTTGACATTGAACAGCATCCTGTCATCTGTAACCACTGAAGTCATCAAGGGGTGTGGGTTTTTCCCTAAAATTACTTTTCTCAGACAATTATTATCTAAACCCTATTCCAACATTATCCATAATAATCAAAGATGTTCTGAAGCAACAGAGGAAAGAAAAGCAGAAAAAAGAGAGGAACATTTTGTGTTCAGAATTGGGTATAAGTAAGTGAGGGGGTAGAAGCAAAGAAGGAAAATTCTTTTAAAAACTTTTAATACTGAGGTTGGTCACAAAGACCTCTGAAATACTTCCCAAAAGTACCGATGATAATTTTTTCATTTTAATCAGGCTTGTTCTACAACAGTGAGCCTTACATTCTGGTAGCATAAAAAGATTCCCTATAGCCCACCCCAAAGGTTCTGATTGGGCTGATCTGGTGTGAGGCCCAGGAATTTGCATTTTACTAAACACCCCAGGTGATTGAAGAATCACGTCTTAAACATTTTGATCACATAACATTAATAGTGAATTGTACTATTGTACTAATGTATCACACATAAGTGTGTTGTAAAACATACTCAAAAAATAGCAATTTTTCAGAAGATAAGATTTAAAAATAGAGGTTTAAATGTTTTCTTGTCTCACCCTAGAGCATTCATGCAGTGTGCGTACCTTTCATTGAAGACCACTGATCTAGAGTAGTTTTTCAAACTGCGGTTTGTGACCAATTAGTGGGTCATGGAATCTTTTTAGTGGGACAGAAACAACATTTTCTTAAATGAAATAGAATAGAAAATATCAAAGTACTTCATGTAGTAAAGATATTATTTTGTGAAAGTTTTATTTCAGCTATATAAGCATGTATATATTTGTGCACTGGTATGTACTGTAAAACATCATTTCTTACTATGTCTGACTGTGTGAAAGGCCTTTTATTTCCCCTTCTGTCCACAACCCGTAAAATGTAGGTTTATCTTCTTTCCTTCCCTCTCTCTCTAGATCTTCATGAAACCTTTCTGTACTCTTGAGGGCACTTCATCTTAGCTGTGGTGTCCTTCCTGGAGTGTTTTGTAGCTGCCTTCCTCATGTGGCTGTGTGGGCCCAAGAGAATCCTAGATGCAAAGCCTTAGAGTGCCCAGAGGCACCTAATCTGGGGATTGGATGTACATCCTTTCCCTTGAACCACTAAAATGTTATATCTAACTATGAGGAATTGTATCTTGGGTTAGATCTACATTGGGTACTTTTGAAAATAACTCTGGACGGGGAATTCGGAAGTGGAAGTTGGAGTTCAGTTTTCCACCTAATTACCTGTGTTTCTGGAGGAATGTCGTCCAGCTTCTCTGGATTCATTTCCTAGTTCATTGCCAGTATTAGACTAAATCCTCTCTCCCCCTTCCAGCTCTGTATCAGTGATCAGAGTAGAAAAGAATTGTTGCTTTTTTTTATAGGCGTCCTTATTGTATAATATGGTGTGACCAAATGAGCCACTGTAGCAAGTGACTGTACCCCCAAGTGTTATTCTGGCACTATTACACTTGGTCCATAAAAAGCAGTGGGTTGTTAGAATTACCTACGTGATGCCACTTGTTCAATCTTAAGAGCAATAGTTTTCCCTATGAACTAAAACATGCAGTCTTTGTTTTAGCTATACCTGTGCTGTCTCTAGTGTTGCAGATTCACTTGACCTCTACTGAGATTTCCTCAATTTTATTAACAAGATCATTTAACCTTCCCAACAAGAAAGGGAACGTCAAAAGTAATAGTAACAACTGCCTTTAAAAATTTTTAAAGAGACTAACTTTCTTTGATTTTTAGCTAGAGTTACAACATTTCCTCGTGTTTCAAAATAAAAATTTAAATATGGTGAATTCTTTCAAGGGAGGGGAATTGCTTATTCAAAGAGCAGTAAGGGATATAAATTATTTTAAATCTCTGATAACAATAAACTGTTCTTAGGGCATTTGAGAATCATGTAACAATAGCTCTGCTTTACCTTTTAAGAATAGCTCTTCATTTTCTCTTGTCCCTACTAGCGTCCTATTTCATTCTATCTAGAAATAATGCTAAATCAATCACAGATGGTTTTTACTGGATTGGCCAGTTTTTGTTATTCAAAGTAAGATAAATTATAAACACCGACTAATGTCCTATGTGCATGTTATGTAAGTACAATCCATAGACCGGTCATTGCTCTGAAATCTCTAATGTGAAATTTCCCCTGTAATGCTATCCTCTTTGGTTAAGACAGATTAAGTTTCACAGTTGATTGTAAGTTAGAAGATTGAGACCCCTTTACCTCTGTAATTTTTTCCTTTATTTTAGCACTTCTAAAAATGAAAAGAAAATGTCTAGAATCTGTATTGTACGATCCAATAGCCACTAGCCATATGTGCCTATTTAAATTAATAAATTAAAATTAAAGATAATTAAGATTTCCACCCCTTCATCACAGTAGCCATATAACCACATGTGGCTTAGTGGCTACTCTGTTGGACAGCATGGGTAAAGAATATTTCCATTATCACAGGAAGTTTGATTTGACAGCTCTGGACTAGATTTTTTCCAAAAGGAAAGATGAAAAGTATGGGTTAGGAGTAAACTTCTTTTATTGTATTGTACAAATGAGTCCAATGCAAGGATCTCTACTAGTAACTTTTTGTGGTTTTTCACCTTTTGCCAATTTGGAATACATTTTGGTTGTTATTGGTCAGTTTCTACGTATCTAAAATATATATGTTCAGTATATAATCTGGGGAGAATTTGTTTCTTGCTATTTATGCCCACTTTCATATTTGTTTTGAATAGGCAGCTTCTTGAGATAGGAACAGATTATTGAAAGAAAATATTCTGTGTTTTGAGGTTTTCGAAAGGTTTATAAGTGTAAACATTGTCAGTTAAAAGAGAAGTTGTGTTACTTCATGGTTTTAATGAATATTAGGTAGTATTTTCAAGTAAACATGGTATAATACATGTAATAATGTTTGCATAAGAAGTGAGCTTTTTTTAGTAGTGTTTACTGTTTATTTAATCATGCTAAAGATTGAGAAAGTAAATCCTTTATTTTATGCAGTTTATAGTCTCGTGCACGAGTTGTTGACTTAAGAGCTTTGACAGATGGGACAAAGGAAAAAAGTCACACTGAGCAATGGGTGCTTTGGTGGGATTAAGAGGATCGGTCGGGGGATAAGAAAATCCTGTACCGCCCAGGACTACAGGGGCGAACCTCAGAGGCTGAAAGTGACTGAGAGCGTGGGCATGTCACGGTGTCTTTGGAGGATTTTCTTGGGATTGATGAGAATAATTTCGCAGTCACCCTGCTTTCCTCGCAATCTGCTCAGCTTAGATGTTCATGTCGGCGGGCCGAGGCTGGCAGCAAGATCATCACTGAGCTTGATAAGGCAAATGGCAGCAACTGCTTTTGCTCCTTTGACCTGTGGAGATTTCCTAATCCGGAGATGAATGCTGGGGGCATTAAGGATGCTGAAATTTCATCACGGGAGATGTGCAAACAATGTAGCAAACAGAAATCATCTCTGGCGAGGGTGTTTTTCTTTTTTTTTTATCCTGTAGGTTTTAGTGATAAATAAAGCGATTTGTTGCTCTTGAGTTTTAAAAAGTTGGGGGGTGAGGTTCGTTTCGAATTTAAGGCTGAGACAAGATTGTTGTGGGAAATTTTTAATTTTATTGTAACAGTGGTTTTAGTTCTGTAGTATGTTCACCTTTAAAAACTGTACCTATCTAGATGACAGAAATTTGAAAATTAATCAACCAAATGATATGGTGTTAGTAATATGCGTTAGTTTATATTTAAAATATACAGTGCTGAAAATAAATGTTTCATTTTTGTTGCCGAAAGAATAGTTTTACATTTTATAATTATGGTGAATGTAGAAAAAAGAGGAAAAAGTATCCAGCTTAGGATACAGCAGAACAATACAGGGCATGCAGTTATTTTAGTCATCTAATATGTCAGCATTCAAGAATCTGAACCGATTGTTTAAAAAAAATCTTGTACTTTGTTTCTTTTGTTGCTCATTTCCAACTTTGTCATCTGTCAGAATGCAAAAAAAAATTATCCTTCTATAACCATTGACAGGATAACACAAAAGCTGTCTTCAGGTCGATATTTTGCAGCAATATTTTTAACATACGAACAGTAGTTTTTATAATTTCACCTTGGTGCTCAACCATTTATTATCGTATCAGAAGCATGTCAGTAATTCCTTTCTAAATGTCTGCTTCTTTTAGTGCTGAGACCCACATCAAGGGCTTCACACTGAACGATGCTGCCAACAGCCTCCTCATCATAACGCAAGTTAGGCGGGATTATTTGAAAGGTATGTCACAATGCTTGACCTTTACGTCACATTAATGCCTCTGCAGATTTTTCTTGTAACGCCCTTCGAATACTTGGATAAAGGAGTCCATTTAGCAAATTACCTGCTTATCAAGAGCCTTTTGTGGTAGCTGAGAGACGTAAATTACTGTACATGCATTTATAATACAGCGTGAATATGAATGTACTTGTCATTTGACCACTTAGTCCAGTTTCCATTCCATTTAACACAAGATGGGTTTTCTTAAGATGAATCACAGCTCTTCAGACATGCAAAATTTGTGTTCCAGAACGAGAGAAAGTACAGGCTTTCAAGTGCGTTAAAATTCACAGCACAAGTCATTTTGCTTTGGAAATTAACATACTTTAGAGCATCTGAAACAATTCCCAGCAGTTGTTTCTTGCGTTTTGTGTTGGTTGTGTGTGAGATAGCAAATGAGTTAAATTGAGTGTTAAATGTGCGGGATCATGCACCAAATGATTATAATATTGATTTTTAAAACTTAATCTAATACTTTTTTAATAGTTCGTAACACCAACAGCAATAAAATATGGTGTTTGTTTGGCGTTTTTAAATTAATATTGAGAGGATAAGACCAGAAGGACGTGGAGATGACTTTGGGGAGGGTTGGGATGGAGGCTGTTTATGGGTTTGCGGAGGGATGGATTTGGATCTAGGGGTCTGTGAATGAGCTCCCGAGGGGAAAAATGATGAATTGCTTAAATTTAGGTAAGCATCATTTCATGTTTAGTTTTACATTTGAATTAGTCAATTCAGTAACACCACAGTTTTGCCAGTACAACAAAACCCACTTAGGAAATCTTTAAGCAAGGTTGAAAAAGCTCTAACTGTTAAATATGTTACCTTGTTTATTCCTCAGTCTGTAATAGTGGTGTTATTCCTCACGTGCATGTTTATAAAACAGAAATCACGTCCCTGAGAGAGAGGTGCTAATTGTGCAGCCTTAACGTTGCCTCTAATACCTAAATGTGCCGGTCTTTAGATGTCTTCCTAATTCATTAGGACTGAGTATGTAAGTGATGATTTCTCCCTTTGCAAAATTTCTACCTCAGCATTCCACAGGAAGGGCCAGACCATCTAGACAGTCTTTTTGGACAGCCTTAAGTCATAATTGAGTGATGTAGGGCTGGTTATTTAAAAGCTTTCATTTTATTTTCAATAAAAAAGGTTTTTTGTCAAGTTGATATTTTATGTAGAAATGATAAACAATTTTAAAACATTGAAAAACTAAACTTGCTCCCCATATAGATAAGCTCATTTTCCTAAATAGCTTATATTTCTGTAGATGTGGAGACAGGAATAAAATACTTTTTTAATTTCAAGGGGTTAATTTCTGAGCTGAATCTGAACTGAATTTAACTTCACTGCTACTGTATGTTAGGTACCCTGTGAAAACTGCAGTAAACTTTATGATATGATTTCACATCTGTTCTTCTCAGCTGTTCAGCTCAATTGGAGATGGGCTAAGAGCAGGAGCCACGAGCTAGCTCACTGTTCCTCCACTACCACTACCCCTCCATCCCCACATGCCACCTCCTGTGCCTCGCCACAAACTAACCTGTTGTTAAAGTGATCGTCGGCGAGGGTGGGCATGGTGTTGGCACTATCTCCATCTCCTTACACGTACACTCCATGGCTGATTAGAGCTCCTGATTTTTAACATTTCTCTTTTTCAGGTTTCTTATTCTCAATCCTATCTAAAGCAGGAAGAAAAACAAAGCCAGTTCAATCTTAATCTAACTTTATAAGCTAATAGTGTTCTGGAATATTAATAGCTGATACATGGCACCATTGCAATATAATCAATATTACAAGTAAATTAGGTGATAGTGTAAAAAGGACTCGGGGGAGGGATGTGGGTGGGTACCATTTTTGGTGTCTCTTAAGTCATAAACTATATAGAAGGCAAGTTCTGCATGGAAATATGATTTAGGTTCCAAGGTCCCATGCTCCTAGTAAAATGATCTGTTCTCCTCGATCCTCCACTCGCTCACGCACACTTGCATCCAGAGATGCAGGCTCCGGGGTGGTCAGATTCTTGGGTTGGTGTCTAGCAATAAGACCGTGGGCAAATTACTTAAACTCTCCATGCCTCAGTTTCTCACCTATAAATTTGGTACTTACCTCAGAAGGGTAGTCTCTTACTACTGTGCCTGGCACGTAGTAATTACTCTACAAGTGTGGTAAAAGCTCCAACAATGCCAGTTACCTGTGGTCACTGTCGTTGTCTTATTTTGGTTATTATTTTGATTCACTGGTGGGAAGATCCTCCCTAGCTGACAGTGTTCTTGCTTAATAAGCATATTCCGAAGTTGATTACCTGTGTATGACCACCAGTTAACAAGATTTTATCAAACTTATTTTCTATAGATTATATTAAGATAGTATAAATAGCATTCTTTTGTCTCCTATATGTACATGTGTATTTATAAAATTTTATTGACTATGCCTTTTTTTTTTTTTTTTTTGTGAGGAAGATCAGCCCTGAGCTAACATCCATGCTAATCATCCCCTTTTTGCTGAGGAAGACCGGCTCTGAGCTAACATCTATTTCCAGTCCTCCTACTTTTTTTTTTTTTTTTTGCCCCAAAGCCCCAGTAGATAGTTGTATGTCATAGTTGCACATCCTTCTAGTTGCTGTATGTGGGACGCGGCCTCAGCATGGCCAGAGAAGCTGTGCGTTGGTGCGCGCCCGGGATCCAAACCTGGGCTGCCAGTAGCGGAGCGCACGCACTTAACCGCTAAGCCACCGGGCCAGCCCGACTATGCCTTTTAAAACTACCTATTTTCCCTTTTCCCAATTTAAGAATCAATTTAATTATAAATTGTTTATTCAGTAATAAACACTGAATTCATTATCTTTTACTGTATCACTTTTAATAGACTGTTTAATTATTACCCTTTCCCCATTCTTCTGTAAAGGATAGACTGATCTTATTTGGAAGGCTGCTTTGAGAGTCTTAGTCTTGTCTGAGTTACGTGGCTTTAATTGCTCTAAAGCCATGAAGGTTTCTTTGGTAGCGATAGTGGTGATTGTTATGCTAAGTATTACCTTTTCCCTCCAATCCACCACTTTATTTAATACAGTGATTTCACTACACTTGCACGAGTCAGTAAATCAGAAGGATATTCCATATTTATCCATAATCAAGTACTTGTAAGGATGATACTTAACAAAAAAAAAACAAAAAACTCCTGTGGCTGTATCCATGAGAATCTGATGAGCTTTATTTTCTTTGAAAAATGAGTGCAAGAAAATATCTACAAGGTATTGAATCATGTGAAATAAATTTGTTAGTGTGAAAGTTGAATGTGACAGTTTGGGTGCTCCTGTATGATCGATCCTGTTTAGATTAAAGAGAGACTTTGTTTTTAAGAAAGAATCTTTGGGATATTAGAAGATCCTGATAATCATGTAATCTTGGAGTGTAATAAAACCTGGGAAAGTATGAATGTGGGTAGAAGTCGCATATTTTTGGAAACTCTTTAATTTTTAAAATTATTTCTTATTTATATTTCTCTGAACTTGTCAACTTCCTTGAAAATAGTCACTAAGTGTTACTCCCGAATGGAACCCACATTCTCTTAGTAGCATTTGTATTTTCTCTGTGACTTAAAGAAGAAATTTCTCTGGTCTCTGATATCTTATAGTCAAATAAATCATTTTTTTTTTTTAGGTTTCTCATAAAGCATTAATATTTTCTGTAGTCTGGAATAAATTATTGATAACTTTTTGTGTATAGCCATCTGGTGCTCATATTTAAAAGCTGGCTTTCAAAATGCATTAAAGTCAGTACCTTTCATATAAGAAAAACTCTGTTGCCTGCTGTTCTGTTGTAGAGGCTCTAACAACGCTAAAAACCGCCTTGGATCTGGAGCAGATACCTTCCAGGATAGCAGTGACCCGCCTTATTCAGGCATGTGCCTTGAAAGGTGATGTGGAAAGCATACAAGAGATTCAGAAGATGGTAAATGGACTCGAAGAGTCCATTGGACTTTCAAATATGGTTTTCATCAATAACATTGCTTTGGCACAAATAAAGAAGTGAGTATTTTCAAGCTTTCTTTTCCTCCAGTGGATACTGGAAGGAGCATTATCTCAAATACCACCTTTTAAAAACTTTTTTAGGCTATTAGAAACCTCAGGAAATACTGATGCCACTTGCTGATTATTCCTTATTAGGGAATAATTATATGTTACAAAATGTATTTTAGCTTTCAATTAAACCTTAGAATAAACAACATTTGTAAAATCTTTCAAATTCGTAAAACTTGCTCCACCGTTGGTAACTTTTCTCATTCATACATGCCAGACCCTTACTGTCAAAACACTTTGTTACAGAGGTGAAAAATGAGTTTATTTGATTGTTAGCAACACTTGAGGGTGACACTCTACTAGAACATGGTGAAACAGAGGGCCCAGCAAGCTTGCTACAAATAGAAATTTCCATTTTCCCCACTCTCCTACTCCTACCCATCCACTCCTGTCGACACACACCCAGAAGAAGGGAGGGAGTTAGAGGTGATTCTTTTACCACCATCTCTAGATTGCTTGTCGAGAATCACCACTGTAGAAGCAAATAAAAACTTGATTTTTATTAACCTCACTAGCACAGTACTTTGCTCAAGTTAAAGATTGATGGAGGTAATTAGAGAATTGACACTTCCTGCTCTTGAAGAAATATATTCTTTAGTAGTTCATCTTACATATGTTTAATGGATCATGATATTAAAATGTAGCGTTTGTTTTTGCAGGGTTTTTTGTTCTTATTTCTTTGGGCAGAGAAGAGTTGTGTTTGTTTCGTTTTTGCCTTTTAAAACTATTTCCCCAAATAGAGCTTTCAACTTTCCTTTTAATAAGAAAATGTGATTATTTTAAATTGGAAGATCAAGGAAATTATCCAAGTAAGATCTGGATGAATTTTAAAATGTTACAATTTTATATGATGTGGAGAATGTTTTTAATCACTATTAAATAATTCTCTAAAACCTGTAAGAAAAATTTATTATAACAGGGTGTTCATTTTTAGTTAGAGAATTCTTATGTTTTAGGTCATAATTTCAAGATAAAATTGATTATTTGGATTTGGAGTGCCATATCATAACTGTAAAGTGTCAGTTAAAGAGTCCCTTAACCAAAAAGATAATCATGAAGATAATTTTTATTCTAACTTGTTAAATAAAGCCATGTAATTGATTTTTTTGAACATAAAGTATGAAGATACTTTTTTCTGAGAATTTTAGTATAAGTTGAATTTTTTTTTTTTCTTGGTGAGCAACATTCACTTGAGGAGTATTAGCTCTGAGCTAACATTGGTGCCAGTCTTCCTCTATTTTGTATGTGGGTTGCTGCCACAGCATGGCTTGACGAGTGGTATAGGTCCACAACTGGATCCGAACCTGTGAACCCAGGCCGCCGAAGTGAAGTGTGCCGGACTTAACCACTACGCCATGGGGCCGGCACAGAATATTTTCTAAGTGTTGTATAATATCTGGAAAAAAAAATTGTCGTGACTGTGGGTTGAGAGACATGAAAATATACCTTTTGAAGACATCATCACATTTTGAAGAATCCTGAGATGTTATATATTATCTTTACTTGATGCAGGAGTGACCAGTTGTAGATTATAAAGCGAAAGTTATAGTACTTAAGCAAGTTTTCATTTTATATCCAAAGAGCTGAAAAATCAAATTAAATATTTAGATATAATATTTTCTTAAGTTATCATCATTAATTCTTCTATACATAGTTGTTTGATCTTGTCTCTAGAGCAGTGTTTTAAAATCAGCACCTACTTCAATTATTGTAGTATAAACCACCTAGTGATTGCTTTTGCTACCTAAATGTGATTGGGTTCAACTTGCATAGTGTTTTTAATCCGGTTAATTATAAATGTATTTCCTTTTTTTCCTTAAGTATTTGTATGTGTGAATCGCAAAGTAAGTTCTCATGCTAAAACTGCCTGCAATATTAACACAAAAGCAAACATTTCTTTATAATTTATTTTCCTTTCTTTTACAGCAATAACATAGATGTTGCAATAGAAAACATTGAAAATATGCTTACTTCAGGGAATCAAACCATGGAACCCCAGTACTTTGGCTTGGCATACTTATTCAGAAAAGTAATAGAGGAGCAGCTGGAACCAGCAGTTGAAAAGAGTAAGTTAGCTCTTCTTGCTAAAGATCATAGAAGCACATTTCTCTCTAGCGAGATTGGGCTCAATTTCTTTGGAGGATGGGTTATAACACTATTTAAACGAAAGATTTTTCTTACCTGTTGTTTTTTCAGTAAGCATCATGGCAGAGAGATTGGCCAATCAGTTTGCAGTTTACAAACCTGTCACCGATCTCTTCCTTCAGCTTGTGGATTCAGGCAAGGTGGATGATGCCAGAGCTCTGCTACAGGTAATGACCCACCACTCGTGGAGCAGTGGGGCTTGTGGCTTGTGAGAAGTAAATTGAGAAATTACTGGACATAGGTGTGTGGTAGGATACCGGAAATGAAGTGTGGTGCTGCTAGCACATTTAAATTCACTGTGAATCAAGGTCGCATGACAAGGACTGGATTGTAAGTTGTAGATTTCTGGTTTTAAAGATGCCAAATCAGGCTAGAAATGTCCTTAGACTTAAGGTGGATTGGGGAAGACGTGTTTTGCTGAAATGATTTAATGACCAATATTTCTGTGCAGATAGGTAATGCAAAACAATTCCTTTGATTTCCTACTTTAATTTCTCTAATGCTCTAAATACTGTGCATCACCATGGCAACACAGTTGGCAAACAAAAAGTAGGAAATGTTTGCTTTTCAAGTACAGCTTCTCACTTGAATACTCAGACATTCTCAGTGCCTTATTCAAGGTTTATTAGGAGTTGAATTTGCTTTCCATTCACTTGGTGTGTCACAGACACGTTAAATGACAAATGCAGGTCTCTGTGGCCCGCACTCTCAGTTAAATTAGCAATCTTCAGGGAAGGAGACAACTGCATTCATGCCATTTTAACAGCACTAAATATAAAGCTGCGCCAAGTGCCAACAGAACGGTGGGTGATCAGAGCTGCCACTGGCAATGTACACAAACAGGCACCGCCAGGGAGCCCCTTCCCAGCAGGTGGCAGTCAAACAGTCACCGTGATCCCGCCAACGGCTGTGTTTGTGTAGACTCCCTGTGTCACATTGAAGCCTGGGACCAATGTCTGAGAGTAAATAGTATTAGTTCACTCACATTTTCTCAAGGTGTAAAACATCCTAAGTCGTAGATCCGGGAGGTGAACCTGTACCCATTTGCTCCGGCTCTAGTTTGGATCCTTCAAGTTCATCTAGTTTGACAGTAGAATCGAAGCCACTTTTAAAAGGAGTTCCTAAGAAATTTCTTCTCTGTGTTAACAGTTTTGTAAAAAGTATAAATTGGCACTGCCTCTAAGGCCTTTTTTACTTTTGTTCCTGGACAGAGCGAAATTCCAGTTAATTGAGAATTTTTTGTTTGTTTGTTTGTTTGTTTAACAGAAAAGGCAACTTAGGGTAGGGATTTCAGGAATCTTCATTATTTTATGTTGCTGCCTTTAGTGTTAAAAGTTCTATCTTGAAAGGAATAAACTCTAATGCTTATCTTTGTGTGTACGTATCTAAGTGTACCTACTAGGGGTATATGTATATCTAATTATACATGTGATAGTATTCATTCAGTTTAAGCACATTATTTTGATAGTTCTTTAGAAAGTGGCACTTGTTCCTTCATCTCCCAGCTTGTTCTGAGCTATAACCTTTCAAGGCTCTTAGAGAACACAACTGACAGCAGCCTAGGGTGGGAGACAGCAGGGATGTTGCCTGCTGCCCTCAGAGCTCCATTTACCCACAGCCGCTTGTCGGGGCTCTGGATGACAGCTGAGTGTTGATGCAACAGCAGCAGTCTTTCCGTTTTCATCCTTCAATAGACAGAGGTTCAGATGATAAACCCTTTACCCATCCTTTACCTGCTTGTCAAACAGTAAAAGATTATTCTCGCTGTAGTGAAGAATACTTTATTCACAGATGTCGAAAACATCAGTTTATAATGTAAATGTTCTGTGTGTCCCCAAAAGTTCTTTTTATCTTATTCATTTTAGTATTGACAGTGTTTTAAATCTTTGAAAAAGGAATGTGCTTTTAGAAACTTAAGAGAATGACATCCATGATGAGTGTAAACTAAAATACTGTCTTGCCATATTTGATTTTACTATAGCATCTAAGATTGGATAGACACTTGATTTATCTGGTCTGTCATATAAACTTTTTTTTTTGAGTTTAACTTTTGTCTCTTTCTCAAGCACTGGCTGTCTGTTGCAATGAAAGCCTTTTATAAAATAGAGAGATTGAAATCAGTCCTTTTGTATGCATAAGTGTAGGTAATTATACTTTAAAGAGAACTTGCTTTGTACATTTTAATTTTTATAAAGAAACGAGCAGTTATCTCCCTGACACCTTATTAAATGTATAATTAACCTTATGATCCCTAGCTCACTTGTGAATGCTTGGCAGTATAATTGGAGAGGAATAGTGTTTCTTTTTTTCCTCTTTCTTTGCAGTCCTAAACCTTATGCTGTGGTTGTTGAAGCATTAGTTTAATTTTTCCCTTTTCTTTTTAAACAAACTTTATACTTGTGATGCCAAGGACAGCATTCACAAAAGCTTAGCATAGCTTGCACTTGTTTTCTTTTTTCTTGCCTTAAAAAATTGGTGGACTATTAGGCCTTCCTGTTGGTAATGATACATTACTGTATTATTGTGAATTTTCTTAATTGGAAATATTCACCTTGGTCTGCTTGTTTATCAAGAACTTTCACTTATTGAATAATGTTTCTGTTTTTAGAGATGTGGTGCAATTGCTGAACAAACCCCAATTTTCGTGGTGTTCTGTATTAGGAGTTCTCGGAGACGAGGAAAGGTACTGTGCTTTACTTGCTGACAAGTCAGTGGTGCTGTAAGCCAGCCTTGTTCAAAGGTATTGAGTGTCACATGAGAGCTTGTTGGTTCAGGACCTTATCTAAAAACACTCTAGAGATTGCAGACTTGCTTGTCTGTGCTTGTTTACTTTTTCAGATGTTGCTACAGAGTCAGTTCTGGCTCCTTAGTTGTACTGGAAATACAAGGGCAAGTTTATGCAGTGAATTCTCTATGCTTGTAGTTGTGCAGTAAGAGCCCCAAGAAAGGGCCCTTAGAAATGGAAGATAAAAATCTTGTTGCTTAGGTCACTTGGTACATTCAACAGTGCAGAAGCACTTACCACTGCAGAGCATCTCCCATCAAGTGGCTACTTTTGACCATTTGTCAGGTATAAACCAACAGGTAGATGAGCCATTTGGCTTTATAACTGTTATGTGCCACAAATTAATGTTCTCATTTTCTAGTTACCTTATTTACGCTAAAAGGTGTGTGTGTGTGTCTGTGTGTAAAATAGGACCTAGTCCTATTTTTTATGTTTTTAAAAAAAGAATAAAAGCATATTTGAAAAAAAATTTTTTTAGATCCAGTTTTACCTGTTGAGCACCAGAAAGCCCATTCTTAGTTTATTTGGGCACATTATGAAGTTTCAAACTTAGTGCCAATAGTAATGTTTGTTTTATGTGAAACATTTAGATTGTTTCCAGGGTGGGAGTTCTGGTTTTCCTTAATCTCCATGCTCTTCCCCGCCATGTACACACACTTTTTTGTTTAATTTACCTGATTGCACTTTTTATCTGTGTCATGTATTTATTTACAACAAATAATTTTTAAGAGTATTTAGTTGCCCTTTCTTTCCTTTCAAAGAGACTATTTTTTAAGATTTGTGATTAAAAAATTTAAGAAATCTAAAAAGCACCTGTCACTTCACATGTGTGGCTGTGCCAGGTACCTACTGCCTTGCTCAGGAGATGGGACAGGAAATGTACAGTAATATATCTGCTTAGAACATTCTGCCCAGGAGACTTTAAATTGCGGGATGTCCTGGAAAGATGCAGGTCCAGGTATAGATTGACTGAATAAACATGCTAAAGAGTGAGTTAGAGTTTTTAAAAATTCCTATTACAGTATCTAGCTCTTTGACATTAGAATAATTAAGCCAGATTTAGCTTTGTTTGGTGAGATGGGAACAGGGCATAAATGTATATAACATCCATCTTTTGATTTATCCAGCAATATTGGAGTGTGTTTGGAAATATTCAGTGGTTATTCATTAGGGGTATGGCGGGTGTGTATTCACTACAGGAAATAAAACCATAACTGTGTCTAGATACCCCCTGAAAGCAATCAAGTAAAAATTCCAGTGAGATCCTTGAAATGCTCTGTTTATATACCGAGTAGGGAAAACTTCGGAATGTTTGACTGAATTCTTCACATTTCATCTAAAAATTTTGGCACCTAGAGATACAGTTATTATGTCTTTTACCCTTTGGGATCACATAACTTCTTGGTATGGTTACCAGTTCACAAAAGAAGCAATCTTTATAATATTTTAGAAAAATATTCATAGAAATATAAATGGCATTCCATTAACTTTTGAAAAATGCTGGTTTGTTTTGGCTATAAATTATTAAATCGACATCAAATACTAAGATATACAGAAGGGAAAATAGTCCATTGAATAGGCAGTTCTGTTGTAATTATTATCAAGATTTTTTGATAGAACACTTATAAATGGACCTTATATTTCACTGTTCTTTTGAGTTGTGGTAATGTTACCTGTATTTAATTTCCTAGGCACCAACTCTGAAATCTTTATTAGAATTGATTCCTGAATTAACTGAAAAGGAAGAAGCATACACTTCCATCATGAAAAGCTATGGTAATAAGTTGAATCTGACTGTATTATTTAAATGATTTAAATATTTGTAGCATAGTCTACTAAGTCTTCAGCTCAAAGGCAGTAATCTTAAATGTCAGATAATTACTTATGATACAATAATTTATTTAGTTTTAGAATATGTTTTAAAACTATATTTAAGAAAAATATGAAATTATTCATGTAACTTGAACATAAAAAAGTATCGTCTTCAGAGGGTATGTTGAGTAGGATCCCAGGCTCCTGGAAAGATTTGGAAGTTCACTTGGATTTACATATTGGGAACCAGTCCAGTCTCCTAAGGCTCTGCCACCTAAAATAGAACATGAAATAGGTGCACACTGGAGACTATTGCTTAACTTGCCTTCTTGCTCCTTCAGTACCCTCCCTGCCTGCCTGCCTTCTCCTTTGAAACAGTAAAGCTTAATTAAAAAGTGGACCCCAAGGTTTTACCTTAAGTCACGGTTGAAATTCCACTCTTTTAAACAATTTGTTCCTTGATTGCCAGGCAATCACATATGAAAGAGAACCAGTCTCAAGTTTCCTCAGTAATTAAGATAAATGTTAGCATTTCTAAGTTGTGATCACCTGTCCATCTGCCACCCACTCATTTGCTCAGTTGGGGGGCGGATATAACTAAAGAATTGCTTTGTTGATTTTATTATTGGCAGGACAACAGACTCAGCCATCGAATTAGTAAATTGGGTCTCCATTTTTCCACCCTTATGAGGGGAACATGATGTATTTTAAAATAGAGCTATAATCACAAACCCTCTCAAAGTTCCATTTGGGGAATTGGCAGATGTTAAATAATAACTAAATAACATGAAATAATGTCAGACAGCACAAAATGACTACTAAATTGTGTGATCCCTCTTGGGAATTGCGAAGGAAAGGAGCAGGGAGATCAGGAAGTAGTGAAAGGGAAGGTGGGAGAGTTTTCTGAGTTTCCTGGAGGATTTGGTCCCTTAGGGAGGGGAACAAAGGATTTACACAGAAGAAATTGACATCACCCAAACTGTGAAGATCTGTTCAACTCCAGTGAGAGCTTGTGAGTGATTCATCTTCATTACCTTTTGGGAGATCCTTGGATTGATCCCTAAACTTCTCACATCCATCCTGGAGCCTCATGTTGGTGCTGCTAGAGGTGGGATTGGTTCTTCGGCGTCAGTGTAGGGTATGAGTTGTTAGGTGCTTAGATATCAATCTAATGCAAAATTAGAGAGTTGGATTACCAACAGCCGTTGTTAGCAGAGCCCTTGTAATCTCAACAAACTTTTAAAAACAAAATTTCTGCGAATCAGCTATAAGTGGACAGCCAGCTAAACTTAACTTCTAGGCTACTTCATCCAGTTAAGTGAAATATTAGTATAACTTGTTCATATTAGATAGATGTGTATATAGTTTTCATGTATATTGATAATGTATATAGATTTTTTTTTTGTCATTGTAGCTAACTATATTCCTCCTATTTGCTTATTTTACAGTAGGAGAATATACTGAAAGTCTTTTTGGTGTTGTTTAGCTGATGATATTGATGTAGATATAGATTTGCACATAACTGACATGCCCCTCACCACAGCAGTCCCCGAATTAGCTTGATTTCAAAGTGTGGTTTTAAGCAGAGGGTTGAATGGTGTGTGCACAGTCTGTTTGAGAACTTCAGTTTGTGGTCACTTTATCATGGGTCTTTTAAAATAGCCATATTTGTCATTTTCCTTCTCTTTCATAGTGAATAATGCTGAAAGAGAAGTGTGGGGAGGGAGTGAGGGAGCTTGTAGATTCTGAATGTGGCTTTTGCTAAAGGTAGTTAAGTATTTGTTTGCCATGGGATAAAGGGATCCAGGAGTCCCTGAACAGCTAAGTGTTTTGGGAAAAGAGGAAGATAGATTGTGTTTATCTATGATTAATATCTTTTCCTTCAGTGTTGGACAATGATGTCGCGTCTGCTAAAGCGCTATATGAAAATTTGACTGCAAAGAATATAAAATTGAATGATCTGTTTCTAAAACGTTATGCAGTTTTTCTGAAGAATGCTGGAGAGTCTGTCCCTTTCACTGAACCCCCTGTGAGTATGTCTTAATTAAGGGGAAAAAATACCTCCACGGATTTATGAATGCTTCATAATAATGTGTAAAAAAATAAGTCGAATACTTAATTACATGTGGATTAAATCTCTGTGAAGAACCCTCAGGGAAGGGCTTCAGGAACTGAACAGCCGTGCCTTGATTTGGCTGTGTGAGAACATAGCCCTCTGGGGCTGAGGTTTAAAGTAGAAGGTCAGTCTCAGACCTTCAGCTATGGATATAAATTTATCAAATGTCCTTGGGGCGGTTCTCTCATCATTTCGACTTGAAATAGGATTTAATGGCCTGTGTTTCAATAGCCAAGTATATTATGTGACCGTTAATTAGTTGTTCATTTTAGATACGTTGGCTTTTATTTCTTCATCTAGGAAATTTTTTTTTATTGAAGTATAGTTGACGTAACATTATGTTAGTTTCAGGTGTACAACATAATGATTCAATATTTGTATGTATTGCAAAAATGATCACCACAGTAAGTCCAGTTAACATCCATCACCATACATAGTTACAATTTTTTTTTTCTTGTGATGAGAACTTGCAAGATCCCCTCTCCTAGCTACTTTCAAATATGCAATACAGCATTGTTAGCTATGGTCACCGTGCTGTGCCTTGTATCCCCATGACTTATTTTATAACTGGAAATTTGTCCCTTTTGACCGCCTTCACCTATTTTGCCCACTTCTCCAACCCCCGCCTCAGGCAACCACCAATCTGTTCTCTATATCCATGAGCTGAGTTTCCTTTGTGTGTTGTTTTTGTTTTTGTTTTTTTTTAGATTACACATGTAAGTGAGATCATAAAGTATTTATCTTTTTCTCTCTGACTTATTTCACTTAGCATAGCCCTCAGGGTCATCCATTTTGTCACAAATGGCAAGATTTCATTCTTTTTTATGGCTAAATAATATTCCGGTGTGTGTGTGTCTTTCTCTCTCTTTCCCTCGCTCTCTCTCTATACACACACACACACACAAACACACCCATATTTTCTTTATCCATTCATCCATTGATGCACATTTAGGTTGTTTCCATCTCTTGGCTATTGTAAGTAATACTGCAATGAACATGGGAGTGCATTTATCTTTTCAAATTAGTTTTTGTTTTCTTTGGATGAATACCCAGAAGTGGAATTGCTGGATCATATGATAGTTCTATTTTTAATTTTACTGGTTTTCATACTGTCTGCACCAATTTTCATTCCCACCAACAGCGCACAAGGGTTCCCTTTTCTCCACATTCTCACCAACACTTGTTATTTCTTGTCTTTTTGATAATAGCCATTCTAACAGTGTGAGGTGATATCTCATTGTGGTTTTGATTTGCATTTCCCTAATGATTAGTGATGTTGAGCATCTTTTCATATGCCTGTTAGCCATGTGTATGTCTTCTTTGGAAAAATTTCTGTTCAGTTCCTTTGCCCATTTTTTAGTTGAATTGTTTGGTTTTTTGCTAATTTTGCTAATATTGAATTGTATGAGTTCTTTATATATTTTGGATATTAACCCCTTATCAGATATATGATTTGCAAGTATCTTTTCTCATTCAGTAGGTTGCCTAGGAAATTTTATTTTATTTTGTTGTGTTTAATAAGAAAAATTGTATGGGCAAAATTTCTTTTTATTGGGTCATTGAACTAAAAAGTCACTGTACCGTGTTTATTTCAAACACCTCAGCCTTCCAAACCCAGGTGTAAATACCTACACGCACATGCCTGCACACAGCACAGGCGCCTGGTGCTAGCTTTAACTCTGAATTTGGGGCCCTTGAACTGGTGATTTCATGAATCAGAAAGGAGTGCTGAAGCTTGAGGGGACAGCAACTGCCGTGGGCCCAGCAGTCTTTGCTACCAGTTTGCAGTACTTTACTATTTTTAAGTTTTGTACCATCACCTCTTGCTGGTAACTTTATCTGTAACTTCCTTCCCTTTCTGTCTCCTTAACAGGAAAGCTTTGAATTTTATGCAAAGCAGCTAAAGGAATTAAGGGAAAACCCTTTGTGAAACAAGCAACCACTACTTTGTTTTGTGTGTACTTGTAATTCTGTGTCTAAAATGTTATTCTTTAATGTATTTGAGAGGACAAAATAAATAAATGAAAAGTTACTTGTTTATGTACTTTTATTTATTCATAATATATGATATGTTCAGCATCTTATTGACAAGAACTGTGTGCACTTAGTTACTAGACTTCTTTGGTTTTGCCTGCAGTATAAATCTACAGCATTTTCTTTGAGGCTCCTGATGTGTGGAGCCATAATTTTTCAGGGTGGTTCTCCCAGTTGACTCTTCAGGTCCCGTGTTCTATTTTGTTTATTATTTTCATAAAAAGGTCCTTCCTTTATTTAAGACTTGCTTGTTAATATTGTTTATCTGAAAAATTTTGGAGCTGGGCAAAATGATGCTCAGTGAGCTTTCTCATGTGTAATGTTCTATTTATAATATAACAGTTCTTTACATGTGTGAAGCCCTGCATGGCTTTCCAGTTTTGTGAAATGTTGGTGCTAGAAGGCATCAAATCCAGCGCTCATCTTTTTCCAGTGAGAAGCAGAGACTCAAAGAGACTGTCGCTTGCCCTTGACCAGGGTGCCGTTTGCCAGCCCTGGAGGCTCCTCGCCATGCTTTCTCTTCCAGCACGGTGGCTTCCGTGAGCCTCTGTTCATGGAAGTCTCTAAAACTGAGTCTTAGTCATGGCTTGGATCGTGAAGTAGAGCAATGCATTTCCTCTCATTTTGGTTTTAGATCTTTGTCAGCACAAGCTACACCCTACACTGGGCTTGTTACTTTATACTCATATCCTATGAATATGTGATTTAATATATGAAGGAGTGAAATCTTGGTTTCTATTCACTTTTATAGAAGTTATCCCTAAATTGACTTTTATGCCTGTTAATATCTATGTTGTAAGTAGTTACTATAAAAGAATTTAAGATGGGTAGTCAAAACAGTTTACCATTCAAAAGTATCTTAATATGTAATATTGGCCTATTTGGGGGTTAGGTAATTAATTTAAAAAAAAGTTTAAAATATTTTATCTGAGAGTTATCCCCATTTGGGTGTATTCCTTGTCCATTTGAAACCAGTGTCTCCTGTTGTGGATTCACTGACGACTTACTTGGTTCCCACTGTTCACCTGATGGGAGACCTTGCCTTGGGGGAGTAAGCCAGCCTCCTGCTGTTTGTGCTGCTAACCTGTGTCTTGTGGGACCAGCCATCCTGCATCTGGAGCCCGCAGATGGCGTAAGAGGGAGGGTCGATGGAGGGAAGCCAAGAAAGAAATGTCATCGTGGCATTGGCCATGCTTTTATTCATCTCTGTTTTGTAGACTTAGCCCTAAGGAATCAGGGGGCTTGGCCAGTTCCAAGTCCAGCCTAGAGTACTTAACGCAGCTTTCCTTTGTGCACTCCTCGGGTGCAGGACCCGTACATGTTGTAGTTTTGATATTGTCTGATTTGCCATGAGGCTCACTCCATTAGTGATTCCACTGAAGCAGGCCTTATTTTTTGCTGTTATGCCAACCGTAAGTTACTTGAGCTAAGTTTGATTGATGTTCATTGAAGTAGGTCTCTAAGATGTAGCATACCCTTGGGGCATGATCTGGACTTCCCTGTTATCTTTGGGGAAACTGAGAGTACAATCTCATTTGCATGAAGTGACTCCAAGCGAGCCTTGTATGTTGACTCTGATAAAATGTGAGTGTAGGGCAGAGGAAATAGGTACAAATCCTTCATCTAGCATTCTGAACAGCAGGCTGGGGCTGTTAACTGTATTACATGTATAAACAAAGAACTATCAAGTCATATATCTTTAGCACTGTGTTGGCTTCCCCTTTTGAATGTGAATATTCAAAATGTAATAATTGTATATTCTAGGTGCGTTTATGAATGCTCTTTGAAATATAGTGAAATTGAAATAAATAGAAATAGAGAGTATAATTATAGTAGCAGTCAGTAATACATTTTAGACAAATTATAAGCAAACAGCTAATTCTGAGAAGTAAACGTCACCATAAACTTTTGGAAAGTATAGCGTTCGATATGTAATTGTACGTTCATGTATTTGAACCTAATATAATTTTAATGTGAAATACTTTGAATAAATTGTACTCCAAAAACCTGTGGGCTTCATTTTTATCAAATTTTTACATAACTTCTTTAAACTATTTCAAGGACTTGAGTCTTGAAATTTTAACTTAAAAATTTTGTGGTGGCCTCTGTTGCGGCCAAATTTTCCTTGTTAAATGGTGTACGGTTTGTGTGTGGGAAACCGACAAAGTCACAGCTATCTCTTTTAAGGAAAAGCAGATATTTAATTTGAGATCTCTGAGGTACAAAGTTGGCACGAATTAGTAAAGTTGAATGTGTGGTAAATAGAGGGGACTTTATCTTGCTTTAAGTGTCAACAGGAGCATTTTACAGCCTCATCGATGACTGGGATCACTACGTCTGGACTGTCTTCAGCACACTTCCCCACTCCTCTCTGCCTTCACCCTCCTGTTCCTTTCTCGTCAGTGCTCACTGAGGCCAGCGTCACTGTCACCTCTCCGCTACTTTCTCGGCCCCTCTCCCCACCCAGTATATGAATTGTTCTATCTCCAGGGCTCCTGCAGCCACTTAAAAACAGAGCAGCTATCACGCAGGTTGTGACCTCCCTGAGGACCGGTGCTTTGTCTCATGTTTGTGTCTCCCCAGGCCTAGCTCTGTCCTGGCTCCTGGCTCACAGTAAGTCAAGTTGTCTGTGTGTATCCGGTTCTGTGGGTTCTTTGTGGCTGACACTGGGCACCTCCTGTCATGGGTCAGGCACCTCTCTTGCCTGATACTCATGGTGAGAAAACAGGCTTACAGAAGTTAATTTGCCCAGAGTCTCAGCAATACAGCATATGGCTCGAACTCTGACTAGTCATTTACTTTCTATAAGAGTACAAACAACTGAAGCAATCCAGTTTAAACTCAGTTAAGAATCTAGTTAAAAGTCAAATTGGAATCTCTAAACTATAGGAATATTCTATAAAAAAATTCTTTCACATTAGTACAAGTGTTCCCGGTCTCTGGACAGCTTGCACTGTAAGGTTGTTTTCTTCCATTTAATGAGATACCCAGTGCCCGGCATAATCGCTGAGTTTTCGAGTTCCAGTGAATTATTAAGCAAGCTTTATATTGCAAATTGTTCTTCCTGGTGCAATTTACTTCTCAAATCTCCAGTGTGTGTACTCTGCATACTTTTTCACATGTCTTGGAGTGCAATTTTCATTTAATATTTGTCTTTCTGACAAACCAATATTTGTAGTTTTCTGTAAGTGAAAGCAACATTCCTGAAGTATGGTGGAACTAATAGCGGCAGGGGGTACAAAATCATGGTAATTTATCGCTTTGCTGTTGTACAATCACGAACATGAATGTTTCCATTAGAAATGTATCCTGCTTTCAGGCCTCAGACTTTACAAAGCCCACATTATGCAGCCTTAGTACAAATAAAGGAAATGGCTGTATTAGCAAATTCAAAATAGGTTTTGTGCATGAAGAAAAGAAACATCACCGGGTCCAGGTAGAGCATAAACATTAAACCAGCTTCAGACTTAGTGTCCCTGCACATTTTTTGGACAATGGTTGGCTGTCAGGATCGTGCTTAGAGTTCTCTTGAAGGTAGGATCTTCACCAGCCCTACCCTCAGGTGTGCACTTGCTGAAATTCTCTTCATTGCTTACCTGTTTTTGTCGTTTCCTCCCCTAGAACGTGAGCTCTCCTAGTGCTCTGCAGACCCGCCAGTTAGAGCCGGGCACTGATAGGCGCCCAGTAAGCATCATCAAAGGAATTGATGGGCACAATATCTGTCCCCCTTTCCAGGTCGTTCCTTCTGAGATGCATGGCATGTGTGCATTGGGGGGTCCCCTCACACACACACGTCTTCGTAAGAGATCAAAGATGCTACTTTGTAGCTGAGAGCTCGGATATTGGGGATGGAGGCCCGTGAAGGCCTTCAAAACCCATGTGCCCCCGTGAAAGCATTTTCAGGTTTGCTGTCAGGAGGAAGAGGGCTCTCAAATGTGTTGGAAGTTAGGAAGTCGCAAGCTGATCGCAAGCACAGTGCAAGAGTGGAATCAACAAAACTAAAGAGCTTCATTTTTAACACAGGACAGTAGAGCTTTTTAGCAATTTGGGGAATCATTAACACCTCCAGTTTTACAAAAAGACAAGACCATCGTACAAACGACGAACATGAGCACTGTTACACAGAAAGCTGAGAAATGTTACCCAGCCTTTGAGTTAGTATGTATTTAAAAATCTTAACCCACTGCTTAAAACATTATTGTTTTAATTATTAGCTGCTAACACCACATGTGCTGCTATACCCGGGCCACCAGCAGAAATGGGCTGTGCTCCATCTGCCTGCCTCCTCTCTGCCAACGCTGCCTCAGGCAGACCTTGTGATGGGGACACAGGATTGCTCTATACCCCAGCCACTTTAAAGGAAGACCAATCATTTTATCAAAAACAAGTGACAGATGACTGGATTTGGATTACCTAGTTTACACTACAGTCATGCGTTGCATAACAACGTTTGGTCAATGACAGACGGGTGGTCCTATCACATTAGTACCATGTAGCCTAGGTGTGTAGTAGGCTATACCATCTAGGTTTGTGTAAGTACACTCTATGATGTTCGAATGACAGCCAAATTGCCTGACAACACATTTTTCGGAACGTATCCCTGTCCTTAAGTGAGCCAGGACTGTATTTGCAAATAAGGACGTTTTCTTCCAGCTATGAGCTTATTTTCCAAATAAACACAGGTCAACCAGCAAGATGCTCCCTCACTCCCACATCCCAGTCCCATTTTTTCTTCCTCGAGGCTGGTTGGTGCTCCAGACGCATGACTAGGCCCAAAGGAAAGTGGCACAAGGCGGCTGTGCAAAACTGCTAAGTGACTAATTTGAGTCTCAGTGGAACCCCGAGCCCCAGGTGTGTAGTTAACACTTGCGTTTGGTGTGGATTTAAATATTGCTGCTGCCAGCTGTTTGATCTGGAATCACAACGAGAAGTGTGGGAGAAAAGAAAAAAGCAAATACAACATGTATCTCTGTGAGCCTGACCAGGGAGATCAGCTTGACCCAGGGCAAGATTACATCTTAAATAATCTTTAGAGGAAAAAGAGCAGTTAAAAAAAGTCACATCACGAAATATTTGAGTCAATATAGTTAATTATTTCTGCTTAATTAAAATTTCCCCGTCAATAGTGTAACTTGAGATTGAAGGACTTAAAGGCAAATTTCAAAACATTTACCTTTTGCTCAGGGGTCTGCAAGCTACAGCCCCTGGCCAAGTCCAGCACATTGCCTGTTTTTGTAAATAATGTTTCACTGGAACACAGCCACACCTGTACTTTAGAATTGTTTGTGGTGACTGACACTGCAACAAGCAGAGCTGGGCTGTGACAGGCCATACGGCCCACCAAGACCAAAATATTTACTGTCTGACCTTAACAGGAAAAGTTGGCAACCCCTGCTTTTGATAATTACACATCAGCAGATCTCTACCCCTTTTAATGCGGGGAGGCCTAACAAAACTGCATACATACCCCTAGAACAGTGGTTCTTTCTGGTCTCGTGTGCTCTAGGGAGCATTTGTAAAAAAAAACAAAAAACAGACCAGTGGAATCAGAACCTCTGGGGGTGGGTCCACACTGGCATTTGTTAAAAGTTCCAGGGTGGGCAGCCAACGTGGAGAACCAGGATGCTCTAGAAAAAAAACAAAGAAATGGCCACTTCTGGAGTTTCTTCATCTCTCCTGCCTTGGCCCTTTGCCGCTGCAGCCCTGCATACCAGAGCCCACTGAGTTATTAAAGCCCTTTGCAGGCTGAGCGGCCATAACTCTCACCAAGACAGATGACGTATCTCAGTGGCTGTCAGCCCTCACTGCACGTTGGCATTACTGGGGAGTTAAAAAACCCGATGTCCTTTTCCTCTTCCTCCCTTCTCCATTCAACTTAAAGCCATTAGGTGACCACAGTGTGGGTGCAGGTGGGGGTGGGGGTGGCCGTGGTGGGCCAGAGTAGGGTGAAGAGGGCATCTATGCAGACTTGGGACAGCTTGACATGAGAGTAACAGCCCGAGCAGGGTGAGGCGGGTGTCCACACAGCAGAAGGCATGCAGTGTAGATGGGAGATTGAATACATACAAGGGATTAACCAAATGAGTGAAAACATTAAGATTACTGGAAGCCAGGTTTCTCACAATTGGAGGAGAGAATTACAAATATGAAAAGGGAGAAAACTGGAATCAACTCTGTTGATTGGTGCTGGATTGGAACTGGATATATCAATGTGAATATATATATATATAATTTAGGTGTGTATGTGTGTGTGCATTTGTGTACACATACATATGCACATCTACATATATACTTACATATACATGTGTATATGCCCTAGCTTTGTCCACTGGAAGGGCCTGGGAGCAGTGATGCCCCAATAGCAATGAGCATACTTATCACTCAGATCTTGGCTTCTAAATACCATTTTCCACTAAAAGGAACCGAGAATCTCTAGAGAAATGTGTGCTTCCAGGACTGGGGGTGGGAAAGTACAAAATGAGCATGAAACACTCTGTTGAGAAAGAAAGTGTTCAGAGAATGATGGGGACATGTCAAAAGGATGCAGAAGCCTGCTTAAATGGGCTCCTATGGCCAAATCAGGTACAACTTGATCATCAAAACTAATAATGATAGTAAAGGATTATAACCCATTGAATAAAATATGAAACCACAAGTTTATATTGATATAAATTTTAAAATGAATAAATGGAAAGTTTGATGAGGAACAGGCAATTTACACAGTTTCAAAGTACCTACCTGCAAATGTTTATTAATTACAAAAGGAGGGAAAATAGTGACTTGACTGTGGAGAAACCTGGCAGATGACACTCTGATCAAGTGATCAAAGTTAACATCATCAGTTTGGCACAAACTGAAATCATGCGCCACTGAGGATGCAAGGAGAGCACGTCACTTCTGTGCTATTCCTGCCAAAGGTGTGTGACCTGATTAATCATGAAAATATATCAAACCCAAACTGAGAGATAGTCTACAAAATCTTCATGTGTCAAGGTCCTGAAAGTCCAGGAAGGTTGAGGATTGTTCTAAACTGAAAGAGCCCAAAGAGAATTGACCGCTAGCTCCAATGCTTCATCCTGATCTGGATCCTTTTGCTATGAAGGACATTGTCACAACAGTTAGTGAATCTTAAATAGAGTCTGCCCATTGGATGGTGGCGATGTAACAATATTACAATGTGCAGTGTTACAATGTGACCATATAAATATCCTGAGTTTGATGGTTGTATTGTACAAGGGCAGTGTGCTAGAGCACTGCTCCTCAAACTCTAATGTGCATACAGATCACCTGGGGATCTTCTTAAAATGCAGATTCTGAACCAGTGGGTCTGGGTGGGGCCTGAGACTCTGCCAGGCTAGCTACCTCCCAGGCGAGGCCCATGCTTCTGGCCCGGGGACCACACTCAAAGTAGCAAGGACCTAGGGAAGCGGTGGTGAACTTTTACTGTTTGCCTCCTAAACACCCACCTTCCCCTTCTTTTGGTTCCAGACTCTGGTTTTCCTTTGGGAACAATCCCCTCCCCGCTTTCTGTGTGCCTGTTTTGGGTCAGATGGTCCTCAATGCTCAGGCATGAAGCACGTGATGTGGGCCTGCTCCATCCATACTCTGGCCACTGTGAAGAGTTCAAGGCTGGTCCTGAGATCCAGACAGGGCCAGCGAGATGCAACTGTAAGAGGCCTGGCTGAGCTGACACAGCGTCTATAAACCTCTGCATCTTCTGGAGCCTTCCTGGGCTTCCCAGCTTACAGTGGCTCAAGCCCTGCCTTCTGCCCTCTACCTCCTAATGGCCTCAAAGGCCTTTCTGACCCCCACGTGCCTCCACCACCTAGTAGCCATGTAACCTTACTTAGCAAACTGAATTTGTGCCTCAGTTTCCTCATCTATCAAATGGGATACCGCCCACCGCATAGGGTTGTTTTGAGGATTGAAGGATGTCATCCACATGAATAAAGTGTTTTGCATTGTACCTGGTGCAGAGTAAATGCTCAATAAATTTTTAAGTGTTCAGTTTGGGTTTTGGAGCCTATGACCCCACACAAAAAGAAGGGATGGCATCCTGCTAGTATGTTTTAGATCATTTTCTGTATTGAGAATGGCTTAACACAGAGTTTGGGAACCCTGGAAGACGAGGCCAAATATTCCACTAGCTATTATGTTATTGTTCCCTCTGGACCCTAACAATTCCCGCACAGCCCAGGCTCTCCCTTCCTACCTAATCTGCTCCCATCCTGTATCAAGTTGCCTATGTAAATACATATCAAAAGGAAATAAATTAGCAACATTGTAGGCGTCCCCAAGTACGGTTTTCACATTCCCAGTAATTGCAAGCTCTGGCCAGTGAGCAGCAATCCCTTCCGACTGTCTTTATTCTACTGCCATCCTGTGGCCGGCCTGTGCCACTGTAGCACTGTGGGCTGCATGTGGCTCAGAGTCTGTTCTCACGGTCCTCCCAGAAAGGGCTCCTTGGGAGGTAGGAAGGGGGTGCAGTTGAAAGGTTTTCTCGAGACCCCCACCAGTGGGCAGGAGTCTGGGCGTGAATCACCAGTCTTGACTTGATTTCTGTTTGATGAACTTTAAGGTCACATAGTACAGGAGCACTAAGCCACTACTGATGCCCATGAGGATTAAGTAGATGGCGTAGAGCGGGTAGGAGTCCACGGCCATGGCGCTGAGGATCTGGAGACACAGACATCAACGAGCTCATTAAGAAGATGTTCAGATGGATGCCATCTATTTAGAGTCCAAGGTCTCGGCTACTTACTATGTCTGCCCGGATAGGGATGGTAAGGTTGCCGATCTCCAAGGGATAAATTTGCCCTTTAAACTGAATGTTCATCAGCCCTTCAAAACACCATCGGAGGAAGGACACCTTGGAAATCCACATGGGCACTGAAAACAGTGAGAGTCACATTATTCACACGGGCTAACCACCTGCTCCCTGTGAGGTGTGCCTGGAGGGAGGGCCGCTCTGGCTCTGACTCAGGGGAAGCAAGTCCTCTGAGGGAGCAGGGAGGGGCAGAGAGGACAAAACGGTGAAAGAGCAGAGTGGCAGCTTGGGACAGGAACTGGGATGGGGGGTCGAGTGGCCACCGCACACTGATCCGTAACAACTCCAGAGAGTAATTAATGAGGTGTCCCTGCATGTGCTGGGCTTCACAGATTGACACACTGTGGAGACACAGCAGCCCCAAACCAGAGATCTTGGGGTCTGTGTCGTGACCCTGTGGAAGAAGCATGGTGTGGGGAGGAGGAGGAAGCAATGGACCCTGCCCAGGTTGGTCAGGAAAGACCTGGCAGAAGAGAGGAGCCGTGCTAGGAAGGGAAAGGGGTTCCTCTGGAGAACAACTGGCACAGGCCCCAATGTGAGGGCATGGATTGTGTGGGGGGCTTAGAAGAGCTGGGTGGAGGCTGCACGGAATGAGCAGCCCTGGGGGAGGGGGGCTCGCACAAAGCAGTGACATGGATTTGTACCTTACAAAGCTCACTCTGTATGGGTGATGGTTGAGATGGATGTGGAGGGACCAGGGTTACAGACCAGTCTATTGCAGTGGCCTCCGATCAGATAAGGGCTAGTCTAGGGGATAAGGCAAGGGGACATTTCAGAAAGACTTAGGAGGCAGACTTGACCTGGCTCACTGGTGATGGGGAGGGTGAGGGAGAGTCAAAGATGATCTCCGGGTGTCGGCTGGGAGATAAGAGAAGGTGCCATCTGCACCCGTGTATGGAGTCATTCCCTTGGCATGTGGGACAGCTGGCCATCACACCTGGTCCCGGAAGGGCCAGCCTTGAGTTGGACCTAAATGATGAGTTCTCATCTCTAGGCAAAAGCAGGCTAACCCAACCACAGAAGGCCTCAAAAAGCCTGACTAGGGGAGGGGAGCAGGCCTCACCTGTCCACAGGTTTTCTAAGCTTATCATGAAGCCGCCAGTGAGGTAGAAGGAGTTATAGAGGGCGTTGCCGAAGATAGAGGACATGTGGAAGGTGGGGAGCAGGGCGGCGGCAACCAGGGCCATGGTCCTGCAGCAGAAGACCACCAGCCACACGAGCAGGAAGCGCAGCAGGAAGGGCTCCAGGGACGGGCGCAGGTTGGCCAGCCAGTAGATTGGCATTCCATAGATGACGACATAGGCGCAGTGCTCTGGAAGCTCCCCTAGGATCTGCAACCAACAGCCCTTGGAAGGATGTGGGGCCAGCCCCTTCATTTGCCACTGTTCTTTAAACGTCTAAAGATAGCAACCCCCAACAGCGCCAACCTTCTCTCCCGTGATGATCAGGCTGCAGCAGGAGGACCAGTGGGTGTGGGCAGGTGGGACCCTTGAGCGTGACTTCACTGCTGGCTTCCCCCTGCAGATGCCACGTGCTCCCTCTGGGGCAGCTCAGGGCAGTTTCCCCCAGGGAGGCAGCGTGGCCCAGTGAAAATGGCAGCAAGGTATGCGGTCTCCTAAGACCTGGTTTCATGTCCCCACCCCGCCTGCCCAGACCTAGTAGGCATGTTGCCTTGAGACCTCCGCATGACCTCTCTAAGCTTTGGCTTCCTCAAAATGAGGACAGTAACGCCTGCCTGACCTGCTTCCTAGGGGTGCCGTGAGACTGGAGAGGTGAAGTATACTAGGTGTTTCCCACCTCTTCTTTTTTAGGTTTCTGCTGACCAGAAAAATGTTGTTCCTAGTCCACAGTCCTGGCCTTCAGGTAAATGTTTAAAAGATATCAAGTCTCTGAAACTCCCCTAGGAAATCTGGCCTCTGCAACCACAGATGATGTGCTGCCCCACGGTTCAGCAAAATGCCTCCTGGTAATTTCTGTACAACATGGAGCAGGTTTTTCCGGCTCTACCCCCACCTGGTGCAGCCACTTGCTCTCAGCCCTGACCAGTCACCTTGGCAAAGAAATATGGCCCAACGGTGTACAGCCCATCTTCTAGATCATAGTAAAGCATTGCTCTCTCTGAGTGACCTAAAAAAGGGGACAAAAGGAGATTGAGAAAGTGAAATTAATTTACAGTGTTTCTGTTTTTGAGTCTTAGTACAATTAAAAATAGTTCTATGGCCTAAATGTCTTATATTTTTAAAAAACAGGCAGGGTTTTAGATCCTAATTTAGATGTTTGTAATTCTGTGGCTTGTGCATTGCTGTCAAGTATAAATCCTGCTAGGACAGGAATGCCTAAGGCTCCTTGGTAATTTGCTTTCATTTGCATACTAATATTAATGTGCAAACTTTAACAACAATTATTTCATTTTATTTCACAATCATGGTGAAATTATCCAGCAAACCCATTTTCCCCAGGAGCTCAGCGGAACACATGTGCCCCTCGGACCAGCTCAGAAGGTGGCTGATGCCGTGTTCTCCGCTGCTCCAGGTGTGGGTCGCGGAGAGCAGGCGACACTCACATTTGGCAATGACATCCAGGATCACGTTGAAAGGGATGAGCGCTCCGATCATGAACAAGAGGGCCGCCTTGTCCATGAAGGAGAGACTGCTAGACCCACGTCCATAATAGAGGAACCCGATGATCAGGGACATTAGGCAGGCCTCTGCCCCGTGGATGAGGAGGGTTGGCAGGTCTCGGAAGTCATTGGAAATCTGACGACTTAAAAAACAAAAGAAAGAGGAGCCAAGGGAACAACATACACCATTCCTGTGATCTTGGCAATGTCATTTAATCTCCGTAAACCTCATTTTTCTCATCTGTAAAATGGGGATAGCAGTATCCACCTCACAGAGTTACTGTGAGAATCAAATGAGATCATTGATGACAGCATCTGTCTCACAGTAGGACTCAATAATTGATTGTTACTTTTATCATCGGTGTATCTGCTTTGCAATTTTACTTAAAGAAGTTATCCTGAGGAAATAACCAATCAGGTGTGTAAGGATGTATGTACAAGGATGTTCGCTGCAGTGTTACTTGTAACAGCAAAAGCTTGAAAATAATCTGACCATCAATATGGTTTTGGTGAGAAAAGGAATCGTTGCTAGATAGGAACGCGGAGGAAGAACTATCCAGATGAGAGGTAGAGGCACTAAGTGAAAAAACCTGGTTACAGAACAATATGCAGAACATGATCCCATGTATGCATGGAAACATCTAGAAAGACTCACACCAAACACTTGGGTCTGGTTTTCTCTGAGGGCTGGTGTGACAGGGAACCTTCTCTTTCCACCTGAGGTTCTCCTGTATTGTCTGAATTTTTCATAACGATCATAGGTGATTTCTATGGTCATCTGGCCAGTAAGGCTATTTTGATTTTGTTAATAAAAGTAACAGGAATGCTCTGTATCACACGGAGGGCTGGTTGGTGCTGGTCTCAGTGATGCTGGTTTTTTCAAAGGATTCTACTTCTTGCTTCTTCCTTCAAATTCATTTTAGATAGAAAGGGTTTAATGTGATACAACAGAGACTTTGGCGGGGGAGGGGTGGTGGTGGGATGAAACAGCTGACGGTTACCGGATCAGCGTGGTGAACTGCTGCACGGAGCTGGGCAGCTTAGTGGAGGTTTGGAGGTGGTCGATGTCCCTCTGGGGGGCCGGGCTGCTGGGAGGCAGAATGTGTCATGGGGGTGTGAGGGGGGCCACCTTCTGCAGGGTGCTCTCCACCCAGAACAAGCCTGGCTCATCTTACCTCTCTGCACAAGCGCCCACCCCTGGCTCCCTCTCCTCCGCTCTCCACAGAAAGTCATCGAAGTCACACGCTTTTTCTCGAAACAAAGCTGCAAGTGACCAAGCCTTCTCCCTGGTGGCCACTTCCTGCTCTCTGCTTCTCCTGTCGATGCTGGTCAGGTCCACTGTAAGCAGAAGATGTGGGGCCATGGGCAACTGGGTCCCTATATCTGCTCACAGGTGAGGAGCTCGGTGTAAGCCCAGCTCACAACACTGGTCAGCCCTCAGGGGCTCCGGGACATGCTCCCATCCCCTGAGAGTGGATCGTGAAGTGATGGTCAGAGCAGAGACAGGCAGAGAGAGGCCCAGGGCTGGCCCTCATCCTGCCAGGCACGGCCACATCTACAGAAGCCTGCCTTAGGGGAAAGGCTGGTGGATCAGGAAGAGGGCAACAGCAGAGGCCTGTGGGCGCTGGCCCTGGTCCCAACACCCAGGCTTATGGGGACATCCCCAGGACAGAGCAAGTGGCATTGGACCTTTGGAGCCAAAGGCCACAGCACATTTATGGACTGGCTCCAACTGCAGCCATCCAAGAATCTTGCCATGAGCACTCAGCCTGCCTGTGGGGAGGGAGAAGGTGGGCTGGCCAGGGGGAGGCTGAGCAGTCTGGGCTCCTGAAAGTTCTAGTTCTCACTGTAAATTCGTAGTTTGGCTTCCCAAGCAGCCTGCCCGAAAGGGGAGAATGTTTTGGCTGGAGGGTGCCAGGTCCAGCCAACTGTAAGTAGAGTTCTCACTGCCCCCAGGAGAGGGAGCCAGCATGACCAGGTGGAGAACCAGGCTGATCTGCACCCCACTCCATGTTACCCTGTGGGAAGCATCTGGCAGCCCCAGCCACTGCCCTCCTCGCACGGGCCCCTGCAATGCCAGAAATGCACACCAGCTCTGTCACAGCCAGGGCCTTCCTAAGTCCAGCCTCGCTCCGGGCCCAAGGGGGCTCCCCTCCCTCCATTCCTCCCTTGGCTGGGGGTTACCTCTTGACCTCTCTGCCTCTTCCCTCCTCCTATTTTCATGACACATCTCAAGGCAGGATAATATTGGGGGGTGGGGGGTCTTGTAAACCATGGTGTGTCCCCTCAGTGTTCAGGGCTGTAGCTCAGAACACCGGATTCACTGGGCACCTCCAGGTCCTGCGCTCCCGATTGGTGAGGGTCACCTGCCCAGGGCTTGTAGGCAAGAGCCTTGCCCCAGAAAAATAATAATAACATACAATGAAAAGGTTTTTCAGATCTCTTATGGACTTCTGGTAATCCCTCTCTGGGTTACTGCATTATTGCTTCCAGTAGCCAGGTTGGCAGGTGCCCTTTCTGGGGATAGCTGGCCTGAGGATAACACACCGGCAAGAAGCCAGGCTGTCACCCAAGCACAGGAAGGGAGGGTGACCTCTGTGTGAGTTCATAGTGTGAGGGCACAGGGTGAGGGAGAGAGTGGCCTGTCCTCTGGGGGCAGGGATGGAGGGTGGCTTAGGATGCCAGGAGGAGGGCATGGGCAGCAGGGCCAGGAGTCAGGGCAGGGGCTGGGCACACCAGGTGGGAGGCCCAGCTCTGCGCCTCACAGCTGGGCAAGGTGGTTCGTTCTTTGGGTTTAGTTCTCTAGCTCCTTGGTCTTCTCATCTGTAAGGACGGAGATGACCTTGGCCTGGCAGGGCTGTGAGGGTCAAAGGGGCACCCTCTGGAGCTTGGCGCTTTTAGGCCCAGTGTCTGCCCTCAAGGAGGTGGTCCCTGTCATCATGTTCATTGGTGAGGGCCTTGCTACACTGGCCTGGGAGGAAGGCTGGGGCTCCAGGTGACCTATGGGACAAGCCACGGCTGCTGCTTCCCATGGTCCTGGTACAACTGTGTGGCCTGTCAGCAGCCACATCATTCCTCAGCATTCAGGATCCAGGCACCTGCTTTCAGGGCGGGTACTGGAAAGGCCACTCTCCCCACAGGAGTGGAGGAAGTGGCTCACACTTCCCCTGTGGGCTGGACGCTAAGGGCTCAGGACTCCAAGCAGAAAAGCAACTCTGGTGCGGACAGGGCAATTTTCATATAGAGATTCATTGCCCAAGACTACCAAAGGCCCTGAGCTGGCCCGTGCCTCTGGGCTCCCTGCCTCTGTGGGGCACAGGACACAGCTTTAAGATTTCCTGGTGGCCTCCTGACCTCAAATATCCTAAGTTTCCTTACAGAGTCTGATCAAAGACCACAGTTCTAGAAATTGATCCAAACCCCCTTGGATTCTATCCCTTCTGATCTTTGGAGCTCTCATAAATTTCTTATCTATCATGTACACAAAGGTGGCTATTTCAGAAGCTGCTCTTATCAGGACCTCATTTCTAGCATTTGATGCTTGGCAAACTGAGGCATGTTCTGCATCCCACTCTATCCACCCCCTTCCTCGGTCCTGCTCTCCTGAAGCCTCTGAGAGTTTCTCTCCTGAATCCTTTCAGCGGGCTCTAGCAGGGTTTGGGATGTGGGGGAGCCCTGAGTACCAGGCCGCTGGCCTGGCTGGTTCACCGTAGAAGTCAGCAGGGTTGCTGTAGCGAGGACAGGGGTGTCCGACTTCTGTGAAATACTGGACCATGTGCTGGGCCGCCCCCAAGTAGATGGTGGTGCCAGATGTCATCAGAAGGACCAAATCAAACAGCCTGAAGATGTCTGACCGACGCTGGTGGAGGGAGATGAGCACCAGTCTGTTGCCTTTGGCCAGCCTTGACAAGGTTTTCACCAGGTTGTGGGCCGTGAAGCTGTCAAGCCCAGAGGTGGGTTCATCTAGAATGAGGATTCCTTCCCAAGAGAGAGAGGAGCCTGGTAAGTCGGCAGCTCTCTGGCTAGACGGTATGAAGCCAGGTGGGAGACACAGGCCCTTCATGCCCTCACCTGGGTTCCACAGAAGCTGCACCCCAATGCTGACTCTCCGCCGCTCGCCCCCTGAGACCCCCCGCACTTACGTGTTGCCCACGCGCGTGTCGGCGCACTGGCGCAGGCGCAGCTCTGCAATCACGTCGTCCACCTGAGGGGGAGAGGAGCTTAGCTCAGGGCTTCGCCCAGGGCCAGACATATTTTGCCCCAAAAGTATGAAAACGCCTGCTGCTCTGGATGGGTTTAAAGCACGAGCCTTCATTTCTCTGATGCAACATTTGTTCCCTGATTCTTTCGCATCCTGAGCAGTTCCCATGTGCCAAGCATGGCACTCTGTGTTGGGAACGCAGTCATGTCCTGGGGACAAGACAGCTGGGCTCCCTGCCCACATGAGGGACCAGAAAACAAGTAAACAAAACTCATCACACATTTTTTCCCATGCTGTGAAGGGACCGGCGGGGGCTGAGATGGCTTACAGAGGGCCGCAGGGTTTTAAAGGTGGGCTGAAGGGCAGGGCTGAGCACGTGGTGGGCTTTTTTGGATGCACAGCTGGTGAGCTGGGTTGCTCAAACTCCACCTGTGGCTGGGCACCAAGGCAGGGAGGGAGGGGCAGGAGGGGAAGGATGTCATGGCTTCTTGGGGTCACCAGGGTCAGGTAGTTACCCTTTTGTCACGCTGGGCCTGGGAGAAGGTTCTGGGCAGGCGCAGCTGGGCAACAAAAGCCAGGGTCTCGCGGACGGTTAGGTGGGGGAGCAGCTGGTCGTGCAGGCGCACGTGGGCCACACACTTCCTCACCAGCTGAGGCGTGCTGGGCTGCCCGTTGATCTGGATTTGGCCTGACTTAATCTTGCCGCCATCGCCTCGCCCGGTGATCACGTCCAGCAAAGAGGCTCTCCCGCAGCCTGTGAAGCCACCAGAGACATCCCTAAGAGCAGAGCTTCTGTGGGGACCAGCCTGGAAGCCACTGCTGCCCGCACACTCTCCAGCTACCCTGGACTGCTCTGTCCTTGCAGAAGTGACCAGCCCCTAGGGAAGGTGGCACAGCTCTCAGACCTGGATGGGGCAGCCCCAGCACCTGGAGCTCCAGGCCTTTCGCCTGCAGCCAACTTGAGCACCTTTGGCGGGTTGGAGACACATTGATGCTGGAGTCAGCCGGTGGCTGCGTGACGGGAGAAGGCTGGCGTCCTGGCTGCCAATGGCCTGCCTGTGCCTGGAGCATATGGCCCCTCCCCAAGCAAGGCTGGCGTTAATTGCACCGTGAAGCTTAACTATTTTTGGCTGGCAAACATGCCAGCAATATTTCATCATTCAACGTCGTCGTTTGGCTCAGAAGCTGGCTTTGTGGGAGGACTAATGTGGAGAATTAATAGGGTGTCTTTTAAAAATGCAAAACTAAAAACTATTTTCAGAAATAAGGGAGAAAAAAATAGAGAAGTAATAGATGTGGAAATGATTTTAAAACTACAGCCCAGTGTACACATGTTCTGAATTTCTCTACACCCTCTATACTCTCTTATTTTTATCAGTGGTACTTTTTACTCTCTCTAAAAGAAAATGGTCCATTGCACACAAATTAACACTATCTACTCCTGAATGACATAGCGATTGCTATCGATTTGGGGAAGTAAGCGTAGGATAGGATCAGGTTTCCAAAAGCATTCATTGAGACTCTTTCTTTGATAACCATTTAAGCTGCGAAGGCTCTGAGAACACCTTCTTGCAAAGGAGCTCTGTCCAATTGCCCTAGAGGGGTTTTAGTTTCCTTACTGTAAATCCCTTTTGGAGAGCAAAATTTCCAAGTCCTTTTCAAACAAGGAAAGTGCCAATACACAAATGTAACATCTCCTTGCACACAGGCACGTGCCTGTTTCAGGCAGCCCCACACCCCCAGTGCAAAAAACAAAAATCAAGAAGTCTCTCTGGTGATCCTTCTGCTTACCAACCAGAGGCTCTCAGGGTGGACAGGGACCTGCACGCTGCCTCCTGGGAGCACCTCATGCAAGGTCCCTGAGAACTTAGGTGGAGCAAAATAGCCAGGAGAGAAACCAGAGGGGAGGGCTCCGGCCCTGCTCCCTGCTCAGCCTCCGACATGGAGCCAGGCTCTGGGAGCGCAGGGGACTTTGCCAACATTCACAGGGACCGTGGGATTCCCAGTCAGGGAAGGGGAAGGCCACATTTCCTAAAGAAAACTTTATGAGAGGTGTGGGTGGCCTTTCCAATGGAAGCTGCTGGTATGATTGGGGAGATTTTCCATGAACCAGGAGAAAACACCCACAGGCATTCAAGACCCTTACAAACTGGCAAGAATCTCCAAATCAGTAAATTCATTCACTGGAAACACCTTTGGCCTTGCTGATTCTATAGAAGAAGCTAAAATCCCTGGGGCTGTTTTAGTTTATTTTTTAAAAACTATGACCAACCTTCTTTTTTTCTTTTTTCTTTTTGGTGCATGGTATAAAAGTCACAGGAAGTATTATTGATAAACCTTTCAATAATTTCAGCCAAGTAAACCTGAGGCTAAACAACACCGAACCTAGAGTCAAAAGGTCGAATGACCTGGAGACTGCTCTGCGTGATTCCTGCTTAACCTCTCTGAACTTCGCCTTCCTCAGTCACAAGCCAGGGATGCTAACAGCTACGGGGTTGTATGTCGTGAGGATTAACCACGATGACACTAAGGCTTTGTAGAAGCAACTGGTAAGGGCCCACGTGTCCCCTAGATTCTCAATTCATGAAGAGAAAGCAGATATAACAAGAAAAGCCATCAGGAGTTACAAACAAAAATAAAATTGACCTGTGAAGTACCTACTTTTTTTCCTGTTGAGATCAGAATTGCAGAGGTAGGGCCAGAAGTGGGTGGGACTTGACTTGTGGGCGATGTTTCAGCTACAGAGTGTATTTACACACATTATCTCCTTTGATCTTTGGTTAGACAATAAACAGAACTTCCCTGTCAGAAGACTGTAAAAATTGGAACAGATGTTCAAGAAGTTGAGCAATCTGTCCTGCTGGAAATGATTAATGAAAAGCTATCAAGTGCTTTCTCTGACACTATGCAAGGGAGAAACGCGTTGATTTGAGAAGCAGGAGACTGAAGTTCTGGTTCTAGCTCCGTAGTAAATCTATGTCCTTAGGTGAAACGCTCAACTTCTCTAGACTTCAGTCTCCTCCTCTGTGGAGGACTAGATATTTTGAATATTGAGGACTAGATAATTTGAAAACCCTCCTCTAAATACACTTCCACACTGGTAAGGAGAAGAGAAAGGCAGGATATAATGGAGCGAATGAACTCTGTTCTCCAAGCCCCCTTCAGCTCTGGCGTTCTATAATTTCAGTTTGGCCTGTGGCGAGATGAGGCACTCCTAGAATCGAAATCTGTGCCGATGGTTGAAAGTTGTGCTAAGACTCGGGGGGGGGGGGGGGGCGTCTCAGAAGTGGCAGTTGCGGTGGGGCTGTGCCTACCTGCTGTCTGACCATAGCCAGGGATTTGATTGTGGGGGGACAATGAATGAGTTCTTCTTGTGGTGGAGGAGTCCCCTGAGAAGAACATTCGAGTCTGAAGCTGCGTGATGATCTTGGGAAGGTTTTCGCCTTGTCTCAATACAGGTGTTAGCTAAGGACCAAAGCTCTGGCTGCAGCTTCAAGAGGCCACTCATGATGCATAACAACGGCTACTCCCTGAGGGCTAATTAATGGAGGAGCTAAGATTTGAACCCAGGTCTGTCTGACCTAGAAGCTGAGCTCTCAACCACTCTGCTATACTATTCTACTAGCCAGAGAAGAGTTCTGTAAGAAGCATCCCTTTGCCTGAGGGACCATTCTGCAGCCCAGGAGAGAGAGAAACCATTGCCTCACCATTTGCCCTTGGCGGTACCTGAGCTCCCTATGATGGCCAGCATCTGCCCACTCCTCACTTTGAAGCTCAGGTTCTGGATGCCCAGCTCACAAGAGTCCTTGTGAGATGTCCAAGGCATCTTGAACTGAGCCAGCTGCTCATACCAAGGCACCTGGGAGGCCATGTCCACCTGTGGGGAGATATTGGAAGGTTCCTCAGAGAGCTGAATGGCTCAGAGGGCTTCAGCAACTTCCGTTCAGCTCCGTACAGGAGACATCCTCTTGCTGATACACAACAGGCCTGAGGGGTCCCCCACCCAGGTTCTATCAAACATGGAGGTGGACCCCACCACGTTGAGAACACGAAGCTGCCGTTTCCAAGTCTGAAGATAAGATATGGAACGCATGTGCAATAGCAGAACAGAAATAAAATACAACATGAAGCAAAACGATGTTTTCGTTTAATAATAACAGTAATTTACTAATAATTTACCGAGCATGCAAGGCATTGTGTAAATCTCTTTGTATCCATTATCTCATTCAATCTCCATTGCAAACCTATAACACACATACTATTACAATCCCGGTTTTACAGATGAAGCTCAGAGCAGTTAAATAACTTGCTCAAGGTCATGTAGCTAGTAAGTGGTAGAGCAGAGAAAGGTTATAGTGCAGCTCATTAGCTTGTCCTAATTCATATCCACGGGAAGCCAGACGTGGGCCTCTGAGGTTCACCGTCCCAGGTCCCACCATGTTCCATCTGGGCCAGCTGGAGTCTGCCCCTGGGGAGGTGTGCAGAATGGGAGACTATGAATCTGACCAGGGAACTCCTGAGAACCTCTGAAAGGCCAGTGGTCCTTGTACTCTGGATGTTTTCTTAGCTCCAGGAAAAGTACATTTTATAAAAATATAAAAAGAAAACCATAAAAACTGACGAAATCTGAAAAAAGTCTGTAATTAAGTTAATAGTGTCACGCCGTTGTTAATTTCCTAGTTTTGATAATGTACTATGGGTAAGCAAGATGTTAACATTAAGAGAAGTTGGACAAAAGGTATATGGGAATTTTGTACTATTTTTGCAACTTTTTCCAAAGTCTAAAACTATTTCAAAATATAAAGTTGAAAAAAAGTTTTAAATGTTTTTTTCCCACAAGTTCACACAATTTGTTTTCTGTTTTAACAAAGGTCTCATTCTCTTTTCTACACCTCTCAACCTCCAGCTATAATGTGTGTAGTTAAGGGAGGTCTCCAGGATGTTTGCACCCAACATGTGAGGCACCGACATGGCCTGGACGCTGTCCTTGGGGGTAGAGAGCCCTCAGGTTGGGTTCACCCTTCCCTTCCACTTGGGGAATTGTTTGGCTTTCCCTGCCCACTCCTCCCACATTGTGCTCAGGTGTGCCTCTACCTGGTAGCTGAGGTCTCGGACCTCCAAGGTGTTGGACCGTCCACTGTAGGTGAAGTACAGGCTGTTGTCACTTTCAGAGGAGAACAAGCTGTCCTGGAGGCCCTGCAGGGAGAGATGAGAGTGAGGGGCTCCTTCAGAAGCAGCTGAGGACATAGGAGAAGACAGAGGGAGGAAACCTGAGAGGTGAGAGCAGCAGCTAGGATGGAGGAGATCCCGAATTGGCAAGAGATGGGTTTGGGCAGGTGGACCCCAAGGGCACTGAGAAAATAGGAGCATAGATGAGGGCACATCTCCTCTTTCTTGCAGAGAGAGCATCAGGGCTTCCCTCCAGTACAGCTGCTGGCCCCAGAGAACTTCAGCTGCAGGCTGGTGGAACTTGAACTCAAGCAGCTTATGGTGGACGAGACACAGACTCTGGCCTGGAGAGGGCTTGGGAGCATCTGTGCTCTGGGAAGACCTGAGCTGGGAGCTGGCCTGTAACTTTCTCTTCTCTGCGTCGGGCTTAATATCTCCTAATGCCAAACAGACTTTACATACCCAGCATGAGAGAGGAAAAAAGCTATCAAAAAGCTAATGTTTGGGCCTGGCCTGGTGGCATAGTGGTTAAGTTCACGCGCTCTGCTTTGGCGGCCCACGGTTCGCAGGTTCAGATCCTGGGTGTGGATCTACGCATCGCTTATCAAGCCATGCTGTGGCAGGCGTCCCACATATAAAGTAGAGGGAGATGGGCATGGATGTTAGCTCAGGGCCAATCTTCCTCAGCAAAAAGAGGAGGATTGGCAACAGATGTTAGCTCAGGGCTAATCTCTCTCACCAAAAAAAATAAATAAAGCTAATGCTCAATATTTGGAAGACACTATCCTTAGAAAAGTTGCATCTTATTTTTTTTTCTTTTAATTTTATTTATTTATTTATTTTTCCCCCAAAGCCCCAGTAGATAGTTGTATGTCATAGTTGCACATCCTTCTAGTTGCTGTATGTGGGACACGGCCTCAGCGTGGCCAGAGAAGCAGTGCATCGGTGCGCACCCGGGATCCAAACCAGGGCTGCCAGCAGCGGAGTGCATGCACTTAACCGCTAAGCCACAGGGCCGGCCCTGCATCTTATTTTAATGAGGAGTTTTGCACAACAAAACCATTCAAAATGCTGTTGGGAGATTTCAGAGGAAGTCCAATTATCATCATCACTGTCATCATCATCGTTGGCATCATCATCATCACCATCATCATCTTGTTGCTATTGTTGGAACAGCGCTATATCAAATAAATCAATGTTTCATGGTATCAGCTGATACCCTTGAATGGTACTAACCATCTGCACGTCTGAATTCCTTCTATTTTATCAATTCAATCATTTAAATTATTGAGGCCCCCCAAAAAAAGAAATTGCCTAGTAAGTTTTCTGTTTTCTAATGCACTCAATTTTTCTTCTGTTTCTTAGTGCAGGAAGAGTATATATTCATTAACAAATTCCTGTTGATGCTGGTCTTCTCCCCGCAGAGCTGCCGTTCTCACACTGATGCGTTCCTTCAATCAGTCAAGCAAGAATCCAACAAACACTTATTGGGAGCCCACATCACACTTCAGGCTTGAAGTTTGGGATATGACAGTGACAAAGATAGTGTTTGAGAAGCTTAGATTTTAGTGGAGGAGAGAAGTGGTTAAGACAGAGCAAGACAGGCCAGGCGTAGAGGCAGGCTGACCTTCAGCATCCGATCAGGGTGTATTTTCACTGTGTACACAGTGCCCACATGTGCTTTGTGTGCAAATAACACGACTTATGTGAAATGAACATCTGACGATCTTTGCCTGCAATGGTGGAGGTGGGAGGTCCTTGGAAAGGACACTCCAGTTCAACAAAAGTAGAGAGAAATAAACATAGGTGATAGTCAGCTGCACGCCCCCTGTGAGTAGCCCCCAGAGTCCCAGGAGAGTATGGAAACAGCAGACCAGAGCTACGTAACTTGTTTAATGTTTGAACTATTACCATAAAGATCCCAAATTATACATGGGCAAGATAAAACCCCAATTCGGCAGAAGGCCTATCTCTGGGGAACAGAGAGGCATACCTGGGGGGTAGTAGGGGGCTGGTCTTCAAAGCTCTTGGTAATTAGTGGTGAGTACATGGGAGCTCACTCTTCTTTAAACAGATTTGTCTGAAATATTTCCAAATATGTTTTCCAATTGAGAGAGCGAGCCCCCATGAATAGAATTCCAGGGTTCTGCCCCCACCTCGACCCCCAGCTGCCAGTGCTTCCAAGGCAGGAGCCAGAGGTGGAGGTGGAGGAGGTGAGAGAGTTTGTGCCCTCAGAGATGGACAACGAAGCTCCTGGGGAGAGCAAGAGCAGCTCAGAGAGCTGCTGGATTCTGACGGGTCAGCCCTGTGGCCCTGACCCTCCCTCCCCACATCCATGACCAGCACACACACCACCTAGTTTTTCCATTTAATTTTGTTAAACTATCAGAAATTCTATCAATTGCTGAGAGACTTATTTGGGCTAACATGCATCCTACTTGTTTGTTTTTAAAAAGCAAATATCTGCAGGAGGGATATTAGTCAATTGGTATTTGAGAAGAGTTAGCTCAGAAATTGCTTCCATGAACACACGCCTGGCCAAAAGCTCCCCAGGTTAGGGTTTGGGGTGGAGGTGTTGCTGAGGAAAGAAGGTTGGACATTGTGGAGTCTGGAGCAATATGTGGAGGTGACCTCAAGCCCAGGTGGGTTCCACTTTTCGGGTAGGACCTCTGAGAAGGTGGAAGGTGCTGGGGCCCAGGGAAAAAACGTGTCAGAACTGGAAGACAGATAAAAGGAAGGAGAGAAGTGCGTGCTCCCGGCTCCTTGGCTCCCCCTGGCCCCCCTCACCCTGGGCTGAGCAGGCAGGTGCAGGCCAGCCTGGGACCCCAGCCACATCAAGAGGCTGTGTCTTCCGGAAGCTGCACAGACAGCTCCACTTTCAGAGGAAGAGAATTCTTGGCTGGGTTGGGGACAGCCTCTATTCCATTTTGAAATATTTTCCTTGGCTCCCAGGATGGATTTGTTAGATTCTTCCTGAGGTTTTGACAAACTCTCTGTATTTTTCAAATACTTAAGTATCTATTTGACTGACATCTTAATCAGTACGACTGTCAGAACATCTCTTGAATTTCTGACAGGTGACACCCAAAAAAGCAAAAGCAGGTTTATTTGTAGGTACCCAGCTCAGCTCCTGCTGGGCTACACTGTAATTTCTCCTTGTATTAACTTCAGATCAAATTCCTGAGTCAGAAGCCTAGAGTGGAAGGAAACTCAGGGAGCACAGAGTCTGAGTTCCTTGTTTTAAGATGAGGAGCCCGTGCCCCGGAGAAGCAGTGACGTGTTGAGGACTCCCGCTTGGGGAAACACGCAGGGCTTGTTCCTGTCTGAGGGGAGAGCCTAGGCCTTTGCTAGAATGTTCAGAGCAGATCTCACACAGCTCTGCCCTGAGGCCTGTGCACCTATTGTCCTCCTCTGGCCATGCTCCTGCCCATGAACTGAGGGATCTCTCTTGGTCAAAGGCACTTGCCACTCCAGGTACCTACAACCCCAGAATTCCCTGTGCGAATGGCTGCAAGCCCCGCTCCCAGGGCCTGAGTGAACCTGGTCCCAGGCCCACCCTCCTGAGCAATGATGGTACTGCCTGACTGGGCACCTCAGGCTACAGGGGCGTTTGTCTGTGGAGGGTGTGGATGGAATGTGGGCAGGATGGGGTGACCACGTAGGGGTGTATGAGGTCACATGTGGAGCTGGGGGTGGGCAGAGAAGGGGGACAGGCTGTGGCTTGGGCTGGAAGGCAGCTCTCTCATGCCACTACATTCTAGCTGCCGTCCTAGAATTTCTGAATTTACACCTGGCCTTCCAAGTTGTGAGGAAGGTACGTCAAGGTAAGAGGATACAAACAATTTTATTCAATAGTTCTTAGCTTGATTGATAATTTTTAAATATGTAGACATATGATACGTAGCCTTTATCCTCTCATGAAGGAACCATAAATGTTAGCGGCAGACTGTCGCTTGGCATCTCGAGTAACAGGATTGAAGAAAAGGAAATGGGAAATGCAGGCATTTCTGCACACATTCCTGGATGTTGGGCTCGGGCAGTTCTTTCCTCCTGAGCTACAGTGGCTGATTGGTCAGACCTTCTGGGCAGCAAGTGTCCCAGAAGCCTCCACTGACTTTATATCCTACTCAGATTGTGAGCATTGCAGTCACGGCTCCTAGGAGTCATTTCCCATCGGGGATTGGCCCTGTGGGGTATTCTCAGAGCAGAGCTGGTCATTTGCGGAGGCTGCTGAGCTGACCAGGAATGGTGGGTTCCTTGGGCCCGCCTGAAGTCAGGTCCTAGCAACTCAAGGCCTGTCCAGGTGGCCTGTGGCCTTCCCTGTGGGGTGTGGAGTTCTCAGCCACTCTTCTCTTTCTCTCTCTTCTCCTCCCCGCAGCAGGCAAAGACAGAAAGGAGGGGTGGGGTGGGGTGGGGTGGAGGGTAGGGATCTGCTTCTTTTCCATCTTCCAATTTAACCTCCTGCTTCAAATCCCACCCACACCTCTATATCAGACCAAGGCCATTTCTCAAGTAAACATTCCCCATGTAAAATGAGGGCAGAAACCCTGCCCCAACCTCTCGACCTCTAGCTGTCGTCTATTCCTTCCAGCTCTCTCCGGGTTCTTATGACTGCCTGCTGTAGCCATAGTACAAGCATAAATTCTGATGTTCCCACAAAAGTTGCTTGCCATCCTGCCTCATCAGTTTACTGCCACTGGAGACTCTGAGCTTGACAGCCAGATGGACAAAGGAGACACCGCAGAGTCCCTGGTATGAGTGTGCACATTTCTGTGGTGGAGTCTCATTTGGAAAAAGTTACAACAGCCCAAGTCACAAGCAAGAACATCATTGCCCTGCAGGACCGTACCTCAGGGCAGGGTTCCCCACCAACCCCTGACCCCCGAATCCACTCCCCTCAGCCCTCTGATGCCCAAGAAATAGAGTCCTGCTGCCTCCTTCTCACTTTGTTTGTGATCCTGGTGGTGAGTTAGGACAGAAAGTTCCTGAGGGAAGAAAGAAAGGTTCGATTTGCCCCCATCCACCAGCACTCAGGCGACTCCCCATCACTCACCGAAGCATCCTGGGGAATCTGCAGCCCCCTTTCCTCCGGGGCATTCTCAGCCATGGGGCCTAGCAGTGTCTGCGCCCCTTTGCTGCAGCTTCTCTGGACCTTAGCTGCTGCCTGTCAGGGCCAATGTTTTCTCTGCTTCCCAGAGCTGGCCAACCTCTGGCCCTCATTCACTGGGGTCACCGTCTGTCTCCCAGCATTCTCTCTGGCAGGCCCTCCTACAAACACAGGCTGTGTGTTTTGCTCCTGCCAAGATAGTACACACGCTCTGGCTAAAGGTACATCAGATAATGGCATCCATGGCCAAACGCCAGTCCCGCTGCTGGAAAGGCCTGAGGAAGGACGCTGGGGCCAGGCGAGGAGCAGGTGGGGCAGTCTGCTGCTAGTTGCTCAGCTGGCTTCTCCAGGGAAGGGCAGGCACCAAAAAATTTGCCTGTCTTTGCTGCCTGTTGGCCATGAGTGAACTCTCATTTTCAACCCCCATTGGGTCCTTGGGACGCCAAGCAAACAGAGGCTCCCAGCGCTCCTCAGAGGAGGTTCCTGCAGCTGCTTCAAAGCCTCGACACAGCCTGGGCATCCTCCATGCCTCCTACAGCGTCAGGTAAGGCCGACGCCTCTTCTGCCTGCGGGGAGCTCTGAGCTGTGGTCAGGGATGGGCATGGCCCGAGGTGAGTGGGCCTCTCACCCCCTCTGCTGGCTTTCCCCACTAACGGGGGGCAGGCATGGAGGCTTTGGGCTCCCTCCTTAGCGGATCGAGGTGGAGAGAGGAGAGGGCAAGGGCTGCCAGTGGGAAATGAGGAGCAACAGTGAGTGGCCCTTCCCCCTGCCCATGGCAGAACCCCGGAGCTATGACAAGGGTGGCAGCTGTGCTTTGCCTTGTGCCCCTGCTTTGTGCCCCTTTCTCCTTGCCGTTGAGTCCCCCTTGTGTACAACCTGCCCTGTGTGGATGGAGAGGGCTTGGGGAACGGGGGTGTTTGAAACACGAGGTGTAATGAAACCTGGTGAAGGAATGCAGGGTCAACAGAAGGAATAAACGGTGTCTTTTTTGTCATCTCCCAGCCAGCCAAAGAGAGCTGGCACTCAGAGCAGCTGCTGGGCAGGGGCTTCACATAGAGGATCTTCTTCCATCACTACCCGCCGGGTCTACAGAGGAGGACACTGAGGCTAAAACACACTCAGGAGCCTGTCCAGAGACAACTGGGGTGGAGCAGAGCTGGGATCAGTGCTGGCGGACAAGGGTCTCCCCTTCCAAGACCCCACACTGCCTTTCCCCTTACGGGGTTTCCTTTAAAGCTATCACGTCGGGCCCTGGTGGGACACTGCATCTTCCTGGCAGCGGTGGGACAGGCAGATCCTCAAAGAAGTCTCCTTGTATGTGGAGAGCGGGCAGCTCGTGTGCATCCTGGGGAGCTCAGGTAAGCTGGGGAAGGAGTGCTTGAAATTCTCAGTGAGGACTCAGAAAAGGCTTTGCCTTGATTTGAAGACCACGTTGAGGAAAGGGATTTAAGCGTAGCAAGAAGGCCACAAGTTGGAAATTAGAATGACATCTAATGACATGTCTGTGAATGGACCCTGGTACTAATGTGAAACCTTTAGAAAGATCCTTGAAAAAGAATGAAGTCCTGTCTAACATGTAAGTTAATTTGTATTCCCAAGTATGGAAAGCACCCAGCACAGTGCCTGGCATATGGGGGTGCTCAGCAAACACCAGTCCCCTGATCTGGACCCTGCCCAGAGACAGAAAAAGGAATTAAATAAGCACAGAGATGTCCATTTAGCCCCCATATCCATTGGTCCTATTTTATTATGATGCTATGCTGCTTTTCAAACACACAGGTAAGAATAGAGAATAACAAAGAATGTTCATGCACCTGATTCTATCAAGTCTTAACATTATACCATATTTGCTTCAGATCCTTTTTTTTTTTAAGGAATTAAATGTTACAGATTCCACTGAGGCTATGTGCCCATTCCCCCCTCGTCCTTCTCCTCTTCTTTCCCGGGGTAACTACACTTGAGCCTGAATTCAGTGTCTGTCTTTGTGTCCCTGCACCAGCCAGTCATTGACCTGGGGTGGGTAGCTTCCGACCAGGCAGCTCCATGTGGCTGAGGGCAATGCCCTGTGAGGGTCACAGCTGGGAATCCTCAGCAGCTGGATGGGTGCCTGGCCCTGAGAGGCAGTCTGTGTGGCACACCAGTGTCCACCACACTAGGTTATCCTGCACATTTTCAGGTTGAAAGATTCTGACACACTGCCTTCACAGGAGCCTCTCGATTGAGTTCTTGCTAGCAAATTGTTGACACTTACTGCCACTCTCCACTTGCGTTACTCTCTTTAATAGAGATGGTTAGTGTAAGTCTGTGAAGAAAGTGAAACATGGTCAGCCTCTTTCGACCTGGGGAGTTAAATCCAAAATCATTCCTCTACTACAATGGGTGGTACAGCTGGATGGCGATAGTGGTGTAGTTAAGATTAAATGAAAAGGAATGCACTGACTAAAATGGTTACACTTTCCTGAGATTTCCTGTCAGTTCTCATTTCTCATTTTTAACCATTTCTAACTCTATGCGTGTATCAGAACATTTAGGGTCATTCTAATTTTCCTTTTGATAATTATAACATACTTCTTTAAAAAGAAGAAAAGCTGGGGCCGGCCTGGTGGTGTAGTGGTTAAGTTCGTGCACTCTGCTTCGGTGGCCCCGGGGTCCGCGGGTTTGGATCCTGGGCGCTGACCTACGTACAGCTCATCAAGCCATGCTGTGGCGGCGTCCCACGTACAAAATAGAGGGAGATGGGCACAGATGTTAGCTCAGGGCCACTCTTCCTCACACAAAAAAAATGCTGAGTTATTCCTGTAATAATCTGTCACTTGTTGCCTTCCTTGAGTAGGATAAAAAAAAAACGTGGCGTATAGCACACAACAAGGAATTGAACCCACCTTCTCAGAAGTGTGTTCCACAGGCCAATGTCATGCTGCATGCACCTCTCAGCAGGACAGTGGGGGTTCTTGATCTGGGGGCTCATGGGCTGGTTTCTGATGATACCTAATGACAGTTTTATAACAATGTCCATCCTTTGACACTGAACATGAATTCACAGTAGACTGCATGTTCCACAAGAGCAGGAACTTTGTATTTGTTTTGTTTGTTTTCTTGCTGTATCCTCAACAACTAGAACAGGGCTGGCCACGTAGTAAGTGCTTAATAAATATTTGTTGAATCAGTGAGTAAAAAAAAATCAATTCTATGAATTACTCTTAGTGTTTCATAAAATGACATGATTTCACTGATGTCTTATCTAAAACAGCATTGTTTCTCAAATCTTTATTAGTGAGGCAAAAGATGACTTAGGTGTTCAAAATTCTTTAGAGCATGGTCTAATGCAAGCCTGCCTAGGGTCACCCAACACTCCAGGGGAAGATAACTTTATTTGACTCATTATTTGCTCTCAATTAGGATGCAGACTCTGGGCTGCACACTCCCTAGCAGAAGACTATTTAGTTACAAACGATTTCTGTCCTTTTAGAAAAGATAACCCCAAAGGTCGTGGTTTCATTGCCCTGTAGGGCATTAACCTTTCTTTTTTTTTTTTTTACTGTAGTAAAATATACACAACATAAAATTTACCACTGTAACCATTTTTAACTGTACGGTACAGTGGTATTAAATACATTCACATTGTTGTGCAACCATCACCACCATCCAGCTCTATAACTCTTTTCATCTTGTAAAACTGAAACTTCATACCTATTAAACAATAACTCCTCATTCTCCCCTCCCCTCAGCCCCTGGCAACCACCACTACACTTTCTGTCTTTATGATTCTGACAACTCTAACTACCTCATCAAGTGGAATCATACAGTATTTGTCTTTTTGTGACTGGCTTGTTTCACTGAGCATAATGTCCTCAAGGCTCATCCATATTGTAGCATACTGCAGAATTTTCTTTTTTTTTTTTTGTTTTGGTGAGGAAGATTAGCCCTGAGCTAATAGGCCTTAGACCTTAGCCCTCTTTTTGCTGAGGAGGATTGGCGCTGGGTTAACATCCGTGCCCATCTTCCTCTACTTTATATGGGACACCGCCACAGCATGGCTTGACAATCGGTGTGTCTGTGTGCACCCCGGATCCAAACCTATGAACCCCAGGCCACCGCAGCAGAGCACACAATTAACCCCTACGCCACTGGGCCAGCCCTAGAATTTCCCTCTTTTTTAAAGCTGAATAATATTCCATTGTATATATATATATAGCATATTTTGCTTATCCATTCATCCATTCATGAACACCTGGGTTGCTTCCACATTTTAGTTATTGTGAATAATGCTGCTTTGAACAAGAGTGTACAAATAGCTCTTTGAGACCTTGCTTTCAGTTCTTTTGGGTATATACCCAGAAGTGAAATTGCTGGATCACATGGTAATTCTATTTTTAATTTTTTGAGGAACCGCCATACTGTTTTCCACAGTGGCTGTACCATTTTATATTCCTACTGACAGTGCACAGGGTTCCAATTTGTCTACATCCTCGCCGACATTTGTTATTTTTTGGGTTTTTTTTGTAGTACCATCCTAATGGGTGTGAGGTAGTATCTCACTGCAGTTTTGATTTGCAGTTCCCTAATGATTAGTGATGTTGAGCATCTTTTCATGTGCTTATTGACCATTCATATATCTTCTTTGGAGAAATGTCTATTCAAGTCCTTTGCTCAATCTTGAATCAGGTTGTTTGTTTTTTGTTGTTGAATCTTAGAAGTTCTCTAAATATTCTGGATATTAATCCCTTATCAGATATATGATTTACAAATATTTTCTCTCATTCTGTGGGTTGTCTTTTTACTCTGTATCTTTTGATGCACAAAATTTTAAAATTTTTATGAAGTCCAATTTGTCTATTTTTTCTTTTGTTACCTGCACTGGTGGTGTCATATCCTAGGCTATTAACCATTTTTGTGTTTAACTTTGCAACTTATTCCAACCTTCTATTCTCCACTGACTATACATTTCAATTTCTTATATCCTTTTTTGAATGAGTTTTCTTATCCTGCTGGTTCCTTCATTAGTGAATTAATAAATATTTGACACATGTTCAAAAAAAGACTATATTAGCTATCTATTTCTATGTAAAAAAAATCCTAGAATTAAGTGGCTTAAAACAATAAAAATCATTTATTATGTCTCAGAATTTCTAGGAGTCAGAAGTTTGGGAGTCACTTGGTGGGTAGTTCTGTCTGGGGTCTCTCGTGGAGTTGTAGTCAAAAGTCAACTGGGGCTGCAGTCCTCTGAAGGCTTGAGCAGGGCTGGAGAATCTACTTCCAAGATGGCTCCCTCACATGCTGGCTAGCAAGTTGGTGCTCGCTGTTGCCCAGGGAGAATGTGTGACATGAGAAGAGCAGAAGGCCCGGGAGAGAACCCGGAATGTCACCCACAGGAGGCTGAAAGGAGCAGCCAGACCAGCAGGATTAAACCAAGAGGATGAAGTGGCATCAAAGGCAAGGGAGAGAAATTCACAGAGAAGGGCAAGCAGCAGTACCATGCTGCCAAGAGGTCAAACAACAAACAGGGAGGTGCCCACAGGATTTGGCAACAAGGAAGTAGTCTTGATGACCTTAAGGAGGCCAGTTTTGACACAGTGATGGGACTAGAATCCAGGCTACAGGATATTTGGAGTTTCTGTCAGAGTTGAGACTGGATCCCAGGAACGTAAGGCCAGAGAGGCTTCTAGTTAGAAGAAGCACACACAAGGCTTAGTATTGTGACTGGGAAATGTCAGGGCACATTTTTGAAAGACAATCCCAGTGAAGTCACATTTCGTTTCTTTACAGCCACTCTCCTCTCTTCCCCGCGCTGACCTCTACCTGAACACGTTGGGGCTAATTCTGAGCTTTGTCAGTCATGGATTACATAATAAGACAACTGCTAGTGGAGCTTGGTTTATTCATCTTTGTACCTCTCACAGCAACGAGCAGTTTCTTTAAAATATTTGAACAAAAGATCTTCTTTTGCACAAGTTATCACATCCTCAGTCTTGCTATCTTTGCAGACAGTTCAGAACCTCCTGCCTATTTCCTCTTTTATTAATTCTAACTTCTTTGCAGCCCTGGATAGGAAAAGCCTGGTGACGCCTGTTCCTGTCTCCATTAACCCTCTGGGCCCATGTCAGCTTGTGTCCAGTACGGCAGGAGGGGCCAGCTGGTGTCTCATCCTAAAGGTGTCACTTAACCTCTAACCCTAGAAAAAACAAGGCAGGGGAAACATCAGCCTCCCTTCACCTCAGCGCCAGGCAGTTAGTTCACCACAACGCCTCTGTGGGAAAGTTCTTAGTGACAACCAGCTGGGTTACATCCAAGGCTCTCAGTGCAGGCTGAGGCCAAGTGGGTTTTTACCAAAGGACCCGCTAAGCTAGCGCTTCTCAAACTCTAATATGCATGGGAATTACCCACCCATCTTGTTACAAAGCAGAATCGGATTCAGTAGGTGTGGGCCGGCGCCTGAGATTCTGTATTTCTCACGAGTGCTCAGGGGATGCTGATGCGGCGGGTCCTCAGACCACACCTGATAAGTGAGGGTCTAGGCAGTGTCCCCTACTTTCAGGAACCACCAGACAATCCCAGAAGGACACAAAAAGAAATTCAGACGTCCTAGATCCAAACGTTTCTAAGAACCCTGGTTTTCCTTTTATTCTGATCCTATATTTTCTGCTTTAAAAATAGCTTTAAAAACACATAAGCAGGCAGACAAAGCCCCTCCAGTCCTGACTGGGATGAGAGAAATGGCTTGTCCCTCTCTCACTCAGGGGACAAGCCGGAAAGACTCATTCGTGCCATGAGAGTTTGACCCATGAGGTTAAAGAAAGAACAAGGCAGGGCTGGACGGAGGCCCCCCAAGGTCTCGGGACGTCCCTGCGGTGCCTCATGGAGCTACTCCTCCGCGGCCCTCTCTTCTCGCCCCCAGGCTCGGGGAAAAGCACGCTGCTGGACGCCATGTCCGGGAGGCTGCGGCGCCAGGGGACCTTCCTGGGGGAGGTGTGCGTGAACGGCCGCGCGCTGCGCAGGGACCAGTTCCAGGACTGCTTCTCCTACGTCCTGCAGGTGGGCGCGTCCTCAGCCCCAGCCCGCCGTGGCCCGGGGTCTCGGGCGACGCTGACACCTGCCTCTCCCGCAGAGCAACACTCTGCTGAGCAACCTCACGGTGCGCGAGACGCTGCGCTACACCGCGCTGCTGGCCACCCGCGGCGGCTCCCGCGGCTGCTTCCAGAGGAAGGTGGGTCACCTGTCCTCGCAGCGGCCCTGCGCTCGGGGCCAGGCTGCCGCAGGGATCGCCTCCTTTTCCCTCCGCTTGCCCATGCCTCCGCTTCACTCCTCACCCCTTGAGAGTCCAGACCTGCCCTGTCTTACAGCAGCCACTAGCCACATATGGCTTTGAGCACTTGAAATGCGACTAGTCCAACTGAGATGCGCTAAGAGTGTAAAACACACACGGGATTTTAGAAACTTAGTCTGAAAAAACAGAAGGTGAAATATCTCATTAATAATTTTTAAAATATTGGTTATAGGTTGAAATAATATTTTGGCTGCATTGGGTTTAAAAATTATATTATTAAAATCAATTTCACTTGTTTCTTTTGACTTTCTAAAATGTGGCTACTAAAATATTAAAATTCTGTAGGTGGCTTGCATTATATTTCTCTTGGAAGGCACTGTTCTAGGAGTTCCGTGTTTGAATAGATAGGGTTATTTTCCCACTGTGCTCCAACCTGCAGGCCTGTTGAGCTTTTTCTCAACTTTCTTTGAGGCGTCTTGAATGTGCCTCATCCAAACTGGATTAAGTTAATGAAGGAAGGAACTCTTGAACTGTCAACTTTTTCTAGGTTCCAATCTGTTTCTTTAAATGTACCCAATTTGGAAGTAGCTGCAAGTAAACTCTTTTTACCTGGAAACATTGCCTCATCTCTGCCTGGCCTGGGAATGCACGGGGAACCAAGGACAGGTACGTGTGCCCCTGGGAACGCGCACACAGTTCCCTGGGAAATGGGCTCTCAGAGCTGCCAGAGGAGACCAGCAACATCTCTCTGCCTCAGAGGCTTTACCACCCTGAGGCCTCAGCAAGGTGCCTGCTGGGCACACAAATTATATCTTCAGTTCACGCTCCTAGGCTGGCCTTTCTTTAATGCCACTGAGGCTCCGGAGGAATCCTCCATCTCAGCTGAGGATGCAGCAAGTTGCCCCATTCTTATCAGGCACTGCTGAGCCTGTCACCACGGATGTGCTCATCTTGTTCCTTGCACTGGACTTTCAGAGAGGACTTAGAGAGTGGAGCCAGGTCTGAGCTGTGTCCTGAGTACAGCAGGCTAGTTTGTTGTAATGCCCGGGTGAGTAAGGGGCATTCTTCTGTCTGAGAGTCCTAGATAACGCTGCAGTATAGGTTTCACTCCAGAGGAGCCTTAGCAAGGGGCCCAGCCCTCAAGAAGGACCATCAGCCTCAGAGAGTGATGCCCAGCTCTGCTTCCTCGCTGGAGGTTACCTTATAGTGCTCAGAAGGCACTGCACGTTTCTTGCTCTTCTAGCAGATTATACTCTGGGCTCTTGTATCTGGCTGGCATCAGTCAGACCTTGTTCACACACAATATCTCATTTCATTCTGGCATCAACCTTGTGAGGCATTATCTCCTGACACCCAAGGAGATTAAGATCAGACAACTGGGAATGGCAGAGCTGGGATGTGAACCCAGGCCCTCTAGCTCCATCATGTCCCCCTGAGCCTCATTGTGGTCTGAGAAGATGGGAGTCAGAATTCAGCCCACCACGGAGGTGAGGCATAGCCATGTTCATATGACTTAGTGGCCCTCATAGTGAGTGAAGGCGCGGCAGAGGGCAGTATTTTTAATTACTTTTGATAGCTGGATTATATTTCTTTAATGCAAAACCACGCTGACACTGGACCACATGGGACTCCAACACTTATTTGGGTTACTTAAACCAGGCTTATTTAAAACCAAATTGGATTTTTTTTTTACATATAAAACATTTATTATAATAAAGTTTCAAAAACCAAACATTAAAAAAAAATCTGTATCATAACTATGCCTTTGGGGGATTTCTCTGTATGGGCTGGACTGAGTGCAGCATCTGAAAATAGGAGTCCAATGAAGTCCCCATTGTTTCCTGGTCAATTTCCCTGAAGCAAATGTAAGCCTTTTTTGTTGCTCTAAGGACTTTTTAAAACAATTCACATTATTTAATTTTAATTGGACACATGTATTATATTGTGATTTAAACCAAGTTGGATTTTATTGTAAAAGGCTTGCTTTCTTCAGGATGTGGTGAGTCTGAAAGTGGCCCGAGCACTCCAGGGAAGTGTGTTGCCTCTCCTATGCCATCCTCAGCCCATGAACTGGAACAGCCGTGACCAGCCTTCTTGGACTTTGTGTTTCCTACAGGTGGAGGCAGTCATGGCAGAGCTGAGTCTGAGCCACGTAGCGGACCGACTGATTGGCAACTACAACTTTGGGGGAATTTCCAATGGTGAGCGGCGCCGGGTGTCCATCGCAGCCCAGCTCCTCCAGGATCCCAGTAAGTAGGACCTAGAGCTGCTACTAGCTGCTGCCTGGGCGTCTTCCATGTGTCTGCAGACATTTTGGGCCCTTTCTTCACAGTCTCCATTTGGAAAGTGGTTTGTGGGGAACAAAGTCACTGAGGTTTTTCAAACTGGGGACCAGTTTCCTTGGAAATACCATGTAGTTCCTGATACTATTCCATCATCCAAGTACAAAACAGCTCTTGGATTTGGAAACACTGCCTTTTTGTTTTAACATTCAGTTAGGGTCTTCCATGAATATGGGGCCTGACCTGTCCATCCTCACTTCTTACTAGAGCAGTACCACTGTGTCTGCTATGGAAAGCCAATGAGTTTTGTATGACCAGAAGTATTTATGAAATGGCAGGAATTAAAGTAGGACTTTGAGTGATACATGCAAGACTGTATATTTTAGAGGGAAGGGCTATCAAGATGGGTAGCCTGTCACCTGCCTCCCCTGCCTGGTCTGGTCATTCTCCCCACCACCTGGGGAAACTTCATCATTTATATGTACCTGGAAGAGGACCTACTGCATCTGGATACTGTCTTCACACTGCAGGAGACCAAGGCTGCCTGCTTTTTGGATGGTGCTTGGTCACTAGAAGGCAAATAAGAGAGATGCTCTTAAGAGCCTTAAGAGCCAATTCTGGGGTAGAAATAGGCTACAGTTAAATCCTCTAAAGAACCCAAATACCTGCCCACCTCGGACCTTGTTTCATGGCTCAGAATTTTTTCCAGTGCAAAGACTCTGTTAGTGTTGGAAAGTGCTAGATATGAAATGGGTTACGTCTTTTTTAACCAGCCTCCTGCAAGCCTTTTAAAAACAACTTGGAGAGCCGGCCCTGTGGCTTGGTGGTTAAGTGCGCGCGCTGCGATGCTGGTGGCCCGGGTTCGGATCCCGGGTGTGCATCGAGGCACCACTTCTCCGTTCATCCTGAGGCCGAGTCCCACGTACAGCAACTAGAAGGATGTGCAGCTACGACATACAACTATCCACTGGGGCTTTGGGGGGAAAAATAAAATAAATAAAATCTTTAAAAAAAAAAAAAAAAAAAAAACAACTTGGAGCCAGCCTGCCAGCTCTTGTTCCCTGTTAAAGTCCACGGATGGAGTCCAAACAGTCCATAGTACCATGTGAGAGGCCTGATCCGGTTGCTGCCCTGTCCCCTCAAGGATTAAGGCTGAAAAGTGCTCCAGAGCTAGGAGTAGAGTCCTTCCAGGTCAAGTTCTTTTTTCTGGGCTCGGGCTGAAAGCCAGTTTACATGGAGGTCCTTGTCACCGAGCACTGTTTGGATGGGGTAAGACAGCTTCATAAGCAACTGCCCAAAATTCTGAGTTTAGAGCACAGAGCCCGGGCTCGGCAGAGACTCAGAAGTCTGACCCTTCTTTGCCTGCAGCAATCATGCTGTTTGATGAGCCAACCACAGGCCTGGACTGCATGACTGCAAATCAGATCGTCATCCTCCTAGCAGAGCTGGCTCGAAGGGACCGCATCGTGATCGTCACCACCCACCAGCCCCGCTCCGAGCTCTTCCAGGTGAGGGGGGCATCCCTTGTTCCTGCTCATCTCGTCAAGGGTGAGTATATGTGTGTGTTGAGCTGAGGGTCATGGGGTAGAGATTAGTACTCGTCAAACCAGAGCCACGGGAGCTCATAGCTCCTCATACAGGAAGGACAAAGGATGGAAGCACTTCTTTCAGCACCTCCCATGTACCAGATCCCTTCTATGCACTAGCTCATTTAATCAGCACAACAATTCTATGAGGTGGGTATCGGTATTTTCACTTTACAGAGGAAGAGAGTGAGACTTGGAAATGATACAAAATTGAGCCAGTATCACAGTTAATAAGATGCTGGGTTTGGCATTCATAGCCCAGCTGGCTTCAAAGGCTGTGTTTTTCCACCAAATCATATAGATAACCTTCCAAAAATCTCACTTTATCCCCCCAGGATCCTTTTAGGGAGCTATTATTTACCTTTTATAGATGAGGATCTGAGATTAAAAAAAAAAAGTTTTGTCCGAAGTCACTGACTCAGTGGCATGGCTAGGACTCAAACCCAAGTCCGCTAACCAGGCACAGTGGCTCTCTCTACCCCAGATGTGATGCTGGGCACAGGCTGGGATGAAGCAGGATTCACTGTGGCAACCCAGGCTGAAAAGAGTAGGGATGCATTTTCAGTGTCTCCAGTGGACGCAGTAACAATGCTGATGTATGGCTGAGCTAGTCAAAGGACTGACTGCTGAGAAACTTATTTTCCTTAAGGATATGGTGACCTGATTACACACTAACACCATCTGTTGTCCAATCAGCTCTTTGACAAAATCGCCATTCTGAGCTACGGAGAGCTGGTTTTCTGTGGGACACCAGTGGAAATGCTTGATTTCTTCAATGACTGTGGCTATCCTTGTCCCGAACATTCAAACCCTTTTGATTTTTACAGTAAGTTTTTCTTTCACATTCCTCATCATGAATGTTTTTTAAGCTTTTTCGTCTCAGATTTCTGCCTAGATGACACCAGCACCAGTGGGTTTTATTTTTGCTTTTGTTTTGGTGTTTTTACTCTTCAAGGAATTAATTTGGCCAGGTCAATTAACTTGCCATAGATGGACCCATCAGAATGAGGTGGGGGACCTCTCTTAAATTGGTACACTCCTACTTTGTCAGAGAAAAATTAGCTGAGCTTCTGCATTCTTCCAGACTGCCCCAGTGGGATCCTCACGGCCTTGCTGGTAGCTTTAAAATATTCTGATTTTGTAAGTGGGCATTAACAACAGGTTTTATTCTGATAGGATGAGGTTTTATGGCTAGCACTCCTAAATCAATGATGAAACGTGTATTATTAGCATATATATGTATGCTAATATATATATTATTAGCATATATATGTGTATATATACACACACACACACACACACATTTAAAAACACACGGTTCTTTTTTTTTGGGAAAAAAATTTAGTGGACCTGACATCAGTGGATACCCAAAGCAAAGAACGGGAAATAGAAACCTACAAGCGAGTGCAGATGATTGAATCTGCCTACAAAAAATCAGCAATTTATCACAAAACCTTGGAGAATATTAAAAGGACAAAACATCTGAAAATATTACCAATGGTTCCTTTCAAAACCAAAGATTCTCCTGGAGCTCTCTTTAAACTGTGTGTTCTCTTGAGGTAAGAGCCTCATCCCATTTTGGGTGGTTAGACATCCACTAATGAAAGAAAAGGAATTAAAACGAGGTTGTTTGGCTTTCAGGAGAGTGACGAGAAACCTGATGCGAAATAAGCTGGCAGTGATCATGCGTCTCGTTCAGAACCTGATCGTGGGTTTGTCCGTCATTTTCTTCCTTCTACGGGTCCAGAACGATGTGCTAAAGGGTGCTGTCCAGGACCACGTGGGTCTCCTTTACCAGTTTGTGGGTGCCACCCCATACACAGGCATGCTCAATGCTGTGAATCTGTGTAAGTGCCATGCCCAGGAGGTGTACCTCAGACGGCGGGGCTGGGGCCTCCTCTCTCCCTGAATACCTCCCTTATCCAGCTGGCCCCTTGCAAGACTTCACCATTATAATGCTATGTCTCTGAGCTCAGCCGGGCCCTCTCCAGATTCTCTCTCGGGGGAAAGGTAACTGCTGAGTTACTAACACCTGAGTGTGGATTAGCTCACCAGGTGGATCTCTCTGAGGGTCTCTCTAAGGATCCAGGGAAACATGAAGTTATGAGGTGCTGATGGGACAGAGTTTGGGAAGAGTTTTTCAAAAGATCATCCTTGGTATCCTTTATTGGGGGTCTGATACCTGGCCAACTTTGCACTGTTAACGTTCTTTTTGGAGCCTACTTTAGGACAGCCAGCACCTGATTTTCAAACTCAGTGGGAATCCAGAAGCAATACCTGGTTGCCTGATGTTCTGTGCCAAGACTCTGCACAGAAAGAGGACAAAGGGCCTCACATCCTTCATTTGTGCCCCTTTGGCATGTGTGTTCTTGAAATGGCAATACCCCTCCCCTACACTTTAGAGAAAAGGAAACAAATTATGACAACTTTTTCAACCATATTGTAATTCACATAGAGTGTAGATTTCTGAGATGGGGGTATTTATAGCTCTATGGATGGCAGGTCCCTTCTTTCCCTGACTAGGGAGACCCAGCTGGTCCTCATCATCCAGCCCTGACCTCAAGTTCAGCTTGCACTAGCCCCTCCCTCCCTTAGCTGTGTGGTGACCGACTGTCCTGAAACCTGCCTTCTGTGCCCAGTTCCTGTACTGCAAGCTGTCAGCGACCAGGAGAGCCAGGATGGCCTGTACCAGAAGTGGCAGATGCTGCTGGCCTATGTGCTGCACGTCCTCCCCTTCAGTGTCATTGCCACTGTGATGTTCAGCAGTGTGAGCTACTGGTAAGGGCATGTTCAGAGGTGTTCAGTCCTCCCAGACAAGGCCTCCTATGGAGTCCCAGATGGCCAGTGGGACCTGTGGAGGGAGCGCTCCAGGGTGAACAGCTCCCTGCTCTCTGCTCTGGAGGGTCTGTCTTTGCCCATCAATGTCCAGTATAATGTCCTGTCCTTCAGGATGAATAAAAGAACCCAATTGTGGGCCACACGGGGCCTGAGAGCAGACCAGCGGGACTACATGTGCTAAAGAATAGCATGTCCCACATTCGCTGCAGGCCTGGCCAGAGAAGAGGCCTCTGAAGTAACTGAGACCCGGGTGCAGAGGCAGCAAGTAATTGTTCATCAGCAGCTAAGCGTGGCTCCCACGCTGCTGTGAGTTGGAGCAGCTATTCTGCCTGAGGTTTCATTGACTGACCTGGGACATTGCAGTTGGGCTGGGGTGAGGGGGGCTTGAGGAATCAAAGAGTGACTATGGGAAGAGGGCACTGGGGAACCATGAAGCATCCCTAATGCTGTTGGGGTTTGATTGATGGCTTATAGACAAGGCTTCTTTTTATTTCTTGGAACTTTTAAAAGATATAAATCTGAAAATATGTAGAGTTTTAAGTTATTTGCATGATTTGTTGTCATAGGGAGATGTATCTTCCCCAGTCCCTGTGGCTTTCCCTTAAGAAAAGATGGGGGGAATTACCCAGCATTCTCTGACTCTAGTAGCGTAAAGGTGCCCAGCTTGTTGTCCCGAGAACTTCAGGCAGTTCTTGAGATGCTGTCTTTCTTCAGGCCACTGGTTTCATGTGCAGGTGCTTCTAACCATAGCCAGTATAAAGACCCGTGATATGTGACATGAATAATTATCATGAATTAAGTGATACATAAGTAAAAGATAAGGGCCTGGTTAGTTTGAGCTCCAAGACGAAGAGTTGGAATGTCTTGCTGCAGGCTGTTGGAAGTAGGTATTACTCTGGAGAGGGACAGAGGTAAAGCCTCCGAGCTGGCAGGAGGGCGGACTCTCAATCGAGGGCAATGGCAGCGACCATGTGGCCCTCCTTGCTGACCCTGAAGAAGCCTCCTTATTGTCTGACACTCGGGAACACGCTGAATCTCCAATCTGTGATGTAAACCATGGTGTGTCTAGTTCAGGTTAAATGATCCAGGAACAAATTGTTAAAATCTGACCATTTGTGAGTAAAACAAGGTTGGCTGAAAATTGGAGACCTTGCTAACTTAGAATCTTGCTACTCAGTGTGGCCCACGGACCACAGCGTCAGCATTACTTTGGAGCTTGTTGAATGTGCGGAGTCTCCGGCCCAGCCCCACTGAAATGGGCTCGACGTTTAACAAGATCTCCCAGGTGATTCAATATGCCCTTCAAACTTTGCAAAGCACTGAGTTTGAAGGCCATATAGTATTGGAAAAACTTCCCATGACAAAGAGAGTTCTGTAGGATTTGAGAAAACAGGGCAGTTTTAAACTAGGTTCATGACTATTTTTGATAAAAAGTCAGACACAAAAATGCAGAAACATTTCCAGTGGCAGTACAGCTGTTAGCCATGTAACAAATACTTTAATTACAGAAATATTTGTTTAATGCCTACTAAGTGCCAGGCACAGTGCTGGGTGCAGCAGGGGATCAAAGAGGAATAAACTGAAGGCACTGCCCTCCAGCTTGCAACTGTGAAATCTAAATATCCCTGAAAGCCAAAAGCGTTTTTGTAACCCTTTTAGCAGCACCATCTGAGCTGCTCAGCGGCAAAATCTGATCTGAACCGACATGAAGTTCTTTGTACTTTTTCCGCATGAACACTCCCATTTAGCAAAAATATTGATGTGCTTGATTACGGGTGGAGTCATGGATCCCACTGCGGCAAGTATGGTCTATGCGGTGTAAATCCTTTCCAAAATCTGTCAATTGCCACATTCCAAAACATATCTGGCCCTAAAGCGTTTCAGATAACGGACTGTGGACATAAATCTCCAGCTGACCTTAATTCAAGAAAGTGTAAGATTAGTATTATAAAGAAGCACAAACACTAGCTTGAGGGATATAGGAATAATAATAATAGCTAACACATATTGAGCACTTGCTTTATGTCAGGCACTAAGAGCTATACATATATCAATTCATGTAATCCTTGCAACCATTCTATAAAGGTGGTACTATAATTATCCTTGTTTGTAGATGAGGAAACTGAGGTACAGATGGGGTAATATCTTCCCCATCTCACATCCATTATCCCAGTTAATTACAAAGGAGACCAAGAGTCCATTTGGTTGGGCGGGGAGAGGGGCTCTTGGAGGCTCTCTGGAGGAGAATGTGAGAGACAGCACCATTTCAATGGATAGAAAAGGGAGCAAGGGCATTCCAGGGACGAAAGAGCAAGAGCAGAGGTTCAGAAGCAAAACACATGTAAGGCCTTTCCAGAGAAAAGGTTCAGTTATGCTGTGGGGAATGAAGGATTGGCAGGAGTGATGGAAAATAAGATGGACAGCCTTGGAGTCCGGTAGGGGAGGTGCTGAATGCCAAGCTAAGGGGCCGAAGTGGATTTGATAATAGGACATAGGATCAGATTTTGAACCAGGGAGTGACCCATCTGTGTTGGACTCTGGAGGGGGAGGCTGGCATCATTTTGGCAGCAGACTGGTGAATCCATCTGCTGAGCACTGGGGAGAGAATTGGAAATTGGGGAGAGGGGGTGATTTAAAGTAGCAGTTTATATCAGCCATGATAGGACACGTCATTGGAACTCAGTAAGCAATGAGGAAAAATCAGAGGTCCAGGGCCAGCTGAGGTAAAGTGGCAGAGCAGATCCAAATAGTACAGCAATATGCTTTGTTCAACACACCTTCAGTTGCTTACGTGAGAAAGCAGGGGTCCCCAGGTATGGGGTTTGGTAAGGCAGAGAATATCAGAAGGGGACAAGGATCTGAGGCAGTGAGGGCACTGGGGAAATGGGAGACAGGAGGGAGGCCATGATCAGAGAGGGCATTTTCAGAATCTGAAAACTTGGAATTGGAACAGTTTTGAATAATATTTAAGACCAAGACATGGTGAGTGATCAAGATTAGATGGATGGAGCCACTGGAATTGGTCAGGCAATGAGACTGATGGTTCATCAAGAAGGTTAAAGACATGAGGATAATGACAGTGGACAGGAATGCAAAGAATGACCCTGGTCCAGAGGCTATAAAATCACCAAAGGTGAAAGAATGTCTTAAAAGTCACAGAAGATTGCACGGGGGAAGGGAATTCATAGTATAAACAAACTTCATGATTTGTATAAGAGGAAAGGCAGATGGCCTTGAAGAGTGATAGGGAGGAGCGGATTTAAGATATGCCAACTCCTTTTCATCACTCTACAAATGGAAGAAAGAGCAGCCATGTCTAATGGTTGTTGAGGACATGCTATCACCAGGGAAATGTTATTTGATGAAAGGAATATAAGAGGAAAGGGGGATGGATATGGAGTAGTTTATTTACAAGACAATGAAGATCAAATCAATGGAAGGGGTTGGTAGAATAAAAGATAAGAATGGAATGGATTAGGCCTGGGGAGGGCTAATCTGATGGAGGATGAAAGCAATGGTTCTCACGCTGGCAATAACCCCACATAACGGGGATGAGGTTCAGGGAGGGAGTGGCTGAGAAGCAGATTGGGTGAGCCCTTAGCTTTAGGGTAGTAGGCTAGCTAGGGGAGGAGCAGCATGAGCTAGGCAGAACATGGATATTTATGGAGAAGCCTGGAGAGTTCAACCACCCTGCTTATTTCAGTTAGTTGTGACCATTGTCTGTGTTAATATTTTCCTGTGACAGCTGAAGGAGCTGTAAAAGGGAAAAGGTAGCTCACGTTGAGCTGCGGCCAACAGAAACAACTGCGGCAATAAATGGTCTCAAATTTTGGCTCTATTCCGAATAGGCCTTTCAAAGGGGAATTTGGCTTGCCCTGCAAACCCTTCCCACCTACTAACCAGCAGGGACTTATTCACAGAAGGCAAGTGTGGTATTTTTCTTAAATGATAACCCTTGGAGAGGAAACTAAAGACCTTATGTTTTTCTAGGACTCTGGGCTTATACCCTGAGGCTGCCAGATTTGGATATTTCTCTGCTGCTCTCTTGGCCTCCCACTTAATTGGTGAATTTCTAACCCTTGTGCTACTTGGTATGGTCCAAAACCCAAATGTGGTCAACAGTATAGTGGCTCTGCTCAGCATTGCTGGAGTGCTTGTGGGATCTGGATTCCTAAGGTAAGATATGATGATTCCAAGGATTTAGATTGGTATGATTTGTTGTTAATGGTCACCTAATAATGATTGTTATAAGGAATTCCAGAGGAGAGCTATGTGATACTGATTAAAGGTATCACCATGGCGCAGGCGGTTAAGTGCACGTGCTCCGCTGCGGCGGCCCGGGGTTCGCCAGTTTGGATCCCGGGCGCGCACCGACGCACCGCTTGTCAAGCCATGCTGTGGCGGCGTCCCATATAAAGTGGAGGAAGATGGGCATGGATGTTAGCCCAGGGCCAGTCTTCCTCAGCAAAAAGAGGAGGATTGGCAGATGTTAGCTCAGGGCCAATCTTCCTCACACACAAAAAAAGGTATCACCTTATAGTCTGGAATATTCATAGTGCTTTCTAATCATTATTGCTCAGACTTTGAACTGTTCACCATTTGTTCAATAAAAATCTCCACATTGCGATTCAGGAAATGACTATTTAGGCATGTTATCAATTTGATTCACATGTAATAAACCATTATAACAAAAAGAGGAAAATCAATCCATCCTCCAGAAAAACTCACAGCCTATATTATAGGCTAAATAGCATGCATTTAGTTCATTTCTGTCCTGGCACTGTTGAGTCTCTATTCCAGTTTTCAATTCCCAGTTCTTTTAGGAAGTAAGAATAGTCAGATAAGAAAAGAGCCTACAGGATAAAAGACTGCTCAAGAAAATATCAGTACTAGAAGGACATGCATCAACTGTTAACAGTAATTATCTTTGGGTGATATTTATTTTAATTTTTTCTTCATATTTTCCTATATTTTGTGACTATTCTGTGTTAGATAAGCACTATTTTATAACTAAGAAAAAATATACATACATACATTTTAAAAAAGTAGTAGCAGGAAGCATGGAAAATTTTAGAAGAATGCAAGTGGTCTCAGGCAGGTGATGTGAGTGGGATCTAGTAAGTAAACTATTGGTCTCTGAGGAAATGTGAAGAAGGCTCTGTTTCATTGACTTAAAAATCAGATAAACGAGCCAACCCCAACTCAACCCGCTTGAGTCTAGTGGCTCAAGTTCCGCATGCTCCGCTTTGGCAGTCCAGGTTCGGTTCCCGGGCGCAGAACTACACCACTTGTCTGTCAATAGCCATGCTTTAGCGGTGGCTCACACAGAAGAACCAGAAGAACTTACAACTATGCACAACTATGTACTGGAGCTTTGTGGGGGAAAAAGGAAGAAAAAGGAGGAAGATTGGCAACAGATGTTAGCTTAAGGAGAATCTTCCCCTGCAAAAAACAAATAAATAAATAAATCAAATAAACAAAAAGCTACATGTAATTATATTTATATGTTTAATTATTTAACTCTCAAGAGCAATCCATCTTCAGGTAAGAAAACTAAGCTCAGACTTGACTTTGCTCCAATCACACTACTGTGAAGACTCTCCCAGGATGCAGGTGGCTCCCTGAAGAGAGGACTGACACTGGAGTCAGAGACTTCCTCTACCACTTAGCTGCCATGTGACCGTGAGAAAGTCATTTTTCTATCTAAATTAGTTTCCTCATTTAGAAAATGGACATACTGATCTTGGCCCCACCTGTCTCAAGAAATCACAAGGAGCAAATGAGATAATCAATGTGAAAACACTTTACAAACTGTAGTGAGTTATATAAAGGTGAGACAGTATAAAGCAAAATCAGCTAGGTTTTGATCAGTCAAGGCAGATTTTTTTTACAATGACACCATTACGTTGTATTTGTCTATGTTGCTTAAGTGGATTATTAGCATCTATGAAAAATGCACAAATCAAGTCACTCCAAGGGTACGGAATCAAGCCAGCAAGGTACAGACCCAATCTTGGGCAGCATCTCTTCTGTCATATTTGAATCATTAGGTGTTCCAATCAGTCTGGCACTATTTCATGTATTTGGTTTGTAGGAAAAGGGGATGCATTCATTTTTCTGAAAAAAGAGGCAGTGGCAACATTACCAAATGCTCTTGGGTTCTTTGCAAAATCTCAACACTTCTCCTGGGTTCCACTCCCAGCACCGAATTGAAACTGCTCTTGAAGGCTACATCCACCTCCTAGTCATTAAGTTTGTATTTTTCCCTCAAGTCACCACTTTTCCTCACTGTCTGCAACATTTGCGCTTTTAGCTGCCTCCTCCTTTAAACACAATTGGAAACAGCTTTGTTGTTCTTTCTGCTTACAAAATAATGCACGTTCTTGGGGAAAAACTGCACACAATACAGAAATGTATAAGGAAGGAAGTGAAAGTTAACTGAAGTATCACAACCCAGAGTCAAATTTTGTTGTGTATCTTGCTCAACTTTTATATAATCTTTAATAAAAATAAGATTATACTGTTGCAAAGGAGTAAAGAATGCACGCTTTTTTCCCATTTAACAATATAATGTGGACAGTCCCATGCCAATAAATTGAGATCTATGGTTCCTCCCTCTCGGAAGTACATCAAGGATTTGTGTGACGTAGCCTGGTTCTCCTCCTGTGTCTTTCTGCGATCATTTGTCTCCCTCTGCCACCTGCACGAGGCCTGCCCGTCGTGCCCTGGCTACATGAGCTCTCTGAAAGCCCCTTTGTTTTCTCTCACAGCCCATCATGTGCCGCTGGTGCTGCAGGCTTCCTTTAATAGACTGTCAACCTCTTGAGGGCAGCAGTTGTGTCTTATTCATCATTATGGTTCTTCTCAGTGGCCAGCCCAGGCCTTGAACCTATTATGTTTGCAAAAAATACTTGCTGAATTGAGTGAATAAATGAATGACTACTCTCTTTCCCTGGACTGCCTACACACTGGATCAGTCACCAAATCATGTTGGTTTTCTTCTCTGATGTCAAACCACAAACGCATGTGGAGCTTTCACTTTGTGTTTTGCTCTGCAGGGTGAAAGCACATGGTTCCTGCCTCAGGGAGGTAACACACTAGCCGGCTGGGCAGCCATCCTCTCGTGGCCATTGTCCTATTCCAGGCCTTTGTCATCTCACACATGAACTACTGCTGTAGCCTGCTCCCTTTTTTGCTTTTCCTAATCTGCTCTTATTCTGGTCCATCCTTCTTGCTGGTGCCACATTAATTTTCTTAAAACAACATGACCTTTCTCATGGTCCTTCACTGTCAACCCACTGCAAGGCCCTGAGACAGCTGGTTCTTGGCTATCATTCCAAACTCACCTCCCACTGCTCCTACTTCCGATCCTCTGCTCCAGCCTCTCTGGTCGATTCAGTCGACGCAGACCTTGACATACCTGTGCTCAGACCATTTTGCTTTCCTTTGTCCTTCTTCTTCCCCAGATTCCTACCTATCCTTCCCATTTATGTAAAATTTTATAAACACATACATACACACACATTACATATATCACCAAAATGTTAACCACAGTGATTTCTGGGCAGTAGCATTTCTTTATACTTCTCAGTATTGTTTGAAGCTTTTTATAGTGAGCACAATTTTTATAGTGAGAAATGAAAAACTATATTCATGTTGGGAAACATAAAATAAACATTGCCTTTATTTTTACTTGATAGAACTATTACTAGAGCCTATTGAATTTCATCTCTTTCTTTCTTTTTTCTTTTTCTTAAGAAACGTAGAAGAAATGCCCATTCCTTTTAAAATCCTCCATTATTTTACATTCCAAAAATACTGCTGTGAGATTCTTGTGGTCAATGAGTTCTATGGACTCAATTTCACTTGTGGTAAGTATTCTATTTTGGAATATTATTTTTACATATTACTCTGAGGAAGCAATTCGCTGAGGGAAATGTATTTTTAAAATAAAAGCTATATCTTATAATAAATAAATTTAAAACCTTGTTTTAAAATAAAAGTCTAACATTTTCTCTGACTTTTAAAATAAAATACACAGTGGTCAAGTTAGTTACCTGTCAAAGGCCAATTGCTTAAGGCCACTCTGATGTTTTTAGAAAATGATAGACCTAATGTACACCAAGGTAAACTCTAGTATATTCTGGATGGAATCAGTTCCAATACCTACTGAACAGAACAGGTTGAAGCAGGTTGCAGTGGCTTCTTGTTCCTCCAAGTGTACATAGTAGATAGCCAACTAAAGCATTTTTGGCAAAAGTCTGTTCCCCAATCCCATGAGAGGACAGTGGGAGCATAAGAAAGTCCTCCTGGCCACTGGAAATCCCAGCCACTCTGTGACGATGACTAAGGAACAGGGTAGAATTTAGTAGTAGTTTTAAATATTTTTAGGTGATAACCCTAGGATATTCAGTGCTAAATGAACATAAGTGATCATGATTTTTATCAGTACTGTGATAATGAATATATACCTAAAATGGAAACAAACCCATTTCCATCTTTAAATGAAGCCAAGGCCCAGAACACGCACTGTTGCTTCATCTAATAATGAATTCTGGGCTATCTAAAATGTCCTATATCTTTCATATCTTTCATGAAGAAGGGTACTTAGCAGGGTGCTAAGCACTTAGTGGGATTTTGGTAAATACCTGTTGATTAAATTACCTGGGAAGTACTATATCTGACATTGTCAATCTTTTCCCTGGCAGGCAGCTCAAATGGTTCTGTGAATATTAATCCAATGTGTGCCCTCAGTCAAGGAATTCAATTCATTGAGAGAACCTGCCCAGGTGCAACATCCAGATTCACAACAAACTTTCTGGTTTTGTATGCATTTATCCCAGTTCTTGTCATCCTAGGAATAGCTGTTTTCAAAATAAGGGATCTTCTCTTTAGCAGATAGTAGAGAACATTGCTACAAAAATGGAACTTAAAGCTCCTAGATGTGCATGACTGCTTTCATTGTGTGAAATAAGAATGCCACGTGTTTCCTGATAGTTTATCTTAAGTTTTTTAACCATTAAGACTCCATTTGTGCCCCTTGGATCCATGCAGGCCTTGAATGTAGTCCACTTTGCAGGGACATGGGGTATTTGGAAATTGTGACTGAGCTGGTACAAAAATGTAAATAATAATTCATAAAGTTATGGGATACTAGTATGGCTATTTGTTTGCTTTATTCTAGACACAGAAAAATAGGTCAGTTAAAATATGCTTACATTTGATAAAGAATTTGGTAAAAAGAAAACATCTGAATGATTACTGACTGTAAGTAACAGACAAGAGAGTTGTGGGTTTGATTGAAGCAAAGCATCATGAAGAACTGGGTAAGAATGCTTTTGTTATCATTTAAAAACCCATATTTATGCGCACATGTCCACATGAGGGGTCTGAGTTACCTGAGCACATCGGGAGGACATTGGACAGATGTTGGATGATGAAGACCACTGGTACAGAGCACTGAATGACTTTACTGAGGGTTAAAATGAAGAACTGCAGGAATGGGCTCAACTCAACACAGCACACCAGACAAACGTCTGGTAATGTTTTTAAAGATTAATTTGCTATTTTTAACTTCCCGCTTAGTTCACTGATAATATTAAAAGTAAATGTTACTAGATAAAGTTTATGCACTGAGAAATGACATCTTTAAGGTTGGAGAGCAGATGTTATTTAAAGTCCATATAGAAAAGATGCTCAACTGACACAACATTTACACTAAGAAGAACAGGGTTACACACTAGGAATTCACGTTCTTGAATTGTTAAAGAGAAAGAATGCTGATCAATACAAATACAGACACCTATATTATGTATTCTTAGGAATGAAATGATGTATATAGATTATTAAAAATGGGTTCTGTACTAAATGACTGATTATCTTTCTGATTGATCTTCAGGTAACTCATGTACAAGTCTGAAATGTAACTGTCTCATTGTTACCATGGTAACTTTGAGTGAGAATATCTTACAGAGTACATGAACTTGTTCAGTTACTGTGACCTAACTTGTAAAGAATGATAAATTATAGCATTTGAAATGTCTCCATTATGGTAGGAAAGATCATTTCATTAAGGAAACCATAGTAAAATTCTATTCCTTAGAACAGTATTTAAGAATCTGGAGACATTGGTAAATTACCAGAATAGTATTGTCAATTTTTATAAAAGGTCTTTGACACTGATGATTATGGTATAATAGTTACATAATGCCTTACAGATTATATATGTCACATCAGTTATAGACAACTCTAGAGATGATAATCTATTAAAGTAGTTCAAAGAGAGTCCCACAGGAACCTCTTTTGAAATCACTGATTTCAACTCACTAAAGAAATGGGTGTACAATGTAAGTGGAAACATTTTCTACTATTCATATGCAGATGAATTTCATTCTAGCTCAGAAACATTTGGAAAATTGACATAGCACGTGACTTCAAGCTATTAAATGTTAGTGATACCATCTTAAAAAAACACAATGACTTCCGACATGTGACAGCTTGTGTCTCAAGTCAAAAATGGACAGTGATATGTAAGAAAATAAAATTATATAACAATAATTCCTATTACTATTGTAGAATAGGCTATTTCTTCCCACCAAGTCAGTGATGTTTCTGAGATCATAATGTTCACTATTAAAGTGAGCTCTTTCTCCACAGCACTCAGGCAGGGTGCCTGTCTGCCCTAAGACTGAGGTTCCTTGGAAACATGCTGAAAATCCTATTGTCAAGAGTGTTGGAACCACATGCGCTGCAATTAGTTGAGGAAGTCTTATTTCATTGCAATAATCAGGTAGTTTGCTATCTACTCAGATACCACTCATCAATCTTGGTGTTCTTCGGGTGAGTAAGGGTGGTTATTTGAAGCTGGGTGCATGGCATATTAGAGTCAACATATTTTATAGTGGAAATGGAAGAACAGAGAGTAAGTGACTTTCCTGGTTAACAACAGCAATTATGCTTACTCCAAATGGAACTTGGTTAGCAGGTACACAAATCTACAGGAGTGAGATGGCTTCTTACAGGCTATTCCATCTTGGAAATGATTTATTACTAGCTCATGAAGTTTTGGCCTGCCTGTTGATAGAATATCTCCCTAAATTTGCTTGTTCTTCAAAAAGTTATACTCAAAATAAGTTATGTCAGAATCACCAGAGGTGCTGAATAAAAAATGCAGATTACTGAGTCTCATTCCAGACCCACTGATGCAGGGTCTCTGGGTGTGGGGACTCAGGAATGTGCATTTTAAAAAAGTATTTCAGGTGCTTCTTGTGCCTCACTGTTACAGTAAAATGATGACACCTGAGACAGTGATCCCAATTCCAGTTTCCTACCAGACACAGCTGAGAATCCCTCAGAGAAGGAATGTGTCTAATATAAGCACTTATAACTGTTACTAAATACTCTTGCTTTCATATTCCTGAAAACATATAAGCAGAAACTTATAAATGCTGAACTGAGTATATACTACTTAAACATGTTAGAGGTAGGTAGTAGAAGACTCTTTTTATTTTTCAAAAATATTACATGTAATTACACTTTTTTCCCTTTTAAAAGACTTAAAAGTATCCAGGGAATTGCACTAATATAAGAAATTCCACTTTTCCTTTAACAAATTATACATGTTAACTTTCTTCACTTATTACCATAATAGCTAATCAATAAAATAATCTTACTTGTATTTGGGAAAGAAAAAATGAATACACTATAGTTGAATTAGGTTCAAGAATCAAGCTCAATCTGTTTCCAAGACTTTGAAGAACTTCTTTTGTACTGTTCCAGTTCCTAAAACAAAAATATGTATTATTTTTTTAAAAAGCAACTTTAAAAATTAAACTAGTCACCTTAAAACTGCCTTAGCATTTTTTAGGTATAACACTATCGTTTATAGCATTATCATTCTTGAAATTTCTTGACAATTATTTTGTAAATGATTATACTTAGGATTCATTTTCTGGAAACATAGAGTCTTCAGGGTTTCTGTGTAGCCTAAGCAGCACTTAGAGATGAATTTATTAAAGTTTCAGACAAAATTATATATACTATAGTATATAAGAATTGTCTTTCAATTAATAAAGCATTTGTTATACTTTAAGTATTTAAAAGTAATCTTATTTTTAATTGTTTGCTGTTCAACTCTTGTCAAAACCTAGCTGAAGTAAGCCAAGTATCGATATTTAAAATGCATATATCCTTTGACCCAGTGATTGTACATTTAGAAATTTATCGTATAGAATAATGGAGAAGAGCACAAGGATGTAAGTAGAAGGATATGCACTGCACTATGTATATTGGCACACAATTGGAAACAACTTAGATATCTCCCAGTAAGGACTGATTAAATACATCCGCGCTCATTCACACATGGCTTCACAGGCAGCCAGCAAAAATAACAGCAGTCATATGTGCCACATGAAAAAAGCAAATAGGAACCAGCCCTGATGGCCTAGTGGTTAAAGTTCAGTGTTCTCACTGCTTTGGTGGCCAGGGTTCAGTTCCCCATCATGGAACCATACCACTTGGCTGTCAGTAGCCATGCTGTGGTGGCGGCTCACATAAAAGAACTAGAACGACTTACAACTAGTATATACAACTACATACACGGGCTTTGGGGAGGAAAAAAAGAAAAAAAAGAGGAAGATTGGCAACAGATATTAGCTCAGAGTGAATCTTTCCCAACGAAAAAAAAGCAAATAGGTGGAGAGAGAGCAGGACACCTCCATTTTCTATATACTTCTATATCTTTTGAATTTTTTTTCACAATGATTGTATGTTACTTTTACAGTTATTAAAATAAAGATAAGTTTTAGTGGGGGTGGAAATCCTGCATGAGACGACTGAATTGCAAAAGGGATCATCTAAGGCCTCTTGTGTGTCATTTGACGTCTAAATAACTGCACAAAGCATATTATTATTTCAGATAAACAACAAGTGGTTACTCTGAGAGACAAGGCAATCACTGCCCTTTGGCTAACATAATTGAAGTTGACAGTTGCTAGGAACAGAAAATTCCTTTCTCATTTTCAGAAAAATTGCAGATTGTCTCTTTCATACCTATACTCTAAGTTATTAAAATTTAAATGTTAAAAGTTTTGAAACTGTATAAAGACTTTGGAAGAATTTTCATAGTAATAACTACAAAGTAGTCTTTACAGCTTGGTTTATTTTTTCTAAAGAAGTTAATTCAGTTCACCAGTTATCTACCACTTTTGGTTTCAAAGATTAACGCATAAACAATAAACAGTTATCACAAACTTTGTCTTTAATTAGAAGTGTTGAATTATTTTTACCCATGATAAAGGTAATCATTGGTAAGGGGCTGGTCACAGGCCATGCCAGACGGAGCTTAAAGAAGAACTGGTGTGATACAGAACTCACCATGTCTACTAGATCTTGAATACTGCTATCATGTGAATGCAAAATAATATGATGCTTTAAAGAATAGCAAGTAAGGGGGTTTTCTTTACACTGCAATTCTTCATGGCTGCTTTAGAAAGCCATTTTAAAAGTGAAAGCAGGGCCGGCCCCGTGGCTTAGCGGTTGAGTGCCCGCGCTCTGCTGCTGGCGGCGTGGGTTTGGATCCCAGGCGCGCACCGACACACCACTTCTCCGGCCATGCTGAGGCCGCGTCCCACATACAGCAACTAGAAGGATGTGCATCTATGACATACAACTATCTACTGGGGCTTTGGGGAAAAAAATAAATAAAATTAAAAAAAAAAAAAGTGAAAGCAAAACCAAGAAAGGTTTCCACTCTGCTTCTTAAAAACCTCTAAAGTTTTCAAATATAAATGGACCACAGTCTTACAGTGCTTAAAACAGCATCTTCAATAAAGGATAGTAAGAACATTTTCCCCTCAACATTCCCCTAAACATGTAAATCAGTGTGCGTATGTGTTTAAATTATAGGCTAGGGATCATAAACAAGTTGATTTTTGAAAACAGGGATTCAAAATAGATATATGTGTTTGGCCAAGAAGACCTTAAAATAATTGTTTACCCAAACTTTTTCCTTTTTCTTTTTTTTGCTTTCTTTGACAATAAAAATATAGAAAAGATGCAGAAGTGTTCAGCAAGTGCTTTCTACACTCATATTCTCTTAAAATCTAGAATGCTTTAAAACTAGATGGCTTTTTAAAAATAGTAAATACTGAGGAAGTATTTTCTGGTACCCATCTGACTAGGCAAAAGAGAGAACTTGGAGTAATTAGAGAAAAGACAGAGCTAAATAGGAAGGACAGTCTGCAGGAAAGGTGAAAAGGTCCTAAGGCTGATACTCAAAACTGTGAGGACTCATTTTAGTCCTCTGTGAGGATCTGCATGCATCTGCGGGGACTGGGAACAAGAGGGATTTTGGACAAGTATCATAAACGACATGTTTTACTACCAAGGACTTACAATAAAGTATTACGAAATATTGTGGCTTGGCGCCTCCCTCACATCGGTGGGATTATTATTAGAAGTGTGGTTTAAAGCAGTTCTTCTGGGACAGAGGGACAGACACATCTTTTTTGCCTAATGATTCTACAGTCGTGCATTGCTTAACAACAGAGATATGTTCTGAGAAATGTGTCGTCAGGAGATTTCGTCATTGTGCGAACATCATAAAGTGCACTTATACAAACCTAGATGGTATAGCCTACTACACACCTAAGCTATATGTCCTAATCTTGTGGGACCACTGTCGTATATGCAGTCCATCGATGACTGAAACTTTGTTATGCAGAGCATGACTATATATGACTTGGGCCTTTTTTGAAGGCTCAAGTATTGGAGGAATTGAATGGAACTCATGAATTAGCCTCTCCATCTTAAAAGTGACATGCTCCTCTAATTTCACTGCCAAAGCTTAAAGACCTCAAACTTTATTTTTTGTTTTATTCCTAATGATTATTTAAGCCACTAATAATGGGGCTTGGGGATGAGGAGGGAGTCAAGAGGAGGATGACATCCGGTCTCAGACAGGCTCAGGGCCAGCTCGTCACTCATATGCAACTGTATTATATTTTAATGAAACAGGATGTCTTCTTTCCTCCCAAGAAGTACAAGAATCCGCAGTAACTGTTTGGGTTAAAGGTATGCAGACACACAGCACACAGTATAGACTTCTTTAAGCATTTACAGGTTGCTTTTAAGTAAGGATAGACTTTTGTGTAATTATAGAAAACCTTGAGTGAGACCTTTCTTTTCAATGAATATTACTATTGTCCTATATGGCAAATCAAATCAAATCCAAAGATTATAATGCTGTTTTCACTGAAAAATGTTATGTGGCGATAATATTAAAAGATCAAAGATAGGCAATGTGATGAAAGAGCTGCAGACGACTGGCTAAAATTTTCACCTAATGCAGATGAATTTTTTTATAGACTGTGTTAATAAAACTGGCATTGACTATCTTGCCCATATAAAAAATGAAAATGTATTTTTAAATGTTTAGATGGAAATTAATAGGAATCTTTCAAAATTAACCTATAGAGAATCTTCTCATACCTAAGTCAGCTTCTGTGTATATCAGCACACAACTGGAAACAATGTAAGGCTCTGAAACTACTTTGCGAGAGCATGAAATAATATACAAATTGAAAATTTTTGATATTAGAATGTCAAAATTTGGATGTGGATATCCATTAACTAATTGAGCATCAACTAGTAATCACTAGGAAACTTTAAAGCAGAAGCATAAAATTGTGTTCAGGTACTTTACGTGCAAACTGAAATTAATGCAATTCAGTTACTACAGCATCATGAATGAAACTGGTTTACAGGCAAAATTAGGATATTATAACTTTTCAGGTGGGTTAAAAAAAATCTCTCAGGCAGGAGAGTATAGCAACTAGTGAGGTAGCAGTGAGGTACAAGAGTTGAGTGAAGAATGATACAGGTATTGTGGGGTTGCTTTCCAGTTCCACTCAAAATTCCTATGGTTTTAAGGTGAGGGAAGATGGATTTGAATGTGGAATCTCATGATACTCAGAAATTTCCTAGCCCTTTAATAATACCTATGTATATAAATGTAATAAAAGGGATCACTATACAATATAAACAGATACTCTTATCAACAATGGCAGTTAGTCACTGACTCCTAGATAAATATTAATTCAGAGCTGACTTCCTAACTAATCTCGATAGACAAACTGTACACATAAGGGTTACATGAGGTCATTTTACTGTTCCTATAACACTTTGCTACAGGTACAAAACCCTCTAAATGTTCATGAAATATTTTTCAGAAGTCTTCTGGACTACGTTTAAATAAAATGTTTTGCCTACTTATTCTGGGGCCCCTGAAGGCAAAAGACTAGTGCTGAGAAAAATACCCTGCCCACTGCCCCCAGTAGATGGTTGTGTTCAGGTTATCCTTCCCCCAATGCGACTGCCCAAGTTACACAGCTCTACAAATCCCACCTGAAAGGTTGTCAGGGCATTCAATTTATAGTTCTTATTTATATAATGTCCGATTCTGCACAATGTCTCATTTTATCAAACTAAAAGCAGATCTGAGAAAATCAAAGTATTGGGTCATGATGAATTTACCAACTTTTACATTCCTACATCAGACTTGGGTATCACAAACAGTGCTATCTGGGCATATGTGGAATGCAGTCTCCACTTTTAACCACTTTCCTCAGAAAGCTGGGTTTTGTCAGCCGTGTTTGTATGCTTTCAGGCTGGGTAGTCCTTAATTTTTCTGGTACAAGAAAAGTATAGGTACATTTGAATGTCCTAATAAAAAACAAAACCTTTTAAATAATCCCACAAACAAAAGAATATTATGAAGGTGTCTCCCCAGCAGCAAGGTAAGAATCACTACCAATCTTTAAACATAAAGTAAACTGGAAAATTCAAAAAGGATACATGAACATTAAGTCATCTCTGGGTAGTGGAATGATAGGTGATTTTTAATTCCTTCTTTATGCATATCAGAATTTTATTTTTTTATATAGTGAAGATGTACCATTTAAATAATTTTAAAAGTAAAAAAATAAGTAAATAAATTGAGAAAAATCTATGGAATTATGGAAGTATTTTTGTGAGAAAACTCAAGACAAAATGCATGTTTAGGATAATACCTGATCCTTCTGAATTCTCATTTCATCAACTTCACTTTCAGCATACTGAGGGTCTCTTGCAGGGTCCTTGATATCTTTCAGTGTGTTGATACTCTGAAATTACAATTCTTCAACTCATTTCATGCCCATAACTCAAAACCTTCAATGACTATCGTCTGCCTCACAAACCAAGTTCCCTTTCCTCAGACGGCCGTTGAAGGCTCTCTACAGTCTTCTGAGCTTTTATCATCACCGTTGAGGGCCATTTCAAATTCCACCAGGTCCTCTTCTCTCCTCTCCTTTCAGATGTTGTCTCTCCTTCTCTAACACCAGAGAGCTCTGCTTGAAGGTGGAGCAAGAACTGTGTCTTACCCATCTCTTAAGCCCCACAGTGCCTCGTATACAATAGATTTTTAGTGAATATTTCATTGATTTTTGAGCATGAGAGATGAAAACAAAGTTATCATAATAGGCCTGTTGGAACATTTCCCAATAACTGTTGAATAGTGTGGAAAAAAAGAATTAGAAATATATACCTTTGGTGGAAAGAGCTTTTCATACACTTTTTTCCACAACTCCATTGGTGAATGGGCATGAAGCTTTCCGATGTCATTATCAGGAACAGGAGGAGATCCTAAAATTGAAAATTTTAATCCAAATGACTGTATTGATTAAAATATTAAAAACTCTATCCATAAAGCTGATGATACTTAGGGGCCGGCCCTGTGGCATAGCGGTTAAGTGCACGCGCTCCGCTGCTGGCAGCCTGGGGTTTGGATCCCGGGCACGCACCAACGCACCGCTTGTTGGCCCGTGCTATGGCAGCATCCCAAATAAAGTAGAGGAAGATCGGCACAGATGTTAGCCCAGGGCGAGTCTTCCTCAGCAAAAAGAGGAGGTTTGGCATGGATGTTAGCTCAGGGCTGATCTTCCTCACAAAAAAAACAAACAAACTGATGATACTTATAAAAGTATAAACCTTAGATCACTCATTTCCCCTCTCCCTAATATACATTATATAATATACTTAATATCACTATTAAAATTTATCCCAACCCAGTGTACAAGGCCACTGGGGCAGATTATAGTACCAAAGGAAGAGGGGACAGGGCAATGAGTAAACTATAATTCTCTTTCTCCACACTTAAATTGCTACTCAGCAAAAATATAAAAGTTTGGTATTCTCATGTGCTTGTGAATTTGTAAGGAAACAGATACTCTTATGTGCTACTGGTTAGAGTGCAAATTGGGACAGCTAATTTGGAGGGTAATTTGGCACTACTAAGTACTATTAAAATACTAAAAAAGGTCATACCCTATAACCAGCAATTCTAGTGTTTGGTGTTTACCATAGAAACACCTGCATACATGTATTAAGCATTTCACATTGCAGCATCATTTGTATTAGTGAAAAAATGGCCACAACCAAAATGTCCATCAACAGAAGAACAGTGAAAATTACTATGCATAGCCATGCTCTGTAACACTATCCAGCAGTCAAAATACCAATCTATATGTAGCATTAATATGTGGTATATTGAATAAAAAAAGCAAATTTCAAAATGATAGATACAGAATGATACAATTATGTTAAAACAAATAGCTTTTTCTACATGACATACACATATATAGAAAATGGTCTGGAAAGATACATACCAGACTGGATCCTCATATGTACTATTTTAATGTTTTATATGGAGAACATCTTTAAGTATTGCTTGTATAATTTAATTTGAAAATTTAAAAACTTTGCTGCCACTTCTTGGCAATTTTCAATCTATAATTTGAGATTTTTCATTCTTTCTATTCCCGCATCTATATGGTTCACTAAGATTGTTTCACTGTTGATCTCTCAGGGCCTCTTTATCACTTTGGTCGGACACTCATTAATACAATCCACGGCTCTTATTCAGCTTTCCCAAGTTTTTCACTTGTTCTCATTTGTGGTGTGTGTGTGGGTATTAACTTCTATACAATTTTATCACCTTTATAGGTTCCTGAACAGTTCCATTCCCACAAGGATCCCTTGTATTGTCCTTTTATAATGACACCCACCTCCTTCCTAGCCTCTCCCCCTACCTTCCCACCTACAGTCCTGTCCCCAGTCTATGATAACCACTAATCTTCCTTCCATTTCTAAAATTTTTTCATTCCAAAAACTTCACATAAATAGAATCATACTGTATGTAACCTTTTCTGACTGGCTTTTTCAGTCAGCATAATTCCCTGGAGATTCATCCAAGTTGTTGTGTGTATCAATGGTTCGCTCCTTTTTATTGCGGAGTAGTATTCTATGGTATGGATGTACCAGTTTGTTTATTCATTCACCTGTTGAACACCATCTGGGTTGTTTCCAGTTTTGGGCTATTACAGATAAAGCTGCTATGAACATTTAGGTACAGATTTTTATGTGAACACAAGTTTCCATTTCTCTAGGATAAACGCCCAATAGTGCAATTTCTAGGTCCTATGGTAGCTACATGCTTAGTTTTATAAGAAACTGTCAAACTATTTTCAAGAGTGGCTGTACTATTTTATGTTCCCACCAGCACTGTATAAGTGATCCAGTTTCTCCGTTTCCTTGCCAGCATTTGGTGTCATCACTGTTTTTTATTTTAGCTGTTCTGATAGGTACGTGGTGATATCTCATTGTGGTTTCAATTTGCATTTCCCTAATGATTCATGATATTAAACATCTTTTCATGTGCTTATTTGCCATTTGTATATCCTCTTCAGTGAAATGTCTGCTCATGTCTTTTGTCGATTTTCTAATTGGACTGTTCGTGGGGTTTTTTTTACTGTTGAGTTCTTTAATATACTCTAGATACTAGTCATTTGTTGGATATGTGGTCTGAAAATATTTTCTCCCAGACTATAATATGTCTTTTCATCCTTTTTACATGGGTTTTCAAGAGCAAAAGTTATTAATTTTGATGAGGTCCAAGCTCCATGATTTTTAAATTCAGTAATTCTCAACCCTTTTCTGACCTCCAACTACTCACATGGGCAAAAAACTTCCATATGCATTATCTATCACCACACAGAGTGATTCTCACTGCTACTGAAATTAAGTTGGTACTAATGATAATTATAAAAACAAGTCTCCATGATCTCTCATTAACTACCTCTATTCCTTTCATTCCAATTCAATCTATAATCTCATTACAAAGATCCCTGCATTTGAAGTTAAGTGAACTTTCGCTTGTAAGAGTAATGGGGAATGGGAAATAAAAGAGAAAACTACTGCCCATTAGAATTTAAAACCAAACTATGCCAACCTCAGAGTATACAGAGTTGCTAGGCCCAAAGATCTTCACAATGAAAATAGCTTCTGTGGGAAAATAAGGAGCTTGACTATATAAACTCTTAAAATTCCCTTTGCTTCATGAGCCTATGGCATCTATAAGTTTAAGAAATGCATCTCATTAGATGAGGCAAGCTATTTTCATAATGAAAAATTAAGGCATAACTAATTAGTACAACTGTGTTCTTTTTGGTTTATTCTATCACTTGAATCTCTAATTTTTCATCATTGCCCATAATATATAGCTTTGAATTTCCTGACCACTCTGTGCTCCTGGTTTTCTTCTAAACTCAAGGAGCTAAAATTTAAAGATACCTGGAAATCAGTGGCGGCGTCCCACATAAAGTAGAGAAAGATGGGCATGGATGTTAGCCCAGGGCCAGTCTTCCTCAGCAAAAAAGAGGAGGATTGGCATTTGATGTTAGCTCAGGGCTGGTCCTCCTCACAAAAAAATAAATAAATAAATAAAAGTTTGGGGCCGGCCTGGTGGCGCAAGCGGTTAAGTGCGCGCTCTCCGCTGCGGCGGCCCAGGGTTCACTGGTTCGGATCCCGGGCGCGCACCGACGCACTGCTTGGCAAGCCATGCTGTGGCGGCGTCCCATATAAAGTGGAGGAAGGGGCACAGATGTTAGCCCAGGGCCGTCTTCCTCAGCAAAAAAAGAGAAGGATTGGCGGATGTTAGCACAGGGCTGATCTCCTCACAAAAAAAAAAAAAAAAAAAAACCTGGAAATCAGTGAGGGAAAGGAAATACATGCAAATTTTTTCATGGAATAGAGATCAGAAATCAGTCTGTTACGTGGCAACATCCCCTCCATCACAAATATGTCAGTGATGCATGTTGCATCAATACTGTGTATACAAATAAATAGATAAGAAATAACGGCAACAATAATGAAACCAGAAACAGTGGTATTTTGGAGATGAAGTGAACATGGAGTAGGATAAAATCAATAAGCAATTAACAAAAAATTGAACAATCTTAATAAGTTCACCAACCTATTTGACTTAAAGAATCCAATCCTGCTGTGATAAACAGTGGTTTATTCTGATCCACACATACTGATTTGCTATATAGGTAAAAAGAAAAAAGAATCTAATTTAGTTTAGCAATCAAACATCCTGCCACATTCTACTGTAAATACAAGAGCAAGTTTTATGTCTAGCCACTGGTGAGAGCATTGCCCCAAATCAATGAGTGAGTATTAACGTAAGTCATTTCAAAAATTAAAGTATAGCATTAATAAAGGTTTTACAGGAAAAAAAAGTGATAGGCCCAAATTACCTTAAATCAAAACCAAGAAAAGTAGCAAGGTTAATAAAAATACATACTAAAATTATTGATTCCATTTCTAACCAATATAAGAAAATGACAATAGAGGGAAAGCTACTAAAATGAGAGAAAAGGAGTAAAAGAAATCAGGGAAACAAGTATAATAGCATCGTTATTTTATTCTCATCTCAAGTTAAGTATTATATAATATTTTAGTTGTAAAATTTGAGAGATATTTAAACATGTAAGAAACAGGAGATAATATGAAATTATCTCTCTAAGAACAGACATCTGGGGCACTTTCCTGTGCCCAATAATCAGATGAGACAATACTGGCAAAAAAATAAAATAAAAAGATATAAAAAATATATTTTAACAGTACCTTTTGTCAATGCCAAATGCCAACTGGTTGATAACTCCACGTATCTTTAGTAATAGAGGTTCTGATTTACTGGTAAACTAAAAAAAAAAAAAAAATTCAGGAGAATAAATTATATACTCTGCTTTCAAATCACAGAAATGGTAAAATAAATATGACTTTGAATAAGTACAGACTACAGAATTACTATTTATTTGCCCAGAAAATACTTGTGTTTGAGTAGACAAAACAAAATCTGAATAAAGAAAGAAATCTCAATAAATTTGTTTTAACTCATTCCTCAAACTTCATGAGTGCATGATATTGAAGGGACTTGTGGTTTATGCACTAATCATTGCAACTACTCCCACATATGGATCATAATCATTGCCAAAATGCAATCTGGTTGGTTAAAAAATAGGAAGTATACATTATAAATAACTTCTCCATCGAAGGGCATACTACTGCCTTCAAAGCAGTTAATGTGGGAGTTGCAGACTAGTCCAACAGTACTGACACTTACTAAAATGGTTATTTAACTTCTCTTCTGAATTGCCTTTGGAGCCTACAAAATAAGCTACTGAGTAGGCTCAGTGGTGGTATATAACTAGGATGACTATACCCAGAACACTTTGGAGAATGAAAGGGGGGGTGGGTACTATTTCTCAACTGAAATAAAGAGTCTAGGTGGTATTAGTGAAGGAGCTTATTCAATAATCAGCATGAGGAGTTTGAACCCTGGGAAAACTGTTCAACAGAGCGCTCTGATGGAACTGCTCTGAGGTGTGTGAGTTTAAGTGCAGCTTGTATCTCTTTCACAAAACAGGGTACGTGCAGGTAAGAGGAAAAGAAAAAAAACTTCGAACTAGATTTCATATATGTAAAAAAAAAAGGGATAGAGCACATCTGGGCTTTTCTCTAGATTATACATTGAAGGTAACATAAACAAGAATTCCTTGGTTTTACATCAAACAAGAGTTGCTGACATTATCTATGTGTGGAGGGAAGCAAGGACCAGGGTCGTTAATTATTTCCTTAATCTCTAAGAAATACAGCTGGGAAATGTGAGAGTGAGGTACCCCTTTATCTTTTCCTGTTGTAGATCTGTCCAGCTGGCATCTTCAGTCATGAGGTGTGGGGCTGCAAGATTATTTTGACACAGGCTGAAGATAGCCTGCAAGGCTGCTTCACAGTACAGCATGGATTTCTATTGTACTGACTTAAAGCCTATGCAGTTTGCTTATTAGATTTGCCTGTTAGATCAGGGAGAGGGGTCCCAAAAATCTGCCCACATGTTAATAATTAAGCTGAGACATCAGGTGAAAACCAGGACATATGGTTATCCTACACATCTTTTAAGACTAGATTTGATTTTTGGAAATACCAAAAGTCATTCAGCCAAATTAGAATGACTAAGATATATGAAAGTGGGAAAAACAACCTTGAACCAAATGAAATGTAATTATAAGGCAAAGAGATCAATTTTCAGTATAAGATTCATTCCAGATTAAGAACTCAAAGGAGAACACTCATGTGACTATGTAAGATTTGATACCTTTATTTTTAAAAAATTGAAACAATTTTAATACTTCCATTGAGACAATTTTTAAAAATATAGAAAACTTATAATTAATTTTTAAAAACATTTTATGATGATGCTGATGCTGATGTTCCCTGTATGGAGAGGAAAAAACCTCATGACACATGTATTTCATAGGACTGTAGGGCTGGGAGGACATGAGACGCTTTCTAACTCAACCCCCAATCTGCTGCATTAACCGCCTAGAAAACATCCTCCACAAATAGCTGTAGAGCTTGTGTTTGGATAAACTCAATGCCTGGGAACTCATTCTCTTTCAAAGCAATTTATTCCACTTTCAGATACAGTCAGGGGTTGCTTAACAACAGGGATATGTTATGAGAAATGGGTTGTTAGGTGATTTTGTTGTGCGAACATTGTAGAGTGTACTTACACAAACCTAGATGGTATAGCCTACTACACACCTAGGCTATATGGTACTAATCTTATGGGACCACTGTCATATATGTGGTCCACCTGAAACATCATTATGCAGTGCATGACTGTAATGATAGTATTAGAAAGTTCTTTCTTATTTTGAGCTAAACTCTATTAATTCCTTGTTCTTGACTCGAAGAGAGCAAAGAATACATTTAATCCCTTTTCCATGGGAACGGTCCTTCCAATATTTAAAGAGCATTATCACATTCTAGATGACAGAATACAATTTTATACTGCCCCTCATATGTCATAATTTTAACACCTTTACCATCCTGCGGCTGTCCATTGACTCTGGTCCTACTTACCAATGTTTTTCTATTTTTCTTTTTATTAACTTTATTAGACTGCTCATAATATTGAATCAGTATTCTTGACTGAATTATAAAGGATCAACTATAGTGTTGAAAAAAACTGCTGAATATCATTGAATCTTGTAAGGCAGTACCCAACTCTCTCCCTTAACCGGGTGTAGGGTAAGAGTGGAAGTGAAACTGAAAGATGGCGTTGGATACCTTCGGCTACTCTCGGTTTGGGAAGCTGGAAACACTTTATGGTTCCCTTAGTGGTCCAGAAGTGCTCCTCTACCCCAACCTCTGATCCCTTGGGTTTATTGAACACTGAGATGAAGCCCTTCTCAAATCCTCTCCCTAGGCCCTGATCTTCTAGGTCTTCTGGGCCATCGTTAATCCCTGCTGTGGCCTGGGTTGACCTGACTTCATCTAAATTTGTACCCATAAAACCAGACTGGGCCCTGACTGATCTTCAAATGTGATCTGCTCCTAAAGTAAGATAGGGATTTCTCTCAGCTAACTAACCAGAACTAAATGTGGGGCCTTATGTAGGGGCAAAAATAAGAAATTAGAAGATCCGTGGTCTTTGCTTTTGTACCCTGGATGAGTCATTCACTTTAAATTCCCCATATCTTTTCTTTTCTTTTTTTTTTTTTTTTTTAAAGATTTTATTTATTTTATTTTTTCCCCCCAAAGCCCCAGTAGATAGTTGTATGTCATAGCTGCACATCCTTCTAGTTGCTGTATGTGGGACTCGGCCTCAGGATGGACGGAGAAGTGGTGCCTCGATGCGCACCCGGGATCCGAACCCGGGCCACCAGCATTGCAGCGCGCGCACTTAACCACCAAGCCACAGGGCCAGCCCAACCCCATATCTTTTCAAAATAGTAAAGAATATTTCCAAAGTACTCTGTCAACCTAATATGTAAGCATATACAATACAAACATAAAAGATGATTTTTAAGAAAATACATAATGAAATTTATTTGGAGTATTCTGAAAAGTATAAAAATTTAAAATATAGATCTTATGTATTACTTTTAGTTATAATATACCAGCCATGAAGGCAGGGGACTAGACCTATGTTGTCTCTGGGTTCCTCTGAGCACTTTGATTTAGGGGAAAAAAGAGACCATTCAAATGGGAAGAAAGTATTTTTTTTAATAAAAATGCTTTCATATTTTATTGCATTAGAGGACATCCAGCAAAATTTGGTCCTACTGTGGAAGATGATGGTAAGAGTAATTATAACAACCAAAATTTAGTGAGCAACACTTTTTTCAGGCCCTCTACTAAGCATTTCACGTGGACTCCCTCTTTTAATCCTCACAACAATTCTATGAAGAAGATACTATTTTTGTCCATTTTATCCTGGAGGAGACTGAGGCTTAAGTGAGATTAAATGACTTGTCTGAGATCACATATCTAGTAAATGGTTGCCTTGAGATTTGAACCCAGACAGCGCGACTCCTGAGTTCATGTTTTTAACTTCTACAAGAGACAGCATTTTTTTTAAGTTTAAAAAAGAACACACTGTTAAAGTTTTTCTTTTTTTCTCTTTTCTTTTAAGAGAATATGGATTCTAATTCTTAAGGGGAAACTAAAAATGAATAAATAAATAACCAATTTATCTCTTTAAGATTGGAGTTTATGGAAATAAGCAATATAGAGCTTTTGCTGCAAAGAAATGGCAGCCATCTAGCAGAGTGTGTTCTTTAAACACATTATCAAACGCTCTGTAACAAGAGGGTTTTTGGGCAATGGGAAAGGAAAGGAGGGGATGACATGCATTAGTAAAAGCATTAGTACTCATAACTGTGCATCAAGTTGCTACTCTTTCCATATTTGGTCCTGTCCATTCAAGCCCAAAGGACAGGAAATGTACAAACCATTAATGATGCTCCGTAATAGTGTGCAACAAATCGAAGCGTCTTGCATATTACCTTTCTCTTCTCAGAGTCAAAATCCTGAAGAAATATGATATTGAAAAGAAAAACAAGTTGAAAGAACTAAATATCTGCAGCAGGAAGGTGCAAATTATTAAATGTAGAAATAGATTATTTCTTATTTATTTATTTATTTTCTGAACATACTCTGAGGAGTAGGAGTCCATTACCTTGATATTTGTTTCTATAGAGAGCTGAACAATAGCTGCAGCCTTCTATAGCTATGGCTATCAGATCTTTCCTTGTTTAAACACTTCGCTCAACAGCATTGAGACATAAGTACACATTTGATAGTGTGGAACACCCTGAAGATCCTCTGACAAGCAAAGATAAGAAGAAACCAATTTTCCACTTTCTTCTACTTAAGAGTTGGGAAGTCCTATCCCTTGGGGAGGGGTTAAAAATTCAGTTTCTAATCTACCTGATCTCCATTCCACTGCCATATCCCCGTTTCACTGTATTTATTGTTCTTTACCTATTTTCTCTTTCCCAACTATATCCTCTTTTCTAACATCTTGAAGATGTGTGACTCCTTGACTTCTCCCTCCAAGAGTCATTTTTCTCACTTCATTATTACTTTTGTTCCTCTCTCATAAAGCCTAGGCAAGCACGTACAACAAACTTAACTAGAAGTGGAAGAGCTTACCTGAAAAATATCATATTTACTTCCAATTATGACCAGAGGTATTGGAAATGGGTCAATTAATTCACGATCCTGTTAAGAAACATATTTCATTGATTTATTATGATAAATTGTATATAACTATATAGAATATATATAATTGTATATTACTATTAATACATACTACTATGTATTCAGCAATTTATATCTACTTCCAAAAATATACCATTTTAGTCTCTTCATAGATGTTGACTTTGTTTGCCTGACATGGAGGTTGTTCCAATATTTAACTTTCACTTACTAAACCATATTTCTCAAGTATGAAACTAAAAATGCCAATTCCCTAAATTACTATATTTATTCTTTTTCATGTTCTGCTCTTTCATTTTCTCATATAACATGTTATCTTCCTGTTTTTGTTTTTGTTTTTCTACTACTTTGTATGAGCTGTTTGTTGCAATGGCATTCATACTGCATAGCTGAGAACCATAAACTATCAGTTTTGTTCTGATATTACTATGTAAAACACATCCTAACTCTGGCCAATATACAATACTGCTCTAAGTTTTCTAGAAGATGATATTCATAATCATATTTCAAGGACTTGCATTACTATCATTGCAACTTTATAATAATTTAATTAGTTGTCAGATGATCTAAAGAAACTGAGTATGTGACACACACTAAATGAATGCAAAATATAGAGTGATGGTTAAGGCTATTAAAACTCCACTCCTTGCTTAAATTTGTAGCTTCATTTAGTCTTTGCCAGGTGACTTTTGTACAGTCTGATTTTTTATCTTCATTTTACAGAGATTATAAAATCAATATCAAACTACTACTTTAAAACTCTATTTCTTTTGATTGGTATAATATGCCATAACAATCACAGTAGATGTCTAACAAGAAGAGATAAGAAATCTTTTTCCTTGTTTTGTTCTTACTGAGGTTTTATTAAATTGCTATAATTTTCCAGTGAACAGGTTCATCTACATCAAATGAATTTCAAGTCATGCATAAAAATCTAAAGAAGTTGTTTGCGATGTTATCTTTAACTATGTATGGGGCTAAGGATTCCAGGAATAATCCCAACAGCAACTCACTGGATGGTCCTTCTGCATATTACTCCATATCTTCTGTCTCATTTCAGAAGCTGCTTTAGAATTTGTCTTTCCCAGTTTCATTATCACTTTATTTACATGGCTTTTTGTGGCTTGCAACAGGTTTTCCATGGTGGGCCAAAGGTCATTAGGTTTTGAAAGATCCAAAACAAGAACAATAGAAAATGTCCTAAAGAGATAAAAACATCTCTCAAAAAAAGACTCACAATAATTACCATTTTGAAACCCTACTACCCTGAAATTTATTATCTAAGAATAACACTATAGCTTAAGGAAAAAAACCCAGCAATTTTCTAAGACAAAAAAAACAATACCACCAAGTTACAGCCTTATTTATTCTAGTACTGTTCTCTAGTGATATTTAAGTGTTACAACCAGCAGTGGTACTGAAGTTTTTACTTGAACTAATAATAATCCAATTCAAATAATATGCAAGCAATTTGGTCCAATGATGCCATGTTTAGATCCAATTTTAATGTACGCTCCAAGAAGGGAAACAAAAATAATAATAATAGCAGCAGCAACAACATAACAATCAGGTGAAGGAGAAAGAAACAGATTTACAAATGGACCTTGCCAGGGGACTACCTAGATTATTTAATCTTCACAACCACCCTTCCTAGAAGATGTTATGATGTCCATTTTATGGATTAGGAGTTTAAGGCACAGATTTACATAACTATTAAATTGTAGAGCTGGTATTTAGATCCAAAACCACACATCTTTCTGCTGTACTATGCTGCCTCTCTAAAAGCACAGCCCTGACCACCACACACCACCACCACCACCATTTGCATGGGTGCTTAGGTTTATGGAAATCAAATATAAATCTAAACTCAGCAACAACAAAACAAACAACTCAATTTTAAAATGGGCAAAGGACTCAAATAGATGTTTCTCTAAAGAAGATATACAGGTGATCAATAAACGTATGAAAAGATGCCCTACACAGTTAATCATTATGGAAATGCAAATCAAAACTACAGTGAGATACCACTTCACACCCATTAGGATAGCTACGATCAAACAAAAACAAAACAAGACACCAGCAAATAACAAGTGTTGGTAAGGATATAGAGAAATTGGAATCCTTGTGCATTGCTGGTGGGAATGTAAAATGGTGCAGCAGCTGCTGTGGAAAACAGTATGGTGGCTCCTCAAAAAATTAAACATAGAAGTACCATATGATCCAACAATTCCGCTTCCAGGTATACCACAATCAAGGACTCAGACAGATATTTGTACACCAATGCTCACAGCAGCACTATTCACTATAGCCAGAGGGTGGAAATGACCCAAATATCCATCAATGGAAGAATGGATAAACAAAATGTGGTATATACATACAATGAAATATCATTCACCTTATAAAGGGAGGAAATTCTGACACATGCTACAACATGGGTGAAACTTGAAGACATTATGCTAAGTGAAATAAGCCAGACTCAAAAGGACAAGTAGTGTATGATTTCACTTATATGAAGTACCTAGAGTAGCCAAATTCATAGAGACAAAAAGTGGAATGGTGATTGCCAGGGGTTGGGGGAGGGGGAAACAGGAGTTATCGTTTAATGGGGACAGAGTTTCAGTTTGGGAAGATGAAAAAGTTCTGGAGATGGATGGTGGTGATGGTTGCACAACAATGTGAATATACTTAATGCCACTAAACTATACACTTAAAAAAGGCTAAAATGGTAAATTTTATGTTATGATATTTTACCACAATAAAAAACAAACCCAAATCTAGAAGTATTTCAGAAAATGGTCATAATAAGCATGTAGAGCCATAATCATGGGGCAATATATTCTTGACCAACAGGGCAAACATTCTGCTAGTAAAGATAGTAAGGAATTATAATATGTTAGTTATTTTATAATACAGTCAGTTATTTTGCTTAGTTTGAGCAAACCAGCTATTTTGTGTAATTCAAGAAAAACAGCAACAAAATTCTATGCTATAGGTCTAAATTCAGAAAGTAGTCTTTTAGACATTAATTGTCAAGATTTTCTATAAAATTATTGTGCCATTAAATTGTCTAGTCAATCATATCTATGTCATTTTAACAAGCTCATAAACAGTTTTGCTTAACTGTAATAATAATATAATATACATACTTTTAATAGTAAGGAAACTAATTTTATTTTGAGGGGTTTAGTATGGTTAATGTTTAAAAAAAAAAGATGACTGGCTTAACGTTTTTTTTTATTCTGGTAAAATGTATATAAAATAAAATTTATCATTTTTTCCAAATGAAAAATAACTTTGTTTTAAGAAAAAGAGAAATGGATTATTCAACTTTTTTCTAAGATTAACATTTGTGTTTCCATTGCACTAGAAATACTTGTGTTACTTTTACTTTCACAGCAAATGAGAGCTAAAAAAATTTTTTAAAAATCCCAACAACCTGGGGCCTGGCCCTGTGGCTGAGTGGTTCAAGTTCTGCATGCTCCGCTTGGGCAGCCAAGGTTTGCAGGTTTGGATCCCAGGCGCGGACTTACTCCACTCACCGGCCATGCTGTGGCGGTATCCTACATACAAAATAGAGGAAGACTGGCACAGATATTAGCTCAGGGCTAATTTTCCTCAAGCAAAAAAGAGGAAGATTGGCAACAGATGTTAGCTCAGGGTGAGTCTTCTTCAGCAAAAAAAAAAAAAAGAACCCCAACAACCTCTTAAAACAGGGAATTGAACCACAGGAAATGCTCTATTACAAATTATCTAAAGTCTGTGGAAATGTTCAGTGCATCTATAATTATTCTATGAACAGTCATTTTAAAGATAAACAGTATCTAATAGCATCTGGCAATATTATTTTCTCAAGTTGCTGGGCTTTGTCCAACACAAGGAAATTATGTGTCAAATTAATTCCAGTCACAAAACACTCTGAGATTTGCAACTATATTAGGAGAGAAATGTTTTCCATGAATTCCTTAACCACTCAGCAACTTTGGACCCAGGCCTATGGCTCCCCTCCCCTCTGTTCATCATGACCCTGACCTCTTCTCTCTCCTAAAGCAAGCTCCAGCTGTTCTGGGGTTCCAGGGAAAGAAGACCAAGAACTCACAAAGTGAAGCATTAAAGAAGCTGTGGAAAGATTTGGCTTCCTGCAGAAACGAAAATTTCCACAAGGTCAGCAGGCCCAAACCAACCCTCTTGGGCCTAGAAAAGTGGAGTAGTGAGATAACGTAACAATGTGATGTGACAATCAGGGCCAGAACTGGAGCCAACTCACAACCCAGGTAACCCAGCGTTTCTCACTCCTTTCAGCCTCAGGCCACACTAACGGGCACCTCTGGCTCCCTCAGCGCCTCCCCACCCTCACCATCTCTTCTCAACCACACCGCCATGACCTACCCCTAACTCCCAGGCAATGGGAGTTTGGGTGCAATGGAAACTTTGATTATTTGTCTGTTTAAGGAGGACAAATGAAAAACCATATAGCTGTAAAATTCTATGTTTCTGCAAAATAATGTCAGGGGAAAAGGGTGGTTATAAGCGAAAAAAGCAAGATCTAAATGTATATTTACAAACACTGAAAGAAATACCTCTGCAAATTAACAGTGGTTATTTATTTATTTATTTTTTGGTGAGGAAGATCAGCCCTGAGCTAACATCCAATGCCAATCCTCCCCTTTTTGCTGAGGAAGATTGGCCCTGGGCTAACATCCGTGCCCATCTTCCTCTTCTTTATATGGGACGCCGCCACAGTCTGGTGTGACAAGCAGAGCGCCGGTGCGCGCCCGGGATCTGAACCTGCGAACCCCGGACTGCCAAAGCAGAGCGCGGGCACTTAACTGCTGTGCCACTGGGCCAGCCCCCAACAGTGGTTATTTTTATGTGATTATGGGTGCTCTTACTTTCTTTGTACCTTTCAGTATTTTTCCAAGTTTTCCAAATGAGAATACATTACTTTTGTAATAAGTAAACGACAGTAAATTATATTTCTTTTAAAGAAAAAAATACCACTGGACAAATAAAGCCAACATCATTTGTACCCAGCTACCTATGGAAAAACAATTGTCCTGTTAACAAGAAATAATTCCATACTCTAAAGATCTCAATGGCCAAAATATAACAAAATATAACAATAACAAGTAATTGTCAAGCCCTTTGTATGTGATCCAGGCAGCAGCAATGGTTTGTGTTAAACTCTGACAAGAGTAAGATATTTCAGATTTAAAAATTTTTGTTTTCCTTGGCTAAGACGGGTTCCCAGGAACATTGTGAGAAATGTCACAATTTTCCAAATCTCTTTTGGCCAACATGTGGGAGTCATTGTCAGGAAAACACCACAAAGAGTTTGAGGTTTTCCCCAAGTTTCTATTTCTTTTTTTTTTTTCTTTTTGTTTGTTTATTGTGGTAACATTGGTTTATAACAGTGTCTAAATTTCAGGTGTACATCATTATACTTCTATTTCTGCATGGATTACATCATGTTCTCATGTTCACCACCCAAATACTAATTACAACCCATCACCACACACATGTGCCGAATTATCCCTTTCGCCCTCCTCCCTACCCCCTTTCCCTCTGGTAACCACCAGTCCAATCTCTGTCTCTACGTGTTTGCTTGTTGTTGTTATGATCTACTACTTAATGAGTGAGATCATATGGTATTTGACCTTCTCCCTCTGATTTATTTCACTTTGCATAATACCCTCAAGGCCCATCCATGTTGTCACAAATGGCTGGATTTCATCATTTCTTATGGCTGAGTAGTATTCCATTGTGTATATATACCACATCTTCTTTATCCATTCGTCCCTTGATAGGCACTTAGGTTGCTTCCAAGTCTTGGCTATTGTGAATTACACTGCAATGAACACAGGGGTGCATGTATCTTTACGCATTGGTGTTTTCATGTTCTTTGGATAGATACCCAGCAGTGGAATAGCTGGATCGTATGGTAGTTCTATCCTTAATTTTTTGAGGAATCTCCATACTGTTTTCCATAGTGGCTGCACCAGTTTGCACTCCTACCAGCAGCGTATGAGAGTCCCCTTCTCTCCACATCCTCTCCAACACTTGTTCTTTCCTGTCTTGTTAATTATAGCCATTCTGACAGGAGTGAGGTGATATCTCATTGTAGTTTTGATTTGCATTTCCCTGACAGTTAATGATGTTGAACATCTTTTCATGTGCCTATTGGCCATCTGTATATCTTCTTTGGAGAAATGTCTGTTGAGGTCTTGCACCCATTTCTTAATTGGGTTGTTAGGGTTTTTTTTGTTGAGATGCATGAGTTCTTTATATATTTTGGAGATTAACCCCTTATCAGATGTATGGTTTGTAAATATCTTCTCCCAATTGTTAGGTTGTCTTTTCGTTTTCTTGATGGTTTCCTTTGCTGTGCAGAAGCTTTTTAGTTTGATGTAGTCCCATTTGTTTATTTTTTCTATTGTTTCTCTTGCCCGGTCAGACATGGTGCTTGAAAATATGTTGCTAAGACCAATGTCGAAGAGCGTACTGCCTATGTTTTCTTCTAGAAGTTTCATACTTTCAGGTCTTACATTCAAGTCTTTATCCATTATGAGTTAATTTTTGTGTATGGTGTAAGGTAAGGGTCTACTTTCATTTTTTTGCATGTGGCTGTCCAGTTTTCCCACCACCATTGTTGAAGAGACTTTCCTTTCTCCATTGTATGCTCTTGGCTCCTTTGTCAAAGATTAGCTGTCCATAGATATGTGGGTTTATTTCTGGGCTTTTGATTCTATTCCATTGATCTGTGTCTGTTTTTGTGCCAGTACCATGCTGTTTTGGTTACCATAGCTTTGTAGTATATTTTGAAATCAGGAAGTGTGATAGTTCCAGCTTTTTTCTTTTTTCTCAGGATTCCTCTAGCTATTTGGGGTCTTTTGTTGTTCCATATAAATTTTAGGATTCTTTGTTCTATTTCTATGAAAAATGTTGTTGGAACTTTGACAGAGATTGCATTGAATCTATAGGAAGTATGGACATCTTAACTATGTTAATGCTTCCAATCCAAGAGCACGGAATATCTTTCCATTTCTTTGTGTCTTCAATTTCTTTCAGCAATGTTTTATAGTTTTCGGTGTACAGATTTTTCACCTCTTTGGTTAAGTTTATTCCTAGGTATTTTATTCTTTTTGTTGCAATTGTAAATGGGATTGTATTCTTAATTTCTCTTTCTGCTACTTTGTTGTTAGTGTATAGAAATGCAACTGATTTTTGTATGTTGATTTTGTATCCTGCAACTTTACTGTATTTGCTTATTATTTCTGAAAGTTTTTTGGTGGATTCTTTAGGGGTTTCTATATATAAAATCAAGTCATTTGCAAATAGTGACAGTTTCACTTCTTCCTTTCCAATTTGGATCCCTTTTATTTCTTTCTCTTGCCTGATTGCTCTGGCTAGGACTTCCAATACTATGTTAAATAGGAGTGATGAGAGTGGGCATCCTTGTCTGGTTCCTGTTCTTAGAGGGATAGCTTTCAGTTTTTCACCATTGAGGATGATATTAGCTGTGGGTTTGTCATATATGGCCTTTACTATGTTGAGGTACTTTCCTTCTATACCATTTTATTCAGAGTTTTTATCATAAATGGATGCTGCATGTTGTCAGATGCTTTCTCTGCATCTATTGAGATGATCATGTGATTTTTAGTCTTCATTTTATTAATGTGGTGTATCGTGTGATTGATTTGCGAATGTTGAACCATCCTTGCATCCCTAGAATAAATCCCACCTGATCATGGTGTATAATCTTTTTAATGTATTGTTGTATGCGATTTGCTAGTATTTTGTTGAGGATTTTTGCATCGATGTTCATCAGTGATATTGGCCAGTAATTTTCTTTTTTTGTGTTGTCCTTGTCTGGTTTTGGTATCAGGGTAATGTCGGCTTCATAGAATGAGTTAGGGAGCTTCCCCCTCTCCTCAATTTTTTGGAAGAGTTTGAGAAGGATAGGCATTAAGTCTTCTTTGAATGTTTGGTAGAATTCACCAGGGAAGCCATCTGGTCCTGGACTTTTATTTTTGGGGAGGTTTTTGATTACTGTTTCAATCTCCTTACTGGTGACTGGTACCCAAGTTTCTATTTCTTTAAGGTCAGCAAATAGAGAATTTCTCCTTCCTCTAACTCATAGTCTCCCATGGATGAAGCTTCAACAGTATTAATTAGCATTAAATTCGAATGTAGACATAATACCCAGCTGAAGTAAAAACTCAGGGCTTCATTAGTTCACACTTGGATGGGTAGTGGAAAGAATTAAGCTTTTCAAATTTATTTTTGCCAAGTGAATGCAATGCCCAAGTGTTATTTGACATATTTTTGTTTGTTTCTTTGCAGGCTTGCAAAATATGTTATTAGTTGGAATGCCAGCTGGCTCACTTCAGCACAGGCGAGAACCTTGGTTCTTTTAAAACCTCTTTGAAAGCATCACAGTTTAAACACAGAGAGAGTGAGTATAAGTCTTCAGCAGCATAAAACTGGCCCCCAAAATTCTGATTCACGAAAACCTTCTCATATTCATCCTGTGGACACTACAGAGTACTTCCTAACAACTGTTCCTAGAGCTGGCTCACTTACCTTAAGGCGTCACTTGTGATTGGTATGCTGATTAAGTCCAACAAAGAGGTTCCTCCACCTAGTTCCCAAAAGTGAGCAATATCTTTTGGCTGAAAAAACAGGTTTATTTCATATTAAAACTTTTGGTTTTTTGAATTTTAAATACTTCTTATACTTCATTAGCACCAGCCAGTAATGATTATGGATACCAAATATTGTAGTCTTCAATCAACCCTTTCTTGGCAGTCAAAACTTTCCCCTTTCTCTATCTCATCCCTCAAAATGCACCAAAACATCTATTCCAAAGAACAAAGATGAAACATTAAGAATATATATGTGTACATAAATGCCCTAATTCTAGTAATACCTTAATAGAAGATATAAACAGTGCCCCAATTCTGTAAATATCACATGTAGCAGACATTCAAGTTTGAAATAAAATTAACCAGATAGACACACTCGGTGTTATCTTTTTGAAAACAGTTATAATTCTAGATAAAAATAAAACAGTTGAATAGGAAAACATCCTGATTTAGGGAGGCAGAAGCTCACAAAGTAAATTAGACATACACGTAAGGCATAAGGAAATGGGACGAAGAGATGGCAGTCCCCATGCAGATCAAGATTACCTGAGCAAAAGTATAAACAGACGACCTGTGCCCGACGCCCCTGGGAAATCTGACAGGTTAGCACTGGAAATACAAGTGGTAGGTGGAGAACAAGAAGAGACTAAACACCTACTTCCCTTTCACAGGACTCTTAAATATGAGGGGACTGAAAGAGCGAGGCAGCCAAGTAGCTTGGAAATAAGCCCATCTATTCCATGACAGCTTTCTTAGACTGCTAGCTAATGGCTCCCTGACACCGAGGAGCCTTCATAACACCAAGATTGTGTGAGGAGCTGACAAAGTGCTTCCATTTAGAACTCTTAGGGAACACTTAACCTGAGAAAGACATGAATCTTCCAGAATGAATATGGAAAAGCCCAACTTGATAGCATAAAGTTTAGAGAAAAAAACAGGTGAAAAAGAATCACATGAGTTTTTATGTATCTGTTACCATGAACTTGGAAGAGACAGATGATCATTAAAGCAAGTTTTAGATGAATAGATGTATTTTTGACAAATTATCACCTCATAATCACTAAAATTGTTTTGCTGTTGATATTTGAATCATTAATGTTTGAGGGGGGAATAATTTTTCATTGGAAAATCTCCCTTGATTCACAATTTGATGAAGGGAAGTTTTTAGAGCTCTTCTCAAAAGTAAAGTTTATGAAAGTTGTCTCAAAGTTTCCAGTGAAAAGGATAATTCCATTTCTAGGTTGACTCATGTCAAAATTCATGTGAGTCACAAAAATAAAGTTCTCCCACATCTCAATATGTTATGTTTCTTCTTTTCTTTTTAATCTCACAGTTTTAGTAACCAACTTTCGTTGGTAAATCTAGGAAGCAGCAACAGGCAGTTTTAACTTTACACATTGTCTAATGATCAAACATTAGGACTAGATTCATCTACAAAAATTTGCCTGTGTTATGGAAGAAACAGGACCTTCTTTTCTAGATTGTTCTCCCATACACCTAACTTTATATAAGAAATGACCTCTTTTCATTTGAGAACTCCAAAAGAGAATTCTATTTAGGATTTTTTTTACCCCTCTAACATACACCATAAACTCTCCCTCTATCCTGAATAGTTTCTTTCTTCTGAAGAGACATTAAAACAAGTGAAAATAGGATTATAACCAATTACGGCCTGCAGTCTCAAACAGATTTACCTATTTCAAGATGTATTTGTAAACATGCTAATAATTTGGATTTTGAGCAGCACATTTTCCTAAATATTCCACAGGTCAAACTCATATTGTAGCAGATTTTTTGGGAGACAGAAGGTAGCTCACGATATTATTCTCATTTGAAAGAAGAAAAAGTCACATTAATACAATTAATATAAATATGCCAAAAACTGTGCAATAAAGTTACAAAGAAATCTTATTCCAGCATTTTAGATATAACAAATGAAAAGGCTAAAATATTTTTACAATTTGGGTTGGCTGTATATCTGCTGAGTTGCATGTTAAGTTTAAAAATACATAGCTATGAAGTGTACAACTGGATATGTTTATGGATTGTAGATAAGAAAAATGTAAAACAAAGTCAGCATCATTACTTCTCCATCTATGGGCATAGCAATAGCACATAGAAAGACACTCACTATGTTATGCCCTTTTGCTCTTCTTCCGTATGTGTATTCCAAAGCCAAGGTTGGTTTTGGTGGCTCATCCCTGTACAATAAAGACAGATAGTGTTACCATCAGGGGTTTTCTTATGCTATCATCTTACCCAATTCATTTGTGCTTCCTCTTAAAAACTTTATTAGCAGAGAAGTTACCTTGTGTAATAGCATTGAGGTAAAAATGATAAAAATTTTATATAAAAAATAAATAGACCTTCAAAAAACCATCTTAGTGGATTTTAGTGGCAGCTGCAGAGGTGAATAATGGCACCTGCATGATGTGGTAGCCCCTAGCGGCACTGATGGGCCAGTGGAGAAGGCGTGGGGACGGCAGTGTTGATGGCCGTGTTAGGGCACAAGCTCTCTGCATATAGGCCATGTGGGAAGCACTGATCTCAGGTTTATGATGGGCCTTGATGTGGGGAGCTGGGAATCCAATGACTATCAATTTAATGGAGACATTACTGGAAGACTTTAATGCAGTTCTGTATCTTAAATCATGGCTCAAACATGGGCATCATTTAGCCAGTGAGAGCTGCAAACAAACAAATTACATCAAGTCCCAAAAATCAACAAATGATTTGATGAATTATTTACACTGCAGCTTATATTGCTTGGTAAGCAAATTTATGGTATATATATCATCTATCTATTTTTCTATTTTAATTTTTTATTATAGTAAAAACCATGTAACATGAATTTACCATCTTAACCATTTTTAAGTGTACAGCTCAGTAGTGTCAAGTATATTCACACTGTTGTGCAACCAAACTCCACAACTTTTTCATCTTGCAAAACTGAAACTCCATACCCATTAAACAACTCCCTATTTTCCTCTCCCCTCAGCCCTGGCAAACACCATTCTCCTTTCTTTTTTTATGAATCTGACTGCTCTAAATACCTCATGTAAGTAGAATCATACAGTATTTATCTTTTTGTGACTGGCTTATTTCATTTAGCATAATGTCCTCAAGGTTCATCCATGGTGTAGCTGAACACTAATGGTAAGAAACAATTTTTTAATTTGGGCTTTATAGATTTATGTTTATTAACTACTCTGTATATCATCCCTACATATATCTTTTTTGATAGATACATAGAATAATATTTGGTTATATTTCCTGAAAGATAGAAATTTTCTTTTATGAAACAAAATGCTGCTTTTAAGACAAAATTTATAAGCTCTGATATTTAACCTACAATTTGCAGAATTGTCTTTTTTCTAAGTAGACTATCAAGGAACTGAAATTAATAATTCTGAGTTCAGTGTAGTATTTCATGCTAAGCTGATGTTGTGGTAGATGACTTGTTTGCAATACGAAACACATATGGGCTCAAGAGAGCCAGGATTGCTGGGGATGGAAAGATGATGCAGGTGTCACTGTGGATGTTCTTCTAAGAAACAATTTTGTTAGTGAAAGGAATTACACAAAGCTAGGATTCCATTATTTGTATTCTTTAATAATATTTTTTCAAATGAATGATGTTTCTTTAATGTGACCCTGAGACACAATTCCATCTCTTTTGATGTTTCTGGAGAAGTTATAAGAAATAGGCATTGGAATGAAAGGAACAGAGAAATATGTTCCAAAATTGGTTGAAGACTTTCCTTATCAACTTTCTGCAACATCTACCACTCATAATCCTAAATCTTAATCTAATGGCTATATAGAAGGTTAGGAAATATAAAACACAAATGGTAAAATGTACAGTTTGAGGACCAACACTGTGCTTCAAAAATGTATCCATGAGCGATTTAAAGATTATAATTAATGTTCAAATAATTGTGGACTAAGTAAAATGAAAATAATTTAAATATCAGAGTAGCATAGCCAAAAAGAAGGTAAGTACTATCATAAGGTAAGTACTATCATAGTTATGTTAATTTCTCCCCCAAATAGGGAAATCTAGTATTAATCCTGTATAATTTTTTTTTGCTTGCTGTTTATCTTTAAAGGAGATCTTAAAGGCCATACTATGGATTCACTAAGCATTAAATTATTTTGTTTGGCTTCAAAATTGTTCTTCTTCCATATGTCTTTTTTTTTTTTTTAACTAATTTTTTTTTTTAAATAATTTTATTTATTTATTTTTTCCCCCAAAGCCCCAGTAGATAGTTGTGTGTCACAGCTGCACATCCTTCTAGTTGCTGTATGTGCGACGCGGCCTCAGCATGGCCGGAGAAGCGGTGCGTCGGTGCGTGCCCGGGATCGAACCGGGGCCACCAGCAGCGGAGCGCGCGGACTTAACCGCTAAGCTACGGGGCCGGCCCTTCCATATGTCTTTTAGAATCTAATTTGCCCTATACAACCAGAATAAGCAAAAAACATCGTCTAAAAGTTAACATAACACTTACCTGTCAAGACACCTTAGAATAATAGTAGTCTTTCCCTAGAAATTAAAAAAGAAAGAATATTGTGTTAATGTCATCCATATGTAAAATTTTATTATTGTTCATAGTTGTGGCCAAAAATAGCTTTTTAATCACTTGAATGATAAATTACCTGGAAACTAGAAATCAGCAACTTTCAGAATTGTTCTTAAGTTTGATAAGTGGAAAAAGTTAACTGTCAACTTTCCATCACAGTGTAACTACACTGCTATTATTATAATTATAAAGTCCTGCAGATGACAAATACTAGCAAATCATACCTCATTTTAGTGGTCAACTTGGCAGCTGTCTTAAATTTTCTCCCTATTCATCAATGCTAATTACTCGTTAAGCTGATGATTAGCGTCTTCTAAAATGTTTTAGTTCCAATTGTTGAAGTGGAAATAAAGAAAAACGATAACATACAAATAAAGGACATGTTACAAATATGTTGTAAGTAAGCAATCCATATACTGGGTTAGAATATTTTTTGTTTGTTTTATTCCCAAAGGATGTACATTGTAAGTTTCTTTTTAGGAGTCAGGAAATATAGGTTCTGGCCATCTCTGCCACTAATCATGAAACTTAACTTCATGTCTTAGCTAGGAACTGGCTCAATGGTTTAATCATTGGTTTCTGTTTTTTTTTTTAATAGTAAAACTCTTTATTTTTTCTTTTAAACAAATGATCTCTTACAAGAAAACAGATAAAAGAGGAGCAGCAGGGGAGGCTCTAATGGAGGAAACCTTTAGGCTCCAAGGAAAATAGTTTGGAAAACCCTGAACTGCCAAAAACACAGAACACTTTACTATATATGTTTTTTTACTAAAAAATCTGTACTTTTTTACCAAAAAATATGATCATAAATAAATTACTCCAGATTATATCTGGGATATGATTAAATTGAATGACTTTTTTTCTAATGAGAAATATAAATAATAATTGGAACAGACCAAAAGTGTATATTATTGAAGGATGTTTATTAGCAGGTGTTACATCAAAGTGAAAAACTATAAATAATCTAAATGTCCCAAAACATGGGATTGGCTAAATTAATTATGACAATCCATATAATGGAATAACATGCAGCTATTAGGACTGATGATGTAGGAATAAACTTACTAACATGGTAAGACATTTATAATAGATTAGTATAACCCTGTTTTCAATTTTAAAACACCTTTTCCAGCTTCTTTGAGATACACAAACACACATACAGATACATACTCACAAATAGATATAGACAGAGAGAAACATACACACAAATAAATAGATCCAGAAGGACATCACTATGCTTACAGTGAATGTTTCCAGGTGATGGATTTGCATGTACTTAATTTTTTTAAGAAAATCAGGATGTTCTAATTTTCCTACACTGAACATGTATTGCATGTATTATATTTTAGAAGTTTTAAATAAATGAGAACTACAGTACCTAAAAATTAATGTATTCTATGTACAAGAAAGTATAGAATCAGAAGTACTGTATTTTAGAATGGAAAGGAATCTTAAGGAATCAAGATAGTATCTAGCCAATTTTCTCAAATTCTCATGGTCCCATAGTGTTGATTTAAATTATTTTTATTATAATTTCATATAAATGTATAGTACTACTTGGTGGCAATCAAATAAATATAAACTCAACTCTGGGCATTGAAATCAACTTTTAGATTATCATTAAAATAACGATCTAAATTTTTAAAATTCACTAGTAAATTTTTGCCCTCTGAGAATGCATCCACAGACTCCTGGGTTTCCTAGTTCAAGAAACACTGACCTAGTACAAGTTCATTTAGAGACTATCAAAATGAATCCTATCTTCCCTCTCATTACCTCAGTCACATCAGAAGTCCAGTCTTTTCCTCTGATCCATTATCCCTGGAACTCTAATTCTATAATCCTCTACATATCCCTCTTCATCTGGTAAAATAATCTCCTTTCCTCTAGAATCATTCCACTCTACAGCTCCAGCTCCATGGTTGGCCAACTCCCCACTATCCTCAACCTCTTCTTCAGAACATTCTCTTCACCTGTTGGCCTTAACTAAAATATGGCTATCTCTGGACCACTTACTCTGCAGTCTTGTTGAAGATAAAGATGGCTATTTATTCTCACCACTCCATTTACTTCAGGACCCTCGTTGCTCCCCAGTGCCACCCTTAAACCATTACTCTACTTCCCTCCTCTTGCAAAAACCTTAAAAGGCGTGTACCAGGCTACTGCCATCGTGGTTGTCATCCTTTCTGGCTCACAGTCTCTCTTTCCCTCAGGTACTGTCATTAGTCTTGTTAACATCACATGCCTGTGGGCATGGGCAACCCACCTAACACCCTGACCTCTCAGTGCTTTTGCCTCCTCACCGAGACCTTTTCCTTCACTCTACTTCTACCACATGTCACTTCCAAGGTTACATCTTGAATCATTTCACCACTGGAAATTGCAAAATTACTTCTAAAATCACACACGTAAACACATTCTCCAACCACTTCTTCAGGAATCCCCACAGTAATAACTTTTTGGCCTTAGTGAGAGGCCTCAAAAGTCCACTGACCCCCAACAGTTTCTCCTTCTCCATCAGCCCCCTCCTACCTCCACATCTCTCCTTTTACATCTTAGAGTCCATAGTTTATCATTACAATCATCTCTTAAAAATATCATCCCCTTCCTAGGTTTTCTCACTTTGTATTGCACCCACCTAGCAAAAACCAACCCCAGGTAAACTCAATCACCTCCCTGCTTCCTCCATGCTGGCACCCATGCAAGTGAGTGATGAGGGAGAAAAATTATATACACTGTGCAGACCGGTGTCACCTAAATTCTTAATCCCTGTCATCAAAACAGCCGTCAACAACACCTGCAATCCTGTTACATTTGTCTAATGTGTTCTCTCGCCCATCTGTTGATTACTTCTCTTTCCATATTATTTCTTGCTCTTCAGGCTTTAGACATCACCCTCTCTTAAGGAGGCTTTCCTAGTCTCCCAGCCTCTTGGGCTGAGTTAAGTGCCCTTCCTGTTTTCCATCATAGCATTTTTCTCATGGTATTGTTACTGTTGTTGTACAAGTACTAGCACCTAAGTTCCTTCATAGTACAGTATGTGTCTTTCATTACAGTTTCCTCAGCGTCTAGCAGGATACCTGGCACATAAAAGCTGTTCCATAAATGTCTACTGAATGGATGAATAGAAAGTTGGGAAAGAGAGAGACAAGGGGCCAGCCCCATGGCGTAGTGATTAAGTTCAGAGCGCTCCACTTCGGCGACCTGGGTTCACAGGTTCGGATCCCGGGCGTGGACCTACACCACTCATCAGCCATGCTGTGGCACTGACCCAAATATAAAGTAGAGGAAGATTGGCACAGATGTTAGCTCAGAGGTAATCTTCCTTAATCTTCCTCAAGCAAAAAAAGAGGAAGATTGGCCACAGATGTTAGCTCAGGGCTAATCTTCCTCAGCCAAAAAAAAAAAGAGAGAGAGAAGACAGCAAGGCAGTTAGTTTCTTTGGTAAAGGGTGATGACTATCAGCTGAAAAATAGAAGCATTAATTGATTACTTCTCTGTAGTCTTCAAAATAACGCTCTGCATAAAGCACAGAATCAGATATGTTTTAAAGAATAATATCCTCAAAAGTTCTACATATCTCAAGGGAGTTCTCAAATCTTCAAAAGCAAAATTAGTTTTAATTTACATAAATGAAAATAAACAAATAACAGTTTGTATATGCCACATTCCACTATCAAGAAAAACAGGTGGTTTCAAAAAAAAAAAACAAAACATGAACAGGCTGTCACAACAACAAAGTCAAGAACAACTGTTACAGAGACTGACTAGTAGAGGATGCTAGTAGGGGTATTTTATGCGTAAGCATTTGTATGGTGGAGTCAGTAATCAGTACTAGTATAACCCATCTTAAGGATACAGAAGTAGCTTCTTTACACAGAATACATATACATTTTTAGACAGGTTAAATTAAGTTTATTTGCTCTCTCTCTTTTTTACAATAATCTCTCATAAATGTCTTTTACAAATAGCAGTGCACATTTATGGGGTCTGCGATACAAAATTAAGAAGTTGGTTGTATTTTCCACACAAATGCTGATTGTAAAGTATCAATGATTCAAATGAGAGTTCTAATGGGGAACCAAACTTTAAATCAGGGGCCGGCCGGCGGCGGCGCAAGTGGTTAAGTGCTCGTGCTCCCTGGCGGTGGCCGGGGTTCGCCGGTTCGGATCCCGGGCGCGCACCGACGCACTGCTTGGCAAGCCATGCTGTGGCGGCGTCCCATATAGAGTGGAGGAAGATGGGCATGGATGTTAGCCCAGGGCCAGTCTTCCTCAGCAAAAAAAAGAGGAGGATTGGCAGATGTTAGCACAGGGCTGATCTCCTCCCCCCAAAAAAAAAAGGGCCCGGCCCTATGGCTTAGCAGTTAAGTGCGCGTGCTCTGCTGTTGGCGGCCCGGTTCAGCTCTCGGCGCGCACTGACACACCGCTTCTCTGGCCATGCTGAGGCCGAGTCCCACATACAGCAACTAGAAGGATGTGCAACTATGACATACAACTATCTACTGGGGCTTTGGGGGAAGAAATAAATAAATAAAATTAAAAAAAAATCATTTCACGTTTCTAAGTAGAGAAATTTTTCAGTACTTTACTAATCATTCCTCTCCACATTCACTATGTATTTCTCAACAAACTGATTCAAACGATTTAAGTTATCCCACCATAAAGAGAAGTCTCTGCAATAATTTGAAACCATGGAGTTATCTTAATAACCACTGGCCGCCTTTTTCAGAAGTTCTAGTTCTTCCTTTGACACATAACAGCTTTTAATTTCATTGGGATCCGGATTCAAAATTATGTTCTTCCTCACAAACAAAATGCAATCAATTTCATGTTCTCAGATACCAACTGACAGCCCTGCAGTGAATTCATGTTAGATACTTAAGTTCTTCTGGATGGACCCCTTCCATGAGAATTCCTAATTCAGCCTTTAAACGCCTCTGTGCTGCTCATCTAACTCCAATTGCATCATTTTCTCCAAGCTCTCCTGGATCACTTAACAGACGACGACAAGTATTGGTAAAACAATCTGGAAAGGTACTTTTATCATCTGATCTCTGTAGTAGCAGGAGCTTATTTTCAGTGTTGAGTAAGAAGACACTCGATGCAATAATCCCTTCTCAATGTTTTCACTCAGGTGACAATTTTTTTGGTCTCAGCCCCAATTTATCATTTTCATGAGTAAGAACACATATCTCTGCCAGGCGTGGAACCTGTTGCTTATCGAGATTGTCGGTATTTCTTTCAAGCATCGTTACATTATTTCCCAGCTGTCCTGTCCTAGAATACTCGGGCCGGCGGTTCCCAGCGCTCCCCCTCTGCCGTGAGAATCCCGCAAGCCCCGCCCCCAGGCCCAAGCGCGGCGCCCGCGCTAGAGCGCGCCACATGCCCGCCGGCCAATCGCGCACTGGCCCGCGCCTGACGTCACGGTCGCGCGGTGGCTCCACGCCGGGCGTGCGCGGGGCCTCCCCCCGGGCCGCGGAGCCGCCCCGGACTCCAGCCCCGGCCCCCGGCCGAGGCGCAGGTGGTCGCCGCGCCATGCCCGCGCCGTTGAGGGGAGGCCCCTTATAGGATATTTTTTGTAGTAGGAATTTACTGGTACCATAAAACTAGTAGTGGTTATTTATTCAGTTATTTAAATCCATGTACGTACCTTATGGCAGTAAGGAGGAAATTGTTCAAGTACTGTATCCAACGGAAAAATCACTCTCCTCACAATAGTAAACTCATGAAATGAAATGTTTATATACTGTAGTTGGGTTAAAATTTTAAAATATAAGTGATTGCTATGATAATTTTATTTAAACAATTAAGTTCAGATTTAAGTGGGCCAATAAGAAAACTTTGGAAAATACATAAATTAAAAATAAAAACAGTGATTAAAATTATACATATTTCTATTTTTCATCTTTGCATTTTTATATAGTTGACATCATATTGTATATAAAATTTCTGTCCTGCTTTCTTCAATTAACATATTCTTTTCTTTCATCACAACTCTTTTACGGTTGTATAATATTTCCCCCAATAAATATCATGTTAATGTTGTATATAATATCTCCTGATGATGTGTCTCGGGGTGTGTGGGAGGGTCTTCTGGGACACAGCCGGAGACAGAGGGGTGCCCAGGCTACCTGGACACTGACACTGCCGGTAGCCCCCCTGATGCAGAGGTTAGTTCCTGAAAGCTTCCTATTTGTCAACATGCCCTTACCTGGAAGCATGAAGCACAGAAACAGAATAGTAATACGAACCCCAACTAGAAATGAGCTACACTGCTACATGAATTTCAGCATCTTGGGATCTGCAAACCCCGACCTTTTTCAGAGTCACCAGCAGTTCTGCCTCCCTGGCAGGCACATTGTGAGCCAAGCAAAGCTGCATGAAGATCTGATACATCTGTTCTTGCTCTGTATGGCCACTTTCAAAACCTTTTTGTATCCTTGGCTAAATAAAACAGAAACTTAAAAGTGAGTGGGGAGGGGTCTCTTCCTACCAAATCAGTGGTCCAATGGATATGCTGCCACATTTTTCCCACTAATAAATAACCCTTTGACAAACATCATTGGCATAATTCAATTATTCCTGAAATGATATTCCTAAAAATGAAGTAACTGAATCCAAAATATGAATATTATTAAGATATTGACTTAGATGCTAACTTAGATAATTAAAGGAATCCTGGCTTTTATATTGAAGTAGAAGACCTGAATATTTTCAAATTATGAAATAAAAAATGACAGTTAAAATATTTTTTAAAATTTTGTTTACTAGTATAATTTTTCCTAGATCAATAATAAGTACTTTCTGATCCACACTAAATATGGTATTAACTAAGCACAAAATTAGTTTGCCAACTTCAAATTCATTGGCTCCATGACCATGAATTTGAGTAAAATGTCTAAATATTATTTTTTAAATGTAATTATTCTAACATTAGATGATAAAAACAAAAGAAATTTTTTATTTCATACGTAACATTTTTTCATCTGGATATTTTTCAGTCACACGTCTCAGTCAGAATGTTTATATGGTAATCGAAATTCTTTCTTTTTTTTTGTTTTCCGCCTGAGGAAGATTAGTCCTGAGCTAACATCTGTGCCAATCTTCCTCTATTTTATAGGTGGGTCACTGCCACAGCATGGCTGATGAGTGGTGTAGGTCCGCGCCTGGGATCTGAACCCATGAACCTGGGCTGCTGATGCAGAGCGCTCTGAACTTAACCACTACGCCACGGGGACGGCCCCTCAAAATTATTTCTTAATTAACTTCCTCCTTATAGTGCACAATACTTAAAGTCCTCAAATGATATAATGTGGTATTCTATGTGAAATTAGCTCTCTGTTGATTTGAAGGGTATGCTATACCTGTGCATATGTCAACCCATGGATTTTGGCTGACTCCTAATTTGTGTGAAGATAAATGACATTACTAGAGTCAGAGATGACAAATAGATTTTATCTCAAGTGCCAACACCTTCCTGGAATGCTATGGATGAGATGTCATCTTCAGGCTCAGGAGAAAAGGGTCCCATGATCAATGAGATGTGCGTGAAAGATGTATGCCTAGTATTTGCTATCCCTTAAGGAACCCTGGAAAGCATCTTCTGACAACAAGATCTTACACTATGGAAAACTGGAAAAGGATAAATTCAGAAGTCAAGACAGCTCCTTCACACTTTTCTTCTACATAGAGGTTGAAGTTTGGGGTGAGAAAGTAAGCTCTGAGAAGTGAAAGGCTAATCTATGACAAAGTTTTCTGGTCCATATCCTAAGAATACTGGAATGATTATCCCTTGTTAAGAGAGGAAACATATGTCAAGAAGATCAGAAGACCACCATGCCTAGAGACTAGGCAATCTAAATGAGAGTGGAGAGAATGAGAGAAAAACTCTCATTGAGATTCATTCATTGAGAAAAACTGAGATGTCATTAGGTATGACATTAAGAAAAATTTTAAAAGATAGTAATGGAAGAAGGTCCAAGTAATTCACAGGAAAAAACAGCTGAGACAAGGCCTGGGAAGAATATTTAGAGCCACAAATGCAAAACAGTGCAGGTAATAATTACTGCAGTATTATCACAGGGAAGCAAAATGACCTCATATATATTACCAAAACTTGTGGCATGAGACTTATGAGTGCAATGTACTGATGTAAAGGAATAAAAAGAGACAGAAGGGGAGAGAAAATGCAGCACTCTTTGTGTATTTATATGGAAACTTACAAATGCATGAAGGAATGAATTTGGATGAAAATAAACAGCAGAACAGATGTAATATTGTGACAGTATACTAGAGACTGTTGCCTAACCATATGAAATGAATTATCCATATGATATCTCATGATACACATCACAAGAGGAATACAGGCAAAGTGAAGGGGACATCAACTATCAAAAAAGCACCTAAATCAGTTTGAATTGAGTTTTCTGTCACTCTCAAAGGAAATAATCCAGAGATACAGAAACTAAGATCAGAGAGAAGTTAAGTGACTCATTCCAACCTAGACTTCTATACCCAAATAAACTTTCCATCCAGAATGAGCGTAAAATAAAGGCATTTTTAGACATGCAGGGTCTCAAAAATTTTATTTCCCGTGTATACTTTCCCAGGAAACTACAAAAGAATGTGCTCCACCAAGATAAGTGAGTAAACCAAAAAAAAGGAAGACACAAAATCCAAGAAACTGAAGCTCTAACCCAAGAAAGAGGCTAAGGAAATTCCCAAGATGTTGGGAAAGGATGATAGCTATGCACCGCCCCCGAGAACAACAGTACAGACAAGCACAGAGGGTTAAAAGATGAGAGGACTCTGGCTGGACAGGGGAACTTGCAGATGATTTGATACAACTGACTACATGAAAAATTATATTGAACGTCTGTTGGGGATTGTGGAAAGAATTAGCAATAGGTATCTGAGGAGCCAGCTTCAGGAACGGTCCCAAATGATCCCCACCACCTGGTATTCACACTCATGTGTAGTCCCTCATACACTGTACCATACTACTGGTCTTTGTGACCAATAGCGTACGGCAGAAGTGACGGCATGTCACTTCCAAGATTAGGTTATAAAAAACTGCAGCTTCTGTCTTGGGTGTCCTCACTCTTTTGGATCTCTCACTCTGGGGGAAGCAAGCTGCCATGTTGCAAGCAGCCCTGTGGAGAGGCCTACATGGTGAAGAACCGAGCACTCTTGCCAGCAACCACGTCAGTGAGCTTGGAAACTGATTCTCCAGTTTAGCTGAGCTGTGAGATGACTTGAATCCCAGCTGACATCTTGACTACAACTTCATGAAAGACCCTGAGCCAGAACCACTCATCTAAGCTGCTCTCAGATTCCTGACCCTCAGAAACTAGGTGAGATAATGTTTGTTGTTTTAAAAGCTGCTAATTTTTAGGGTAATTTATTATGTAGAAATAGATAAGTAATGCATATAAAAACTAAGGTATATATAAAAACTAAGCAAATAAAAAACAAGGCAGTTTTAAATTTTAGGAAAAAGTATTTAAGAAGGGAAAAGTAATCCACCTGGCTCAGCAGCAAACAAGGTTTAGATATAATAAATTAACACTGAATATTGAGTTATCCCAAAATTATAATAATAATTACTATGTTGCAGACTAGGGCTGGAAGTGAGAGTTTAAAAAAGATAAAGAACTAAATACTCTTCCACCATTATCAGGAATTCAACAGATAACGTCTAACATTGAAAGTCAGGAAATAGCCCATAAGCTATTTTAGAAATAAAGGGGTAAATTATAGAAGAAACGGTAAAACAGATGAAAGTGGTTGCTTTGAGGAGACATCCTGAACCATGTAGAGAAATATGTTATTTTGCATACCTTTGATGATCTTTGAGTTTTTAAACCACATACATGAATTATTCTTTTAAAAAGTAATTAAAAATAAAAATAGAAACAGATTGTAACAAAGGGCCCAATCTAATAAAATTAAGGACAAAACAACAGCATAAATGAAAAAGACTGTTACAGATCTCACGCTCAACCTTAGTGACTGGGGTTATATGACACTGAAATTTTTCTATACAATAACAGGAGCACAGCATCTGGAAAAAGAGAAGCTGGCAGATCTGCTCTAGTCTATTGTAGTTAAGCAAAACCTCAAAAATTCTGTTCCATCCTGAGAATTACACATTAGAGGAATTCCAGTTGAGGGGCTGGCCCGGTGGCCTAGTGGTTAAGTTCGCACGATCTGCTTCGGCAGCCCGGGGTTCACAGGTTCGAATCCCAGGCACAGACCTATGCACCACTCATCAAGCCATGCTGTGGCGGTGTCCCATATACAAAATAGAGGAAGACGGGCACAGATGTTGTTAGCTCAGGGCTGTCTTGTGGAAGTGAACTCCTCCACTGCTGGAGATATTCAAACCTAGACTGTACAACCACTGTTTGCAGTGGCTCTTAACCTTTTTGGGAGGTGCTGGAACCCTGGGAGAATCTAATTTCCCATAAAAATGCACCAATGCACAATCAGACACAATTCTGCAAACATTTCTAGGGAGTTCACTGACTCCGGGAAGTACTTCCATGAACCCCAGGGTAAGAATCCCTATCATAGAAGACTGGAGTATCTCCAATGTTCCTTCAGTTTCTGTGACTCTAGTTAAGATAAGTGAAGGTTAAATGTATCATGCCACATATGGTTCATGTTTTTATTATCTATGTGCTTGTTTCAGTTGTACAAGTAAATGTGACCATCAGATTAGCATTTGTGGTACCTTTGTGCAAACTGAGAAAAGACGATTTCTTTGGGCAGTCTAATTAGAAACAACTGCCCCTTCCTCTGGGCTGCTGTGGCCCACATCAGGGCACATCACTTGACAAGAGGCACTCAGGCTGGATATTAGTCTCCACTCACCCATGAGCAGGGCACCTCATACAGGGCACAACCAGCTCCAATGTAACCAGCAGGCAGGAGAAGGGTCATCTAATTAAAGCACTGAAGTATCTAAATTTTTATCAAAGTATTAAAATAAATTTTACCACTGGGTTGTTAAATCATCACAATACTTGGAAAAAAAAAAAAAAAAAAGGAGGAAAAATGCATTACCCCACTTTTACTGCCAATGAAGAAAACAGATTTTTCTCCAATTTCAACTCCATCCCCTTCACTTCCATTACTGCCTCGTTTTTCCACTTCAGCTTTTGCAATTTCCCAGAGAGTTTCACTATAGGAGAGGCAGAAAAACAAAGTTGAGGGAAACAAAAAGAATCCTTTCAAATATTTATTTCAAGCTCAGAGAAATTTTATTTCAGTCAAATTTATAAAACAAAGCAACATTTTCTGGGGGACAATAAGCTGGTAAAACTAAGGATGAGTCATTTTCTTTGTACTGCTTCATAGAAGAAAGCTGAAAATGATAAGCAGAGCCTTTATCACCAGGATTTGAGGTTGTCTTATTTTGGGGCTTCCAGGCAAGGTTGAAAGCTGTGTGTGTTAGCTTCTCAGACACACATCAGTGTACAATGACTTTTGGAAATTTACAACTTGAAAACCACCAACATCTGAGAAAATGAGAAAGGTGTAAAACCACTGTACCAAATAATCTTGCTCCCTGAAATAGCTGCTTTTTTGTGTTTTGTTTTTTAAATTATATTTTTGGCTCAAGATTCCCTTTTTCAAGATATAAAATATAAAGAAGGAAAAAAATCACATTTTGAAAATCATTCTTTCATTCATCTCTCTACATACATATAAAATTTTACACAGATTATATCATTTTTTAAATTAAAGCCTAAATGAAAAATAGAGAATTGAACTAAAAAAATACAGGCAAGATCTGATGTGTTGTAAGCCTGAATCTGCTACTTTCTACATATGCCAACTTGTGCAAATTACCGAACTTCTCTGGATCCTTCATTCCTTTATTAATTCAACAAATATTTATTGAGCACCTAATGTATGCAAGCTTCTATGCTAGTCCCCAGGCTCACTTCTGTTTGTTCATCTCTAAAATGCCAATAAAAAAGGATACCAACCTTATAGGATTGTCATGATTGATTGTTAAAATGTGATAATTCATTTAGTTCTGGACTTGGCCTATATATAATTACCTAAAATGATTGAGCACTTATAATAATTATTATTCAAGAACCAAGGATGAAGAAAGGGCCAATATAGGTGTCCCTAAATGTTTGCACTAAAATTCATACATTTATTTCACAGGTGACCACCCAGGAACTCAGTCCAGGACTATCTGCTCTTCATTTACACACCATTCTTTCAAAATGTGATTATCTGCTTTCCAAGTTCCCAGCAGAGAGGAGAGAAGGAGGTGCTGCAACCAGTCATGTCACTGGTGGAAATTTATAACTATAACCATAACTTTCTAACTGTAACCAATTATACCATGATGGGAAGGAAGCTGATAATTTTTCACACTACGATTCATAAACGCAACAGAGATAACACCACTGATTCACAAGGTGAGAAAAATAGATTTATCCCACTCTGTGATGGACTCCAGAACCCCTCTCTCCCCGACGCCCTTATAAGTTGTTCAGAGAAGGTTTAGGTGTGATCTTGAGAAAAGGTAATGAAAATTGACATCATAGAAAAATAAAATGTATTTTACAGATCATCACCTCCCTCCCTTTTAAACGTGATCTTACACTTTTCACAGAGGTTTGCAAGTTTCCCCTCATTTATTGTCGTGATCCCCTGCACCAGGAGGGGAGATCCTTGAGGAGGTGGCTTTGTGGTCTAGTTCACCGCCTGAACTCCTGCTCCTAGAACATTCCCTGGCCCGCAAGAAACTTATTGAATAAATGAATGGTTGGAGTTGAATCATCTTTCAAAATCTCTGACATTTCTACCTGGGGAAGTTTTCTACCTGCTTGCGACAGAATCCACAAGCTTAAGGATAGTTCCTACGACTCTCTGACCATCCAGATAGCGGCTGCAAGCAGAAGAGACCCACAATTTTCTTCCACCAGCAGGTCCCGCGTGGGGTCCTCTCCCTAAAAACACCCCCAGAGGCCTTTCCCGCCCCTGCCCCTTCCAGGAGGGTGGGAAAGAGGGGAGGCTATCGAGGGGAAGCCGGGGGCAAGCAACACTGCGGGAATACCTGGGCATCGTGGTTCGGCCGCCCCACTGTCGTGGGCTCAGCATACCGCCTTGTTTAGAAACAGAAGGTCCACGAGCTGCGAGAAGGGCCTGGGAGTGCAGGCTCTTGGGTTGCCATGGGAACGACGTCGCGGGCCGCGTTGCGTGCGGAAGAGGGGCATCATGGGAAATGTAGTTCTCAGCGTTCCTTTTCAAGTCGCGTTCGGCCTCATCTCCTAGGGCGGTGAGAGAACGACGTTACACGTGGTAACAAACCGCGGACCTAAAACCTCTGGGTTGGAAGTGTTCTTTTATTAAAAAAATATTTTACTGAGTACCGACTATATGCCAGAAATCTCTGCTCTCTGTCTTCAGTTACTTTTCTCTCCCCAATAGCAATGATTTGGGAATGGAGGGTGAAACAATCTCCTGAGCTGTTTTCTAGTGATTTACTAGAGGCAAAGAGTATTTATGATTTTAGTGTTTTCCAACTTTCTGCTTGTTTAGTTGTTTTAGGTTTTATGCAATAACACATCATTTATTAATAAGTTAAAGCAAATGCATCTCCACAATAATTCTTTTACTTTATCTCCAAATCAATAACATTGAGTTATTACTATATGCAAGACTCTGTGCTACACAGAGTAAGGAATGAAGAGATGAGTAAGACAAGATCCCTACCCTTGAAAAAGACATACACAACTAGTTACAATAACCCAAAGGAAGCCAGTGATATAAGTTATCGCGAGATACAAAAAATTACCGAAGAACAAGTTGACTAATTATGCCTAAAGGAGTTGATGAAGCATTCATGGCAGTGACAGTGCTTGATCTGCTTCAAATGCTGAGTAGATCCATCCTTTCTAGCCTAAGATGTCCCGAATATTTGAAGAAGATACTCTCCCTCCACCCTTCTGCCATTTGGCTTTGTTTCTATGATGTAAAATGTTCAAGAACATGGGCTTTAGAGTAAAGATAGACTTAGATTTAAGTCCTGACAGCCACACTGGCTAAGTTGCCACATTGCCACAATGGGTAAATTACTCAATTTCTCTGATCTTTAGTTTCTGATTCCATAAAGCAGGGGAAAATTATGAGTTTTAAATGAGATAAATATATGTAAAACATAACTTTTGTGTGTCTGACACATTATAAGTGCTTAACGCTTGTTACTATCATGTTATAAGCTGCTGATCAGCAACTTGGAACAAAGAAACACAAGGATCACATTCCTGGAAAGAAAACAGATGTTGTTTGTTGGTTTTTGTTTTTTAAAGGCATTCATTTCAGATAAAATCTTTGGGGACAAAATCCTCCCAACACCTAGGTGCATTTTGGCGACATTTAGAAGACTACAGTTTCACATAGGAAGGGATGTAATGGGAGTGGAGTTCAGTGGAGAAAGGATGATTGCAAGCGAGGTTGATACATCTGTCATTGAATCAGCATCTTTATGCTGGGGCTAGCCAGCCTATAAGCTCACAAACTGATGTGGGACAGATTGTAATGAAGCTTAATGATTTGGGTTCTGGAACTTTGGAATCCCTTTGCTTATTAGTTAGGAAGCCCTGTTGATATGAATAATAATAATGGCAGCTAACATTTTACCAAGTGCTTGCTATGTACTGGGCACAGTACTATCATTTTAAAGGTATACTTGTTTGGATAACTGGGATAGGTGGTTGAAGGAGGGAGCCTGGTAACAAGGAAGGTGAAAGTTGTCTGACTGGGCCTTGATCACCAACATTGATTCAGGGGTGATTCAGTTGATTTGATTGATCAGCTGAGTTTCCTTTTCTACCCTGATGCCTCCTGAGGCTTCATACTTAGACAAAGAACGTGACCTTCCTTGTAGACGAAAATTTTCACAAGGTAAGAATTTATAGAAATGTGAGCATCTCTACTGGATCACCCCAAGGAGACTCAAAGATTTCAGTGGTGGTGATGGAGGAGGAGACAATTTAATGCTGCTTGCTGGATAGAATAAACAACAGTGCAGAAGAAAAAAGGAGTGTGCAGGGTGCATTTGGGGAACCGTGAGTAGTCTGACGTGGAAGCATGTAAGTAGGGTTAAGGGTTAAGGTGGGAGAGCAAAGTGGGCAGGTAGATTGGGTTACAGTGAAGGATCTTGCAGTCTAGATTTTACTGTGTTTGTTATGAGAAATCAAACAAGATTTTAAAATAGGAATGATCCATGAATAGACCTGAGTTTCAGTGAGATAATTTTTTGCAGCTGTGTGAAAGATGTTTTGGAGTCTGGAAGTCCATATGGAGGCTATTAACAACAGCCCAGGAAAGTAATGGAGTTTTTACATTTTTTCCCTTGTTTTCAAAGTTATATCATCTTATTGTAGAAAAGAAATAGTATACAGAAAAAATGAAAAGGATAATAAGCACACCCCAGAATTAATAACTATTAAACATTTTGGTGTATTTCATTCTAATCTTTTTTCTAGTGGAGTTGAGATTTTACTGTAAAGTTAATTAATATTCTGATTTTAACATGTATTTCCCCATATCAATTTTTTTAAACCCATCATAAACATTACTTTGATAGTTGCATAATATTCCACTATATAGATTTTTTTTCATAATTTACTTAAGTATTCTCCTAATATTGAGCGTTTCAGGTGGTTCAGAGTAAGCACCTAACATGAGTTGGGCTAATCAGAGCCCTTCTCTGGGATTTTTCAAACTAGAATTTGGAAAATCAAGTCATTCCTCCCTTGGAGCAAATTGGCATCTTTTCTGTTAAATGAAGAAGCTATTTTGTAGTTGGAGAACATGAAGCATATACACAGCAATATGAAGAGAAAGTACTGGCACATATCTCATGGTTCCAGTTGTTCCTGAGGCTCATTTGTGTCCTCACCTTTCTTGTGGCTTGGTTGTTCAGCTCTTTTTTTGATTATGTGAGAGATCCTTGTAATAAATTTTCTCTTTTTTGTCTAAGTTAGTTCAAGTTGAATTTTGGCATTTACAACAAAAAGAGTACTGTCTGATATAGTTACTAGGCAGTAGAAAGTGAGGGCTTGGGGAAAGGGAGAAAAGTCAATGTTTCCCTCTTGGGTGACTGATGAGTTGGTGATCCTATTAGCCAATTGTTGGGGCACAGAGTAGGAGAACCAGGTTTAGAGGACATTGTGAGTCTGAGATACCAACCAGACAGTTGGACCATTTGGAGTCCACTGGACTTGGCAGTTAGGAGGTCAATGATAACTTATATAAAAAAGTTTCAGTAGAACAGTGGCAGCATAACATCAGTGTTGATGATCCTCACCACATCCCAGGGGAAAAAAATCTTAGAATCTGTGCATAATCCAAAAGCTAAGAGCTCTCTTCAAGCCTTTCTAAGGTTACTCATTTTCTATAGACTTTTCTTTCGTAAAAGGCAACTCTTACTGGAGTTAGATAGGCCCATAGTATTTTCCAGAAATTCAAGAAGTTAATAACTTCTCAGCCATCTCCTCTGGTACCACTCAACATTCAGTTCCTAGGAACTCTTGCTGGGGATTCCTTAGACCCACATAGTGAGAGAGGGAATTAGCCTTCTCTAGCCACTGCCACTGTTAAAGAAGAGTCATCTGATTTCTTTTTTTTCCGGTAAAAAACACGTAACACTAAAGTTACCACCTTAACCATTTTTAAGTGTACAGGTCAGAAGTATTAAGTACAGTCATGCGCCACATAACAACGTTTCGGTCAACGAAGGACTGCCTATACGATGGTGGTCCCATAAGATTAGTACCATATAGCCTAGGTGTGTAGTAGGTCATACCATTCAGGTTTGTGTAAGTACACTCTATGATGTTTACACAATGATGAAATCACCTAACAACGCATTTCCAGTAATGTATGCCTGTCATTAAGCAACGCATGACTGTATATTCACATTGTTGTGCAACAGATCTCTAGAAATTTTCATCTTGCAACATGGAAACTCTATATCTATTAAACACTAATGTTCCCTCCCACCTCCCTCAGCCCTTGGTAACCATCTTCCTACTTTCTGTTTCTATGATTTTGGCTATTTTAAATATTTCATATGAATGAAATCATACAGTATTTGTTCTTTTGTTACTGACTTACTTTGCTTAGCATGATGTCCTTGAGGTTCATCCATGTTGTAGCATGTATCAAGATTTCCTTTTTTTTTTTCACTTGTTTAACGATGAAATTTTATTTTTTTATCATGCATTAATAGGATTTCTTTCTTTTTTAGGCTGCATAATATTCCATTGTACAAATATGTCACATTTTCTTTATTCATTTATCTCTTGATGGACATGTGGATTGCTTCCACTTCCTGGCTATTGTGAATAATGCTGCGATGAAGATGAGTGTGTAAATATCTCTTTGAGATCCTGCTGAGTTCTTTTGGATATATACCCAGAAGTGGGATTGCTGGATCACGTTGTAATTCTATTTTTAATTTTCTGTGGAACCTCCATACTGTTTTCCATAATGGCTGCATCCTTTACATTCCCATCAACAGTGCACAGGGGTTCTAACTTCTCTGCATCCTCACCAACACTTATTTTCTGTTCTTTTGATTGTGGCCATCCTGGTGGGTGTGAGGTGATGTCTCATTGTGGTTTTGATTTGCATTTCCCAATGACTAGTGATGTTAAGCATCTTTGCCTATGCTTATTGGCCATTTGTATAATCTCTTTAGAGAAACCTATTCAAGTCCCTTGCCCATTTTTAAACCAGATTATTTGTTTTTTTGTTGTTGAGTTTTAGAAGTCCCTTATCTATTCTGGATATTAGCCCCTTATCAGATATATGACTTGCAATTATTTTCTTCCATTGTGCACGTTGCTTTTTCTCTCTGTTGACTGTTTCTTTTTATGTGCAGAAGTTTTTAAGGTTGGTGTAGTCCCATTTGTCTATTTTGTATTTTGTTGCCTGTGCTTTTGAAGAGTCATCTGATTTTAATATAGCCATCAATGTAACCTAGCAACATCTTCAGAAAGGGATGCCACTCCCCATCTCCCCACCCCAGTTGGTTAGAAGATTATGTTAGCCAAGTGCTACTAGGAAGGATACTCTGTATTCAAGCGCTGTGGTGAACATTTGTGTCTTGTTTTGGAGTTATTTGCTAATAGATGCTGCCTTAGTAAAAGTTTTTGTTCTTGTCTATTACTGGACCCAAAAATTCTTATGAAACACACAATGAGGATTTTTGGATTGATGTTGATTATAAATTTACCTCCAAAATCATAGTGACTAGGTTCAATTTAAATAAAATTAAGTTCAACAGTTAAAACTACAGTAAAGAGCAGGTGAGTGTCTCGTCTCCTCACCCCAGCCTCTGCCCAGGCCCATCCAGCTCTTCGTAGTATGACTGACCTTCCCACTGAAATGCCCAGAAAACCTGAGTCTTGGTCCCACTGAAAAATGGACAAATCTTACTTCACCCTAAATAGCTATGTGTGGACTTTATGTTAATTTGGAGTTTAAAGTTACTCCTGTAGCAGTAAAATCCCTTTCTTCTTTTAGAGAAAAGAGGGGGAAAATGTGAGAGGAGATGCAATTTCTGCTTGAAGCAGTTATCAGAGAAGTTTCTCCATCCTGTTATTTCTGCTCCTCGCTTCTTCTTTCTCAGTCCCCATATTCCAGGAGCGCTTGCTCCGCAGGAATCAGCCCAGAGACTCTGCATTGAGGGAGTTCAAATTCCATGGCAGCTGGGGGGTGGATGGATGGATGAAATGTGTTCTTAGCATCCCAGGAACACTTAAAGCCTTTTTCCAGAGAAATACTGTTTATTTGTGGTGGTTACTTCTTCAGGATTATACTTCAGTACAATTATGGGTTAAATGTATTGTTCTAGAAACCTGACCACCATGTATTTCTATGGAAAAAAATGTCCAAACAACCAATTAACAAACACACTTTTAGAGCAAAGACTCTCTATAAGTTGTGACTAGCTATTTTTTGTAAATTGAGAGTTAAATTCATTCCCAAGCTATGGCAGTATTTGACTTTAAGGACACACACACACAAAAATTCAGAACGTTTAATATAAATTTTTAGAACACAGTCCATTCAACTCACCTATATGAAATAAGCTCCACTAAAGAGCTTACTATGAAATCATGGGAGAACCCCATGATTTATATGTATTGTATATGTGTCAATATGCACACATGTATATTAAAACTACCATTTGCCAAAACAGCTTCCTTTTATACAGATAAAACAAAGTAACACTGAAGACAAAACATGAATGCAAGAGAAGGAGGTAATAACTACCATTTTCACTAGTAGTACACCTCAGCTTTGACAATGAAAACATTAGGTATTTCTTGAAGATTATTCAAGAGATAATGCTCAAAATGGGTTTTGTAAATCATTTATTATGATTGAAAGGGAAGAAAATGATAGGAGACAAATATTACAATTAAACCTGTAACATTATTCTCTTGTAACCAATCATAATAACATACTTTGAATTTTTTAAATGGCTATATAAGTAATTTCCCAGAAAATAAAATTTTCACATCATCAGTTACAGAAAATTGATTTCTTTCCATCAAAATATTTTATCTCTGCTCTATCAAAAATAAATGCAAGTCTAGGGTACTACCGTTTAAGCTAAGCCTTCACTACTCGTTTAAATTAGAAGATTTCAGGGTGGCTTACCAGATAGTGAACTAACTATTGCTTGATAATAAAGTCCTCACACATAGGTAACAGCTCTGCCAAGCCTCTGGCTCACCAACTAATGATTATTAAATGGTTTTCTGGGAACTTAGAAACTCTACTGTATCCCAGCCAAAAGGCTCCTGAGAGTCATCCCAAACTGGTAACCAGTTTATTCTAAAAACTAATTTGCTTACACAGTGAGTGGTTGTGGCTCAAGAGATTTAGGGGAAATAGTCAATGGAAATCTATTTCTATGGGGTTTTTGACCTTTTTGTCATTACCAGTAAAGCAAAACCTTACTTGAGCAGTGTATTTCTTGGCTCTGCCCTTTTTAAGGATGCTAATATGTGATAGAACATTTTTAAAAAGCTTAGTGTGAGAACAGTGCATTGCCATAAGGAGAAAGCAGCAAAGAAGAAACCATGAAGGCTCTGCCAACAAATTAATTCAGCAGCTAACGTTTTTTTAAATTTTCAAATTGGTTAAAAAAATACCACACACAAAGTGATAAATATATGTCCCAAAAATAAATATTCTACACATAATTCTATATTCACAATATTCTACACAAATATTCCACACATAAATAAAATTAAGTATACTCATGATTACTATTGCAATTAAACATTTTTATAATATAATTTTCATGTCTTATCACAGTTTCATTTTTATCATGAATACTAATTACTTTTTTTTTTGACACACTCTGGAATGTACTGACCACTTATGTAACCTAGTAAAGTAATACATTTCTAGACTCTTTCAACTAAAATTTTACCTCCTTTGACAGAAGACATATTTTCTCTTTTCTTTTAAAAACTATTTCTGGAAATTTAAGTTCAAACTATAGTTAAAAAGGACTGTATGAGAGCAAAGCTTTAAGAATTGTCTTTGTTTTCAAAAATATTATTATTTAACAAAACAAGGTCAAGATGACCCAGCACCAAATGCAATGAAATGTGGGCAATATTCCAGTGAACTCCGGCTATACTGACAGCCAAGGAATGTTAGGAATCACTGTCTCCTTTTAAATTTTACACTCCAGTGATCTGAAAAGGTGACAAGGTATACTTTCTACCACCACATGGGAGGTTCTGGTTACCTAACTCCCACTTTCTCTCATAATGATTCACAGGGCCAGAAGATTTACTGCATTTGCTCTAAAAATTTACCCCTGAACAGCTGTTTCTTATATTGCATACTCTACTTCTTTCCAAACACCATATCATTAATTAAAAGCACATTTAATATAGTACTTAATGTTTTGGCAGTGACCATTTCCAAATAATCAACTGGTTTGCCAAATGAGTTTGGAATCTCCCTTTCTAAAGATTGTCAGATTATTTACTTTAAAAAAAAGGCAGTATTGCATGATGTGTCTGATGGCAAGGGAGAAGGGAGATGGAAAAAATGACAAATTCTAACCCATTTAATCTAAGAGAAAATTTGTGTGGGCAAATTTTGTGTTTCTGTTTTATTAGTAGTATTCATCTGAATATTTAAGAATCAAAGAGAGTAACTCCCATTATTTTTTTTATTATTTTTTTTTAATTTTTATTTCTTTATTTTTTCCCCCAAAGCCCCAGTAGATAGTTGTATGTCATAGCTACACATCCTTCTAGTTGCTGTATGTGGGACACGGCCTCAGCATGGCCGGAGAAGCAGTGCGTCGGTGCCCGCCTGGGATCCGAACCCGGGCCGCCAGCAGCGGAGCGCGCGCACCTAACCGCTAAGCCACGGGGCCGGCCCTCCCGTTATTTTTAAAGTTTGGAATACTAGTGCCTGGGTGCCATGCTGCCACGATGTAAATGAACTCATTTGCAGCTGATGCAACCACTGCTTCAAGGGCAGGGAGTGAATGTTCAGGCTCCTGAGCTTTCAGAGTAAAGTGGGGCCTTTGGTAGGTCTGCCGCTTGACAGCAGGGGCTGGCTTCCCACTGCCCTGGCTTGGGGTCCCCGGGTCCGAGCTGAGAGCAGCGCTGGAGCAGAGAGGTGGTGAAAGGCTGCCTTTTGCTGATGGAAGTTGTTTATGTAACTGGCGATCAAAAGAGTGATTTCAAGAATCTAAAACAAGAAAAACAGAATTGTTATGTTCCTGAGAAGTTCTCATCCCTCCCAAAAGGGAGTAAAGGGATGGCCATAGGTGGTCTCCATCTGCAAGTGTCCAAGCTACCAGAATTCCCTTCTCTCCAGGTCAAACAATGAAGTACTTACATGTTCAGCACCATCAAAGCACTGACATATTTTCCCATTACTTAAACGAAGAGAAAGAGTGGATCTTAAAAAACAATCAATTTAGTGGCAATATTAGAAAATGTGACAGTCAGTAGTACAACTCTATCAATTATCTTAAAGTCCTATTTGGGAATAGATGAATTAAGAAAATTAGTGTATAATATCAACTCTTTAAATAAAATAAATACTGAGTGTGCCTCGATCTTCTGCACTTACTGGCTGTCTTCACCTAAGTATAGATTTAATTAAGAAAGATATCTACCATTTTTTTAAAAAGCTTCAGATTCTAAAAAATTAGTCTCTTTTATTTAACAAATTTAAGGTAGTTAAAGCTTTAGGAAAATCAATTTCTCATTCTTTTTACTAAAATTGGAATAACATGTTAAAATGTAGCCCTTTTATTTATTGCTTTTACTTACAGACATTAAAACTACATAGTTTGCTAAAAATAGTAAAGGAACAAGTACATCTTTTCTAGAACCTCACACTTCCCACTTGTGAGTCCATAAAGTGAATTACCCCAAGTAAATAAGACAATGAATATAAAGTACCTGATAACAACTTATATCAAGACCACTTATTTTGAACCTTCTGTATACCAGGCACTGGGCTAAGGCACTTTACAATTCCTACATTTAATTCCTAAGCCAAAAAAAAGTAGGTAGCATCATACCATTTTTTAAATGAAGAAACCAAGGCTTAGCAAGATGAGGTAAGCCAGGATTTGGACCTAGGGCTGTTTGATTATAAGTAAAGTCTGTTTTCCCATCTGGAACTTAGTTTTTGCACAATAAATGTTTTAGGATGAAAAAAACTAGTGTAAAGAAGTCGGTGGAAAGCCTTCTACTCACCTTGGGTTTTGCCATGGCAAAAAGTAATTTCTCTGTTGGTTTGTCCTTTGAGTGTGTGTTGTTAATGACTATCATAAAATCATCTTGATGACCTCCAAAGGTCATTAGACTCTTGTACACATAGCTGACTATTAACCTCTTCAAAGAGAAGAAAAAGTAAATATGTTATATGCTTTTTACTTTCAAAGAAAGATGAGAAATGATTAATAACATATCTCCAATAGAATGTTGATATTAATTATGCATAATATAAAAATTATTTTCTAAAACAAATCTATTATGATCCAAAATAGATAGTAGTGTACTAATCTTATTTGGGCATAATTTACCTTTATAATTAGAATACATTTTGATTCTGAAATTAATAACTCACTGCAAAAAAAGTAGAAAATACAAGAAGAATATAAAAAGCACCTATATTAGCATCCAGTGGAAGATCACTGTTAATATTTTTGCATATGTCATTTAAGAGACCTCTCTCTCTATATATATATTAGGTTGAGCCACATGAAACATACTTTTTAAGGTAAATAATGGTCAAATATTGGCAAATCCTTATGGTTTACCCTAATATATAGATTTTAATATATATAAACAGAAACAGTATCATACATATTGTTTAGCATTCTGCTTCTTTTTTAACTTAACATATTATGAACATCTTCTCATAACAACAAATATACTTGTATAACATCATTTTAAATGATTTTATAGAAAATCCTTTATTTAACCCATCTCCTGTTGCAGGATATTTAAATAATTTTTTATTTGTTACTTTCTTAAGCAATACTTCAATGCATATTTTTGGACGTATTTCATAATACGCATACCTAATTATTTCTTTAGTTATAAATCTCAATAACAGGAATTTCTACCTCAAAAAAGTAAGGACAATTTTGAGACTATTTCCAAACTCTCCTCCAGAAAGGTTATACCCATTTACATTCCCAGCACTCCAGTCTTACTAACAGTGGATATCATCATTCTTTTAAATCTGTGCCAACCTGACTGGTGAAAAGTAGAATCTCACTGTTTGAAATTGAATTTATTTGATTACTAGTGAGATTAACATTTTAAAATACATTTATTGAACATTTGTATTTCTTCTGTGAATTGCCTTGGCCCATTTGTCTACTGGTGTGTTCATCATTTCCTTATTGTTTTATAAGACATCCATATTTATAGAGGATACAGATCCTTTGTCATATATGCAGCAAATGTTTTTTCCCAATGTGTTGTTAGAATAATTTTTCACGTATAATTCAAAGATGTACAGCATAAAAATAAAGGAATCTGCATATCTAATGATTAGCTTGTGACTTTGAACAGACCATTCCAGCACTGAGTGCCTCAAGAGCTGTAGCCCATTAGTTGTCTAACTCCCTGGCCTGTATGTCCATCTCCTAGGGAACTGGTTTACTTAGCTAAGGTAACTCAATTCTGGTGTACAATTTTTTGTTGACTTTAAGTCACTGATTTTATAATCTATGTTCAAGTTATCCATTCAAGATCTAAAAGGCATTCAGGAAATATAAACTCCTTCAAAAAAGTTTTTTAGCAATTATAAGGAGAAACAGTTTCTATAACACTAAAGGATAGTTTGGTTTCCAAGAAATTCTCAGTGACCCCTGACTATAGCCACAGGTAGGAGAGCCCACTACACTTGCCAGGTGAGTTTAGCAATGTCCGCCCGTCAGGTTAAAAAAAAAAAGAACAAACGTTTTACTAAGTAATCTGACATATACGAAACATGATAGAAAATAAAGTAAATTTCATATAAATAAACAAACATATAGAAAGCATAGTTTGACTTTCTATTTAATCATGTAAAAAGCTCTAAGATACTGTGTATGTACAAGTGAATTGGTGAGTGATATTATGGAAAATTACAGAAATTGTTATAGAAGACTTAGTGAAACTGAACTTAAACTTTGGTAACTGAAGTTGCTCCTTTAGTGTTATCATAAAGATTTTCATTTTACACAGGAAGCAATCTTCCTAACACTATAAATGAATAGTCATTTTATGAATACAACCATGATTGCAATTTAGTCATGCTATCTTAATATTTTTCTCATACACAATATATAACCTGTCTAAACTTGTTTTAAAAATTAAATTATAATCATAGTTGTATTTGTAAAATGACTATTCAGTATATATTAGGAAGAATGTTTTCTGTGTATGAGAAAAATCAGATTAAGACATCATTACCCTGTGTTTATGGTACACTGAGCAATGGAAATAGCTGACTCAACGCAAACTTTAGGATTTAATCTTACCATGGAGTTGTATTCTAAGATGCTTAAACCATCCTCGTGTACAGCCAGCCACAAGAAAGTACTTCCAAGTGATGACGGAGTTATGGGCTATGAAGACGTAAAATACACTATATAATAAATGCTAAGCAAAATTACAGAAATATTTTTCAGTCTAAATGGAATGTAGCATTTGCAATAACAACAAAAATTTATTAAAAATCTCTCTTAGAGAGGAGGCAGTGTGGTATAATGGAAAGAGCAGTCAATCTGATATTGAGAGACCTGGGGTTGAGACCCGAATCTGCCATTTATTAATATGCACATTTGGACAAGCTACTTAATCTAACCCCTGGAAGGGTTAGTCTTTCCTTTCTCGATGTTCCTGCAGGACTATTCATGTCACTCTCAGCCATTTTCCCCATACAGTGGTCATTTCCAGGCCTATTGCAACACTGGATTGTGAGTTCCTGGAAGTCTGAGTACAACCCATCTCAAACCATGGGATTATGTATCCCTAGAATTGAGCTCAGTGTTTGGCAAACAGAATTCAGTAGATACAAAATAAATGAGCAAATGAGTGAGAGAGTGGAGGAAGTGGAGCAGAGGGGAAAAGATAGAGAAGCTGGTGGCCTTCCTGCCCTCTCCTTAGTGTCTCTTCATTGTTTTCTTTGAATTGGCAATTTCCTTATTTTCTTTTTAAAAGACAAATATACGAAACCCGGGGTTAGTGTTATTATTGTTTCATTTTACTGAACTGAATTGCTCCCCCATTCTTTCTTACTTTTGCAAGAAACAACTTGGCACCAAAGAATGGCCACTTCCTGGCTACTGTTAAATAAATTCGCACGCAATCAGCAGCACTGTGTCCCCGCAGGGCCATCCATCTGGTTGACAGTCGCTGGCAAAGCTGCCTAAAAAAGAAGAGAATAAAAACAAAAACACAAAAGCAAAAACATAAACAGTGTATCAGCCTCCCAAGATAAAGCTCTCCTTAAGCCAACCCTAGGCACAACTGGGGTTCCTAGGTATAACCCAGGTGAAGCTGTTACGTTGTGACTCGCGTCTCACCACTGTCCACCCCTTGTTCTTTTTGTAGCATCTCTTTCACCAAATTCTCATACACAATTAGTGCTCTCAGCATGACCTAGGTTCCCCACTCCCTACCCTCTTCAGGTAAATTTTAAAATCTGATAAGCTAACATCATATCTTAGTGTAAATTAGTTTAAAAGGTAATTTCTCATGGGAATAACTTTCATTTTTAAAGAAAAGTGCAAGAAATTGAGACCAAAGAATGCATCCCTAACAGTGGAATTTTTTTTTTTTTTTTGAGGAAGATCAGCCCTGAGCTGACATCCATGCCAATCCTCCTCTTTTTGCTGAGGAAGACCGGCCCTGAGCTAACATCTATTGCCAATCCTCCTCCTTTTTTTTTTTTCTTTCCCTTTTTCTCCCCAAAGCCCCAGTAGATAGTTGTATGTCATAGTTGCACATCCTTCTAGTTGCTGTATGTGGGATGCCACCTCAGCATGGCCAGACAAGTGGTGCGTCAGTGGGCACCCGGGATCCGAACCCAGGCTGCCAGTAGCGGAGCGCGTGCACTTAACCGCTAAGCCACGGGGCCAGCCCCCAACAGTGGAATTTTAGGTTACTCCCTCTCCGGCTCGGAGAGATGTTGGATCCAGGGGAAACCTCTTAAATAAAATCACGAAGGCAACCACTTACTCTACATAGACAAAAGATCTTAAATGTTTCTATTTTGGAAAAACTCATGGTGAATTGGATTTGCCTCTATTTTTTAATCTGTAGCTTTTATTTATATGCTCTCAAAAATCAAAACTCCAAATTAGTTGAGTTTAACTTAAAACTTTATATTAAAAAATACTGTATAAGAAAATAGTTTATTTTTATTCCAATTTATTTATAATGGAATACCCTAAGAGATAAAAATTTTTTGGTAAACACTTCATAAAATTAAATATATTATTGGCCAATTTTTTTCTTTTATTTATTAGGATTAATTTGGACAAGAATGAGTGAGATCAAACGAAAAGTAGGTCTTCTAAATTAAGGTAAATTTTTTTCATTAAAAAAAATTTTAAACCTAGATTCTAAAGTTTCTAAGCACATCTTAAATAAAAAGATCTATACCCTCCTGGAATTCAACAGTATTAAAAAACCTCAAGAAAATTGTCTTGTATAATTTTTCTTATCTTTAAAATTTGAACAGAAAAATATCACCAAAGAACTAGTGTCTCTCTACCCTTTAAAGAGTTACAAACTCTTTACCTTAACTTACCTTAACTGTTCTTCAGAGGAGTCATCTCTATACCTTTTTGGATAAAATTTCTCTATAACTTGTTTTAGAGTTTGGTTTGCTTTGCACTGATTAGTAACATGTCCTGCTGGAGTTGAAAAAGGTCTTTCAAAATCTCCAATCTCCACCTAATTGGAAATCCAAAAAAGAGAAAATACAGGATATTGAAAAGAGTTTTAAAAAAGAAAATCAGGGGCCGGCCTCGTGGCTTGGCGGTTAAGTGCACGCGCTCCGCTGCTGGCAGCCCGGGCTCGGATCCCGGGCTCGGATCCCGGGCGCACACCGACACACCGCCTCTCCGGCCATGCTGAGGCCGCATCCCACACACAGCAACTAGAAGGATGTGCAGCTGTGACATACAACTATATACTAGGGCTTTGGTGGAAAAATAAATAAATAAATAAAATTATAAAAAAGAAAATCAGTTTTATTCTTTCTAAACTTTCTTTATAACATAAAATATATAAATCTATTTGTCATAACTGTGTGATTATGGAGTTTATAATGATATATAAGGACTATTATTAAAATATAAATTCCATTTGAATTCTAATTTTGAAAAAAATCTATAATTTAAACATTTCAGTTCTATTTCTACATTAACCATCTTAAGTTAATATCACCATCTCATAGTATTTGGTAAAGGCCACTACTCTACCACTGCCTATAACAGCACAGGATAATTTTTCATTTTTAAAGTACTATTTTAATTGATAATAATAAGGCAAAATAGAAGTTAAAATTATGAAAGACAAAAAAAGTTATAAAGCTATGAGAAATCTCAAAAAGTTATTACTTGGACTTTTTAAGGGTCTCTACTGAATATAATGGGAGCAAGAACTATATTCTCAGTACTTTCTTCCTAGATTTTCTCCATAAATGTTACTGTATTCATCCCCTCATCCTATTATTCCTGAAATAGAGCCCTTCATTCCCCTTTCTCCCTGAATGAATGTTCAATCCTTATCTTTATTAACAGGCTACATAGATAGTATCCCCTACCCACCCATCCAACTACCCACCCACCCATTTCCCCATCCACTCACCTATCCATTCATTATCCAAACCTATACTGAGTCCCCATTATATGTCAGGTGCTATGCTAAGTGATGTGAGAAAGAAAAAGTTGAATATAGTTCCTATCTTCAAAGAGTTTACTGTCTAGTAGGGGAGACTGAAGTATAAACAAATACTTGTGATGAACTGTGTTAAATACCTTGTATAGGGTACCAAAAAGGGCTCAAGGAGCGAGATGGGGTGGGGGACATCCAGATGAATGTCCTACTGAACATTCACATTCTTACCTATAGCACTCCCCAACACGCAGATGGAGGGTTCCATCAAGACTGGGATGGTCTTATAGAAAGCCCTGGGTCTCCATCTCAAAAGGGCCCTTTCCCTCCAGATAAGCTGTTAGCACAACCAGCCTCTTTTCTGACACCTGTGGCTTCCCTTGTTTAGCTCTTAATGTGACCAGTTACTGTCTAAATTCCTCAGTTGAAGGCACATGAAAAGATGTTCAACATCATTAACTATCAGGGAAATGCAAATCAAAACTACAATGAGATATCAACTCATTCCTGTCAGAATGGCTATAATTAACAAGACAGGAAACAAGTGTTGGAGAGGATGTGGAGAGAAGGGAACTCATACATTGCTGGTAGGAGTGCAAACTGGTGCAGCCACTATGGAAAACAGTATGGAGATTCCTCAAAAAATTAAGAATAGAACTACCATACGATCCAGCTATTCCACTGCTGGGTATTTATCCAAAGAACATGAAAACACGTATGCGTAAAGATACATGCACCCCTGTGTTCACTGCAGCATTATTCACAATAACCAAGCCTTGGAAGCAACCTAGGTGCCCATCAAGGGATGAATGGATAAAGATGTGGTATATATACACAATGGAATACTACTCAGCCATTAGAAATGATGAAATCCAGCCATTTGTGACACATGGATGGACCTTGAGGGTACTATGCTAAGAGAAATAAGTCAGAGGGAGAAAGTCAAATACCATACGATCTCACTCATAAGTAGAAGATAAAAACAACAACAAACAATCACATAGAGACAGAGATTGGATTGGTGGTTACCAGAGGCGAAGGAAGGAGGCAGAGGGGGTGAAGGGGATGATTAGGCACATGTGTGGGGTGATGGACTATAATTAGTCTTTGGGTGGTGAACATCATGTAATCTATACAGAAATCGAAATATAACGATGTACACCTGAAATTTATATAATGTTTTAACTAATGTTACCGCTATAAAAAAAAAGACTGTGAAAATAAATAAATAAATAAATTCCTCAGTCAAGCTTCACCCTTATAGTCTATTCTTATAACTTTCTAGGTTCTTGGACCCAGTCTCTTACTTGTTGGTTTCTTGGCTTAGCTTTGCTGTTCAGCTCTCATCCCTGTCTCCCGTCTAGTCAGGTATTCATCCTAATTTCCTCACAGCAAATAAGCTGTTCATCTGCTCTTCAAATATACCAAAATCCTTCCTCCAGAGTAGGTTTTTCATTGTCCCCACCTATCACCAAGTAGTACTCAGCACAGCTACCTGTGAAACCTGAGACCAGGATTTAACCTCCAGGGATATGGCAGTTGGACAAACAATAGTTACAAACAGAGTAGGCCATTTAAGGCACCCTTGCCTCTTAGGGAGCCCTATAGTGGTATCTCCAAGCTCAGTGTCTCCCCTCTCTGGCACTGGCATACTGTATGGCACAGAATGAGCAAAATAAATGTTTGGAGAATAACTGAAAATCAATTAAGATAATTCCCAATATGCCTCACATCAACATAAGGCCTTACCAGACACTATGTACAACAATTAATGATTAGCTCCAAGAATTTCCTAATTAAGACAGAGACTATCAAGAAGGACCTACAGATATTTAAACCTACAACAGAAAGAACTCTTTTCTTCTACAGATCTCGGATTTCCTTAGTATATTTCATTTATCTTCACAAAAACTACTCTGAGGAAAAGAGGTGCATTATTTAATTTTCCTTTTATAGATGGAGAAATTACACTTTTTAGGTTATTAATGCACTCAGAATTTTCTAGGTGTATGGTCTAACCTTTCTACCCCTTCCTCAATTCATCTAAAAATGTTAGTAGTATTTATCTCTAAAGTATATTACAATTTTTCTTGGAGAAGGTTTCCTGACAAAATTAAAAGTTAAAGGAAGAAGACTAACTTTAGATTTTAATAAAGATGAGAATGATTTTAACAGGGAATCTGTGCCTTTAGAGGACTAAAGCCTAGAATGGCATGTGACAGGAAATCATTCCTAATCCTACCACCAAGAAAATATCTGACCTATTTCTCTTTTCCTCAGCTTTTTATCATTTGCAAAAAAGGAACACTCAGTGTAGCACTAATGCTTTGAAGTTTGGATGACCATAAAATTGTTATAAAAGTAAACTAAATTATCAACTATTCATTCATCAACAGCATTTATGGAGAACGACTATGTGTAAGGTACTGTGCTAGATATAAAGATGAATAGGGATCACCCTTGCTCTCAGGGCGGCCACAGTCAGGGGTGCAAAGCAGAAACAAATAAATAATAAGAAACCATTGAGGTCAGGACACTAATAGATACATGTAGGTCATTACAGAAACCCAGGCAGAATTCAGGAAGGTATCTTGGAATAAGTGACACCTAAGATGAAAATTAATGGATAAGCTGAAGTTAACAGGTGAAGGCACAGGAGTAGAGATGTTCCAGGCAAAGGAGACAAACAAGTAAAGCATAAGAAGTAAGAAAAACTGAACCATATGCAAGTCAGGGAGTTGTGCAAGGAACCACAGTTTGCGCTTTATTGAAACATAAAGTTCAAGGTAGGGAGTATTAAGAGTTGAGGCTGGAGAGGCAAGCAGAGTTTAGATCATGCAAGTCTTTCCATGTAAACAAGGGAATGACATAGCTGGATTCACATTTTTGCTGTATCTCCATCCCAGTTACTAGTGCTGCCTAACAACTACCATGGCACAGTTTCCAGGGCCAGGCCTTAAGAAAATGGCAGCTTCCAGTTCTTGTCTCTCTTTCAAAGATGTTGCTCTTGCCACCCAACCACCATTCTGTGAGGAAGCACAAGCAGCCACTTGAAGAGGCCACATGTAGGTGGTGTTCCAGCTGACAGCCCCAGCAGAAGTTCCAACTAACAGCCAGCATCAGCCACCAGATGCGTGAGTGCACGAGCTTTCGTATGATTTCAGCCCTCAGCTGTAGAGTCACAACCAGCCTTCAAGCTATGCCAGCTGACACCATATGAAGCAGAGACAAGCTGTCCTCACACATCCCTGCCCAAACTGTTATTGTTTTAAGTGACTGAGTCTTGGAGTCATTTGTTATGCAGCAATTGATAACTGGAACAATCTCTCTAGCATCTGGGGGAGGATAAATTTGTGGGGGACGACCAGAGAAAAACACACTAGTTAGAAGCCTGCTGCAGGAGAGCAGCAGGATGGGATGATGGTCTGAAGCACAGCAATGGTGGTCAGCAGGGAGAGGAATGGACAGGGTAAAACACATCTAAGAGTTAAAATGGGCAGGGCACAGTGACTGGTGGGGAGGGGGAGAACACTGAAAGGGGGCAGAGTCAGTGAGGATTCCTGGATTTGAAGCTTGCTTGGGGGACTGAGCGGAGGTGAAGATACAAAATGTGAAGGAAGAGGAGGGAAGACGATTAGTTCAGTTCTTGATATGTTGAATTTAAGGAGCCCATGAAAGAAGTACGAACTGGAGAGAAAAGACTTGAGAATCACTGGCATAGGTGGCAGATAAAATGAAGAGAATGACTATGATGTCCTGGGATGGTGTATAGAGTAAGAAGACTGAAAACTCTGGGGAATCTGAGCCAATGACGTATCAAGAGAGTTACCTTAACATTTTTCCTTAATTAACCTGTGCAAAGACTCAGGTGTAGCAGAGACTGTGGGTTCCCTCTTACGACCATTCTCTCCTTCTTTCTGAGTAATAAAAACCTTGAACTTAGCTGGGCTCATTGCTTCCCAGCTAAGACCACAGTCTCCAGTCTCTCTTGCAGATTGGCGAGGCCATCTGACTAAGTTTTGACCAGAGAGACATAAAAGGAAGTGTTCTATGTAACTGCTGAGAAGTTTCTCAAAGGCAGGAGGGCATGCCCTTCTTCAGCCCTTCCTCCATTCCAATGCCTGGAACACTGATGTAACAGCTGGAGCTCTGGCAGATCTCCAGGACCATGAAAATGACACACTAGGGATAGGAGAATGGAGAGCAGGATAAAGCCCATGCCCCTAATGATTTTGGAGAGGTGCCATCAGGCCTCTCTATGTGAGAGAGAAATGTACTTCTATTTTGATTGTCATTATTAATATGCATATATGTGGGTTTACAGAAGTCTGAACTTAATCCTAACTGATACAATAGGTAAACAAAAGAAAGTGCTTTAGCTTTTTACAAGACTGATTCCTCTTAGATTAGTGAGCGATTTCAGCATGGCATCCTTAGCCCCACAGCTCTACACTCAAACTCCTTTATTAAATGCAAAGTCTAATGGTATACCTGCAAGATAAGTAAGAAACTAGGTTCCCTTTACGGAATACTGTCTCATTCCACATCATCGCAGTCGTCAGCAATTCAGAGTCAAACTGTAACTATAATGCCTGTTATTTTTAAGGTGTTAGTCACAGCAAAATGAATTCAAATTACTTAAGGTATATTGTTTTACTACATTTAATTCAGTGTAGAAATTAGTATCTCATCTTTACAAAATATTACTCTACATAGTATGGAAGTTACCTGAGCTAAAAGAGCCGCCATTTCTAATGCCAGGTCCTTGTTCAGAGGAAAGAGTCCATTTATTATTTGATCATTTGTCTGATACATTAACAGCAACTTTTCTCTATCAGTCTCTCCACGAGCTTGCACTGAGAAATATAGTCTGTAAAATAAGAGGACATTTTTCATTAAATGATATTCTTAAGAAGGAAGAAGGTAAAGATAAATCCAGAAGACATATGGGGTTGTTCTAACATAGTTCTCTAGGTGGTACAAACTTGGATCATTACTATCTGTTAATGACCTCTGTTTCTGTTCTATACAACATTTTCAGCAAAGCGAGGAAAAACTGCTTTGAAGTTGAGATTGAGGAACGCTTCTATGCTATTTTTTATGCCCTGAAATACCAAATACTTAAGTGTTACTAAGGAAGGACCTAAGACACTGAGTGAAATTAAATATACTCTCCCTTGCAAGGAATGCTGATGTAACCCTTTATTTCAAGGGACTGTATAAACCCAATTTTCAAAACATGCATGATCTTTCCTAAATAGGGACACATCAGGGAATAGGAAATGAAGGTTTCAATTCAAAATCAGCATTAAATTGAGGGGGTAGTTTTCTCTGGGAATCTGAGAGATAATATTTGTACACTTAAATGTTTTGACTTTTTTTTGCCACATTCGGATAAGCAGCTTTAGGAGCTCAAAAATAATTTACATGTTATTATTACTACTTGTTGGACTATGACATGGCTTTTGTTTGTCTAGGAGGTATTCATCAATCCAGTGACCTTCTTTATTTATCCACTATGCTGTTCCCTTATATGTGAGACTTCTGGGGCTCTGACTTCAGGCTGCAGATCAGGCACGGGGTGCTGTACATACTGTAAATGCTGTGACAGGGGGGTGGGTAAGCAACACTTTGACATACTTTAATATTATCATGACAACACAGTGGCAGGAAAAGAGAGATTCCGATCCAGCATTTGTTAGGTGTGTGCCCAACTGTCTATAACTGGATTTTCAGCCTTTTTCTCCCTATACACTTGAGGAAGAGGACACCTGGCCATTGGTTTCAGTGTCTTTCGCAGTAATTATCTCGAATAGCAGGGAATGAGAGGGCAGCAGGTCAGAATCTCAGGGGGAGCATGGTAGGTGTACTGTGAAAAACTCCTCCTCCCCATGATTCTGATCATTCTTCCTGCCCACCCCAACTTAAGAATCACTGGCCTGGGCAGTCATTCAGAGTGGTTTCTTGAAAAAATAAATCCTAAGCCCCATTTATCCATGACTGCATGATGACAAATTGTCAACTGGTAGAAGAATATGGCTTGGCAACAGAAACAGATTCTAAATTCAAAATGACGTCAGCAAAGTGATATAAAACAAAGAGAATAAACTTTAAGATGAAACCTCTCCCTTTTGGGCATGCTACCATTTTTGTACATAGCTTTTCCACTTGAAATTAGGAACTATGTCTTACTCATCACTGTAATCCACCAGGGTTTAGCTAAGTGTTACCACTGGAAGGTTCTTAATAAAAGTTTGAATTAGTAATACAGCTAGGAGGAAAAACGATGGCTACAGGCGAGAAGAGCTAGAGGACATTTTCTATCATTTCTGGCATGCCAATAAGATTGAGCTTGGGAAGAGAAAATGAAGCACTATAAGAAAAAAAGGGGAAAACCATCCTGGACACATGTATAGGGATAGAATATGCAGGAATCATTGGTTCAAACCCCTAATGAGACAGTCTGGGCTCCAACAACTACACAGTGATTTGGAGAGAATGTGGAGAGGAACTAAAGAGTCACAAAAGTGACCAAGAGGTCAGAAAATCAAACCCACAGATCTTGAACAGGAAAGGCGCCAGAGGAATGTGATCTAAGTCTCTCCCAGTATGACCAGCTTCCAGCTGCTCCCCGATCCTAAAGAGGCGTGGAGCAGAGAACGTGGGCTTCCTTCACAGCAGGAGGGCACAGGTTAGATAGCAGAAGTATTCCCAAAAGCCCACCTCTTCACTTGACACCCAAGAAGTGGATACTGTGGGATGGACATCACATCACTACGTGGACCAGTACCACTACACAAACACTGCTGCCAAATTCAGAGAGCTCTCCGCACTGCTGGGTAATCCTTTCACTTGCCTCCCAGTGGCTCCATATTTCATTCCTACATCGCCTTTCTCATCATCTTGTAAACTTACTGAGGGAGCAGCCTGCCTTCACTCTCCATTTACCTTCCCTTCACTCCTCTGTCCACCATGGTCTGCTGATAACACTCTGCTAAAACTGCAATTGGGACCCCCCTTCCGTGTCCTCTTCCTGCCTCTATGGCTACCACCTCAAGTCACCTGCTCGGAAGGCACCACTCTGCGAAGCCCTCCTCGATGTTCCCACAACATCTTGTATATGTGCGTGATACATTCATGGTAAGAGCGAACATCGATAGGCATTTACTATGTGACAGGCTCTAATCCAAGTGCTTTACACTTACCAACATTTAGTCCTCCAGACCACCCTAGAGGTAGGTACTATTTTCATCTCTATTTCATGTAAAGATACCAGAGGCACAGAGATGGTAAATGACTTGCTCAAGGCTACACAGAGAGTAGGGGAGCCAGGATTCTAATCCAGGCAGTTTCTCTCCAGAGCCCATGTTCTTCACTACTCTGCTATCCTGTTCCTGTTCAGCATTAATTACATTGCTAAGACTTTGTGTCTGTCTCTCCCTATAAACCCTAAGATTCTAAACAGTAGGGAAATGCTATTCACCTTTGAATCTCTAGGGCTTCAACAAGGCCTGGCACCAGCAGACACTGAACAGATGTTTACTGCACAAATGGACAAATGAATGGTAGTGAGAAATGCTAATTATGGGAATTATGTGCCCAAAAGCCTGAAGAATCCCCTTTCTATAGCCTTGGGTAAATGACTTAACTCTCTAAATCTATAAGATGAAGCTAGTAATAATACCTACCTCCGAGGGGTGTTAGGATTATATGAGGTAATGCATATAAAGAGCTCAGCACAGGGCCTGGCATGTGGTAAGTGCTCAATAAATGTTGGTTATTATTATTATTATTATTATTATTATTATTAGGATTCTTCTCCAGAGGTCTTTAGAATCACAAGAGCCTCTTCATGCTGGAATTTTTTCTGGTGTGAACATAGCTGGAAGAAATGGGATAAACTAAATGACCTGTCAAGATGCTTCTTGGCTTCAGAGTCAACGGATATAGGTGCTCTTATACTCAGCTAAGGTGGCAGAGATGGGAACGTTCCAGAAAATCATAATGACAAAGGACTAGTGAAAATAATCTTTTATTTTAAAGAGGGGGGAAGGAAGAGTTGTTCTCTTCAGGGAAAGACTCTTGTCAGTTTTGTTTTATTAAAAACATGCCTTGATTTTTGCCATTTCAAATATACAGTAAGAAACCAAATTAAAGAAGCAGCTTCAATATGAATAGGATACAACCATTAGTTTCCAAATGGTCGTCTGTGAGAACAGGTTCAAAATCTGTTAATTAGATCTTTAACTTCTAAATCTAAATACTTAAAATTCCATAACTTACTAAATAAAAATAGAAATTCCATGATAAAGAGAGCTGGTATTTTAGTTTTGCATATTACAGTGCTTCTTGACAGATGAAGAGTCAAGCCTTTGGCTGCAAGATAGGTCACAGCCAGTTCCCCTCCTAACTGTGTCACTGGAAATTAGGGCTCACCTCTAAGCTGTTTATGCACATATGCAAAGCAGAACCATATTTAGAAACATAGTAATTTCTCATAGCTGTGGCTATCCAGCCATTTCTGACCTCTGTTAAAAATTAAGCTTTTTGGTTGAGTTGCCTTTTATCTGATATTGTCATGAGGCTTTTTTTTTTAACAAGGCAATCTTTATGTGTTAGTCACAACTCTCTTTGTCCTTTCTCGAGGTGTTTACTAGACTTGGAGCATAATTCTTTTTTTTTTTTTTTTAATATCAGATCATTTCTTTTTTTCTTTTTTCTTTTTTTTAAATTTTTATTTTTGAAGTTTTATTTTTTTATTTATTTTTTGTGAAGAAGATCAGCCCTGAGCTAACATCCATGCCAATCCTCTTTTTGCTGAGGAAGCCTGGCCCTGGGCTAACATTTGTGCCTACCTTCCTCCACTTTATATGGGACGCCGCCACAGCATGGCCTGACAAGCAGTTATGTCAGTGGGCGCCTGGGATCGGGATCCGAACCTGGGCTGCAGGCAGCGGAGCGCACGCACTCCAGGGGCCAGTGCAGCGCGCGCGCACGGGGCTGGCCCCTGGAGCATAATTCTTATCTGTGTCTTTCAGACCACCTTTCTCCATTTCATCAAAATTTAATTTTGGTACCAACCACGGCCATTATATTCAGAATTAGTATGTACTAAGCATTCATAAGGTATGCATCATTTGGAATTTCCATGTCTTACACATGGAAATAACTCCATTTAGTTCCAACAAAACCAAATGAGAATTCCTGAACTTCTTCTACGTAAAGATTCATGGCAGGTCAGGTCCAGGAGCTGGGCCCCTTCCACAAAAGGGACAATCAAGAGACAGGGGGAGCATCGAGGACCTCTAGATCAGTGCTTCTTAAAACTTAGCATGGGTAACAATCACCTGGAGAGTTGCTAAGCACAGACTCCTGAGTCTTACCCCCAGAGATTCTGACTCAGTAGGTCTGAAGTGGGGTCTAATAATTTCCATTTCTACCATTTTTCCACGTGATACTGAAGCTGCAGTCCAGGGTCCACACTTTGAGAACCACTGCTCCAGCGATCACAGAAATAAAACAATCATCTGGAAGGTACAAGTCTTCCAGCCTGGTTCTTGCCAGTCAGCCAAGGGCCACAGATGAAGGTTGCCATCAGTGGAAACAGGTTCCTCCAGGAGTAGAGCCTATTAGATTTCCATTATCTTAGTAATCCTGCTTATCTCTAGGAAATACGATTTTAAAACCTTAGATGCCAAAGCTCACAGTCATCTTCTTGTTACTCAGAATTCTTGCAAATCAACACAGCTCATGAGCCCCTGAATAGAGAAGCTCCAAGGGCTCACACCCACGATTTATTCAGATCAAAGGCGTCTGCTGAAACAGTGGGTGGCCCTTTAGTGACTGACTGTGTGAGAGGATGAGTCTACAATATGAATGTACCATATTTATTTAACGGTTCCCCTATTAATAAAATGTAAGTCCCCCCCAACACTTATTTTTCACTGTTATAAAAAATATGGCAAAGAAGATACTGGGACATACTGGAATACTCATGTCCACTTATGTGCATATTCTGTGGGATAGATTATCAGAAAAAGAAATCCTGAACTGGATCCAAGGCTATTACATTCTTTAGGTTATATAGTACCTTCACTTCTTACATTTCAATTTTAGGTCTATGAATATCTTCCAAAAGTAGGCCTCTGAAAGAAGTCAATACTATACCAATAATTCCACCAGGCTCTTGGTCTGATATTTTAGATTTCTTATTTTATGTGATGCAAGATCCAAATAAAACCAGCAAAATACTTTTTTTTTTGTACAGTTAATGTGATCTAGTCAATGAACACTGTTTATTAAATACCACTTTCTGCTAATACAGGGAAGAAAAGGAGATATTAAAAAAAATAGAAAAAAAGGAAATCTGGTTTCTGACCATATGCCAACGTATATCAAAACTGTATCTGTTGAGAAGGAATGTATTCCAGTTCCACTGGCTTTTTCCCAATTCCCGAAACACTCTGCACAGCCTCCTACAGGCTTTTGAACATCCTTTTCTACCTATTTCAATGTTTCCACTCCCAGCCCCCTTCTGACCTTGGCATAAGCATCATTTCCTCAGAGAAGCCTCCCAAGGCCTCCAGTGTAGGCCAGGCTTCTTGTTATGTGCTCTCACAGAACCACACTCTTCTCTTTCCGAGAACTTAATGTGCAATTATATATTCATTAGAGTTATTATATGATTAACAACAGGCTTCCTCATTAGCTTGTAAATTCCAAAAGATCAGGGACTGTGTCTATTTTTATTATCATCTTATCCAGAGCATCTAGCTAAGGGCCTTATAGTTGAAGCTCAATAAATACAGAGAGAGAGAAAGAATATGAAAGAATGAGAATGAATGAATATGAATATATTACTTTTAAAAGATTTGGGTAAACATGAATATTTCTTCTTACTACAGATCTGCAGTAGGTTATTTGAGTATTTAGTCTTCATGAAAAATATAATAATAAAGGAAACTTTGAAAGTGAAAAATTCACCCTTTTTTGACTACCCTAAGAGAGCAGCTATTTTTTCCTATAGCTTTCTTCTAATCTTTGTCCAAATGCATATTTTTATAAAATATAATTATTCATGACATTAAGAGATTAGAATTAGAAACAAAATTTTACGTGACAGTTTCTTCCCTACAGAAGTAGAGTTACCATTTATAGAAAAACAAACACACAAATAAATATAACTTTCAAGACTATTCAATAGGAAACTAAATTGTAGGTGCATGATTTGAATGTCAGTGTATACTCCTCCTTTGGTATTTGGTGATTATGTTACACACCTGTTTTTATAAGTTAGGCGAACAGTTCTCGTACCTTCCCACTTCCCAGGCTGCTGTTCTTTGGAAGCCTGTTCCCACTTAGAAATAATGTCACAAATCTAGAAGGGAAGTGGAAAACGAAGATTTATAATGTTTTTCAAATCTGCATTTTTTGAAGACAAGTATGTCTGTAGACTGAAAAATTTCAATTAATATGATCAAACCAAATGGACTGAGGCTTTTTGTTTTAAGCCTCTGTGCAGCTCTGAGTTTAGAATTTAATTATAAATCACTCTTTGGTCCACTTATCCTTTTGGACACACATTAACTTTGGACTGTGGCCATGAATTTTTTACTCAAAAAAGGAATCTTAATGAAGGACTGCATGAGACTGGAAACAAGAAGATTCCTGGAACTTTTTCATGGTTTAGTCACTGAAGAAACAACTTTCCTACCTTCTGAGTTTATAAAGATTAGAATAACTGAAGTCATACCAAAGACATCTGAAATATAATCTTAAAATTCTTTGATTGGGAAAGAACAAAAATTCTTCAGGAACCAAATAAATGTTTGTTTGTTTTTTAATTGGTCATTTATAGAATTATAAATAAAAGTTTCAAAAATATGTGGTAAGCAGTTATTCACCAAAGCCCCTGATATTTACCCAGGTCAAGTCAACCAAAAATGCTAGCTTATCTTCTTGATTAATTATTAACAACAGTCCTCTAGGAGTCTGTCTCAAAAATTTACATTTGGATTTGCTGAACTAAACAGGATATACCTGGAGCTGAGGAGAAAAAAAGAAATTCATTTACCTGGATTTCTCACTATGCAGCTGAAGAGCTAGGCAAAGGGGTTTGGGAGGAAACTACATCTACTAACCAACTCTCCTAATGAACCATGTGCTTTAACAGTATTCTGTGGAGCCCCAACAGGTTGTTCCACACGTGGAGCTAGGCTTTGTGAGTTACTAATGTTTCATGTGCTCTCAACTTGTGAGCTATTACTTATAAATCTAGTTCTTCCTCTAATCTGCCCCAATTCTTTAATCTCCAAATCAAAAAATACCTTCACCCCATAACAAGGCACTTATTTCCAAGAGCAATCAAGGACCACATCAAGGAAAGGATCCAGCCCCAGTTCTACCTGCTCGATTTGGGTAAATCATTGCCTGCTCTGGGCCTTGGTTTGCAAAATAAGTGGGTTGTTTCTCTAAGGTTCCTTATGTAATTTTATATTTCTAGCTGTCACCATCATTAGATGGAAACTTTATTAAAGTTATTTTACTATGACCTAGAAAATATTTTTAAAATATCTTCCAATATTCTGTCTTTCCTTATGTCTGGAATCCCTTCTTTATTTCCACATGTCCATTTTCTACCCATCCTTCAAAGTCCAGTTCAGCTCTTCCCTAATTTCCAATACTTAACTTAATCTCTCCCTCTGTGGAATGTTCACAGCACTCTGAAAACATTTACCACTTTCAACTCTAGTTTAAGGTTATCAGTGTATAAGGCTGCTTTTCCCTAAGCAAATAATAAGTTCACTGTGGGAGGGACTATTTCTGGTCCTTGTTTGTATTCCTCACAGGGTCCAGTCCAGCTCCTGGGACACAATAAATAGTTCAATAAATTGCCAAGTGAATGAATAAAATCGAAAGCCATTTTACTAGAGCTTCCACATCTTTCCCTTATTACCCTAATATTTAGGGTATTATTACTATTATTAATCCTTTTCCTCTCTTTAACATGGAGTATGTGTGTGTGCAGATTGTATATGAAGAATCCTATGGCTTCAACAAAGTCCTCCAATTTTTGTATGTGTGTGAAGATTAGATTGCTTAAATTTTTTTAAAACTCCTGAACTAAACTTGTTGCAAATAGCAAAGAGTAGCTTCTTTGCTGTTTGCTGGTCTGCCTCATTAAAAGGACTTGGTTTTACCTTGATGTTTCCTTGAAGACAATGCTCTAAATCTCTGCCAGAAGGATCGTCCGTGAACAATGCAAATCCAGACTGCGCTGGCTTCCTCATTCCTGTATCCTGGTTCAAAGTATTCAAAAATTCTTCCACTGTGGTGGATGCATCAAATCCAACTACCTAAGGAGAAATAACAAAGTCGTTCTCTTAATAAAAAAGTATGCAGATTTCAAACTTAGATTTCAGGGGGAAAACAGGGTATACTTGATGCATGATTAATGATAACACATTTATCTAGGTGCTTTAATTTTTTTTTCCCCGAAGCTCCACTGGAGAAAATTAATGTCATCTTAGTCAGTAGCTTGCTGTAAGAATTTAGAAATCTTGGCTTCAGCCCACTGACATGAAACAAAATAGAAATCATTTGACAGCTATAAACATCTCGAAGAGATAGTATGCCTACCCATTAAAAGCAAACCAAGAACTACAGTACAACATGTAATCTTTAAGCAAATGAAAAAAAATAAACAAGAAATGCACTTAAACAAATGAACACTTTCATGCATTTAATGTTTGTTTCTTTAAGACGCAGTTGAGTATCTGAATTCCGTGATAAAAGGCTTATGGCTACAAAGACTAATTGTTAGCTTTGGAACATGTTTGCTACAGTTAATAAGCGACCATCTAGATCTGAAAGTTGGGAGGGCCCAGATAAGTTTTCCCAGACAATTCCTGAGATTTGGAGACTTTAAAGAAACTAAACTTGTACACACCCAATGTTAGTAATTATTTCCTCTTAGCAGGTGTGCACTGGTTGGGGAAGGCCTCACCTAAAGAATTTTCGTTTTTCTACATCAGAATTGTAATGGTAGTGAAACTCTTCCCTTATTTGGTTCAAAATGGATTTGTTTTTAGCGTGAATCCTTTTTTAGCAAAAGTGCTTCAAAACTCAGCTGTTCTATAGAAGATCTCACATATTTGCACATTTATCACCGCCAGCTGCTGACAAGGGTAGGTAGACAGGCTCACTTCCCTTTTCTACGGAAGTTATATCTTCGATTCTAGGTTAAGCATGTTTGCATCAGGGTAGAAAGCCTAACCTACCTGATATATCCCATTCATGAAGTGCACGGGGATACTGAAGGGCAAAGAATGATGATAAGGATTTCGAAGAAGGGTTGAAAGAATTTCCATTCTTGAGGGTCTTGCTTCCCGATCTCCATTTTGTTGTGTTCTTTCTACACATCGCTGGCAATAAATGGCATATTTTCCAAATTCTGTCCTATAATACAAAACTTAAGATAAAGCCTAAGAATAAATTTAATTAAGACAGCCTAATATATATAAGCAATATATATTATATATGTATAAATATATATATGCAACCATTAAGAAAGCTTTCCTTGGTGTACATTATTACCATGTATTATGCTAATTTTTACAGTAATTTTTCTTTTTGAATGATATTATTAAACCTCTGTAACTTTCCTCAAATTCCAGTTTCTTTACTTTTGCCACTGACTGAATCAAACTTCCCCACGAAGCGTTCTTCATCTTTATCATATTATTATAGTCACAAAATGAATTTAAAATTACCAGTCATTATATAGTCAATATATAGCGATTATACATTATATTAACAAATATAAAGAAAATAATTGTGTAAATAATATAGGATAATTTAAGAAACACATGATGCACCAGAGTTCTCTTTTGAAGACCATAGAGGTTAGTGTTTGACTGCTAAACAAGATAAGAAAATGGCTTCAAAAATAAAAATATATTTTCCTTCTTTACTCTATGAAAACATGCACCTCTTAAAAAATGTTAAGCACTAAACAGAACCACTGGAGTAAATAAATGTCAAAGCTGGATAGAGATCTCATTTGCCCTTGTTTGTTACATATAATTTTTATTCTGTTTCTAAAAGCAGATTGATAACATATCTAAATATATTTGTATTCAAGTGCCTTCCAGGCAGACTCTAAAATGTCACCCTTTGTCTGGGGGCTCCTCAGTGACTGAATCTGAAATCACGTAACCTAGATCACAGAGTCTCCAAAATATATTATGAACTGGAAGATATTTTCCTACTGCTTCCAAGTTGTTTTTTTGTTCCATTGTGTGTGTTTTAGTCCCAGAGTCTATTTAACATGAACCTCTTGGACAAAACGATCCTGATAACCCTTGGCTGGGTGCCCTGGGTCTCACTGTTAGAAAGCCATTCTGACAGTTGGATTTTAAATGTCTTTTTCAAAGGAGTAAAAATTTCGAAGTAATTCAAGTACAACTATAAAAGGAGGGAAGACCATCAGGGAAGACTTCTACATAAAAGAATTCAACATGGAGAAAAGTAGTAATAAGGGAAAACTAAGGAAACAAAATAATTGCTTTTATTGAATGAACACCCACTAATGCTAAGTCATTCATACTTGAAATGTACACAGACTTCTCGCTTAAAAATATTCTTTGTCAGGTTTTCAAGCTTTTACTGCAATCTTCCATAAGAGATTTAACATAACAAAGGAAATATTTTCCAAGCTCCACATAAATGATAACCAAAGGCTTCTTGTACCAACATTTGTTTCACACATTCTTCCACAAATGCACCTGGCAGGTTACTAAATACTTATGATTTATTGCAGACTTTCTGAGGCCACGTAAATGGTTCAGTTGGCTAGTTTTCTGCATACCTGGAATCTGCATTCCTCTTTAGGTGGAGCCTAAGGAGCCACAGGAAAGGATGATGGGGAAGGAAGAGCCCAACACAGAGCGCCAAGAGCTGCCAGCCCTGGGCAAAGAGAAGCACCATAGGTTAGACACCACATGGCAGTCAGAGATCCACATCAGAACAGTTGTGACTGACAGAGGTGTGAGAGCAAAAGGATGATGATAGTCTTTCTTGACCCCAAAATGTTTTTGCTTCTTCCACATATACATTATCTGCTTAGAGCATTTATAATACATAAAAACATAAAAGCTCCACATTGGGTCAGATCCATAATCCATCTAGTGTGTATATTATTGTCGACAATTGAGGTACCACAGGACATGTAGATATAGTAGTCCTTGTTGACATCACACTCAAAGATTAGGGACATTGTTCCTTTTTTGCTCATTTATGCATTTACTCACCCATTGAAATACAAGTAATGGCTTTGAGAAAGGGCAGATGGAAAAATAGTAAAAAATCATGTACCCAAAACAAAACCAATCTATCCACACATAAATACGTATACACCTAAATAAGGGGTAAGCATAACATATTAACAGAGGTATCTTTAGGTATTGGATTATATGTAACTTTTTTTTTCTTTGCTATGCTCTGTATTCACTTTTCTATTTTAATTTTTTTCATTATGCAAGTATAACTTCAACAATTTTTAAAATTTATATAAAAAAGAAGAGAGGGAAAAAGGCACTGTTCCTGCCCTTGAGGAACACACAGTTTAGGAGATGTTATATATTTAAACAGTGATTTATAATATAACATGGCTAACACCACGTAATAATTTTTTTCAAGTGTAACCAGTGGAAGGAATGGTTAACTGGTGTGGGAGTCAGAGAAGAATCTACAGGAGAGATGTTGCTCGGGCTGGACTGTGAAGTCTACGGGTGGGAAGAAAGAAGAGGGATACAAGTAGTAGGAATAATGCCAGGAGCAAGGTGAAGGATAAAGCAAAGGCAGGGCGTGTTTGAAGAACGGGAGAGTTTATTCATTCATGGTATGCTGGAGGCAGGAGGCATAAAATGAAGTGGAGAAAGAGGAGGACCCTAGGGCCAGATTATGAAGGACGCTTGACGCAAATGAAGCTTAAGCTTCAGAATCCCTCTTGTGCACAAGCCCCCTTCAAGTCCCTGGGACTATTAACTGTGTTTACATGGTCACACATTCTTTTAAAATGTATAAAAGTAGTGTATTTTGTAGTCTTTTTCTTAGAGGGTACAAAATATTCATTGCATAAGCTTCAAGTCCCACAAAACCTGGATCAACCCTGAGAGTTCTATATGCTAGGGTAAGAAATTTCTGTTTTATCCTATGGTTTACAGGCAGCCAATAAGCAAAAATTAAAATAGTCAGTCATTGAAGAGTAAACACAAGTGACTAAAAACCACATGAAAAATACATTCAACTGCACTAATAATTAAAGAACCACATCCTAAATCAATAGTGAAATAGTACTTTTTACCTGGAAAGAATTTAAAAGAATTACCTGAATGTTGTTGAATTATATAGGGAAATTCTAGAAATAAATTCAAAGAAATTCACTAGACTTGTACACAAAATTTATGCTCAAAGATGTCTACTGTAGTGGTGTTTATTACTGGAAAAATAATTGGAGCAACCTAAATGTATCATAATTGATATGGATGCAACTATTAACGTTTTGAAGAATGTTGAACGATTCAGGGGAAATGATTATGTTCTATAGTTTAAAAAAGTAGTATGCACGCTGTAACTCCTGTAATATGAAAAACTGTGCATGTGCATAAATATACACACATTCGTTTACATATAGACACATAAATATATAAACAAACCAAAAGAATGTACATCAAAATATTAATAGTTATTTTTCCTTTTCACACTTTTTGTATTTTTCAAATGTCTATACTGAATATGTATCATTCTTACAATCAGGAAAACAACATCATTTTAAACTGCATGTATATGTATCAATATATACCTGCAATGGTCCTGGTTGATTCTGTGGCTGTCTCCGTCTTGTCTGTTTAATGAGCTGACAGCAAATTTCATTCTGTAGCTCAGGATGTGTCAGACAGATTTGCAAAGCACTCTGGGCTAGAGATATGTGGTAATCAATTGCAGGGGAGTCAACTGCTGCATTTATAAAAAGCTGGCAGGTCTGAATTAAACAAAAAAAATTGATACACTCAAGGTAAGGAATGATTAGATTTATTCTGCATGAATTATATTGATTCTCTTCTTAGCAATAGTTTTTGTTTAAAAGGATGGAAAAAGATATATTACGATAACACTAATCAAAAGAAATTCAGAGTGGCTACATTAATATCAGACAAAGTAGATTTCAGAGCAAGGAATTCTGCCAGAGATAAAGAGGGTCATTTTAGGGCCGGCCTCGTGGCTTAGCGGTTAGGTGCGTGCGCTCTGCTACTGGCAGCCCGGGTTCGGATCCTGGGTGCACACTGACGCACCGCTTCTCCGGCCATGCTGAGGCCGTGTCCCACATGCAGCAACTGGAAGGATGTGCAACTATGACATACAGCTATCTACTGGGGCTTTGGGGAAAAAAAAGGGGAGGATTGGCAATAGATGTTAGCTCAGAGCCGGTCTTCCTCAGCAAAAAGAGGAGGATTAGCATGGATGTTAGCTCAGGGCTGATCTTCCTCACCAAAAAAAAAAAAAATAAAGGGGTCATTTTATAATGATAAAGGGGTCACTTCATCTAGAGGACATAACAATCCTAAAGGTTTATGTACTTAATAACAAAGCTTCAAAATACAGGGTGCAAAAACTGACAGGACTGCAAGAAGAAACAGACAAATCCACAATTATAGTCAAAGATTTCCATTCCCCTCTCTCAATAATTGAGAGAACAAGCAGACAGAAAATCACTGTGGATTTAGAAAACCTGAACAACACTAACAACCAACTTGACCTAACTGGCATTTAGAACACTCCACCTAAGGGCAGAATATGCACTCATTTTAAGGGCATATGGAACATCAATCACCTCTCATCTACCAGACTATAAACTTCACAAGGACAGGAACTATGTCTTATTTATCTTTGTATTCTCCACACAGCATAGAATGACACAAGAAATGTTTAATGAATAAATGGATTTAAAATTTGACTAAATAAATATAATACCTATTAAGAAAGACCAAAGGGAAGTGTTCATAAACACCAATGGCTGGCTTTAATTATTGTGTTGTTATATAGTAGGTAGTCTTTTATCTCTTCTGAAAACAGAATATAATTTTATTTATTTATTTATTTATTTATTTATTTATTTATTTATTTATTTATCCCCCAAAGCCCCAGTAGATAGTTGTATGTCATAGCTGCACATCCTTCTAGTTGCTGTATGTGGGACGCGGCCTCAGCATGGCCGGAGAAGCGGTGCCTCGGTGCGCGCCTGGGATCCAAACCCGGGCCGCCAGCAGTGCAGTGCGCGCACTTCACCGCTAAGCCACGGGGCCGGCCCATGAGAACAGAATATAATCAAATAAATTTACTCTCTAACCTAAAGCATTGCTGCCCAAAGCATTACATGAAATATTCAATGGAAAAAGATTTCCACCATTAAATAGTTTTGGAAAAATCTTGAAGATTTTTTATGCATATTAGTGTAATAAGGATCTGAGAAATCTTGCCATGAACAGCAAACAAATAAACAAACAAAACTGTTTCATTTGTTTAATCCAGAGTTTTCTAAATTTATTTGACTACAATCCCTTCCTAAATCTTTGTTTTTTCCTAGTAATAGCAATTAGCATCTTAACTAGTTTACTGAGAAAAATATTTTGGGAAATAGCAGCCTAAATAACTTAAAATGGAGGTAAATAAATACTTTTTTCCCCCCAAAAGAAATTAAATTTTGGAATAGTTACTAGGAAAAGGTTATAGCATAATCTTCCCTAGATATTTTTCAAGGTAGGATATTAATACTTATCATTCTTCACTTTAACAGTTCATTGTAATAAAGCCGAAGATTTGTTATATCCATGACTGGAAGAGTAGCTACTCCCACTTGAGAAAGTTTGGGATGGCACTGCCTAGAGGCATGGGAAGCAACTTCAATCCTTATATAGTTTTTTATGAATTCTTAAAAATATTTTCATGCTGATTGTACAACCCCAAATTATTGTTATAATGTATCAAATATATTTGTAGTTATAGTGTAATAAAAATATTTGTTTTAATGTATTAAATATATTGGGCTTATTATTGACATTGAAATTTGGGAGTAAAATAAAGTTCTGGGAGGTAAATCAATTTCTTTTGAGCAGGCTATTTAACGATGTCAGTCTTGCTTCCTTAGAATAAGTGTCATAAAAAAATACTGCTTGTGACAGTATATAGTTGGATCTTGTTGTTTTTTTTCTTTTGGTGAGGAAGATTGGCACTGAGCTAACATCTGTGCCAATCTTCCTCTATTTTTTGTATGTGGGATACCACCACAGCATTGCTTGAGGAGCAGTGTGTAGGTCTGTGCCTGGGATCTGAACCTGTGAACTCTGGGCCACCAAGGCAGAGCATGCGAACTCAACAATCATGCCACTGGGCTGGCCCGTGATCTTGCTTTTTTATACAATCTGACAGTCTCTGCCTTTTAATTGGAATATTTAGACCATTTATGTTTAATGTGATTATTCGTATGGTCAGGAATAAATCTATCTTTCTATTTGTTTTATATTTGTCACATATGCTCTTTTTCTGTTTTCCTCTTTTTATCCCTTTTAAAAAATTACTTGAGTATATTTTATGATTCTGTTTTATGTCCTTTGTTGGCTTATTAGCTATACCTCTGATTTTTTTATTAAGTGGCTGCTTCTCGGTTTATAGCATATAGTTTAATCTTATCACAGTCTACCTTTAAGGAATATTATACCACTCCATGTAGTATAAGAACCTTCCACAGTATACTTCCTCTCTCAGTCTTTGTGCTATCGTTGTCATACATTTTACTTTTACACATAATTTTAAGCCCCACAATATAACATTATTATTATTATTATTTTGGTGAGGAAGATTAGCCCTGAGCTAACATCTGTTGCCAATCCTCCTCTTTTTGCTGGAGAAGACTGGCCCTGGGTTAACATCCGTGCCCATCTTCCTCTACTTTATATGGGACACCGCCATAGCATGGCTTGACAAGTGGTGCGTTGGTGCACGCCTGGGATCCAAACCTGTGAACCCCAGGCCACCAAAGCAAAGCACGCAAACTTAACTGCTACACCACCGGGCCAGTCCCTATTATTTTTTCTTTAATCCATCAATTATCTTTTGGAGAGATTTAAATAATAAGGAAAAATTCTTATATATTTACCCATATATTTGCCACTTCTAGGGCTCTTCATTCCTCTGTATAGATCCAGATGTCTATCTGGCATCATTTTCTGTCTGCCTAAAGGGCATTCTTAAACATTTCTTATAGTATTGTTCTGCTGGGGATTAATTCTTTCAGTTTTTGTATATCCAAAAAAGCCTTTATGTCACCTTTGTTTTTGAAAGATATTTTCACTGGATATAGAATTATAGTCTCACAGATTTTTTTCTTGCAGTTCTTTAAAGATGTTACTCCACTATATTATGACTTACATAGTTTTCAATGAGAAGTTAGTTGTCATTCTTACCTATGTTCTCTGTATGTTATGTTATTCTCCTCCTACACATACATAGCTGCTTTTAAGATTTTCTCTTTATAACTTGTATAAAGTAATTGAATATGATGTGCCCTAGTGTGGTTTTCTTCATATTTCTTATGTTTGAGATTCATTGAGCTTCTTAGATTTCAGTTTATAGTTTTCATTAAATTTGGAAAAATTTAAGCCATTATTTCCTTAAATATTTTTCTGTTGCCCTCCTTTCTTTTGTGAGACTGCAATTGCATATGTATTAGGCTGCTTGAAATTGTCTGACAGCTCACTGTACTCTATTCAAATTTTTTTCAGTTTTTTTCACTCTGTTTCATTTTGGATAATTTTTATTGCTATGTCTTCAAGTTCACTAGTCTTTCCTACTGCATTATCTTATCTGTTGTTAATCTCAACCAGTGTATTTTCATTTTAGCCACTGCATTTTTCATCTCTAAAAGTTCAATTTGGGTCTTTTAAAGATCTTCCATTAGTCTCCTTAAAATGCTTGTGCTTTCCTCTACTTCTTAAACATATGAAGTGTGGCAGCTAATCTCCGAGATGGCCCCCAATGATCTCCACCTCTCGAGATTCAGACTCTTAGGTAATCCCCTTCCATATTGTACTAGAGTTGATCTGTGTAACCAGTAGAATATGGCATAAATGATAGCACTCCATTTCTGAGATTAGGTTATTAAAAATCAGTGTGGCTTTCATCTTGAGTACTTTACTTGATGCCCAGTGTGTCAGGAAGTCTTTCCGCTCTGGATGATAAGCACATATATTATTTCCACCTCTGTGTAAACTCCAGGAATTTTTTTGCCTATTCCTTTCTGGTAGCTGTTTCCCTAGCCTCAGGTACTTTCCTCACACACATATACTTATCAGCTCTCAGCTGAAACCTCAAAAGGAACCCTCTACAGATCTCTGGTGCTCTCTCTTCAGCTCTCTTCTCTCAGTCTTGTGAATTATAACCACCTTGGCCTCCTCAAACTCTTAAATTTGTTTTGGCAATTCAGGACAACTTCCAGGCTCCATTTGGGTGCCCCCTCCCTGCACTGCAGCTTTGAACTTCTCTCCACACATTTAAGCTGCAGCAATCATAAGGCTTACTTCATTTGTTTTCCTGAGGATAAGTGTACTGCACTGCCTGTTGTTCAATGTCTGAAAACCACTGGTAGGGTAAATCCAGTCCCCGTTGCTCTATCATGGCCAAAAGTAGAAGTCCTTCCTTTTATCTTCTAACTAGTTGTTGTTTGTACATATAAAAGGTTTTGCTTTCTGCTTATTAATTTTGTGTCTCACTAACTAACTGAATTCTCTCTTTGTCTGTAGTAGATTTTTAGGGTTTCTTTTTTTTTTTTTTTTTTTTTGGTTTTCTAGGTATACAGTTATATCATCTGTAAATATTGGCATTTCCAATCCAGTCTGTGTGCCTCTAATTTTTTTATTGGTTAATTACAAAAGGTTAGTATCTCTAATAGAATGCTAAATAATAATGAGGATAAACTCTACACAAATTATACTTTAATAAAAAAGTTTAAAAAATAATAATGGGGAGTGATTGTCCTTATCTTGTTCCTCACTTTAGTGGAAATGTTTCAAGCATTTCCCCATAAAGCATTATACTTGCTTTCAGCTAAGACAGAAATATTTTATCATGTTAAGGAAATATCTATCACTATTTTATGAATACTAAATTTGTCATCTATAGAGATGATTGTCTACCTAATAATAAATAATATTAATGGATATCATAATATTTAAGCATTCTTGATTTCCTGGAACAAATCTCTCTTGGTCATGATTTATTATTCTTTGTACTATGATGCTAGATTCTGTTTACTAATATTTTATTAGTTTTTGCATGAAATGCTCTGTTTTGTACAATCTTTTCTGAGGTTTTGTGTCAAAGTAATACTTACTTCACAATAAGAATCTGGTGATACGATGATTAAGAACTGCTTCAAAATAATCCAATTTTGGGGAGCAGTGGGGATAGGGAGAATAAAACAAACTTGGTCATGTGTTGATGAATACGAAGCTAGGTGCTGAGTACCTTGGATCTCATAATATTCCCTCTACTCTTATATATGTTTGAAATTTTCCAAAATAAAAAGTAAAAGAAAAGGAAATTTGGAAAATTTCCTTTTCTATCCTTCAGGACAGTTTAAACAGCATTGAAATTATGTACACTTACAAAGTTTGGTAAATTCCCCTGTTTAAATTTTCATTCCCCTGTGGGATTGATTTTGGACATATATATTTTGTTATAAAGTTGATAACTTCATCCAGATTTTCAAATATATTTATATAGCGTCTTTCTTGCTTTGGGTATTTGTGTATTCTACAGGTGGATTTTTAAAAAGGTTCCATTATGGTAATTTTAAACATGAATAAAAGTAGAAAGAAGAGTATAATGATCACTCATGTACCTATTACCCAATGTCAATAATTATTAGCATTTTGCCAAACTTGTTTCCTTCAACACTCCCCTTCGAGTTTTTTTTCTGGAGTATTTTAATGTACATCATGTTATTTTACCAATGAATATTTTGGTATGGATCTCCAATTGATAAAGATTTTTTCCCATAACCATCATGTCATCATCATATCCCCCAAGTTAACAACAATTCCTTAATATTATCTAATAAACAGATAATTTGTTTTTTTGGTGAAGAAGATTGGCCCTGAGCTAACAACTGTTGCCAATCTTCCTGTTTTTGCTTGAGGAAGATTGGCCCTGACCTAACATCTGTGCCCATCTTCTTCTATTTTGTATGTGGGTCACCACCACAGCATGGGTTGGTGAGTGGTGTAGGTCCATGCCCAGGATCTGAACCCATGACCCCGGGCCGCCAAAGTGGAGCACACCAAACTTAACTACTACACCACCAGGCCAGGCCCAACAGATAATTTTTTTGAAATGAGGGGAATGTAGGCAAGAAGAAGCCAAAAGAAAGACAAAAATTGAGACTCTAAGAGACTAGAGGAAAATGAAGTACCAAGGATCTGGTGTGGAGTCAAGATCTGAATCCTTACAAGGTACACTATATTCTGAGACTGGAGGAATTGGAGGAGAAAACAGATGAAAGAATGCTCTGGAGAAGAGAGATCTGAGGTGATCATGTCTGATGCCCTCTAGTTTTCTCAATGAAATTGAAGGTAAGTTTGTTGTGAAGAGCATTATTGAGCAGGGAGTTTGAGGGGGATGTGACCAAAGACAAGCAAAAGGAGAGGCAGTTGACATTCTCAGGAATGAAGACCATGGATTTACATTGAGTCCAGTCCACATGGCTGTTCGATGCTTTCTAACAGTGCACGTGTGACTAACGTGGAAGCAGACAAGACAGTAGCATTGATCTAGGTTGGGGTTTGGCTGAGGAGGGCATGGAATTATGGGTCCCAAGGAACTACAAATATTAATGGAAGTAATCCAGACTGGTTAAAGAAGGAAGAAAAGCCAAGGGGCAGTTATCATGCTCCCTTTTGATCTCAAAGTATATAAATGGCTCAAAATAAAGGTCTTAGGATGAAAAGTGGAAAAGTAAGAAAATAATAGAGCTCATAGGCTAAGAGATTATGGTTAAAGAAAGAGATGTTAGAATTTAAGCTTTCAGGTAAGGAATGGTGAGTCAGAGTATGGACATGGAGAATGGGAAGATGAAGTAGCCTAGAGGTGAAGCTTACTGGCATTGAGAAGGTCAGGACTCTTAAGACCATAGCATTGGTGAGTGAATTGATAATAAAGTCATTCAGGATAACAGCAAGGTTTGAGGTAGAGAGAAAGAATGTGAGTTGGGAACCAAAAACCTTAATGAAATTTGGGGAGCTACCAGAAGGTGACTGATGACAGAAATGGGGTGGATAAAGAGTGATATCATTGAATAGCAAGTTTCAAATGATCAGGGATTTCTAATAGAGGTTGAGTAATAAGAATTTGAGAGAAGCATTGGAGAAGATCTCTCTCCCAACACTGAGGTAAGTGTGATATGAGAAATCTCTCCATTTGAGAGGCTGAAGAGGAAATGATTCTTCTGATATCAAGTGTTTCACATTGCCCAAACCCCAGATAGTTTATTTCAGTAAATCCCAAATCTTCACTCAGAAAACATATTAGATTCACTTAATTTTATTTCAGTAAATTTTCTTCATCATCATCATCACATTTTGAATTTTCTTGGAAAGGGTGAACCTTTATAACCTAAATTATTTATTTTTATTTTTTCCAATTAAATTTTTTAACAACATAGAACACTCCATATAAAATTTTACCTTAAATAATTTAATAGCTTCTGTCTGTAGAGCTTCAGAAGGTAGTGTCGTCAGAGGGGAAATGATTCCTTCTTTGCTATGACACAAAGTAGGGTGTCTCCATATCTGAGAGGCTAAATATAGAATAAAATATGAACAGAAAACAGAAAGAATCATTTATTTTGGCCTCCCATTAAACTATCCCTTTAAAAAACAGTTCATTCAGGCCTGGCTCACAACTTTAAGTCATAAAGGTCATGAAAAACCTTTGGCAATATTATTTTACTGCAGTTTCCAGGCCACTGGGATTTTCATGTTTCTGTTTTGCATAAATTAAATCTAGAAGAGGTTGGTCCTAATAATCGAGGCTGAAACAAGTCTACCAGGGCATTATTATGTTACGTAAATGTGCTAAAAACTGGTAAGCCAGGTAGGGAGATGACTATACATGAGAAAGAGCTGGAGAAAGATAGAGCAGAAGCCAAAGTAGGAAGAGATAGAAAGATAAAGAGGAACTTGAAGTCACTCCTAAAATCAACATTTATTAAATTCCTATGCTGAACACTGCAAATAAAACGTGATCTCTGTTACTATGTAAAGCAGAGCATAGACTCTAGACTCTCAATGGGGAAACCTTAGCCATAAAAAAATTTCAGTGCAAAGCAACAAATGCTATAAAAGGGTTAAATAGGAAAGTGCATTGGGACCTAATTTTAACATTTATTAAGCACCTTGTATGAGCCAATGCTAAGCTGGGGTGGGCTGACTGCAGGAGCTCCTAAGGTAGGTAGGATTTCATCAGGTTGGTGGGGAATGTGAAGGAAGGTGGGCATCCCAGGCAGAGGGAGTAATGTGAGCAAAGGCAGAGAGGTGTGACAGGACAGGGCATACTGAGGAATGATGGTGTCCCTGGAGCCTAAGAACCACAATGAGAATCCTGGCCCATGACAAGCAAAGCCAGCGAAAAGACAGGTAAACTGCAGGAAACAGGAACCCACAAAGTGAAAACTCCATTAGGCTAAGGGGGTTGGGGTACATTTCATAAACCACAGAGCCTTATATGTTATGAACTTACAAGGTTCTCCTTCTATATTTAGCAATTTGCAAACAAGTTGTTCAAATTCAGATCCAACGTTTATGTTGTTACTTCCAGCTGCAACAGTCAGATGATAAAGCCAAGTGTCCTTAAAATCAGAACATATTAATAGAGATGTTAACTGAGATATAGTTTTTGATGACTTAAGGAAAAAACAACTTGCATAAACAGTAGAAAACTTTGACACTGAAAAAAAACTCTTTAATTTTTAAATAATAACGAAAAGCCACTTAGTCAAACAGTTCTGAAGCAGGCTCACTTTAATCGCGTTCATAGTACCTTTTCCCATTGTTCACATCTTTATTATTTTCCATTGATGTTTCTTAGAAAAGTATAATAAAATTAAGAAAACTAATATGATATTAAGAGACTAGAATAAACACACCAGTAAATATTCTTTTAAGAAATATGATAAATTCTATCAAATTTAAAATCTGACTCCCAATACATACATATAACACATACAAAGTACTTCAGAAATCCAGGAAATTTAAAGAAGAAAATAATACCCAGAAGGAACATACTTCAACACAATAAAGGCCATATAAGAAAAGCCCACAGCTAAGATCACACTCAATGGTGAAAAACTGAAAGCTTGTCCTCTAAGATTTGGAACAAGGCAAGGATGCCCACTCTCGCCATTTCTATTCACCACAGTACTAGAAGTCCTAGCCAGAGCAATAGAGCAAGAAAAGGAAATAAAAGGCCTCCAAATTGGAAAGGAAGAAGTAAAATTATCACTGTTTGCAGATGACATGATCTTATACGTAGAAAACCTTAAGGATTCCATAAAAACCCTATTAGAACTAATAAACAAATTCAGCAAAGTTGCAGGATGCAAAATCAACATACAAAAGCCAGTTGCATAAACTAACAACAAATTATCTGAAAAGGAAATTAAGAAAACAATCCCATTTACAACAGCAAAAAAAGAATAAAATACTTAGGAATAAACTTAACCAAGGAGGTGAAAGACTTGTACACCAAAAACAATAAAACACTAACGAAAGAAATTAAAGCAGACACAAATAAATGGAAATACATCTAGTGTTCATGGATTGGAAGAATTAATATTGTTAAAATGTCCACACAATCCAAGGTGATCTACAGATTCAATGCAATCCCTATCAAAATCTCAATGGTTTGTTTTTGTTTTTGTTTTTTTACAGAAATAGAAAAAAAAAAATCCTAAAATTCACAGGGAACCACAAAAGTCCCCAAACAGCCGAAGTAATTTTGAGCAAGAAGAACAAAGCTGGAGGCATCACACTTCCTGATTCAAAATATATTACAAAGCTACATTAATCAAAATAGTATGGTGCTGGCATAAAAACAGACAATGGAACAGAATAGAGAGCCCATGCATATATGGTCAACTGATTTTTGACAAGGATGCCGAGAATACCCAATAGGGATGGGATAGTCTTTTCAATTAATGGTGTTGGGAAAAACTGGATATTCCCATGCAAAAGAATGAAATTGGACCCTTATCTCACACCATACACAAAAATCAACTCAAAACAGAATAAAGACTCAAACATAAGAGCTGAAACCATAAAACTCCTAGAAGAAAACATTGGGAAAAACCTTCTGGACATAGGCCTTAGCAATGATTTCTTAGATACGACACCAAAAGCCCAGGCAACAAAAGCAAAAATAGACAAATGGGATTACATCAAACTAACAAGCTTCTACACAGCTAAGGAGACAATCAACAAAATGAAAGGCAACCCACCAAATGGGAGAAAATTCACAAATCATATGTGATAAGGGGTTAAAATCCAAAATATATAAAGAATTCATACAACTCAATAGCAAAAAGACAAACAATCTAATTAAAAAGTGCACAGAGGTTCTGAATAGACATTTTTCTAAAAACATACAGATGGCCAACAGGTACATGAAAAGGTACTCAACATTAATCATCAGGGAAATGCAAATCAAAACCACAATGACGGGCCGGCCCTGTGGCTTAGCGGTTAAGTGCGCGCGCTCTGCTGCTGGCAGCCCGGGTTCAGATCCTGGGCGCGCACCAACACACTGCTTCTCCGGCCATGCTGAGGCCGCGTCCCACACACAGCAACTAGAAGGACGTGCAGCTATGATGTACAACTATCCACTGGGGCTTTGGGGGGAAAATAAATAAATAAAATCTTTAAAAAAAAAAAAAAAACCACAATGAGGTTAACACCTCACACCTGTTAGAATAGCTATTATTAAAAAGAAATAAGTGTTGGCAAGGATGTAGAGAAAACGCAACTCTCGTACACTGTTGGTGGGAATGTAAATTGGTGCATACACTATGAAAACCAGTATGAAGGTTCCTAAAAATATCAAAAATAGAACTACCATATGATCCAGCAATTCTACTTCTGGGTATATATTTGAAGGAAACTTTATAATACAAATATACATAAAACACTAAGTCAAAAAGATATATGCACCTCCATGTTCATTGCAGCATTATTTACAAAGCCAAGACATGGAAGCAACTTAAGTGTCCATTGATGGATGAACGGAAAAAGAAAATGTGGTATATATATATAATGGAATATTACTCAGTCTTAAAAAAGGAGGAAATCCTGCCATTTGTGACAACATAGATGAAACTAGAGGACATTATGCTAAATGAAATAAGCCAGACACAGAAAGACAAATACTACATAATAACCACTTATATGATGAATCTCAGAGTCAAACCCATAGGAGCAGAGAGAGGAATGGCGGTTCCAGGAGCTGGGGGAAAGGGGAAACAGGGAGGTATTAGTCAAAGGGTACAAAATTTTTGTTATACAAGATGAATTAGTCTTAGAGATCTATTGTACAACACAGTGCCTATAGTTAATAATACTGTATTATATACTTAAAAATTTACTAAAATGGTAAATCTTATGTTAAGTGTTCTTATCACACACATACAAAAATAATAATAATAAAGAGGTCAAGAGGAAACTTTTGGAAGTGATGGACCGGTTTATGGCATAGATTGTAGTGATGGTTTCATGGGTACATATCATTTCCAAACATACCAAGTTGTATACATTAATTATGTACAGCTTTCTGTACGTAAAAAATAAAGAAAGAAAAGAAAATACTCCATTTTTCTATTCCCCAAATATAACTACTTGCCTTTTTTTCCAGTCTATTAAAATAGATATGTAGATTATATTTTCACATAGTTGAAATTATATTAAAAATAGATGATTAGAATTTCTAAATTTTACTAATATTCCTTACTGCTAAAAATTCTTTATAGAAAAGATATAAAGGCTATAGGATATGGACATATCATATTTATTTAATCCATTTCCTATTGTTGAACATTTAGATGGTTACTTATTTCTCACTGATAAAAAATACTGTGAAATTTAACATCTGTTAAGCAAGAAAGAATGTCTGTTATATTTTCTGTGTTTGAAATACATCAGAAATGAAATTATTTTTAAAAGAATACTATGTCTAACATATTTGTAAGTAAATCTTTGATTGCATTTATGCTCATTTGAAAATTATTGCCAATACTTAATAATATTAAAGTCAACCATTTGTAAGTAAATCTTTGATTGCATTTATGCTCATTTGAAAATTATTGCCAATACTTAATAATATTAAAGTCAACCAATAAGTCTTTATGTACCTTTTCATGCTTAGATCCAATTAGGAGGTAAGTGGGACCTTGGTCTTTGGGGTGGATCACGATGGTGTAATGTGTGGATAACAGACTTCGCCCACTGGCTTCATAATCTTCATCTGAATCACAGGATCTGTCAACCTCTTCAACTTTAGCCTCCCAGAGTTTGATCTGACCTAAAGGAAACTAAAGAAAATGTTAGTCATTGTGAGGAAGGCACTTTCTAAATCTTTTCCTGCTGAAATTTTTCATAGTCCTTTTCATTCCTACCTTTATGTAGCATATCTTTTTAAAAAATGAATGCCTAAAGGCAACTCAATTATGCACATTGTTACAAAAGTAGTAGCCACAAGCAAAATGCCAACTGTCATATAAAAGAGCAATTTGAACACTAGACATTTAACTTTTTTTTTTTTGGTGAGGAAGATCAGCCCTGAGCTAACATCTGCCAATCCTCCTCTTTTTGCTGAGGAAGACTGGCCCTGGGCTAACATCCGTGCCCACCTTCCACCACTTTATATGGGCATGCCGCCACAGCATGGCTTGACAAGTGGTGCGTCGGTGTGCGCCTGGGATCCAAACCAGCGAACCCCGGGGCCACCGCAGCGGAGCGCGAGCACTTAACTGCTTGCGCCACCAGGCCGGCCCCTAGACATTTAACTTTTGAGGAGAAAGCAAGAAGATTCTTCCGTATAGTGGTTCTGATTATTCATTGGACTAAAATGACCCATTACCTAGTCAAGCAATTAGGTAATTCAGTCAAAATATTCATTTGACATTTTCTTTCCCCACAGAATTGATTTGATTAAGTTATTGGATCAAAAGAACAAGTGTAGCTATAGTCTCAATACTATTCATAGAAAAAGTAACAAGGGTAGACAGCTGGTGTGAAAAAGTGTAATTCACTATCGCCCTAAACCTCAAGAAATGAGAAGTGTTCTGAGGCTATTTATGAACATATACAATATATCGCAAAAAAATGTCATGATTTCTTCCATCTTAATAGAAGGGTAAGAAAACTTCCTAAAACTGATTTACATTAAATTTTACCTACCCTTTACCACCAAGAACAATTGTATCTGCTGTGTTGAATATTTAGCATATTTATTTTAAAACTTTTGCTTTAAGTAAGTATATTTATTCCAGGAAAATAAACAGTCTGCTTCAGATTTACAGCTTCTAAAATATTCGATGAGGTTTGCAACTGCAGTCTGAAAATGTTCACTCTAACTCCAAGGACATTTACCATCGTACATTTTCAGGCTCAGGCCCAGGGCTCAGTGCTTGGACCCTTTTCCCATCTACACTCACTCCCTGGATGATCTCATTCAAGTTCATGGCTTTAGTACCAGCATCTATTAGCTACTCCCAAATTTATAACTCCAGACCCACTGTCTCTTCTTAGATGTCTAATAGCATCTCAAACTTAACTTGCTAAGTCCTCCACCACAAGGTGCTCTGCCCAGTCTTCCCCATCTCAGTTGTTGGCAACTTTATCTTTCCAGCTGTTTAGGCCAAAAACCTTGGCATCATCACTGACCCTTTTCTTTCTCTCATATCCCATAACTTTTCAGTCAACAAATCCTGTCAGCAAGACTTTCAGAATCTGGTCACTTCTCACACCTTCACTGCCACCACTAAACCACAGTCAGATCTCAGCTGGATTACTGTAATAGCCTCCTAACTAGTGTCCTCCTTATTCCCTTCAGACAGCGGCTGGAGTGTTCCTGGTAGATATAGGTTAGATCATGTCACTCCTCTGCTCAAAAACCTCCAATGGCTTCTCACCTTACTCAGAACAAAAGCAAAAGTCCTCACTATGATAAGGCCCCATGTGATTTGGTCCCCATTACATCTCTGACCTCATCTCCTATTATTCTCTTCCTAATGGACTACAGTCTGGTCACACTCACCTTCTCTCTATTCCTTAAACACACCAGGCATGCTCCTGCCTCAGGGTCTTTGCACTTGTTCTCTCCTCTGCCTGGAATGCTCTTGCCTGAAATATCCACATAGCTGCTCTTTTACTTCCTTCAGAACCCAATTAAAATATCAACTTCTTAGTGAGGTCTTACCTGGATATCTTATCTAAAATGCAATATTATCTGCTTAATAGCTGATTAATAGTAGATAATTTATTTAATTAAATGGAAAATATGACTTTTTCCCCATTAAATTAATAACAATTATTTTCTGAGTAGCTACTATGTGCAAAGCACTCTTCTGGGCACTGAATAACGAAAATTTACTTCTGAAGGAGAAATGCAAAATTAACTTATCTATACTTTCAGAAAAAGAAAGGAAGTAAAACAAAAGCAAAAGTATAAGGCAGAAAAGTCACGTTAATAAATAAAAAGCAAGCTTTACAAAACGGGATAAAGAAAACTAATTCTACTATGATAATGTATGACAATATTATCCCAATTGTGAGCTTTAGGTACGTCCAATCATATGAAAATCAAGGTTCCATCCACCCCAATATTTAAAGATGATTATTCCTTTTACCAAAAGATTCACCATGGCTCCATAAACAGTGAATAGACCTAGTGCTTTTAACTGTTTTGACCGAATTTTAAAAAAGATACTGATTGAGATTAAAAACAAATTGTTTCTGAAACATCTATAGCACAAAACGAAGTAGGCCTGGACTGATTCACATGCATTCTCAATACTTTTCCAGTAATTATAATTGATTTCTGCTCATCTATCCACATTCTTCTGACTTGTTTCTTCTGCAACCAATGTTATCCATTTTTATTAAATTATTATTCTACTATCATTATTATTATTCTTTTTGGTGAGAACATTTAAATTCTACTCTCTTAGCAAATTTTAAATTATTTTTCTATTTATAAAACACACGCTTATTATAGAAACCTGGTAAGTATAGAAAGGTATAAAAAAAAAGAAGAAAGAAAATCACCCATAATTCTACCATTGCAGATAATTACTCAACATCTTGGTATAGTTCTTTCTGAACTTCACACTATGCATATTTTACATAGATGAGCCACACTGAGAATTATAAACTCAGCATCCCAACCACCCTCTTTTAAAGTCTCCCTGTAATTGCAGAAGAGAAATTAGGAACTATATTTGTCAGAATCCCCTTCCCTGTATGGCTTCAAGTTCCAGTTCACCTATAGAGAATCTGCATGAGATACGGAAGGTAAGGGTGGGAGAGAAGTCGTTACTCTCCTGAGACAGTTGCAGCCAGATGCCTGGGCTGATGTGAGAGTGCAGAGGCTTCCCAGTAAACTGCTGAGGACTAGCTGCCTAGTGCTTTGGGCTCAGATGTCAGTGTCGACTTATTTTCAGTGGTGGCTTCCCTGACCTCTATTTCCTCAACCTTTCTAAAAGTTATGCAACATGTCCCTATTCTATATTAAAACTGTTATACCTGGAACACATAGGGTGGATTCTGTTTTCCTGACTGATAATTGAGTTAGGATTATACCGAATATACAATTTTGTATTGTCCTCATTCATGTAGCATTTTTATGTGAGCATTTTCCCACAATGCTTCAGAGGTATCGTTTTTCATGGCTGCAGTATGTTAATTCCCATCCCATGAGCAATACTGAGAATAATGGCATGCATTTTAAAAACAGCTAGTCAGAACTGAGAGCGCAGTCTGTGAAAATGGAACAGAGAAATACTAACTGACCCACATGGTCACTGGATCAAGAAGTTTAGTCTCTAACACAGTAATCAGCCACTGGCTGCTATACTGTGGAGCTGACACCATTATTTTATGCAAGTACTCCCGGCCCATGTTGGTTCAATTTTTATAGTTTCAGTAATCCAAAGGTGACATGGAGTACCTATAACGATAATTAGGCACACATTTCACCTTTGGAAGATATCCCATCTTTTTATTCTGAAAATGAAGACAACTCAAGTTCTTTTGGGGAGGAGATTAGTTAAAAAATGAACAAACAGGGGCAAGCCCAGTGATGCAAGTGGTTGGGTGCAAGTGCTCTGCTGTGGCGGCCCGGGGTTCGCCGGTTCGGATCCCGGGTGCGCACCAATGCACCGCTTGTTGAGCCATGCTGTGGCGGCGGCCCATATAAAGTAGAGGAAGATGGGCACGGATGTTAGCCCAGGGCCAGTCTTCCTCAGCAAAAAAGAGGAGGATTGGCATTGAATGTTAGCTCAGGGCTGGTCCTCCTCACCAAAAAAAAAAAAAAAAAGAACAGGATATAAATAGGTAGATGGATGGACAGATAAGTCGTATCTCAGGATCTGAGGGCCTGCAACAGGACGGGATTCTTTTCCCTCCCCAGCTCTTCCTTCCTGGCTTGCTCTTCTCTTCATTCAACCTTACCTAGTCTGTCAGACCTGGAAAATACGGGAAAGTGATGGTTGGGAGTGGAGTAGAGGAAGACTTTTCTAGATCTTAGAAGATGCATTAATTAAAAGTTGCTAAGGCTTATAATCAAGAATCAAGACCCTTGTAGGTATGAGATTACCTCAGTAATAAATTTTATGCAAAATTTCAACCATATCAAAAATTCTGAAGTTTTTGCTAGCAACAGAAGAGTGAAAGGGAAAACATGCCATAACAAACAAAAAATCCTCTAATTAGCATATTAAAAATACATACATACCTTATCTTCTTGACTACGAAAATAATATAATGTTTTTCCTATAAGTGTACACCAGACTCTCTTGGAGTAGCCATGTTTTACCTGAAATCACATTTCAAAGAATTACAAATGTAGCTCAGAACTCTGACACCTTAAAGTATGGTTTATACACTCTATTTAAAGCTCTACAGGTATAAGTTTGCTCAAGGTATAAGTGATATTACAACTAGACTGTCCAAATGCTGTTTAAAATTTACCTGTTATAGTATAGCATGGCTTGTTCTGCTTTGGTGCTCACCATTCAACATTTAACAAATGTTTATTATATGTCAAGTACTATGCCTAGGACTGAGGATTCAAAGATGCCAGTTTCCTAAGTAAGTATATTTCATAGTTTCCATATTTTATAGATTTCCAATAACCTTGTAGCTCTCTGGGTTAACACTTTAATGTTAGAAATAAGCAGATTAAAAACTAAGAATTCTAGTAATTTCCAAAATGTAAAAGATTCATTCATTCAAAACATCTGATACCGTCTCCTGAAGTAATCATACATTGAACACATTTGATGCCTTCACCAGAAGGATTCATACAAAATAATAAAATAATATTAAAAGCTATTTTATGTATTGAGCACATCCTATGTCAGGAACTATGTTAGGCGACGGAGACAGAATTTTTTTTTTTTTTTTTTGTGCGGAAGATCAGCCCTGAGCTAACATCCATGCCAATCCTCCTCTTTTGCTGAGGAGGACTGGCCCTGAGCTAACATCTATGGCCAATCCTCTTTTTTTCCCTTTTTCTCCCCAAAGCCCCAGTAGATAGTTGTATGTCATAGTTGCACATCCTTCTAGTTGCTGTACGTGGGACACAGCCTCAGCATGGCTGGACAAGCAGTGCATCAGCGCGTGCCGGGTTCTGAACTCCGGCGGCCAGTAGCGGAGTGCGTGTACTTAACCGCTAAGCCACGGGGCCGGCCCAGGAGACAGAATTTGAATCTAGCTCTTGACTTTGACTAGTCAGAAACTAGTCTAGGTACTGGGGATACAGATAAGAACAAAACATAGTTTCTCTCCTCACGAAGCTCACAGCCTTGTGAGGAAGACAGACAATGAACCCAGCAGTTCGCTATACACCTTCATAAGAACATCAAGAGTTTACATGTACATGCGTTTTTTGTGGAAGACGTTTTACCAAAATTTTCAAATTGTGCGTACCACCATTTGATGGCTTTATGAAGATCCTTATTGTGAGCTCCTCCCTGCCCTAGTCCTGCCCACATACAGGCATTGAAGATCTTTTCCAGACAGTCCCAGCTACATCCTCAAGACTGGAAGAACATCAAGAACCCCATTCCTGTCAATGAGTAAGATTTACCATAAGCCCTATTGCCCAGACCTAGAATGTGGGGTCCCTGGTTGAGCTTGCCCTATAATCCTACTACCTTGGCAGCCCTGCCAACTTCTGCCTTGAGGCCAGGCCCTCTCCTGCAACAGTTAGAGTGGGCTTCAGTCTGGAGAGGCCCACCGCCTGGAAATCAAGACACGCCAGTAAAACTAAAGCCCAACATTCTGTCGTCATGCTTGCGCACGGCGATAAATATTAAGGAGAAATATAAAGCAGAAAAGGAGAAAGAAGTGCTTGGGGAAAGGGGGCATATTTTACTATTTAAACTAAGGTACTCAGGAAGGCCTCACTGACACTGAGTCAAGCCCTGAAAAAGGCAGATGAGCTATGCAGTCATCTGAGAGAACACTCCGGGCAAAGGAAGCAGAAGCGTCAAGGCCCTGAGATGGTGTGTGTCGGTGTGTCTGAGACCGAGCTAGTGAGGGGCGAGGTCACTGGGGAAGGGGTAGGGGGTGAGGGGGGGCACGCATATTTTGCAGGGCTCCTGTAATGACTTACATTTAAATGGACTGTTCCGATGGTAATACATTGAAGAATATAAATTATTGCCATAATAGATTTTACAGGAAGCAAGTCACTATAGCAGCAAAGGCCTGGATTCCGAGGTCGAATGGACCAAAGCTTACATTCCCGTTGTACCACACACTAGACGGATGTCCTCAGGCAACTGACTTAACCTCTCAGCTTCTGTCGGTAACAAGGGATTACTGTACACCTCATGGGGCTGTTGTGATGACCAAAGGGGAAAATGTAAATAAAGGACAATAGTAATTACTCAATAAAGGCTTCCTTCCTCACTATGAATAAGGAGAAGTAAAACACATGTTTCGTGTAAACCCGCAAACGCAGCCAGCCTCTGGGCTTTCAAAGCTATGGTTTAAGCAAATAACTCCAACACGTAACAGTTTGACGGATTTAGAATGCTGCTTGAGGAAAAACAAAAAAACGTTTCATTTGGCAAGACATGTTTCAGTTTAATTAAATTTAGAAAGATATATTTACAGACAAATATCCTGGAAGTTTTAAATAGTTCGTGTTATGCAGCTGTTTTTTTTGCCTCTTCTTTTAAATGAACTCCAGAAAGGAGTCTCACCAAAACCAGAGCATAATGCCTCTGGCTAGAGAGAGTATCCTTTTGAAATGATTTATCTTTAAAATAGAACAATAGTGCCCTTGAAGAACTACAAATTAATGAAGACCTTTTCCAATTCACTGTAAAAGCTGTATTTTAAAAACAGAGTATCTTTATATGCAAATCTGATTATATTAGGATTTCTTACAACTCTGACTTTATTCTGAAAAACTCATAATAAAACAAATTATACTAGAAGAATCCTCATGAAGATTTAAAGGCAATCTCAAACCTCAAGGCTTTGGCGAACTAAATAACCGAAAGATGATTTTTTTACTTTGCATCTGTAACAAAGGCACTTCATATCAGTTCTGTTTGAAACTCTCAGGACAAACAGCATGCCATATGCTGATTAACCTTTGTCATCACACAAAACAAGCTCCCAGGCTCTTCTCGCCTCGCCTCTACTCTCATGCCTGTAGCCTTCACCACAGATCCTGCCACCAGCCTTGCTGACTTCAATATCTAGGTGAAACTCTTGTGATAATAATAGCTAGTATTTTTGGAGTGTATATGATGTGCCAGGCACTGTTCTAAAGCACATTACATGCTTACATAATTCATTTAATCCTCCCAACACCCTGTGAGGTTGGCACTATTCTTATCCCCACTTTACAGATGAGGACTCTGAGGCCCAGAGCCTGTAAGTAACCTCTTCAAGGTCACACAAGTGGCAAGTGTCAGAGCCAGGATTTGTGCCCACACAGTCTGGCTCCTAAGCTCTTGCCCTGGCCTTTTTGCTACACTGCCTCTCTACATCCTTAACTCACAGCTCCTTGCTCTCTTGATTTCCAATAACCTTTGCTATCCCTTCATTTTTTTTTTTTTTTTTGGTGAGGAAGATCAGCCCTGAGCTAACATCCATTGCCAATCCTCCGCCTCTTTTTCCCTTTTTTCTCCCCAAAGCCCCAGTAGATAGCTGTATGTCATAGTCGCACATCCTTCTAGTTGCTGTATGTGGGACGCCGCCTCAGCACGGCTGGACAAGCAGTGCATTGATGCACTCCCGGGATCCAAACCCGAGCTGCCAGTAGCGGAGCACGCGTACTTAACCGCTAAGCCACCGGGCCAGCCCCACTATCCCTTCATTTTTGCCATCCACCCTCTCCCCCACACCTAGTCCCTTTTTTTCATTGAGAACTGCTCCACTTCTGAAATTTACATTTTACTTTCTGATTTCAACCTCCTCTCAGTTCCCTCTCTCCTTACTCACACCGTTCCTATTCTTTGACCTCCTTCAAAACTTTAAGTCCCCTGATCCTTCCAATTTATTCCAGTTTATCAGTTCCCTCCTGGCCTCTCTTCCTTCTCCACCAACCTTGGATCCCATGTTTGATCACAAAATAACTCTTGCTCCAAGGCCTGTAATTATGTCTCATTCCTATGCTTCTAACAAATCCACTCAACAAAACTTCATCTCCACTTACTTTTAAGTAATTCAGTGGAGAGTGTGGGAAGAGAGAGAAGGTTATAGGAGGTTTTAAGAAATAACATTAGCCATAGTTAATAACTGTTGAAAACTGGGTGATGAATATATGAGGGTTCATCCTATTATTCCTTCTGCTTTCCCATGTATTTGAAAATGCCCATAATAAAACATTGATTTTAAACCATGACCTTGATAAATATGTATAAAGCAAGCAAAATGTTAATTGTAGAATCTAGGTGGTGGGAATATGGGAGTTCACTGTAAAATATTCTTTCGACTTTCCTGCATATTTCAAAATTTACCTCATAAAATGTTAGAAAAAATGCCATCACTACAATGTAATTCTCTGCTCCTATTTCTGGGCATCTGAAGATGTTAGAGAAAAATAACCAATGTGAACTCAAATCACTAAAGTCAGGCAGGCCCTTAGTAACACTTATCAATCCTTCTATTTGTTCTTGGGTATATTTTCCTTTCCTGATTATTCTCAATCCTTTCCCCCACTCTCAGGAAATAACTTTGTCTAATGGAGTAATCTTCATCAAGACAACATTGGACATTAGACGTGATCTCACTCAATGCCCCCCAAACTTAGAGATTCATCTTTCCTCACCTTTCTACCAGCGCAGCCCTTCCACTGTGCCTTCCCACCATGCCCGCCCACCCACTTCTTCTGGACTTTGTTCTTCATCTTCCACTTCTCCTCTCTCCTGGCTTCTTCTCAATTCATCAACTCAAGGTACGCCTTTCCTATCCTAAAAAATGCCTCCCCTGACACCATGTTCCCTTCCAGCTTTATTCTTTCTCATGTGCCAGAAATGTAGACAGTCCTTCAAACTCAAATATTGCACTTACTCATCTCCCCTCTACTCTTCAACACACTGAGCACTCTACCACACCTGACACTGCTGTTCATTCCCTTGTCAAACGTTCCACTCCTGGGCCTCTATGACTTACTCTCCAGGGTCTCTTCATACATCCTTTATGTGCCCTCAAATTTTGGAAACCCCCGTGTTCCATTAACAGTCCCCTGCTCTTCCCACCCTATGCATTTTCCTGGGTGATTTCTCTCTGTCATGGATTTAACTATCACATGTATGTCAACAATTCCCCAAATCCTTCTCTCCAATTTAGCCCTCTCTGATGTAGACTGGTATTGTCACTGCCTGCTGAACTTCTTCACAAACTCTAAAAATTGACAAGTTCCAAAATTACCTTTTAATTATCCTAAAACTGCTCCTCCTTCCTGAGCTCTTATTATCTGGGACCATCTTTTACCCAGCCATCCTTCTCTCTCCCAATTCCTAACCCTGAATTCAATCAATCCAACTGAAGATTTTACCTCCTACCATCATTTAAATTCACCCTCTGCTCTCTTTCCCTACGACCAGTTCAGAGCCTCATCCTCTTCAAGAGAAGCACTTCCACTAACCGTTCTTAGAACCTCCAGCTTGCCTCCCACAAATTCATCTTCCTCTCAGCAGAGTAATCTGTTAACAACATGAATATACCCACGCCCCTGTTACAAACCCTGAAGGGTTCCATATCACCTTCAGGATGCAGAACAAAGTCCTTAACAAGACAAAAAAAAAACCCTCTAAGATGGAGTCCCTCCAGTCTTTTCTCCAAAAGCCTTGCTCTTAGCATGGGTGGCACTGCTTTGAGATACTGTGCCTTTGTTCATGCTGTCTCCTAGCCTGAGATACCTCCCCTGCCCATTTCCATTTGGTGTAACTAATTCCTTCTCCTCCCTGAAGACTCAGCACAGGTAAATCTTCCCTGAGAAGTTGTTCCTGATCCCACAGTCTAAATGAAGTTTCTCTGTGACCTTGCTGTGCATGTCAATAAGGTATTTATACATATCATTATAAATATGCTTATGTCGCTTCCCCAATAGATATGAGGCTCTCTGAGGGATGGGACAGCGGCCTATTCATCTTCATATCCCTCAGCCCATTGGCTGGCATGTGGTAACTGCTCAACAAATTTTTGTTTTTAAAATAAATGAATTTTTATACAGAAAATGTCCTTCTGAAGCATTAAAAGAAAAGTTGCAAGAGTGAATATCCAGAACCAAATTAGTCAGGTTCTTAATATCTACCTACATATTTCTGTACTTAATAATAACAATGTGACAACTTGAAAAAGCCTCCTCCCCTCCTAAGTATTCAAATACCATTCTATAGTATCTCAAATTGTAGCCTGAAGGTGGGCTCAGAACAAGTCACTCAGAATAACTGAGGGAAGTTTTTCTCTTATAAGGCTGTGAGGGTGAAAATACGGGGGTGGACAAGCCTTCACAAATGGTAGGAAGGAAACCTAATTAGCATCCTGTCTATAAACCCTAACGGTTTAGTCATCTGATAATCACATCAGCTTACTCTTTAAGATGCAATTGTGAAATGGGAAGCAGGGAATAGCAGAAATGTAACAGGAGCAGAAATTGACAAGCCAGGGCAATAAATTAAAAACAAGCAAACAAACAAAAAAACTAATTATAGGAGAAGTAACAAACCCTTAGCCATGAGATCACCTTCAAGTCTAAGGGTTTGATATACATGATCTTTGAAATAGGAGGACAACTAGTTATTACGAATTATAGTAAGAATGTGATTTAAAGTAGCACTGTGTTCACTGGAAAAATACATATTTGCACAATACCAGGGAGTTCTCTAACCCATCAGTAACTGAAGAAACATTTTCATGGTAACGTAATATTTTGGAAGAAAAACACAGTGCATCTCTTTGTTGAATGTATTGGTCAAGTTTTTTCTCTTACTTTTAGAATAGCTGGTCAGTCTTTGTCAATATTACTGAAGAACACCCACCTGTATTCCCACATTAACGTTAAGTATAAATTACAGGGTGGCATAGCTCATTGACATCTAAATTTTTCACCTCTTACATAAACAAAGGACATGAGTGATGAATGATTATGTAGAGCTTATTTTTATGTGTAATATTTTGTGTGTAAACATTTTATTGTAATTTTCTAAAAGTGACCAATTGAACTTTTTAAAATTTAAAAATAATATTTATCTTAGCACAAATCAATACTTATTCTAAAAAAGTTAGAAAACAGAACTAAGCAAAAATAAAATAAAATCACATACGGGTTGTAATTAGTATTTTGGTGGTGAACATGATGTAATCTATGCAGAAATAGAGGTATAATGATGTACACCTGAAATTTTTACAATGTTATAAACCAATGTTACTGCAATAAACAAAAAATTTAAAAAATAAATAAATAAAATAAAATCAAATCACATAGAGATAACCAATATAACTTTGTATATTTCCCACTCAGACATCTTTCTATGAATATGTTTAACAAAAATGGGATAATTTAATACTGCACTCTACTTATTTTATCACTCAGTAATACATCATAACATATTTCTATAAAATTAAATATTCTTTTACAACATTTAAAACGACTGCAAGTAAAGCATTATCTGATTATATAAATATTTATTTAAGCTATCCCCTACTCTACATCTAAGTTAATTCCAACTTTTCTCTGTTATAAACCATGCCATGCAAGTAATCTTTCTGGGATAATGTAATATTCTATATCTTGATAGCGTGACAGTAAATATCTGTCACAACTCATCAAACTCTACACATAAGATCTGCATTTCAGTACATGTTAATTATATCTCATTTTTTAAAAGTAGGGGAAAAAAATAAGCCACGCTGTGATGGACATCCTTATACTTAAATCTTTTGGAAACTAAGACCATTGTCTAAGCATAAATTTCTTGGGCTGAGATTGCTGGATCAAAGTGTATGTATATATATTTTTAAAACATTTAATATTCATTCACTCATTTGTTCATCCAAAAATATTTAATGAAATATATAAAGAGTAAACACTTTGGCTAAGACACTGCCAAATTGCTTCTAGAGTAATACTGTCACTAGCAGATTTTTTTTTTTTTTTTGTGAGAAAGATCAGCCCTGAGCTAACATCCATGCTAATCCTCCTCTTTTTGCTGAGGAAGACCGGCTCTGAGCTAACATCTATTGCCAATCCTCCTCCTTTTTTTTTTCCCCCAAAGCCCTAGTAGATGTATGTCATAGTTGCACATCCTTCTAGTTGCTGTATGTGGGACGCGGCCCCAGCATGGCCGGAGAAGCAGTATTGGTGCGTGCCCGGGATCCGAACCCCGGCTGCCAGTAGCGGAGCACGCGAACTTAACCGCTAAGCCACGGGGCCGGCCCAAGATTTCTTAATTTGTGTCAATACTGTATTTCATGATTTTAAAAAAAGTCCTCCTTTTGACCAGATTTTTAAAAATATGTATTATTTCAAGTTGTGCTCTTTAAGAAAATTATTAGTGATAGTAAAACATTTTTCCATATGCTGATTGATCATTTGTCTATCTTCTTATCTCTATCAGCTCTACTTCTCTCCCATTGTGTCCTTTGTTTCTTTCCCCCATGGGTATTTATCCTTTACTTACTAACTAGAAAAAGCTTGTTTTTCACTTGTTTCAAATACCTTTTCACAGCTTTTCATTTGTCTTTTAAAAATTCTGCTTAGAGAATTTTTGACAGTAAGAACACTTACATTTTTATGCATAGTAGTCAAATTTGTCATTTTTCATCTTAGTGGTTTTTATCTTTGGTATCATACTTAAAACACCCTTCCCCACCCCAAGATAACATAAATATTCAACATACATATTTTCTGACACCCACATTTCATGATCAGTGGGGCCAATTCTCTAATTGCCTGAGACACTGCCTTGTACATAAATTAGTTCCTACCTTAGTGAGCAATCCCTTCACAGCTGGTTTGCCCTCAGGCTGCAGGAAAAGGGGGTTGGCAGCTTGTACTCGAAGAACATTCTGTAACACTTTAATCCATTCCTCCAATATATTGGGAGAATCTGCAGTCAGATAGTATGTGTGTTTTTCAGTGGTCAACTAAAATGGGATGAGAAAGAGATAGGAAAGGAAACTCTAAAGATTTAGGATTATTAGCATTTCCTTGTCTATTCTTCAGATGTCACTACTTAACATGGAAACAAACATGCTAAACCTTGAATCCTGGGTTCTAAATAAATAACTCCGTAAATAATTTAGCATATTTTAACCACTTTGTAAGAATTACAATAATTAACTTTTTGTGGAAATGCATTTTTTGCACTTCAGTTTACTTTAAACTTTCCATAGTATTAAACTTTCGGGTCATGATTTTTTTATCTTGTTTACTCATCACGTTTTCCTTTTCTGCCTTAAATGTGCTACAGGCTCCTGGTTGTTGAAATGAGGAGCAGAATGACTACAGACTGTAATAAAAATAACAGATTTTTAGCAAATAAAGAGGAGTTATTTGTTATAGAAAGGAAGAAATCAATTATAAATAAAATAAGAAGATCTTGCATATAAGAAGAGAAATTCTTGGAACTAACATGTGAACAGATATTATGAACTTACAATTTTTCAGTCTCAAATTAACCATATTTCAAATTTTCCAAATATTTCAGAAGCTTACAAATGATTCTTATCTGCCATGCTCCAAGAGGAAGCTTTCCCTGATTCTCCTTTCTACATTTTTGGGGAGTTCTCAGGTATAATCCACTGGAAACATTGATAACGTACCTTTCTGATAAATGTTGTATGCCATGCCTCCAAAGGAGCAAGATAAGAAAATAACAATTATTAAAGCCATTGCAGAAATAAAGTGTCTGAATGTCAATCACATATACCAAACTATCTCAACAGCCTGCGTTTTAAATTTAACAGGTTTCTGGCAAGACCGGCCTCAGGTGTGGGTGAAATGGTGAACAGCTACCTCTATGTGGGACTTGGTGGAACCTAAGACAGCCCTTCTGCTCACCAGTATCTTTCCCCTTGTGTGTTACAGCATCTGAAGTTCATAGAAGACCTGCCATTTTCTGGTTCTGTATTAAAATGCAAACTCTCCTGAATTTAATAGTACATGAAATTACCAACATGTTATTGGGAATTCATTTATCAGATAACCCTTCCCTAAAACAGACAGATAGTTTGCCAGCTGAGAATAGCTGGGAGATGAGGTATAGGGAAAGAACAGTACAAGGGATAAAGGGCAAAGAAAGTGTAGTGGGAAATTACTCAATACAAACTTAGGTTCTATTATAGTTTTAACTAAGAAGTCCTGGGGTTTCACACATTTTTGAGGCATCCAACTGACCCCAAAGTGAATAAAGAAACATTGAATCAACCAATCTCCTCTCCATTAGCTTGGATAATTGAGAAATCAGTTTTGTGTGATACAAAAAAGTAAAAAAAAAATTAAAAAGTACCTGAACTGTTTGTTTGTTATCTCCTCTTAAAATACTGCAAGTTGCACTAAGTTCAATATGACCCTGGGGTTTTCTAATTACATCACTCTGTATGAAAGGAAGAAAACAAAATGTAAAGTGATTACCTGTGATAGTAATAATAAGAAATGCTTTGTATAATTAATTGCATTACAGGGAAGAAAATCAGTCAGGACTTTGATTTATAGTTTGAGGAATTCAGTTCTAAATAGCAAGCACTTTCCACTCACCGGAGATTTGTAGTAAAGTAATTCACCACCTTTAAGAACAAACCATCTCCGCTTCCAAGTTTTGACTTTACCACTCATTTTTAATAAATAGCCGGATTTTTCCAGTGGTTCCTAATTAAAAAGAAATGTTAAGAAATATTTAAGTTTCCTTTTGCAGGCTCAAACTAACAGATTCATTAATGTTTAAAAAGAAAAACCTGCATCAGTGTTTACATTTTTCCCGTTATCACTGGAAGACGAGCAAGTTTTAGGGAGCTTCTGCTCTGGCTGTGAGTACTCTGTGTCTGTGGAGTAAGCATCTGGGGGAATAGCATAATCACTTTCAGAAGCCACAGAAGACAGAGACACACCTAGAAGAATAAAGAAATAAATCAAGTCAATAGTTAATAATTGGGTGGTCCAAATGCCAGCTGTGAGTTCTCCTAAGCAATACAGCTATTCCTAAACCATAACCCTGCCTAGACTAGATTCCTTCTCATGCATTTGGCATGAAAAACTTTTAAAGCAGAAAACAGAACTAAAGGGTAAGGACTATCATGTAAATCTCCAAGAAGTCAAAGGAACATAAATACTATTTTAATATGATTACAAGCACAGCTATTTTTACATATATAAAATGTATCCAATAGCCTAATAATGTATCTTTTATTAAGGATTAAAAATATGTGTATTTACATATTGATATATAGGCAAACAAATGTTTAATCTTAATTTATCAAGATTTGCATAATCACATTTAAACCACTTAATTTTTCTAATCATTTTTAAAGTAATTCACATTAAAAAAACTCCACAATTTCAGTAGTATTTTCCATATAAGTCCAATGCTACTAGTTTATAGATTTTAAAAATCTTTCATAAAAGAAAGCAATAAGATTTAAAGATATAAACAGACTATTTCATCTGCCAGCATCCATAAAGTAAAACTCAAGGGAACATTTTCACAATAATTCACTTGCCTTTTTAGAAAATATTTGCAAGCTGCAAGCCACATTTGGGAGGGTCACTATAACTGGAGATTTTGAATATATTAAATAAAATCAACAACTTAGGTCATTATTCATTACAGTATCTGGCAATTTTTTAAAGTGTTTATTAACATTTAAGGGACATATTAGGACGATGTCACTATATCACTATTCTTATTTGACTAAGACAAGTAACAGTTATGATAATAGTCATATCTTTATTTTTCACAGAATAACAGAAATTTAAATCTATAGGGGACCTCAGAGATCATTCTAGTCAATGCCCTCAGTCTCTAAGGAGACTAAGGATTCCAGGATTTGTCCACAGTCAAACAGCTAGGCAGGGGCAATTCTGGAGTGCAAATCTCAGGCTCCCCAGGGCCAGTGTGCTAGGCACTATCCCCAGTGCCAGGGAGAGAGCACACAACAAAACAGAAAATTTTCTGCCTTCATGGAGCATAGATTCTAGTCGGGGGAGACAGACAAAATAGGCAGTAAGTGCTATGGAAAAAGAAGACATTGAGCAGACTAAAGGGAATAAAAAGAGCCAGCAGTTGGAGAAGGCAAAGGACTGCAACCTGAATGGTGTGGTCAGCGTAGATCTCATGAGAAGGCAGTGCTTGAGCAAAGCACTGAAGGAGGTGCTGGAGTCAGCCATATAGACATCGGGGAGAAGAACACCAGGTAGGGAAACAACCAGTACAAAGGTCCAGAAATAAAAGCATGCCTAGCGTGTTCGAGAAACAGCAAGAGAGTCAGTGTGGCTAGAGCCAAGTAAGGGAGGAAAAAGGAGATGAGATCAAAGACATAAAATAATCATGTAACACCTTATAGCCATTACGAGTCCTTGCAGTGCTTTGAGCACAAGTGTGATGTAACCTGATTCTGGCTTTCAGGGGGCCAAGGTAGGAGTAAAGAGAGCAGTGGAAGCCCAAAATATTAAACCTATGAAAGCAGAGCAGCTCCAGTTGAAGCTGAGGGGTTGGGCAGCACCTAGGGGTTCCATGGAACATGGTTTGAAAACCAACAGACAGACCATGCTGCATTAAAGGCTTTTGTAAAATACAGATGTCATTTAGTATGATTATATCTATCTGTAACCTCTACCTATGCCAAAAATTTCTTCAAAATCCACTAAAAATCATAGACATGCCCAAAGTAAAGCTTTTCTTGCTTCCCATCTTACTATCAGATTAACCACCAAATTTCCAGGTATATTTTCTGCCATTTAGCAGTGTAACAAATTTAGCTGAAATAAGTTTATCTCATAAATTATCCAAAATGCCACACATTAATTATAAAAGAGAAACTTCATTTTGGCCAATTATCTCACTTTATTACGATAATAAAGCGACCTCTCTCTTACAGACAAGATACGGTTAAAAAAAAAAATGCCACGTGCTCGTCTGAAATCATGAAGAGAATTAGGACTAGAACATAAGCATCTTAGTCCGAGGCTAATTCTCTTCTCACTATGGTTTGAAGCAAGTACTTTGATTTTTTTTTTTTAATCTTATTATGAAAATAAAATTCCCACTAAATATTCTGAATTATTTGGAGGTGTCTTGTACGCCTGAGACTTTCCTTCACCTCGTTTCATGGCTCTGGGGCTGCCCGGCCCACTCCGACTCCGCGTGTCTGACTCCGAAGTCCGGGAGCTGGATCTGGAACTATCTTCTTCCTCGGACCCAGAGGAGTCATCCAGGAACGGGCTGCTGCTTATTTGAGTCGCCTTCTAAAGAAAAGCAAATCAGCCCCCTGTGTCCATCTCTAAAGTCACCCCTCTCTTTAGGTACAGAATGTATTACCCGGAGAAGTCATGGAATAAGATTTTTTTTAAAGGAATACAAGAATATACTTTTTGATCATCCAAGTCATGTTATATCCCAAATTCTAATTCTAATTCATTTGTCAATTATAAAAGATTCCTAAAAACATAAGGCTCTTGATATCTGACAATACTTATTTTAATTAGGTACTTCAATCAAGGGAGAGGAACCCAGGCAGTGATACAAAGATCTTTCCAAATTAGGAGTTTTCATTACGTCATTAATAATATGTTTCTTTTAAACAATTAACAGCCAGGGAGGGGATGGAGAATCACGTGGGACATAATAAAAATGGACTCAGACCTCTAATACTCTGATAAGAATAAATATCTTCTCCAGATCTTTCTATTTCTTCTCTTTTTATGATATATTAGTGTGAACTTTTAAAACTCCTAGAAAGGGAGAGTCAGTGTAAAATGTCAAGAAGGGGGCCTGGGGCTTGAATAAACAGTTTTCTTGATCCATCATGAAGAGAACCACACATGTTTTAACAGTAACAATGATGAGTTACCCCTTTCAAAGTTGTATACACTGGGGTTGTCATATTCTTGTATATCAGAGATGTATAAAGTCCTGATGTGGTATAGGAAAGCATTGCAACAGAATCTGAAACAGAAAAAATGATTTTTTTTAAAAAACCTTCTAACTAGCACTTAGGTCTATTTCTTATGAATGCGAATGAGCAAAATTTCCAATTAAACAGAAATTGGATTAGTACACATGATTATTCATTATACAGTATCCTTTAAGAATGATGGCATTTACAGGTTTAATTATACACTCTCTTACATGGTTCATTCTTTCCTCCTGTGTGCTAGTTCCCCTACTAGACTGTAAGCTCCTTGAGAATAAGGATCATAGCTTCTATTTCTTTGGCATCTCCACCCAGCTCAGGCTGGGCAGAAATGAGTGTAAACACCTGCCGACTGAGTCAGTGAGTAGTACCCTTTGAAGATACGCTCTGATTATTCATAGCCCTATTACTGAGAAGGTGTTAAAACATCACGATTCTTAAGCCTTTATCAGGTGAAGCTCATGTTGAAAGGTTAGAATATATTTCCTGGGTGGCAAGAACGGAATATAGCTGAAAAGGAATAGAACATCAACAGTTACCTCTAAGACTTGGATTAGGATAGGGAGGGAGCTGGCAGAAGGAACCATAGGAAAAGTCCTCTTTTTATTCCAGACAGTTTTCTGTCATTGGGTTTTATTTTTTATAATGGACATGCATTGCTTCTATAATAATTTTTTGAAGAAAAAAGAGGAGGAGGAATGTGTTTTAAACTCTGGAAAGAGAGGACATAGAAACCAATATTTTTACAATTGTAAACAGCTTAAACCCCACAGGTTCTTTGCTTTAGCCTCTTTCATGCAAAAACATAATGAGGTTCTCTCTATATGAGAGCTGATCATATATGTGCCCCTGTACTGAGTAACACGAATCTCAATTTTAAAATATAAATTGGCAACCTTAGAAATCATTTTCTGAAAGTCTGCATAATTCTATATATTCCAATGACTTTAGACATTTAGGAAGTTTTTGGCTAGTGAAACAGCAATACAAAATCACCTATTTAAAAAAATTTTTTTTATTGTAGTAAAAAACACATATACAATTTACCATCTTAACTATTTTTAAGCGTATAGTTCAGTTAGTGTTAAGTATATTCACATTGTTGTGAATCAGATCTCCAGAACTTTTTTATCTTGCAAATTTGAAACTCTATACTCATTAAGCAACAACTCCCCATTCCCCCTCCCCCCAGTCCCTAGTAACTACCACTCTACTTTCTGTTTCTATGAATTTGACTACTTTAGATACCTCATATAAGTGCAATCATACAATATTTGTCTTTCTGTGACTGCTTATTTCACTTAGCATAATGTCCTCAAGGTTCATCCATGTTGTAGCATGCAAAATCACTTACTTTTATTAACATTCTCCATATTGAAGGCCTCAGACATTCGAATGCCTGATTTGGCTACAGCATAAATTCTGCTTTCCTAATGTAAAAGAGAAATTTAAACTGGATATTTAAAGCAAAGAAATGATTACTTTCAATACACATGTTTTTCATTTGTTCTTCATTTAATATTCACCAGAGTACAGCATTATGATAAAATTGTCATCAGCGCCAACTAAAATATGCCACCGTGAATAGCACTGCAGAAATTTTTTCCATCCATTAGTCACTCCATTATTTATCTTTGTTCCCAAATTTTTGCTTGGTATTTTAAATTCTTTTGAAGAGATAGGAAAAGAGTAAGAGAAAGCCTATTCACAATCACTGACAATACATAAACACTACCTTTAATATTCTACCATTCTAGAACATGGTTAAAGGAAAAAAAGGGAAAACCTTGAATGGCTGTAACATGAAGCCAGAAACCATTCATAATCATTGACTATACATAAATATTACCTTTAATATTCTACCATTCTAGAATACAGTTAAAGAAGAAAGAAAGAATATGTCAATGCACATTTCAATGAAGTAGAAGAAGTACTTGAGGTCAAATAATAAATGAATTTTAGAATTGCAATGGAATTAAAAATATTATCTTGTTCCAAAAGTAGGTTATTTTGCTTTCTCTTCTTTTCTGAGAGAGACCTCTGCAATGGATACTGGACAGGCTATTAGCCTGGCCCCTGTGAGAAAAGGGACTCCAGGTCGTTCCTAATGCACAGATCACCATGTCCTGAACTCTGTAATGCCTCTAACCTGGACACAGTTGTCTGGACCAGGGCATAGAGGGAAACTAAGGCAGTCCTCTTCAGGTCTGTGCTAGCCAATGGCCTGCGAGATAACGGGCATGAGATTCTAACTACCTGAGACGCTTTAGATTGAAGAGTGGCTGACTGAATGAATCAGAGGCAGTTTCTCTGAGAGTGTGATTGTGAGACACACACAGAAAGATAAACAGCAAAGTGGAAAGAACAGAAAGACATATGAGAATAAGGCAGTAAGCAGGAGATGTGAGGTGTTAGAGGCCGTGAGCGAGTAGAGAAGAGTAGTTAGCAGCAGTGAGAGAAGCAGAGAGGCAGTGTAGACAGAGAGGACAAGCTGAGCCACTGGACAAGGAGCAAGGGGGTCACCTGTTCTTAAGGAGCTGACTGTCAGAGGTGCTGCTGTATCATCACATGTTGTCCCACTAGAGTGACTACTGTATTTTGAATAATATTCCAGTTCAACAAGGATGAGCTATGCCTTAAAATAAACTCTTCAAAATCCTTAAAATAAACTCTCATAAATTGAGGTAACTAGAATACATCTCTTTTCCTTGAATCCTGAAAATACCTAACAAACAAAAATAAAACCTCAAACTTGGCCAGCCTGCTAGAAGGCTTCTGAAAAGCAATACTACTTTTTCAGGACTGAATAGCTTCAGAAGACAAGAAGAGAGAGAGAGTCAAAAAAGTAGTAAAAAGCGTTTGCCAAATAAAACAAACTTGAAAGCCTAACTTCAATCTCTGAAAATCTCAACATAATAAAAGAAGCAAAATTTCATACTGCTCACTGCCTAAAGGGCAACATAATTGAAATTCCAGAGATTCACATGCCAATAATGGCCACTTTTTTAATGCTATTCAGAATTTCATAATAAACTACAGATGGTTTCACGTGCAATGAAATGTTCTTTTGAAAGTAAATAAGAGCAGATACATCTCAAGGTCTGAATTTATACTAGGAAAACACAGTTGCCTTAATTTACTTAAAATTGCACTGGTCACTAAATAAAAAATAATAACAACAGAACATGACTCCAAAAACAAAAAAATCATGCAACTCAGATGTTTCTCTGGAGGCCAAAGTTTAAATTACATCAATATGTAAAAGAAAACTAAAATTTACAAGACAGATGATTTCACTTTGTTTCAAATATAGGAAGAATTTTTTTTAATCTAGCAATTCCTAGGAAGAATCACACAATTGATGGGTTAATTATTGTATTAATGGTTAATGTTTCAATGGAAGAAATTTCAATCTATTCTAGATATATAGGAAGATGCTTTTGGTTAAAGCAATGGATTTATGAGCTCATGAAGAGTAAAATAAATTTCTCTTAAGGCCAGTCAAGTAAATGATTAAGTTAAAAAAAACAATGACCAATAGGAGTTAGGTGTCTTGGTCCAGAATTCACACAAAAGTATTACACGGTTAGGAGGAACCCTTCTGTCCCACCCCTGATGTTTCCTTCCATGTGGAGGGAGCTCCAGTAATTGAACACTCCTGATCTCTCTCCAGTGATTCACTTTCCCCTCCCCAAGGAGGAGGAGTGACTTGAGGTGATTGGTAAACTTAGAAGGAGAAACTGAACTGAGCTCAGCAACTTTCTCTCTCCTTTCTCTTGAGAAGTAGCTGCCTGAGGGAAACAACCATTTGTTCTTTCACCAGATTGTAAATTCTAGAGGGGCAGGGCCTCCCCAGAGTAAGCCTGTGGTGGTCCAGTGCTACCTGGGAATGCGTGAATAAATCAAGCTAATTCTGAGGTTCAGTACAGCATCGGAAAGCTCATTTGCCCACCAATTCTCTAAAATCAGTTTTATCAACAATAAAGGTAATATTTTGATCTCCCACCTGTCTTATCTTTGTCTTATATCTCAATTGATTCAGAACTCAGTGAGAAAGAGAAGGGAAAATTGTTTTCTGGAAACCGGGAATTGTCAGAACAAAGCTGGATTTGAAAAGAAACAGGAAAAGAAGAAAGTAAAACCTGAAAACCAGCGTCAAGAAAAAACGAGCGTGCATGCGTTGCACACAGCAATATAATTTACCCAAGAGGGAAAACGGTGCAGCGGAGGAGTTGGAGGTTTGCTGCACGCCGCCTTCTTTGCTGAGTCACACGTTTCCTGGTCGTCTGAACACGGGGATTCCAGGGAGTCATAGGGAAACAGTCCATCATCACAACTAGTGTCCATATTCTCTAAAATTTCTGTACTGTCACCATCAACTAGGTCAAGGTCTGTTTCCTGAGGTCTCAGTGGTCGTATCATGCTTATAGCATTTCTGTTTGTACCAAACATCCTATCGGAACTTAACTGCGGCTGGCTCAAGTGTCTTTTGGCTAGAGCTACACTTATACTGAAAACATTAGGAATCCTTAACTTTGGGGGTGGCAGGTTTGATGAAGGTGTTAATTGTGCTCCTTTTCCAGGCAGTGAGTTAGGATGCTTTGGAGTCAAAGCTGGGGTCAAAATAGGGCTAGGGGTGTTGGCCTCACTCGATGAAGAAGAATAATCCAGTCTCTGAGACTGAAATTTTTTATTCAGTTCATCTGAGGAACTATCATGCTCCTTTTTACTTGATTCAGAACTTCCCTTTCCAAGAGGACAATTCTGAGCTTTCCACTGCGCCTCCTGTTGCCAAGAATACAGCTTCTTGTGTTCTGGTCTCTTTATGCCAAAAGTCTCTTCTTCAAATATAGAACTGCTGTCATCAGACGCTGTCAGATACGTCTCACTGCCCATTCTGCTACACTGGACCCCTTCCTCTGACGTGTGACTGGAAAGGGTGGACGTGTACCTGGACTTGGACCTTCCTTTGCTCCCGTCTTCCTCATCGGAACTCCAGTCACTCACGGCAGCCCCAGAATTCTGGGATATGCCGCCATCCGTTACAAAGCTTGCTCTGGCTTTCCGATTCTGTTCTGAGACACAAGGGGTTTGATGCAATGTTCTCGGACCTCGGCTGTTTTCTTGAATTTGGTTATCAACAGACTTTTCTGGAATTTCCATTTCTAGAAAGACATGTATCATATTGGCATGTTGCCTTTAATAATATAATCTTTCTGTACATTTAGCTTTACATAACTACATTGTAAAAACTGGAATTTTCATATGAATAAAGTTAATTTACATTATCCTTTTCTAGTTGTACATCTTTTTTAAACCCAAGTTTGAAAACTAAGCTTTCTATAAAACATGGAGCCCTAACACTTCAATAGAATAATATCAAAATTAAACTGCTTTTTACAAAGAAACACATTGGGGAATGAAACCTGACAATAGTCTAAGGAGAGATAATACAAGAAGTAAAATGTGAAATAGGGCAATGCTGACTACCAAAGAAAGCAGCCACTAAAAAAATGAACACCATTAATTCTATTTTAGAACCAAAGAAAATAACCCTCTTTCAATTAAATTTCAAAATTATCATAAATAAATTCAAGTATAGTTATATAATGAATATAAAGCTATAGTTTAAAAAACAAACTTTGTTCCCAAGCTTGAATACATGAAATATGCAAAACCATGAAGAAAACATAAACAGAGGAAAGCTTTCCTCACTCTACTTTTGGTTTAATTGTAACCGCAAAATGTGTTTTTATAATAAGAATAACACTCTTGGGCCGGCTCTGTGGCTTAGCGGTTAAGTGCGCGCGCTCTGATGCTGGCGGCCCGGGTTCGGATCCCGGGAGCGCCCGGAGGGACCACTTCTCCGTCCAACGCGAGGCCGAGTCCCGCGTACAGCAACTAGAAGGATGTGAACCTATGACATACAACTATCTACTGGGGCTTTGGGGGGAAAAAGCTGAATAAATAAAATCTTTAAAAAAAAAAAAAAAAGAATAACACTCTTTAAAAATGTCTTTGGATATGGCTTATTTTTGATTATAACATAATTAATAGAATGAACGATTGGCTTCATACAGTAAACTAAAAGTTTGGATTGAAGAGTACAAAAGAAACTTTGAAAACCTGAAAACACAGATATGGCCTTCCTAATCAAGGAAATAAAGGCTGAACAAATATACTCTACAATTCGGTGTCAGGCAGTTTGTTAAATTTACAAATGAGCAAGAGCTGCAAGACAGGCAGCCTCAGTTTTCTGAGCCATACTGGACTATTAGAAAATGAGAAGGAAATTAAAATGATTTCTCAAAAAAGAAAAAAAAATGCAAGTAATGGCATAAAAGCAAGTAGCAGAGGAGCCTTTTCACTGGAAAAACATTACGTAGTTTTCAGAATTTCATAACAAAGCATAGACGTAGCTTTTAGGGCTATAATTTTTCTCCTTTGAAGGAAGGAAGCAGGATCTGAAAATAAAGATGCAAAGTCAAGCCTCTCTAAAATACTTGGGAAAAGTCATACTGCAGGTGGCCTAACCAGCAGCCGCACAACAAAGCAAAAGCAAGAGGGACTTTTAAGACTAAAAGAAGGGTAGAAATCTGCACTCAGGTCCAAGGTTTAAACACCTAGGCAAATATTTTCCTCTCTGAAGCTGTACAGGGAAAATCGAAGCAGTTACTAACTTGTCCCCTGGTGTTCTTTTTCTTTATAAGTTTGCTACATCACACTTAATTTCATATTCCATATCAGGTAATTTTTTTATATTTTAAATAAGCAATGACTAGAAAGTTCATAGTTCTAATTTGAAACTCAGTTAAAACAAATACCTTGTAGGTACGACTATAAGCTTTGTAATTTTAAATATCACTGCTACCTACCGCAGGAAAAGTATCAAGGGGAAAATCAATTTCTCCCATGCAAAGACTCTCAAAAAACACACAAGATAACTAGATACACAAAGTTAAATGCTGTATTGCTCTTTAGAAATATTCTCATAAAACATCAAGTGGTCAAGAAAAAAATAAGGAAAATTAAACTATATTTGGATTAATCTCAGTAAATGATTTTTCCTTTTTAAAAAATGTCAAAGTGAATTCCTCTGGTCCATAAATACCTTCTATGTCTTTTCCTTCAGTGAACTCAGCTTCTTTAGATGATATCTTGCTCATCTCCTCAGACTTCACTATTTGAGGAGGACTCCTTGCTCGGGATAAAAAGCACTCAAAGGTCAAACTGCTTAGGCGCTGGCCTTCCGAAAGCTTCAGTGTGGGGACAGTGGACGACTTCTTCCCTTGGACTTCTGCAAGATCATTAATCAAAATCAACATCTGAATGTTTCATAACAGTTTGTTACACATAGAAACAAAGCATATAAAAACTGAGAAAAATCATTCCTTATACATATCAGAAAAAAGCCTCAAGTTCACCTTTGTTTATGTATAGTAACATGGAACCCTCAGTGTCTAGCATCACATGCCGATGTTTAAAATCCGTTTACATATTTTGGATTCAAAATATTCTTTAACTGCAGAGAGAAAAACATCTAATCCCTTTAAAAGTAGTTAGTTCTCAAACAAAAACACAAACAAAAAAACCAGATTACAAACAACTAGAGAGTGATAGTTTCTTGAAAAGTCAAATATTGGTAAATACCAGTCAAGTACTGGTAAAATTTGATTGTGAAGTAACGCTACTAACGGTGAGGAAAAAGAAACTGAGGTCCTGGTTGCCAAGACAACCAAAGGAAATTTAGATCATCATTGGGGCAAATATCACATGATCACTGCATTAACTTTTGCTTATCTTAGTTTTCAGTGTGCTTCTCCTAAGAATGCAGATGAAGGGGCTTGGTCTATGGGGACCACAATATGGGGGGCCTTAATCACTTCTTTAGAGAAAAAAGGGAGGGGGCAGTTTCAAGATAGAGAATTTAGAAAGCTAGTGGAGTGATTACTCAAGCACCTAATCATGGGTTTAATTCATCTTCTAGGACTTGCAACATTGCTGCTTGTAAGATCAAAGCATGGAGATTCCAGTGATAGTAAAAAAAAGTTTCCCAGGAAATTAAATTCTTAACTCTGGGAGAGCAAAGGGTTAAGTTAAATAGCAACTGATAATTGAGTCGAGTATAAGAAAAACACCTTTCTATAGTGTACTCCTTCAAATATATCTTTTAATATCTACAACTGATCATTTCTCACAGAACTAATTCATAATATTTTAATAATCACATATATGCATATATATATTTTAAGTCTATATCTATTCTTCTCTAGTCCAAGCCTAGGTTCCAAAGATCAATACCCCTTAGTCTACAAGACCTAAGAGGCTGTCAACGAAGACTAGAATTGCAAGCTAAGAGTATCAGAGAAGTATCAGCCTTTTGAGAGTGGGCTTAGTACATCCAATCTATTTCAACGAGGGTGAACATCACAAAGACCTGAAACTTCAGTTCTAAATATGGAATTCCGAATCAACTATGGCAACATCTATTTTTCATCATATAGGTAGAGGAAATGTGTGATATAAGAAATATATTTTGGTCTTCATTCATGGTTCCTGGCAAATAGCTCTAAAACCCTTGGAATTTCCTAAGTAAGAGCAATATGGCGTCTTTTGTTTTCATAACAAGCCCTTTCAACCACATCTGAGTGTACATTAATGAGATGATTTTTGGAAAGCGCCTAGATAGCCTCAGGATGAAGGCTGGTTGCCAGGAGAACCAACCAAGTGACTAGAGGGCTGGAAATTTCAGCCTCAGCTGCTACTCCCTACCTCTGATCTCAGGGGGAGGGGAGAGGGACTGGAGGTTGAATTAATCAACGATGGCCAACGATTTGATCAATCAATCATGCCTATACAGTGAAACCTCCATAAAAACCCAAAAGCATGGGGTTCAGAGAGCTTCCAGGTTGATGAACATGTGGAAGTGCTGGGAGGGTAGTGCAATTGGTGAGGGCGTAGAAGCTCTGAGCCCCTTCTCGCATATCTTGCTCTATGCATCTCTTCTATCTGAAGTTATATCCTTTGTAATAAACTGGTAATTTAGTAAGTACACTGTTTGCCTGAGTTCTGTGGGCCTAACAAATTATTGAACCTGAGGAGAGAGTCATGGGAACCTCCAATTTATAGCTGGGCAGAAGCAGGGATGTCAAACCGTGCTTGTGATTGTGTCTGAAGGGAAGGGGTAGTTTTGTGGGACTGAGCTCTTAACCTGTGGGATCTGACGACGCTAACTCCAAGTAGATAATGTCAGAATTGAGTTAAATTTGTAGGACACCCAGTCTGTGTCCGCTGAGAATTGGAGAATTGCTTGGTGTGGGAAAAACTCCCACACATCTGGTGTCAGAAGCATTGAGAGGAGAAGGAAAACAGAGGAGTTTTTTCCTTCTATAAAATGATGGCATAGTATTAACATGCAGTAGACAAAATGCTTTCATATGTCCTATAATCAATAATGCCCCATGAAACCAGTAAGGTACTAATACAATCACCATTTTACTAATGTAAAAAAAAAAATCTAGAGAGATAACACAGCTACTAAATTGTAGGGCATTAACGTTGACTTCAAAGCCCATGCTCTTTCTACCATGCCTGTACTTTTCCAGTGCATTCTGCTAAACCCCAGGGCTTTGTGGAAAATGTTGCAGAGGGTGCAAGAAGAGGCACGAATGAGGCCCAGTCTGCAGAACTCTGGACCCATCAACCAGGTAAAACTGCCCATACCTGTTTTATCTCTTGAGATTCTACAGAAAAATCATTGTTTTAAAAAGGGTTCTGTCGCTAAATAAAAGTTTGAAAAGCACTATACTAGGCTTTAATAAGCATCCACCCTCCTTATTCACCTCTTCAGCCCAATATGCAACTGAGTGGCTAGCACCAGAATAGCATACCAGGTAAATTTCTATCTCCAACTCTACCACTCATCCCTTAGGCTTTGAAGTTGAAAAGAAAGAAGGTAACCCTAAGCATTGGAAAATGCAAAGGATTTATTCATATTATAAATTCTGCTCAAAATATTCAGGCGTAAGAATTTCAATCACTGTTGATCCCCATGATACAAAATGAAAATAGAAAATAACATGCCTTTTTTTTTTCAAGCAAACGTATCTGAAATTAAAAGTTCAAATTAGTATTACCCCCTTTGGGTTATTCGCTACTGCCTAGCTGTGCTGTCTAATATGGACATGTGGCTAAAGTTAAATCAATTCAAATTAAATAAAATGTAAAATTCAGTTCCTTAGTTGCGCTAGTCATATTTCAAGTGCTCAATAGTAAAATTCTATACTGCCAAATAAATCCCAGTAAGCTATCTTAGGCAAAGCACTAATACCTTGTAGTTTTGACTGTATTGTTCTTATCTCTTCTGTTTGGTTTTGGTTGATCAAACGGAGATTCTGATTCTCCAATTCCAGCTAAAAGTACATAATAGTTTTCTTTTACACAGGGATAACATTTATAAAATGTACTAGTAAACTATAATACTTAGAAAATGTTAATATCTAATTACCCATAAGCAAAATACAAAAGAAATGATAAGCAAATACCAGGTGAAATCAGTATAGATTATCAACCTAGAGATTTATGGCTTCAACATTTATTTTCCAGAACTAAGAGTTTTAAATGTTTTTCACCCCCTATGCCTTTTCCACTATAAAATTATTTTAAACTAAATTATTTCAGCATTTAATCTGCCATATAAACTAAATAATGTATACTTCTCAGATACTGAATACATTAATTTTATGACTATACACATATGTTCTATAATTATTTAAAATTAATTAGAACTAAAATCAACTAATTAGAATGAGGCTACTTACACTGATTACGAGTCTATCAATATTTTTAATTTTAGAAATGCATTGAACATTAAAATGAAAGCTACCTCTCTCACATTTACCAAAAGACAGCAGCACCACCAACTGATCAGAATTTTGCTTCACCCAGAATGATCAGATACTCTGATGACTTATCTATTCAAAAGAAGTAAAAGGTAAAGAAAAGGCAAAACATAGCAATAAATACCTCATTTAACTTAACTGTTACCCATTCTTTGATCTTAGCTGCTTTCTCTTCTATTATTTTAGCTTCTTGTATCCTTATTTGTTTCTGAAATAACATTAGCAGTTTGTTTAGTTCAAACACAAGCTCAATGGTCTGGAAATGTTACATCATAAATATAAAAGGAAAATCCACTTAAAACCTGTTTCCAAGTTAATACATCTGCCTTCAAATTACCAAATAGAACAATTACCAAAAAATGAGAACTGTCCAGCAGATACAATGATAAACCATAAAAGCATATGCAAATATTTCTAGTTTTAGCAACTGCTATTCTTTCTCTGAAACATTATAAACTGAAATCAATCCACTGAACTTATCAACAAAATAAATTTTTTTGGAAACGGTCTAGGGTTTAGAACAGTAAGTAGAATAGGTGTCAACCAGGTTAGGGAGAGGAGAATCAGAACCTCCTCAGGGGCATGGCTTGTTTTCCTCTCAAACACTAGTTTTAAAAGATGCAGAATGTGGGGCCAGCCCTGTGGCCTGGTGGTTAAGTTCACCACGCTCTGCTTTGGCAGGCTGGGTTCGATTCCTGGGCACGGACCTACACCACTGGTTGGTGGCCATGCTGTGGTGGTGACCCAGATACTAAATAGAGGAAGATTGGCACGTATGCTAGCTCAGGGCAAATCTTCCTCAAACAAAAAGAGGAAGATTGGCAACAGATGTTAGCTCAGGGTGAATCTTCCTTAGCAACAAACAAACAAAACAACTAATAAACAACAATTAAACATACTTAACAATATTATAGTGGTCATATTTAAATGATGTTAACTGATCATTTAAACAAATAATCCTAATGTAATTTTTCCCTAATAAAATTTTTAAATAAACTAAATACTATACTTGATCTCAATAAAGTAGTTTAAGAGCAGTGTACCCATTTCTAAGCACAAGGATTAGCATTAAACATATATTTAAAATATAATGTTCCATAAACATTTCCAACACCCTAACAACCTAAAGCAAAGATTTGTTTCAAACATTTCACAGACATAAATGCCTGCTGACAACCAAGTGCTTTCAACTTAAGGAGCACTGTCGCATCCAAAAGGTTTTAGATACTGCCTTGGACTTACCCCAGACTTAAAGTGAATGCCATTTTACTTGCACCTTTCACCAATAAATGTGATGTGATCCTATGGGTTGACCAAATAAGGAAGATTTCTGACCAAAACTTAGAAATTTAGGCTCTCTGGGCCAGCCCCGTGGCTTAGCGGTTAAGTGTGCGCTCCGCTACTGGCGGCCCCGGTTTGGATCCTGGGCGCGCACCGACGCGCCACTTCTCTGGCCATGCTGAGGCCGCGTCCCACATACAGCAACTAGAAGGATGTGCAACTATGACATACAACTATCTACTGGGGCTTTGGGGGAAAAATAAATAAAATAAAATTATTAAAAAAAAAAAGAAATTTAGGCTCTCTCTTCTTAATCTTTGCGATTATGCACAAATAAATGCACATATTTAGAACTCTTTGATGATCAAACTCTTCCTAACCTGCTCTTCAAGTTGCAGCTCCAGGTTTTGAATGATGTCATCTTTTTCCTGTATTAGGGTCTCCAGATCTTGACACTTTTTATACAACCTTGTCTCTGATTCACTGGTTTGAATATTAGCTGCTTTTAATTTCTCTTCCATAACTTGTACCTAAATTCAGAGAATAAAATATTAGAATTATGCATGTACTTAATTTCTTACAGCATTAAATTTAGAATTTTACTTTAACATTAAATAGATTCCTAAAATGTATCATTGTAAAATAAAAATATTGAACAAGTTTTAATGTATTTAATAATTATAAAGTCTGGGTCGGCCCCATGGCTTAGCGGTTAAGTGTGCGCGCTCCACTACTGGTGGCCCCGGTTCGGATCCCAGGCGCGCACCAACACACCGCTCCTCCAGCCATGCTGAGGCCACGTCCCACATACAGCAACTAGAAGGATGTGCAGCTATGACATACAACTATCTATTGGGGCTTTGGGGGAAAAAAAAAAAAAGGAGGAGGATTGGCAATAGATGTTAGCTCAGAGCCGGTCTTCCTCAGCAAAAAAGAGGAGGATTAGCATGGATGTTAGATTAGGGCTGATCTTCCTCACAAAAAAAAAATAATAATAATAATTATAAAGTCTGAAGACTATTTTGCCAAGTGGCGTTAACTTTAAGGTTCTTAAGGGCATGTAAGAGTCTCAGAATACTGCCATCACATAAAGTAAGGTTTAGTAGAGCAATGATAATATGCAAAGAACTTCATATAAATATAGAATCAGAAAGTTTCCAGCCCTCATTTTTTCATATTTTAAACAAAGAAAGAATATAAAGTGAAGAAGGTGAGTGGTGAGATAAGACTCAAATTGGACAACCTAATATAATAACACATTTTGGGAAAAAAATTGAACTTAGTTGATAAAGAAACACACATACAATGGAAAGCAAAAGGAAAATAAAAGAACCTTAAAGCCTCAATTATGGAATTATAAAAATAAAAAAGTATGCGAGTCAAGATACAGGTAAGAGGGCCGGCCCTGTGGCTTGGTGGTTAAGTGCGCGCGCTGCAATGCTGGTGGCCCGGGTTCGGATCCCGGGTGCACATCGAGGCACCACTTCTCCGTCCATCCTGGGGCCGAGTCCCACGTACAGCAACTAGAAGGATGTGCAGCTATGACATACAACTATCTACTGGGGCTTTGGGGGGAAAAAATAAAATAAATAAAATCTTTAAAAAAAAAAAAAAGATACAGGTAAGAGAGTGTGTTCAGTGAGGGTTTATTTATTCATTAATTTAACAAATATTCAATGAATACTTGCCAAGTGCCAGGTCATGGGAAGACATCAGTAAATAAAACAGACCCAAAATCTCTACCTGCATAGAAATTACATTCTAGTGGGTAAGAGAGATCACAAATAAAATAAAGATGTAAAAATCATACAGTACATTACACAAGGTGATAAGGGTAATGGGAAAAAATAGAGCAAGATAAAAGAGATCAGTGTGTGGCTGGGGGTTGAGTGGTACCTCAATTTTAATACCTAAGATATACTGGCTCTGCTTGAATCTTCTGCAAAACATATTTGGGTATATGAAATCTTAGAAGGCATGTGTGAGATGTTAATGATAGTAAGAAAGAAAATAAAGTACTGGGCACTGTATATAATATTAAGTCTTTTATTCTACGTACCCTAAATAGGTAAGAATGTAATTTTAGCAATGTTTTAGATTATAGGGGGCAAAGAAGAAAAATACGTAAAAGCATTTGAGAAATTAAAGGTGATAGGTAAGATGAAAAATCTTAAGCTACTAAAACACCTCTGAAAAATCACAATAAACTTAAAGTTCAAAAATACTTGACTAATGAGGGTTTCTAGATGGAGGGTGTTACGGTTAGTTTGGTTTTGTTTTTTAACCATGAATACAAGGTTTCATCTGTGAGTTCACTGTATAAACGTAAATTCAACTCAAATGCCAAAAGTGTCCTATTTAAATACCACCCACATGGCTGGAAACTATGAAAATAAAAGTAGATCAAAAAATATAAAACAAAAAATGTATTCCACTAGCCGAATGGTAATTTTAAGTTATCTTAAGATTTAGATTTTTTAACATAATATAGCAGGCTCTCTGCAGGAACAGACCAAGAGGTCAAAGACAAAGGTCTACATCAAAGATGCTGTCATGAAAAACAGCCAGAGCAGGACAGAGAGCTGGACAGCATATACCAAGGGTCAGTCTTAAGATGGGACAGCCACTTCCACACAGGGCATTCTGTAGCTGTGGAAGCAGGGAGAGAAGAGCAGAAACCAAGTCCAAAATGGCAGTTCTCCTCCAGGGATAGAATAACAGACAATAAACCTCAAGAAAAAAAAAATTAACTAAATAAGAAGAGACAGAGATACTACCAGACCTACACCTACAGTTTCCTTTTATTAAGTTGGGGCAAGCGATCCTACAGACATTGGGCTGCCACATAAAATTGTCCTATTATTGCTTAGAAAAGGGCTACAGTCCTGGAAAACTAACTCTTCTCTGAAAAACACGTTCAGTTTGAAAGGTGTTCTCATTTTATGAATGAATGTTAGATGTATCTTTGCCATGAGCAACTGTTTAATTCAACCATTGTTTTTAGATAAACAACTCTCCTAGACAAGAAAACTATGGGCAAAAGTGGCAAAATCTCTTAGGAAGAGAGATTACAAAGTACTTATAGGCAACCTACTTACCAATTGGTCCTGATAGGACCAAATTCCACAGGATTAGCCAGCCTTCCTTGGTAATTAGTATGAATAAGAGGTCTACAGAAATGCTAAGAGGTTTACATAAAAACCAAGCAGCCTTTTAAAATATCTTACCACAGGTACACGGAAAATAGCCTAGTTCTTTTTCCATTCATTTAACCTGAACCATATAAGAATTTTAACTACTCAGAGACTGGCCAATAACAAACACCTATGAATTCAAATTGGTTGTTAAAGAAGCTTGCAATTACCTATACGTGGATATCTTCCAGTGAGGAATGCTTTGCACTTTTAGGGTACATTTACCCTTTACTTCCAGGAGATCCTCTGGTTGCATCCACCCACATCAGCACACTCCTCAGCCCTTTCCCCAAAGTCTTGTTGATCCTTGCTTCTGAGGTCCCTAAGCTATTGTGCAGTAAAGGGTTGACTCAGACGACCTGGGGTGCTCAAACCCTGTACACTCCAAAGAAAGGACTGGCCCTTGACTGGCTCCTGAGAAATAATCTTTGAGCCCTTGAAACATCCTGCCTGATAACTCTCTTTACACATCTTGAGATATTGGGCCACACCAGATAATTAATGCTAACAATGTGATTGATGGTGAATGCCCTTTTTGTTCATTCACCTGGGGTCCTGGGCCATGCTGTATCACTTTGACCTCTGGAGGGGCTGGAGACTGAGTAGCTAAGGTTAGTCATGTGTGCATTCCACGCCTATAAGACTGATGTCCCCCAATAAAAATTCTGGACACAAAGGCCTTGAAGAACTTCTCTGGTTGGCAATTTTTGTACAACTTGTCACACAGTGATAGGAGAATCAAGTGCATCTCTGTGTAACTCCACTAGGAGAAGACAACTGGAAACTCGCGCTTGGTTTCTCCTGGACTCTGCTCTATGTGCATTTTTCCTTTGCTGATTTTAATTTGTATTCTTTCACTGTAATAAACCATAACCATAAGTATAACAGCTTTTCTGGGTTCTGTGAGTCCTTCTGGTGAATCATCAAACCTGTGGGTAGTCTTGGGGACCCTGACACAACTCCCAATGCTATTTTCCATTTTCCTGCCCACACTGAAGAAAGCAGGAGTTGCAAATATTGTTCCCATTGTAATTACCCATATCAATATTTCCTTCTTCCCATTTCTAACTTCATCCCCTCCTCCCCCACTACAAGTAATCAAGATGTGACTGTATTTTTGAGTGGAGGTTGAAAATTTCTATTTCTATCTATACATTACAACGGCATGACAAAGACATCTGATAGTTCTAAAATAGAATGAAGAAAGGCATCGTAAGAGTATTTTGAATCTCAGACCATTTTCCAGTTATTTAAAATTTATTGCACATTAATTAATAATTCTAATCACAATTTAAACTCAATTATTTTGGCCTGGTGCTCCATAATTTATGCAGTAAGGCCAGAACTATTCTCACTGAAGGCAAAGTGGAACAGCACTGGATAAAGCAGGTTTCCACGTAATGAAGCAAATCATTACAAGTCCTGGATATTAGGATGACCGAGGAGTAATCATTTATTAAGAACCAAGAATGACTTGGATACTAAGAACTAACTTTACAGAAAGGCAGATTAGCCAACATATCAGAGTGGTCAGAGGGAACTTTAAATCCAGCTCCTACCAAGTCAGAAACAAATACAAGCAAGGAATCAAAGCCTGGAAGGACAGAATGAAAACACAAACTTCTGCAGGGGAAATTATCTACCCCTCTTTGGTTAGCATAAATTAGTCTAATAGACTGGAGTATACACCTTATCAGATACTTGAGAAAGAATCCTGCATATCAGTCTCTCTCAAATATGCTATTTGCTGCTCTTCTGTCTCAAAGAACACTCATAAGCAGTACTGGGTTGATACGCACATACTGCTTTCAAAACTTGTGAATAACAATAAAAATGTACTACAACATTAAGTATACAGATTGCCAAGATGTATCTGGAAAAATGTGATTTTTTTCCTATAGATAACTTATTTAATGGTTATGCAGGTGAAACCACTCATTAAGAAACAAGGAGAAAAATGTACAAAGCTCAAGTGGAGAGCGCACCTGGTTTCAGCTGACTACTGCTTTTAGTGGTGAAACATTCCTTTTTGGTTAATATAAATACAGTTTAAGTCTTAGGATACGGCTCAATGACAAAGGACAAGCTAAATTTAAGCAACATAAACAGCAGATAGGCCACAGCCCCATGGTAACTGTTAAAGACAGCAAAGGATTCAGTTACTCTAAGTCAATAACGTTTACTTAGTTTTGCAAAAGCGGAAAAAAGGTGATATAAGCAGTGCATGAGAATTCATCTGCTCTCTATTTATATTTCCTGTTAACTTTTAGATTCATTATGAAGTATTTAAGGAAACAATTCCTCTGAAGTATAACAAAATAGGAACTGAACAAATTTAAACTGTTGTGACAAAAAGAAATATCTACAGATTTTGCTAAATTATATAGAAACTTTGGGAGATTTGCAATTCTCACTCTTTTGGGGAGGGGCAGGGGAGAGTTTGATTTAGGGCAGTATGTCTAAAATAACCAATCATGGTGTCCCTTTGCTTAAAAATGTAGCACACAGAATTAAATGACTTTACACCTGACATCCTCAAACGACAACTTCAAATAAGAAATTCTTCCTGTTAACTTATCGAGATCAGTGGTTGGGCCCTGATGGCTACAAATTACCACGGTTTGCTTCCCTTGAATTGGGAATGGGGATTCTTTTTTTCTCTTAAGATCCAGTGAATCAGAGGAAAAAAATCCTGAAAATCACAAATAAAAAATACTTAATTTGTTTACTTTTCAGAGCTAAACAAATTTGCTACATATACGAATTAAGAATTTTAATTTAAGAAAAGGCAAAACAAAACCATCCTCAATGTCTTTCTTTTTTTCCTATAAAACGAACAGTTAAAGGAGAGAGAGAGCAAAGGAAGGGGAAGATAGGGAAGAACAAACAGAGAGACACGGAGAGACAGCCATGGGTACAGAGGTAAAGAGAGACAACACTAGGACAGGCCAAAGTCAGAAAGGGAAAGACAAGGAGGGATACATGAAAGTCAGAGAGGCAGACAGACTGACAAACGTGTGCTGGAAGGTGTGGGGCTAAACAGGGACACTACAGAGAAAAACAAAGACACTTGGTGTAGAATGACAGACAGTGACATAAACATTAGAGTCTTTCATAGAATGTAAGTGACCTTGTATGATTTTACTGTTAATTATTGGCTTTTTATAGATATAAGTGGAGATATTACTATTTAGTCCTATCAGCTAGAGAATATAAAAAGCCAAGCACAGGGGGCCAGTGGCATAGTGATTAAGTTCATGTGCTCCACTTCAGCAGCCCAGGGTTTGCAGGTTCGGATCCTGGGAGTGGACCTATGCACTGTTCATCAAGCCATGCTGTGGTGGTGTCCCATAGACAAAAATAGAGGAAGATGAGCAAGGAGGTTAGCTCAGGGCTAAACTTCCTCAACAAAAAGAGGAAGATTGGTAATAGATGTTAGCCCAGAGCCAATCTTGCTCACCAAAAAAAAAAAAAAAAAAAGCCAAGCACAGCACAGATCCTTACCATTACTACTAGTACTTCTACCAATATCTAAATTTGAGGTTTTAAAGAACTATCAGTTATTTTTTGGTGTGATGATGGTACCGTACTTATGATTTTTTTTTTTTTTGCCGAGGAAGATTCCCCTTGAGCTAATATCCGTGCCAATCTTCCTCTATTTTGTATATGGGTCACTGCCACAGCATGGCTGCCGATGAGTGGTGTAGGTCCATGCCTGGTAACCAAACCCAGGCTGCCGAAGCAGAGCAAACTGAACTTAACCACTAGGCCATGGGGCTGGCCCCCCGTAGTTATGATTTTTAAGTCTTTATTTTTATTGTATTTATTTATTTTTTTAGATTCTTTTTTTTTTTTTTTTTTGTGAGGAAGATCAGCCCTGAGCTAACATCCATGCTAATCCTCCTCTTTTTGCTGAGGAAGACTGGCTCTGAGCTAACATCTATTGCCAATCCTCCTCCTTTTTTCTCCCCAAAGCCCCAGTAGATAGTTGTATGTCATAGTTGCACATCTTTCTAGTTGCTGTATGTAGGACACGGCCTCAGCATGGCCGGAGAAGCGGTGCGTTGGTGCGCGCCCGAGATCCGAACCCGGGCCGCCAGTAGCGGAGCACGCGCACTTAACCGCTGAGCCACGGGGCCGGCCCTAAGTCTTTATTTTTAGATTAGTTGCTGAAATACTCATGGGTGAAATGATATGATGTCTGGGATTTGCTTCAAAATAACCCAGCATGGAGGTGGTGAGGGAAAAAGTGAATGGAGGTACAGACTAGCCATGAATTGACCAATTGTTGAAGTTGGCAATGGGGGTTCCTTATACTATTTTCTCTACTCTTGTAGTAGTTGAAATTTGGCATAGAAATCAAGGATTTGGCAAGAAAATCAAGGGTTAGGTTGGATTGGGTTTATTTATAAATTTGTCAGCCCACTAAAACGTCTACTGTGTAAAATTAAATCTTTTAGGTGAAAGCAAGATTTGGTGGTACTCAAACTGAAGGGAAGAAACATGACAAACTTAGAGAGAGTATAAGAAATTTAATAAACACTTCTTGGAATAAATAATAATTTTGAAATTTTTGACTTGATTGAATCTGACAGAGATTTTTTGATAAAATGTGAAGCTATAGATTTAGGATCATTAGACAAACTTTAAGGCTGGTAGGCTCATCCAAACCACTCATTTTATTGCTGGAAAAGCCCAGAAAGGGTTAAGTGATTTATTAAAAGTTTGACTTTTCTCCTTCATATCTATTAACATATTAAGTAGAAAATTTTGCATATATTTTTCCTAATATAACTCTAAGCATTTTTCCGTATTAGTACTTATCCTTTGTAATAATTGTTTTTTGTTTTTTTTTGCTGGGAAAGATTTGCCCTGAGCTAACATCTGTTGCCAATTTTCCTCTCTCTTTTTTTTTTTCCTCCCCAAAGCCCCAGTACTTAGTTGTATACTCTAGTTGTTAAGTCCTTCTAGTTCTTCTATGTGAGCCACCGCCACAGCATGGCTACTGACAGAGGAGTGGTGTGGTCACAGAAGTGGAGCACACCAAACTTTAACCACTAGGCCATCAGGGCTGGCTCTGTAATAATTATTTTTAATGGTTGTTTAATATTTCATGGAGTTGATATAGTTCACTTATTCATTCTTTTATAATATAGCATTCATATTACTTCCAACTCTGTTACTATAAATAAAGCTGCTATGAACATATGTATACATATACTTCATTATGGTTAGGATTACAATAAAAGTCATATTCGATTTTCTCGGAAGTAAAATAAAAATTCCTCATGCAGGCATTTTTATCCTTTTGAAAATTTGTGAAGGGGCAAAATACAGTTAGGTTCTCCATTTTGTCTATGGAGCCAGCTCATGAACTGTCAAAATGATAAGATGTAGAGAAGAGCTGAGGGCTATTTTGAGGGCTGTTTTGGGCAAAACAATGTTTATATTGGTAGAGGCAGAAAAAAATTTTTTTAACTAAAACTATACCCTACCTGTTGAAAAGCTTTTTCTGCTTGACGTTCAGCATCGATAACTTGTCTCTCAAGCTGTTGCATCTGGAAGTGAGGAAAAATAGAAAAAATATAAAAATTCACATTTCCCTTTTGGAAAGAGACTTAAAAATCTCACAATGTTATCAAATTCTTTAAGAATATTTAAAGTACTTCAATGGATATGAATTACATACAATTTATCACATTAAAGACTCTTTCAGTGCATATTTAAAAATTGATCAAAATACCAAAGGTTTGATACTTTTAATACAATGTAATATATACTACATGAGTATTCATCAACAGAATTTTCTTCGTTGGACTAGAAATTAGAAATTACTGGTCGACACATATTAAGAATAAATTAAATCTAAGAGAATAGTAAGACCTCAGATGTCATACTCGATTTGTTGATCAAAAAGTCACAATAATATCAGAAAGTGGTATATTCTCATAAGCTCCATATGTGGTACGTTTAAGTCAAACATCCGGGTAGTTTTAATACTTACAGATTGTGACAGAAAGAGTATAGAAGAGACTCTGATTAACCACACACGTCCACAAAAAGCATAGGTCACAAAGAATCGAAAAATATATGGGTATTTTTTTTTAAGTTCTGTAGAGAATTAAAAGTGCATAGATATAAAGTAAAATACTAAAATGAATATTATAAGTAAAATAAACAAAAGCCTTAAAAAGGACCCAATGCAAATTAACATAAGAAACGTGTACCAGGTATAGAATACACAATCATGATATAAAACTCAATTCCAAATTCTTTTTTTCTGAGTGTTGAAATATAGACAACTCTAGAGCAATCTGTGGCTCAACGTACTCTCATTTTCAATTTTACTGTTGGTTGGTATTCCAGAGGCCCAGAACTTTCAGAGCACCTCAAACTCACAGCACTCCGGGGCCTACCCCCAAAGCCAACATGCCCCGCCCCCTTCTCGAAACCACGGAGAAGCGGCCCTCTGTAGTCGACCGGCCCAGCGGGGAGCGCGGCAGCCAGCTCTGGACCACGTGGGCGACCCCACCCGAGGCTGCGTTTGACCTGCACACTGTTCTCAATGCCTGAAAGACGGTTTGCGCTATGAATGTATCATTTCTTAAGAGCACACTGCTCGGGAGCATTTACTGTGTTTTAATAACTGTGCTTAGGCAAATGAACATTCACGCAGAGGTAAAACTCAAGACCACGAGTACCATCACCTTCCCCCCCACAATGGAAAATATTTCCTAAACACCTCAGAAGTGCAACGCATGTAGCTCAGGAAAGGAACGTATCCATGTTCACTGTATCAAAGATGAGCAGTATTGGACTGTAGTGAAAGAGAGTTGGACCAAACACTGAGGCAACAGAGCCCTACAGTACTAAAAATGATAGGTTGTTTAATACAAAAAAAAAAAAAATACGATATGTGGATAGATGAGGAAAATTTACAGATAAGTCTTTGAAAAGCATGGTGGCAACTATCAGTGGTTCTTCCTTGCACACCCCACTACATTTGCTGCTGGTGAAAATTTAAAGTATCTTCTGTTTACTAGGGATGCATCACAACCTTTCTATCTGGGCCAGACTATAACATCTGGTGACCTCGAATACATGACTATGGAAGGAGGAATTGTCTTTTAAGGATAGAGTCTGAAAAGACAGCCTTCTCAATAAGTCTGGAAAGTGTGCAGATCAAAGTGTGATTTAGAAGTTATCTGAAGATATGCAGCTGGCAGTTGGCCTGAAATCCAAGAGTTCTTGCAGAAAATGCAGAGGATTCCAAAAGAAGAGCTGTATTTAATACAAAACCAATTGCACATCTTATTCAAGAGATAATGTCTAATCCCCTCAGCAAGTAGTAGAAGGCTGCTGTTCAGATATGGCTATTACTTTAAATGTACTGACTCCTAAAAAGATGATAGTAATGATGTATGGTGTGCACCGGCTCAGGGCATTTGGACATTATTTGAAGGACACGCTGGTTTTCTTGCATCCAAATGGTTCAGAAAATGACTGAGGGCTAGAGAATAATAGAACTGTGCTGTCCAAGAGTACTTGAAATGTGGATTCACTTGAAATGTGAATTGAAATGTGATGTAAGTGTAGAATACATACTTCATTCGATAATACATATATTATTTGAAAACCCAGTACAAAAAGTATAAAATATCTCAGTAAATTTTTTGTGTGTGTGTGGTGAGGAAGATTAGCCCTGAGCTAACATCTGTTACCAATCCTCCTCTTTTTGCTGAGGAAGATTGGCCCTGGGCTAACATCCATGCCCATCTTGCTCCACTTTACACATGGGATGCCTGCCACAGCATGGCTTGATAAGCGGTGTGTATATCCACACCTGGGATCTGAAACTGTGAACCCTGGGCTGCCAAAGCGGAGCATGTGAACTTAACCACTACGCCACCGGGCCGGCGTCTCAGTAATTTTTTTCTATTGACTCACATTGAAATGATAACATTTTGGATATGTTGCATTAAATAAAATATAATATTAAAATTAATTTCACCTGTTTCTTTTTCATTTTATTAATGTTTACTAGAAAATTTTAAATTACATATGTGTCTCACATTCTATTTCTATTGGATGACAAAAGTGTAAAACATTCCATTGTCACTATTTATGGCAATTTAACTGCCAAAATAACACAGACTATTATTGCAGGGATCTAGATTCTGGAAGAGGTTTCAAATATTTGGATATGTAAATAGATATTTCCCAAGTGCATTCTCTGGACTCATATCACCTTTAATTTTTGCAAAAAATATTTCAAATGTTTAATAAGCAAGTATTATTGTTTAAAAGGATTTATTGAGTTATTGTTATAGACTATGGCACTATGCAAAAGCCAGCCCTGGTGGTCTAGTGGTTAAGATTTGGTGCTCTCACCTGGTCAGGAAACCACACTACCCGTCTGTTGGTTGTCATACTATGGTAGCTGCATGTTGCTGTGATGCTAAAAGCTACGCCACCAGTATTTCAAATACCAGCAGGGTCACCCATGGTGGACAGGTTTCAGTGGAGCTTCTAGACTAAGTCAGACTAGGAAGAAGGACCTGGCCACTCACTTCCCAAAAAACTGGCCATGAAAACTCTATGAATGGCAGTGGAGCATTGTCTGATATAGCACCAGAAGGTGAGAGGATAGCGCAAAAAGACCGGGCAGCATTCGGCTCTGCTGTACGCAAGAGTCAGAACTGACCTGACGGCACTAATAACAACTATTGTGGAAGCAAGCAGTTGGACAAGCATTATCTCCTGTCTACGCTGTTCCTTAAACCAAAAAAACTGGCAGGCACATGCCGACATCACATTCCATATGCTGACAATCGTCACCTCTACTATGTAACTACATTGTTATGTTTTCAGGAGAATTTTTGCACTTATGGAGCATCAACTTTGAATATTATTGAGGCTGCCGGGAAAAACAGGAAAATTCACAAACAGGTTGCTGATCTGTAAAATTTTGCTAGTGAAAAAAAAAAAAAATGACTGACATACCTACTTGAATGGCCAAAATCCAGAACGCTGACAACACCAAATGCTGATGAGGATGTGGGGCACCAAGAACTCTCCTTCACTGCTGGTGAGAATGCAAAATGGTACAGCCACCTTGGAAGACAGTTTGGTGGTTTCTTACAAAACTAAACATACTCTTGCCATATGATCCAGCAATCGCACTCCTTGGTATTTACCCAAAGGAGTTGAAAACTTATGTCCACACAAAAACTTGCACACAGATGTTCGCAGCATCTTTATTTATAATTGCCAAAACTTAGAAGCAACCAAGATGTCCTTCAGTAGGTGAATGGATAAATAAACCGTGGTACGTCCAGACAATGAAATATTATTTAGCACTAAAAGAAATAAGCTATCAAGCCATGGAAAGACATGGAGGAAACTTAAATGCACATTTTTAAGTGAAAGAAGTCAATCTGAAAAGGCTACACACTGTATGATTCCAATTATATGACATTCTGGAAAACTATGAAGATAATAAAAAGATCAGTGGTTGCTAGGGGTTGGTGGGAGATGGGCGGGATGAATAAACAGAGCACAGAGCTTTTTAGGGCAGTGAAAATACTCTGTATGATACCATAATGATGAATACATGTCATTATACATTTGTCCAAACCCACAGAATGTACAACACCAAGAGTGAAACTATGGACTTTGGGTGATTATGATGTGCAAATGTAGGTTCATCAGTTGTAACAAATGTACCACTATGGTGGGGAATGTTGATAATAAGTGAGACTACGAATGTGTTGGGCAGGGAATATATGGGAAATTTCTGTACCTTCTCCCTAATTTTTCTGTGAACCTATAACTGCTCCAAAAAAAATAGTCTTAATAATAATAATGAAAGATTGAATAGTTTCTTTTTTTTTTAATTTTTTTTCCGCCCCAAAGCCCCAGTAGATAGTTGTATGTCATAGTTGCACATCCTTCTAGTTGCTGTATGTGGGACGCGGCCTCAGCATGGCTGGAGAAGCGGTGTGTCGGTGCACGCCCGGGATCTAAATCCAGGCCGCCAGCAGCGGAGCAGGAGCGCGCGCACTTAACTGCAGGGCCACGGGGCTGGCCCTGAATAGTTTCTTAAGAGGATTACCACGGTGTGAATGCTTGTGTCTTCCCAAAATTCCGCAGGTTGGAATCCTAACACCCAGTGTGATGATGATGAAGTCCTGAGGATGAAGCCCGCATGGGAGGGATTAGTGCTTTTATAATACAGATCCCACAGAGCTCCCCAGCCCCTTCTTCCAGATGAAAATACAAAAAGTCTACAACCCAGAAGAGGGCCCTAACCCAACTTTGCTGGCACCCTGATCTCAGACTTTCAGCCTCTAGAACTGTGAGAAATAAGTTTCTATTGTTTGTAAGCTATACAGTCTGTAGTATTTTGTTACAGCAGCCAGAACGGACTAAGACAGAAAATCGGTACTGAGAGTGGACTGCTACTGTAACAAATACCTAAAAACGTGGAAGTGACTTTGAAATTGTGTAATGGGTAGAGGCTGGAAGAATTTTGAGGTGCATGGCAGAAAAAACCTCATTGCCATGAACAGACCATTAAAAGCAATTCTGGTGAGAGCTCAGAAGGAGAACAGGAAAGCTGTAGAGAAAGCCTCAACCTTCTTAGAGAATACCTAAGTGGTTGTGAACAGAAGGTTGGTAGAAATATGATGGATGGTAAAGGCCATTGTAATGAGGTCTCAGACTGAAATGAAGAACACGTTATTGGAAAATGGAGTAAAGGCGATCCTTGCTATAAACTAGCAAAGAGCTTCACTGTATTGTGTTCCTGTCCTAGTGTTTTGAGGGAGGTAGAACTTGTAAGCAATGAAATTGGATATTTGGCTGAGAAAATTTCTAAGCAAAGTGTTTAAGGAGTGGCCTTGTTCTTCTTGAATGCTTATAGTAAAATTCGAAACGAGAGAAATGACTTAAAGATGGAATTGTTAATCAAAGAAGAAGCAGAACCTAAAAATTTGGAAGTTTTTCAACCTGTCCATATTGAAAGAAATGAGAAAGCTTGTTCAGGAGAGAAGAGGGTGTGGCCAAGCCATCTTTTGATGAAGGGATTAGTATGGGTTTGAACCACAGACCTAATCAGCCACCCCAGCAGGAAAACAGTTCGTTTGAACATGCGAGGAAGTAATGAGGAAGGCTGTTGGACTTAGATTTCACAGGAGGAGACCATACAGCTATATAGCTATGAACATGGGCTGTTCTTCAACACAAGGAAAGAAGAACCCTAAACACAATTCAGAGATTATCAGGCTGCCTCCTCAGTTTCAAAAAGTGGGGGGACCATTGCTTGGGTTTCAACAGGCCAAACAACCTCCGCCCAAACCAAGGCAGAGCCCAAACCAAAGTGGTGCTGCCCACAGCCATGGGGGCCTGACCCCTGCCCAGCAGAGCTGTGGGGGCATGGTTACCTCTACCTAAATTTAGAAGGATGGAGCCACCCAAAGTTGCAGGCACATATCCCAAGCAGAAGGCCACCTCGAGAGCCCCTACCAGGGCAATGCCATGGGGGTGGGGCCATCCCTGGGACCTCAACTGGTAGAACCACCAGAGTAAAACTCCAACCCATGAGAGCTGCCATGTGGCTGTACCCAGTAAAGCCATGGGGGCCGGGATGCCAGAGTATGTCCAGAAGGCAAGACCCCCACCCTCTCCACGTGGGTCCAGAATATAGGAGCTTTGCCCCAGAGGGCAGAACATCTAGTTAAAGAAGATTATTCTCAAGCCTTAAGAGTTAATGTTGTTTGCCTTGTGTGGGTTTTGGACTCACTTGTTGCTCCTTCTTTCTTTCCTACTTCTCTCTTTTGCAGTGAAATGTCTGCCCTATGCCTATCCCACCATTGTATTTTGGAAGTGTATAACTTGTTTCATTTCAGAGGTTCACAGCTGGAGGGGAATTTTCCTCAGAATGAATCATACCTTGAGTCTCACTCGTATCTGACTTAGACGATATTTAGATGAAACTTTGGACTTCAGACTTTTAAGTTGGTGCTGGAAGAGTTACAACCTTTGGGGCTGTTGGGATGGAACGAAAGTATTTTGCATGAGAGAAGGACATGAATTTGGGGCGGCCAGGAGCTGCAGTCTGAATGTTTGTGTTCCCCTCAAATTCACATGCTGGAATCCTAATGCCCAATGTGATGGTGTTAGGAGGCAGGACCTTTGGAAGGTGATTAGATCATGAGAGTGGGGCCCTCATGAATGCAATCAGTGCCTTTATAAAAGAGATCCCACAGAGCCCCCTAGCCCCTTCTGCTATGTGAGGATACAAGGAGAATACTGTGACTTGGAAGAGGGCCCTCACCCAACATTGCTGGCACCCTGATCTCAAACTTCCAGCCTTCAGAACTGTGAGAAATAAATTTCTGTTGTTTATAAGCTACACGTTTGTGGTATTTTGTTAGAGTAGCCTGAACGGACTAAGACAAGGACTATACAAATATCTTGTCAGATTTCTCTTTCTGAAATGTTTGGTTTCTAGTGATAACAGTGAGGACAGAAGCCTTGTCTGTTTGCCTCACTGTTACATACATATAAAGACCTGTATAAATAAATATAAATTGAATACCTATCTATTCAATAGGTATTCAATATATTATAGGTAGGTATTAAATATATTATAAATTACTGAATGAAATGACAGCTGTAAAGCACTATGCCTGTATGAAGGATAGTATTTTTACCACTGGCAAATAACTTTTTTTCTGCTCCTATGGCATTGACTTTCTACCTTGTACTATTTTCCCAACTACATTGCAAGTTGCTTGAAGACAGACTTCATGAGTGAGTACCCTTTATATCCTCCATAGCACCATACCTTGCACATACCAGTCACTCAGTAAAATTCTAAAAGCTTAGTAGCAAGTAATAACCTTACAAAAAATGATTATTTCCATTATAAATAAAAAGCATTACACACACACACGTACACACCCACAGCATTTCATAGGACTTGGGATACAAGGTTATAAATGAAGAGGCTATCTTTGCTGGATGTGAAAATTATATGTATATGCCTTTGAATACAACAAGTTAATTAAAAGTACATGTTCAAAAAGTCATTTTTGGTTTTTTAATAAAAAAGAGATAGTCTTTCTGGGGCTGGCTCCGTGGCATAGTGGTTAAGTTTGGCGCACTCTGCTTCAGCAGCCTGGGTTCGCAGATTCAGATCCCAGGTGCGGACCTACACCACTTGTAGGCCATGCTGTGGCAGTGACCCACGTACAAAATAGAGGAAGACTGGCACGGATGTAAACTCAGGGCTAATCTTCCTCAAGTAAAAAAAGAGGAAGACTGGCAACAGATGTTAGCTCAGGGCGATTCTTCCTCAGAAAAAAAAAAAAAACAGAGGTAGTCCTTGAAATACTAACATAGGGAACAGTGGAAAGAGTACTGAACTTGGAGGCAAGAAGACCTAAATGAGAATCCAGATTCCACTACTTACTAGCTGTGTAATGATGGGTCATTTAACTTTTCTGAGTTTCCACTCCTTATCTGTAAAATGAGATAATCCTTATCTCAGAGTATTTATGTGAAGATTAAAGAGGAAAGTGTCCAACATAGTATCTAATATTTAATGGATGTGCAATGAATACTTAGAAATTTTTAAAGCAGCATATTTCTATCACATGCACGTTACTTTTATGAATAACTTTGTTTAAGTTAGCCAAGGTTTAGTTTAAAATAAACAAACTTGATTCAATAGATCTGGGTTCTGGTTCCTACTCTACTATTTACCAACAGTTTGTCATTGGACTCTAAAATTTCTTTTCTTTTCTTTTTTTTTTTTTTTTTGGTGAGGAAGATTGGCCCTGAGCTAACATCCACCACCAATCTTCCTCTTTTTGCTTGAGGAAGACTGTCCATGAGCTAACATCTGCACCAATCTTCCTCCATTTTGTATGTGGGACAAGGCACAGCATGGCCTGATGAGCAGTGTGTAGGTCCACGCCCAGGATCTGAACCCACAAACCCCAGGCCGCCAAAGTGGAGCATGTGAACTTAGCCACTATGCCACCAGGTTGGCCCCTAAAATTCTTGTGTATGAAATAGGGATAATACAACCTGCTCTACTTACTTTACAGGAAGTTGTGAGGATAAAAATAAGAAAATAAGTAACAGTGATGTGAAAATGCTGTTGGTATTTCATTAATTAAAAATATGTGGTAGCAGTTGTATAATTTGAATGATAAAAATAAAAGCTACAAATTTTCAAAAACAGAGGATTGTATAAATATATAAATATGTAGATACCATACAGTCATTAAAAATGTACATAGATGGGGCTGGCCTGGTGGTGCAAGCAGTTAAGTGCACGCGCTCCGCTGCAGCGGCCCGGGGTCACTGGTTCGGATCCCAGGCGCGCACCGAGGCACTGCTTGTCGAGCCATGCTGTGGCAGTATCCCATATACAGTAGAGGAAGATGGGCACGGGTGTTAGCTCAGGGCCAATCCTCCTCAGCAAAAAGAAGAGGATTGGTATCAGATATTAGCTCAGGGCTGATCTTCCTCACACACACAAAAAAAATGTACATAGATGGATGAAATAATATATTTGGGATTTGCTTCAATATAAAAGGAGGGGAGAAGTGGGTCAGGATATAGTTGAAACAGGATTGGTCCCAAGTTAATAACCATTAAAGCTGGGTGATGTGTACATGGGGGTCCACTATAATATTCCGCTTACTTTTGAATGTTTGAAAACTTCTAATAAAAAGTTTTAAATATATATAAAAAGAAGTAAATGGCATATTGAAAAATACATGTAAAAGATATGTAGTATAAGTAAATAATATATGCTCATTAGGAGTCATTAGTGACTTTGTGAGATCAGCTGCAGGGTGGGGAAGCAAGGGCATAAACTGGAACGCACACGTCTGAGTGAATTAAAGTAACTAGTTAGAGTTAGATAGCCACCAAAGATGGCCACCATCAAATCCTTCCTTCCCTGTACGCACATGCTACTTCTCGCATTGAGAGGTGAGGTCCACTGCCCCTCCTCTTGACTCTGGGATGGCTTTATGACTTGCCTTGACCCACAGGATGCAATGGAAGTGACACAGTGCCATTCTGGGTCTAGCCTTTAAAATATATTTATGTTTAAAATGTATCTATATTTTCCTTTTTATGAAAACACACGTATATTATGAATTAAAAGTCTGCTGCTGTTGCAAAGCCAACGCAGACCAAGGAGTTGTTGAGGCCTGAATTATTCTCCAAGGTGAAAGATCTCCTTCAGTTGTATTAATCATCCTACCCAGAATGATTCCATCAAACTCTATCCCAACCCATCCCCACCTCAGGCTTTCAGAGTAGGTAATTTTATGGTAATGTTGGAAAAATCACTAGTTCTCTCTCTGGGACAAGATGGGACAATTGATGTCTTTCTGGTTGCCTGACATTTTCCATTCTATGGCTTCCAATGGATTTATACAACACTTAGCATCATCTAGTATCCAACAAATCTGAATAATTACCTAAATTTCAAGAGCTTGACTGAAAGTTTAAATTGAAGGTGCTGTTTTTTGTTCTGGAAAATGTCCAGTTTCTAAAGAGTGTTTTCTAAAGACAAATCAGTGTTGGCGATCCTAACAGTACAGCAGTTCTTGTTTTTGGTGCTCAGTTCTCCATTGCTATTGGTTTCCATCCTTTCCCTCACCAAACCCCCCACACCACAATGCTACCCTATATAGAGATTTTTTTTTTAATAATTGCCAACTCTTTAATGTTTCCTTGCCACATTCAGTTTCAAGTTCTATTATTACAATATAAAGTATCCATGTTGGTCTTTCTTTTAAAAAAGAGTTAAGGATAACCACTTAAAAGAAGAGAAATTCAGTCTATAGGCACCAAAGCAACAGAAGGGGAAAGAAGCGTGGAAGGGGGGAGATAAAGAAAACTTCACCAATCTGATACATAGAAACAGAATACATTTATTATGATTTCAGATATATGTATATATATATATTTGTGTGTGTGCATGAGGAAGATCAGCCCTGAGCTAACATCCATGCCAATCCTCCTCTTTTTGCTGAGGAAGACTGGCCCTGAGCTAACACATCCGTGCCCATCTTCCTCCACTTTATGTGGGACATGGCCACAGCATGGCCTGACAAGCGGTGCGTCAGTGTGTGCCCCAGATCCGAACCTGGGCGGCCAGCAGCAGAGCGCACGCACTTAACGGCTACGCCACGAGGCCGGCTCCTCAGATATATTTAAAGACATTATCTGACTAGTTGGATAAAGAAATAAATCTAGCTATATACTATTTAAAAGAGCATACTTGAAAAATGTCATTAAGAGATTGAAAGTAAAGGGATAGAAAAATCTACCAAGCAAATATTAACAAAAAGCAATATCAAAATCAGACAAAAGAGACTTCAACACCAAAAATTTTATTAGCAATAAAGAATGTCGATAATTATAAATGGGGCAATTTATCAGGAAGATATAACAATCTTGATCCTGAATGCACCTAAGATTTCCTCTCAAAAGAATGAACAAGTCCATTTACTTCAAAAAAAATTTTTTTGTGTGTGAGGAAGATCAGCCCTGAGCTAACATCCATGCCAATCCCCCTCTTTTTTGCTGAGGAAGACTGGCCCTGAGCTAACATCCATGCCCATCTTCCTCCACTTTATGTGGGACACCAACACAGCATGGCCTGACAAGCGGTGCATCAGTGCGTGCCCCGGATCCGAACCCTGGCCGCCAGCAGCGGAGCGCATGCACTTAACTGCTATGCCACGGGGCCGGCCCCTACTTCAAAATTTAATTTTTGTTTGTTTTTATGTTTATCAAAGCCATAAATACACAAAGTATCAACTAGTTCCATAAGATTTATTAATAAAAATGATTTACACTCTTCTATTTGTGTGTGTGAGGAATACCAGCCCTGAGCTAACATCCAATGCCAATCCTCCTCTTTTTTGCTGAAGAAGACTGGCCCTGGGCCAACATCCGTAACCGTCCTCCTCTACTTTATATGGGACGCCGCCACAGCAAGGCCTGACAAGTGGTGTGTCGGTGCGCGCCCAGGATCCGAACCGGCAAACCCCAGGCATCCGCAGTGGAGCGCGTGCGCCCAACCTGTTGCGCCACGGGGCCGGCCCCAATAATTTACACTTTTAGACAATTCTCTTAATATTTATTTTCATGTTCTAAATAACATGCTTCTATTTCTGTTGACTTTTTTAGTTTAATGATTTCTCACTTCCTTCCTTTATGGAGAATGGGGATTTAGCTCTTCGATCTCGCCATCAACACAGATATACTCCCATTCTTCCAATATGTTTATATTTTACCTTTGGTTAAATGACTATTCTGGATTAGCATTATTGTGACTATGTATGCTATTCAGAGATGAACCATGTAGTAAACCATGGTTACATCTTCCTTTGCTACATAACTTTTTTCCCTAGAGTTAAATGTCTTATTCTTGTATTTACTTAGCTTTCTATGAACTTATCAATAATTCATCTCCAAATTCCCACCACTGTCTAAATCATCTCTCAAGATGTTCATTCACAGCTGAATGAACATCTTCTTCAAGTTCATCTTCTTCAAGTTCCCAGAGCCTCTGACCTATACCCATCTGGACTGGCTCTCCTCTCTGGGCACAGCTGTCTTCTTGGGGAGGCCCTTCAACTTTTTCCCACGTTGCATCTCCTGTCTCCTATATCCTATGCCTTCCACTTTCTTGGTTATTTCCTCCTTTTAATCAAGAACATCCTTCTGGAGATTCCTCAGAAAGTTTACATGGGACCTTGCATGTCTTAAAAATCCATTCTAATCCCTGATCCTTTGTATGTGACCTGTTTTTTCTCTCCGAAAGCTTGCAGAATCTTTTCTTTAGTCTATATACCCTAAACTTTCACGATGATGTGCTTTTGGTGAAACTATTTTTATCTGTTGTGCTAGGTACTTAGTAGACCCTTTCAATCTGAAATCTTGTGTCCTTCAATTCTGGAAAACTTGCATACATTGTTTCATGGATTTTTCTCCCCTCCAGACGTTCTATCATTCAGATCTTAGACATATCAGACTGGTCCTCTAAATTTCGCATCTTTTCTGTCCTGTTTTCCGTCTCTTTAACATTTTTTTCTCCTTCCCAGGAACTTACCTTAAGTTTATAGTCCAACCTTTCTATTAAATTTGCTATTTCTTATACTATGTTTTTAATTTTTCAAGAGTTCTTTTTTATTCTCTGACTATTCCTTGTTTCCTGGATGCAATATCTTTTCTCTCTGGGAATATTAAATGATAGGGTTCTGCTTTGTTTTGTTTCCCTTTCCCTGCATAGGCAATACTGTTTTTTTCTGATCATTTGTTCTCATCTCTCATGTTAGAGGCTTTCTTCAGATGTCTGGACATTCATGAGATGCCTACTTATGTTTAAGGGTAAGGGACTGAAAAGCGGACTAGAAGCTTTAGCACGTGTACGGGGCTTGTTGACCATGCACTCTAACATTAGGTGATCTGGCTAGATTTTCTGTTGGGCAGCCCCTGATGTCAGCATTATTACCTCTTTCCCCCTGGGCTAAGATTCCTCAGAGACTTTCAATCTCTCTTGTAGGAGAAATGTTTGGCTGCAAGCATTTTAGGAGCCACATGGGAGAAGGCTAGGAGTGGGGTGACAAGCTTACCATTAAATATACATATATTTGGGGGCCGGCCTGGTGGCTTAGCGGTTAAGTACGCACGCTCCGCTACCGGCAGATCTGGGTTCGGATCCCAGGCGCACACAGACACACCGCTTGTCCAGCCATGCTGAGGGAGTGTCCCACATACAGCAACTAGAAGGATGTGCAACTATGACATACAACTATCTACTGGGACTTTGGGGAGAAAAAGGAGGAAGATTGGCAATAGATGTTAGCTCAGGGCCGGTCTTCCTCAGCAAAATGAGGAGGATTGGCATGGATGTTAGTTCAGGGTTGATCTTCCTCACAAAAAAAAAATATATATATATATATATACACATATATATATATATATATATATATATATACACACACACACACATACATGTATTCACTTAATCCCGTTTTTGGTGAAGCAGAGTGATTAAAACCACAGCCTAGAATAAGGATTGGAGGGTCCTGAGTTTCTCCTCCTGAGAGCTAAATGCTCTGCAGAACCCTGTAAAGACCTAGAGAGGGGTGTGAGGGGTGGGACCAAAAATAGTGGGTTATTAATAGAAAATATGTGGCCCTTAGAGTCAACTAACTCCCTGAAACTTTCTCATTTATCCCCACGTGCCACACGTCCAGCAGCTAAGCATTTACTTCCTGTTAAAAAATTGAAACATTATTCTCTTAAAAAATTGAATGAATTGTTTGAAGGGCACTAGTCCAACAATGGTGGCATTTATGGGCTCATGGTAGAATAGGCAGTCTCCCACCCACTCACTCTAAAGCAAAGATTGACAGTTGACCAGCACTGACTATTTATACACAATTGTTGGTCAACTTTTCAGATGTCCCATTCTTAAATACAAACAGACCACCAAAGATCATCAGACATTTGAGAAAAGCTTGCAACCTTAAAAAAAATAACGAACATAAAAATGGAAAATAATCCCAGAGGAAAGAAAAATAATTCAGGGAATAGAAGAGAACTTTAAAAAATTCTAATCAGTGTTTAGCAACTAGAAACTTTTAAATATATTATTTCACAGCCACTTCATAAGACAGAAATTGTTATTCCCATTATAAAGATTAAGAAGTTGATGTTCAGAATGAGTATGCCTTGTATAAGCTCATGCTCCCAGCCAGCGACATGGCTGAGATTTGAGTCTTCATGTTCTGATTCCCTAGTGCTCTTTCAGTTGAACCACAGCTGTTTTGGTATTTATAAACTCAACATACAGTGTACAGTTAAACAGAACCATATGAAAATCAGTCCCAAATACATGAAAGCATTTGTCTTTATTTTTGTCCTTGGATGCTATTCGTTAAGCCTAAGGAATCTTTTATCGGTACTTAAAATCATTATTAACATTCATAATAGGAACAATTTTAAGTTGCATGTTCTCAAGGAACCTATTACAGAAGGAAACACAGGGACAGAGGTATAAGCAAGGGAGGCTAAATTTGGAATTTGAGATTCTAACAGAATTGTACCACTGGATAAGAAATAAGCTAAGTAGTCTCTCCCCAGATTTTGGGTGTATTATTTACTTTCATAACAATGGTTGAGGCAGGGGTAATGAATACCACATAACAGAAACTCAACAAATGTTTGTTGAACAAATGAGTGAAAGAACAAATGAACGAATGGATGAAGGTTTCAACTCTTTCCAAAAAATTATTTAAAAGCAAGGATGAACTTTGATAAAATAAAATGACTATATTTTCACAATCTATATTACAGATCGGAAACAATGAACGCTTCACATTGCATAAATGTAAATATACATTAAGTATATCCAAAAAAGTTTAGAACACTTTAAAATCAGTTTAAACATAAGGGTAGTATGAATGGCAATACTTTAATTTTGAGTGATTGTTTTTATAATCATTCAAGCTGGAAAAGAACTTTGCAAAATACTAAAAAAAAAAAAAAAACCCACACCAATGCAGGAAATATTCAAGTAAGTTTTCACTTTTACAATGTAGACTATAATGTAAAGCTTGGGTCAATTCCACAACTAATCCATACTACTAAGTCACTAAAAGAAACTTGAAATGATGTGTTGCCCCAGAGCAGGCTTTGGACAAAAATAAGTACTTTATGAACAGGTCACTTATACAACAACAAAATGAAGTAGCAAATTCTAAGCCTTGTGCTTTGATTTACTACAATAGAAGTGCCCTCTGTAGCCAGAGTGAACACAGCAGCCAGCGGCAGAGGGAAACCTGCCACTGATCTTGAGTCATAACCACCACACATAATACTCAGCAGTCCCCTGGTTGTTCCATGCATTGTATACAAATACACTTGTTTAATAGATTGGCTACTTGAGGCAGAAGACTTTAGCACCTTCACACTCTCTGATGTGGGCAGCAGTTCCCCACCAAGTATTTCTCTTCCTGATTTTTCCCCATAGAACCCATGAAAGACTCTATCACCATTTATTTATTTTATTATAATAAGTAATATCCGTAGTCAGTAGCCCAAAAAATGACATTTAAATTAGCCCGCAAAGTCTCATTGTCATTATATGTATAATTTCTGTTAGGCACTGTGAAATATTAGGTGAGGCAGTGGAGGACTGAGGAGTAATTTAAATAGGGTAATTGTGATGTTGTACTGGACTGTTAGATGACGGCAAATACTATGCTGTCCAGGGACTCCGCATTCCTATGAGAGAATCCTAGACCACCTCAGGGGAATTGTATTCACAAAAGGAAGGCTGAGTGGCAGGAAATCCCAGACAGCAGCGCTGTATCAGGTAAAGGCAGCATTAGGTTATGTGGGCCATGCCGCCTTCTTCGTATTTTTCGCCCTTTCTTTTTCACTGAAAATCTAACTCAGAGGAAATAATATTCACTTCAATTTAAAAAGAAACCTTCCCTTTTCCCACTCTGACTCAAAAAACTAACTAGTTATACTGTAAAGTAGAAAAACTACTTAAATCTCAGCTTCCCTGAAGAGTTTATATTTGGCATACTAGAGATATTTCCAACACCATTCCTTAAATTCCTCTAAAGACCACTCCCACTTACAGCACTATTTGCCCAAGACTTCAATAAGGCCTTTTTCTTCACAAGCTTCAATATTCTAAGTTACTTCGAAATTGTGATGGGAAAAAAAAAAAATAGGTGCAAAATAGTTTTAAAAAAAAATCCCATGTATTCTCCTACTCCATCTCCAAAAATATGCAAGATATAATTGAAACCTATCTTTAATTACAAAAACACTCTGAGATCATCTCACACATTTTATCCTAAAAAAAAAGCTCTGAAAGATATCTCCCACCAATCTGTAATTACATTTGTTTAAGTCATCTCCTTGTACACTTAACCAGTGTGTCCATTCAGAAAGATACAGGAAAACAATAATGAGTTACTTCTATGTGGCAGGCACTCTCCTGGCTGCATCACAAAAAAGTGTGCAAGATCTACGGTTTAATGCCAGCTCTGCTATTTGTTAGCAGTGTGATATTGGGCCTATTACTCAAATATTCTCAGTCTTAATGTCAAAATATTTAGATTGGGAATAATAATAGTTACCTCATAGGGTTCCTGTGGGGTTTACACTAACTAATGGTTGTAGTAAAAGCTTAGGAACCATAGTTGGCACCTAGTGTTAGCTGCCTATAGTCAACGCCAATAAAATAGAGCTAAGAACTAAGAACTGCTGCGGGAAAAAAAAGTTGGACAGAATTCCTGGCAAAGAGCTGAAAAATCACATCAGAATTCTCTCAAGAATCTTCAGCCTTAGGCCTGCACCCACTTCAGGGGATGCTATGGAGAACTATTAGGGAGAAGCCTTGGGGCAAACGTGTTCTAACACAAAAACAAAGGTTATGGATGGGACCAAACTGGCCTCTGGAATGAAATATTTGACTCAAGTTGGCACGCAGAAGCAATGCAATAAGGTTTGCTTTGAAAAATATGTAATATTATATAATTGTTATTACTACATACATACACACATCCTAACACACAACCTGCCCCCAAGCAGAGATGGATTTATATGTTGCATGGCTGAAAAGGAGAAGACAAAATAGATGGGTGGGTAAGTATATCAGAGAAAGGAAGGAATGTGGTAACAAAACTACACTAGAGAGACCATATAGGGTGATGACTAAGCATCAGGCTCTAAAAGCAGAACGCCTTGTTTCAAATCTTGGCTCCATCACTTACTTTTCAGCACGAACTCAGGCAAGTTAAATAACTTTTATGTGCCTAAGTTTCCTCCTGTGTAAATAAGGATAATATTAGTACCTACCTCATAGGGTTGTTATAAAGATTAAAAAGTTAATATATATAAAGCACTTAGAATACTGCCTGGCACACAGTAAGCATCAATTTCCTAATCTGTAAAAATGGGAACAATAGAATTTATTATTTCACAGGTTGTTATAAGAATTAAATAAATCATATATGTGAGGTGCTTAGCACAAAATAAATCAATAAATATTTGGTATTTTTATTAAAACACATGTGGGTACCAAATATAATTTTTAATCCAGAGAAAAACATTTCATAATGGAATATAACAGAAAATATTGTGAAAAGCATTATTCCCATTTTGGTGTTGAATATATCTACTGGAAAACCATGAGTAACTTGGCATACTTATCCACTTTCCACTGTATAAAACACATTTGAATAATTCCATCTCTTAGATCTGTCAAAGGATTTAAGTCCACAGATACAAAATACAGAAGACCAAAAAATGAAAAAACAAAGAAGAAAAAGAAATAACTAAAATAGTAATTTTGAAATAATATTTCTCTCAATATTTATTCACTGACAAAGAAAAAAGAAAATCTAATAAATTAATAATCAAAAATCTATTTAAAATTTTACTTATAGAGAAAATAACACTGAAAATTTTTTTTAAATGGGCAGTCATAAATTTGTTGCAACATGCCTTTAAAGAACAAAACAAATGTTGCCAAAAAAAAAATTAGAATTTAAAGGTCAATTAATTGGAACCCAAAAAAGCATAACTTCCGTTTAATCCAAAAAGAAACCAGAAGAGTACAGAAGTCAAGGAAACCAAGAAAAGTTTGAGAAGGAGGCTGTGGTCAACAATGTGCCAACTGCTGAATGGCTAAGGCAACACCTGGGAAACGTCCATGAGGTTTAGCAACAAGGATATAATTGGTGATCTTGACAAAATCATTGTATGTGGTGGTTGGGACTGTGGAAAATATTAGATAAATAACAGTACAAGCTGGGAAAAGATTTTTATAGAGAGAAGAGAAAAAGACAAAGCATGAGTGACTAACTTTGAGTTAGGATATGCTTCCCAACTTGGAAATATTCAAACTGGGATTTTTTTTTCAGGATGTAATTTTTATTCTAATAGTGATAAATAAAGCAATTTGATCTTGGGGATTTATTCCACAAAGCCTATTACTGGGTTACCTTGTGACCCAAAGTGAATAGGATAACTTTATTCTTTCCACCTGAAACATGTTAAAGCACAAAAATTTAAGACGATATATAAGAAAGTTTAAACTGAATGATGTTTTACTGGATTTTATTAGAATACTTCTGTGCTAAGAGATTCTTGGCTAGCAATGGAAGGAAGATTTAAGATTTTTTTGGAGATGTGATACATGTACCAGTCTCCATCCCAAAAGGATTATGCAGACTGGATAATCACCTATAAGTTCTTCTGATGGGTTTTGAATGGTCAATGATATCATTTATCCATCTATCTAGACAGCACTGTCCAATAGAAATATAACGTGAGTCACGTGTAATTTTAAATTTTCTAGTACCCATATTAAAAAAGTAAAAAGAAATAGGTAAAATTTAATATTTTCTGTTTAATCCAATATCCAAAGTATTATCATTTCAACATGTAATCGATGTAAAAATTATTGCTGAGATATTTTACATTCTTTTTTCATATTAAATCTTTGAAATCCGGGGTGTAGTTTACATTTGCAACACATCTCAATTTGAACTGGCCTCATTTTCAAGTGGCCACTTGTGGCTAGTGGCTGCCATATTGGACAGTGCAGGTCTAGAATCCAAGTTCCCTGGAAATAGAAACATGGGTTGTCTTGTTCACAGATGTAACTGTAGCATTAAGAACAGTGTCTGGCACAAAATCAGCCCTCAATGAATATTTGTTAAATTTAGGAACAAATGAATGAATTAATCTATCAGCTTTCACACATATACGCAAAAAAAATTTCCATGACATAAATGAAATTTTAATTACATGATTAGAACTATTAAGAGAAGCATATAATTATATTAAACTCAATTCTAGTCCAGACGATAGTTTAGTGATTAGCTACTCAACACAAATTCCTAAACAGGTGCATACTTTCAAATGCAATACAAACACGTTTTACAATCCATAGGGAACGTTCTTCTACAATCACTTTAAACATGATTTTCCTAAACATTTAGTAGATCAAAATGCTGTCACACTCCTCTAGTAAAATCAAATAAATTATAGCTTTTCTCTCTGGAATGAATGAACTCCACATTCATCAAATACACAGAATTCTTATATATTCCACTAGTGTTTGCAAAGAAATGATTTTTGTCTTAATGTCCAATCTACTGTAAAACCAGCAAAAGAATATGCCAAATATAGCCTCAAAGCCCTGACAAAAAGTTAAATTATATTCACTTTTTAAAATATGTTTACCCCCTAAAATACAGGGATTATTTAATATAAATGAAATAGGCCCCAAATAGCTGATGTTTAATGACATAGGTTAGGGAGAAAAGCTTACCTTCTCTGCTAAGAGCTCTCTTATCTTGCTTGCTTGAACTCTGAATTTCATGAGCTGGGACTCCAGGGCTACGCATCGTTCTTTCCAATCTACTGGTCCTTCTGTCTCAGAAAGCTCTGCCATATTTATTCTAGAAAAGAAGGCATTCAAATGGCATAATACCAATTAGCTTTCAGGATAATTCATTAAATTATCCAATGTACACATTCTAGTGACCATCTAACAATATCCAGTTACAAGTTTTGAATTCTAAGATAAATTCCAGAACTGGTGATAGCTCATGGAAAGAACTTAGTGGAAGACAGGAGACCAGGGTTGGAGGCCTTTCTATGTATCTTAAACTTTCTGTGTCTCAGTTTACCCAATCTAGAAAAAGGGGGATCATTCTTCCTCATGAGTATGTTGTGAGGAACAAATTAAATATTGTTGTTTTTAACAGCACCTTGGACAGTATATTAGCACCACACAAACACAGAGTACTGTTATTATTTTAGCTCTGCCCAACAGATAAGATTTTTAAAATCTATCAGCCCAGAATTTTACCACACTTGTAAATTTACAGAATTATTACAGTTTGATTCAATTGGTAGCATGATTGAATAACCTAAATACGCTTCGTGCCAGTGCTACAATTATGGCTTAGTTTGTAATCATTACTTACCATCAACCTAAATTTGTCCAGGTCCAGGCTGCCTTTCAAGCCAAAAATCGTTTGGCATATTTAACTGGGCAAAGTATTATGACCCTGGACAGGTCTGCATAATTTTTATTTTGTGCAAGAAAAGAAAACATATAGATATGAAATTTGGAATCGGCTACATTAAGTAAATCTGGAATCAGTGTTTTCCATGATATTAGCTTTTCTTTTGGAGGAGATTAATCCCACGGAGGAGCCTTGTAAGGGTGAAGCCAGGAGACAGGGAAACTGAGTTTGAAATTCTAAAGCAAAAAAAACTATTACTTGATTTTGGAAGCACAATTATTTCCAGCTCTGGGATTCATAAAAGTAGTTTTAAATGTTTGCTAATGTTTTATCAGGTCATTTTAATAAATGTCTTGATAATGTATTTCTGAATTGCCCTTGCTATGAACTGACAAAATGTGCATTAGGAATGGATCTCCGGCAGGAGCCAAGCCCTAGTGGTGGGATGTACGTGACAGCACAACTCTTAGAACCCCAGGATAGCACTGCATTTGAACTGTACTATTCTGTTCTTTTGTTTTACAAAAATACATCTCCCTCACATATAAACCAAGTTTATTTTCCCAATATTTGGTGTAATATAACCCTTTCCTAAACCTATACCAGTTTTTAAAACCCACAGAAGATTATTTTCCTAGCATAAATATTGTTTTGTGCCTAAATCAGTTTTCACATTAATACTGACATTATCACCCAATAATTTAGAAATAAATACAAGCAGAGTTGTTCTACAAAGTCTATAACTTTATTAAATTGTTTTATTAAGCACCTCAACCATCTCAAACCATCCAGATGCTCCTAAATTCCAGCCATAATTTAAGGGAAACATAATTGCAGAGCTGGAAATTGTTCATCTCGTCATTTTTAGAGAAGCCTCATCTCATTGTTTTCTGAGTTTTTTCTAAGGATATCAGCCTTGTTAATGACTTTTTTCATTACCCACATTAGCATTTACTATCAAAGATTCACATTAGCATTTACTATCAATGATTAAGGAGTAAATAACACAGTTTGTCAGTCACAAACTTTTTCGCAACTCCCCTGCTACTTCATTTCTCTCCTCATTAGCCTTAGAGTGGACAAGGAAAGAAAAAGTATGGATGAAATATTTTTTAAAAAAGGCAATCCTGAAACAGGCGTCCTTAAGTCTTGAACCATTCATATCATTGTACAGAAATGTAGGGACACTCTTCTATTTTAAGCAAGAAGAAAAGTCTATTTCATGTTGGTTAATTTTTGCTCTACATTTAAAATAAGTTCTTTATGTTCTACTGTAAAATTTCTAGTTTTAAAAATAACATAGAGTATATATTTTTCAACAAATGACAATCAATCAATGTAACATACTAAATGAACAGAGTAAAAGACTTTTGTCTACATGATCATTTCAATAGACACAGAAAAAACTTTTGACAAAATCCAATACCCTTTCATGATAAAAACAATCAAAACCTAGCAATAAAAGGGAACTTCCTTAACCTGATAAAGAGCATCTACAAAAAGCCCATAGCTAACATCATACTTAATGGTAAATGACTGCTCTGCCTAAGATCAGAAACAAGACAAAGATGTCCACTCTCGCCACTTCAACACTGTACTGGAGGTTCCAGCCAGGGCAAGAAAATAAAATAGAAAACATCCAGATTGGAAAGGAAGAAGTAAAATTATCTCTACTTTCAGATGTCAGGAACTTGTACATAGAGAAGTCTAAGGAATCCACAAAAAGAATATTAGAACTATTTGAGTTCAGCAAGGTTTCAGGAAACCAGATCAATATACAAAAATCAATTGTTTTTCTACATGTTAGCAAGGAAAAATCTGAAAATGAAATAAAGAATATATTCAATTTACAATAGCATCAAAAAGGATTAAATACTTAGGAATAAATTTAACAAAAGAAGTACAAGATTTGTATTCTGAAAACTACAAAACATCCTTGAAAGAAATTAAAGAAGACCTAAATAAATGGAAGACAGCCCACGTTCATGGATTGGAAGACTTAATATTGTGAAGATGGCAATACTTGCAAATGGATATACACATTCAATGCAATTCCTATCAAAATTCCAACTGCATTTTTTGCAGAAATTGACAAGCTGATCTTAAAATTCACATGGAAATTCAAGGGACCCAGAAGAGCCAAAACAATCTTAAAATGTTGTAGGACTCACATGTCCCAGTTCAAAAATTACTACAAAGCTACAGTAATCAAGACTGTGTATTACTGGCATAAAGATAGACATATATATCAATGGAATAAAATTAAGTCTACAAAATAAAACCTCACATTTACAGTCAATTGATTTTTGACAAGGGTGCCAAGACCATTCAATGGGGAAAGAACAGTCTTTTCAACAAATGATGCTAGAAAACTGGATACCCACAAGCAAAAGAATGAATCTGGACCCCCACCTAATACCATATACAAAGATTAACTCAAAATGGATCAAAGACCTAAACGTAAGAGGCTAAGTTCTAAAATTTTTAGAAGAAAACATATGCATAAGTCTTTGTGACCTTGGATAGGCAACAGTTTCTTAGCTATGACACCTAACGCATAAGTAATCAAAGAAAAAAATAGATAAATTGGACTTACTGAAAATTAAAAACTTTTGTGCTTCAAAGGACATCAAGAAAGTGAAAAGATAATCGACAGAATGGGAAAAAATATTTGCAAGTCATATATCTAATAAAGGACTTGTATTGAGAATATCTAAAGGACTCTTACAACTCAACAATAAAAAAAAAATTAAAAAATAGGCAAAGGATCTAAATAGACAGTTCTCTAAAGAAGAGATACAAATGGCCAATAAGCACATAAGAAGATGCTCAATATCATTAGCTACAAGGGAAAATGCAAATCAAAATCACAATGGCATACCACTGTACACCAAATAGGATGGTTATAATAAAAAAGACATATACGTAATAACAAGTATTGGTGAGGATGAAGGAAAATAGGAACTCTCATACATTGCTGTTGGGAATGTAAAAATGGTACAGCTACTTTGGAAAACACTTTAACAGTTCCTCAAAAGTTTTAACATAAAGTTACCATATGCCCCAGCAACTCCAATGCTAAGTATATGCCCAAGAGAACTGAACACATACATCCACACCAAAATTTGTACACAAATGTTCATAGCAGCATTCTTCAAATAGCCACAAGGTGGAAACAACCCAAGTGTCCATCACCAGATGAATGGGTAAACAAAATGTGGTATATCCATATAATGGAATATTATTTAGCCACATAAAAAGGAATCAAGTAGTAATACATGTTACAACTGGATGAACCCTGAAAACATTACCCTGGGTGTCAAGTGAAGGAAGCCAGACACAAAAGGCCACATATTGTATGACCCCATTTATATGAAATAGGCAAATCCAAAGAGACAGAAAGTAGGTTAGTGGTTGCCAAGGGCTGTGAACAGAGGGCAACGGTGATAGATTACCAACGGGTTTGGCGTTTCTTTTTGGAGCGATGAAAATATTCTAGAACTAGATGGTGCTGATGGTTGCACAACCCCATGAATATACTAAAAAACACTGAACTGTACACTTTAAAAGTGTAAAATATATGGTTTGTGAATTATTCCTCAATTTAAAAAAGAGCATATATTTACAAGTGAGTAAAGAAAAAGTAAGTTTAAATACATGTATATTAGGTCAACATTTACAGTTTAATGATCCATTGTTTGTGGTTATCCCTGCCAAGAATCCCACCATTAATTCAAATAATTTAGAGGTAACTATTAACCTCAAATATGACAAGTATCATACATGTATCTTACCAAGAGTACTTCGTTATGAAAATGACACAATAAATAAATTCTAAGTTAAACATACCTATTCATTTTAGTTATGATAATTATATATTTTACAGTGAAATAGCAAAACCTTAAGAATATTATTAAATTGGCATTTAATGTCTGCATTTCCTATTAATAGGGTCATAATAAAAAAAATTCAGAACTACAGACTGGTTGGCTAATGGTTCAACCTGAGGTCTAGACACCCGATTTCCTCATTTCATTCTGTAATTCCAGTTAGTATAAAGTAACTTTTGTGTTAATGCACCATCTTGAGTAAAGATTCTAATTTTAAACAATATCCACCATCCTTTTCCATTACCACTGATTTTACAGAACCTAGCTGTACAGCTTTGGGAGCTATAATCACTTGCTAAATAAATATCATTTCTAGATTTTGAATTTGAAAATAATTCACTGCAGCGGACAGGAAAAAGTCTTGGTTTTCCAAATACCCCCAATGACTTTTGGAAACATTTACTGACACAAATAAACTGTTTACAATGGTAGAGTGAATGCTCTTTTCTCTGAATCTGACTTCCTGTTTCTCTTCCAAATCCCAAAAGGGAAAGAAAAAGAAAAGAAAGAATTCATCTACTTAGGCTTACCCTGATGAAGCTCAGCGTAGCCACTCATATTCTTTAATTCTCTCCTCTTAAGGGAGAGCTGAACTTGGCCCGGTAACTAATTTTTTTTCTAAAGCAGAAAAGATGTCTTTATTGACCAGACTGAGGCATGCCTTGTTAAGGAACCTCGACCACCCCCCAGCCCCACTTGAGCAGAGTCTGCCCTTCTTCGGTGGCACTGCCCAGAACAGCCGTGCTCCTCTCTCCAAGCTCCTTGGAGACCCACACCGCTGTGTGGTCGAGGCTTGCGACTGGCATTTCCACAAAGAAAGCAGTGACCTGCAGGTAGCACAGCACTAGAGCTCTTACAGCGTAAATGGCTCAACTTCTCTTTCCATGGCATTTCGCACATCAAAATCTATGGCTCAAATGTTCCGTCTTTTTAAAAGTGGTCCATTAACTTCAGGGTCAGCGCAGTTTCACGGTAGGTCACCTAAAGGCACTTTGACATTCTGGCAACTCGAGGCGTAGAAAATGGTTCTTTCAAGTTTTGAGAAGTTTCGCCCCCGACATCACAGTGGGGCTCTCCAGAAGCCGAGGCCGAGCCGCAGCATCCCTAATTGCATGGGCCAGCCGGCGCGGGGACGCGGGACTCCCGGGTGCACCCGCCAGGACCGCGCGCGCCGCGCCACAGACCCGGGCCCCGCGTTTTCAAACAAAATGTCACGGGAGACCAGGGGGCGAGGAGCCGCTGGCCACCGCCCCCAGCCGAGAGCCCAGTCCCTAGGGCACTGAGGAGGTGACGTCGAGTCCCGGGGCTGCAGCCGAAGGCGCGGAGGCGAGTCCTGCTCTATCCCACTCCAGCCCGCTCCATCCCCCTGGTCCCCGCCCTCCGGCTCCGCCAGCCGCCCCCATCCCCGGCCCGGCGAGCCCCTTGGGACCACCGGCTCTCGAGGGGGCGGGGATCCCCGGGCAGCGAACGAGCTGGGGTAGCCCCACGGCTCCGGGCCTTTCCCATCTGCCTACCTCTGCTGTAAGACCCCGGCGGCAGCGCCCAATATCCCGGCCGAGCCTGGCGCGGGGCTCCCCGGGCTCTCAGCCCGCTCCCGCCTCACACCGAGCCCGGAGCGGGCGGGGGCAGGACACCGCCTCCTCCCCGACTGGCGGCAGGGGTAGCCAATCATCGGCCGCATCCGACAGCCTGTCGTCACTTGGAGGTGTGGCTATGACTTTGACTCCTCCCAGCCCCTAACTCCGGAGGGAGTTCTGTCCGGGAGGGTCCACTCCTGGCCTTCGTCACACCTAGAGCTTAGAGCCTCTTGTAGGAGTCACCTCCTTTCCATTCCCTCTGCCTCAACTCGGCACCCTCCTGTTTGGTCTCCCAGCCTGAATTCTCTCCTCTTGCCAATCCACCCTTCACCCTCTTGCCGGCTTAACTGTCCGTAAACGCAGTTTTGATGTACACCGCGCCAAAGACCTTCATTGGCTTCCTTTTGCTTATTATCAAGAATAGATTCTTAGTACAGTATTTGAGGCCTCCATCCTACTTTTTCAGGTTTATTTTTCACAGCTGCCCTTCACACATCTGAGACTGTTGCTGTGCACTTCCCCACCCCAGGGAAGTCCATTTGGAACGTTTACCTGCTATTTCCTACGTCCACCGTTAAAAGTTCTAACTATCCTCTAAGACACAGCTCAAATAATCTCCACGTAACCATGCTTGTCGCCCCACCAGCAGTAACGTCTTCTCTTGTTTCTGCTCCCTGAGCATTTAGGTTTCTACTCCTCTGGGCACTTAGCTCCTTCTGCCTTACGTACGGCTCTTTCTCTCTCCGTTAGACTGTGAGCTCTTTGAAACCACGGATTTATTTTCTCTCCTTTTGTATCCTCCTCAGCACCCGGCACAGAACATTGCATAAGTAGATGAGTGGTCATTTTAATCTAATTGGATTTTACATCCCAAGATGGGGTCTGGAGGGGCCAGTCTCAGTGCAAAAAAGTGAGAATTCTGAATGTTATGGGTAATCCTCTCACATGTCACAAAGCCAGGTCAAAAAAATTACTCTCTGGTTCACAGTTGGCCAATAGAGGGTGTCAGAAGGCATTTTCCTCTACGATATTTTTTTTAGCTTATCTCACCTTATATAGAAAAAGCACAAAAGAGATAAAGATTTACAAAGTTCCTTAGAGGGAAGGCACTAAGTGAATACGACTAAAAGGCCAGCAAGCAAGTATCAGGCTTCCATATTTCTTCCAGATGAGCACTAATTTTGGACTAGATCCCAGACTACCCCCACACATCAAATTCCTTTTGCCTTCTGTGGGAGCTGATGATGCAAATCATATGAAAAATTGTCTCCAAACAGCTCTGGCAAACAAGCAGGCTGGACTGGGCTTATTTTACGGGGCATGCAGGAGTTAAATAAACAGAGTTTAAGTAACTTGCATAATTTAACACAGCAAGTCAGTAGAAACCCAAGAGCTAAGTGCAGGAGAAAGAGAGAAAGAATGCCAAAATAGAATCACTTCCTTTTGTGAGTCAGAATACTAAATAGACTAAGAGCTGAGTGAATAAAGTTACTCATGAAAAGAAGCTTTCTAAACACGGCTGCCACCCTTGTAAGGCTCAGCCAACATTTACTTACTGTCACCTTTTTCTGGAAACATGACAAACTGAATTTTTTTGGCTGTTGAGAATACAGTGGAACAGCATCCTGTTTTTGGCTGTGCTAAGAAAAATACATGGTACAATGGAATATTGTTTAGCAATAAAAGAAATGAAATACTGATAAATGCTACGACGTGGATAAACCTTGAAAACATTATGCTAAGTGAAAGAAGCCAGTCACAAAAGACATTTTGCATGATCCTATCTACACGAAATGTCCAGAACAGGCAAATCTATAGAGACAGAAAGTAGATCAGTGGTTATGAGGGGCTGGGGAGGAAGGGAGAGTGATGGCTAAGGAGAGAAGGGTTTCTTTGTGGATAATGAAAACATTCTAAAATTTGTGGTGATGATTGCACAACTCTGTGAATATACTAGAAGCCAGTGATGAGTACAGTTTAAACGGGTGAATCGTGGGGCTGGCCCCGTGGTACAAGCAGTTAAGTGTGCGTGCTCTGCTGCGGCAGCCCAGGGTTCACCGGTTCGGATCCCGGGCGCGCACTGACGCACTGCTTGGCGAGCCATGCTGTGGCGGTGTCCCATATAAAGTGGAGGAAGATGGGCACAGATGTTAGCCCAGGGCCAGTCTTCCTCAGCAAAAAAAAAGAGGAGGATTGGCAGATGTTAGCACAGGGCTGATCTTCCTCACAAAAATAAATAAATAAACGAGTGAATTGTACGTTATATGAATTATATCTCAATAAAGCTGTTCTTAAAAAAATAAATGTTGAATTTCATGTTTTTATATTAAATAGCAGCAGTTGGAAAATATCTCCTACCAGCTCTCATGAATGTTCATGGCATATGCACCTTTGTTTCATAGTATTTACCTTAGTTGTAATATTATGTTTATTTATGTTTATTTGTGATTATTTGATTGTTCCCTCCACTAGACTGTAAGTCCCATGAAAGTAGAAACTGTCTGGTTTTCCTCTTTAATATATATCCAGCATCTAGCACAGTGCCTGGCATGTAGTAGGTACACAGTAAATATTTGTTAGATGAATGAACAGAGGTGGCAAGGGGTATATTTTTTTAAGTATTTGTAATGTTCTAGGTCACCAGGAATACAAAGATGAGCAAAACAGACATGGTTTCTATCTTCATGGAGTTGTGGTCTAGGAGGAGAGATGCATATTCATTAAATATTCACACAGATAAATATATAATTACAAATTGCATTAGCTGTTCTGCAGGAAAAGCACAGGGTGCTATGCAACTGAATAAGAAGAGGATCTGGAAGTCAGGAAGTCCTTCTTTGAGAAAATGACAGTTGAGCTGAGGTCTGAAGGAATTAGCCAGGCAAAAGCAAAGAGATAATGGGAACAGCATCCCAGGTCTTGGGAAGTACGGGTACCAGGCCCTACGGTGAGGAGGAGCCTGCAACATTGGAAGGACTGAATGGAAGCCAGTGAGCAGGGGCACAGCGAGGCACAAAAAGCAAGGTAGAGCAGGAGGAGGCTGCAGAAGAGAATGGGCCAGACTGTGGGGCCTTGAAGAACAGGGCTTCTCAGACCTCAGTAGAGATCTTGTTAAAATGCAGATTCAGACCCAATAGCTCTGGGATGGGGACCAAAATTCTGCATTTCTAACAAGCTCTAGGGACACATTTTGAGTAGCAAAGCTGTGACTACATTATTCCGAGAGCACTGGGAATCTACCGAAGTGTTTTAAACAGGGACATGACACGATCAGATGTGGCAAGTTGCAGAGTGGATTGAAAAAGAGAAAGAGTGGATTCAATGTGACCAGAAGGGGAACTATTTCAGTAGTCCTGGTGAGAGATGGTGACAGCTGGGTCGTGGTGGTGAAGGAGAGAAGGAATAGTTGACCAAAGCTGTGGTTTAGGAAGCTCAATCTAGCACGGTGGAAAGAATAGCTAGACAGGGAGGAACAATTAGAAGGCTAAGGAAGTAGCTCAATGAAGATCTGAACTAGGGTGCTCATGGTGAGAATGAAATCGTGGCCCTGGTGGGAATTGAAAAATTATGGGCAGAATAGATAAAAATAGTAAACAATTAGGTGCCACTTACAATGCATTGGGCACTGTTCCAAGTGCTTTGACATATGCAATCCCATGACAACCCTGTGATATAGATATAATTATTATTCCCATCTGACAGATGGGACAACTGAGGCACAAAGAGGTTAAGTAACTGTCTCCAGGTTACACAGACGTTAAGTAGTGGAACTGGGAATTCTGGCTTCAGAGTAACCTCTACTCTATACTGCATCTCAACTTCTTTCAAGAAATTGAATCTACAAGGTCTAACAACTGATTAGAAGGGGGGAACATGACAGTCCAGGAGGCTTTGTGTTACTGGGAAATGATAGTGCCATTAACCAAAGTAGAGAAGCAAGGAAGAGAAGGAATTAGTCAAGGGGAAGAAGAATGACATCTGCCTTGGATGTGCTGAACACAACGTGAGGTGCCAGTGAAATATGCAGGAGGAGGGAGCCAGCAGAAAATTAATCAGGCTGAGTTGGGGAGAAAGGTCTTGGTTTGGGTATACATTTCAAGGTAATCTGCATTGAGGGGAAATTCTTATAAATTGCAGAGTGATTGCTGACCACATAGCCATTTGGCTTAGGACAGAGAGGTTGGAGGGAGCAGGGATAAGACAGCTGGGTGAATACCAGGGAAAAAGTGTCTGGCTCTTTAATCCAACTGTACATAAAATCCAAAAAGAAACAAGGGAGGAGAAGACACTGACCCCACTAGAAAGAGCATATGGCTTCTGGAACAGAGAGAGTGAAATCCCCTGTTCAGAAACTAGAAGCCTCAGCACCTGGGGAAATATATCAAAGACAAAGGGAAGAAGATTGGGAAAAAGAAATAGGGCTGGCAGGAGCAAGATTTACCAGCTGCCTGGGGTACAAGGCTGGGGTATAGGCCTGGGCAACCCAAGCTGTTTACCTGCAACCCAGGAGATCAGCAAACTCTGGGCACCAAAGAGTGCCTAGAATCAAGGAGACAGACAAGCAACCTGGCCCTCCTAGTGGGGGTGGAGGACCAGGGAGATGACCTGCCTGCTGTGTCCCTAGTGTGCAGGGCATAATGGACTGTTCTAACCCTTGGGTCTGCAATGAAGACAGGGCTCTCTTCAACCTCACTTCATCAGGTGAGCTGGGCCCCTACTATCACAGACTGGTGTGGGCAGCAGCTTTTGGACGATGCCAGGCCAAGGCCAAGGCCGATGGAGATGAGAGTTTAGTGGGCATTGGTAAGACCACAGAGAGAACAAGTATGTACAGAGGATAAAGAAAAATGCTGGAGTAGAGCTTTGTGGATCACTTATTTTAAGGCAACCGAAAGGAGGAGAAGAACTGATGAAGCAGATGGAGGGGTAGTCAGCAATGGCTTGGTCAGGACCCATGAAGTTAGAAAAAAGAGATACTAGACACGAGAGTCATGCAGGAAAACAGTGACCCGGACAGTATAAAAAAGCGTTAAATGTGAACAGATGGTTTATTGTGTTTGGAGTGAGTACCTACCAAGCAGAGGCAGCCATGCTGGTACAGATCCTTATTACAGCTAATAACGAAAAATCTTCCCCTCCTTTTCTTTTATTGCAAAAAGAGACAGCTTAAGCCAGAAGTAAAGGAACAAAGAACACAGCAAAACTGACCACAACATCCCCTGACACTGACAATTAGAGAAAAGACATATTTTAAGGACATTCTTATGTGCTGTGTAATATTTGTAGAATGGAAAGGGATCATCAGAAGACTTTGGAGGTCAACAGGATGGTAACACTCAGTGAGGAGGTGGGGCTTGAGTTGGGGAAAGGTTTGGTTAACCAGATAGAACTGGTTGCTACATTGTTGGGGTTGGGCTGGGGCAAACTGCCTGAGCCAAGCCCAGGTCAGGAAGCACTAGCTTGTATATGAATGAATGAGTGAATGAGAGTGGTGTTCATGAGGGAGATTGAGCCATCTTGCCCAGCTGGAGGAAAGAGTTTTGGCATCAGTTGACGGTCCAATTCTAACAGCTGACATTGAGGTGTTGAGGAGCAAGACCCACCACAACATAATCTGAAGAGTCTTTATCAGGTTTCTTCTCCTATCATTGCCTGTGGAATATAGAATGGATGTTTCAGAAAACCTGACAGGGTGGTTGAAGAGGTATTTGATTGCCACTGAACTGAAGTACAATCCTAATGTATTTGATGGGTATCGGAAGCCTGCATGGAATATTTATTTGAAGGATAGAAGATACACAGCAGGAAAATCCTAAGAGTTGAGGTGAGGAGGAATGGGCAGATGAAGCAAGGGAAACGTAAACATGAGAGAGGGCTGCAGGTAGGAAGAAAAGAGAGTCTGTGTCTTGTTGAACTCAAGAGGTGGCTGAAGTAATGTGAGATGACATGGCAGCTGCATTTTCAACTAACAATTGAAACGAAAAAGTAATTACTTGCATCCTTCTTTTCAATAAGTCTTTCCATTACTTAACCAAATTCATATGGTAGCCCTGTACTTTGAACTTCAGTGCTATATTACCTTGTTATATACTCAAATCAATATAAAAAGGTTTTTTGTAAAAGTTCTCCATAGCCATTTTTGTTTTACATTTTTGATAAAGGTGCCAAGCCCATTCAATGGGGAAAGAATAGTCTTTTCAACAAATGGTGCTGGGAAAACTGGACATCCACAAGCAAGAGAATGAAGCTGAATCCTTACTTGGTACCATATACAAAAACCAACTCAAAATGGATCAAGGATCGAAATGAAAGACCGAAAGCAATAAAACTCTTAGAAGAAAACGTAGGACTAAAACTCCATGACATTGGATTTGGCGTTGATTTCTTGGATATGACACCAAAGGCACAGGTAACAAAAGAAGAAATAGACAAATTGGACTTCACAAAAATTTTTAAATTTTGTGCATCAAAAGACACTATCGGGGCCGGCCCGGTGGTATAGTGGTTAAGTTCACACATTCTGCTTTGGCGGCCCGGGGTTCGCAGGTTCAGATCCTGGGAGAGACATACTCACCACTCATCAAGCCATGCTGAGGCGGCGTCCCATATAGAAGAGCTACAACTCTACAACTATGATACACAGCCATGTACCCGGGCTTTGGGGAGAAAAATGAAAAAGAGGAAGATTGGCAACAGATATTAGCGCGGGGCCAATCTTCCTTAAAACAAAAAAAAACAATAAAAAAAAAAAAAGACACTATCCACAGAATAAAAAGGCAACACATAGAATGGGAGAAAATGTTTGTAAATCATATATCTGAAAAGGGTTTAATATCCAGAATGTATACAGAACTTCTAAAACTCAAACAAAAAAGCCCAATTCAAAAATGGGCAAAGAACTTGAATAGATATTTCTCCAAAGAAGATATACAAATGGCCGATAAGCACATGAAAAGATGCTCAACATCATTAGGGAAATGCAAATCAAAACTACAATGAGATACCACCTCACATTCATTACTATGGCTACTATCAAAAAAATAGTAAATAACAAGTGTTGTTGAAGATGTGGAGAAATTGGAACCCTTGTGCACTGTTGGTGGGAATGTAAGATGGTACAGCTGCAGTGGAAAACAGTACGGCAATGCCTCAAAAAAAAAACAATAGATTACCATATGATCCAGCAATTCCACTTTTGGGTATATACCCAAAAGAATTGAAAGCAAGGTCTCAAAGAGATATTTGTACACCCATGTTCATAGCAGCATTATTCACAATAGCTAAAACGTGGAAGCAACTCAAGTGTCCATGGACCCATGAATGGATAAGCAAAATGTGGTATATACATACAATATAGTATTATTCAGCCTTACAAAGAAAGGAAATTATGCAGTATGCTACAACCTGGATGAAGCTTGTGGACATTACACTAAGTGAAATAAGCCAGTCACAGACAAATATGTATTATTTCACTTTTTTGAGGTACTTAGAGTAGTCAAAATCAGAATGACAGAAATTATAATGGTAGTTGTCATTGCCAGGGGTCAGAGGGAGGAGAGAATGGAAAATTATTGTTTAATAGGTATAGAGTTTCAATTTTATAAGATGAAAAGAGTTATGAGGATGATGAGGGTGATGATTGTACAACAATGGGAATGTATTTAATACCACTGAACTGTACACTTAAAAATGGTTATGATGGTAAATTTTATGTTATGTGTATTTTACCACAATAAAAAAAATATTTATAATAAAAAAGTTCCCCATGGGGCTGGCCCGGTGGTGTAGTGGTTAAGTTCGCGTGATCCCCTTCAACAGCGCAGGGTTCGCGGGTTCGGATTCCAGGTGCAGACATACATACCACTTACCAAGCCACACTGTGGCAGGCATCCCACATATAACATAGAGAAAGATGGGCATGGATGTTAGCCCAGGGCCAATCTTCCTCAGCCAAAAAAAAAAAGTTCCTCATAGCCATTTTTGTTTTACAACATTTTGTTTCCTGATTATAAAAGCAATATAAATTCATTTTCATTGGAAAATGTAAAAAGATAGAACAAAGACAAAAACTAAAATTACTCACAATCCATTATTCATAAACACTTTTAATATTTTGTTGTCTTTCCATTCCATCTTTTTTTCTATACGTACATCACGTTTTCCCTTAATAAGATTCCCTTACAGAATTATGCTGAATTCATAGTTTTTATCTTCCTTTTACACTTAAGATTTTATTATGAGCGTTTTCTTGTTACCGCACTGGGTCCGTTTTTGCCCACTGCCCAGAAAGCCAATCACCGAGATGATGAGAATGCAGAGAGAGAGGGTTTATTAATCACAGGGCAGCCAAGTGTCGGAACAGGAGAATGAATCTCAAATCCACTTCCCCCAAAATAGGAACTCAGGGATATTTATGGGGTAGGGGGCAAGGTGGTCTGAAATGATTGGGGGAGAGGAGAGATGAGGTAACTGACGATCTGCACAAGAGTAGTCAGGCTTCATGTCTCTTTGTAGGACACATGTTCACAGAATGGCAGCCTTAGCATGCCCTGAGGGTGGAGTTTTAACCTCTTGCCGTCAAAAGGTCATGTATCAGACATACATCTGCGAGGTCCCAGTTGATGGATTGGCGGTCTCAATCCGGCCTGAAGTGGACAAGGGGTTCAATTCCTGAAAAAAATAGCTTAAACACCCATTACCATGGTGACCCCCAGCTCCAGGGGCATGTTACCTATAGGAACCTAGTGGGAGTCAGGTAACATATTGCCTAAATAGCACAGTTAACAATGGGTAAGTTTATCATGCAGATTTAAGTCCTGCCTTCCACCTTCTACTCTGATAAGTTTCTAGGTAAGGCCATCCCCCCCATTCTCCCATCCTGCTAAAGGAAGAAGGTACCTTTACAAGTGGAGATTTCCTTTACAAATGGAAATGTCTCTTATAAAGGATAACAAGAACTAAGAATGGGCTTAGTAAGGACCCTCCCAGATACCAGAGATGTCTATGGCAATGGCCCGTCCTGGGAGTAGGCCTCCCACCCCAAATTCCTTTGGTCAATTAGTGGGAGTGGGAGTCTAAGTGTCCTTCAGGCAGAGACATATTTTGAGGTGGCCAATTCCTTTCCTATCCCCCACAGTAACTAGCTGCTTAATCATCAATGGCTAACTGTTTGTCAGTTTCATTCTTTGTCAATAAGTATTATCTGAAAACATTTTTAATGACTGGTTAACATTCCACCATAAGATTTTACCGTCATTTATTTAACCATTCTCTTCTTATTGTACAACTAGGTTATTTCCAATTTTTCACTAGCATAAAAACAATATAACTCTTTCAATACTTTTCATGTTTTCCTAATATAATAGTCTTTTGGAAGACTTTTTTTATAACAGCTTTATTGAGATATAATTCACATACTATAGGGCCGGCCCGGTGGCTTAGCAGTTAAGTGCAAGCACTCCACTACTGGTGGCCCAGGTTCGGATCCTGGGCATGCACCGATGCACCGCTTCTCCAGCCATGCTGAGGCCGCGTCCCACATACAGCAACTAGAAGGATGTGCAACTATGACATACAGCTATCCACTGGGGCTTTGGGGAAGGAAAAAAAGGAGGAGGATTGGCAATAGATGTTAGCTCAAAGCCGGTCTTCCTCAGCAAAAAGAGGAGGATTAGCATGGATGTTAGCTCAGGGCTGATCTCCCTCACAAAAAATAATAATAATAATAATAATTCATATACTATAGAGTTCACCTATTTAAAGTGTACAATTCAATGGTTTTTAGTATATTCACAGATTTTTACAACCATCACCAGAACCAATTCTAGAACATTTTCATCAACACAAAAAGAAATCCTATACACTTTAGCCATTACCTCCCAAACCTCCAATCTCCCCCAGGCCTAGGCAACCACTAATCTACTTTCCGCTCCTACAGATTTGCCGTTTCTGGACATTTCATATAAATGGAATCAAATAATATGTTGTCTTTTGTGACTGGCCTTTTTCACTTAGCATAGTGAAGATTTTAAGATTTATCCATGTTGTAGCATCTATCAGTAATTCATTACTTTTTATGGCTAAATACTAATCCGTTGTGTTGGATATATCACATTTTGTTTACCTATTCATCTGATGATGGACACTTGGGTTGTTTCCACTTTTTGGTTATTATGAATAATGCTGCTGTGAACATTTGTGTACAAGTTTTGGTGTGGACTTATGTATTCTATTCTATTGGGAGAATTGCAGCAACTCAGTATTGGAGTTGCTGGGTCACATGGTAACTTTAACATTTTAAGGAACTGTCAGACTGTTTTGCAAAGTGGCTGTACCATTTTTTTTACATTCCCTCCAGCAGTGATTGAGGGTTCCACTCTCTCTACATCGTCACCAACACTTGTCATTATTTATCTTTTTTATTATAGCCATCTTAGTGGCTGTGAAGTAGTATCTCATTGTCTTTTTGATTTGCATTTCCCTAATGGCAAATGATGTCTTTTTATTATTGAGCTGTAAGAGTTCTTTATATAGTCTAGATACAAGTTCCTTAGTTTTGAAATCGAGAAGGGAGTCCTCCACAGGACAACTTTTAACACATACAATTCATTGCAGATAATAATAATGTCTTACACTTGTATGGTGGTTTACAGTTTTGAAAAAACTTTCAAGAAATGATGTTGTTAAATTCTCACAGGTGCTCCATGATATGAGTAAAGCAGTTACCTTAGGTTGTTTTTACAGATGAAGAAATGCTTATATCCAAGGCCATAACATCATTTAAAAATACACCCAGACTAGAACCTAAGCTTCTAACATCATGCCCTTTTCTCTTTTCTATTCTTTGCACTCTCTCTCTTTTTTTTTTTTTCCGCTGGGGAAGATTTGCCCTGAGCTATCATCTGTTGCCAATCTTCCTCATTTTTTTTTTTTATGTGAGCTGCTGCCACACCATGGCCACTGACAGACGAGTGATGTGGTTCCACACCCAGGAACCGAACCCAGGCCGCCAAAGTGGAGTGCGCCAAACTTTAACCAGTAGGCCATCAGGGCTGGCCCAATTCTCTCTTTACTTGAGTGTTGGTGTTAAGTCCCTAGGACATTTTCCCCTATAATTTACATTAATCAAACTCTTTTTTTTTTTTTTTTTTGGTGAGGAAGATTAGCCCTGAGCTAACATCCATTGTCAGTCCTCCTCTTTTTGCTGAGGAAGACTGGCCACAGGCTAACATCTGTGCCCATCTTCCTCTATTTTATGTGGGACACCTGCCACAGCATGGCTTGATAAGCAGTGCATAGGTCTTGCGTAGGATCTATACCTACGAACCCCAGGCCGCTGAAGCAGAGCACGCAAACTTAACCACTATGCCACTGGGCTGGCCCCTCAAACACTTTTTTAAAAACAAAAATTTTAAAATATAGTTTCCTAGGCTCTCAAAATTACAAGTGTAATGTGGTTAAACTACTTTCTTTGATAGACACTTAGTCTAAGAAGAGTTTATCTTCGTTTGGGTTTCTCCTGGCAAATTTCAGAGACAAGGACTTGGGTGCAATTAGTTTATTTGATAAATAATCACAGGAGGCATAGTGAGCTAGTGGGGAAGTAAAACAGAGAAGGGAGGAAAGCCATTAACGGAATATTAATGAGCAAGTTTTCCTTCTAGGCAATGGGGGCTCTTCTCACTGGGACCCTCCCAGAGACATCTTAAAACACATCTCAGAACTATCCCATTGAAGAATGAGGGATTGAGGTGTTTAGCTATCAACTTCTGCTCCTCATTGGTTGGAGGTCTCTCTTGGGGCCTAACTCTCCAGTATTTCCAGCCTGCCGCTGTGTGGGGACAAACTCTCAGGCAGAGAGAACGAGTAAGCTGTGGGATTGTATGAGAGTGTAGTGACCTCCAGGGTGGGCTAAGGCGATATGGGTGGGGCATGGATAGGCTCTGCCCCACCACCTACACATATGGTAGCACTGAAAATTAAAATATATATTTGCTATTCATATTCATAAAGTTCATATCAGGAACACCACAAAGGCAGCTTTTGGCAATACCATAATTTTTATAACTTGCATTATTAACACAGCTTCTGTTTCTTTCTAATTTCCTTCAAGTCAACTTACCTCTTAGGCAGAACAGACACAGTGCTTAAGGCCCACAATAGTTTTAGGGGCCAATGAAAATGTTTTAATTTTAACATCGGAAGAAAAAACTGAACTTTGTGGTCAATGTTTTAACATACAATATTAATATATTCATCTTTATACCAACACAGTGGTAAAATTTAATTTTTAATATTTTTTTATGGAAGAAGCAGACCACAAAGGCAAAAGTGTCGGGTCCAGAAAAGTCCTAATGTGACCCTGGGTTTCCTGGGTCCTTTCCTTCCTTCACTCATATATATACTTCACTTTTTTCACACACAAAAGACTTCTGAATTGTTTAATTTAATTGTTAGTCAAGTGTTACAGGTCAGATTCTCTAGAAGAAAACACTGAGATGAAGTCTAGGGTGTGAGATGCTAATGAGAGATCAAACTCTGCAAAAGGAAGTGGGTGGAAGTGGATTGGGTAGAGGGAAAGCTGAACGGCAACGAAGCCTGACAAAACCTAGGTCAAGCCATCAGGAAGTGCGCGAGCAAACATTGCCCATTGGAGTTTTCCCACACCAAGTCAAAATGGCTGGCCTTTATACCTCTGCTTCAGTCATTGGAGGAGGGCTGGGCATGACCTTGAGCAAGGTAGTTCTCTGTAACTGAGCAGACTCTGAAAGAACTGACAGCTGAAGGTTGTCTCCTGACATCTCTCCACATCTGGGCACCAAGTCCCGCCATGAAGGGGGATCTGGGCCTTGTATCTTCATATCTACCACATCAGATCTTGTACTATTTATGTAATAAGGTGAAATCTTTATAACCTTAGGATGAGTCACTTAAAGAGCCACTTAAGAGAGCTGTTAGTATTAGCAGGAGCCCAAGGAATAAAACAATGATTAAGCTACTGAGCAGAAGAAAATGAGAGGAATTTCGTTTTGCTTCTGAGAGAGAGAAGAGAAGAGAAGGACCAAAAAGGCAGAGGAAGACAGCAAAATGGCAGAGAGCTGGCATAGCATAGGGTGAAGGAGCAATGAAAAATCCCAAGGGGTGGTGTGGCCAAAGACTCTTAACAACAGAAAATCTAATGTATGATTTTAAGTTATTTGTTCTGTGGTGCATGATGTGGCTTCCCCCCAGACCCCCAAATCTTCTGTAATGTCTGCAACACTCATATATGCTTTGTGATGTAAGAAGATGGGACCAAATTTCACGTCTGAGTTGACACTTAGGGCAGAAACAAAACAGAAAAATAGGACCCCAGAGGCAGAGATGACCAAAAGGACAACAGCCTCCAGAGAAATCACAGAAATCTTAGGTGTGCCTTAATTTTCCACAGTTATGGAATTACGTGAAGTGGGGGGTTAGGTCACAAGGAGAAGAGATTGTGCCAACTGATCTAGATCTCAAGGGATTGAGAGGGCCCTGCTGACATCCGGTTAAATTTAACTTTCAATATATATATATATGATTAAAAGCTAATTAGATTTATCATTTTCTTTACATTTTTATTTTAGGAATAATTCCAAACATGCTTTATTAAAGCCCACATCCTATAATAAGTCTTTTTTACACTCACTTACTGAGGTGTCACGGTTCCCCACAGTGTGTGTTCATCTTAGCTGCAATGAGTAATAAACCCAACTTGTTCAGCTACAAGTGTGTTCCTGGTGGTCTTTGGCTGGAGGGAATTGACAAATAGAAGTTCCACTCAGACTCAGCTGAAACCCTCACCACCTTGGACAGGACCCTCACCTCAGTAATCGTGTGCACATCTGAGAGCCCTTGTGTTTCTACCTGCACGTACTAAATTGAACTCCTACGTTTCACTGAAGCCCTACAGTGTTGGGTCTATTTTGTTTTCATAGGAATAAAGTTCCTTGGGATTTTTTTTTCAAACCTAACCAGATTTGTATTGTTCTTTGGCAAAATTATTTTCTAGCCAACACCTGCTTCTGATTGACTACCATTTTGAGTGGTGTTTGTCTACAAGAGGAAAACTCTATAGAGAGAGGATCTAAACTTTCTTTCCTCTCCTTGCAGAGGGAACATAACTAGCTTTTTACAAAAACAATTTCATATTTGTAGGGAAAAGAAGTCTAATAAATTCGTCTTCAAGCAAGCCTCAAGGGCTAAGGAGTTCAAAGGTCTTCACAGACCAGCTTGGAAAGTTTGAATGAACTTTTCCTTGGGTCGCCTTTACAAACCTTGTAAGGACTTCTCCCTCAGTCTTGTCTTTGTTTCCCTGAGAACTGCTCTGTTTAATTTTATCCGCACCAAATCGGGAGATTCTTTTTAGCTCTGGACTAGCTACAATTGGTCTTTGGCCAAGCTCCAGAGACACAAAGTTAGCCAAGCACCATCCTTGTGGACCATTCCATCCTCAGGGGTTTTTCTCAATATAAACTATGCCTCTTCCAGGCTAAACACCTGCTGCCTTCATGTTTTCTCTTCATATGCTAACTTGTACACTTAACTTTCTAACTGGCATGATTTCACCAGAGACAATTTGGAATGCAGTTGCCAGTTGGGGGAAATTTTGATGTGACCAAGGTTGTTTATTTGAGAAGTGCCTCAGAACAACAACAACAACAACAAAAATGAAGAAGCTTTAAGGAGATTGTCTTGTTTGTCTAAAAGAGATAATTTTGTTTAAACTAAGACACAGCCTCTCCTTTGTTTTTGGTACTTTGGGGATTAATGAGACCCGACATTTTAATTAATGGCTTGAAAATATTGTCAAGGATTCAAGTTATCTCAAATAAACTGCAGGTCACTCTCTTTTGTGTGTATATATATATAATTTACTTTTCTATATCTAAAATTTCTTCCCCCTCCTTGAAGAGGGAACATAATTAGCTTTTAACAAAAACAATTTCATATTTCTCTGAAGCCGGCTCCCTCACATTTTTTCTGTTTCTTTTCCTTCTCTTGGGAAACTTTAAAGATTAATTAATTTTAAGGAAACATTCAGTTGTTATATACTCACTCTAGGACTACAGTCCAGATAAGCAGTCAAAAATATCTAAAAGAAAGAAAAAAGTTATTAAACTGTGTTTCTTCTTGTTGACACTAAAAAGTATATTTACATAATAGCCTGCATAACCTCTATGAGAGAAGAAGAAAAGCCTTTAATTTTAAGATAAAAGAAGAATTTTTGTAATGATTGAGAGTCTTTAAAAATTAGTTTACCATATAAAAATAATGTCAGCATAATAGTTTGGTTTGTTCAAGATCAAGGGTAAATTTCTTGTGATTCAAACTTCTTGAATTTCCATAATTCCAAAAACATTGGTTTTATGAATTAAATAAATTACTACTGTTTCCATAACTTCCTTTAAGTAAAAAATTATATGCATAAAATTGTATTCGATTAAATGGAATGATAATGAGTGTCTGTTCAAAGGATTTAATTTTACGAAATCCTTACAATGTTACAAATCATAAAGATTTAATGTGTTACGGGCCGGCCCCACGGCTTAGCGGTTAAGTGTGCGCGCTCCGCTGCTGGCAGCCCGGGTTCGGATCCCGGGCGCGCACTGACACACTGCTTCTCCGGCCATGCTGAGGTCTCGTCCCACATACAGCAACTAGAAGGGTGTGCAACTACGACATACAACTATCTACTGGGGCTTTGGGGAAAAAGAAATAAATAAATAAAATTATAAAAAAAAAAAAGACAATGTGTTAGCTAAGTTATAATTTCCAGAGCTTTAACTAACTTTAAAATCTTAGGCGAATGATTAAGTTAATTAATAAATAATCTTTGGATGCATAGACAGTTTATAAAAAAGAAACATACAAAACTTTGGTCACTCAACATAATTTTAAGTACCCTTTTTGCTTAAATTGACAATAAACAAAATATGCAAATTCATTTGGATGATATTATACACACACACAATTTAGTTATTTTTCCTTCCCCAAATTTGTTAAAATTATATGAAATTAGCGCTAAAACAGAAAAAGATAGCTAAACAGATTTTGATTTTCAATTCCCTAGTTTTCTTTTGAGTCTGAAGAAAAGTTGGTTATTTTGGTTAGATATGGCAATTAATATAAATGTTTACACTAGATACAATAACATTTTAAAAATACGAATATGTATACAGAGATAATGCATATGATTTTCTATATTTTATTAAGAAAGTTATAGTTTATTTAGAGGGTAAATTCATTATGATAGTTACGTTGTTTTATTTACTCCATTACGAAGTTAATTATATTTTAAAACTATAGCTAAGGGCTTCAAATTAATACCTATTTTTATATTTATATGTCTGTATAACGGTATATCAATAAGCCCTTTACTGCAAATTGTTACATTGATAATATACAAAAGGAGTAAAATTAGGGGCCGGCCTGTGGCTTAGCGGTTAAGTGCGTGAGCTCCGCTACTGGCAACCCGGGTTCGGGTCTTGGGCATGCACCAATGCACCGCTTGTCTGGCCATGCTGAGGCCACGTCCCACATACAGCAACTAGAATGATGTGCAACTGTGACATATAACTATCTACTGGGGCTTTGGGGAGAAAAAGGGAAAAAAAGGAGGAGGATTGGCAATAGATGTTAGCTCAGGGCCAGTCTTCCTCAGCAAAAAGAGGAGGCTTGGCATGGATGTTAGCTCAGGGCTGATCTTCCTCACACACACACAAAAAAGGAGTAAAATCAGAATTTGGATCTTTTTTCCTACAAAATGAATAAGCTATTTTATGTACAGATCAGTAGAGGTCACCAAATTATTCTGCTAACTCTTGGTACTTCTTGACATAGTCTTAAATCATTTTTTGAGTTCTTACTTTTTTTGCTGAGGAATATTCATCCTGAGCTAACATCCATTGCAAATCTTCCTCTTTTTTTCTTTCTTTTTTTTTTATGTGAGCTGCTGCCATAGCATGGCCGCTAACAGACAAGTGGTGTAGGTCGATGCCTGGATCTGAACCCAGGCCAACGAAGTGGAGTGTGTCAAACTTAACCACTAGGCCACCGGAGGTGGCCCAAGTCCTTACTTTTGGGAAAAAAAGTTAAATTCCTAGCAACCATTGCTGTTTATCACTATGTTTTTACAACTTTGCTGTAAATTGTTTTGTCTTTAGATATTTATAGATGTCTCCTTTAATCGTTCCTGATGTTGCCTTTCCTAAATGCAGGCCTCAAATTTAGTGAAATAAAACTGTTAAGATGCCTTTCATGCCTGAACTATCTTTCAGTTTCCTAAAATGACTACTAGGTAACACAAAGAGTTGCTCCATCACCCTATAAAAGGAAGGAAAAAAGGAACAATTAGGTTTGTCTAAAATGCTCCAAATTTTAATTAATTCAAAACCTGTATGAGAGTTCTTTCGTTTAGCAAATTTAGGATAAAAAAAAAACTTGACAATAAAAAGAGAGTTTATCTTCTTAGGCAAATTATACTGAAGTAAAATATCTTTCTTAAATTCAAATATCTTTCTATGATTGTATAATTTTCAAGTTTAAAAAAAAAGCATGCTCATGTATAAACACAAAGACTGATATAACTGTCTATCAAAATGTGTTTTCCAGAATTTTAGATTCACAATTCATATTTCCCTTTTTGTTCATGCAAAGTCTGAATAAATACTAGAGGTATTAATTCAAATACATGGTAATCTTTAGAGGCTTATTGCTTATTTCAGCATTTCACTGAGTGGCGAAAACATAGCCACCTTGTCTGAAACTGTAATAGCGATAGTAAAATGTGTAAAAACTTTAACTGATTTTGTTTTAAGAGGTCCACTAAACTTAATGATTCCGAAGCTAGATAGACTGTTCTATTGATAGAAAATGCTCATCCATTTTCAGCTAGTCACCTAATCTTTATAAAATTTGTTGTATTGCCCTTCCTATACCACTGTGACACTAACACAACCATTCTCCTTCCCTTATCTGAAAAAGGAGAACCCCCCGATACTTACTCCCTATCCAGGAATTCTCCACATCCCTTACAGACCTTGTAGGGACTCCCTTGAGTATCCCTGATTTAATTTTGTAGTGGTTCATACTTAAAAAGAAAAACAAAAAATTGCCAAGCAGGCTAGGCTATCATAGACTGGAATTTATGCTTGAAATTTAAGCTTCTCACAGAAATTAAATCAGTTCAGATGGCCATATTAATTGTTCTTGCCCAGACCTGCCAGCTAGCAAGAGATAAAATATTTGTACTGATAGTAGGTATTGTTTGGGTTAGTCTATGATTTCAAAATGCTTCAGAAACAAAGAGATTTCCTGACCACTACGGGAACCCTTACAAAATGGACTGTGAAATAAAGAACCTTGAGATGTTTTGCTAGTACCTAAAGGGATAGCCACAATAAAAGTGAAAGTTGAACAAAAATCCTGCATGACATTACCCACAGTAGCTGAGAGAAATTAGCCATGATCTAGAACCAACATTAGTGGGACAATCTTAAGAAGTACTGCTGACGATATTTCCAATGTATATCCTATTTGCCAAATATTTATAGCTCATTCCCTCATTTCCTTTGGGAATTTGCTCAAACATAACCTTATAAGTAAGGTTTTCCCTAACCACTCTATGAAATAAGAACCCTTCTCCTCCCCCATCCTGCTTTATATTTCTTTACAGCAGTTTATCTATTGTCTGTCTTTCCCCACCAGAATGTAATCTCCATGAGTTTTTTTGTTCTGTTCATTCCTGTTATTTCCAGTGCCTAGAGATGTCCAGCACATAACGGGCACTGAATAAGTGTTTATTAAGTAAATAAAATATGCCTTCCTAACTCCATGGCACTTAGCAGCATTCATTTAGTCATTCAATAAACAGTATCTTTTATCTTTCGGCACTATGTTGAGATCTGGTGATGAACAGTGACTAACCTCTGCCTTCAAGGAGGTTACAGTCTAGTCAGAGGGAAACTGACAAGTAAATTGGCAATTAAAGCCCAGTGTAATAGATGCTGCAATAGGCAGAAGTACTAAACACTGTGGGACTGTACAGCAGACTCATCTAGAGCCCAGTCTTGTGGGAACCAAGGAGGAACTCCTGGAGGAAGTAACGACCTAACAAAGACACGAAGGACCAGGAGTTAATCCAGGTGAAAAACAGGAGAGTCAAGAGTGTTTCACGCAAAGAGAACAGTCTGTGGGAGAGGATGTTGGAGACTAAAGACTCACCCTCCCCAAAGGCGGGTTAATCACCTCTACATCCTGAAAAACCTTTTGCTAAACCTGCCTCACAGAAGCCAAGTAATCACTTCCTTCTATGTCTCATCACTATCATCAGTGTTTCCTCCGCTCTAGTCCTTGGCAATGTTTTTCTTCAACACCAGATGGAACTCCTTAGAGAACAGAGAGTATGTCTCATATACTTTGTATCCTTAGGCACTAGGAACTCAAAGGGCCTGGCTTAGACTAGGCACTCACTAAATGTGTGTTGAATGAATGAGTGAATAATTAGTTCTGCATCTGAATGTGATATCCTGATTCGATTACTTGGAGAAGACACTGACTGGAAAATCCCAGGACTCTCCTGCATCAAGAAAGGAACGACTGCAGGGTGAAAGCTAATATAAATATAGATATAGATAGTTAGGTATATCTATTTCTATCTATCTATCTATTGGTACACTGGCTCTTTTTTGTGTGTGTGAGGAAGATCAGCCCTGAGCCAACATCCATGCTAATCCTCCTCTTTTTTTGCTCAGGAAGACCAGCTCTGAGCTAACATCTATTGCCAATCCTCCTCCTTTTTTTCCCCCAAAGCCCCAGTAGATAGTTATATGTCATAGTTGCACATCCTTCTAGTTGCTGTCTGTGGGACGTGGCCTCAGCATAGCCGGAGAAGTGGTGCGTTGGTGCACACCGGGGATCCGAACCCGGGCCGCCAGTAGCGGAGCACGCACACTTAACCACTAAGCCACGGAGCCGGTCCCGGTACACTAGCTCTTGCTTGATTAGTAAAGGAGGTGAAGAACCACAAATGTGTCTTCTTCCATAAGTTTATGGATAACTGTTAATATTTGTCTCCAATTAGTTCTGTGAAAGCAGAAGCTGAGTTGGGGCTTGGCACACGTGGTATTTATTAGGGACCAACTGTCTTTTGGAAGGGGAGGAAGTAGGATTGGAGAGAGAACTTCGAGGTAGGTTCCCCAAAGCCTCAGGAAATGCCATGGGGAGTCCTCAAGCACATAGGACCCCAGTCAGACTTGTTCCACAGTGATCTGAAATATACCAAGAATGCCATCAGTTTATCAGTCAGTCTATCAGTAGTTGGATGGAAGGGTGCATGCTTGGGTGTGGCAACAGTTTAGGAAACTCTGATGGGAGTGACAGCTGGAGGCTGTCTGGTCACTGCATTCCCAGCAGCCTGTGCAGCAAGTTCTTCCCTGAAGTAGGACCTCTGTATCCACCGCTGTCTTATTCGATAAACATACAGTCACAATTTCAAATGAAGTAGGTTATATTCAAATTTCCCTAACAAGAATGTGTTTATTTACTTACTTCTTTATTTATTTATTTATTTTGGTGAGGAAGATTGGCCCTGAGCTGACATCTGTACCAATCTTCCTCTATCTGCATGTAGGATGCTGCCACAGCACGGCTTGATGAGTGGTGCGTAGGTCCACACCTGGGATCAGAACCTGCAAACCCCAGACCATGGAAGTAGAGCACTCAAACTTAACCACTACGACACTGGGCCGGCTCGAATGTGTGTATTTATTTATTTATTTATTTTTTTTTTTTTTAAAGATTTTATTTATTTTATTTTTTCCCCCCAAAGCCCCAGTAGATAGTTGTATGTCATAGCTGCACATCCTTCTAGTTGCTGTATGTGGGACTCGGCCTCAGGATGGACGGAGAAGTGGTGCCTCGATGCGCACCCGGGATCCGAACCCGGGCCACCAGCATTGCAGCGCACGCACTTAACCACCAAGCCACAGGGCCGGCCCGAATGTGTGTATTTAAAAAGGTGTAGAAAACATCAAAGATGTATGATGGAAATCAGTATATTGGAAATATACTACAAATACATTTTTCTCAGAGATACTATTGGAATTTGAAGCACTCCCATGTAGCTTCTGTGGAGGATCAGATTTGGCCACCTCAAAATATGTCTCTTTACCCTATGTTCTGAAAGACACTTTGACCTCCCCCCCAACTAACTGCCTAAAAGAATTTAAGATAAGAGGCCTGTCCCTAGGACAGCCATCACCATAGATAACTCTGGGTATCGATAGATTGGGGAGGGTCCTTGCTAAGCCCATTCTTATCAAAGCTCTGTTTACCAAACATTTACATTTGTAAGGGAAATCTCCATTTGTAAATGTATCTCCCTCTCTTTATCAGGAAGAAGGGGGATGACCTCATCTCTAGAAACTTGTCAGTGCAGAAGGTGAGGCCTTAAATTTGCATAATAACCTTACTCTTGTTTACTGTGCTTTTCTGGTAATTCTCATGTAGCTGACTCCCCCCACCCCCAATATCCTCCTTCGTCTTTACCTGAATCTATTTAAGAAGAGAACTTCCACCATTTTGTCAAGTTACCCAGTGGGTCTCTCCCATGTATACATGATATAGAGTTTTGTTTGATTTTCTCCTGCTGTTCAATCTCATGTCAATTTAATTTGTAGCCCAGCCAGAAAGGACCCAGAGTGGGTAGACGATAGTCTTCCTCCCCTTCACTTCCTTTCTTTAAGTTTGATGGGTAATACTTTTATGTCAGAATTTTGGTTTACTTTGTCCCAAAAGACATCTAACATTTTCCATGGCAGATTGCCTCTCTCCTTTGAGGTCCTGTGAATTTCATTTTTTCCATCCCTTTTCCATGACATCAGGAGCCAGCTATCCCAACAAATTTCACTTAAACTGACTCATATGTACTGTGAAGTTTAGTGTTAATCTTTTATATTATAAAATGATTCTTCAAACCTATTTTAAAGCAATGAAGTCAACTGATTCCTTGAAATTTTTCATTATAATAGATGTTATTGAAGAATATTAACATTATAAAAATTACCTTTTAGGGGAAAAACCCCACATTTCCTCTGAATCTAAGAATTTTTTCTCTTGTGCTAGTTTTTTCCCCTACCTGTGTCATTCTAGACCATTCTATACTATTGTTGCTCTTTCTTTCTGACTGCATTTCTTCCTGGCTGTGACCAATGCTTCACATTTTTCTTTCCTAGCTGTTTTCTTTCACAGCTTATCTCGATATTGCTATCAATAGGATCTAGAGGTCACCAATAACACAATAAGGGTTAATTCTGCATTTAAAAAAACCGTTAAACTCTTACAGACAATTGAAAAAGAGTCTGCCAGGCCCTTAAACCTCAAGACTCTGAGACTCAGCTGTGTTCCCCACAGGTGCTTACATCTCTAGCTGTCACTTGAGGTTGTCTTCTTTTTCTCTGTGTTTTCACCACACTATAATAGAATGGCATTCAGGTCAGTTCAGTTCAGTTCTTAGACGCTATTGGAGCACTTGTTTGCCACAGACTGTAACACGGACTAGAGAAATAAAGACAATCCCAGCCCTTTAGGATCCTGCCATGTGATAGAGCAGACATTCACATAAACAGGTCATTTCAATACAAAGTTAAATGCTAACAGAGAGCATACTCGATGTGCAATGGAATGACAAACAAAAGGCATTTAGCTCAATCTAGAGGCTTAGAAAAGGTTTCTAGAGACAATGACAGCTGATTTGAGTGTTAAAGGGTATGTGAGAGTCATCCAGTCCCATATTACTAGATCATCACATGGCGGGTATATCAGGGGCCTGGAAAAGTTGCCCATGGGAGTAATGTATGCCATGCCAAGGAGCATCTATTGTATTCCACAGGCCATGGGGGGACCCAATAAAGAGTTTTAAGCCAAGAAATGTCTTTTATTTTGGAAGTATCATTCTCACCGGCATGACACGAAGGATGGCTCTAAAGCAGTGGTTCTGAATGTGCCCTGGACCAGCAGCCTCAGCATTACCTGGGAACTTAGAAATGCAAATCCTCAGGGTCCACCCCAGACCTAGTGAATCAGAAACTCTAGGAGTGGGGCCCAGCAGTCTGTATTTTCACAAGCCCTCCAGGTGATTTTTGATACAGGCCCAAGTTTGAGAACCACTGCTCCAAATCAGCAGGGAACATTTGACAAAGTCTGGAGGGGTGCTCAGATTTGGATGAGGCAAGTAAGGAACTCACCTCAGGCGCAAAATTTAAGAGAGTGACAAAATCCTCAGTAATCAAGGTAAATAGTAATTGAATGCAATATTTTTTAAAAATCAAGATTAACGCCAAAAATTCACAATGTTTGTTTTAGGACCCTGTGCTGTTGTGCAATGGAAACAGTTGTTTCTAATCAGCTTGGGGTTTCCAGGGCTCACATAGCTGTCACATTTCCCATCGGGCATATCGGGTAACAACAGGGTTCAGGGCTAGCTTCCTGGGTGTGAGACTCATGCAGTAGAACATGGCCCCACATTCAGAAGGACCGCACCCTTGGAGGGGCCCCAAACTTGGTTTAACACTCTGCTGTCACTGGCTTGAAATTCTTCATAATTTTTGAAGAAGGGGCCCTGTATTTTCATTTTGTGCTGGGCCCCGCAACCTCTCTCTGGAATGGTTTCTAGATGTCTTTTTTTTTCCTTCAAATTTTACATCAGTGTAGAGTGAATTCAGTCTTTTGTTGTTGTTGTAGAACTTTCATGAACTTTTCCACTTGGTTCAAAATATGAGAGGACATTTTGATAAGTGTATATAGGGCACAAATTTTCCTTTTTGCCTCAGGCTCCAATATGGCTTGGCACAGAACTGGTCTGGAGATATTTTTGATTGTCATGACTAAGGGGTGCTACTGACATCTAGTGGGTAGTGGCCAGGGATACTGCTAAGCATCCTACAATATACGGGACAGGCCTCACAACAAGGAATTATTCAGTCCAAAATGTCAGTTGTACCGAGGTTATGAAACTCTGCATAACTGCTCTCAGGGACAAGTGAGGATATTGTTAGCAGTGTCTTGAATTGGGGCAGTGATAGCAAATGTTGAACTACCTTGAACTTGATCATTAATCAGCTGGGAGGGAGTAGAGTTTGACGGAAAGAAAGACCCCCAGAGTTTTTCTTGCTTAGGGCACAGGCTGGTATAGAGAATTCAGGTGGAGGAGCTAGTTAGGAAGAAGTGATGCAAAAAGAGATAGGAGCTTGAGGCAGGACATTCAAACGGAGATGTTCATTTGAAGGCCAGCATCTGAAGCTCTGAAGAGAGAGATTCTAGAACTGTCAACAGGTACCTCTATTGTGTACCTCTGCCCCACTCAAAGCTCTGGGACAATTCCATCCTTCCTGTCTCATAGAGTGGACACCACAGCTAAACCAGGAGATAAGGAAGGCAATATTTGGCTTTCTAAGTCCCACATGATTTTTCTTAAGTTCATGGCAGAGAAACAGTTTTGTGCATTTCAAATATTTAAGTCCTACAGAGTTCAAGGTATAGGTATATTGTCATGCTGTAAGTAACAGGCTGGGATAATAGGCAAGTCCAAGTACTTTTCTCTGAAAGGAAATAAAGATTCCACAGGCAGGGGAAGAGGAAGGACAAAGGGGATGTAGAGGAGGCGATGGTTGGGACAATGGAATTGGGTTGGGGGCACCAAATAGACAGGAGTAGAATCAGCATCAAAACCACCCTGGCTCCACCTAAGCAGACCCCAAAGAGCTGCCTTTCCTGATTGTACCAGAGTGCTACGTCTGGGAAGAACAACCCAAGATCAGCAGCCAGCATACCCCTCAGGAATGACACTGCCTATGGGCAGCCCTCCTTTCCAATAGCTGAGAACACTTGTCGGCCCCAGAATAGACGGAAAACCCCATCACTTACTCTCGGGTAGAGCTGAAAGGGTCCACAGTCCATAATAGATGAACACCAAAGCAATCTCTCACTGCTTTGGTTATGTTTCATAGGTAAGTTTTCTTCTAGATGGCTTTTTTCTTCTTTTTTGTCTTCTTCTTCAATTGTTACATCAGCAGAAAGTGGATTCACTTTTCACTCTAAATATTTTCAACCTTCTTTATTGCCATCAATAAAAGGCAAGAATTTTTCTTTGTTGTTTAAGCTTATTGGATACATTTTCTAGCTACAAGACAGTTACTTTCTCTTTCCTGTTTTTTAAAACATTTATTTATTTATTTATGCATGTATTTATTCTTTAACTCTGCACCCTGGGTAACTTTGAAGGCAGAGATGTTGTCTTATTCAACATTGTATTCCTAGACTGTGTCACAGTGCCCAGAACATAGTAGGGGTCTGTAGTGGATACTGTGATGAGCTGCCTAGATCCCCCCTTTAGGACCAAGGCACTCATTCCCCAGATGTGGCTAGTGTCAGTTGCTACAGCTCACTGGCTGATCCAATAACTGGTTGATGCAGAAGGACAGAGGCACTGTCCCTTGCCAGGCCAACTCCAGAGCTCCCAGTAGGATTGGCTAAGACCTCTGTGGCAAACTCATCCCAGTCCAACCCTTTCTGACCAATTCCGTTTCCCTCAAGCCCTTACAAGTGTTGTTCTCAAGGGTACTCTGAGGTAACCCTCCCTCATGGAAATCTCTGCCTAGAATCTGTATTCTGGGGAACCGACTTAAGACAACATTTAACAAATATTTGTTGAATAAATGGATGAAGGGTTCTTCCATTGTAAACTATGAGGTTCCTCACCCTGAGCAGAGATAATCGTGGAAAATTCTGACCTTTATTTGTATGTTTAACATTTTATTTTGTCGTCTCAGGCTCTAAAAGTCAGAGCCCAGGCTCAAATCATCGACCCAGACTTGGGGTCATGCGTTCAATACCCAGTTGTTTTAGTTGTATTGTCATTTGACCACCAGATGGCAGAGGTGACGCTTGGAAAGCCACTCTTTCTGGCCCTGGGTCGTCTACTCCAGGATTTAAGGTTAAACCCAAATTACCCATTTAGTACCATTAATTCCCAAGCCTTTGTAATTATGGCATTGTTTCATTTTGTAGGAAACTGTCACCGACACATTGCCCTCATTTGCATACAAAAAAGAGAGTTTGGACTATAATGGAAAGAGCCCTAGACTAAGCATCAGAACCACTACACACTGGCCATTTGTTCCATTTGAACGTGTTTCTTCATCAGTAATATGAGAATCCCAGCCCTGCCTGCTTCCCAGGTCTGTTGTGAGGAATACATGAAAATTATTGGGGTTGAGGTGTTCCTCCCTACTCCAGGAGAGCTCTGGGTGTAGGGGGCACGGGATGGAGTCCCTATAGTGGAGGAATTTTGTCTGGCTCGCGGAGTGAGGGGCTAGTGTGAGCGATGTTCTGGAAGGAGGCCCTGCCTGCTGATATGCACACTCCAGTCTAAGCCAGACTCCTGGGCTGGGCAGTTATTCCTCCTCCTGTGGGGCCCTCTGAAGTTTGTTCCCCCTCCTAGAACAGCATGAAGGTTTCCTGCATACTGGGGAGCAGACAGTATGGTTTATCTCTTCCAAGAATTCTCAACTCCTGCCCTTCTTGTTTGTGCATGATATGAGACCAGGAATAAGTAGCCGCGTTTGGATGTATTTTTCACACTGCTATGGGATGGTCACCTCACTGCCTGAGTTTACCCATTCCCACACCCATGTCCGGCGGAGGCAAGAAGCTAGCACCAACCAAGCCCAGGATAGTTTGGTCCAGGTTTAGATGCACCCCGGCTAGGATAGAGAGGGCAGCTCCTGCCAGGCCTGAGCTGCGCCAGCCTCTCCCGTCGGCCAGCCCCTGCTCCACCAGAACCACGTGTGACCGGGAGGCCCTGATCAAACATGCCGACGTGTGGAGGAGATACCACAGGACTCCGTGGAGAGCGCTATTCAGGCGCTGGAGAAATAAACGACCCAAAGGGGGCCACTGCAGCCCACATCGGGAAGGAGTTTCACAGAAAGTAGGGCCCCACCTGGCACCGCTTTGAGGGTAGTCACGTGACACACGAACCCAAACACTTCATCCACTTCTACCCCCGCCAAGTGGCCGTTCTTCTGTTCAGATCTGGTTAAAAGTGTGGACTGTGCCAGGCACCCAGTGATCCACCCAAAACAAGGATGGCAGCCTACATTCCAAAGACCTGAGACTGAAACCTTCAGCCTTGCCAAGGGAACACCTCTATCTTTGAACCTCTATTGTGATGTTTTGTACCGGTGTTCTCTGTACTAGTTTGTTGTGGTTGTAAAACAACTAGAAAACAGCTTGCATTTGTGTTTCTTTTCTATCCCACTGCCTCATGTTTTTCTCTCCTCAAAATCTATTCTTTAAATTAAAACAAAACTCAGAACTCCCAGCTGCACAGGTTTAGTTTTGCCAGCCCTGAGTCTATCTGAGCTCAGGGGCTGAGGGCAGACAGCCAGGTGAGTACCCTGGAGCCAGTCAGGCTTGGATACTGAGGTCAACAGAGGTGTGCAGCCTGGTGTCTACTCTCTCCTTTTTCAGTTAGGGAGTGTATTAATTTCTTGTTGCTGCTGTAACAAATGTCAATGCAAATAATCCATAATCTACAAGTCAAATTTGGGGTGAGTTTATTATGAGCCAGATCTAAGGACTAGCCCAGGGCCATCCTTCCCCAAGGAAGGAAGGGCACCAAAGAAGTGGGGTGTACATGATACTGGCTCAAGACAAGGTTGACATAAGGGAAGCCATATTGTAGAAAAGAAACCCTATTGTAACTTTGAATGACGTCTGACAAACTAACCCAGCTGGATATGCACCCTCCAGGAAATGTAACTGCTCTGTAGATTTTACAACCCCTGCTTGTGCAAGTACCTCCCAGCTGCAGTAAGATAATAACTGTGTTCTTTTGAGTTCCTTAGGAATGTGATGACCCCTGAACAGAGAGTCTATGCTGATAGCCATCATCAGTGAAAACTGAAAGATCTGGTGTGGCGATTCCCAATCTGTAACACCAGAGGGTCAAATTTCTAACCCCCTCCCCTATAACCCACCAGCCTATATAACTGCTGTAAGATTTTGTGCCCCCTTAAGATGGTTCTTTCAGACATGAGTCGGCCATCTTCCCTCTTGCTAGCAAGCTGTAATAAAAAATCCTTTCTCTTCTACCTCCTTGCCTCTTGCCTATTGGCATATCTTGCAGCAGGCAGATGAACACCCCTTGGGCGGTAACATACAGAGTGGTTATATACTGTCAAAGAGCATGTATCACATATGATTGGAATGTCCCTTTTACAACAGTCATGAGATTGCCTAGCTGGCACAGTGATTCACACAGCAATTGAACACAGCAGGTAGCAGGTCTGTGGTCTCCAGCTGGGTGGTCACAGAAGGTCAGCAATCAATCCCTACCCTAGGGAGAGATGTTTATCCTTAAGGAAAGGCTGATGTGGGGGAAGTTACTTTATCTTAAGGGCATTTGTTCTTGTCTTTGAGACACAGTAAATACTTAAAGCAGATATACAATGCATGCTCAAGGGCCACATCAGGCCCTTTTAGAAAAACAAGGTCAGGCTGAATTAATTTTACACCAAATGGCTTCCTCATATACTCCAATATATCCTATTGCTTGTCATTTATTTATCACAAATACCACAAATACAGTAGCTTAAAACAACACACATTTATTTTATTATAGTTCTAGAGGTCAGAAGCCTGAAATGTGTCTTATGGGGTTAAAAATCAAGGCATCAGGAGCGCTGTGTTCCTTGTCTTTTCTGGTTTCTAGAGGCTGTCTGCATTCCTTGGCTTGTGGCCCCTTCCTCTATCTTCAGAACACATCCATCTATCCCCTGCTTCTGTTATGACATGTTTTTCTGACTCTGATCCTCCTGTTCCCTCTAGTAAGGACCCTTGTGATTATATTGGGCTCACCTGGATAATCCAGAATAATCTTCTCATCGCAAAAGCCTTAACTTAATCACACCTGCAATGTCCCTTTTACTATGTCAGGTAACATATTCATGGGTCCCAGGATTACCACATGGACATCTTTGGGGAATCTTTATTCAGCCTGCCTCAGGGAGTTCTGAAAATTGAGTGAGGGGGAATGAGCCCAAAAAGGCTTGTGGTCTAGGGTCAGATGTGAATGAGAAAAATAACAGACCATTTGTTGCACGTGTATCATGTTCCAGAAACTATGATGGGCACTTTACGTGTGCTATCTCATTTAACTCTCAAAGCAATGGAACAAAGGAGGTATTGTTACAGCCATTTTTTTTAAAAGATGAGAAAACTGAGGCTCAGAGAGGTTAGTTTACCAGTCAGTGGTAAAGGCTCGCAATTGGGTCTCTTTGACTCAATCCTTTCCCTTAATCTCTAGGAAAATCAGTTTTCTCATTTGCAAAATGGAGACGGTAACTAGTTCATAGGTTTGTGTGAGGATTAAATGAGGTGACATCTACAAAGGGCTGAGAAGAGGGTGTGGCACATGGGGAGTGTTCCCTTAGTGATAGCGGTGATTGTTACTGTCTTAACCTTCCCTGGTCCCCCCTGGCTCAAGTCCCTTGTCTCTCAGGCAGGCAGAGCCTCACCTAGTTCTAAGCCAATTCTGACCAAAGTAGGCAGAAGCTCTGAAGTTCTAGGTGAGATAGGCTATAAGCTCTGAAATTAGTGTGCTGCCACAGAGCTGGTACCATGAGATACTAGGGCAGAGCATTCAGTTGAATGAAGATACTATTTTTGCATAATATTTAAAAATAAAGTTGAATGGCCCTATTTTGTAGACTTTCTTCCAGAAGTGCCCATAGAAGTGATTTGGGCTTTGCCTGAAAGGGGCAAGGGTGTTAACTATGTTAACTCATGTCAAAAATGCTCCAAGCAAGGGGCTGGGGTGGTGGGGTAGCAGTTAAGCTCTTGTGCTCTGCTTTGGTGGCCTGGGGTTTGCAGGTTCGGATCCTGGGCACGGACCAAAGCACCGCTTGTCAAGCCATGCTGTGGCAGCATCCCATATAAAGAAGAGGAAGGTGGGCACAGATGTTAGCCCAGGGCCAATCTTCCTCAGCAAAAAGAGGAGGATTGGCAATGGATGTTAGCTCTGGGTTAGTCTTCCTCACGCACACAAACAATGCTCCAAGCAGCTACTCTGCTGGCTCTTGACTCAGTCCTGCCAGAAGACTAGGACCACCATGTGTATCTTCACTCAGACCAGAATCCTAGAAATCATCCTCGATTCTTGCCTTTCATTTACTGCCTGTACTCAATTAGTCACTGAGTTCTGTGGTTCAGGCCTCCTAATCATCTTTTAAATCCATTTAGGTACCTCTCCTGACTATGTCCCACAAGTAGAGAAGTTGAAGAAGTTTATTTGGGGTACAGTAGTCCCCCCCTTACCCACAGGGGATATGTTCCAAGACCTCTAGTGGATGGTGAAACAGCAGACAGGACCAAACCCTATACTGTATATACAGTCGGCCTTCTGTATCCACGAGTTCCACAGCCACAGATTCAATCAACCCTGGATGGAAAGGCCTACAATGGTTGTGTCTGTACTGAACGTGTACAGACTTTTTTTTCTCATCATTATTCCCTAAACAATACAGTATAACAACTATTTACATAGCATTTACATTATATTAGGTATTATAAGTAATCTAGAGATGATTTAAAGTATACAAAAGGATGTCCATAGATTATATGCAAATACTATGCCATTTTATATAAGGGATATAAGCACCTGTGGATTTTGGTATCCGTGTGTGTGTGTGTGTGTGTGTGTGTGTGTTCTGGAACCAGTCCCCCGAGCATACCGAAGGATGACTGTACCATGGTTTTTCCTAACTAACGGACTAACAGCAGGTAGCATATACAGCGTGGATACACTGAACGAAGGGATGATTCACATCCCTGGTGTGACAGGGTGAGACAGTGTGAGATTTCATCACACTACTTAGAACGGCATGCAATTTTAAACTTATGAATTGGGGCCAGTCTGGTGGTACAGCAGTTAAGTGCTTGAGCTCCGCTTCGGTGGCCTGGGGTTCGCAGGTTTGGATCCTGGGCGCGCACCCACGCATCACTTGTCAAGCCATGCTGTGGCAGTCGTCCCATATAAAGTAGAGGAAGATGAGCATGGATGTTAGCCCAGGGCTGATCTTCCTCAGCAAAAAGAGGAGGATTGGCATCGGACATTAGCTCAGGGCAAATCTTCCTCACACACACAAAAATAAATAAATAAAATAAAACTTATGAATTGGAATTTTCCATTTAATATTTTCCGACCATGATTGACTGCAGGTAAATGAAGCTGCAGAAAGCGAAATCACAGATAAGGAGGGACTACTGTATTGAATTTCATATCTCCAAAAAATTACCCCAAACTGGTCAGCTCCTGTCCTTAAGGCTGAAAGAACTTGTCCAGGGGTTCCCATTACAGACACAGAAAATGAGAATATGGAGTAGTATACAGGTAAACGGACAAGGCTGTACGTGTAGGAGCCCCCAGCTCTGGCCTGGCTGCTCTGAAGGCTGAGGAATCATTATCTTGGTGTATCATTGCCCATTTGCAACATCACCAGTCTGCTAAGCACACTTGGGAAGTTCAGATCTAGCTCATTCCTTTGATGGTTGGACCACACTTGGATCTTGAGATAGAACACTTGGCTGTTAGGAGTGAGTTCTGGGTTCCCCTGCCTGTCTACTGAGGAAGCACAGTCTCCACTTCCCTCTCAGCCTACTGCTCTATGAGCCTGGATTCCTGCCCTGAAGATTGTGTTAAGTTTTTAATACCCATAAAACCACTCACTTGGCATGCTCTTCACCCCAGTAGCCAGGCCCTTTCCCTTATATACCCAGATATTGGTTCGGAGCCTGGAGAATGCACAGCCCAGATTGAGGTTGCTCATTCCCACTTGGTATTTTCTGCCACTGGAATTCTTGCCTCCTTGACACCATCTATAAGCATACAACCCAAGTTCATTAATATCAGATTAGCTAGCTACCCTCATGGGTTTCCTGCTCAGGGTACAGGAAAGGTAGTATGGCGGCTCCTGGAATGCTACAGTGTAGATTTTAGAAAAAGAATACTCCACTCTCCTGCAGGCAAGTTTGGAAGGACTGGGGTAAACTTTGTAGGTTACCTTAACTAAATTGAGGGTTAGCTCTAGTGACATCAAGCCAGGACCAGGATACCTTATCTACTTGCTTCTTATACAAACCTGTGATTTTTTTTCAAAAACCAAAACACCCCAGAACTTACATATCCAAATAAGAATAGTCCCCTTCAGAGAAAACACCTTGGGGGAGGCCATACACTTGTTTCTTCAAAAATTGTATAGCTCATGATGTTTTTGGAAATCTTTTTGGATGTTCCTTTGTAAGTGTTCTCTTCAGTATCTCCAATGATGTAGAAAAGTTTATGCTTTGGAATTGGATTTGATTTTTTGAAACCATCAAAAGTAATTTTAAGACATGGCAGGTATGATCAAGGGGAGTGTTCAATTTATCAAACAGCCAAAAGCAAGGTTATGCCACAAATAGCAAGGCTAATTTTCTTATGTAGTCAAAATACACAAAACAATGGTAACAAAAAAAGAGTTTTAGAAATTTTGAAGTGCTTGCAACAAGATTGAAATAAGTGTGAAGGATCACACAATTTGGCCATACAAGTTTTGGGATGTTGTTTTAATCAATCTGTGGGGGAGTAGAGAAAATATTTTTATGTTTCTGTACAGTTAGGGCTTTCTAAGCAAATTTTACTGGAGCCATGGACCAAAAGCAAGTCTTGGAAGGTTAATTCACGACTGATTAGTCATATGCATATAGGGTTTACAAATACAGGCGACATTTACTCTGTAACACATACAGGAGATAAATTAGAGATTTACCTCCAGGGTATATGTCTGGGATTATATTTCAAGGGGGAATGAGACAGGTTGTGGAGTCATCCCTGGGTAGTAAAGCTGGAGACACCAGGTTTATCTTTTCCCTGGAGAAATTTATTTACATTCCAACGGGCTAGAATAAGAACTCAGGATCTTTCCCACTGCATTTTCAAGGATACTCTCTCAGAAGAAGGGAGAGGTACAGCTGCCTTCCCTTCTATATAAATGCCCAGGTTCATTTTTTCAGGGTTTCTAACCTATAATACACGTTACTTATACGTAGAGTTGTATTCAACCAGCTCTCATCATATCATCCCAGGGATAAGAATTTGGGCACTGGGGAACCGTGTGGCTGTTCTTTGCTGTAAGTAGATAATAGTAATCTGCTCTGCTCCAGAAACCTTTAATCATGCAGTTAGAATAATATTAATAAATATGGATACTAAAAACAACAGAATCTTTACCTTTCCCAATAGATTTGAACTGTTTGACAAACTGTTTTTTCCCCTTAGAGTCCTACTCTTTAAAATTTATATCAAACTTTCCATCTCTTCCTGTCCTAGGGATTTCTTCTTCAGAGGTCCCAAAGAAATGGTGGTAGGTATCTGCTAGTCCCTTCTTTGGGGAGGGCTGAGAATGGAACTGCTATATGGACTGGGGGATACAAATCTTCCTCATTTGTCTTTCTCAGATACAGTCCATCCATGGGCTCCCCCATGGTGGACGTTTTTGGGTGGCAGAATAACGTGGGGGAAATGAGACTGCTTTCTGCAACAGGAATGAAAAAAATTTATTTCCTTTTCAAAAGCATTTTAATCAAGGATGGTGCTATGTATTTAAAAATTTTGTGTTTTTCCATCTGTGCCCAACACACACAACTACTGCCTTTCTTTAAAATGACAGTAATATCAATCAATTGTTAAAAAAAGTTAACTTTTTGGTAATTTGAGGGTGTTCCAATTAGCAACTCTACAACCTTAAAAACAAGACTCAAAAGAAAAGTTTATTAAACCAGTGTTACAACATCAAAGTTTAAGAAGGAAAAAAGTTCACTCAATGTAATCAGGCTAATAAACTGCTTTTCCAACAAGTTCTGTTCCAACTCTTATTCATAGTATCCATATTTTTATCAAGTTGTAAATATAATGTATATATAATTTTCTATTATTTTCAGGTCATATTATTTTATAACTATTTTTCCTTATTACTTAATTTTTAAAGTACTTCATTACTTAAATTTTCTTTTACAGTTTAGTTGATTTTTTGATGTAAAAAGTGTAAGAAACAATATGAATTTTCAAAACATAATATTGAGCAATTTTCATAAACAAAGTCATTTTCTACTTGAATATTTCTTTTTTTTTTTTTTTTTTGCTGAGGAAGATTTGCCCTGAGCTAACCAATTTTCCTCTTTTTGTAGGTGAGCCACTGCCACAGCATGGCCACTGACAGACGAGTGGTGTAGGATCGTGCCCAGGCAACCGAACCTGGGCTGCTAAAGCGGAATGTGCCAAACTTAACCACCAGGCCACCAGGGCTGGCCCTACTTGAATATTTCATAATAAATATATCATTTAAACTGAGTTGACAAGTTATTTTAACATACTTTTGGGAAGGAAGTTAATAAGCTAAAATCTGTCTATAAATACTTGTTTTATGTACTTTTCTGTATGAGTTCTATAGTCCATATAAAAAATGCTATTATCCAAACAATGCAGAAATAAACAACATGGAGATTGAGGGCCTCCTGTAATTCCATTCCCAGAAAAACCACTGTCTACAATTCAGTGAATATTAAAAGGTGGAAATAATTCTGTAGTTTGCTGCCACATAGTGGTAACATAAGCGCCAGTGCACATCAACACTGGAAAGAACTGGATGGCTCTGTTGTCCTAACCCAACAAATATTTGCTGAGCTATTCATGCTGGGCACTGTGCTAGTCACTAGGGATCTAAAGATGGTTCCTGTCTTGGAAAAGTTCATAAATGAGTAGGAAGACTGACAAGCTTACAAAGAGCTAACGAAGTGTCAATGCTGTAACTGAGACAAAACTATTGGCAGAAGAACAGGGATTTCTTGTCAGGTTTCACTGAGGAGGTGACATTTGAGATGGATCTTGAAGTGTGAGGAAGTTTCTCAGGTGGGAGTGAGAAAGAGCCTCTCAGCAGAGAGCACAGCACAGTCCATGAAAGAACAGTGCTTTCAGGGAATATGGAGGTCACTCAAGCTGAGCCTGGGATATGGGGAGGAAAAGAGTGTCACATAGAACACAGCCACTATGTGCTTAAGTAGGGAAAGGATAAGATTAGAATTGTTGAGAAAGTCTGAAGAACATCTAAAAGTTCCCTTACTCATAATAAACTTAGTTTTATGTTTAAATTCTGTGGCTGTCGTCTGTGAAAATGTATGTTGTTTACAAACTTATTTGCAAGAAAACATGAGTGTTAATGTTTCCTTAAGACGTGGAAATCATATTCAAACTACTCTTACATAAATCATTCCTTAGTTGTGATCACTTAGTACACTTTAAGTATGAAGATGTATCATAGTGCTGTGGCAGCTGTGGTAGCTAGCTTCCAAAATGGCCCCCCATCATACTGGCCTCCTGGTATTCACGCTTTGGTGTAGTCCCTTCTCACAATGAATAGAGCTGACCTTCGTAACCAACAGGATATTGTTAAATGGTGTGTGACTTCTGTGGCTAGGCCATAAAAGCCATTGAAGCTTCTACCTTGCTCTCTCTTGCTCATTCTGGAGAAAGCCAGCCACCAGGTTGTGAGAATGCTCAAGCAGCCTGGAGGAGAGGCCCACATGGGGAGGAACTGAGGCCTCCTATCAACAAGCACTACTGAGTTGAGTCACCTTGAAAGTGGATCCTCCAGCCCTAGCCAAGCCTTCCAATGACTGCAACCTCATGAGACAGCCCTGGCCAGAGCAGTTAGCCAGTAGCCATTGAATTTCTGACCCACAGAAACTGTGAGATAATAAATGTTTAGTGTTTTAGACATTAAGTTTTGGGGTAACTTATTATGCAGCAATACATAAATCACCATGCATTGCTGGAAGATTACCACAAATTGCATTTTTTTAGGATGTAGTGGTGACTATGAAACTGAGATTCTATTATGCTTTTCAGTTATGGAGAACAATACTTAAAGGAAAAACTTACCTTCAATTGGTCTGAAGTTTTGGCTTGTATAGAGATCTTTATGAACAAGTATTAAGTGACTAGGCAATTAAAGCCCTTTTTCTGTCGTTTTAAAAGGTCAAATTTTGGGGCTGGCCTGGTGGTGCAGTGGTTAAGTTTGGCACGCTCCACTCTGGCAGTTCGGGGTTCACGGGTTCAGATCCCAGGCGTGGACCTACACCACTCATCAAGCCACACTATGGTGGCATCCTACATACAAAATAGAGGAAGACTGGCACAGATGTTAACTCAGGGCCACTCTTTCTCAAGCAAAAAGAGGAAGATTGGCAACAGCTGTTAGCTCAGGGTCACTCTTGCTCACCAAAAAAAAAAGGGTCAAATTATTCAAATGTCCTTTCAAACGTAAAAGAATTTAAAAAATTATGTAGGAATATGTGTCATTAAATAATCACAAAAAATATTCCCTTCCCCAATTGAGGGGAAAATATTGCTTTAAGAGGTACATATTTACAAATCTAAACTACACTGAGCAAAACATGGATACATTGATTACTTTTCATGATTTTATGTAGTCCACTTTTACAATAAGACGTCATTTAAGTGTTTTCTTTTATACTTTCATATACTGAGGATTACTGACTGTTCAAAAATCCCCTTGGAATACATTTTTACAAATAAAATACATAGCTCGGTAAAAAAAGTTCATGGCTTAAATTCATGCTGTGTTCTGAAAAAGCTCAAGCAAAGAATTTAATTTAAAGCGGCCTCAAGTTGGTAGTGCCAGGTGACTACAAAAACAAAAGGCTATCTTCTCCAAACGTGTTACTGTTTCAATCTTTGAAACCTAAACGTTCTCTTGCCTCTATTTCTCCTACGAGTTACCATATATTTGCCCTTGTGGACTAGAATTACTAGAGTTGTCTCTACTCCATCTTGCAAATTCCTCTCCTCCCCATCTCTTTTCAAGCCATTCCAATTCACTCCAAGCAAACTTTTGGCTCTATTACCCTATGAATGGCAACTACATCCTTCCAGTTGCTCAGGCCAGAAATCTTGGAATCATTTTTGACTCTTTTCCTCATATCTCCTGTCTTATTCTTCAGAAAATCCTGTTAGCTTACTTCCAAATCATATCCAGAATCTGTCCACCCTTCACACTTTCCACTGCTACCACCCTGGTCTGAGCCATCAGCATCTTGTCTGCCTAGTTTACAGGAATAGCCTCCTCACTGGTCGTCCCGCTTCTACTACAGTCTATTCTCAACACAGTAGCTCCAGTGACTCTTTTGAAATGTAAATTAACCCTTTTATTCTACTGCTCAAAACGACTCTCCATTTCACTTAGAGAAAAAGTCCTTAGAAGTCTACAAAAGCTAAATCCCCTTGCCTCACTCCCTATCACCCACCCCCTTGCTCACTCGGCTCCAGCCACACGGGCCTCCTTGCCGTTCTTCCCATGGACAAGCTCTTGCCCTAACACCTTGCACTGCATGTTCTCTCCATATGGAACGCTTTTCCTCTGGCTGTCCACACTCAATGAGGCCTACCCTAACCATTTTATTTAAAATGGCAACAAATCCCACCCCCCACCAACTTCCATTCCCCCTATTTTTTCTACAGCAGTTACCACCTTTTCACATATGTTTATTGTGTTTGTTCACCTCCTAGCCCACCCCCTTGTATGGGGTGAGGAGTCACAATGTCTACTCCTTACTTTTAAATGGCTGGGCTAGAATTAAAAAAGGGCTGGGATCCATTGATTGTTATGTAGTTATTTCAGTGGGCCTGAAACAACATACTATATTAAAAAAAGAAAACACTTCAAGATGGTTAAGATGGTCATTTTAATGTCATGTGTATTTTAGCATAATTTAAAAAAAATAAAAGAAAATATCAGAGCACATATCTCCTGTAAAGCATAACAAATACTTCAACAAAATTTTCTTTCAGTTATGTATGTACTAGTACTTACAGTTCAAGGTACAGTGGATTTCTTATCAGTCCCAGTTAAAAATATTAGAAAAAAATTGCTGTAGAGACAGTTCTGCACACACTCATCAGTTCACATGTACGAGAAAGTTCACAGCAGCATTGTTAGAGCAAAAGCTGGAAATCAACAAAATCTCCAGAGGAGTAGAACAGACACATAAATGTGGTATATTAAAAAAAGAAATACTATAAAACAGCCAACGAACGAACAACAAAAGAGACTCGCTTTTATGTAGATGAATGCAAAAAGCAATGCTGAAAGAAGCAAAGTCCTGGAGAAAACATATGCGATTGTAAAAAAAATCAAAATAAGATATTGTTTAGTGATACACACCTGTGGTAAATCTACAAAGAAAAACACGGGAAGGCGAGATAAACTCCAGAAAAGTCATGATTAAAAAGTCAAAATCATTGGGGCTGGCTGGGTGGCGCAAGCGGTTAGGTGTGCACGCTCTGCTGCAGCAGCCGGAGGTTCGCCGGTTCAGATCCCGGGTGCTCACCAAGGCACTTCTTGGCAAGCCATGATGTGGCAGCGTCCCACGTAGAGTGGAGGAAGATGGGCATGAATGTTAGCCCAGGGCCAGTCTTCCTCAGCAAAAAGAGGAGGATTGGCAGATGTTAGCTCAGGGCCAATCTTCCTCACACACACACACACAAAACAAAAAAACTTAAAATCATCAATCTGAGTAAAGGTTTAGGAAAGTGGAATGTTTCTCAGTATCTCCCAAATTAATTGCACCTGAACACAGCATCCCTGTCTACTTCCTGATCTTACCCCCGTCCCAGCTCCTAGAGTATTGTTTGGCACCTAGTTATTTTCTTCACTTATTTTTATAAGAGCTGAACCATCTGACCATTTGTATTATCTGTGTAAAATATATGTCCTAAATAGGGGATAACTTTCAAGGTTAGCGCCTGGCAAAACTCCGACAACAGCGCTCATTAACTATTTGCTGAAAGAATAAATGCACTTTGGCATACGTTAGTTCATTTCAGTACTTCCCATTTTTGTCAAATTTCTTATGGTGACTTCGGTTCAAAGCCTGCCCCATCTCCTACTCCATCTCGCCGGCTCAAAAGTCCTTAGGCTCCTCGTTCCTCCGCCGGAGGGCAGTTTTCTCCCCGTCTCTGCGCTGGATAAGCTGAGTGGGAGAAGGGGGGAATATCCGGGTGGAGGCAAAGGTGCTTCCCAGGCACTCAGGGGTGCGGAGGCCGCAGTCCAGGAAGCCCTAAGGGGAATGAGATCGCGGTTCCAACCGGCTGAATTCCCCCCGGCACTGGAGACAACGCACCATACACTCCTCCAAGTCGGCGTCTAACCAAATCCACTCACTAACACTCGCTCTCCAGTGACGTCACGACCTCTCCGGACTCCTGATTGGAAGAGCGCATTAGCTCAATTCTCGCGACGATTCCTCCGCAGGTCCTTGCTTCCCTCCTTTCACCCAGACCGGTAGTCGACAACACACCACGCTGCCAGCCACGGACACACCGTAAAACTAGACCAGCTTCCGGGACTCATCCAGACGGCTGCGACGCTTCTCAGACGCCCACGGTTACGAGGTTTGGCTCCCGGGCGTCCTATCTGCCAGATCTGCGGTAGCGCCTGACCCTCCATCGCTCTGCTCGGCCACTGTTCTAGAGCAGCCGTGCGATTCTCGCCAATTCCCGTCTTTTAGTATCGCGAGAATTTGGCGGCTGTGAACCTCATTTCCGGTCGCTAAGGTCTCCTTGGAGACAGCATTGTAACCATTTTTTTTTTCCCCTTCTCAGTCCCCGGCTCCACGTGGTTCGGAAATTGCCCAGAGAATGTTTGTGGGAGTTGCCCAGAAAGGTGTAGATGGGAGTGAAGCAGGGTTCAAAAGGGAAGCAGCCAGGGGAACCCAGGAGGAGTATAATTTACTGAGCATCTTCTGGTCACTTAAGCAATGGCTTAGGGTGAGCATGGGGTTTTCCCTATTAGGGAGGCCTGGTTTGTCAGGACCAACCTTTAGGCTTCCATTGAGCGTGCGTAAACTCCGAGCTTATTTTTGTGTAGTCTTAAAAGGTCCAAGACCAAATCCTGCTGCAGACTTGCTCGCCATTTACCAGAAAATAGTCTCACCAGTTATCTGTCGCTGTTTCTTCTAAACTTTGTACACTGGTCACTTCTGTAGGACGTGATCCGCAATTATTCCCCTAGATCTGCTCATGTCACTTTTCAAATTCTTCCCTTGTCCCTGCCTTTTTAGCTGTGTCCATTTTTATTGCCATTTCCTGTTAAGTGGTTTTTCACATGCCATTGCTGTATTGATTTCTTACTTTGCAAATGGACCATAGGTTCCTCAGTGTCCGGACTAGCTTGTCACTTATATATAGCATATACTTTAGATACCAAGTAGTTCACCTTTCTGCCCTTAAAGGCATACAACCATTCTAGAACATCTCTGACAAAGGTTTGTTAATTAATTCATGTGTTTATTCATCTTATATTTATTAAGCACCTATATGTGCCAGGTACTGTTTTAGGAATTGATAATTAAAACAGTGGACAAAACAGATTGAAGTTGCTGCCTTCATAGAGTTTACTACCAGGGGAGACAGACAATATACAAATAAGTCAATGTAATTTCAGGTAGTAGTAAGTGCTATGAAGAAAAAGTAATGGAGATGGTGTGTATGTGAGTAGGAGTGGTGGCATTTTAGATAGAGTGGTCACAGAGGCTTCTCTTAGGAGGGGTATTGGAGAACACACCTGAATGATGAGAAGGAGTCAGGCTTGCAAAGATCTAGTGAAACAAACATTAACAGGCAGAGGTATCAGGGTGTGCAAAGCCCCTGAGATGGTGAAGAGAAGAATGATTTGAGATGAAATGCAGAGGAAGGCAGGGCCGGGTTATTTAGGGTCTTGAAGGCCAAAGTCTCAAGTTTGGTTTTATTCTAAGTTTAGTTGGAAGCTCTTGGAAAGCCCAAGACAGTAATTAGATATGATTAGTTTTTAAAAGATTGCTTTGATGACTGTGAAGAGAATGGACCTTTCAGAAGCAAGGGTAGAAGTGAGGAGACTGGTTAGGAGGCTGTCGCAGGAGTCCAGGTGAAAAGGGTTCATTCAGCTTCTGTTCGGATATTCTCAGGGTTGGGATATTCTCTGTTTAAAAGGCAGCCCATTCCATAGTTGGAGCATAGAGTTCTTCCTTTGTATTGAGCTGGAGTCTGCCCCGCTGAAGCTTGCACTGACTTTTCCTAATCTTATAGCAAGACAGAAGACATCTACTCCCCTTTTCTCCAAAACAGTCCATCAGCTATTTTAAGGCACTTGTCCTGTCCTGTCTTCTCCAGGCCAAGCACCTTTGGTTAACTGGGCTGTTCTCTGAAGGAGGTGCTCTCTAGGACCTTCAGAAATCTGCTTGTTCCTTGAAGGCTCTATCATTTGTTATAGCTCCTTAAGATGTGGCCACCAGCACTGCGCCTAATGCTCCACATGCCGCCTTGCTGTGGGGCTGACCAAGGGATCATGCGCTCCCTTAATCTAGCTGACTTCTAATGTGGTTTTTAGCAATTGTGCTGTTGGCTTGCATATTGAACTGTTTCAGATCACATTTTGCTTCCCTCTGCCTCCTCATCCTATATTTATTTCTATGTTACGTTTTTCTACTCTAAATGCAGCATTTTACATCTATTTCTATTTCATCTTGCTAAGTTTATTGGGCTTTTTTTTTAGTCCTGGTTTTATCATCCAACATGTCCTCCCAGCTTTGTATCTTTTATAAGTTTACTGGGTTATGTCCTCTGATGCCCGCATCATAAACAGTGTTAAAAGTGCTAACTGCACCAAGAACAGAGCCTGGCGTGGCATTTCCCTAGCGTCTTCTCTCCAGATAGCGTGGTACTATTAGTGTGTATTCTTTGAGTGCATTTGTTCAGCCTATTGTGAACCTTTGTTAACTAAAACTCTGTTAACTGAAAGCAAACTCACAAGGATAGTATGCAGAAGTTTCTTGTATTAAATACTTTGCAGAAGTGAAGATACAGTGTTATGACACCTCCTGACTGTCAGTGTAAGAAATCACTGAGGTTAGTTAGGCCCAGTTTATTTTTGGAAAAACCATGCTGGTTTCTTTTGTTATTACTAAAATGAAGGTTTGCTGTATTTTAAAGTACAAAGATTGGGTCATAGTAGGTAATGGGTCATAGTAGGTAAAAGTAACTTTAGACACTAATATACTCGTCTTGAGCTTAAAAAAAGTTTTTTCTTTTTCAAAGCAGAAATCCTTAGACCAGTGGTTCTCAACCTATGGCAACTTTGCTCCCCAAGGGACGTTTGGCAATATCTGGAGACATTTTTTGGTTGTCACAACCTGGGGGGAGAAGGATGCTACTGGCATCTAGTGGGTAGAAGCCAGACATGTGTTAAAGATCCTGCAATGCACAGGACAACACCCCACAGCAAAGAATTATCTGGCCGAAAATGTCAATAATGCTGAGGTTCAGAAACCCTGCATTTGACAGTGCCTTAAACTCTTCTTTCTTGTAGTGACTACTCTTGATTCTATTTAAAATGGGTGTAAAGAAGAAGAAAGAAATGCAGGTTGCTGCGTTGACCATTTGTCATCAGGACCTTGAAACTTTGAGATGTAAGTGATTTCTGACTTCGTTTCTTTTTTTGTGTGTGAGGAAGATCGGCCCTGAGCTAACATCTACCAATCCTCCTCTTTTTGCTGAGGAAAACTGGCCCTGGGCTAACATCTGTGCCCATCTTCCTCCACTTTATAAGGGAGGCCGCCACAGCATGGTTTGACAAGCGGTGCGTTGGTGTGCAGGGATCCGAACCGGCGAACCCCGGGCCACTGCAGCGGAGCGCACGCACTTAACCGCTTGCGCCACCGGGCCGGCCCCTCATTTCTTTCTTTTCTAGGTTGAAAACAGTATTTTTATCCCTGGGACTCCATATCACATAATGTTCAAACTGTTGCTATTTAATTTCCCTTGTTCTTGACATTCAGTTTTGGATGTAAAATGGTTTTGTTAAAATTCTATCTTCAGACTAAGTTCTGCCTGTTTTTCTTGGTTTATAAATATGTAAATTTTGTAGAATGCATAATAAAGGCAAACTCATTCATTTATTGTGAAATCACTAAAGAAATTTTGTTGTGTGTGTGATGTAGCTTTGGCTGATGTGGAAGGGAAAAATCTAGCTTCTTGGCTGTTACATTGTGTACAACTCACTGATGGAGTGTCCCAAATCCATCGTGTTAAACAGGTAAGGCTGGATTGATACTCGTGGATGCTTGTAGAAGATTATCGTGCTGCTGTGGACCTTTTAAATTACCTGATAGTTTTTGGCTCCTGATTATTTAATGTCAATGTATCAGTAAAGAATAGATTTGGGTTTTTTTCTGTTCATTGTATCGTATCTTTTTATTCAAAGTAGCAGTAGAAGCCTATCCAGGCTTTCACCACCATTGGAGCTATAAATAGATAGGATAGTGAGATAATTGTGCATACCTTTTTTTGTGGAGGTAAATTAAAAGTATATATATTTCTGTTACTCTGAATCTTCAAAACTTTCTAGCAGGCACTTAAAAAAGTTACTTTGAAATGTAACGACTGTCCTTACTAGTATTTCACTATTAGGATTTACCATTTGAACTTGTTTAATATTTTTTGGAAAGCAATTAAATGTATTATTGGTTTTTTAATAGTGCTACAGAATTCCTGTACCTTAAACCATTAACAAGTCTGTAATTCTCAATGAAGGTGGGTCTGGAGGGTAAAGTGGGAGTTGGGGGCATGGGTTAAAAAGGTTCAATACTGAAATAAGTATTTAAATCAGTATTCTTAATGGTGCAGTTTGGAAAATATTTCACATTATGATTGAGACTTAAAGTATTTGAATCCATGTTACTTTGCTCTACTTGATATTAAGAAAAATTATTGTGACTTTGAATTTTTTGGATTGTAGATTGTGCCTTTACTGGAGAAGGCAAATAAAAATGGCGTGTGTGATCCCACTGTTCGAAGTTGTTTGGCTATTTTAGCAGGCATTTATCTATCTTTGAGTCTAAAGAATCCCTTGAAGAAAGTCTTGGCAAGGTAAGGAAAAAAAGGAAGGGAAGTTAGGCATTATAAAAGTTAAATTTGACCAAAAGTAACCAATATTTAAAGTTCCTTTCCTGGTTTGGTAAAACTGAACTGAAATATATCACTAACAATTTCATTCATATGGTCTCTCTTTTGTTTTGATATTTATTTATTATGACTCTTTAAAAATATAAACAGCCTTCTTAGGTCACGGGCCTTAAAAAAACAGCCTATAGGCTGTAGTTTGCTGATTCATGGTTTAGTCCATTTACATTTAATGCAATTATTGGTTAAATTTAAATCTGTCATCTTGCTATTTTTTTCTCTATTTGTTCCATCTATTCTTGGTTTAAACATATTTTTAATTACACAGGTAATACAGGAATATATGCTTGATGTAAAAACTTCAAGCAATATAGAAGTGTACAAAACAAAAAATGAGCCTTCTATTTTACTATTTCTGGCCTATCTTACTTTCCATAGTGAAGGTCACACTTAATATTTGATATCTATCTTTCTAGACCTTTTGCGTTTAGTGTCTGTGTGTTATACTTTAGTTTTTTCGTAAATGGGATTATACTCTGCATATTGCTCTGTAACTCGTTTTTTCACTAAAGAATGTCTTAGAGACATTTTCATGTCACTGTAGTTTTTTATCTTTTTTGTAAATTATGGTAAAAAAAAACACATAACATATCATTTGCCATCTTAACCATTTTTGAGTGTACAGTTCAGTCATGTTAAGTATATTCACATTGTTGTGCAGTGGATCTCTAGAACTTTTTCATCTTGCAAAACTGAAACTCTATACCCGTTAAATAACAACTCCCCTTTTCATCTTTCCCCCAGCCCTTGGCATCCACCATTCCACTTTCTGTGTCTCTGAATTTGATTAGATACCTCCTATAAGCAGAATATTTGTATTTGTCTTTTCTTGACTGACTTAATGTTCTCAAGGTTCATCCATGTTGTAGCATGTGATAGGATTTCTTTCCTTTTTAAGGCTGAATAGTATTCCATTGTATGTATATACCACATTGTGTTCATCCATTCATCTGTTGATAGACATTTGGGTTGCTTCTTCTTCTTGGCTATTGTGAATAATGCTGCTATGAACGTGGGTGTGCAAATGCATCTTTGAGACCTGCTTTCAATTCTTTTGGCTATATACCCAGAAGTGGGATTGCTGGATCATATGGTAATTCTATTTTTAATTTTCTAGGGAACTTTCATACTGTTTTCCATATGGCTGCACCATTTTACCTTCCCACAAAAAATCCTTATTCATTCTAATAGCTGTAGATATTTCTTTTTTTTTTTTTTTTTTTTTTAAGATTTTATTTATTTTATTTTTTCCCCCCAAAGCCCCAGTGGATAGTTGTGTGTCGTAGCTGCACATCCTTCCAGTTGCTGTATGTGGGACTCGGCCTCAGGATGAACGGAGAAGTGGTGCCTCGATGCGCACCCGGGATCCGAACCCGGGCCGCCAGCATCGCAGCGCGCGCACTTAGCCACCAAGCCACAGGGCCGGCCCCGCTGTAGATATTTCATAATATGGATGTACCAAAATTTATACGTACCATATTACATATTATTTAATCATTTTCCCATTGATAGAATATTGTTTAATCACTTTCTCATTGATAGATATTTAGTTTTTTTTCAAGTTTTCGTTATTCCAGCAATGGTACAGTGATATTCTTAATCATATATGTAATTGTATATGTGTATTTCTCTGAAATGAATTCCTAGAAGTGGAATTTCTTCACCAAATTTATGCCTATCAAAATTTTTGATAGATATTGCTAAATTGTACTCCCCAAAAGCTATTTCAATTTATACTCCTAACAGTGAATAAGAGTGCCTTTTTCTTCATATTGGAAAGATATGAATAAAAAATAAAATCAATCTTTAAGTCTTTTAAAAATCTGATGGGTGAACAATGGCATTATGTTATAATTTGCATTTCCCAGATTACTGGTGAGATTGAATTTTTTAATGTGTGGAGTTTGATTGACTATTTTACATTTTTTGTGATTACATGTCTTTGTATATTTTCTTTTTAGAATGTCTTTTTTTTCTCTTAAGCAGATTTATTTATTGTGTGACAAAGCAAATGATCAGATACTGGCCATTTCTAGGGATTTGGTGAAGTGCTCAACAATGTCATCAAAGATCTTGATGTTTTCCGTCTTTCTCCCACTGTGTTGGCCATATCTTCCCTCAGAGTTATGGGCCTGTAGCAGTTACAAGCACCTTATACAGACTTTACTGCGTCCAGCAACAGAAGGGAAATTTCTTCTTTGCATCTCTTTTTATTAGAAAAGCATTTTGCAGACACTCCCAGGAGACTTCCTGTCGGTTTTCATTGTCAGGATTGGGTCAAATGCTCTCCCTCTGGTTGTAAAAAATGGCTGGGAGGCAAGGATCTCACACCTTTAGCCTCTTTAGTGGGAAGTGGGCTTTACCAGCAAGGAAAGGCATGGAGAATGCCTGTAGGAAGGCAGTCAACCATAGAATGTCTTGATTTATAAGAGCCCTACGTAGATTATGTGCCAAATATATTCCTTTATTTTGTTAGTTGTCTTTAAACTTTCTTCATACTGTTTGCTCTATAGAAATTAAAAAAAAATTTTTGTAATCAGACCTGCTAATGGTTTTCTTAGTATAGATTTTTGAGTTGCATGCCTTGCTTGTGTATGCTTTCTCTAAAGATTATGGTCATGTGTCGCTTAATGAAGGAGATATGTTCTGAGAAACATGTCGTTTGGCCATTTTGTTGTGCAAACATCATAGAGTGTACTTACACAAACCTAGATGGTATAGCCTACTACACACCTAGGCTATATGGTAGTAATCTTACAGGACCACTGTTATATATGCGGTCCATTGTTGACTGAAACGTCGTTATGCAGTGCGTGACTGTATATAAAATTACTTGCTTGTCTTTTCTTAAAATACTTTTATTTTTTTGTTTAACTTTTAAATCTACCTGGAATTAAGTGTTCAGTGTAGTGTGAGGTAGAGATCCAACTTAGATTTCTTTTCCATATGGGGAGCCACTTATCCCAAAACTGTTGAATAGTTCATCTTTTCCCACATATTTGGGAATCAAATCAAATAAGTCATCTTATTTTGTTCTATGTTCCTGTATAAACATAGGTTGATTTTAGACTTGGGTCTATTTGTTTACACACCAACACCACACTTTTGTTCACTATAGTTTGATAATGTGGTTTAATTATATACTAGAGTAAGTCACCCCTCTAGTGACTCTTCTTTTTCGAATATTACTGTTTTTGAATTTTTTTTTCCAGAAGAGCTTTAGAACTGTTCGGTCCAAATTTTAAAAAATGCCTACTGATTTTGATTTAGATTAATTGAGGTAACATTGACATTAAATTTAATTTATCCATTCAGTAAATTTTTATTGACTGCCTACTGTGTGTCAAGTACTCTTCTAGGCATTGGGGATAAATAAACTGTGAATAAAACAGTCGAATGGAGGTTACATTCTAAGAGGAAGATAAAAAATAGACGAAATAAGCAAAATACATAGATTTAGATGGCATGAGTGCTATGGAGAAAAATAAAGCAGAGAAGGGGGAAGGGAACACCAAGGATAGGGTGAGAGTTATAGTTTAAAATGTAGTGGTGCTTCAGATGTCTTTACTTGGATGTCATTGATAGGATGATTCTTGAGATTGACCTGAAAAAGGTGAGGGAGTGATTATTGGGTATATTTGAGGGAAAAGTGTTCCAGGTCGAGGAAATAGCGAGAGCAAAGGCTTTGACGTGTTGTCAGAGCAGAGGAAGGCCATGTAGCTAGAGCTCAGTGAACAAGGATCAAGATGAAGTCAGAGAGCTCATGGTGGGGCTAGATTATGCAGGGTCTTGTCAATCGTTGTAAGCGCTTTGACTACTACTTTGACTGAGAGGGTCGTTGTTGGATGATTTTAGGCAGAGGAATAACATGGCATTTTAGTACCATCACTCTGGCTACTCTGTTGACTGTCCTCAACAGTCAACCCCAGGACAGTCCTGGGGTTTGGGAGGGAAGCAAGGAGACCAGATGAGAAATGATAGACCAGGGAGTTCCAGTGAAGTTAAAATTTTCTGACTGTATTTTGAAGGTCTAGTTCAATATTCCTTCATTTGTAATGATTCCCCTCCCTCCCCACATATCCTTGTACTACAAGGTTGTCAGATTTTTAATATTTCGTTCTTTTCCCAGCTCACTAAATGACCTACCTGAATTTTTTCTAACTGAGGCCGTACAAAGTTTTACTTCTCGTCTTCAGGAAGAATTGAATACTACTGATATATACTCTTATAGGAAAGTAATTGACAATATATCTTCCTGCATGGAGAACTTTAACTTGGGTAAGGCAGCTCTTTTCTAGTACTTTTTCTGGCTAACACCTGTCATTGCATCATTGTTTTTAAATGATGTTAAGTTTGGTTTTGAAACTCCTTACCAGTGTTAATTTTTTTCCCCTACAGGTGGAACAAGTGTTAATAATCTACTTAAAAATGGTAAGTCCTATTATTTTATTTTATTCTGAGAGGTGACTGCTTGTATGACTCATTTGGAACTGGTTCTTTTAAGTATCTTGGCAATGGGTAGAGTACTGTAGATGACTAAGGTACATCATGCTCCTTCCTTTTAAATGTCTACTTCTGTGCTCTGATATCATTTTTGGTAACAGTGATTTAAAATATTTTCTTGCTCTGAAGCTAAAGTTTACAGTTTTAAATTCTGGTTTGTCGTTGTATTCTTTTTGTTTCAGTGCTTCATTTTCTGCAGAAGAGTTTAAATGAAATCTCGGAAGAAAATAGGCAAGTGTTATATGTTTGCATGCTTGTGTATGTGTGTGTGCACGCCGGCAGTTGTCCATTGTCTTTGTACAAAGGAGATTTTTAAAAAGGTTCCAGGGTATGCTCCTTTCCATCCCTCTCCATTAGTATTAGACCTAATAATTTAAATTTATTTTTTAGAGGTTTGATATTTAATTTTTTAAAAATCAAATAAATTATTATGAGAATAAATGAGAAAGGGAAGAGCTGTTTCCTCTACTTGAATGTTCCTTTTTCATAGCATCCTGTTCTTATTTCATGGATGAAGTATGTTGTGTTATCTCTCTAAGGATATTAATGATAGTTGTGGTTTTTTTAATTTTATCTTTAGATAGTCTCTATTCTTTCCAAGTTGCTTTTTTTCTGTTTTCTGCTTTTGGTCACTATATTTGTTGCTGGAAGCTTTCCTCAGAAGTCTGGTGATCCTTGGCTGAGCACTCATATTTAAGAATGGGGCACTGAGAGTTATTTGAATCTCTGTGCATATGGGTGGGGTTGATTGCAGCTTTTACTGTAGGCTAGTCTCGCTGGACCATTTCTTTGGGGAACCCCTGATGTCAATATCTACGTCTTTTGCATGGGTAGCAGATTCACCATGGAAGAATCTTCCAAACCGTTGGCTTAATATTCTGGTTGCCAATGAGGAAAGAAAGCTGAGGGCTTGGCATTTGACATTCATTGTGCATATATTTACCTAATTCTCCTGTTTGCAATATGGGATTGCTACCTTATCTGTGTGTCTTCTTGTCTGGACACCTGCTGTTTTACCTTTTCTAGAGGTAAACCAGTTTGCTGGCTGAGAGGTATGATCCAGAGTTCTTATTCTTCTTCAACAGATTAGTAGGCAGTCTTCCTGTTTTCAGCCCTACATTTACCTGCACATCATGGAGTACCTGGTGCCAACAGTTTCTTAGCCTTTTGGGGCTGCAAGTCAGGTTGCTTCTGGGCTTGTTCTCTGGCTTGTTCTCTGGCTTAGTAGTCACCCTTCTTGATTCTGCTAAGTCAGTTATCACTCATCCATCTGCTTTGTAGCTTCTAAAGTTTTATTATTGTCTTGTCTTTTTGCTGCCTTTGTGTATTTATGTCTTTTTATGTTTTAAATCCTCTGGCTGTTGGTTTCGGGAGGTTCTGGGGGAAAGTAGAAGTAGTATCTGTGTGCCAGCTTTAACCCAAGGTCTCCTTTAGTCTTACCAGGGGCTCGTTCTCTGTCTTCTTTTAGGCTCTTCTTCCTCTGCTCATCTCTTAAATGTGGGTTCTGTCCTTTTTATTCTATTTATTCTGACTGCTTAATATCATTCTACTTCTTTGGTGTCAGCTACCATCTCTATACTTAGGATTCCATGTTTGTCACTCCAAATTAGATCTCTTCCCTGAGTGGTAGACACCTCCTGGACGTCTTAACTTGAATGATTTACAGCTGCTTCAAATTCCGTGTGTCCAAAAGAAAATTCACTGTCTTTTTATCCCTCCCCACAACCCCTGACAACCTCTATTCTACTTTCTATCTCTGAATTTGCATATTCTAGATACCTCAAATAAGTGGAATATAATATTTGTCCTTTTGTGTCAGGCTTGTTTCACTTATAATGTATTAAAGGTTAATCTATGTTGTAGTATGTATCAGAATTTCATTCTTTTTTTATGGCTGAATAATATTCCATTGTATGTATATACCACATTTTGTTTATCCATTCATCTGTTGATGGACATTTGGGTTGTTTCTACCTTTTGGCTTATGTGAATAAGGTATACAAGTAACTGAGTTCCTACTTTCAATTCTTTTGGGCATATACCTAGGAGTAGAATTGCTGGATCATATGGTAATTCTATGTTTAATGTTTTGAGGAACTCCCAAACTGTTTTCCCTGACTTAGGTTTTAATATCATCACTCTGTGTTCTCCCATGTTGAGAACAGACTGAGAGGAGCAAGGATAGAAGCTGGGAGAAAAGTTAAGAGGCTATTGTAGTTATCCAAGGGAGAGATGAGAGTGGCTCGGGCCATGAGGAGCAGTGGAGGTGGTCCAATTCTGGATATATTTTGAAGCTAGAACCAACAGGATGGGATGAGGAGGAGAGTAGTCAAGGATGATTACAAAGTTTTTGTAGGATAGAGATCCCAGTAGGTGGAGCCAGTTTAGAGTTAAAGACAAGTTTACGTAGTTTGAGATATCTGTTAGACATCCAAGTGGAGATATTGTGTAGGAAGTTGCATATACAAGTCTGGAATTAGAGAGATCTGGGCTGGAGGTAAACATTTGGGAATTGTCAACATATACATTATGATTTAAAGTTTATGAACTAGCTGAGGTCAGCATCAAGGAAATGAATTAGATGGACAAAAGAAGAGGACTAAGGACTGAGTCATGGAGAGCTCTAACATAAGAAGGTCAGGGAGAAGAGGATGAGCTAGCCAAGGTGTCTAAGAAGGAGCGATGGTGAAGTAGGAGACAATCTAGGAGAGCCTGGCGTCTTGGAAGCCTGGTGAAGAAAGTATATCAAGGTTGAGGGAATGATCAAGTTTATAAATTGTGTCATTCATTCTTGATTTGTTATTTTTACTCTAAAAAAGAGAAATGAGGTTAGTCATTGGCTGAGAAAGAGGGAAATGTTGAGGTAAGTTTAGAGTGTTGAAAGTTTGCAATAAATGTCTGCATAATCGGAACATTTATGGAAATAGAAGAGAAAAGCATAAATGTCTACTATAATCTAAAATTGATTTTGGCGCTTGGAATGTGTTTATTTTGGAGAAGGATAGAAATGATGACATTTCTTTTGACTTTTCTTTTGTAATAATGTCTTTTTTGTAGAAAATTTGCTGGAAATCATATTGTTCAAACGCAATTGATGAATGACTTGTTGGTAGGCATTAGAGTTTCAATGATGTTAGTACAGAAAGTACAAGATTTTCAGAGAATTTATTTGAAGAGTTCCAGTTCTTCCACATGGCAAAGTATGTGTGGATTGCTGAGTAGTTTCACCAAGTTTTTAAGTGATGGTAAGTGTAAAACCATACAAATGATGATTATAATTGAGTGTCAGTCATCTTTTGCTAATAATAGTGTGAAATATTTGATACTTAGCTGAGATGTAGAACTTCTCCTCCCCCAACCCCTCAAAGTGCGGAAAGGCCCTGGATTACAAGGTTTTAATGCTTTTTCTTTCAAATGTACCAATTCAGCAAGGGATAATGTTGAAAGACTTTTCTAAATGTGTGTGTGTGTTTTGTATACAAAGAAGAAAACCTAACAGTCTTAGTGTTGAAAAGCCACAGACTTTACATAGCAAAAGAAAATTTTTGAGAAGAAATTTCCAAATTTGGAAGGAAGATCTGGTGAGGTTAGTGTAACCCTTCCATTTCTCCTTAGCAGCAAGTGTTACCTTCAAATAATGATAATAGTCATTGTGGGGCTGGTCATTATTCCTCCTTATATCTCATTTGTTGCTTCTGTCCATATGAGCTGTACCACAGGGAAACCAAATAGTTAATGAGAGGAAATGTCTCTTTATAAAAGTATTTCAACTAATGAAATGAAATGATAGAATTAGAATATCACCATTTTGTAACTCTCAGTGAGTTGATGTAGGCATTAAGCATCAACACCTGCTAACATTACTGAAACAGCCAACCAGACACGTGCCTCTTAGAGTCTTGCTTTCCCACCTATAGTCTTCCTAAAGGAATTGAACTTGAGACTGATCCCGTCTCTAGGTCACCTGCCAATTAACAGGAATTACAGAGGATGGAGGAACGTGTTGAATTGCAGCAGGAGTAAACAAAGGCAACATCCAGATTGTGGAAAACTCTACAGGTCAAAAGGCCAGAGTTCTTCAACAGAGAAATTGTAACGAAAAGAAAGGGGTGGAGAGGGCACATATAGATTAAAAGACGTTAGATTAAAAGACGTATCAAATTTTTAAAAAAGGGACAAGACTAAACTGTAGTGTCTAGGGATGCACATTTGATTACTAAAACTCTTCTAAAAAATAAGGAAGTCATTACTATGAAAGTCAAGATAATGCTTACTCAGAGTGAGAGGTGGGGCTTGTGACTGGAATGAAGCGCATAGATGAGCCTTCTGGGCTAGGTGGCTGAGTTCTATTTCTTGACTTGGTTGGTGAGTACAGTTGTTTGCTTCTTAATAATCCATTAAGTTATATATTTGTTTTTGGTGGTTTTCTGTATCTTTTTTTTATATTACAGTAAGAGTAACAAAAAAAGTGATACTTAGCACATAAGCATCTACATGAAAAGTTCAATTACCTTTTTACCCTTCACTTCCCACTCTATATGGTAATATATGTATGAATATTAACTTATTTTAAAAATGTTAATGGGCTCTGTTCAGAGCTCTTGTTTGTAAAGAGCAGTAACTGACTCAGGTTTTGCTAGGCTCATGGGAAAAAGTAGTATCTCATTTATATGTTTTTAATGCTGGTAACTAGTGAAAGTCCTAGCTATGTTGTCCAATTAGTATTTCTTTTTTCTTTTTTTGCCTAGGATCTCAGGTATTAAAAAGAAAGTAAAGTTACTTTTATTAACACGTAATTTACAGACATCTTTTCAGAAGATATTTGCTTTTTAATAAAGGAATTTGTTGGGGGGCCGGCCCCGTGGCTTAGCGGTTAAGTGCACACGCTCTGCTACTGGCGGCCCAGGTTCGGATCCCGGGCGTGCACTGACGCACCGCTTCTCCGGCCATGCTGAGGCCGTGTCTTCACATAAAGCCACTAGAAGGATGTGCAACTATGACATACAACTGTCTACTGGGGCTTTGGGGAAAAAAAAAAAGGAGGAGGATTGGCAATAGATGTTAGCTCAGAGCTGGTCCTCCTCAGCAAAAAAAAAGAGGAGGATTGGCATGCATGTTAGCTCAGGGCTGATCTTCCTCACAAAAAAATAAAAAATAAATAAGAAAGGAATTTGTTAATCTAAAAAAAAGCCTTTAATTGGTGAAATGCGGAGAAAACATGATTTTAATATGAGGCGGCCTCTTCTGAAAAGTTGATGGTACCTAATCAATGCTGTTCTTCCCCAGGATTTTAAAGCTTCATGTATCAGTAAAATCTTTAGCTGTAACAGAAACTGGAAGTTCAGGGACTTAAGCAACTGTGCCTCTCCTCTTCCTCACATAATAAGAAGTCAGAGGCAGGTGATCCAGAACTGCTGCAGGCAGTCTAGGACCCAAACATGCTGCCTTTCTGCTTTCCCATCTTCACCATGTTGGCTTTCACCCACATGTTTGTTGCCTTAGAACTGCTGTAGCTCCAAATGTGTCTGTGTTCAAGGCAGAAAGGAGGACCAGTTGCATCTTTCCCTTTAATCAGAGAAAACAAAAGTACCCAAGAGATTTCTGCTCGCATCCCATTGGCCTGAATGGTTATATGAATGGTTACCTTTAGTTATAAGAAAGATTGAGGAAGCAAGTGTGCTGCCTTTGGCTGGGCATATGGATGCCTCAGTCAAAGTCACAGTTCTATTAGAGGGGTAAAGGGCAGAATGGACATTTAGTAGGTAATTTATAGCAAGTGTTTATAATTCTTACCCCAGGTTGAATAATTCACCATGTTATTTTGTATACTTGCTCACAAACCAGAGGCTAATAGCAAAAAAGAAGATAGCAAGTCAAGATGGTTTGGTTGCATTGGCTACAGAGCCAACATCAGCAAAGTTTGTAATTAGAACTGATGCAAGCTCTTTACACAAGCCCAGAAATCACTTTAAGAAAAAGTAATGGATATGGGGGTTGGGATGCAGAGGCATCAGTGGAGGGAAGAGGACAGGTAGTGTTGCTGCTAGATGTGCTGAGAGCCAGTGGATGGAGAGGAAGAGAGAGTGGATGTTAGAGGAGAGAGGAAAGAATCACATTTATTGAGTATTTATGTACTGGGCATAAAAGCCTTTATGTTCATTATTCATTTAAACCTTAGAACAAGTGTATCAGATAGGAGTTATATTTTGTTATTTTCCAGAAGAGAAAGGTGAGTCCTTGGGAGGTTAAATAACTTGCCCAAGGCCTGCTTACCTAGGCAATGGTTGAGCTAGAAATTGTAGCCAGGCCTGACTCTGCAGCTCTTTCCATTGTTCCACAATATCCATCATCATTAACACGTGCTCTCTACTTTTTTGCCAAATAGATGACCTCTTACAGACAGTTCAGAGTACATCTGGATTAGCTGTTATTCTTTTTATTAAGGCTATGTTTCATCCACCTGAAAAGATCCCTGATTTGGTAAGTGCATCTCCTTTTTAGAATTGTACTTTATTGATAGGTAGATACGTTTTAAAAATATTTTTAAAGAGGTGAATTAAAAAAAAATTTTTTGTGTAGTTAGAATCTTTCTGATGACCTTTTTCGCTTATAATAAAAGACAATTCTAAAAATTCAGATAAAGCAGAAAGAAGACAATAACAGTCACCTGTAAATCCATCTCACAAAGATAATCACTATTAACATTTTTTTGGTGTATATCCTAGCTTTTTTCTAGTGCTGTTTGTTCAGTTCCATCTCTCAGTATTATAAAAAATATTTGTAATATTAAAACTATGCCGCGATTAATACATAGATATATAGAGTAATAACTTTTTGATAAATATGTTCTTTTTATTAAGAATAACCCAAACAATGTTCTTTAGACAGGAAGCATGTTAGAATCAGTCGTGCAGGTGCAGTGAATTCGATCATATGGCAAGTATAATTTGATAGTTTGGGCCACAATCCTTGTTTTTACTACTAGCAGTTTTTTTTCCTTACTGTAGTATCTGGAAACTTATTTTAGCTCTTTACCTGACTTTATGCAAAATAGATGTGTACTATTCTATGAGGTCCCATAAAGTAATTATCATTGAATAGCATTAAAAATTTTTATTTCTCAAATCACCTCTGAAAAGCATTAGTTAAGCTCATCCACCTGCAGGTGGCGATGTGTTGTGCTCTACCACTACATCTAAACCAGCAAAGTGGTTCGTGTACTTAGATTTAATTTTGTTCCTTGTGATATAATAATTTTAACACTTGTGGCAGTTTCACCTTTAGGTTCAGTTATTTTTCCTAGGATGTTTCGGTAAAACTCTGAAAAGTTTTAGAGGCTTGAAACGTGTTAGCTCTGTTATGTGTTTCAGATTGGTAGTCTGCTTCTCCGGTCAGTGGACTACACGAGCATCCCCGAGTGGTTTTTGACATGCTGTAGGAGCCTTTGTTGTGCTGATGTCTCCCCGTCAGCTCTCTTATTCCTGTGTCAGGGGACACTCACCATGTTGGACTGGCAGAATGGGAGGATGGGCCCGAGTGGGGAGGCCCTGCTCTTGGATACTGTGCATGTTCTGTTCACCTTGAGTTCACAGTGAGTTTTGATGCTACTGTCTCATAGCTTAGTTTTGCTTGTCAGACATTTAAAAGATGGCAACTGAGCCAGCATACTCAGTAATTCAATGAAAAGTGGTCAGGATAATCCTAAATTAAAAGGGGGATATGTGTAGAGAATGAAGTGGATGTGAAAGTAGAACAAGAGAAGATGGGATGTTGGGAGAGAGAGAGTTATAGAAATTATTGGTGCAGGTTAACCTGTAGTGAACATTTCTAAAATTAATTTTAACATTCAGTCTCTAAGGCTAACATTTTTTTAAACTATAAAAATTTCTATATTTAGGGTGTTTTAGAGTTTATGAACAACTGAAACATAGGTCATCAAGGTGATCCTCACATCTGATACATAGGAAATCTAATTTGTTGAATGGATAAAGCGACACTTAGAAAAGTAAATGGTTAAACCTCAGAAAGTATTACTAATAAGCACCCGAGCCAGAACTGTAACTAGGTTTTCTGACTTCATTGGATTATATTTTGTGTTTTTTTGGTGTTTTTGCCATAATGCCTGAAAGTGATCATGTGCTTAAAATGTCAAACCATAGATATGGCTTGATAGTAATGAACATGTAAATAAAGGAAGAAAACTACAATGTTCTAAAATAATTTTTACATGTTTTTCAGTTTATATATATTTTTAAATTGTGCATATTTTAGAAGAATGTAAAATTTTCCTTCATTGTGCTATTTTATAACAGCTTTATTGAGATATAATTTACATACCATACAATTCACATATTTGAAGTGTGCAGTTCCACTTTTTTAGTATATTCATAGGGTTGTGCAACTATCACCACAATCAACTTCAGAATATTTTTATTACTCCAAAAAGAAGCCCCATTCTCCCTAACCTTCCCTAGCCCCTCAGTATGTTTTAAAACACCTGTGAAACCATCATCACAATAAAAATAAACATATTCCATGACTCCCAAAATTTTCCTGTGTCCTTTTTTGGATTGTTTTTTACAAGATGAAAAGATTCTTATACAAATTTGAGATCTGTTTTGGCCTTGTTTGTAATTTTTTGTTGTAAATTTAATAATAATTGAATTTTCTGATCTTTTTTTGTATTTTATATTTTCATTAGTCTAAATGATTATAAAATGAAATTTTCAGTTTATAATAATATGACTCATTTTTCTTCAGGATCAGGGAATCAACTCTGGAAATGTTTCTGTCTAGAATTTTGGCATCGTGGACTAATTCAGCCATACATGTCCTTGAATCAAGTTCCTCAAGCCTAAAGGGCAGTCTGAATGGGAATTCAAACGTAGTTAGGAGACTTTTGGACTATGTTTATACCCACTGGGAACATCCATTGGATGCTTTGAGACACCAAACCAAAATCATATTCAGAAATATTCTCCAAATGCACCAGCTCGCTGTAGAAGAGTCAGATTCAGAAGAGTCAGGTTTGGCTACTGATCCTTTCCTTTTTGAACTGACTGAGAGTCTTCTGCGATTGGAATGGCATATTAAAGGAAAGTACTCATGCCTTGGTTGTTTAGTAGATTACGTAGGAATTGAACATATTTTGGCATTAGCTACAACTATTCCATTGCAGATGTTAGAGGTGATGGGGGACCAGTCATTGGTACCTTACGCAAGTGACCTCTTGGAAACCATGTTTAAAAGTCATAAGAGTCGTTTGAAATCTCAGGCTGTCGACAGTACGTGGATTGACAAGTGGCATGAGACTTGGGTTTCTCCTCTCCTTTTCATACTGTGTGAAGGAAATCTGGATCAGAAATCTTATGTGATTGATTATTACTTGCCAAAATTACTGAATTGCAACCCTGAAAGCTTAAGCTACATGGTAAAGATTCTTCAGACTTCTGCTGATGCTAAAACTGGTGAGAAAATGAATTTTTGTTTTAGTAATTTCTAGTTGGGGTGCTTAAGTGTAGGTACCCAGGCAGATGTTGACCATATTCAAATTTAAATATTACCACTTCTATAAATAGTAAAGGAGGATATTGATGATAGAGATTTCATATTGAAATGAATGTTCCTCTACGTAGCTCAGTAGAGTTTTTTGGCTGAAGTAATTTCTACATGCTAAGGATTGATTCCAGTTATGATTATGAGTTTTCCTTTATTAATAGGTTTTAATTGATTTTACCAAGTTCTTATTTGGTTGTCAGACTGGAGTAAAAGTTTGTGTGTTTTATATAATTTGCTTATTCAAGTGAAATAATAAGTAAAAATTGTTTTAGGCAAGGTTAAAGACGGGTAAATTGGCAGCAGCAAGTTTTTGTCTCTGGGAAAGAGACAAAAAATTTAGAGGCATGACTTCAAGAAATAGCTATCTGTAGTCATTTAGAATGGGGGTAAACATTCCATTGAAGGAATCACTGCATTAAAACATAGTTCAGTAATTAATATAGAAAATGATGACTTTGACTCATCATGTAGATCTTAAAATTATTGTATTCTGTTTAACAAAGCAGGAATATGGTACCCTATATCACATTTTAAGAATATTTCCAACTAAAATAGTTAAAAACTTTTAATACTTCAAAGAATAACCATGAGATAACTGGAAAATTTGATTCCTGTACACAAAAGTGAGCCATTATTTGTAATTTTTAACAACAGTCATTCTTGCCTTTTTGAGAAACCACCTGAAGTTCAGGATTCATGAATCTGTTCTGAAGTGAGGCAGTCTTTACTTTTGTGTCAAAGCCCTGTGATCCAGAGCTCCCTGACCCCTTCGTAATGGCTGATGTCCTCTGAAAGCATCAGGTTCTTTGTGATCCTCGTTTTATCTTCTTTACTGGGTGAAACAATAACTCCAAAATATGTGGAGATGGTCAGTGTTTATTTTTAGAGAAGTAATGGTCTTTGACCACTGAAGTGTTTTTCCTATTTTTGGCTGAAAGTCATTCTAGTTATTTTTATTGTTTTAAATATTTCTCCACCTAATTTTTTTCCTGATTCTCTTCCTGGTTTATCTCCTGACTGTCAAGGAAAAAGTAAATATTAACCAAAAATAATTTCTTTGTTAGCGATAAGAGGATTATGCTTACTTAAAGTTATTGATGCAAGAACTATTAAATCCTTTTAAATAATGATTATTTTGTAATAGGAACTTTAATTCATATTAGAATTTAGTTTAAAATATGATTTTTATTTCTTGGAATACAGTGTTTATTGGAAACATAAAAATGGTAGTTGTTCCATAGCACAGTAGTGGTCTTTGTTATTGTGCTTTTAAGACAAGAGCAATCTTTTCCATCCTTAGGATCTTATAATAGTAGAGGGGCTCTGGGAGCTTTGATGGCATGTCTACGAACAGCTAGAACTCATGGACATCTTCATTCTGCAACTGATGCCTGGGGGAATCTTGTGTCCAGTGCAAGAATAAAGCAAGGCTTAATTCATCAGCACTGCCAAGTAAGTAAACAAAATAACTGGAAATTCATACATGCAGTAGATCCCTGATTCATTTATTCATTTAGCAGTCCAATATAGAGGATCCTGTGTTATGCCCAGCACTGTTTTAAGGGGTCCATAAGGAGGATGAATAGAAAGTGAAAAGTGTAGACCTTGCTTTCAGGCTACTTAAAGTTTAGTTGAGCTAATAAGAAAACCTACATAGAACAATGGAAACTCTTAGAAGAAAATGCAGATACAAGTGTGCCTTTATGCATAGGACTTGGGAGGCTCAGAAGAGAGTGATCAGAGTAGTTGACGTTTGATTAGGAAAGTGATAAATGTGATTAGAGGAGAGGCAGCATTGGAGCAGCACACAAAATGGAAGAACACAAATAAACAAGGTCCAAAAGATGATTAAGGACATTGTTTGGCAGGAGTGGAGTTTTTTGTCCATTTTATGGAAGCTTCCAATGCTAGGCTGAAGACTTCAGATTTTATTCAGTTGGTTACTGGGAACCAGAACCACTCTGCCCTCAGGAAGGATGTGGAATTAATGGAAACAGATGTGAGTTCCCAGAGTGGGAGCAAAAAGAAGCCAGGCGACCAGTTAGATGTGCGTGACGGTAATCTAAGAATGAGGTGATGAGGTCCTGGGGTAAAGTGGAAAAAAGAATGAAGTTGAGCATTCCTGTGAAATAAGAAGCTTTGTTGACTTTTATAACTAGCCAATTTACACATTTAATAAAATAATTTTTGGGGAAATAATTACAACATTTTTGGGATTAGGGAACCTTTCTGGAGCACGCACGAGTAAACTGAGGTTTACTGTTTTTTTTCCTGTGGTAGTGTATGTAAATAATTAAACGTGTCAAGTGGTTTAGGCTTTGCTTATTTCATAGAAAAATTAACATTTTATTGCTTGATGTGTTTTAGGTACGGATAGATACATTAGGCTTGCTTTGTGAGAGTAATCGAAGCACAGAAATCGTTTCCAGTGAAGAAATGCAGTGGATTCAATTCTTTATCACATACAATCTTAACAGTCAGTCTCCAGGAGTGCGGCAACAGATTTGTTCTCTGCTTAAAAAGGTAGAATTTCTCCTCAGAAAGTATAGGGAAGTGGTGAACTTTGCTCTGGAAATAATTTTTTAAAAGTGCCCAGACTTTGGGAGAGTGTGAGAATAATGGCCATGGGATTGGACTACCTACCGCATCTCTTCATGGCCCTTCTGTGAACTCTTCTATGGTTCCATAAAGTTTACATTTGGGATTAAAGTCCAGAGTGAAAAATCGTTTCATTTTGGTGTAATGAATCAAACTTGAGCTCTTTTTTTGAAAGAAAAAAAATCTAGTGATGGTGTTTTCAGGGTATAAGGTATTTTAAGAAAACTTTGGTAAGAGGAGGAAGGATGCCCTTGTTTTTCCATAGTTTCACTAAGCACCTCATGAAACGGTCATTATTGAATAATTCAACTTGAGTTAATCACATGACACGTCAATGGGGTGAAGAATTGGTAGAGTATAGAAGTGAGTATATCATCTTTAAGTTCGTGCTGACTTAAAGGAAATAGAGCTATGGTTTAATGACTGTATTCTGGTTTGTAGTAATATTTTGTTTTTGGTTTAAAAATGTAAATGTTAATTTTCTGTCAAAAAGAAACACTGTGTAAATATTAAGAATTTAAAAACCAGTACTCTCCTTGCCTGCAGTTTTAGTCTAAGGAATTTAGAAACTTTTCTCTTTTTCTTTTAGGCTGATGTTTAAGGTTAACGTGGCTCACATATGCTTCATTTTTCTCTTTCTCAAAAGTTGTTTTGTAGGATACAGGAAAGTTCTCAGACACTTTATAAACTGGAGCAAAGTAAATCCAAACAGGAACCAGAGAATGAGTTAACCAAACAGCGCCCTTCTGTTTCTTTACAGCAATATAAGGTAGGTGTATATTTCTAGACATGTGGAGTTTTAAGAAACCTAAAACAGTTATGAGTAAACATCAAAGGGAAATAAATAGAAGTAAGTCTCTTGGTGAGTAGTGTTTCTGCTTTTTTCCTTCAAGCTGGGTTTTACATATTTCTTCTGGTGCTTTGGTCTTTCTTTTGAGGTAGCCTAAGTTGTGGAACCAGTGCTGGACTTGAGGTCTGTTACAGAATAACACTCATGAGTTAACCTCATTAATTTACAGCTTATGTGGGCCAGATGAATTGAGTACTTTAACAAAAAGATAATTGCCGGCCTTGAATTCCTCCACCTCTCCCCAGGGTGGAAAACTTCTGTGTCTGGGCCTGCCTCCCCTTAGGCTACCATGACTTACAGTGGCTTTACATTAGTGACTCCTGGCCCGTGGTCCAGCTATGGAGGTTCCTGTCTGTCCTGTTTTGGAGTGAGCTTGAAGAGTAGGGCTGGGTTTCAGGGCACTGTGTTAATAGGATGGGCGGAACCCCAGATGTAGCAGCTCCAGTCTGGGCCAGGCTCAGCTTGACAACTTTCAGTTTATGTCCATCAGAGCAAAATGAGCTTCTCAGTGGTTTCCTACTCCAAATCTAGCCTCTCAGAAGCAGCCTCTCCTAAGACTCAGATAGGACAGAGATTATCTATTTTATTTCATTTAGGGAAAAAATATAATAAATTAATGATATATGGGAGCCACGACATACTCACTACCTATTCTGAACGTTAGTATGGATGGGCCTTCGTTTTCAATTTTGTGTTTGAAAGGTAAAAAATCATCTAAAGAAAAATACTCCTATACAAAGGCTGAAATCAGCTTCATCTTTGTAAAATCCTCACAGTGAAGATTGGAAAGTCATAACTTAAACTTTTAAGGTCATAGGTTTAGTCCCAATTCTACCACTGACTAGTTGGCTTACTTTTTGAGTCTATTCAACTATAAGTGGGATTAGTAACCTGTCTGAAAAGGTTGGTTTTGAGGATTAAATGAGAAAGCTCTTTGTAAACTCGAAATCATTCTAAAAAGCCTTGCTGGGAGTCATTAAAAGTGACTGGAGTATATATTGAGCACTTACTGTGTGTGCAGAACAGTTATTGTCTAACAATAATCTAAGAAAACACACCCCTTTAGCCTTTTGTTGCTGGGGTAAAATGACATTTCTGAAATCTGAATTAGGTACTAATCACAAAATCTATTTTGTGGATTGACATTCTGAATTTTCACGTATGTGTGGTTTCTTAGTTTGTGCTAATGGATATATATATTTTTGGAAACTAGTCTTTTAGAGTCTTAATCTGAGTCAATCTCATGGTTCTGATATTTTCTCCCAGTTGTGGTCACCTATGGCTTTTGGATGCTGCGACTTTGGCACCGTATTATTATCATTATAACAGTGAGTGTCGTGTACGGTGTGTGGTAGGCTCAGTGCCCATTAGCAGACTAAGTGCTGAGGGAGAAGAGGAGGCTATTAGTTGGGAAAGTCTTCTAGTCTAGTGAAGGAGATTATTTCATACCTAAATAACTAATATTAATAGCTAGAGTACTTTTAAATTTACAAAATGCTTTCCATCCATGTTCTCATTTAATGTTTAGTAACAAGGCTGTGAGAAAGGTATTATTGTCGCCACTTAACAAGTGAGAAAACTGAAGCTTGGAAAAGATGAGTAGCCTGCCCAGGGTCCCTCAGCTAGCAAGTGGTGGAGCCAGACTCCAGTCCCGATCTTTTGACCCCAAAATCTGAATGGGGCTTTCCTTAGTACCAGCTAAAATAAAGGCTTAGAGGTAAGAAAGTACAGGAAGAATTTGGGGAATGGTGAATTCACTAAGGTGAATGACATATAAGATACCTGAGGGAATAGAAAAGTTGAGTAATGGGAGATGAATTAGAAAATCAAGTTGGGGATGGGTAGTAGAGAATTTTGAATGCTAGGCTAAGGTTTTTGGAAGCCTCACTAGGAGCCATTAAAAGTGACTAGAGCATGTGTTGAGTCCCTGCTGTGTGTGTAGGACACTATGCTCAGGACTAGGGATATAAACATAAAGGGTGGTCCCTGCCTACGTTGTGGTTACAGTCGGGTTGAGGAAAAGAAGAACTATGTCTAAAAATATAAATGGCACTACGATTAGGATAAGATAATTCCTAAAGGATGAACTTACTGCTCTTTAATGTGAGTACTTTACTACTCATTTATAATTAAAACTAGTTTAACTAGGATACTTTCAACAACTGTCCTATTACTTTGAAACCCAATAGAGTTTATAAATTAATAAACTCTTACTTAGGGCTTGTAAGGCCCTGCAGGATAAATCCCGAAGGTTGTGTGTCCTTGACCAGAGAAATGAATGCAGGGAGTCACTTGGGACTAGGGCTGCTTATATGCTGCTCGCTTAAAAGTTTATGTCGTCGGGGTGAGGCAGCATATGAGATGCTTGAGAAGCACAGCTTTTCCTTATAATGTTTCTCTTTGGTCTAACACAGACATTATTATTATTGTTAAAACATTTTTTTTTAATTAGAGAAAGAAGACTCTATCTGGATAAAGTATTCTCACTTTGCTGCTTTTTTTAATTGCATTGTACTAAAAGTTTTATATTTTATCGTTTATGTAAACACAATGGTAGAGCAGGAGCCTCAAAGGGGCAGATAGAAGACAATTATTCCATTGAATTTTTTTATGAACTATGTTATTATAGCCAAATTTATCAAGTATTATATTTATCAAATTTATCAAGTAGTATGTACTGGATATTTGGTCATTTTAAAACTTTGATAAGTATGCCTACCTTTGATGCCTGAATGCCTCTGGTGAAGAAAATCAATATTCACACAGCTTTAGCACAAGTCAGGCAGAACGGATCTTGTTTTCAACAAAAATGCATTTTTTCTTGTGTGGACTGCAATAGGAATTGTACTTCTTGTTGACTCTACAAAGATAGGGTTCATTCAAGTCATGATACAACTCCTGGTCAAGGGTGCCAACCTGAATTGTCAAGCAAAGCGAAAAAACTGGTACTGTTTTTAAAAATCTTTTTCTCTCTTAATTAAAAAAAAAATACCCCACTCTTAAAGGTGGTACTGTGAAGATGACCTATTGTGAGTTAATTATACTTATTGTAATTTTTTTCTTTTTTAGAGTTTCATGTCATCCATTTGCAACACTCTTTTTGAAGCATTGTTTCCTGGCTCTTCCTACCCAACTAGATTTTCAGCTTTAACCATTTTAGGCTCAATAGCTGAAGTTTTTCCTGTCCCAGAAGGTAAGTTTTCAGTAACGTTTGGGGAAAGTATTTCTTTTTCTTGCAAAACACGTACTTGTTCAACATTTTGGTTTACTTGAAGTTTCAATTTTGTCGTCTTTTGTTTAGATTCTTACGGGAGGTTTTATTCTCGCTATATAATTCTTATTTGCATGTAATTAAATTTTTCAATAAGGGACATAAGGGAGAGAAACTGTTTTCAGTGATCATTATTTGGCAACCCAAAACTACAGTTTTCATGGATTATTCTTATTATGAGAATGAAGGAATTATGAATTATGCTCATCCCCAATTCATGTGTTGCTGCTTTAACATAGTGCCCAATCTGTGCTTTAAGTTTTAAAAATTAAAAAAAAAAAATAGTTTCTCTTATGTATAACATTCCTCAGTGAGTCTTTGTGGTTAAAATGTGGTTTCCTTTATATGCTATCTGTTTCGTAAGTCTCAATCTGGTTTCGGAAAGGCAATATGAAGATGTCATTTACAGGCATTCTGGTTTAATGATACCCTTTGTTCTTTTTGTTTTTCCTTCTGTGGGGTACTCAAGAGGAGAAACATTTAACTTCCCTCTGAATTGTTTTTTTTTTTCCCTTTTGACAAGAAATGATTCTTTTTATCCCCGTATATAAGTAACTGTGTGTTTTAATGTGGATTTCTTATTTGTGCTCAATCATTCTTGACTCTGGTCAGACAGAAAAATATCCTGCTCAGCTGTTCTTTTGGAGGGAATGGCCAGAGGACCAGGGAGCTTTGCAGTATAGTTGGATTTTTTTGTTGTTGTTTAAATTTTTAGGCAAAGTATAATTTTTTGATGGGGAGAAGGACAGTTATTTGCTGTTAATACAGGCTTGCTTCATTTGAAGAAAACCATTTTTTTCAAGTTTTTATTTTGAAAAAATTCAAAACAACAGCAAAGTTTCAAGACAAGTTCAGTGAACAGCCCTGTACCCTCTGCCTAGATTCATCAGTGGTTGATAATTTGCCATATTTACTTTATCTCTCTCTCTTAATAATTTTCTAACCATAACACAATGATCAAATTCAGGAAATTTACTGTTGATACAACGCTATTATCTAATATACAATCCATATTCAAATTTTGCCAGTTGTCTCAGTAAGTGGCCTTTTTTAGAAGAAAACACTTTTTCCTGTGATCTAGGAACCAATGCAAGATCACACATTGCATTTCGTCATCTCTTTAGCCTCGTTTAATCTGGCAAGTTTCTTATTTCATGACATTAACATTTTGGAAGAATGTGTCTCAGTTTGGGTTTGTCTTATTGTTTCCTCGTGATTTAAGTTATGCATTTTTGGTAGGAACATTGCATAGGTGATGTGACGTTCTTCTCAGGGCATCATATCAGGAGGTAGATGATGTTGGCTTGTCCTGTTATTCATGATGAAAAGTTTGATCACCTGATTAAAGTAGGTGAGGTAGGCCAAAATTTGACCTCCGTAAAGTATCTACTTCAAATCCTTAGAACCTGTCAATATGAGCTTTACTTAGAAAAAGGGTCTTTGCAAATGTGATTAAGTTAAGGACTTTTTTTTTTCTTTTTTTTTTTTGGTGAGGAAGATTGACCTTGAGCTAACATCTGTTGCCAATCTTCTGCTGTTTGCTGAGAAAGATTGGCCCTAAGCTAACATCTGTGCCCATCTTCCTCCACTTTGTATATGGGATGCTGCCACAGCATGGCCTGATGAGCGGGGCATAGGTCTGTGCCCAGGATCCGAACTTGCAAACCCCGGGCTGCTGAAGTGGAGCGCGCAAACTTAACCACTACACCACTGGGCTGGCCCCAAGTTAAGGATTTTATTTTATTTTATTTTTTTAAATGCCTTTTTTTTTTTTTTTTTGTGAGGAAGATCAGCCCTGAGCTAACATCCATGCCAATCCTCCTCTTTTTGCTAAGGAAGACCAGCCCTGAGCTAACATCTATTGCCAATCCTCCTCCTTTTTTTTCCCCCTTTTTCTCCCCAAAGCCCCAGTAGATAGTTGTATGTTATAGTTGCACATCCTTCTAGTTGCTGTATGTGGGACACGGCCTCAGCATGGCCCGACAAGCGCTGGGTTGGTGTGCACCTGGGATCCGAACCCGGGCCAACCAGTAGCAGAGTACACGCACCTAACCGCTAAGCCACGGGGCTGGCCCCCCAAGTTAAGGATTTTAAAATGAGATGATCATGGATTGTCTGGATGGGCCTAAATGCCATCACAAGTGTTGTTATAAGAGAGAGGCAGAGGGAGATGTGACACACAGAAGAGGAAGAGTCAGTGTGACGTTGGAGGTAAAGACTGGAGTAAGATGACTATAAACAATAGAATCCTCGCAGCCACTAGAAGCTGAAAGAGACAGGGAGTAAATTCTCCCTTTGAGCCTCTAGAGTGAGCGTGGCCCTACCAATACCTTGATTTTAGACTTCTCGCCTTTAGTACAGTGAGAGAATAGATTTCTGTGGTGTTAAGCTACCAAGTTTGTGGTAATTTTTTATAGCATCCACAGAAAATGAATACAGGGATATCTATCAGTTTAGGGAATTTCAGTGGTACTACAAATGAACTTAGAAAATGAAGTTTTACCTGAGAGTGACTGCTTATTCATTTAACAGAAAGTTTTCTGTACGTTTGATGTAGTTATAGTTGTATGTGGGTGTATGGGAAATAACGCTAGGCTGAATTATACTGGTAATTTTCAATTGAGAGAATAGTTTAATATATTTAAACCTACTTTAAAAATGAAAAACCATACTCATTTTCCCTAATGAATGAGTCATATATAATTGGGCAGTAACTGATGTCACAGTAATTATGTTAATTAAACAACTGGGAGGTAATGCAAATGCAGCAAGCCACATTATACCCATTTACTTGAAAGGAGGCTAAAGAGGCATGACCATGAAATATAGGATGGGAAATGTAAATTCATTCGTCACCTTTATCTCAAGAACTTTAATGTGGGTTTTTATATTATTTTACAGAAGGACTATGGTTAGTCAAAATAGTTTCTGCCTTTCCTCAAGTATGTCCTAGTTCAAGAAGAATAAGCCACATGCATCTTTCTTACTCAGAATAAAATGTCACAGTATTCATGGTGAAAAATTGGATTCCACAATTAGATTAAAAGAATTTGTTCAACAAATGTTTATTTAGTGCTTATTATATGTGAAGCAGCCAAGAATATGCAATGTACAAAATAAAGTGCTTCCCATTTTTGAGCTTAGATTTTAGTGAAGGGAGTCAGACAATGAATTAGCAAGTAATATATAGAATTTCAGCTAGAGATAAATACTGTAAAAAGATATTTCAAGAAGAGAAGGGGTAGGGGCATATAGAGTACCTGGGAGGATGGGGAGTGCTAGCTGTTTCATACAGTGGTGTCAGAAAAGACTTCAAATTTGAGTAGAGCTCTTAAACAACCAATGAGTCAAAGGAGAAATCACTAGGGAAATTAGAAAATACTTTAAGAGGAATGAAAACAAAAGCACAACATATAAGAACTTATGGGATGAAGTAAAGTAGTGCTTATAGGGAGATTTATAGCTGTAGATGCCTACGTTAAAAAAGATCCCAAGTCAATAACCTAACTTAACACCTCAAGGAATTAGAAAAAGAAGAGCAAACTTAACCCAAAGCTAGCAGAAGGAAGGAAATAATAAAGATTAGAACGGAGATAAGTGAGATGGAGAATAGAAGAATAATAGAGAATCAACGAAACCAAAGTGGTTTTTTAAAAGATCAACAAAATTGACAAAGTTTTAGCTATACTGACTAAGAAAAAAAAAGAAAGAAGGCGCAAATAACTAAAATCAGAAGTGAAAGTTAGGGACATTTCTCCTGACCTTACCGAAATAAAAAGGGTTATAGGACAATACAATGAACAATTGTATTTGTATTGTATTTCCAATAAATTAGGTAACCTAGAGGAAACATAAAAATTACTGACTCAAGAAGAAATAAAAAAATTGAACAGACCTGTAACAATAAAGAGATGGACTTAGTAATCAAAAGCTTCTCAGCAAGGAAAAGTCCAAGCGGAGTGGCTTCACTGGTGAATCTACCAAACATTTAAAGAAGAATTAACACCAGTCCTTCTCAAACTCTTCCAAAAAATTGGAGAGGAGGGAACATTTCCTAACTCATTCTATGAGGCCGGTATCACCTTGATACCAAATCTAGATTCTAAAAACAGCACAAGAACAGAAAACTCCAGGCCGGTATCCCTTATAGATATAGATGCAAAAATTCTCAACAAAATACTAGCAAACCAAATCCAACAGCTTATTAAAAGTATTATACACCGTGAGTAAGTGGAATTTATCCCAGGAATGTCAGGGTGGTTCAGCATAAGAAAAAATAGTCAGTGTAATATACCACATTAGAATGAAGGGAAAAAAACACGTGATAGTCTCAATTGATGCAGAAAAAGCATTGACAAAATTCAACACTCTTTTATGATAAATAAACACTCAGCAAACTAGGACTGGAAGGGAACTTCCTATATGTGATAAAGACATTCATGAAAAACCTACAGCTAACACCATACTCAATGGTGAAAGACTGAAAGCCTTTCCCCTATGATCAGGAACAAGATACAGAAGCTCACTTTCACCACTGCCGTTCTCCGTCGTACCGAAAGTTTTAGCCAGAGCAATTAGGCAAGAAAAAGAAATAAAAGGCATCTGAATTGGAAAAGAAGAAACGAATTTGAGCAGAGGTGTGAAGGAAGTGACAAAAACTTCATTTGCTTGCCTTAGGAATTTCACAGGGTTGTACTAACTTGTAAGTTAAGATTAAAGAAGACACCCACATGCTGATTTATATTGAACAGTATTCCTCAAATTAAGTAAGTATAGGAATGTTTTCAGTTATTATCAGGGGTTAATTTGTTAAAGGTTGGTAAATGTTCTTCACATTTTGCTATAAAACCCGTTATTCCCACAGTTGTTTAGTCTTAATCTTAGAGTTAAATGAATCCAGTGACTGCCATCATTCTTTTGTGATAGTTGTTCTGTTCGTTTCTTGGTTGGCTGAAATTCATCTTTCTTTGAGAAGAGTTTTTGGGGAAATGTAGTTCTTAATTTCTTGCACATTCAAAAATGTGTATATTACTGTTATACTTGATAGTAGAATAGGATTTTGACATACGATTTTTCATCACATCTCCTTTCCCTGAAGATTTTCTAACCATTGCTCTATCTAATAGCACTGTATGATGCTATGGTGAAGAGTGAAGCCAGCCTAATTTTTTCCATTACGTGGATTTATTAAGCTTTTTGCCTGAATGGCCAAAAGATTCCTTATCTTTGATGCCCAGTAATTCTATTAGGGTATGTGAGCATATTGATTATTCTGTGTCAGTTCACTTAAGGCATGGTAGGACTTTGGATGCTAGGTCAAGAAAACAAGTTTTATGAAGATTTTTAAAAAGATATATTCATAAATTTATTTGTTTATTTAAAAAATAACTTAGGTTATCTTTTATATAATATATAACCTTTTGAAAAAGAATGGAGTGGTTTTATTTGTGTTTTTTTGAATTTTTAAAAAACAGCTTTATTGGGACATAATTTGCATACCATACAATTCATTGGTTTTTGGTATATTATTAATTTTTTAAAATTGTGATAAAATACAAAAAATTTGCTATTTTGCCCCTTGTTAATTCAGTGGGATTGATTACATTCACAATGTTATGCAACCATCACCATTATTTCTAAAACCTTTTTATCACCCCAGACAGAAACTCTGTAACCATTAAGGAGTAACTCCCATTCCCCTCTGCCCCCAGCCTCCAGTAACCTCTAATCTAATTTCTGTCTCTATGATTTGCCTATTCTAGATATTTAACTCAAGTAGAATTACACAATATTTCTCCTTTTGTGTCTGGATTATTTCACTTAGCATAATTCTTTCAAGTTACATCCACATTGTAGCATATGTCAGAACTTCATTTCTTTTTATGGCTGAATAATATTCATCATATGTATATAGTACATTTTATTTATCTGTTGGTAAACGCTTGGGTTGTTTCAACTCTTTGGCTATTGTGCATAATGCTTCTATGAACATTGACGTATTCCAGAGGGATTTTTTTTTACTGAGGTAACATTGGTTTATAACAGTATATAAATTTCAGGTGTACATCATTATATTTTGATTTCTTTGTAGATTACATTGTGTTCACCACCCAAACACTAATTACCATCCATCACCACACACATGTGCTTAATCACCCCTTTTGTCCTCCTCCCTCTCCCCTTCCCCTCTGGTAACCACCAATCCAATCTCTGTCTCTGTGTTTGTTTGTTGTTGTTTTTATCTTCTGTGTATGAGTGGGATCATACGCTGTTTGACTTTGTCTCTCTGACTTATTTCGCTTAGCATAATACCCGCAAGGTCCATCCATGTTGTTGCAAATGGCAAGATTTCATCTTTTTTAATGGCTGAGTAGTATTCCATTGTGTGTATATACCACATTTTCTTTATCCATGGAATGGAGGGGTTTTGAACACATTTAAAAAAAATATTTATTTCCTGTTTGGAGAATTGTAATACTTATTATTTTATCCTTTTAGGAAACAAATTAATGGAAAATTTTATACTATTGTGGGTAAAGTATGAAATGTGAAGTTTTGTACAAATTTTCTATAAATTTGGCCAAATAACTTCAAAATATTGGTTTCATCTTCCTTTTATTCACTTTTAAATATTTTTTTTTTTCTAGGTGGAGTCCAAACAGTGTATCAGCTGAGTCATGATATTGATGTTGGTCGTTTCCAAACACTAGTGGCATGTTTTGCCAGCACTTTTGAAGAAGTGAAAATATTAGCATTTGATCTTCTAATGAAGTTACCAAAAACAGTTGTACAATTTCAGGTATTTGGACTTTTCCTATGTAAATGTAAATGTGATGTGTGCATGAAAACTTTCTATTTTAGCAGCAGGTAAAATGGTCTGTGGATTGTCCAGGCTTTTTGCATCTGCCTTCTTACATCATCTATTTCAGTTATCATTAATACCTCTACTGTTACTGGGTGATGGGATGGAGGAGGTCAGGATGGATGGTGGGGAAGGAGGAAATATAAGAGAAAACGAAGTCCAAATCAGTGAGCTTTGCTTGCTTTATTGTTTTGATGAAAAGAGAGGTGAAGGACAATAACCACAGTAGGTTTTATTGTTTACAAGATTATTGGTAGATTTCAGTTAACTGTGGTCTCCTCAGTTTCCTTGGACATGTTAATATTTGATCAAAACACATCACTTACAGTAACTTGAGTTTTTTGAGATAATCTCCCTGATTAGTAGACTAGGACGCTGAGTGTAAGTGAGGTAGAGAACATGTTTCTGGTTTTCCAATAAGCAAAAGCTAAACTGAGACTGAAACTCAGAGTCCTTGAGGTTAACAGCAGTCCTCTCTAGGCGTTCTTCCTCACCCGCAGCTCCCACTCTCTTCCTGACAACTTGCATTTCTCACTTTGACGTGGAAACCAAAGCTGGCTCAGGAGTGAGGGCACAGCATGGGGATGAGTCTGCAGGGGACCCCCTCACCCAGCCACTTGGCTGCGCCCTTGAGGCTGATTCAGAGCCTGTGAGGTCACCAGCAGCTGTGAGGTCACTGGCTCAAGAGCTTTGCTATGGCTTTCTGTTAGAGCTGTATAGAGACCAAGGGCACCTACAGGGGCTATAGCTGAGCCATGGTCTGGTCTCCGGCTATTAGGCTCATTTAGGGCCTGACAGCTTGTAGATGCAGTGGGCTTCTGTAGGAGCGTATGTCAGAGTGCATAGATGTCTATTTCTGTGGCTTCCAGGTGGCATTGCAAGATCTCAGGGCATCTTTTCTATCTTGGGTCCGTATTGTGAGTTGCTCTCCAGAGTCCACCTATCCCTGTGGTCTTTCAAGTGCCCTGGTGAGCAGAAGCTTCTTTGGTGCTTAGGCTTCTAATTTTTGTACCATGCAGAGTTTTTAAAGAAGATACTTTCTCTTCCTCTATTTCGTTTCTCCTCTCCCACACACCCCTCCCCCCTGCTCCTTACCATTCATCACACTGTAGGCTTGTATCATACATATAACTATGCCTCATTCCTGGCAAATATTTTGAGAGTATCTGGAGTAGGTAAGGTCTATGATAACACTTACATGAAAGACCTGCTCCTTATATGACCTATGAAGGGCCCTAGGGGGCCTCTGTATTTCTAATTTGATAAACGTGTTTGGTATATAGCCACTAACTGTAGAATTCAGGAAACTTAAGTAGCACATATGGCTTGCTATAGGATTTTGGTCTTTATACTATCTGGTATGGCTTTCATATTAGTAAAATGATCATAGGAATAGGCATTCAAGATTTTAAAATATTAATTACATATTTTCAAAGTCTTTCTTTGGATATACCTTATATAATATATAATTAATTTTTTAATATAGTTAACTTTAAAACATTTTTTGAATGCTAACCTAATCTAAGGACTTGTATACATGTATTTTTGATGGCGTATCTTTCTGATATATGATTTTCCTACTCACCTAGTCTATTGCTCTTCTTTCTTGTGTAGCTACATAGCCAAGGTCTTTGTATTATGTTTTGATTGACCGCAGTTGATAGAACAAAGATATTTTAGACTCCAAAGGCTATTTATTGTGTTTCTTACTAGTTTGTTAGTTAAGCAATTCAGGAACTTAACTGTCAGTTACAAAAAATGACTTAGATGCTTAATTGGTTCTTTCTAGTATTTATTTAGATTTGAGCTTTTGGCCACTATCTTTAAGTTTTTTAGGTCATAGAAAATTAAACATATCAAACGGCAAAGATTTTAAATTGAAATAAACTGATATTTGAATCAGTATGTTTGATATCTATTATTTGAAATTCTAAGACATTAAGTATTGGTGTACCTATAATCAAATTCAAAATTAAATTTATAATGATTTTTTACCTTATATTAGACCGTTATAGAATAATCCTAGTAGAATCAATGTTATTGAACAATGAAACCCTGAGTTCCAATGTGGTGAACGTACAACTTGTTAACCGTGGAGTTGAGACTAAGACCCACATCTCCTGTCCTCAGCCTAGTGCCTTTCTGTGCATGTTACAGTAGATTATCCTTTGTTCTCTCTCTCCTTTGGGACAGGCCACGTGAGTGGATGTTTATATGAGACAGAAGTGTGGGAGCTCTGATGCAGAATTTCTGAGGCTGATCTGATTGCTTTATTTTCCATGCATGTACATGGAGCTTCACCAGGAATAGCCTGGGGGATTTGTATTTTTGTATGGATTTGTATTTTTCTCCATTGAACTAGCTGTATGGAAGCGGGGGAGAGAGAAGGGCAGGAGTATGATGCCCAGGTAAAACAAACCTTGATATGTAAAAGAACTCTGGTCTATATAGAAATAATAAATATGATCTGGCTATAGTCATAGCAGAATTTCTGCAGGGAAAAGTGTACTTTTTGCTGAAGAAAGAAGTTCTTTTAAAAAAAAGCTGTATCAATGTTGAATTTTCCAACTGAAATTATTTTCAAGACTCTCATCACTGAAACTGATTAGTAATAATCATTAATTACTATAATAAAAGCTCTAACCTGTATTCAGGGAGAAAGAGAATTGAATTAATGTTCATATTGAGTTACAGTTATGTGGCAGGCTCTCTTTTTAAATGTGTATTATTCCTTCAAATTAAAGAAATGTTTCAGTGACAGTTACTGGGTCTGTGCTTTATTCTAGGATTCAGAGAAACTGCAAGGCTTATTCCAGGCAGCATTGGAGCTCAGCACAAGCACCAAACCGTATGACTCTGTAACAGCTTCCTACCTGCTGAACTTCTTAATCTGGCAGAATGCTCTGCCGTCATCTCTGTCTGCCTATGTCAAAACTCAGCACGTTGCGTGTGGGGATGGAGATAAGTCTGCTACTGTGGTGGAAAGGAACACATTAATGGGTTTGTATTGAGTAAATGACCTTTGGCTGTTATTTATCAAAACCAATATCTTACTCTCTCACTGTTCATTTGGTTAGAATATCTAATGGTTAAACGTTTACTTTGTGGTTTTTTATTTAAGAGATTACCAGCATATAAGCATAGTAGTTTACCAGCATATAAGAACACCCTGAATTTCTCTTATGCAAATAAATAGTTTATTCAGCTATAACACTTGTTTCGAAACAGAAGATTCATGTTAAATAAGTACATATACAAGTGTACATTAATAAAGCCCTTACTTAAATAAGACCTCTTTCTCTATCAAAAATGTACTTTTTTTCCTGCAGAAATGTACTATGACTATCCAGATCATCTTGTTGTTTTTCTACAGAGCTGAGTTCCTGTGTCTGTCAGGGTTTATGTTTTAACTGGCTGTCGTACTCCTGCCTTTTACTCTTCCCGTACAGCCAGTTGCAAACCTAGGGTCTGAGTTGGATTAGATCTAGTGATTTTCGGCAAATATTTGTTGGAGATTTTATGCTAGTAAGTCTTCATTTTGGAATTATACTGTTATTAAGGACAGATAAGGATTTTTATTTTTAAAAAAAAGGGTGAGATATAGAAAGAGAGTGGAAAATTATTCTTTCCAAGATGGTAGAAAAAACCATGAAAAAGAAAACTAATAAAGGCCATGGGTCGTTCTGGCGGGAGTGTGGCCATAGCTCTGGGAATAGAGAGATGACAGTACCGGGGAAGATGACGCTTGCCCACACTAATTGCTTCAGAGCTGGGTTCAAAAGGAGACGCTGATAGGATGATGGGAAGGGGTCTGCAATTGGAGTGAACTCGGGAGTTCCATGCTTCCTGTAAGGCTTTCAAATTCAAGACATTTTTAAACTTTATGAAATAAGTCAAACATACAAAGAAGATTTAAGTATATAGAAGATTTATATAGTAATATAAAATTTCACAAGTTTTGTTCCCAACCTAGGTGATAACACCCAGCTTAAGAAGTACAACAGCACCCATACCTTTGAAGCCTCTCCTTTATTCAAACCACCCCCAACATATAATTACTGTCCTATGTTTTATATTAATCTTTCGTCTTGTTTTTACCGTGATTTTAACCACTTGTGTATATATATCATTAAACAATATATTATTTTCTTTTACATGATTTTGAATTTTATGTAAATAGTACTATATGTAGTATACAAATTTACTACAATTTATTAATGATTCTCCTATTGATGGACTTCTTTTTTCTAAATAAATAATGCCATTGTGAGCATTCTTGTAAAAATCTTCTACTAGACATGTGTAAGAGTTTATGGTAAACAAAAAAGTAGAATAGCCTAGTCATAAAGTATGTGCATCTTCAACTTTACTAGATGATGCCAAATAGATTTTCAAATTACACTCCCAGCAGTAAATTTTGAGAGTTATGATGCATCACATCATCACCTTAACTTGGTATTATCAGACTTTCAGATTTTCCTGCATATAAAATGATATCTCACTGTGGTTTTATCTTGCATTTTTCTGATTGCTAATGTAATTGAGCGTCCTTTTACATGTTTATAAGCTGTTCACTTCCCCCTTCTATGAGATGCCTGTTCATATCCTTTGTTCAGTTTTCTCTGGGGTTGTTGGTCTTTTCCTATTACTTTTTAGGAGTTCTTTATATATTCTAAATATTAATAATTTACTGGTTATACACAATTCTAAAATTTAAAATATAACCCTCTCCCTCTTAGCAGTGAGAGGAGATATCTACTATGCTGGGATAACTGGATATCCACATGAAAAAGAATGAACTTGGACCTACTGCCTCATACCATATACAAAAATTAGCTTAAAATGAATCAAAGACCTAGATGCAAGGGCTAAAATGATAAAACTTATAGAAGAAAACATGGGTGTAAATCTTGGTGATCTTGGGTTAGGTAATGGTTTCTTAGCTATGACACCCAAAGTGCAAGTAACAAAGAAAAAATAGATAAATTGGACTTCATCAAAATTTGAGAGTTTTTGTATCAAGGACACCATCAAGAAAGTGAAAAGACAGCCTGCAGAATGGAAAACATATATGCAAATCCTTTATCTGATAAGGGACTTGTATCTAAATATATAAAGAACTCTTACAACTCACTAATAAAAGGATGTAACCAAATTAAAAAATAGACAATGAATCTGATTAGTTATTTCTCCAAAAAAGATAACCATCACAATAAGTACATGAAAAGATGATCAGTATCATTAGCCGTTAGGGAAATGCAAATCAAAATCACAATGAGGAAGCACTTCACACCCAGTGTGTTGGCTCTACTCAAAAAAATAGGTAATAACCAATGTTGTTGAGGATGTGGAGAAAGGGGATCCCTCATACACTACTGGTGGGAATGTAAAATGGCAGGCAGCAGCCTTCTTGCTCTGTGCTCACATAGAGGAAAGAGAGCAAGCTCTAATCTCTCTTCTTATAAGGACTAATTCCATCATGGGGGTCCCACCCTCGTCACCTCATCTAAACCTAATTACTTCCTAAAAGTACCTCCAAATACCATCACATTGGGGGTTAGGGCTTCAACATGAATTTGCGTGGGAGTACAAACATTAAGTCCATAACAGGCATATACTTAAGAGAAATGAAAACTATGTCCAAACAAAAACTTGTATATGAATGTTCATAGCGGCATTATTCATAATAGCCAAAAAGTGGAAACAGTGCACATATTCATCAACTGATAAATGGATAAATAAAATATGGTATATCCTTACAATGGACTATTATTCAGCCATAAAAAGGAATGAAATATTGATATGTGCTACGACATGAATGAACTTTAAAAACATCATGCTAAGTGAAAGAAGCCATGTATTGTATGATTCCGTTTATATGATATGTCCAGAATAGGCAAATCTATAGAGATAGAAAATAGATAAGTGATTGCCTAGGGCTGAGGAAGGTAAGAGGTGCAGGAAGGGGAGTGACTGATAATAGGTGAGGGTTTTTTGAGGGGTGACAATGAATATGTTCTAAAATTCACTGTGGTGACGGTTGCACATATCTGTGAATATACTAAAACCATTGATTTGTACACTTTAAATGTATAAATTGTATGGTATGTGAATTATATCTTAGTAAAGCCATTATATAAAAACACCACATCTGCTGTCCAAATAGGACATGACACGCGCACCTAGAGTCTGTTACCCCCCATAGAGGATGTCTAGGAGGAATGATTCGGAGTGAATGCTGTAAATGGATCCAGGAAGTCAGAGACAGACACTCAGTTCCATCTTAACTGGAAATGGATAACAGGCTGGATAACCTTGAAAGATCTCTTTTTTTATTCAAAACCTCTATTATAAAGTTCAGTTGAGTTGGGTGTTTTCATGGGAACTGTTTTGCTGTTCACAAATTTATAAATATGTTTTTAAACTGTCATTACTTTGGTGTTTTGCTTTTTCTAGTTATCAAATGCTTGCTGGAAAATCTTGAGGAAGAAGTATCTCAGGCTGGAAATTCTCTGCTTCAGGCAGCAGCATCATTTCCAATGTATGGGCGAGTCCACTGTATCACAGGAGCTTTGCAGAAGTTATCTCTGAAGTAAGGCTATCCACAGCTCTCTCCTGAGTACTCATTTTTGAGCTTTAAACCCTTATTGGAGTGTGTCCTGGGAAAGGAATGTAGTTTATTGCCTTAGAAAATGTAGATATATATAGATTAGATTAGATTATGTACATATATATGTACATAATGTACATTATTAGAAAATTAGATTAGAAATGTACATATATATACATTAGATTAGAAAATGTACATATATATACATATTTTTATGTCTCAAACAGTTCCTAGATTGCACAGTTTTGAAACCTAAATTCTTTCCACTCCCTTTGATCTATTAATTTCCATTTAAAAATTTTGATTTTTGCTCTTAGTATAAATTTCCTACATGTCTTTCTTGCAGCAGTCTGCAGTTGGTGAGTGAATGGAGACCTGTCGTGGAGAAGCTCCTTTGGGTGTCCTACAGGCTTTCTGCCGTCGTGTCTCCAGTCATTCAGAGCTCCTCCCCAGAAGGCCTCATCCCAATGGACACTGATTCAGGTCAGCAGACGATGAAAGCTAGAATTATTATATTTTTCTCCCGTAATCATTTCTTTGGAGAGATATAAAAGCTGAAGAGGGAAGAAAAGCAATTATTATTATTAATTATTAGAAATATTTCTGCCTTTTTAGTAATATTTTTAACTGTTAAAAAATAACCTAAATAAATAAATAACCAGGTGATGAGCAAGGTGCTTCCTCCCCTGGGGTAAATTGGGTTTTATAATATTGTCATTTCCGAACACAACTACCACGTAATTGCTGGGACTGGGAGACAGGCAATATAAATTAAAGAGGTGGGCAATAGATGGAGTTCAGTCAGAGAAGGCAGCTTATTAGGAATCTGGAATGGGCAAAGACCGTTTGACATACAAAGACCATTTAATTAAAAAAAAAAAATAGAAGGAGATACTCAAAACGCCCCAGATTGAACTCATGACCTTTCGTCTGCCTTTTCCCTCCCAACTCCTGTGTCTTTACAAATGGGCCTACCAAAGATCTCTTCCCGCAGATCAGGAGCCTAGGGCTGCTGATGTTTCTCCTTTGCTCCTTATATCTAGCCAGTTTCCACATTGTTTCAGTTTCCCCTTAAATATCTTTCAAACTTCTTTTCTTTTTATCTGTATCTTCTTCCCTTACTCTAGGCTTTTATCTTCTCTTGTTTGGACTACCCCAGGGGCCTCCCAACTGGTTTCCCTACAGCTACTCTTATCTCCTTCCATTTCCGTCTTGCTACATCCAAAGTAATCTTTTCTCATCACATAATTCATCATGTTACACATAATCTTCACTTGACCCTTGTGCCCTGCCCCACTCCCATCCCCTCTTATTTAAAATACTGGAGTCACCTCAGACCAGGTCCTGTGATAGTTTGGTTCTTGCTGCCTCACCAGTCTTGTCTCTTACCACTCTTCCCTTCCCAAAGAATTCTCCTTCACGGAGTTGTTGCAATTTAACAGGGATCTTGTCTATGTTTTCCTCCCTTGTGCTTGGTTGGCACAGTGCCTTGTAGAAGTAGGTACACAATAAATATTTGTTATAATGAATAAGTCAATGAGTGAACAATTCCTGAAAGGATAGGAGCCAAACTCAGTGCCTGGGATGCCCTAGGTGGCATTATTCCTGTGCTACAACAGGCCAGAAGGGATCGGCTGTTAAAGGTGTATACTAACACTAGTGTTTCTTTGAACACCTAGAAAATCATGAAGTAAATTCATATTTGGTTTTGAAATAAAGTTTGCAAATGCATTTTGGAGTGCAAATGAGAGGCTTGTATTAAAAACACAGTGAGTGTATCATAAACACACACTGGATCACACAGTGCAGTACCTTGGGCTGATAATTAAAGTAACCTGGAGTTGTATCTTTTGCATAGAAAGTGTTAGGTTTTGTTTTTTACTAAAAATGAGTTGGAAGATTGGTGATGGTTCATAGTAAGACACATTTATTTATTTATTTTGGCTGATAGTCTAAGTACCAAAATTTACCGCTTCAGTTTTCCTACTTAAATAGTGTATGAGAATAAGGAACATCCAGTCGTATTGTTACTATTTGGATCAGGCAAGTACCAGTATATTCTGAATGAGAAATCTTGAATATTTGTCACCTATTGTGGGTAGGGCCTGCAGAGTATGCTAAAATTCTGTTTGTTATTAAAGTTTTAAAATATCTGTTGGTCTCTAAAACTGTCTTTGGCCCACAGACTTTTCCTTAATTTTACCTTTTGTTTTTTCCTCTGGTTGTCTCCATTTTTCCTGTTTCTTTCCCATGTTATCTGCCATGCATTCTGAATTCCTTGAAAAAAGTCTCCCCCAAAAGCCATAAAAATGAATGAGTAGGGTTCTTAAAACTTTATTCTGATCCTCCCTCTTTTTTCTTAGTCTTTCCATGATTTCTTTTTGGGCTAGTGTTACTTTTTCATGGCTGTCAAAATTTGTTTTTTTTTGGCAAAATTTCATGGAAGCCACACATGAACATAAGATGTTGGTTAAATCATCATGATAGCAGTTTTTTGGTCTTTATATTTCCTAAATACCTAAAAGACAGTTGTTTAAAACAGGTATACAGTAAATACCTGTTCTTTGATTTGTTAATTTGTTTCAGATGATTACTTGTTATTTTTCTTTAAAAATCTGAGCCTGGCCAGCTTTATCTTACCTAGTCATCCATTCATTCCTTCAGCCCATGTTACTGTACCTATGCCATGAGCCAGTTTCTGTTCTAGGCACTGGCGACTCAGCAGTGAACAGACAGACAAAATGTTGCATTCATGAGCTTACATTTCCTAATCCAGTGAGTGCTTGGGGAATAAAAATGAAGTTTAATGTAATACTAGGACTGTAAATCATACTTAGAAAGCAGTATATTACATAATACATTTCAAAGTCAAATATGGAATCTTTATGATATTCCAAAGGATTGTTTTTCTTGTTGGTGGGGTTTCTTTTATGTCTTTGTAACTTTCTACCTTTAAACCTTGATAACTTATGTTGTAGGTGGGGAAACAACCTCATAAAACAAAATTGATTGAAGTTTATTGGTCTTCTTTCACATGATTGAGCACCATATTTCAGATTCCTAGACAACACTAAGAAAAGCAATGTAAATGAGATGGCTGCCTTTGTCACAACTATGGACAGTTCCTGTTGTGTTTTTTTGTCCTATCTTCAACCTCTTTGAAATGTTTGCCATATTTTAAAAGTATATTCAAGTGTCGTGAAGACCTTATATAAATAATTTGCACATTATCCACCTTGTGAGTCCCTTCTGAATAAATCTGATGATCGAGTATTGAAAATCACAAAATTTTTAAGGGCAAATACCCCGAAGGGAAATCTGCATGTGATGTGGCTCTGGGGCTTTATGTATTCTCATCTTTCTCCCTCAGAGTCAGCCAGCCGCTTACAGACGATTCTGAGTGAGATTCAGCCACGAGATACAAATGATTACTTCGGTCAAGCCAAAATATTGAAAGAACATGACAGCTTTGATTTGGAAGACTTGAATGCCAGTGTACCGAATATTGATACTTCTTTGGAAATCAAAGGTAATATCTATAAAATGAATGTTGTAATATTGTAATTAGTGTTTGTGACAAATAAAATGTACAAAATGCTCTTTTTATATAGTAAATCAGAGGCTGCAGACATGTGCAGAACACTTCTAGAAAATAAGGTCTTTTTGAACTTATAAATGATTTATTTGAGGAATGACTTGATAAGACTTTCACCAGAAAATAGTGTGCCCCAGTGCAGTATATAAGGTGCTACAACAGAAAGCCTTTGAGAGCTGACACCTGTTGTGACAGCCAGGTGACGTAAGAGCAGCGATGCACCGTGAACTTGGGTTTGGGCAGCAGCTGGCTTCTCTCAGCAGTGTGGTTCATTGTCGGCTGTGAGAGTCCTTACAGTCAAGCAGCCGTGTAAAGGAAGCAATCTGATTCCTCAGTAAAATGTGAGCAGCTCTGTTGTACCAAGCCTCCAGAATTCAAGTTTAATGCTTGTTTTCTCATCAGTTATTTTATAATTTTCTGTAGTGCTGTAAAAAGTGATCAGAAGTAGTAATGTCTTAGCGATTTAGTCTACATTCTCCACTAGATGGGGATATTGTCTTTTAAAAATTTCTCTGTGTTTTTTTTTTTTTTTTTTTGGTTACACAAAATAGCATGTAAATATATGCTTATTGTGTAATAGTTTCAAACAATACAGAGGTAAGTGTGAATTAAAAACAAATTAAAATCCCCCTTCATTTCCTCCCCAGCCCTACTTCTTCTCTTTTGAGTGTATATCCTTTTAGACCTAGTCTGTGTACTTATATGTATGTACATTTATCCTTTTAGTTTAGTGGGCTTTTAAAAAACTCAAATGGGATTACATTATAAATATTGTTTTGTTAACTTGCCATTTAAATTTAATAGTTTGTCTTGGATTTTTTTTTTTTTTTTGTCAGTACTAAAATATTCCTAAAACTAGAAAAAGAGAGTAAGAATAATTATAGCTTATTGGCCATGGAATTTAAATCTATTTTGAAAGAGAATTTGTATTTTCCTTTGATTTTAAAAGTCTTACCCTACTCTTTTATTGATGTAACAGCCACCCTCACCAAAATAAACAGTGAAGTATATTTATTATAGTCATATTTTATGGATGACTGAGAGGCAGAGTTTGTTTCGTTAATTTCCAAAGGTTAGACTTAAGTTTTGAAATAATATTGTGTTTTATTTTTAAATTTATTTTGAAAATAGTATATTAAAAAAATACTTAGCATGATTCTTACTCATAGCACATGCTCAACAAATGTTAGTTTTTCCTGAATAAATATAACATATGACAAATTGGTTTGTTCAAGTAGATTATTCTTGGGGAAATTATGAATAAGCTTGTTCTAAGAAACCTGGGATGTGAGTAATCAAATGTCTAGTGTTGCAATAGATTTTTTTTTTTTTAAGGTAAAGAAGGAAAAACATGTGATGTAACTGCTCAGATGGTGCTAGTATGTTGTTGGAGAAGTATGAAGGAAGTTGCTTTACTTTTAGGCACACTGTGCCAGCTTCTACCCATGCAGTCTGTGCCAGCATCCCCTGATGGATTATTGACAGTGGAGCAGGTAGGGTATAATTTCTGGTCAAAGCATAAGTCACAAACTTTTATTTATAACCCAACTTTAAAAAAAAAAGAGTTTTGAATTTTTCTTGAATAAAATCCTACGGATGTCAACTGAAGAAAGTTCACGGTAGTTTAGGAATCAGATCTTGCGGCACATTTGAAAACTATGGCATTTTAGGAAATATTTTTATTTTTCTGTTATATAAATAACAATAGATTTTACCTCACTTTTAACTTTAAATTATCATTTTAATTTTTGTTTCTCCATTTAACACATACAAACTTAAATTTTAAATTTAAATGAAATTATCTATTTAGTAAAACTCCACAAACCTCTTAAATTTTGCAAAGAAATAAGAGTAATATATTGGTTGATTATGGATCTCATGTTTCTCACTACGTTGATAATAAAGTTGTAGTCACTTTAGTTTTTTTGGCTGATTTTTATTTTAAGACCACAAAGTTAGTTCACCATCTGGGACTGTTCAAGTGACTTGAGCCCAGTGTTTACAAGAAATTAGTTTACCACAAGCATTTCATTTGGAAATATTTTAGATTTATTAGATTTCTGCTTTTAATTGATTCCTTCTTCCTTTCCATATGGTTTCAACAAATCCATTTCCCACCATTTTCCAGCAAAGATATGTAACATGTACTTTCACTTTTAACCTTTTTCAAATAAAGATAATTTTTCCCCTCGGGTGTTACGACATTTAAGAACAAAACAAATATTGCCGTATGCTAATACTGATTATTTCTGTAATAACTGTGTGACTTGTTCCATGGAAATAATGCTGATATTTTTATTCCCACACTCTCTGTCACTCGTGTGCTTGCATCTGGAGGACAGCTGGGCTTGTGATGTTGCGAGGCCTTGGGATGGAGAACGCAGAGGGAAACAGTACACTGCCGGCATCGTGTTCCTTATACTCTTCCAAATCAAATAGGCGTTAGTGTCCTAGAGTTACTTGCAGTCATGCTGGTGACTGGCTGGAGTGCCAATGCCAACATCTTTGCTGAGGAATCCAGCTATGATTAATAATTACTTCACTGATGTTCACCATCTGACTAAGAAGTAAACATGTGCTAGAATCCCTTGACTTCTCACCTTTTCAAGGACAAGTTGAAACATCTAGTTTTTTGGGTTTGTTGGATAGTATTTTAAAAAAAAAAATTAAGGGAAACATATTTTGCTTTTACTGCAACTGAGAAAGACCTGAAAGCTTCGTATGAAAATCATTTTGCCTTGACACCTTTTACATGGCACCCAGATCTCATGAATTTAATTTACGTGGGATAACCATGTTAAAATTGGGAATTAATATAAAATAAAAGAGATGTTAGTAAAACAGCAACAATTACAAAGAGAGGCTCTTTACAAACCAAAGAACTCTTCCAATGACTTTTCTTGCATAAAAAAGAGAATCCGGGGGCCGGCCCTGTGTCTTAGCGGTTAAGTGCGCGCGCTCCACTACTGGCAGCCTGGGTTCGGATCCCGGGCGCGCACCGATGCACCGCTTCTCCGGCCATGCTGAGGCGGCGTCCCACATACAGCAACTAGAAGGATGTGCAGCTATGACATACAACTATCTACTGGGGCCTTGGGGAGAAAAAAGGGAAAAAAAGGAGGAGGATTGGTAATAGATGTTAGCTCAGGATCGGTCTTCCTCAGCAAAAAGAGGAAGATTGGCATGATGTTAGCTCAGGGCTGATCTTCCTCACACACACACAAAAAATAGAATCCAGCCTGTTTTTCTATAAAATATTAGTTTCCATTCTAATGAGGTCCATTCATTTTTCCAAGTTGATGTTCACCTGGTGACCTCACATATGTATGTTTGAGAAGAAATTAATGACTGAATGAGTGATCAAGAGTGTATGTGATAACGGTGTTCTGACATTGAAACCCTGCCCTCTGTGGAAAACTTTGTTCTTGATGATGCTGACTTTAACTAAGGAAATGCCTCAGTTTAGAAGCATTTAGTCAGTGAAAATCCAAAGTCATCAAGAAATTAGTGTTATTCATATTACTAGAGGATTCCTGTTTTTAAACATAAAATTTTGCTCCGTGAAATTTCCTTAAACTAAAAATACTCCCATGTACTTAAAACTTTTAAGGGTTAAAAATATAAATGACAGAGAAGAATGTAATTTACATTGGAGTGGCTGGGCCATGCCTAAGGTACACCTTCCAAGGGCATAGTCGCCCTGGCAAAGCTAGCTCTGTGCACCTGGTGGCAAAACTACAAATTCAAGAGTCAACAGCTTAGGTGAGGTTGACCACAACAGACCTGCAGAGACAGAGGCAGTAAAGTGACTTGCAGGCAGAATGCTGTGCGTTTTGGGGGAGAATTTGGAACTTGGATTTCTTATTCCCAAGAATAATAATAACTGTGAACTGCTCTTCTCTCAATGGGTGAAAGAAGCTGTTCCATACAACCTAAAATACTGATGTTCAGTCTGATGCTTCTTCCTCTCCACTCACCCTTCACTCTTGAAAAAGTAGTAGGATTCTATTATAATTTGAAATTTGAGGTCTCAAATGTAGAAGACAGGGAGGATTTCTTTTGTAGCTCAGTTGCTTTCAGCTCGTCCTCCTTTTATGGCCCTTTGTTAAAAGGCTGACCATTTAAATCCCCCACACATGAGTCTAGCTTATAACAGGCCAGCAGGTAGTGAGATTACAGTTTGGGAACTTTTGTTGCTGTATGAGGAGAAGAACTGGTGCTTGTTTATAATTCTGAATATTCAGTGCTATATTCACAAACTATTAGAGCTGGAAGGATCACAGAGATGATATTATCCAGCTCTCTTGTACAAGGGGAAACTGAAGCCCTTGGATGTTACCTGGTTTGCCCAAGATCACAAAGCTGGTTTGTGGCAACTCTGGGACAGGAACCCGGTTCTTCTCCTTCCCAGCCTGTGTTCTGACACGGCACAGTGCTGCCTTTGTTCTGAACTGCTCATTTAATTTTTCTTTAAATTCAATTTTCCCTACTACCCATAACCAACCAAATTTTTGCAAGCTACAGGACAGTAAGGCAACTTGCTCCTGAACTTTTTAGCAAATGATCCATTTCCCTAGGTCACTTCTTGTGAACCAACGTGTCCTCCGTGACTTCACCAAGAGGAAAATGTGTTCATTGAGAGGCACGTCTGACTTTCCTCCTGCGCTGTAATCACGTAATGAAAGGTTCTTTCATAATGTCCCTGTACAAGAGGCAGAGATAAAACCAGCTTTGAGGGATGTAAGTCGAGACCCTTAAGGAGTGAGCAGTGCGTGCAACCTTATCGCACAACTTCCTGACTGGTGTGTGTCTAGGTTTCAGGCTGGATGCTTTGCTGATGTGGAGTTTTGCTTGATACATTTTGTTGGTCCTCTTTCCGTGGGATATCGGATACCCAGTGCCTGTGGATTTTTTTAAACAACTTCCTCTACCTGGACTATCAATTCATATGTTTATATATTTCTCTTAATATTCCTAAAAAAGAGGCTTTTGGGTAGATTTTTCATATCCGCTTTCCTCTTCCTGGTAATTATTGCCACAGAAATCACATGAACAAAAATAATTACCAGCTATTAGAAATTAGCTATTTTTTTTTTAACTCCTGCTTTAGATTCTGTTGTAATTTTCATGATATGCATGGCTAATTGGGTTTATACATTCCCTCAATGTCTTGTTATTTTTTTATTTTTATTTTTTTGTGTGTGAGGAAGATCAGCCCTGAGCTAACACCCATGCTAATCCTCTTTTTGCTGAGGAAGAACAGCTCTGAGCTAACATCTATTGCCAATCCTCTTTCTTTTTTTCCCCAAAGCCCCAGTAGATAGTTGTATGTCATAGTTGCACATCCTTCTAGTTGCTGTATGTGGAACACGGCCTCAGCATGGCCGGAGAAGCAGTGCATCGGTGCGCGCCCTGGATCCGAACCCGGGCCGCTAGTATTGGAGCGCGCGCACTTAACCGCTAAGCCACGGGGCCGGCCCCCCTCAATGTCTTTTGTTACTGTTTTAGATTTTCTGTAATGGACTATAAATGGGATGTACGTTTAGTGCATTTATAAGTCTTAAAGAAATTGCCTTTTGTATTTTCTTTGCCAAAGTTTATTTTTTAGAAATTATGAATAAGTATTTATTGAATTTTTTAAGCTATGAAATGAAGTTCAGTGTGTAACCACATCATTTTGTCACCTATTTATTGACTGCCTTGCTACAAAAGTGTTGTGGGAACATGAAGAAGTATAATGTGTGGTTCTCTGACCTCAAAGGGCTTAGAAATATAATAGGGGATAAAGACAGAAATTTATTTTAAAAAGTCAGACTAAAGGGCAACAGTTAAAATGGCAGATGGTTAAGAATTTGCTAGAAAGCAAAGAATAAACATTCTGGTAAGAAGATGTCTAAATTCCAGAAAACTGTTATCTTTGTTGTTATTAGGTAGGAAAACAATGTTTGGTCTTTGAAGAAATCCCAGGTGTTAGTGAGAACTCACTATAGTGGAGAATGTACGGTTTAAAACGTTAATTTTCTTACTACAGTGTAAACGTTTATAAACTATTCCATTTAACCAAAGTGTAATTAGAAACTCCTAACCGTTGACATTCCTAAGGTTATGAGAACTGACTGTGTCTTAAAGTTACAATTTAGGGGCCGGCCTGGTGGTGCAAGTGGTTAAGTGCGCTCGCTCTGCTGCAGTGGCCCGGGGTTCGCCAGTTCAGATCCCGGGCACACACCGATGCAGTGTTTGTCAAGCCATGCTGTGGCAGCGTCCCATATAAAGTGGAGGAAGATGGGCACAGATGTTAGCCCAGGGCCAGTCTTTCTCAGCAAAAAAAAAGAGGAGGATTGGCAGAGGTTAGCTCAGGGCCGATCTTCCTCACACACACAAAAAATTTAAATTAAGGTTTAGGGATTAAGTGTCACTACTTGGTGATACAAAGTAAAAACAAAAGTGGACATTTAGCAATATTGATTGCTTCTCTGTGCCAGCTACTCTGCTAAATGCTTATGTACATGATCTCATTTATTTCTTAGAATAATCCTGTGAAGTAAGTTCTAGTTTTATCCCCGTTTCACAGATGAGGGAACTGTGTTGCTTAGTTAGCTTGTATTAGTAAGGAGGTGGAGTGGAGTTCCTGAGCTCAGCCCTCCTGGCTCCGGAGTCTCAGATCTTAACCACTGCACATGCTCTTTGTAGACACATCCCACCTGTTTATCTAATTTATAATGAGTGGAATTAGCTTTGATTTTTCTACTGTAATTTTCTACTTTGATTTTTCTACTATATAGATAAAGGACAAATAAAAAATGTATCTACATTTGTCCTTTGTCAGTTTCATGCTCTAGATGAGCATTTAGCTCCCCTAATTAGACCGTTGGTGAATTCTAGATGCCTAGGGACGTGGCATGTAGCTGTCCTCCCCTGTGGCAATTTACATCCTGTAAATCCATAAAGCATATTAATTTATCTATAGAAGTAGATTTTATGAAAAGTTACAACCAGCATATGCTAAACTTAAAGAGACAGTGACTCGAATTTAATTTTAAGAAATCAGTGTCTTTTTCTTTTCTTCTTTTGCATTTTACCTTAATTCCCTTTCAAAAATTCTGAGATATATGTTATATTTATTAAGAAAATATTTTGTAAAGGTATCATCCACGTTAAAAAAAGCTTTTTGTGAACTTTAAATAGGAACGTAGTGGTATCTAATAGAAAGGCAAATAAGTGGGATTTTCAGAGGACTTTTTCATTTTTAAAATTAAATTTAAAAATTCTTTTTCCGATTCTACTGTTGTCATTAATTTTCTGAGTTGTTTGGGTCAAATATGTTCCCTGTAGTCTGATTGTCCAGTGGGAGGGTGTCAGCATGGCCCCTTCTCCCTGTCCAGCTGCTCATAGACCACACCGCCCAGCTGATTCCCCTCACTCTTTATAATGAGGTACATCCTTACTTTGCAACCCTATCTTCCACTGTTTTCTAGCATGGAACCTCGAGGCCATTCAGCCAGGTCTGCTAACCCTCTCCTGTCTATTCTGGGTTCATTCATATAAAAAGACCCAGTAAACTTAGTGACTGTTTATTCATTCATTCTAGTATCCCCACCTCTTCTCATGTTAGTTATCCTCTTCCATTTTGGTTCACCCAAGTATCTCCTGTTTAAGGTCTGGACATGAAGCTTTTTCTAATAATTTATTTCAGTGTCGAAGGATCTTTCATTTCTTGGAGCTGTTAAGCTTCTAACGGGTACCACCCAGCATAGTGGCGTCCTCTGAACTGAAAGCCTCCTGAGGACAGACATCTTGTTTTGTTCTTTCCTGTCAACAGTAGCACTAAGCTGCTGTGCGTTTGGCAGGGTGCTAAAGAAATACTTCCTGTCTATGAACAGAAATTTTATACTCTCTTCAAAGGGAAAAATTCAAATTAAGCCTAGATATTACCCAGGTGGGTTTGTTGGGAAAGTAAATGCAAAATGAAATGAGGAAAAACTGTCTACCTCTCACTTGTATCCGTAGAACCTCATTCTGTTTTCTAAGGCCAGGATTACCCAGAGTTGAGGTCCACTCTTGAGAAGACCATCCACTGGTCACATTTCTGAGGTCTTTGATTTTATTTTATGCTTTTGATTTTGGCCTCTTTGAAGGGAGTTAGGATAAAGGAAGCAATGAAAATCTGATCTTTGCTTAAGAACTAGATTGTGAACCGTTGTAAGTCCACAGAGAAGCACTTTACCAGTAACAGTTATGTTTTCCTGAAGTATGTTTTAATATCTGTAACATTTTGAAAAAAAAAATTAAGTTAGAGAGGCTCCATCTCTTTGACTTCCTGTTTTTATTTTCTGTGGCTTAAAACACTTGGTTATCTTCTTTTATTTCTCTCAAGTAGAAATGATGGTCATAATAAGTTAGATGAGTGGGTTTTCTTCTGGTCCCCATTTTGTAGAATTATTGAACCTCCAATCTATCTTGGGGGTTAAATTCAGATTTAAGGCTTGATAATTCTATTCAAAATATACTCTGAAATTGCTGTATTGAATGTAAAATGATAAGGCTTACCCTGACTGTGGCTTTTGACAATTAGTAGTATGTGGCTTTTAAAAGATATTAAAAATTAGGAGTATCATCAGATCTTTACCTGAAGCCTTTAGCTGAAGAACATGACATGTCACTCTTTGGGATATTAAAGTATTAGAATTTTTTAAATTCTATTACATACTGCTTTTCTGATTCTCCATTGGTCTCATATCTGATGCCTATTTCTCTGAATGTATCACTTGTCTCTCTATAATTAGATATATTTTGAGTATAGAGTATGTCTTTACTTTTCTTCTATTTGAAAACCGAGACGGAGCTCATATTGAATTGAGCTGGATTATAGGTTATGGGCCTGTTGTGAGCTTTTAGATTTATTAACTCATTTTAATACACAACCTTTGAGGCAAGTACTGTTATTATCCCTAGTTTATAGATGAGGAAACTCAGACGCTTGCGCATGGTCACATGTGTACTCCTTGTATGATTTGTCATCTCTAATGTGTGCAGAACACTGATCTGGTCACTGGGCTGAGGTAGAATGTGTTTCCAGGTAAACATTCCTGAGCTGTCTTGGGCTAGCTTGCCTTTTCACCATGTTGTGGTCTGCTGGGGAGACCTGGATCAAGAGATAGCCAATTATAGCTGTGGTCCTGAGTTTTATATGAAATCTGGATTTTCTAAAGCCAATAGCCACCAAATCTTAATGGTATAAAAGAACCATCAGCCCATTTTAACAGTTAATTCTGTACAAAACCTCATCAGCAACTAATTGTCAGTCGTGTCTTCTTTAAAATAAATTGTCACATTTGTTACTTATCTAACCTTGCATGGAAAAAGGCAACGTGTATGAAAGCAATTGGGTAGCATTCTGGAAAATTCCGTGGTTCTGACTCAAAGTGAAGCCTGTCGATTTTCAGGAGGCCCTTTGCACTACGTCTTCCATCGCCATTAACATTTGTATATCTCTAAAAGGTAATTATTGGGAGTTATTGTTTAATGGGTTGGAGTTTCAGTTTGGGAAGATGAAAAAGTTCTGTAGGTGGATGGTGGTGATGGTTGCACAACAGTCTGAATATACTGAATGCCACTGTACACTTAAAAATGGTTAGAATGGTAAATGTTATGCTATGCCTATTTTAACCACAACAGAAAAAAATTTTTTTAAAGAGGAAGAAAAAGGTAATTATTTCACCTAGGCGTAGGTGTGTGAGGGTTGTCACTTCGTGTGATTTGCTCTTGGTGTTGAATAATACGAGCTAACAAAGAGAACACAGTGAGGTTTGTGAAGCTGGCGTAGGGAGGCCGTTCTACTGTAGCAGTTAAAGATGGCCAGCTCTGGGGCCAGACTGCCTGGGTTTATATACTGGCTCTACCACCTACTTGCTGTGTGACCTTGAATAAGTTACTTGGCCTTTCTGGGCCTCCTAGTCCCCATTGTAAAGTGGAGATAGTAACAGTACTTATTTCATGGAATTATTGTGAGGATTAATTGTGATATTATAAAAATGCTTAAAATACTACCTGTCACATAGTAAGTGCTAAATAGATGGACAGCAAGACTTGAGTTCTAAATGATATTGCTGACATAAATACATCTGTAAATGTAAGTATAAGTTGAACATTTATTTTTGATTTTGTTTTAAAGGTAAAAGAAATAGGAGATTACTTTAAACAACACCTTTTACAGTCCAGGCACAGAGGAGCATTTGAACTGGCTTACACTGGCTTTGTGAAACTCACTGAAATACTAAACAGGTAAAACAAAACAAATATCCTTTTGTGTACATGTTTTAAAGACTAAATGTACAAACCATGTGCTCGAAGTAGAATTTAGTTGTGTCTTTTGATGTTTAAAAGAATAAGACTTAGTTGGCTTCAAAACTCTTGGAAGAAATTGTTTTCTTGTGTTTCATTGTGTAATTTACTGTAGATGATTGAGTAAAATATCCAAACTGAATTGCTCTCTCATTGAAAGGTGATTTGAAGCAAACTCAAAGATTTTGCTAAAAATAGCTCTGAAGTTACCGTTTCTTTTCATTGAATGAAATGACTGTTTTGTCTGTTTGAAAATTACTTGGCATTTTGAATAAAATAAGCCCTCCAGTTTTTGGATTTGTGTATATTACAGACAAACACTCAAAGATTTTTGTGCTTTTCTTCGTAATTTTATCTTATAGAAAATTTTAAAAGAACAGTAAATAGACTAAAAAGTATAAAATATTTTTCCCCCTTAGTTGGAAAAATACTTTGGTAGATTTCGTGTATTTAGCCAAATGTATTTTTTTCAACATTATAGGTGCTGATAATTTCGTTCATTCGTATAATAGATTTCCTCCAAAAAGCTTGTGAGGAAACCTTAAATTACTTAATGACTAAGTGTTCATGGCAAGTGTTCTCTAAATAAAAGGTAGTATTTTCCAGGAAAACATTTCCACTGCCTGGAAACTTTTTGAAATGAAGCAGAGTTCTGCCAGCCTTGTAGCCTCAGCAAACATTTTATTTTGGGCTGTTAAGGCATCTACTCCTTGAATATTTTTGAAACTTTTTTTTCACACTCCTGGTAAAAACATTTATAAAACAGTTTGGCAGTTATGGGCTGCACAGAATATCTTTAAATGATACATTTAAAAATGTCCCTGACATTAAACTGCTGATCTTGAAAATATTTTGTTATCTTTTCAACTCTTCCTTTCCAGTGTAGACATGACTTAGGAATATTTTTTTCTCACAGCACAACACACTTCACTCCCTTCAAATCAATTAACAAATATATATTGAACACTAGCTGTGTACTTGGTACTGTGCTTGGTTTGGAGGATATAATACTTCTTTATAAGGCGAGGTTGCTGTTCTCAAAGAATTTATGGTTTAGTTTGGGAAATAAGCAGGGATGAAATTCAAAATATGTTTAACAAATGGTATGTTATGGGCACTGACTGGTCAGAACAGACACTGGCTGTAAGCACCCAACATCACTGTATGTGCGGATGTGTGTTAGCTGAATACCAGCCTGGAAAGTGAGACCAGCACACTTGGACAAGAAAAGCAGTCCAATATAATTGTCAAAATTTGTGTGAAATTCTGTAGGAATAGCAGAGAGAGAAAGCAACAGGGATGGGCTGGTAGGGCTTAATGGAGGAGGTAGAATTTGTGCTAATGCATGCATAAGGTTTAAGTAGATAGGAGGAGAAAGGAGGAAACTTTGTGAGCAAATGTTCAGAGGTTAGAATCAGCATGGCATATTATTAGGTGAGTAAATAAGCCAGCCTTATTGTAGGGGTGGTGGTGGAGCTAGTAGGCAATACCATACAACTGAGATTGAGGCCAAATTATGGCTATCTAGAAAGTAGGTTTGCTATAGTAGGGATGGAGAGAGGCACTGAACATTTTTGATCTGAAATAGATCATAGGAGGCGTCATAGAATAGAAAAATAGCAATAATCTATGATATAAGCTCTTAATTCTAGTTATATCTATTCCATTTATTGGCAGTTGGATAGTTAATCTTCTTAGTGTTTGATCTCTTCATCTCTAAAGTAAGGAAAGGAATATTTGCCCTTTTGGCAGATCTCTCTGGCTTTCTTGTATGGATCAAGTAAAATAGATATTTATGAAGATCCTTTTGCATTATAAAACTTTCTGCAAATGTGAGATTGATGTTGGTTGTGGTGTTGGTGTGTGAAAGTAGTTTTTCAGTTGGAAGTGTTAGGTAGATTGTAATGACAGATTGTAGTCAGGAGAGCCTGGAATCAGTTATAACCATCTAGATCTGAGGTGATGAGAGCTTCCTCTGTGACAGTGGCTCTGGGACTGGAGGGAAGGAAATGACACCTCAGTTAACATTCAGCCCCACATAGTAACAACTCCACACATGATGTATTGAATGCTTAGCAGGAAAGCTATGGACATATTTTATTATATTTCATGATGTTATGTGTCAAAAATTAGAGCGGGGCTCAGCTGGGTGATTCTCCTTCTCAAGGTATTTACTGAGGTCAGTTGGTGGCATTCAGATGGCAGATGAACTGGTCAGGAGGGTCCAAGACAGTTTTATTCACATTTATGGCACCTTGGTGGGATAGTTAGTAGAATAACTGGGCCTGGTTGGGACTGCATGTGGCCTGTCAGCGTGGCAGTCTTAGGGTAGCTGAAATTCTTTTATGGCAGCTGGCTTCCCTCAGAGAGAGTGTTTGAAGAGAACTAGGCAGAAGCTGTGTGCTCTTTTCTGACCTAGCCTCAGAAGTCTTATAACAGTGCTTCAGTCACATTCTTTTGGTTATAAGTGAGTCTTAAGGTCCATCCAGATTCAAGGGCAGAGGAATTAGATTCCACCATTTGATGGTGAAGTGGCAAGATCACTTTGGAGAAATACATGTGGGATGGGAGATATTGTGGTGACCATCTTTGAAAAATGGAATCTGCCACGTGAACCAACTGAATGTGAGTGATGGAGGTCACCAGGGAGTCCACGATTGTATCTGTGGTTTAATTCTTGGTGACCAGAAAAATGAGATTTATGTTAACAAAGACAACGAAACTGAAAGAGGGAATTGGTTTGATAAAAAGGAATAAATTTGTTTTTTGTGTGTGTTGAGTGTGAGATGATGATGGCATATCCTGGTGGAAATATTTAAGTCAGAACCTGGAGATAGGGGATTAGTTTGGGTGATATAACAGAAACAGAGATGTAGATTTATGAGTTGTCACCATAAACATCATAGAAGGATTACAGTCTTTAGGGGAGAGCGTAAAAGGAGAAAAGAACAGAGGACCAAGGACAGAGGCTTTTGAACAACTGTGCTGTGTGTTTGAATGGTACAGTTGAAGGTCTTCCAAATAAGTGGAATGGGGAGACCAGGCAAGGCCCAGCGCCTGGTATCTCAGCCACTCCTAATCTGCTGTAAAGATCTCCTCATGGCTGTCACTGTTGGCTTTTAACCAACTTGTTATGAATTCTCAACTGTTGCTTTCAAACCAAGTGGTTCTTGATCCCTTTGGAGACATTTCAGATTTGCTGAACAGAATGTTTTGCAGAGAACATCTTTACGGTGTGTGTGGCTTCCTTTTGTTTGGTTTTTTATTTTTAAAAGAAACTGTGTTTCTTTTGGATCTTTTTAAAGGCTTTTTATAAGCTCTTAAGTTATGAAAAAGTTATTTAGACATACAGCATTTAAAAAGTTTGCAGAAATAAAGCTGAGCTTTCATGAAAATCCACTGAAATGGAGGCCAACTGCTGGCCGCCTCTTGAACTACAGCTGTGTTGAGGAAGGAAGCACTTACAGAGATTAATGGATAAATAACTGAAGAGCTAAACATGAGCCACATTGTTTGAATTGGTTTTTAATAGGATTATTCAAAATGTCTTCAAATGTAAACTGACTTCACTATTAAACAATCGTCTAAGAATAAATAGGAATGGGAAACACCATTTTTTTCCTGGGAATTTTTTGAAGGCAACACTTGCACACATACACATGTAAACAATATGTTGAGTTAATTTTCTAGAATATGATTTTCTTATACGGTGCTTTCTATTTAGAATTTGGTGAAATATTCATACTCTCTTTAAAAAACATAATTACCTGCCTATGCATAGTTACCTGCCTAAGCATTTGATTGGAGTGATTAAGTGCATTAAAGTCATAGCCCTAAATTCAAGTTTCTGATGAAATTCATATTTTCTTGTTTACTCTCCATGATCTTAGTATTTTAAGTTGTTCTGTCGATGAAAATGAACAGAACCCTAAACGAGGGTGTTGAGCAAGGGAATCTAGCTTTCATTCATCCAACTATAAATGAAAAACTTAACTATAAAGGGACTAAATTGTTGACTACAATTCTAAATCTAGAAGGGAGGTTCGTGAGTACTTGATATTGTCTTACTCTTCATATATTTGAGTTGTTCTGCTTATTGAAATGTAGCTTAACCTACAAATATTTTTTGCAATAATTACAATCATTTTCACATTATTGGCCTGAAAAAATGAACTGCTGACATTTAGTTTTTTGTCATAAAATGCTAGCTAGTGCTGACTAATGGATGTCAACAATTAGGGTGGATAGAAGTAATTTAAATATATATTCAAACTTTCAACAGATAATTATGCTACAACAATTCAAATTTAGCAGAAAACTTCTTATGAACAACTGAAATATAATAATGAAAAAATAATTTTGTCTACCTTACTGGAGAATGAAAGACCAAGTCTCTAAAGAATATATAGTTGAACAAGAAGTGAATAGAATGTAATGTATGAAATTTGGAGAAAAAGTCATTCAACTCTAAATGAAAGAATATACAATTTTGTCTAAACCTTTCTTCCCATCTCCTTTGGCAAATGTGTCTAAATAAGACACTTTTTATTTCTGCACATCCTATGAATTTTATTTGAAATATTAATAATTAAATAAAGAATAACTAAGTGATGATCCACTCTAGGAAGTCATATTAATTTTTTATATATAGAGAAAATCTTCTAAATTTCCCATTTCTGTAGTGAATTAAAAGGATTTGGGGGAAAACTAGGATGTCTTAATGTTTAAATTCTATATTCTATAATTCTATACTCTAAATTCTAAATATTCTATATTCTAAATTCTAAATTTTGTATTCTTTGGGTCTTTGGTTTGTGACCCCTGAATATTTATTTTTAAGCCCACTCCATAGTTGAGTCGGATATTACCTTCTTTCTGGAACTTTGAATACTCGTTTTTAAAGTTCTTATAATAATACTGAGTCATTTAGACACAATAACGGAGGAATCTTGTTCTCAGTGAGTAGCCTTTATCTCAGCTAAGTCCCAGAGTTTTTAATATTAATTTTTTCTCCTTGATCTCAGGGAATGGTTATATTAAATATTAAGAGAACCAACAATATGGTACATCCTTCTAACCATTTCTTTTAATCCACCGACTCATGCTCTTCTCCCCTTGGCCTTCTGATTGGTAATTCAATTTAGATTTGGTCATTGCTATTATTGCCTTGCCTGCAGCTGAGGCTTCAGACTAGCCCCCTGATGTTTTAGCCTGCAGTAAACCTCAACAATATTTGATGGTGGTGAGGGCGGTTAAGATGGCTTCTGTTGATATGTAGCTTTCTCACTGGATCTCAATTGGGCAAATCATTGTTCAGGCTTAAAATTTCTCCATGCTTCAGGGTTATGTTCCCATTTTAAAATGTTCATGCACATGCACACAACCTTCCTGCACATCTGTCACTGTTTAGTATAATTGAAATAATAAACATGAACCTTAAAATAATAAACATAATACTTGACCAAAGAATGAATGGAGTGGAGAATTTAGCTTATGAAATAATTGGAGATTGGAAAAATCTCTAAGTTAGGAAAAATAACCATACTGTGAAAGAGTTTGAGGAAATGAAGGTAAGATTTCTCAATTAACAATAGTAATATAACTAATCAGAACTCAACAAAAAATAGCTCTGTGTTTCCATACTTCAGTGGATGGATGAAGCCATTGGAAAGCCACTTTGTAGTCAGGGAACCTGATTTATTGGCACAAAATAGTCTAATGACCAATTAGTTGGGTACAGCATATGTAATTTGATTTCAGTCTGCGGGTTTTATGCTTATCTTAGAATACTTATCCACTACGAGTGAGATAGCTTTGTGGATAGAAATTGGACTAATCTGTTTATGGAACAATAATTTGCTCCAGTGATCTGTTCAAGACAACACAAAGGCCTAAAGACCCGCTGTGGCCTGGGCTGTTCATTTCTGTTACTTTTAGTAGAGACTCAGGCCATAGCACTTAGCGCAGGAAAAAAAAAACTCAACAAAACCCCCTGCCTCTTTCCTATCAGGCTTTTTTTCTTTTTAATTTCTACTACTTATTGGCTGTGATAAACAGGAAAATCAGAGTGGTCTGCTTTCTCCCACAGCCCCACCCTCAACCACCACCTCCCCTGGAGTATGGAGGAAAGAATATTGAGGTATGAATTAGTGTTGAGTTCCACCAACCAGCTTTGTTGACAATAGGAAAGCCATTTAACCTTTCTGGACTGCCTTGTCCTTTTTGATAAAGTAAGAGGGTTCAGCTTTCTAAGGCCTCTTTCAGCTCTGAGCATTCTACTCGGTGTACAGTACTGCTTTCTAGTTTCTGATTGGGAAAGTCTGGGGATTTGGGATATGTAAGATTGAGGGAAGTGGGATACATTTTTAGTAAACTTCCTTTAGAATTTGTAAACTGATCTTTTAGGAGTATTTTGTGGATTAATAACATTTAGTGAGAGTTGCTTATGAAGAACATTGAATCACTGGTAAGAATGTTACAATTTTTATACTGTACTCAAGTCTAAAGACACTGTGTATTTTGTATTAATTTGACATGGGAGTGAAATAAAGCAAAAGAGCCTTCAGACAAAGAGGATGTCTGCTCTTTTAGTGGAGGGGCAGTCGCTAACAAAAGCAGGATTGGAATTCCCCGTAGCTGTGGTTGGTGACTGCATAGAGTTGGCACAGAGAACCGAGGACTGCTTCACTCAGGAACCTTTCCCTTTTCCTTGCTGACCCCTGGATTGTGTGATGAGGAACCAAAACAAACAACTAGACTTTGTCACATTGTTCTTGGGAGCCTTGCATGGTTCCATTTTTACCTCTCAATCCCTTCATTATCACAAACACCAGCAACTCTGGAGTTTTGAAATCACTTCCTTATAAAGTAATCTTTCCTTGCTGGGGAGTAGACAGAAGTTTCATTGACTAGTCAGAACTCTGGATTAGGCTATTGTGTTTTATAGGTACAATGGTGAATGACTTCACCATTGAGAAAACTTAAAGTTCTAGCCCTCCCTTTCTACACCTGATTTTTTAATTATCTGACCAACTGAAGGCACAGCTAATGTACAGCAGCTGGCATCAACACTAGTTGGTCCTTAGTTAGTCATTCAACAAAATATTTCTTGAACATCTACTGTGTGCCAGATGCTGTGATGGAAATGCTTTGTTTGACCATTGAGAGTATAATATGGTAGGCCAGAGTTGCTGTAAACCTAGAGACAATTATTAGGACCTAAATTTGAAACACTGATCTCTATAGAACTGAGAGGCATATGAAGACCTGAAAAAGGAACTAAGGCTTGTGTAGGACCATGATGAGGTGTTTTGGAGACGTTTTCATGAGTAGTTTTGGGTGCTTATTTAATTTAGGGTCATTGCTTTCTCCATTTGCAATAGTAACCCAGGTAGTAATAGCTCGTTGAATTTCAAAGCATTTTTATAGTGATTTTATTTTAATTCTTAGGCACTGAGAAATCAAATGATTTGTTCATAGCCACACAACTAGTTGGTGACAGAGCCGGGACTGGAATCCAAATGTTTTTTTGGAACTTCATACTGCTTCAGAGATTAGCAGTTTAACAAGTTTATTGATCACCTGCTTTATGTAAGAAATTGTGACAGGCAGCATTATAGAGGATAAAATATTGGTAAAACATGGTTCTTGTTCTTAGCGGAACTTCCAGGCTAGCACAATTTTTGGGATTAGAGAAGTAAATTAAATCATTTACAAGGAAGAAATGAAGGACCAAGAAAAAGTTCCACTTGCTTGGCAGTCTGTCCCAGGTGATGGGAAGAATAATTAATGCCATTAACAAAGCAAGGCAAGAAGAAGAAAGGAACTGATGGGAGGCAGGCTAATACTTTAGACATGTGGAGTTTGAGGTGGTGCTGGGAGGCTGCCTAGAGGGATAGCAGACAGTGGAAATAAAGGTGGAGAAATTGGGTGAGGGGTCAGAGTTGGAGATGGGGTGGCCTGGAACTCCCCCAGTTTTTTAGCAGCGGAAACCCAACGTTCTGGGAAACCCCTCTGTCCCAGGCAGACAGGGATGGTTGGTCTCTCTTGCTGGGGGTATATATTTTGAGAGTCAGCCATACAGAGGAAATAATTGAAGCCACAGGCCTGGAAGAGGTCTCCTAAAGAGCCTTAAGAGAGAAGGGAAAAGGTTGTAACCTCAGATTAAATCTTGTATTTGTTAGAACTCAGAAACACTGGTCATTTGAAACATAGTTTCTACCCCATGTTCACAGCTATACAAACCTCAGTTAAATAACACTTTACACAAACCTGAACCCTATACTGGGTTTTGTTCTAGAATCTTGGAAAAAAAAAAATATCTCTTGGGGTATCATTTAGGCTAACAGAGTTGATTTTGATAGGCTGCTTGGGGGTTTCAGTAGAAAATATCTTCGTATGAGTGCGGTGACCTTGGTATGTGGAGATTATGAAAGTGTTTATACCTATTTGAGGAAGCTAAGGAGTTGAATCACCTGCTGGCTTTAATGATGACGCCTCTTGTCACTGGAAAGCACTTTTGTTTATACCTTCTTTTCTAGTTACTATGCCCTCTTTCTTTGTCAACCTGGTTTTTTAGAATGGCACACTTAACAGAGTCGGCGAGTTATAGGTCGTTCATTTATCCAACAGATATTTACTGAGCTCCTTATTGGGTGCCAGGCCCTGTTGGTGCTGGGAGTAGAGAAGTGGATAGGACAGAGTGTGTCCCTGATATCATGGACATGGATTTTAAAGGACATCTAGAAAATAATAAGAAACTATTAATTAGCAATATGTATTTTGATGTGGTAAAGTTTAGTGTTAAGGAGAAATCTCTCTTTCCTCTTGCTCTAAAGTGAGCCAAGCCTTGAATGACAAGCAGCAGCGTTCTGTGGGAACAGCTCTCCAGGCAAGGGCAACAGCTCACACAAAAGCCTTTGCTGTATTTGAAGAACAGAGTGCTATAAGATGAAATTGAATGAGATTGTCCAAATATGTAGGGCTTTGTGAGGCAGGATAAGGAGTTTGGATTTTGTGTTCCCTGGAAATCTTTTTTTTTTTTTTTCCCTGAGAGTCTCCAACCAAATAGATATAAAAATAAAAGGTACTTTGGGAATTGTTCAAACATTAGTATGTATGAACCCTAATAAGTAGCTTTCAGATTATCAACAAATAAAGTACATATGTGTGTGTTATGGAGTTGCATACAAGAGTGGAGAGTGGCTGGATAGGACAAATGAGAAATTACATGAATGTATAAAATAAATGGAAATAAAGTTTGTGTTCCCAGAAAGTGTACTGTATCTCTCCAAGCTGTTTATCTCCTCTTGACTCTTTTCCTACCTGTACTTGGAATATTAGATCAGTTTGTTCAATATCATCAGTAGGTGATTTTAGACTAGTGCGTGGAATATGTAAAGCACGTAGCTTGTGAAGCAAACACCTCTTTTTACATTGTGGATAATTTTTCTCTTCTAAGCCTGAAGGATATGCTGCTCCAATTATTAGGGTGTAGCCTCCCTCCCCACAGTTCAAAGTCAATAGTCTGACTTGTTTTCTGTGTTATGGGCTGCGAAAGCTTTGCTTTGCAACACTTTGGACTTGTGTGAGTGAGAAAAGTGGCATTCCTCATAACATTAATATAGTAGAGGTTTGGAGGTGATTCTAAAATTATCAGATTGTCTTTCTTCTATTTTCCCTGAAAGCCTCACTCTTTTTTTTTTTAATGGGGATAGGTACATGTTTTTCAGTTTCCTCTGTTTTCATCTGTATGAGGGAATAAAACTCTTATGTCTCTGTATTGTATATCAGACCAGTACTAATTATTCCCCCTTGGTTGCCGGTGTATCATCTGATGTGTGATATGCAGGGTTTTGGGTATCTAAGTGTGCTCTTCTGAATAGCCAGGCTAAGAGTTTGTTATTTTTTAAATTATTGTTTATAGCTGTTTTCATTCAGATGATGCTGGTGATGACTGATGATGTTGAGCTTGAGTAAACACATCATTTACTTTGTATCAAGTTTAGGGACAAATTCTGATTTTGTCCCAAAAACAAACTCATTTTTTGTTTGCATTATTTAGAATTATTTAATGGTTAGCAAATGAAAAATAAGGAAAGAGAAATAAAGGACCATGGTAAGACAAATTTTATTAACAATCAATAAATAAATACTTTGTTTTTATTGATATTTATTTTTATCAACCCCAATAACTTATTTAAATGAGTTTTCATTTGGAATTTCTCTTAAACCTGACAAAATGAAAGTCTGTGTTTATGGGAAAGAGGAAAGATTTTCTTCCTTCTTGTGCTAAAAGCCCTTAGTGATAACAGCTTGGTTAGTAAATTATTATTTAGGAAATGAGGATAAAGGGAGAGGCTTAACCTTTACTTAGCTGAAGTTACACATAACTAGTTTCCTGGCTATTGAGTCTTAATAATTTTCTGGGAATTTTGCCTCATATATTGGCTTTAAATGTACTTCACATTTAAAAACTGAAATTAGTTGCTTTGTGTTTGCAGGTGAAATAATTTCTTTAGGCCAGGGGTGAGTCATTCAGTTAATGTAAGAAAACAGTTTAACAGTAATAAATGTCCCCAGTTGTCTAAGAGAGTTGGAATACCTCCAGAATGAATGAGACACAGTTCACCTCAAGTCAATTATAAGTAGCTTATCCACTGAGTGGATTTTTCTGTAGGATATTTTCATTCTCCAGCTAGGTTTCCATCCATATCACTCAGATTGTTTAAAAACTACTTTAACCTCCACCTTCAGGGTGGTAGACATTCAGGGATTGAGGTCAGTCTGAACGGTAACCTGAATAAAACATGATTGGGAAGGTAATTTCTTAAAAACAATATACTCGGTTAATACATTCCAAAGCCAGAGGAACATGCTTTCTGAATGATATGTCATTTGGAGTTTTTATTCTACTGCTCCCTTCCTAGGGCGCAGCGTAATGCCAGGCAACTACTAGGTACTTAATAGATCTTTTTTCCAAATAAATGAATGAAATCCACTGAAGCAAATAATAGAGAGTTGATAGTATCTCCATCATGAGCTAGATCAAGCCAAATGTGTAGCTGAGCATTTAGGGTATAATGCCTTTTTATTAAGCAAGGGTTTTGGTGTCAATCTACATTTTAATTCTCCCTTTGTCACTTATTATCTGTATAACCTTGGGCAAATTATTTAACTTCTCTCTCTTTCCTTTTTTTTTTTTCACTTGATTTAAAAAATTAGTGTGAAAGACTTGAACATATTGGTATGTACAGTGGAGACTATAATCAACAGTTGGATAGCTGGAGGAAGAGCTTTCCAGGCAGAGAGAAGGTCAAGGGCAAAAGTCTTGAGAGGAATGAATTTAGAGTAGTTAAGGAACAGCAAGTAAACCATTTGTGACTGGAGTGGAGTAAGGGAAGAAGTTGTGGAAGATAAGATCAGAGAGGTAATGGGGACTAAATACTATAAGATGTAGTAAGGACTTTGACGTTTATTCTGAGTAAAATGGGGAACCACTGGAGGGTTTGTGAACAGAGTATCATGATCTGGCCTTTTAAAAGGATTACTTTGACTGTTGTGTTACTATAATAGTAAAAGCAGACAGATCAGTTAGGAAGTTACACTATTATTGTAATTCAAGAAAGATGGTGATGGCTTGGAGAGTGGTGGAGATAGTAAAAAGTGATCTGAATCTGGATGTAATTTGAAGGTAGAATAGACAGGATATGCTGGCACATTGCATTTGGTATTTGAGAGAAAGGATGATTCCAAAATTTTTGGCCTAAGATATGTTAATCATAAACTAGTATGAGGAAGACTGGGTAGAAGTGATTTTTGGAGGAAGACCAGGAGTTTAGTGTGGGGCATGGTAAGGTTGAGATGTCTAGTAGACACCACACTGAGACTGCTCTGGGTTTGCTGAAGTATGCCCTTTAGAATTTCTTTTTGTGCAGGTCTCTGAGAGGCAGACTTACTCTTTGTACGTCGCAAATTGTCTTTATCTTACCTCCACTTTTGAATGTAGTTTAACTGGGTATAGAATTCTGGTTGACAGTTATTTTCCCTCACTGCTTTGAAGATATTATGTGTTTTATTATAGCCAGTGAGAAACTTGTCTTTGATATAATTGGTGTTCCTTTGTAGGTAGTCTGTTTTTTTCTTTCATCTCCTGTGGCTTTTAAGGTGTTCTCTTAATCACAATTTCGCTATGATATGTCTAGGTATGAATTTATTTACTTGGAGTAGGTACTTGGCATATCCTTTGAATCTGAGGCCTCATAACTTTCTTCAGTTCTAGGAAATTTTTAGATATTTCTTTGAGTATCTTTCTCCTAGTAGCCATTCTGTTCCTGTTTCCTGACTCTTATTAGATTGTATTGGATTTTCTCAAGCTATCGTATGTATGTGTGTATGTATGTGTATGTATGTATATGTATATATACACCACATATATATTTTGTATTTTTGTCTTTCTGAATACGATTTTGGGTACATTTCTCAGAAAACCGTCTTCTGAGTCACCAATTCTCTAGAATTCATCGTATCTGTTATTTTTTTTTTATTTTGAAAGTACGTTTTCATTTCCAATATTTCCAATATCTTTATTTTCGTATATACTTGTTCTTACTTCAGTACTGCCTGTCTTTCATAATTTCTTGCTGTTTTAAATAGAAGTTATTCCTTCATTTATCTCTTGAGTATTCTCAACATATATTTTAATGTCTTTATCAGACCACTCCATAAAATTAGATTTCATATGGAGTGAATTTATTCTAATTATTGATTTTTTTAGATTGTCTTTCTTAATATAAAACTTATTTCTGTGTTTTTAGTCGTGGTTTGCTGGCTATGATTGGGAACCTTTTGGGTTTATTTATTTTTTTCTCCCGGGGCTCATTCCTCTCTGTCAGAGGAACTAGATTAGATAGTGGCGTTTTGTGTCTCCCGTCCACAGTGATCCTGGGGACATCACAGATCTAGTCACTAAGTGCATAGTCAGCCTGGTACAGTCTCTGGCTTTTGCTACTGCTGCAGCCCTGGCAGCTCTGGCAGTAGCCCCTTTTCAACGTCCTTTCATGGGAGAGGAGGCTGCTGAAACTCCCTGTTTCCTGGGAGAAAGGTGAGTTACCCCAGAGGAACTAACTTCCTGGCCATCACTGCTGCTTCTAGAGCTGTAACCCCACAGATCTCTGGTATCAGGACACTCACTGCTTTGCATCTGTTTTACTCAGATAATTGTCTTATTTTCGAACTCACTTGGTTTTGGGGTTCTATTTGTATATTTTGGTTATTATTAATATGTGTTGTGTATTGGGGGGTGTGTCTTGTCAAAATGTAAACCAACTATTCCATCTCTATCAGAACTTCAATTGAAACTCTTTAAAACTTGCTTTTCTCATAATAATAGATAATAATTTTAGAAAACAGCTATTAAGAGCTTATTTAAACACTTTACAACAATGAACTGATTTAATCCTCCCAACAACTTTCATCTTATAGAAGAGGAAAGTGAGAAATGGAAAGGTTTTGTAACTTGTCCTGGATGACACAAGCTATTAGATGGCAGAGCAAGGATTCTAAAGTAAATAACTGGGCTCCATAGTCTGTCCTCCTAACCACTGTGATATATACTTTCTCCTCTGTTAGTTGGGGAAAATAATACCTTGTCACAGATTTATTTGTTGCAGAGAAAGATAAGGTGTGAAAAGCCGTATCTGATGTATAATAGGCATTCAGTAAATGTTTATTTTTCTTTCCTTAGTGGCAGGCAAATATATTTCCAGTATGATAATTTAAACAAAACTTATAAGTGGATTTTGTTTAAAATATAGCATGTTTAATTTTAGTAAAAGGGGTGAGAGTTCTATTATTGGACCAATTCCCTCGTATGGCTGTGGGGGTAGGACTGGTCTGGGAGAGATGCAGAGCTAGGAAGCAAGGGAATCAGAGAAATAGGGTCCAAGAGCAAAGTCCAGATTGGAAACCAGACAATTGAAGGATTCTGCAGAAAAGCCGGTATGATCCTGGGGAATTCCAGAGCAGAGCAGTAAGGTTTGGACTAGATGGTAGGAGCTGGTGCCTTGAGCATTTCCCAGAGCTCCTGAGGCTCCTGGATCCTTGGCAGTGGGCAGAGAGGGCTCTGTTGATGGCACTTTGCCAGCCTTGACCTTGTTGGAACATTCTTCTGGCTTTTGTTTTTAAATTCCCCAAATTAACGAGGAGCATTTAGTCTTAGTGTGCAACAATAAATAGACCTGGTTAACTGTTTAGAGTTATAATAGCCAAAAATCTAAATTAGGGAATTGCTCTGGGGCCTTTACTTAAGCTATTTTTTCAGTCCTCTCATCTTCTACTTCCTCAACCCTGCGTATGTGGACTTTGCACCGTTCTGCCTACACATCCTTCAAAGTCCAGCTCAAATTCTACTCCTTCCATGACACTTTGTTGGCCCACGTACACCTTGTGCTCTAAGTACATTAGAACCTTCGAGAAAGGAAAGGTCCTTGTGAGATGCAATACTAGGAGGAAGTTTCACCAATTTGTATGAATAGGGATAAGTGTGGAGACCATAAGCAAATGCTTAGTTGGGAATATGAAGAGAGAAAGAAAGAGAGAGAGAGAGAGTGTGTGTGTGTGGTTTATGTTAGTATGGGAATCAGAAAAGCGAGCAACCTTATTAAACAGAAGGTCTGTGTAGGAATTTTTAAGGTTCAATTGAAGTAGGAGTGTTGGGGCCAGGTCACAGGCAACCTTTCAAGCTGGAAGATTTGATCAAGCTGGGTAGGAGTTAGATCAAGATTTGTTAACAGTCAAGAGCCGTTGTGAGTTCAGGCAGGAAGAGTGATGCATAGTGAGGTGGCCCACTCTGATCCCAGACCCACGTGCCTTCTCTGATTGGTTGGTTTTGCTAGAACCTCTGAGTGCCAGCTCAGAGAGGCCCAGGAGAGGCTTGCTGACAGTGTTGAGGAGCATTACTGAACTGGTATTTGTTATACTAGTATTTCAGTGCACTTGATAGGAAAATAAGGAAATAGGAAAAGACTCCTGTGGTTTCTTTTCCTCTTAGTTGTTACTACATGATGAATTTCTACAGGAGACTTGACCTTAGACTGCAGCATTGTCTATGAGCCCGTCCTCCATTGCCAGTGATCCTGAGGTGGGGAAGAAAATCTAAGGAAATGAAATCCACAGATAATTTTAGATCAAGTAGTTTTTACTTTTTTCACCTCTGTGACTCCAGCTTTTTCTTGGATAGTTAGATCACAAAAAGATGACTTTGCTTTAATTCTCTTTTTTTTTTCTTTTCCCTGGTCATATATTGTGGTGTAAATTAACTCAAATATACTTAAAAGAGAGTGAAGAAGGAGCAAAAGAAGGCAGTAATCCATAATGTATCCTTAGCACTTAAATAACAGCTCTGAGGAATTTGGATTTCAGTTTTCAACTGGGCAACTATGTGAGGATTATACCAAGCTGGCAGTGTTAGAAATCAACTAGAGAAATTATTCCATGAAACACAAGGCATTTATCTTAATTTTTAAAAGATGTAGGGCCGGCCCTGTGGCTTAGCGGTTGAGTGCACGTGCTCCACTGCTGGCGGCCTGGGTTCGGATCCCGGGCGCCCGACGCACCGCTTGTCTGGCCATGCTGAGGCCGTGTCCCACATACAGCAACTAGAAGGATGTGCAGCTATGACATACAACTATCTACTGGGGCTTTGGGGAAAAAATAAATAAATAAAATTATTAAAAGATGTAACTCCGCTGATGGGAAGTAACTTCAATCATTATAAATATGAAAATGTCGGAGGATTACTTTTATTATGAAAAATTTCAAACATATATAATAGATTATTTTTATTATGAAGATTTTCAAATACAAATTTTAAACGTATATAAATATATAAACATATATAAAAATTTCAAACATATATATACACGTATATGTAAAAGTAGATAGACTAATATAATGAACTCCTTTACCCATCACCCAGATTCAACAGTTATCAAAATTTTGCCACACTTACTTCATCTGTTCCTTTCATTGTGGTTTGCTGAAGTGTTATAAAGTACAGCCCTGATTTGTTATTTTTATTCTTGTGTACTTCACTGTGCATCTCTAAAAAACGTGGACACTGTCTTCCATGTCCACAGTGCCATTGGCACATGCTATAAATATTTCTTTGATGTCGTATAATAGCTAGAACATATATAAATTTCCTCTATGAGGAAACTTTTTACATTTGTTTTGTTCATGTTGGAATCTAAACAAGGTTCACACTTTGCATTTGGTTGTTGTGCCTTTGAGTCTCTTTTAATCTCATGGTTTAGATGGTTAGTGGCTGATTTTAGTGCTGAGGGGAATGAGTGGGAAGAAGCAGAAGTGAGGTGATAGATTTTAAGCCACGCTAAAAGGAAACCTTTAAAACCACAGAGCCTGCTGGGAGTAGGGAGGTTTGATTGTAACATTTATGGCTGAAATAATATTTTTAGGCCTATGTCAATCTTTTTAAAATGCCTCCTTTAGAGTAGTATATATATACAGTAATTTATATGTATAGTCGTGCGCCACATAATGATGTTTCCATCAACGTTGGACGGCATATACGAGGGTGGTCCCATAAGATTAGTACCATATAGCCTAGGTGTGTAGCAGGCTATACCATTTAGGTTTGTGTAAGTACATTCTGTGATGTTCACACAAAGATGAAATCACCTAACAACGCATTTCTCAGAAGGTGTCCCCATCGTTAAGTGATGCGTGACTGTTTTGTTCTATACAAGACATAAACAGCCAAATTTGTGTTGCTATTTGTAATGTTTAGTCAGAAACTGAAGTTGTCTCTCTTACACCAAACTAGAATAAAGAAAAAAATCCGATGTTTTTGTTTTTGGTGAGGAAGATTAGCCCTGAGCTAACATCCAATGCCAATCCTGCTCTTTTTTGCTCAGGAAGATCAGCCCTGGGCTAACATCTGTGCCCATCTTCCTCTACTTTATGTAGGATGCCACCACAGCATGGCTTGACAAGTGGTGCATCATTGCGTGCCCAGGATCCGAACCTGCGAACCCCGGGCCGCTGAAGCGGAGCACTGCCCACCAGGCGGCCCCCTGCATGTGTTTTTAAGAGATCTAATTCTCACTGTACATTAGAAAGCAGTTATCTTTCTGTAGAATGTCTTCCTCAATTAAAAATACTCTCCTTTTTAATTTTCATATATTACTTTTAATTAAATCCAATTACAATCCTCCTAAAATAATTGTATCTATCTACCATTGAATAAGCTATTTCTTAGAATGTTATACCATCTGGTAGGGCATAAGTTACAAAAAATTTTTTTAATTAAATGTTCTTAAGCACTCAGAATAATGCTTAATATAATAGAGCAGAATCTCACTAACAGTAATATCCAAATAACCCCAAAATGTTTATAACTCTTCCCGGATAGCTTGCTTTATTAATTCTCCATAGGATCTGGTTGAAAATTTTATTCATGGAGGCCACATTTTGAGAGAGATGAAAATGATTAATAACTATTTTTAAAGTGTGTTTTCTTTGAATATGTAGAATCTCTGTAAATGCAGAACATAAATTACAATAAACTATAAAGAAATCTTGAGTTTTGCAGTAGAGAACATCTGTGAGAGCTTGATTAACCTTCAGAACATTTGAGTATGGGTGTGAGCCTAGATATTAAAGCTTATTTTGCAGACAAGACACATGCTTTGCGTGCTTTTGTAAGAAATGGAGTCTGTAATCACTTCAAATCCTAAGACCCATAATAAAGAGGAAAGTAGATGAAAAGTAGAAAGTGAAATATTTTTTAGTTTCCCTCCCTCCAAATGTAAGGATATTTATTCTTTTCTAACAGTGTTAATGTGTATCAGTAGTTTGTACTTTTACTTTTTGGTACCTGATAATTTCAGATGTTTGCTTTATATATGACTTTTAGATGCCCTGATGTGAGTCTGCAAAAGCTACCGGAACAGTGGTTATGGAATGTTTTAGAGGAAATTAAATGCAGTGATCCTTCATCTAAACTCTGTGTTACAAGGCGCAGTGCTGGAATTCCTTTCTACATACAGGTACTTATCTACAGGACAGTAGCTGTTTGCTTGTTTTTTGATAGTAGTGTATTCTAACCCCCTTGACATGTGAGTGAGCATAATGCATAAGGGTTATTTCTGTCTTTTCACCACTGTAGCATTTGGGGCTTTGCTTTAATGTGTGGACAGTGTGTTCCTGTGACAGGTCTATTCTTGGAATAAACCCTCTAAGAAGTCAGTCTTGTAATATGAACAAGGGTTGGTATTCCGCCTGTGTATTAAGTAGGCAGACATCACTGTGGCACATTCATTGCTCACTTCCAGGAAGTGCACATATTGCCTTTTTTTTTTAAATTAGAAAAAATAGTCTTCTAATTTCAAGACCCTTAAGACTCTCCGTGGGCAACCAGTGTTAACAGTGTCTTTTGAATCCTTCCATAAAATGTCCATGCATAAAATAATCTGAATCCTAATAATAGCTAACATTTATAAGTGGTATTTCACATACATCATCTCATTTAATCCTTCCTCAAGCCCCATGACATGGGTCCTGTTATCAGCCGTATATTATAGTTGAAGAAACTAGGGCTTAGAAGAGTTAAGTGACTCGCCAAAGGCCACAGAGATGGTAAGAACAGAGCAAAGACTGGAGCCCAGGCAGCCTGGCTCTGGAAGCCCTCTGCATGTGAGAAGGGATGTGTGTGTGAGTGCGTTTTCCTTGTTTGAGCACAGATGAAGGCATACTATACACACTGTTTTGCCCCTTGCTTTTTTTCACTTAACATTATATCTTAGAGATTGCTCCATGTCAGCACACCCAGATATTGCTATTTTATAGGAAAATATTTTATTTCTACAGTGTGGAAGTGAAGTGGCTCTCACCTTCATGAATCCAAAGAGTAAAAACCAAAGTCCTCACAATACTAAATCAGACTCTGCTCTGAAAAGTCTTTGTTTAATATTCAGTAAGATAAAATCCAGGAATGGGGATGGCAGAATGAAAGAAATGAAAATAAGTGAAATGAAGTCTCTGTTTTTTAGTGCCCCTACATTTTTTCCTATTCCTCCCTCAAATTCCTGGAGTCATGATTTTTTTGATGACAATGGGCATCAGTTGCAGATGTGTTGATTTGATACAGAGCTCACTGAGGTAGTTCTGCTGGATGGATTTTGGTGATCTTCAGAAATCAGTTCCTCTCTGATCTGACCCAGTCTGGATCAGTGTGGTTCATTCTCCTACCTATAATTCATTCTGACCTAGTGTGTTTTTGCGTCATTTGTCTGTCTGAGGACAAATGTTAAGGCACCAGTAAAGTCTAGTTGCATGTTTGTGCTGTATGGTTATTCCACCTCTGGTTCCCCGCTAGTAGTAAATATTGGTCCTAGTGATGGAGCCATCAGGGCATGTACTTTCTTAGCCCATCCTTGGGAAGAGTGTCATAACTGCATAGCTCTTGGGGAAAAAAAGCCATGGTTCCAAGAAGATATTTCAATAATTGCATATAGCTTTCTTATTTATTTTAGTTGAATAAAATCTAAATTATTAGAAAGATCTACTCAGGGAGGCCACATTTCTCTTAGCATCACTTACCAATAAAGTTATATTCTTGTTTTGGTGAAAACCTCTGCTCAGCGTTAGCTATGGAGAAAAACTGACTGCAGTATTTAGTTTGTGAGCTTACCTTTTGTGCAGACAGACATAAAAAAATTTTTGAATGATCATTAAAAAAATAGTATATATATTTTCTAAGCATAAATGTACTGTGAGAAATTTCTCTTTTAAACTTGACTATTTTGTGTGTATTTCTTTACTTTCCTCTTTTATGGGTTTATAAACGCTTCAGAAGAAGCTGAGTAGCTTGAAACTTTCCCTCTTGGAAGCCAGTAGCTACATACATATGAAATACCCCTGCTATTCCCAGCCCCACACAACCACTAATCTATCTTCTCTCTCTATAGATTTGCCTATTCTGGACATTTCATATAAATGGAATTGTACAGTATGTGGTCTTTTGTGTCTGTCTCCTTTCACTTAGCACAGTGTTTTCAGTGTTCATCCATGTTGTAGCATCTATGAGTACTTCATTCTTTTTTATTGCCTCAAGTGGTTTGATGTGCTATTTTTATGTTTATTAAATATTGGCAAAATGTTAGACACAAAGTGAAAAAAGCAGCTCCTGAAAATTCAAATATAGGACCCCTTTGGAGTTTATAGTATTTCTTTTTGTCCCTAATGCTACAATTTGGTAGTCTTCCAGGTAGAGGCTATTTTGTGAAGAATTAAATAACAGATCAGTCTTCAGGAAGTTTCAGAATCATTACAAGAAATTTAAGAAATTTGTAAAAAAGAAATTTGTTACTAAAACTGAGTTGCTTATTTTATCTGAGACCTGCCACCTAATTATTGTCCTAAAGAGTTGTCAACAGGAGCCATTCTCAACCTCTTAGAATGGTGTAATTAACAAGCAAACTAGAAGTGGCTTTGGAGATTCCATGATATCACCTTCACCTGATTTTACGCTTGAAGAATCTGAGGGAGAGGTTAAGCTACTTGCCCAAGGCCACATGGCTTAATTAACTTGCTTGATACCACATGTTTTTATAAAGGGCATTTTGCATTTTGGAGTTGATTCTGGGAAGTAGCAAATAGGTGTATGTAAAATAAGAGCCCTGTTAATTTTTGCCTTGTTTTTGCATAGGCGCTGTTGGCATCTGAACCTAAGAAAGGCAAAATGGATTTGTTGAAAATAACAATGAAAGAGTTAATCTCTTTGGCTGAGCCTACAGATGACTCATCGAGCACAGTCCCCCAGGTAATAATGGAAATTCACAAACCCTGCTAGGGAGACAGTGGTTTTAAAGGTTTGCTGTACTTAAAAGAAAAAAGTGTCGGGACCTGCCTGGTGGTGCAAGCAGTTAAGTGCTGGCACTCTGCTGCAGCGGCCTGGGGTTCGCCAGTTCGGATCCCGGGCGCACACCGACGTACTGCTTGTCGAGCCATGCTGTGGGGGCGTCCCATATAAAGTAGAGGAAGATGGACACGGATGTTAGCTCACGGCCAATCATCCTCAGCAAAAAAAAAAAAAAAAAAAAGGAGGATTGGCATCAGATGTTAGCTCAGGGCTGGTCTTCCTCACCAAAAAAAAAAAAGAAAAAAGTGTGTGCTAAAGCTATAGAACTCTTGAAGATAGGACAGACATTTGAAGCTTATTTGGATAGTTTTTTGTTTTGTTTTGGTCTTTTTTGTCCACAGAATAAACCATTGCTTTAGTTGATATAAATTGACCAAAATGAACTATTTTTAAACTCTGGTGAAAACATCCAACTTAGGTAAAATATTTTATAATCTTACTATTGCATCTAAAAATTTAAAAATAAATGTGCTATCATTTTAAAATTTTATGTGTGCTTCTTTGAGTTGATATAAATTTTATAATTCAGCAGTTGAATCTTTCCCTAAAGTGTAGTGTCTAACTTTTGGTATATTAACATTTTAATTTTGGTTAATCCTTATCCCTTTTAGTCACTGCTAAAGTTGGGTTAAGTATGTATGCATGTGTGTTTGAAACTGGGTTAAGCACTCCTCACAGCTCCACTCCACTCCGCTCCATGGGAGTAAATACCTGCCAAATACTTCTTGTCTGGGCTTTCTCAGTAATTGCTTCATAGTAGGGTGTTCCTACCCAACTGTGGGAGGCCCATGCGAGGTCAGGGAATGCACTGAGAGCTGAGGTTTACCATCAAGTACAGTAAGTACATTTGGTTTTATTTCAGAGCCTGTGGGAGGTGTTCAGGGGGAGCCCATGGGCTAGAATGTGGACTGGTGGAAAGGATGGCCTTTATTAACATATGGCACATAGTGAGTTGTGACTATAAGATGTGAAACTTATCTTTAAAAATTTTAAATAAAATGTTATTAATCACCTTTCCAAAGTGATCACTTGAAGATATTTTCCAACAAAATGTGAAAAATATAATTGGTTCCTTTTCCCTAGATTATCACTTTAAAAAAAGTACTCTATAAGTAAAATCTAAAAATAATGGAGTTTGGTTTTAAAGAGTGCTGGCAATTACTGTCCTAGTCTACTTCAAGAACCTTAATGGCATTTTAGTGATCATTTTTATTAAATTGGTAAAATTTTAAACTGTTGTCTCTGACTAGTCTTCTAGGCATTAGTTGATGGTTTGCTTTCCTTCTCACCTCCCATGGTTTACTTCTTTGTTATTTTTTTAATGTATCTGTGAAATATTCTGAAATAATAACCATCCATGACACCAATTCCAAGTTTAAGAAGTAAAACATTACAGTTAAATTGCTTACACTATGGATTCCTCCCCATCCCATTCCCCTTTCTTCCTCCTCAGCTATAATCAGTGATCCAGATCATTCCCATGCATTTTTTTCATTCTTTTATGACTTTTTTTTTGTTACATGAATGATATCATCTACACATCTTTTTATAGTTTGGGATTTTTCAGTCAAGTTAAGATTAGTAAGCTCCAAGTTCATTTTAATTTCTGGATGGTGTTTCATTGTATTCAATTTTCGCATTTCTTTTTTATTTTATTTTATTTTTATTATTTATTTATTTTTGTGAGGAAGATCAGCCCTGAGTTAACATCCATGCCAATCCTCCTCTTTTTGCTGTGGAAGACCAGCCCTGGGCTAACATCTAGCCGATCCTCCTCCTTTTTCTCCCCAAAGCTCCAGTAGATAGTTGTATGTCACAGTTGCACATCCTTCTAAATTGCTGACATGCAGCAATTTAACTGTATGTGGGACGCGGCCTCAGCATGGCCGGAGAAGCAGTGCGTCGGTGCGCGCCTGCGATCCAAACCCAGGCCGCCAGTAGCAGAGCGCGCGCACTTAACCGCTAAGCCACGGGGCTGGCCCCCAATTTTTGCCTTTCTACTTGATAGGAAATGGTGTTTCCCCATTTTATTTTGTATTTCTTTGATAACTGGCTAGCTCTAACGTCTTTTCATATATTTATTAGTCTTTTGGATTACTTCTGTGAATTGTCTACTTAAAGACTTTACCTACCTTTAATTTAGTTGTCTTTGTTTTGCACGAGTTGGGTTTTTTTTTTTAAAGATTTTATTTATTTATTTTTTCCCCCCAAAGCCCCAGTAGATAGTTGTATGTCATAGCTGCACATCCTTCTAGTTGCTGTATGTGGGACTCGGCCTCAGGATGGACGGAGAAATGGTGCCTCGGTGCGCACCCGGGATCCGAACCCGGGCCACCAGCATCGGAGCGCGCGCACTCAACCACCAAGCCACAGGGCCGGCCACGAGTTGGGTTTTTTTGTTGTTGTTTTAAAATTGTTATCCTGATATTAATTCTTTTTTTGTTATTTGAATTACACATATCTTCTCTCAATCTATGGCTTCTCTTTTCACTTTGCTTATGGTCTGTATTATTGCATGAAAGTTTTAAATTTTAATAAAATGGAATATGTCCTCTTCTTTTATGATTTCTGCATTTGAATCTTGTTTAATAAATCCTTTCATACCCCAAGATCAGAAAGATATTTTATATTTTCTTTTTAAAGTTTTTAAGTTTTGCTTGCCATAGTTCTGTCTTTATACCACCTATAATTTCTTTTTGTTGATGTGTAAAGTAAGAAAATAATTTTACTATTTTCCATTTGAATAACTAATATACAAGCATTTTTGATATAGTACATCCTTTGACCTTGATTTATAGTACCACTTCTATCATGTACTGTTTCTATCAATATGCGTGTCTGTTGCTGTACTCTATTCTATTGGTCTATTAGTCTATCCCTGGGCCAAAATCACTATTTTAATTACTCTATCTTTTTGACAAGTTGTGATGTCTGGTAGGGTGAATCTCCCTTTTTTTTCCTTCAGAATTGCCTTGGCTATATTTGTCCCATTACTCTTCCATATGAGTTTTAGAATTAGCTTGTTAAGTTCAACAAACAGCCCTTTTTGAATTTTGGTTGGAATTTAAATTTATTGATTTATTTGGGGAGAATGACTTTTTTAATGTGTTGAATCTTCTAGTCCATGAGCATGGCTTATTTCTCCATTTATTTGGATCTTGCTTAATGTCTTTCATTGTTTTTAAAAACAGTTTTCCATAAAAGTCTTATAGGTCTTTTGTGGAATTTATTTCTACATATTTTATATTTTTTCTTGCGATTATAAATGGTGTTTTAAAAATTATATGTTGCTGGTGTGTTTAAATGCTTATGGTCTTTGCATACAGAGAATGAACCCCCAACTTTGACATGATGAATTTTTTTACACATTGCTAGATTCACTTAAAAATTTTTTTAAAAATATTTTTGCATATTTTCACTGGATTCCTAAGTGAAATTGGCCTGTGGTTTTCCTTTTTCATGCTGTACCTGTCCCTATTTTTTACGTGAATTTTTTTTTTTAAGTTATAATATACATTCAAATACGTGTACAAATCATATGTGTATCTCAGTAAAGTTTCACAAAATGAACACACTTGTGTAAAACACAAGTAGGAGAACATCTTAGCACCTGAAAGCCCCCTCATGTTCCCTTCTAATCAGCATGTTTTCCCTGAGGGTAACTACTAGCCTAACTTTAACACCTTAGTTTTAGTTTTACCTGTTTTTTCAAATTTTATATAAATGAAAGCATAGATTATATACTCTTTTGATTTGGTTTCTTTTGAGCACCATTATGTTTATGATACCCATCCATGTTGTAATTTATTAATTTTAATTGCTATATAATATTATACAATTTATTTATCTGTTCTTCTGTTGATGAACATTTCAGTAGTTTTTAAATTGGGGCTATTAAGAATAGTACTTTTAAGAACATTCTTGTGCATGCCTAATGGTGAACGTATATGTGCATTTTTTTTGAGTAGAGATCTAGGGGTGGTTCTTGGGGATATGCAGCTTTAACAGATACTACCATCTTCCCACAGTAGTTGTCCTTACCTGATTTTGATAGCCAGGCTGTACTCGATTGATAAAATAAATTTGGGAGTCTTCTCTAAACAGTTTATATAAGATTGGGATTATCTATTCGTTGAATATTTGATAGAATTCATGGGATTCTATTCTTTGACTATTTGGTAGAATTCATCCATAAAATCATGTGGATCTTTTTGTGTGTGTGGTTATTTTGTTGGGTTTGGTTTTTGTTTTCTTTTTGGTCTGTGGGTAAGGTTTTTAACTATTGATTTTCTTTATATAATGGTAATATTTATCTAGCTTTTCAATTTCTCCTTGAATTTGTTTTGATAAATTCTATTTTCTAGGAAATTATTCATTTTGCCTTCATTTTTCAAATTGATTAGGGTAGTATTATTCATTGTGTTATTTTTGCTTTATCTTCTGATGTATTTATAGTCATGTCCTCTTTGGTATTTACAGTATTGCTTATTTTCTTCTCTCTCTTCTTGGTTAGTCTTGTCAGAGATTTGTTTGTTTTTCAAAGAATCAGCTTTTGGTTTTGTTAATGCTCTTAGTTATATCATTGCTGTTTTCAAATTTTCTGCTGTTTTTAATTTTCTTTCTCTATTTTGAGTTTATTTTTCTTTTTCTATTGTCTTAATTGGATACTTAGCACATTTATTTTTAGTCTTTTTTAAGATAGAAGCATGTAAAGTATACATTTCCTTTAAGTTCCACTTAAAGTGCATCCCACAAGTGTTGATGTGTAGTATCTTTGTTTTTGTTCAGATCTGAATATTACAACATTTTTTTCTTTGGCCAGTGTTTTAAAATGTGTCAGTTCTTAAAGTATTTAAAGAAAATGATTTCTCACTTAATTCCACTGTGATCAGAGTGTAATCTGTAAGATATTAATTGTTTGGTATGTGTTGAGACTTTATTTGTAGCTAGGTTTCAGTTCTTTTAAAAAAATAAATGTTTCATGTGTGCTTGAAAAGAATGTTGTCTCTTACATATTCTATATATGTCGGTTGGATCTAGCTTTCCTTGCATTGTTCAAATCTTATTAATTTTTAAAAAATTGATTTATCAATTGTTAGGTGTGTTTTATTAAAATCTGCTATTTCATTTGTGGATTTTCTGTTTCTTCTTATAATTCAGTATTTTTTTTGTTTTCAGGCTATGCTATTGAATATGTACAGATTTAGAATTACCACAGTCTTCAACCCACAACTGATTTTAAACTTGTTATTCTAGGTTCATGCTTTAAATATCCTTAGAGCCTTGTATAGAGATACGCGTCTAGGAGGAAATATTATTCCTTATGTTGCTGATGGAGCTAAGGCTGCAATTTTGGGCTTTACATCACCAATCTGGGCTGTAAGTGCTTTTGCCATTTATTTTCATTGACTTAATTATACTCCTGAGTAAGTTTTAGTAAACTAACCTTTCACTGGGTGATAAAAAATATGTACTGCATTTTATCAAGGAGTTTCTCTAAGGGATAAATCCTTGGATCCACCTCCATTTTGACTCTTGGCATCTTATGGTTGCATTCTGTCCCCTTTGTTGGCTTGTTTTCTTATTTTAGTGATTGCTCTAGGGTTTACAGTATATATCTTTAACATCACAGTATACTCTCAAGTGATATTATACCACTTCACTTAAAGTATAAGAACCTAACAGGATATATTTCTATTTCTCTCCTCCCGATCTTTGTGCTGTTATTTTACATTTAACGTTTATGTATTTTGTAAACCCACACTATATTGTTATTATTTTTGTTTAAACTGTCAATTATCTCTTTTTAAAAATTTACCATTTTAATCATTTTTAAGTACACAATTCAGTGTCATTAAATATATTCACAGTGTTGCCCAATCATCACCACTATCCATTTTTAGAACTTTTCATCATCCCAAATAGAAGCTCTGTACCCATTAAACAGTAATTCTACATCACCGCCTTTCCCAGCCCCTGGTAACCTCTGTTCTACTTTCTGTCTCCATGAATTTGCCTATTCTAGGTACCTCGTATAAGTGGAATCATACAATATTTGTCCTTTCATGTCTGGATTATTTCACTTAGTGTTTTCAGGGTTCATCCATGTTGTAGTATGTATCATAATTTCATTTCTTTTTAAGGCTGAATAATATATTCCGTTGTGTGTATATATGACATTTTGTTTATCTGTTCATCTGTTGATGGACATTTGCGTTGTTTCCTTTTGGCTATTGCGAATAATGCTACAGTGAACATTGGTGTACAAGTATCTGAGTCCCTGCTTTCAATTCTTTCGTGTATATCATATGGTAATTCTGTGTTTAACTTTTTGAGGAACTGCCAAACTGTATTCCACAGTGGCAGCACCTTCTTATACTCCCATGAGCAGTGCACAAAAGTTCCATTTTCTTCACGTCCTCGCCAACACTTGTTATTTTCCGTTTTTTGTTTTGTTTTTTTTTTTTTTGATAACAGCCATCCTAATGGGTGTGAGGTAGTGTCTCACTCTAGTTTTGATTTGCATTTCCCTAATGATTAGTGATGTTGAGCTGGAAGCAGAACGACTCTTAGTATCTTAATGTGTCTTTCTTTTGGTTGCTGTGGGTTCTGGGTATCAGTGTGTTAAGTGAGTGTTATAAATACACTCTCTCAAAAGGTGAAAAAAATGAACATTCACAAAGCATTAAAATGCAAGAGGTTAAACACTGAGTCACATTTTCTTTTGCAGTATGATCACTGTCCAGAAACTTTTTGATTCAGAACTCTAAAGATAGTTGGCAATACCCATTATAGTTCTTGGATGTAAGAAAGTAAACTTTCACAGGTTTTTTCATGATTCCTGGGAGAAACACCATGATTTTGTTGTTTTCCTACATCATTGTGCCTTCTAGAGTAAAGAAGACTAACCTATGGTTTGTAGATGCTTGACTGGCAAAGGGAGAGGAGAAAAGAAGGTAGACCATAATGCATTACCTGTAGAACGAAGAATTTACTGGAAAGGCAGGCTTTCCAATTAGTGAGCTGCACAAACCATTTCATAACTGTATAATAAGCCTGTAATTGAGTCAGTATATTGCAGTGTAGCCAAAGGCACAGACTCTTAATGTTAAGAGGAATCCTCAAGGTTGCCAACTCTTGCCTGGAAAATTGTACATCTTCCTGTAAGAAAGTCAAATGTCTGAAATTCTATCTAGGAGCATTGCCTAACTACTCCTGAGGACACAGTGTTTACCTTTTGCGTTTACAGTAAGCGGAGCAATACCTGTGTACCGTCAGTAGAGTCATAGAGGTAGGAATGTGGCTTGACCATCAGGAAGACTAGAGATCATAAAACAGATTGCCAAAAATATCAGTATTGTTTTCTTCAAGATGAACAAAGAAATGTTCTCTGTGAAAGAGCTTTGAGAAAGTAAAACCTGGTGACTTTTACAACTTTTTAGGAAAACTGAAAGTATCAGAAATGAGTGGTTCATTTTTTTAAAGTCTTTTTTGAGGCCTTTACACAGTAACACATGTGCACTGCAGGCATTTTGAAGATAAAAGCATAAACAGAAAGGTAAAAATCACCTGTCAAACTACCATACAGATGTAATCATTATTAGCATTTTGATGCATTTTTCTCCTCTTTTTTCTATGTGGGTTTTGTATGTTTGTAGTACTCATATGCACACAAATATCCACAAAGATTGCATAAATATATATAAGTGCTTATGTATAGTTTTATTTTGGGGTATCGTCCTTTTTAACACTGGTTATGGAGGAATCTTTTTGTTTCATTCAGTTTGTTTGCTTTACTAGAGAAAATAAACATCAGAGCTAATGATCCATACTGTGACTTTAATATATTGATTGTTTCCTTCCTTAAAAAAACCTAATCTAAGATACATCAAAATCATAAATCAACATCATCAATGAATATAAAGAACTCTTTATTTTACAAAACAATTTACTGCAGTATTCTCTGTTGAAGTCATTTAAAGAGTGACTTTTCCTGATTGCATGTGAAATATGGTTTAGTTTACAGAAATCTGATTTGTACACATCTTCTCAGGAATATATCTTGTGCCTTAAGGTGACTACATCTGTACTTTTGATTTAATTGTTTTTCCTGATAAGTTAGGGAAGAAGAAAACACAAGTAAAATGAACTTAATAATTTTAATATTGCAGTAAAGGAAAATTTTCCAGGAAGCATTCATGTATATATTTAATTTGTTTTTACAGATTCATCAGTCTTTTTTATTGAGACCATGCAAATCTCTCAGTCTTTGCCACCTATTTGACATTTTTAAACTACAGGGAAATGTATTGCTGTAAACATGTTAGGCATTAGGTGTACCTACTGCGTTGCAGACGATGTATTAAGCACTGGAAATACAAAGATAAATAAGACATAATCATAATAATGGTTGCCTTATTGAGTATTTTCCGTGTGCCTGGCATCATTTACATTGATTATCTCAGTTAATGCTCAGAACCCTGTGAGGTAGCTTCTGTTATTTTAATCTCCCTTTTACAGATGAGGAGAACAAGGCTCAGAGAGGCAAAAATAACTTTGTCTAAGGACACACAACTCTTCTGTCTGACTTTAGAATCTGTGCTATTATAGGGGAAAGTTTTGGATGTTATAGGAATACAAAGAAGGTGCCTTTTTCTTACCTTGTAGGGTTTTCGTCCTGTTCCTTAGAAAACAAAGCTGGAGGTGTAGCCTATGTGCTTAGGTTTATTGAGTGATACAAACCCAAAGCAGCAAGAATGAAGAAAAAGGGAAGTGAGGCAAGGAAAGAGGAAAGACATTACCAAGCGGGCCGTACCCATGTAGGAAAACTGAGCTGTGTGTCTCATCACGTGGTATATCTTCTAGCCATGTGGTCATCTTCTAGCCAGGCCATGGGAAACTACCACTTCTTCGAACAGTCCCATTTCCTGTCTCTTACTGGTCAAAGTTCACCCCTTGGGGTATTAACACAACTTGGGCAGGTGTTGGTATAACCCATGGGCAGCTGCTAGAGAAGCCAGATCCCATATCCTGTAATGTAGCATCTCATCTCAGTCTGGAAATGGCTGCATGAGTCACAGCCTCCATGGGTATAGTTGAGGTCGACCTGGGGTTTGAAACTGTGGCTCCAACTGCTGTTGAAAAACCCTGCATGAGAGGGTTTCAGTAGAGGAGTGATGGGATCTGACTGATATAGTTAAAAGTAGAGACTCAATTGTAAGGTGGCAAGAGGAATGGAGGAAGACCAATCAGGAAGCTATTGTAATAGTTCTGCCAAGAGATGATGGTGGCTCAGAACAGAGAAATATTAGTAAAGATGGTGACAAGTGATAATCTTTGACATATATTTTAGAGATGAAGCTAGTTTAGTTAAAACTTTAGGTAACAGAAAGTAATTTATATGTCCATATATATGGAAACTGAGCATTTTCTGGGCAGTTTTTGGAAACTGAGACGTTTCTGGTCATTCTCTTTTTTACGTTCAGTGACTATGGAACACCTAGTCTTCTTTTCCTGCATCCTCATTGCAAGGCAGGTAATTCCTCTTTGCATCTTGCTCAGAAACTCCATTGATTATGCCACTTTAGAGTCCTTCTTTTTTTTTTTTTTTTTTTTTTTTAAAGATTTTATTTATTCATTTTTTTCCCCCCGAAGCCCTAGTAGATAGTTGTATGTCATAGGTTCGCCTCCTTCTAGTTGCTATACGTGGGACTCGGCCTCGGGTTGGACGGAGAAGTGGTGCCTTGGGGCGTGCCCGGGATCCGAACCCGGGCCGCCAGCATCAGAGCGCGCGCACTTAACCGCTAAGCCACGGAGCCGGCCCTAGAGTCCTTCTAAAACCCACACTGGGTTTATATTTTTATTTGGTATATCTTTAGTTTGCTTCTGTCAGGCCAACTCTGTTTCATAGTATGCAGTGAGTTTCTGAGGAGGAAAAAAGAGCCCTTCAGATATTCCCAGTAGCGCTGCCATTTGTACTCTGTGCCTCTGTTGGCACCAACGTCTCTAGGCCCTCTGGTGGTTTAGAGGTTGGCACAAGGGTGCTAGGCTGAGGGCTGTATGGTGCTGAAACTCAGCCATGTTCTATTTATTATGCTACATGCCTTGGCATGGAGCTTTATTCACTCTCAGGAAGAGTACTTTTTTTCTGATTCACACATAGTTGCTGTATGGGCTAGCAGAAGCTCTGTCACTTCTTTTGTCTTCTCATGAGTAAGGTGTCTTGCTACTTTGAAAGAAAGTCACCATGAACTTCAGAACATGGCTGGCCTTCTCCTTAATTATAGACCCAGAAATCCCAGTAGTTTTTTTGGATTAACAGGCAAGGGACTTGTGACCTAAAGTTTTAAGTGTCCTTTTCAAGGTCACATGTCTAAGAAGTGATGAAAGGCAAATTAGAATCCAAATCTCATTTTTTTTTTTTTTTTTAAAGATTTTATTTATTTATTTTTCCCCCAAAGCCCCAGTACATAGTTGTCTGTCATAGCTGCACATCCTTCTAGTTGCTGTATGTGGGACGCGGCCTCAGCATGGCTGGAGGAGTGGTGCCTCGGTGCGCACCCGGGATCCGAACCCGGGCCGCCGGCAGCGGAGCGCACGCACTTAACCGCTAAGCCACGGGGCCGGCCCCCAAATCTCATTTAATTTTTTCAGAAAGTATTCCTTTCTACTATTAAGTGGCACCATATACACTCAACAAAATATTTTATAATATTATATGCAGATCTCATCCTCAAAGACCTGACTGTCTGTTAAGGGTGAAAGTGTATGGAGTATAAATGACCATACCACATAGTGATTGCACCTGGTAGGCTCTCCATCCATATTTTTTAAATATTTGACAAGGGAGCATTTATGTTATATAAGAAAAGCCATGCATATATAAGAAAAATATATACATATGTACACATGAACATATATACATGCATATGCATTTCTACATACATCCACAGCTTTGTGAAACCTAATTTTCTTTTCATTTACCTAACTCTTCTGTATCTTACACAGCCTATATGGAAGCTTTTTCATGCTAGAAAGAAGAGAAAAAGTATATGTACTCAGTGAATAAAAGGGAAAAGCTTTGGTAGCAGTTGTTAATTTGTGACTGAATACCAAGTTCCTGTCAACTGTATTTTGGGGGCTTGGTGGAGAAGGAGGTAAGGGAACAGGAAAGTTTTCTGGTGTTTTTCTTGTAATAAGAATTGATTATAGCTGGAGTTATTTGGCAGCCATTCTGTTCTTCCATTTTTTTTGGTGAGGAAGATTAGCCCTGAGCTAACATCTGTTGCCAATCCTCATCTTTTTGCTGAGGAAGATTGGCCCTGGGCTAACATCTCTGCCCCATCTTCCTCTACCTTATATGTGGGACACCTCCCACAGCATGGCTTGATAAGCGGTGCGTAGGTCCATGTCCATGATCTGAACCTGCGAACCCCGGACCGCTGAAGCGGAGCGTGCGAACTTAACCACTACACCACCGGGTTGGCCCGTGTTCTCTCCATTTTTAACTTAACTACTGCTTACTCTTTTCTATTGTTACTCTCCTTTTTACTTGCATTCTCCTTGATCCATCCTTCCCAAACAGGGCATGTTTTCATTGCTGTTACTACTATGAATTTTTCAAAATATATTAGTACCATTAATGACCTTTGTCATTAACCACATTAAGAGTTAACATCAATGATTCACATTAACATTTGCTATCAATGATTTAGGAATTGATAATACAGTTTGTTAATCAGTCACAACCTCTTTCTCATTGTACTTCTAGTTAATTTTCCTCCTCATTAGCTTTATAGTGGATAGCGACAGAAAATGTGGATGAAATATTAGAAAATAAAAAGGAACACCTGAAACAGGTGTCCTTGAACCATTTATACTGTCACACAGAAACACAGGGACACTTTTCTATCTTAAGTAACAAGTAGAGTCTTCCATGCTAGTTATTTTGCTCTACATTTACAATAACTTTTTTTAATGTTATGTTCTATAACATCTACACTTTTAAAATATAGAATATTATTTTTTCAACTTTTCAGTTGAAAGTCAATTAATGTAATACACTACATGAATAGACTAAAGGACAAAAACCACATAATCCTTTAAGCAGATGCAGGAAAAGCATTTGACACCACCATTTCGTGTTAAAAACACTCAGTAAACTAGGAATGGAAGGGAACCTTTCTCAACCTAATGAAGAGTATCAATGGAAAACCCATAGTTAACAATGTACTTAATGGTGGAAGAGTGAAAGCTTTACTCCTAAGATCAGGAACAGGACAAGGATATCCACTCTTGTCACAGGTTGTAAGTAGGGCAGTTAAGCAAGAAAAAGAAATAAAAATCAGCCAGATTGGAAAGGAAGATGAAAAACTATCTCTGTTTTTCAATGACTTGATCTTGTATATAGAAAATACCAAGGAAACCACACTCACACAAAAAACATTAGAGCTAATAAACAAGTTCAGCAAGGTTGCAGGACACAAGATCAATATACAAAATCAATTGCATTTCTGTACACTAGCAATGAACAACCTAGAAATGAAATTAAGAAAACAGTTCTGGGGGCTGGCCCCATGATGTGGTGGTTAAGTTTGGCATGCTCTGCTTCAGCAGCTCAGGTTCATGGATTTGGATCCCAGGCATGGACCTGCATCACTAGTCAGCCATGCTGAGGCGGTGACCCACATATAAAACAGAGGAAGATGGGCATAGATGTTAGCTGAGGGCTAATCTTCCTCAAGCAAAAAAGGAGGAAGATTGGCAACAGATGTTAGCTCAGGGTGAATCTTTCTCACCAAACAAAAACAAAAACAAACAAACAAAAATCACCAATTCCATTTATAATAGCATCAAAAAGAGTAAATACTTAGCAAGAAATTTAACCAAAGAAGTGTAAGACTTGAACGCTGGAAATTACAAAACAATGTTGAGAGAAATTAAAGGAGGCCTAAGTAAGTGGAAAGTTATTCCATGTTCATGGCCTGGAAGGCTTGATAGTGTTAAAATGGCAACACTCTCCAAGTTGGTCTACAGATTCAATACAATGTGTTAAAATTCCATCTGACTTTTTTGCAGAAATTGACAAGGTGATCCCAAAATTCAGATGGAAATACAAGAGACTCAGAATAGCCAAAACAGTCTTGAAAAAGAACAGAGTTGGAGGACTCACATGTGCAAATTTCTAAACTTATGACAAAGCAGCAATCAAGACAGTGTGGTACTGGCATAAGGACAGACATACATAAATCAATGGAATGGAGAGAAGAGTCCAGAAAGAAAACCTAACATTTAGTAAAAGAGGTGCCAAGACAATTCAATTCAATAATGAATAGTATGTTCAACAGATGGTACTGGGACAGCCAGATGTCCACGTACAAAAGAATGACTTTGCTTCCTGTCTTATACCATATTAAAAAATTAACTCAAAATGAATCAAAGTCCTAAATGTAAGAGCTAAAACGATAAAACTTTTAGAAGAAAATGTAAGTGTAAATCTTTGTGACCTTGAATTAGATAATGATTTCTTAGATATGCCATCTGAAGCACAAGCAACAAAAGAAAAGAGATAGACTTGATCAAAATTTAAAATTTCTGTGTTTCAAAGGATACTATCAAGAAAATGAAAAGACAACTGACAGAATGAGAGAAAATATTTACAAATCATATATCTGCTAATCATATATTTGATTAGTACCCAAAATATATAAAAAACTCTTATAACTTAATGATAAAAAGACAACCCAATTAAAAAATGGACAAAGAATTTGAGTACATTTCTCCAAAAAAGATATACAAATGGCCAATAAGCACATGAAAAAATGCTTAACATCAGTAATCATTAGGGAAATGCAAATCAAATCCACAATGAGATATCATTTTATACTCACTAGGATAGCTATAATTAAAAAGATGGACAAAAACAAATGTTGGAGAGGATTTGGAGAATTGGTGAAATCACAGCCCTTATATGTTGCTAGTGAGAATATAAAATGGTATCACCACTTGAGCAATTCTTTGAATGTTTAGCAAAAAGTTACCATATGACCCAGCGGTACCACTTCTAGGTATATACCTGAGAGAAATGAAAACATATTCACACAAAAACTTGTACATGAATGTTCATAGCATTCTTATCCATGATAGCCAAAAAGTGGAAACAACCCAAATGTCCATCAAATGATGAGTAGATTTTAAAAATGTGCTTTATCCACACAATGGAATATTATTCAGCCATAAAAAGGAATGACATACTGATACATGCTACAACATGGCTGAACCTTGAGAACAGCTAAATGAAAGAAGCCAGAGAAAAAGGGCTGCATATTACTGGATCCCATGAATATGAAATGGCCAGAATAGGCAAATCCATAGAGACAGAAACTAGATTAGTGCTTGCCTAGTGTGGGAGGGTGGGGAATGACTACTAATGTGAAGAGTTTCATTTTGGAGTGATGAAAATATCCTGGAATTAGGTAGTGGTGATAGTTTCCTACTTTGTGAATATTGTAAAAACCACTGATTAATACCCTTTAAAATGGTGAATTTTTATGGTGTGCAAATTATATCTCAATAAAAGGAAAATTTATTTTTAAAAATATCTTAAAAGATCATCATCTGGTCACTTTTGATGACCAAAGGTTGCTATGGCATGAAATTCTGCAAACTGGTAAATTTTTGGAAATAATTCTGTGCTAGTTGAGTAACAGGGTAACCAAACAGCTGATGAGGGAAAACTTTTTCTTTTTCAATAGTAGTTTTTCTGGCAATTGTAATTAATTAATGGTAGAATATCACCATTTTGCCACACCTACTAGAATAGGTAATGATGATCATTGGCTGCTAATGAGGGAGCTTGATAATGAATGGATCAGGCTGATAATACTGGAACCTACTGATCAGTCTTAGTATTACTAAAAGAGGTTATATGTCTCCTGTCTCCAGCCTATTGAGTCAAACAAGGGAATGCCCATTCACTTTGTAAAACAGTCCTCTACAGTTTTCATTAAGGTTTGCCTTGGTAGGCATCCTCTTTAATCTCCAGGCACTCCTGATTTAACTTGACTGCATCTGGCAGCCTTTGTCAGAAAGTTTGATTTAGAGCAAGGTGGAGTTTGGTGTTTCTGTTTTTTCTTTTTATGTTTTTGTGCAAATCCTGAGAGAAGGCAGGGCCCTAGATAACTTTACCAAATCGTCTTACACCTAGGAGGCTTGGGACCTAAGTCAATAGTTTAGGTAAGAGATGATCAAGACCTGAGCCAGGGCAGAAGGGCTGTTGTTTGGGGATATTAGGTAGGGCACATAGTAGTGGCTTCATTAATGTCTGTTGACTGTCGAATGGACATAAGTGAATTTGTCCAATTTTAGGGTTTCATTGCAATTTTGGTATGAATTGTGCCAGTGTATCTGTAGTCCACTTCTAGAGTTTCCATTCATGAATTGAGTCAGTCTTGGGCTTCTAGAGGAGAGGTTGCAATCTGGTGGCTGATAGGTCAAATCTAGCCTACAACTGTGTTTTATTTGGCCTCTACAATTGTTTTTTTTTTTTCTTTAATTTGTTACCAACACTTCAAAATAGTGAGATTTCACATAAAAGTTGGGATTTCTGGCTTCTCTTGAAAAAACAGAAAATCTGGCAACACTGAGCTTACATTCTCTCATGGCAACAACTCAGCTAAAGCTGAATAGTGACTGCATTAGACCCAGTCCTCTGCTGTGCCTGTCACTCACTGGTCCTTGTGGGCCCTGGAGTTTGTGACCCTTTCTGCAGTGGTTTCAGGAAGCTCTTTTCTAAATCTTACATTGTTACTTATAATTACACTTCTTCTTATGTTGCTACCTAACATGCCATGTGATTATGACACATATCTAATTAGAATATAAGCCCTGTGTTGGCAGTAAGTGTGTGTCTTCCATGGTTCTAGTATAATGCCTTACATGCAGTAGGAAAGTCAGTACATATTCATGTATCTCTGCTCTGATTTGGCAAGGTAGTTGAAGAAGCCCAATATGCCATGGCATTCAAGACATTTTTATGATATAGCAAAGCATCTTGACACACTGGTTTGGGAATAGATATGCTCTATTATTATCATCTTGAAGAAATGATTTATGTTTACTAATGTTAGTTCTTTCCTCTTATTTTTCTTAACCAGTTGTCTCAGATAATTTTAGTGTTAAAATTACTTTATTAGGTTACTGGCATTATGGGGTTAATGACAACATCTTGGATAGTAAATATTTTCTTGGTCATAGTAATAACATGGATTCTTTGAGTTAGGTCTTATAAATATTTTCTCATAGGTAAATGATTACCAAAAATAAATGGAAAGAGCTGAGTTCTTTCCTGGGATATTCATCATCAGAAGAGATATGGAAAAATGAATTTATTTTTTTAAAGAAGTGTTATTTGATGATACAAATACAAAGAGATGATGAAAACAGTTGGTGGTAATATTAAAAGTATAGGAAAGAGCTGTGTCGTGTGCATGTGGTTAGATTGTAGAGCTCAGTTTAAGAGGAAGTCATTGAATTACTATAAAGTTTTTGAAAATTGTCTTATTTTATGAACACAAACCATATTTTCTTTAGCCTTACACTAGCCAGTTGGGTAATGATTTTGAGTGTCTAGTTTGAACATTGTAAATGTTGGTTTCATGCCATGAATATTTCTTAGCCCTTATTGTATGTTTATTTTTACATTAGGTGAGAAATTCATCCACACTTCTCTTCAGTACCTTGATCACAAGAATATTTGGAGTTAAAAGGGGAAAGGATGAACTTTCCAAAAAAAATAGGTAAGCGCCATCTAATGCTAACTTTACTTTTTACAAAATATTGTCCTGGCCAAAAATAATTTTTGGAATTTTGCTTAACTTTTATAGATTCATCTAGAGCATAAAAGTATAAAAATGCTGTAGTAAATTAACCTATGCTACAAATTCTAGCCCTTGGGCAAAAATACCTACTGTTTAATAAGTGGACCTTTCAAAGCAACAAAAATATAGCAAGGTAGCAAAGGCTGAAATGCAGAACTTGTTTCTCAGTGCAACAGCTAAAGTTTTTTTTTCTTTGCATCTTCTTCAGGTATTCCTAAAATGTCCTAAATTGCTTTTTCTTGATGTGTCATCCACTAGCTTGTGCAGTATCTTTGCTTTTACAGCTGTAAGTGTAAATGTTTATGATACACTCATCAGAACATGTCCCGGGTTACCTTTGCATTAAACTCTGTGACCAAGGGGAGCAGTTACAGATCTTGGCCACACAAAATAAACAATACTTTTTACTTTTCGGTCTTTAGTGTTATGTTTTTCTCTTAAAGTTTTTTTAACATCTAGAAGGAAACCTATTGAAACACTGATTATGGGTAACTTTTAGACACCATGCGCAAGTTGTATTTGTTGGTTTTTAAAGAAGAGGAGCTTTGAATAGTTTTCTTTAACACTCCGGAGGATTTAATGGTAGCCTAGTGGCTTGCGATTGTTAACACTAGATGTCACTGTCGCTGCGTGTTTAATTACTTTTGTAACTTCATTTAGGATCCAGTTTGGCCCACTCGTCTTTCTCTTGATGATGTAGAGATAAATCAGGCCCTATTCCTCTCTTCCCTAAAAAACTTGATTATCACACTGTTAATTTAGATTTTAACCTGTTGTTTATTAAAATATATTTTCTTGGGATGGAATTAACTCTTAGGAGTTAGAAAATATCATGAAATAATTTTATGATGCACTGTTGATAATTCTGATGAAACCTACTGGTTTGTCTACCTACTGAATTGTCATTTAAATTGCTGTTTGTTACCCTATAATGTTCAATAAATATTTGAAAGGAAGGCAACAAGCTATACGTATGAATCCCCTGAGTATATTCAGGAAATAACCAGAGTTTTTTTTAACTAGAGTTGTATTTTTAAAATAATGATAATACTATTCCTTTGAAAGGATGATTATAACTTTTACTATTTAGCTGATTCCTAAAGAAATTCTTCCTGTCAGTAGTTTGAAATCACTAATATCTGTTTCTCCTTAGCTTTGTTTATTTTGTTAATAATTCTACAAAAAGTGCTAAGGTTAAAAAACAGTTTGGTCGGATTATAAGGCCATGATAAATCGTGATATAAATAAAAGATGATAAGAGGTTATCAAGCAAGTGAAACTAATGTTTAAAACTGAACTTGAAGAATTTTTTTTTTCCCTTTTACTTTTTATGAAGTGAGTGATTCTTGGATGTGTATACAGATTTTACTATATACAGGAGAAAGTTTTCAGACTCATTTTATTTAGGTTGTATCTGAAGGAGGGTGGAAGAATAGCACAATGAAGAAACCATGCTGGTTTTTTTTTGTGAGGAAGATCAGCCCTGAGCTAACATCTATGTTAATCCTCCTCTTTTTTTGCTGAGGAAGACCAGCTCTGAGCTAACATCTATTGCCAATCCTCCTCCTTTTTTTTTTTCCCCCAAAGCCCCAGTAGATAGTTGTATGTCATAGTTGCACATCCTTCTAGTTGCTGTATGTGGGACACGGCCTCAGCATGGCCGGAGAAGCGGTGCATCGGTACGTGCCCGGGATCTGAACCCGGGTCGCCAGTAGCGGAGCACGCGCACTTAACTGCTAAGCCACGAGGCCAGCCCGAAACCACACTGTTTTAATGTTTTTGCCAAAGGCATGCTGGTGGGAACCTCCATTATAAATTCATTCCTCTCAAATAGGGAAGGTTACAAAATATATAACTTTCCTAGAAAGAGGGAAATGGAATATTCATATAATTGTTTTGAGTAAAGTTGAAAAGTGAAATGAAGGAATTAAGAAGTTAATAATTTTTTTTAAATGTGATGAACATTTTTGGTAAAAGCCTTTATTTCAATAATCTGAAAATTAGTATATATCACTACATATACAAGTCTTCTGCTCTCTGTTTAACCCTTAAAGAGTATATTTCTTGGCAGCACCCACTAGATTTGCTCTGCAAAACCTTTAGTGTCTTAGATTTGCCGTTATTTGTAATGATTTTCTAGTTGTCGTTTGTTTAATTATGTCACTTTTTGTTGAAATGTTTATATGCCTCTCCCTACAATATTAATTCCCTGAGGGCAGAGCCTTTTCCATCTATTCTGTGTATATATAACGGGCACTTGAAGAATGTAGTAATAATGATGTCTTGTTGGTTGGTTACTCCACCATCGAATAACTAAACTCAGCTGATGAGACCTCGCAGGCCAGTTAAGTCTACTTCCACAGCCACAGATTGTTCTGCAGACAATCTTGTAAATGTGTCCTCTTGGTCAGAAGGAAACTGGACATAAAAAGAACATCTGCCTTTCTCATCTAGTGGAAAAAAATGTCTATCTTGGAGTAAACAGACTTGGTTTCTAGGCATTTTGCTGCCACTGGAGTTGACCTTAATAGACTCCCTTATGCGCTTTGCACTTTAGTTTCTCCATCTATGTAACAGGAACAATGAGATCTGTGCTCTGTACTCACTGGGCTATGGCGAGGATAAAACAAACTATTAACAGTTCGTTTTCTTTTAAAATGTTGGAAGTCCTGTGCAATTAGAGATATAGTTTGCTTTTTCTGTTACCACTTCTATTATTATCCTCATCTCATTGTCTTACAGTTACGCTGTGCCTTTTGAGGACAGGGTCAGTATCGTACCCATTTTTGTATACCTGGTTCCTCACATAGTGTCTGGCATATAATAGGCACACAGAAATACTTGCTTAATGAATAAGTAAATTTTGTTACTAGAGGAGAGATAAGAAATCTGATTTGTACTCCTGCCTTTGTTACCAGATGGCCATGATAACCAACTGAGACAACCTCTCTTGGTTTTCTCCTCTAAGATAAGAGATATGGCCTATCCTTGAGGTCTCCTTTTCTGTAAAATACTAAGCTAAGGCTTTCCGTAATTGTTACTAGAATTGTGAGTTTGGTCAACTGTGTATTCCCAGTGCCTAGAGCAGTGCCTGCCTGTAGTAAGGATAAGCAGTTCCATTTTCATATGTAAAGAAAGGCACAGGGGGTTCTACCTCCTGATTTATGAACTCTAGAGCTCACTAGGCTTGTTCTAGATGTGTTCTTTGGATTGTGAAGAAGGAGAAAGTATAAGTTTCACTTGTTTGTTTCCAATTACATTATTACATTTTACTTTTCTAACGCTCCTTTCCTTTCTGTTGATGACCACCTGACTTGACTTGGCTTGACAGAGTGAATAACTGATCCCACATAGAATCAGAACCTGCACAGCTCTGTGACCTGGGGAGTGTCCTGGGCTTTCCAGAATAGTCTCCATCTGCAGTGTGAGTGGGCTCACCTTGATAGTTCCTCATTCCTTACAGGGCAGGAGTTGAACCGATGTGATCTTTAACTCTGGGTCTTTCCCTTTAGCAACGCTGTGTGTATTAACTTGCACTATTCTAGTCCCAGGTAAATGACAAATATCAATATAGCAGTCTGCACAGCTTTATTTTAGACTCTGCTAAAGCTTCGTACAGGTGCTCAGGGTACAGCGTGTTCTATAGCTCTTGCTTTCTCTCTTCATTTGAAATCAATCAGTCACCCAATAAGAATTTGTAAGCATTTGTCATAAACTCAATAATGACACAATAGAGGAATACATGAGAAATATAAACTTAGACCTTGCTCAAGGAGCCTACATTTCTGCTAGGGAAACAAAAATTGTTATTTGTGAAACAGATACAAATAGAAGGAAGCATAAAATAATCAGCTGCACACTAGGATATGAGTAATGGATGCATTAGAAATTTATTAATGGGAGAATTGAGTGGAGTATTTGGGGGGAAGTAGTGTTTCTTATAAAGCTTTGGGGATGAATAGAAGAGGAACAAAAGAATAATAATCTTGTTTTCTGTCTTGTTAAGTACGATCTCTATTCTGTCTTGTTAGAGGGAGCTCATTTTCAAATTAATAGTTTAGGATGGTTTAGTACAATTTAAGAAGAAAATGTTTGTGAAAGCATCACTAGGTCCAAGTAAAATTGTTTCTACTGACTATATTTGGAGATGTTAAATTGTATTTATTTTATTTTCCTGAGTGTAAATAACAGAGAATTATTTTAGTTATTTCTCTTAGCATCTTAGTGGTGTAGGATCCTTTGAGGGGCATCTAATCTAGTCCAGCTCCTGCTTATAGACAGATTTTGAAGCAATTTCCAGACAGACTGGCTTCTCTCCTGTTCCTCATGTTTTCTAGGAAAAGAGATTCCACAAGCTTCTGTGGTTACCCACTCCATTGTTTAGGAAAGAATTGGATTCTCAAAGCTAAAATTGCGAGCTGTAGGGCAATTGGGTTTTTATATTTTACAGAATGTAATTATTAGAATTCAGAATAGCTTATTTGCTTTGAACTACATAGTACTTTGTAGCAAGCGCCTGTTTGGCCAAACTGAAAATCAGAATTTTCTTTAACTGTGGCCAGAATAATCTTAACATCCTCAGACCCAAAGGAGTCTCATTTTCTCCATTTAACAAGTATTTATTACTTTTTTACCCTGGACCAGGCCCTCTGCTGGGTACTGGGATCCAAAGATGAATCAGACATACTCTCGGCACTAGGGAAACTGACAGTCTAATGAAGAGTACAGCAGTTATCTGCTGTGCTGGAGTCTCTGTTCCACTTGTGTAGAAGGAAGGGAGAAGTTGCGGGGGGTGGGAGGTGGTAACATATCTTTAGTGCCTATTGGGATGCATAGCACCTGCCAGACCCTTTCTAGGTGTCTAATTTGGCCTTCATCACAGCCTTGCGAGTAGAGTCATCCTAATTTCACAGAGGAGTACTCTAAGGTTAGTGAGATTTAGTTATTTGCTGGAGGTCAAACAGCCAGAAAGTGGCAGATCTAGAACACAAATCCAGTTCCATCTGCAGAGCACATGCGGATTTACACACACACACAGCCCCTCATAAGCGGTGAGTCATCTTTTTAGAATTGGGCTTTAGATTTTACATTGTCAAACGCTGTGGGAAATGAGCCACTTCACCAAGTCTCAAGATGGAGCAAGAATCTCACATCTCCCACATGACAGGTTGATTTTAGAAGGAATGGGGGGTGGGGGGCAATGGAGAAGTTTGTTTTGAGGTGACTTTAAGACCCTTTCTGTGGTGGTGGAAGACATTGTGTGCCTTCTATCCCATGAACATTCTCCTGCTGTGTGAGCCTCACACTCTGTTTTCATGCAGACAGAGGTGAGGGAGGAGCAGGTCTCAATGTTTCTAATGTCATACTGTAAAGCCAGGAAGGTGGCAGTCTTAGTTTTCTGGTTGGCATGTAGGGAATGAATTATTACCCCAATAGGATATCAGTGTGGCCAGTAAGACACTTACCTCTGTAAAAATCTTATATTTGGTGATAGTTTGGTGCTATGGGGAGAGGATTTGGGGGTTTTGCGATAATCCTTGCCTGTGGTATGATGCTTTCTAGGCTTAACCTAATTTTTTCCAAGTCAGTGCTTAATTTTTCATTCATATCTTTAATAGAAATGATAATAATAACTGCTATTATTAGTTTTTATCTGTGAGGGGACCTAACAAGCCATTCATTCCCATTCTCATTTTGCAGATTTGAAAATTGAGGTGCAGAAAATTTTGAGCAGTTTGCTGAAGGTCATAAGCTAGTGCTGGAAATAAATTTAATGTTTACTTTTAGCTCACAGTAGGCTCAACTAGAACATTTAAAAAAATTAGCTGATTATTTATAAGTGGAATTTCTATTAGCAACAATAATACTAGTTTGGGTTCAAATAATTTGAAATTAAGTTGAGCCCCAGTTTTTGATATAGTCTGGAGGTGTCATTCGTGCATTTTCCACAGTTGTTTATAGAACATTCAGTCTGGTTCTTTAGGCAGAGTAGATAAATGAGTATTTTTGGAGACTGAGAAGTAAAGTACAAGTCTTATGTAACCCTTGTTGAGAAGTACTTAAAATCAGAATTAAGTCTAACTGACACTTCGGCCTACTGGAGAGTTTCGTGTTTCAAGTTTTTATTCATTCTTAGGTTCATGGATCACAGGTAGGAAAACCACAAATAAAAATTTTAACCAAAAAGAAGCTCTTAAGAAGAAATATGTTCATGAAGTTGAAGTGGGAATTAGTCATTGTGTTCTTAAATATTGAGTCTTGCGTGGACCAAGTAATCTTTGTTCGTAAGGACTGCTTCAGGCAATTGCCTTCTTTAGTAACTAAGGCGTTGTTGCTTTAGTTTGAGCATGCTCTATGGAATTTTGGCAATGCATGTATCCTCTTCCTGCATCTTAGCAAGAGCATGAGTAAATATTTTTTCTTAGCTTGGTATTTTTGTAGCTTACATTTTATATGAACCAGACTAATATAATGTAATACCAGGGTTACATAATGTAAGACGTCAGGATTGCTTCCAGGACTGTGAGATAAAGTCTTCATTTATCAGGGGGTTTACAAGCAGTATTTGTTGCTCATTCAATACCTGTAGAGAAATACCACAGAGCTATTTTCCAAATGAGAAAGTGGAGTCAAAGAGGTTAAAGCCAGAGGGAGCAATTTCTGTAGAACTTGGATAATATTTCTTCTTTATTTAGAACATGGTCCTTGTAATTATTGATTTTAGTAATGTACAGTTTAGAAATTCCAGGAATTTCCAACTCTTCTTGTTGCACACTGAACTTTTTTATAAAATATAATCAATAAAATTTTTTCGTTGAATACTTATTATGTACCTTGGCACTCTAATATGTACAAAAGTAGTTGATGATATAGTCTTGGATTTCAAGGAGTTTATCATTTATTGAGAGATAGGACCAACATGTGAACTAGTTTAAGAAAATGAGTATCAAACTCTGTGGTACTATCAAGGGATAGGGGAGAAGAGGATGAGGTCAGATCCATGCAGGAGTCAGGGCTAAATCTGTACTTGAAAGAATTGGCAGTGTTGGGATAGGCAGAAAGGAGGGTGTTGCATATGAGGTTATATAGCATGAACAAAGATACAGAGGTTGGAACATACGTTGTATGTGTCTGAGAAAGTTAAAAGATAAACCAGACTAGGACAGGGAGGGCACAATGGAAATATTTATTATTCGTTAATTCATTAATTCATTCATTCCTAGAACAAGGATTCGTTGACCACCCTACTCTGTGTAAGCACTGTAGCTGGTTCTGGGCTCTGTGTCAGTGAGTAAAACAAATGTGCCACGGAGGCTAGTTGGAATTTTACATGACGTTAGGATTCATTTTTATATTGGAGTATTCCATGATAAAAGCATTGTTTTAGGAATCTTTTGAAAAGTGATTGCATTCTGTATCCCTGGCTGGTGGGATTGGAGAATATGATGCAAGACCCTGGAAGAGAGTTACTTATGAATAACTCGTATTCTCTGTAGGTTGTTAAAGCATGGTTCCAGCTTGGTGTGGTTATTTCAGCATTTATTCTTTTTGTTGCTTCTAAATTGAGTAGTGCTGTATTAAAGGGAAATATGTTTTACGGATTATTAGTTTCCCCAAGACATTAAAAGATATTAGTGAAAAATAGATTCTAGAGTCAAGTAAGTTTCAGAAATACTGGATTAAATAAAAATTTCTTTATGACTGGACTTCTCAGAACATTTAATGTGCTGTAATGTGTTTTGTGAATCTTCAGGAGTGGGATAAAACATGCAGTATTTCCTCAAATTATTTGACCATGGAAAACTCGCTCTCTTTAAACACCATCTATTACCATCTTGTGTTCCATCAGACATAGTTTGGAGGACTGCTGTGGGGATGCTGAGTAAGGCAGGTGAAAGGCATGTCTCCCATCATTAGGAGCAGCACCATCTGTGAGAAAGGAAGATACTCATCTCAGTTACATCTTGGCAGCAACAAAAAGGCTTAGTTTTAGGTGCAGTTAAATATACTATGAAGTATCCCAAGTTTCAGATAATTTAAAATTGTATCCTAGCATATAGTAGGTAGTCAATAAATATGAATCAATGAAAATTTCATAATTTTAGGCCTTTTAAAATCTTATAATATTTAAAGTGCCTCTTTCTGAGAATGAACTTTATATTCTACGTTAGAATGAATCTTCTACCATTTTGTCAGAAGATAATGTCCATTTTCCCAAAGCCTTGATCACTGATTTGGAAGAAATAGGGCCTACAACATGATTGATGAACTGATCAGCAAGGTCAGTACCAAACCCATCAGACTGTGATGTGTGTGTGTGTGTGTGTGTGTGTGTGTGTGTGTGTGTGTAGAGAGAGCAGAGAGGGAGAGGGGAACAGAATAGTAACCAGCCTTGAAATATTAATAGGTAAGGCTTTAGGATCCACTAGTATGGCTGAGTTCTATGCCTTGACTGTATGTCTTGCTAATAAACTAAGCAGTATACTCTGCTGTTGTCCCTCATCTCCAAAATAATAGCTCCATTTGTTAATATTTAAACAGGCTTGAAATAATTCAGACTTGTTGCAATTAGAATGCTTTTGGCTGCAAGTAACAGAAAACCCAAATCAAAATTTAAACAATAAAGAAAAGTTATCTCACATATAACCAGGAAGTTTTAAGTTCATTCCAGGTTGATAACATCATCAAAGACCCAGGTTCTTTCCATTTTTCTATTGTGCCATCCTTGATGTGATGACATGGGCCCCAGGGAAGCTTCTTCATGGTTGCAGGATGGGTGCAATTCCAGCCATCACATCTAGATGCAACGGTGTGTAGGCACAATATCCAGTGGGCGTGTGCATTTCTATTTCTTTTTAAGAGTGACGATAACACCTCCTGTATATGTTCCCGTGCTTTCAGCCTCACACCCTAAAGCCTTCCCTTTCCATCTCTTTGGCCAGAGTTAACATCTTAGCGTGCCCCAACTTAACTCTGTCAAGGGAAATGGATCCACCATAATAAGCTTAGACTAATCAGGCTTCTCCAGTTGGGTATGGGGTTGGTGCCAGCCCTTCCTGAAGCATATAACTACTCCAAGAAGGGTGAAGACCCAACCAAAGTCAAATACTGTTAAAAGGAAGGGTGAGAAGGGGGAGTGAATTTTTAGGTGACTGATTTTTAGGTGACATCTGCTGCTACACTCTTCTAGGCTATCTCAAAAGCTTTGAAAATGTTTTCATTAAGAACAATGGCTTAATAGGAAGGTAAGTAATATATGTAGTATTTTAGCCTAATAGGAAAGTGTGTCTTTTATTTATTGCAATTCCTTCATATTATTTTAAAAAGATATGAAATAGTACAAGTGTCTGGACGTGTGGTTCTGTATAATTCATTCCTGTAACCAACCTTGCATTATAAAAATTTCACTCAGAAACAAAGTATATGTCTTCTTCACACATGAAAAAAAGTTTTGTAGAGCATTAAAATAGAGATTCTGAATAAAATACAGTCAATTTCTAAGTCAGAAAATGCTACTCTGCAATATGACATGTCTCGTTGGTTCATAGCTAATCTCTAACAAGCTAACAGAATGTTAACATTGTTTTTTATTATGAACTTAAATTCACTTTGGAATTTGACCCACATATTACAACATTGATTTTGTTAATTTTCATTTTGTTTGTAAGGACAAATGATATGAAGTCAAATGATCTTTCTAAATTTATTGGAATTGGTACTCAATTATTTTTATTTATGAACTGAAAATCCCTATTCTATTGCAATTGAGTGTATATTTTGATGTGACTTTTTTGACCTCTGATCTCAAATTAGGTTAATTGCCTTGAACAATCTCTTTTTCTCTATCCACTAAGTTTCTTTTTTCTCTTTCCTCCAAACTGTTACCTTTTGCTCTGCACAAACTGCCTCTATAGAAGTAGAACGTGAGGCTGTCTGGGTCAGGGCAAACCAGCTGGGCTAGACAGAAGACGGGGTCAGACTGGCTACAGTTGAGAAGGATCTGTAAGTCTATTCCAGTTGCTAAATCTTGGAGATCTAGAATTTTCTACTCTATAGGAACAGTTTTAGAGCCATCCATTGCCCTTAGTACATCTTTGTCTTTCTTGTATTTATCTCTATGATCAGTCAAATTATGAACATTTGTTTTAGACGCGTATAAATCGTCATTTACACACTTACTCCCCTTAATTCACTTGCTTCCTCTTTACCCACTGCAATCAAAGTCCTTCTAGGCCACTGATTCCATTTCTATAATTGGTGGTCTGTTTAGGTGATCCATCATTTTATTTTCTTCATCATTCATTCAACAAATGCACTTACTAGGTTCAAGCCTCTGAGCACTGAGTACAGACATTTATAAAACATGGTCTAAATATTTGAAAAACAGTAGAGGAGGAGAGGGAAAACTTGAACTCTACTGTAATGCAAGGTGAAAGCCATAAGAACTGTCAGCTCCTTTCCTCTCCCTCAGGGGAAGAGCCTGCATGTCCCTACTCCTCCCATTTCCTCACTTCCATGCCACTGCATAGCTGCACCTCCAGCAGAGCTCTTTCTCACACTCTTCAGACACACATCCTCTGTAAACCTCTTCCTCTTTCCCATCCCAGTTCTTCTCCCATTTAGGCGGGAAAATCTCACCTGATCATTTCTTTATCTTGCTGCCTTCTTTAGTTCTATCTATATGACAATAAGTGATTCAGATCTTGATTGATAAACATTAGAGCAGTATTGGTGATATGTTTCCCCTCTCTGTATTTGGAAATGAAATTCCATGTACTAAAAAAACAGTGTCACTGGCCTCCAAAGGTGGTGAATGCCCAATTTTCCCCAGAAACACACCGTAAGTCGTCATCTCTGTCTTCCTTCTACTTTAATTAAGCCAGCTTTTTGGGTTGCTTTTGCTTAAGCTTCAACATTTTCAGGAAATAAAAGGGAATTTCTCTTTCAGTGGTGGGCTCTTGTTTTGATTAGTTCTAATATTGCAATAGCATAGGTTTCAATTTTCTATCATTGTAAAAGTATAATGTTTCAATGGGGAAGTGAATAGATTTCTGTGGGCTACCTGCAATGCCACCATTTATAATATTTATGTCTTTGGAAAAATGTATTTCAGTTGTCATGTGACCATTTATAAGCTGTGGCCTTTCCACAGATGGACATACCATTTGTAAACACTTGCCTGTTTTTACCCTTCCTGTTTTCAGCCCTGACTGCCTTCAGAATTGTGTTGCCATTCATTGTCAAACTGGTTGGCTCACCCATGAAAATTGAATTCTATGGGATTCATGGCATTTTCTGTAGAGGTTTCTTTCTCTAGAAATCTCTTCCTGCCCCTGCTCCTCCCCCACCCCCCCATCCCCCCGTTAAATTGAAATTGAATGATTTTTCAGGATTCTGTGTGTAATATCCTTCTTTCTAGCATTTTTAAGTAACATTCTTTATAATGGACAAATCATAGTTTAGTTAATAATTCTCTTACTATTAAATATTTACTTTTCCCCCTAGTTTTTAAAATAATATTATTAATAATGGTGTGGTGAGGGTCTGTATTTACAAAGTGTTTTAATATGTAGGGTTATTCCTTGCAGATAGATTCTCCTAGGTGTAATTTCTTGGTAATAGGGTATAATTAGTCTCCAGTTTCTATTTATATATTGTCAGATTTCTTGATAAGTTGATCTTGAAAAACCGTTTCCCTGTGTCACCTTCCTACTCAGGAATTTTCATTAACTCTGTTGCCTCTGGTCTAAAGTCCATACCCCTTTAATTGGCCTTTTCCCTGTTTGTTAAACCTTTTTCTTTTTGTTTTAACCAACTGCCTACCATTGAGCATTTACATTCCTTCTGGTTTTTCCATGTTGTAAAAAGTGGTGCAGGGAATATCCTCATGCATTTTAGCTTTGCCCATGGTTTTTGGATTATTTCTTTGGGATAAATTATCAGAAATGGAAATACTGGGTTAAAGAATATAAACATTCCATGAAACTGATAGCCAGACTTCTTTTAAATAAGAAGATATCAATTTACAAATTTACCAGCATGTATAATCTTCTTAGTAGTGGGTAGTATTATTTTTTTAATGCATGTTTAAGAGAATGTGAGGGAGAAAATTACCATGTTGTTTCAATTTATATTGCTTTTATTACTAGTGAAGTTGAACATTTACCCATATTATTTGTTGGTTAATTGTATTTTCTTCAGCTTAGCTTTCAAGGCCCTATATAATTTGGACCTGCTCTTTTCACCTTATCTCCTATTATTCAAACCCACAAATATTTATTAAATTCCTGCCATCTACCAACAAAATACGTATATTCTGATCAAGCTAATCTCCTACTGTTCTTTTGAATATGTTAAGATTTTCCTTTTTGTTTTTTTTGTTCATGCCTTTTCTGCTCCTAAAATGCCTGTCCCTTATCTTTTATTTACAGTATGCTGATTTTTCCCATCCTTTGAGGTTCAACCTGAATCTTTTTTCCTCTAGGAAGTCTTCCCTGACCTGACTGGGGCTTCCTTCAGAGCAGGGCCTGTGTCTGATGCAGGGCCTGTGTCTGATGCCCCTTTTTACCCCTGTGCCTTGTAAAGGGTCTACCTTACATAGGAGAGAAAGAAGTGATATATTGATGTTGCTGAGAAAATGCATGTTGAGGTAGGCAGATCTAGATTTAACTTTCGGCTAACTTTGGGCAAGTTATTTAGCCCCTTGAGCCTCAGTTTATCTCAGAATCATCATAAACTGGGGATGATAATAGAGTCTGCCTCCAGAGTAGTTGTGAGAAGTAAATGTAATAGTGCTTATACAGGGCCTGGTGCCGTGATGCTTGGTGTATGGGAACTCTCTTTTAGTGAGAATTGTTTTTAAATTAATTGGATGAATAAAATGGTCATCCCAGCCCTCATTGTTCTCCTTTCCTTAGGACTCATCCTGGCGTACTCCACATGATGTGTGCTGTCTCTTTCTTGTGTTGGTGTTGCTCCTTGTGAATTAGTTACACACTCTCAAATCAATTCCAGGTTCTTAAGGGGAGAGCTCGTGTTTTAAGTTGCTGCCTGTCCTGAAGCATCGTGTAAACACTGAGGGGTTGAGTGTAGTTGGGTAGCTTTGGTAGCAGTGAAATGAGGGAAGACCAGTGATGCAGACCTCATCTTCCATTTTTTATTAAAACCTTTGCTGGACCTCTACTAGGAGAAATTACTTTCTCCTAGGGCCTTTAAGAAATGTTTAGTTTTGTTGCTTATTCAGCCAAATGGAGTTAGTTATTCAGTAGAAAATGGTAAAAGTATCCAAATAACACCACTAGATTTCACTTTTCCATATAGTGTTTCGAAGTGTTGTATTCGTTAGCATTTGTGAGAAACCTATGGTTAATACCACAAGAAGTCATAAACTAAACCAGATTTCCCCCCTTTTTAACTTTCACATGACTTGGATTAGCAACAGTGTTACTCCCTACTTTACACCTGGGATTTCCAAACCTTCTCAAAAAGCTGAAACAGTGATTCATATTTAGTCACCATGTGACTGGGTTATTTTCATTTATTGAAAATATAAACAATAAAAAATATCCTGGATAAAAATCTCCATGTATTTTAACTAGTGACAGATGCTATGATCAGAATTTCTACTTAAGTCAGGCATTTTTGACATACACCTCAAGCCTCGCAATTAAGCTTTATGCCTTTCCAAACATAACAGTTAACCAATAAACCAAAATATCAGCCTGGTCTGGCTTAGCTCAGCGGTCTTTTGATTTCTTCCAGTCTGTTTGATGTGGAGGCTTATTGAGATTTATCTACTGAGCTGTTCATAGTTTGTAGGGCTGAGAGCACTGGTTATATTATATAAGATTCCATTAGTGACAGGAAAGTGTAGACAGTCTTTACAGTGTAGATAATTTAGTCAGTTGTTCTGGTCATGGTTTTGTTGAAATTTTTAAGACTTTTGTCAAGCTTTTTTATTAATACTCAATGATTTTTCTTATTTCCCAGTTTATACTCTGAGCCTCAAAACAGATATAGTTTGATTGCTTCAATTTAGTAGAAAGTTTTTAAACTTTCAGTAGAAATCTCTATGTAGATTTCTTTTATTTTTTTCCCCCAAAGCCCCAGTAGATAGTTGTATGTCATAGTTGCACAGCCTTCTAGTTGCTGTATGTGGGATACGGCCTCAGCATGGCCGGAGAAGCAGTGCGTCGGTGCACACCTGGGATCCAAACCCGGGCCGCCAGCAGTGGAGCGCGTGCACTTAACTGCTAAGCCACGGGGCCGGCCCTCTATGTAGATTTGAAAACTTTTCCAGTTATTTGGACCAGTTTATTCACAAGGGAAATAAAAATAGAAATATACAGTAATCAGTTATAAGTATTTGCTATGTGGGGAGTCAGACATCATTCCATTGTATTGTTCGTGGTAACAATAGCATCAGTATACCCAAGTTTATAGCATAAGGGACTTTCATATATGTACTTCTTGTAATCCTGGTAGGAATATTCAGTGAGGTAAGTATTATTGTCCTCATTCTAAATAACACACTTGGAATTTAGATTATTAATTTGCTACATGTCTCATATCTAGTATGAAGCAGAGCTGGTGTTCAAATTCAGATATGACTCCTAATCCAGTTATTTTCCCATTACACTAAAGCTTTTTGTTCTGTCAGATACAGTATTTCTAAAGGTAATAAAGTTCTGCCAACCAGCTTTCCAGTGGTTTAATCGCATCCTCTTTCCCAAGAAGTAGAGTAAAATTACTCTTGTTTACCCTGCTCAAGATAAGATAGTAAGATCATGTTGGAGGAATAATGAAACGCATTCATTCTTTCTGCCTCAGTTGCCTCATGTATCAAATGAGGAAAATACTAGCACTTACCTCGTAGGGTTTTTGGGCGGATTAAGTGAGTAAATACATGCAAGGAGAATAGAAGAGTGCCCAGCACAGAGTAAAGGACAATACATTTAGCTATTGTTAGTGTTCATTTACTCAGTAGGGTTTATTAACCTGCTGCTATGTGCCAGGTAATATGCTGGGCATTGGAGGATAAGTCAGAATCTTTACCTTCAAGGGTCTTAACAATCAAACGGGGGAGACATACTCCAGGCTGCACACTATTAGCGTGAGGTTCTGTATAGAGGCATGCAAGCTGAGATTTGGAAGCACAGAATAGGTGCTTCCACCTATTCTGTGAGTCAGGAGGCCTCCTGTAAGTCAGGGCCTGAGCTTGAAGGATAAGTAGAAGTAAGCCAAGTGAAGAAAAACAGTAGGGGAAAAGGGAGCCAGGAGGATAGATGATGGTGGTGAAAGGTTGGTGTGAACATATTTCTTCATCCAGGATTTCTTGAAAACTTGAATATGCCAATATGTACTGTGACTCTCCAGTACACACTGGAGTTACTCGTTTAAAATACTGAATCATGGAATGCTTTTTTATGGAGTATCTTATGAAGAGCTATGTTTTAAAAAGCACACTTTGGGAAACTCTGGGTGGACTGACTGGTGAGAAGTGAATTCAGGTCAGAAATAGGGTGGGCAAGGAAGATGGAGAGGGGGATAGTGAGTAGAAATATTAAGACAGTAGATTTGACAGGCCTTCATGAAAAACAAGGGGACGAAGGAAGAGGAAAGATGGTTAATGCAGATTTTTGGCTTGAGACAGTGTTTGGGGCTGATGGTGCTGTTTACAGCAGTGATGATTTAGGAGGAGAAACAGATTGGTGGGGGGAGGATACCGAGTTCAGCTTTGTATCTGTTTTGAGATGTCTGAGGGACATCCAATGGAAATGTTCATTAAGCAGTTCAATATACTGAGGCTGGAGCATATGAGCAAGTTCTGGGCTAGATGAAGGAGTCATCATGTATAGATAGTATTCTATGCCAGGAGAGTGAATAGGATAACCCAGTGAGTGGTGAAGATAGATTCCTGGAGGCGTCGCTGTTTAAGTGACCTGTGGAAGAAGAGGATTTTTCAGCCAAGATTGAGTATTTCAGCAGTCTGATATTCTTTGGGACATGCTTGTCTGTTCCCCTGTGGCCCCCTTTCATGATCCATGAGTATTTTGTTTTGTTTTTTGGAAAGTGCCCGACTCCACCCATGCAGGAAATCTACTTTGTGGGCTACTCCTTCTCCCAAGAATCTGGGTAGTTGTAGAAAGAGGCTCTTCACCCACACCCTGAGTTCTCTGAGGAGAGCTGTATGCTATCCCGCCCAACCCTTCTGAGCTCAGTGGGGGAAGGTGGGGCCATCTTGCATTGTTAAGTTTTTGAGCGTTAGGTCCTTAAATGTAACTGGAGAAATAATGAAAGAGAAGTATTCCACTGGATTAAACAAGTTCAATGGATTTTAATTTTCCTGATAAACTATTATTAAGAAATTGTTTTGGAGATTTACTCTCTGAGTAGGATTAGCTAACCTACATTTTTCATTTGGTTAAGTAGTTCTTTAATTAGAAACCAAGATTTAGGGAATAGTTTCCCATTGCTTTGTATGGTGTAGAGAAGGCATGTGAAACTGCCAAATGAAGGTTTTCCTCATGATAGTGAGAAGCAGGGAAAACAAGAGGAAATTATAATATGTTAAGGGAAGGGATTCTGTTCATCCAGTGAGCCTGCTTTTATCTTCAATTCTGGAAGTCTCTGCCGGCAGGGTTTTTTTTTTTTTCTTCCCTATTCTTGTCGTGCCAAAAGTTGCATATTTCTGGCAAAATGTTCCTTACTGGCTAGGGGTGCGCAAGAAATCCTTTGCCAGAGAATTAAGCAAGCAGAAGTCTGTCAAAACAAATATTCTAGTTTGAAAATACAGTCCTGTGGGGGAAGGGGGAGGGGTGGGTTGTGGAGGAGGCCAGGGCATGTTCTAAGGCTGAGTATTTATTTCATAAGAATTCTGTGTTCTGAAAGACTGTTGCTTGTGGGAATGCTGGAGGAAGCAAGATTGTGGTACATTAAATGTACTGATGAGCAAGGGTGGATTTTTGGTTTGTTTTTGTGTTGGTATTCAACTCATATGATGACAGCCTTTACTAAGAGTGAAACATTTTGATAACAAATAGCCTTTTAAATTTAATTCAAGAGGCGTTTAACAAAACTTATGTTTACAGGGAAAAACTCTCAGGCCTGAGGATATTAAACACATATAAACAAACATGCACATAAACACACAGTCCACTTCCTAAGCATTTATTTGGCTGGGAAATGCCAACTTTATATAATTTTAATCTTAAAAGTATGGGCTGATTGATTCAAAAAAGGAAAATTTGGGTTTTTTTCCTCCTAACTTTTCCTTCTACTTCTTCCATGATACTTTTAAATAAATCATTTTATAGAAGAATAAGATCATAGTTTGGATAAATGCAAGGATTTTAGATTTCTTTGCTGTATACTGGCTTAAAGCTACCATTATAAAAGTTGCTCTTCAAGTTAGAGAAACATAGGCTGACATTTTTGTTACTTTCCACTGGAATAGGGGTGGGGGCTAACCAAATTAAGCCTCAAGGATGAAAACCATTGCACACAAAAGTGGATTTTGAGGATTTCCTGACCATATATCTGCATACAACTGATGTTATTTTTGGGAAGAATTTTTAAAATAAAATATACTGCATTGTAATATTGAATGTATTATAGAATGTACATATAGAATGTATTAGCAGTAAAGAAAAGCTCTCAAAATAATATTAATAAAACACAGACCAGTTTATTCTTATCTCCTTTGGCAAGTTTTAGACTTGCTACCATAAGCAATTCAAGGAACACGTACATGCCTTCTTCCAGAGCAGTAGGAGGAAACCTTCCTGCTCTTAAATTCTCTCATTTGACATACTTTAGTTACTGGAAGAAACAATTAATGTAAAATTTCTTTAATTTTAGTAATTCAAAAGAATAAAATTTTTTGAGGGGTTGAAAAGATCATGGTGCACCATTGGAATTTGCCTTTAGTAAATGTAACATTTGTTTTCTAAGGAATTATAACAACATACTTAAATTCCAGAACAGTAAGCAAAATAGCTTAAGTTCACTGACTTGAAAAAACATTCTTTTATACTGCACGGTTCTAAAATAAATACTTAAAAGAAACAGAGAGCAAGCCATTCTATCTTGGATTTCATTTTCCTTCAGATAGAACAGCTAGAACAAACATTCTTGCTAGTTAACATTGCCTGTGTTTTTATGAAGTTAATAACTGACCTGTCAATCATGCCCTATATAAATACGGTAGTTGAATGCTTTCTGCTTTAGAAGCACTTTTATTTACAAGAGCTGCCAGCCAAGATTTCCAAAGGACTCCACGGGCTGTTTGCTTTGATCTGTTTTGAGGGCTGGTCTCTTTATACCTGTTGGTTTGCTATTTATGATGCCTTTGTGTAATCAGGTATGGGGAGAGCAGATGTGCAGAATAAACACGTCTTAAGGAAACCAAGGCTCAAGAGAAATCATGTAATTATGCACCAACAACTTTAAAAAGAGAGAGAGAATATTTTCTTAAATCAACTTAGTTGCTGTTATGACAAGAGAACAGATGTTGTAGTATTCACCCCAGAGAAGGAAAAGATTCTCTCTTAAATCTTAGTTTATAATGAATGGAGGTGGTGTGTGTATCACCACCCTTCAAACTGTTGCTCTCCTTTAAATTTGTAAATTGCTGAGATGTTGCAGCTCTTCTCAGTTGACTTTTACTTTTGACCTTTTTTCATTTGCTCCTTCCCTAGGAAATGTTTACCACATGTCTCTATCCAAATAATCGGTGCTCTGTGGGAATCATTACCTCTGCATTTTGAACTGGAAATGCCTTTTAATGTTTAAGGCAGATTTCAAAACATGATAGCTTTTTGTTGTTGTGTGTTGTATGATTTTTGATTTGGGGTTTCCCACCAATACTGAGAGGAACTGAAAGGCAAAATTCATCTTTGTCTCCCCCATGTTGCCGGACATGGTGCCTCTAATAACATAAGGGCTCAATGAAAGAATGGCAGAAATTAGGACAAACCAAAGTCCTTTGGTCTTGTTTCTAAAATCATCTATTGAGTTGAGTTTCTTTCATCATTCAATTAAATGTTGCCCTAATAATTCCTGTATATTATGTTTACATATTGCTTTTCCCTAGGAATCTGAATATTTGAATGTGTTGGAGATGTTGTTAACTTCCGTTTTTACTTTGAAATTAAAAAGCTTCCCCTACCTTGTTTAAACTTGAAGTTTTACTGAAACTCTATAGTGCTTTTGGAGGAACTGATTTAGAGATTTCCAGGCACTTCCAGTTGTTCACCCTACTGCTTTAGGAAATTCTCTTTATACTTTTCATATTGATTTTACTGACATTTTTGGTCAGCAACTTTCCCTTTTGTGACACTGGTATGAATCTTAGATTTTCTGTGGAAAAGTGCCTAAACATGTCCCAAGATTTAGAAACCCGGTCTTTTGTTAACCAGAGTTTTCTCCTTGCTTTGTTGTTGCTCAGAAAACTTTCAAAATCCAGTGTCTTTAACTGGTATTATTGCTATTTATTTGGTTCCTTGTTTATAGTTCTCAAATGCTAGCATCTATATGATAATCAACAAAGTATAAAATGCAGCCCCAAATACCTTTGGTTCAGCAGCCTTCCCTGGATAATCACTTGCCAGAGTAAAATTATTTAGTAAACTTTGAGGTAGATTAAAGCTTGGCTTTAAACTCTGTGTTCCCTCTTCTCAGCTCATGGGGGTCAAAGGTGGTAAAGCCCTGGGGTTGCCTGGAGCCAGCGCAAGCGAGTGCAGTCATGTTGCCTTTGTTGAGGCAGAAGCCTCTAAAAGGTATGAAACTGCCAAAGTTACATTTGAGCATCTTTGGGCCTTTGATTACAGAACCTCTGTTGGAAGTTGAGTGGCACAGGGCAGGTCAAGATCAGGAAGAGAAGCAAGTAGGAGTAAACTCGGGTCAGCCATGCCCTAGACACCAGGCAAGAAACTGCCTCTCCAAATAATGCACACAGGGACAATTTTGAAAGTCCGTGGTACTGCTTAGTTGGCAGATTAACAGAGAGAAAGTCCCTTCCAATATTTTCTTTTTTTTTTTTTTTTAAAGATTTTTTTTTTTTTTAATTTATTTTATTTTTTCCCCCCAAAGCCCCAGTAGATAGTTGTATGTCATAGCTGCACATCCTTCTAGTTGCTGTATGTGGGACTCGGCCTCAGGATGGACGGAGAAGTGGTGCCTCGATGCGCACCCGGGATCTGAACCCGGGCCACCAGCATTGCAGCGCGCGCACTTAACCACCAAGCCACAGGGCCGGCCCCCTTCCAATATTTTCATTTTACATTCGTCCAAGGCTCAAACCTATAATTAAATTTTCTGAACAAAGACCCTATTAACGCACACCATCCAGATTGATGACTAACAGCTCTTCCTTCCAGGTACATAAGGAAATCTGTAACGCTTAAAGTAAAATAAAGACCCTAGTCAGGTTTAGGGGGGAGGGTGAAGTAAGGGAGTGGGTGTAGTTAGGACTGGGTTTGCCTTTCAAACGTCATTTTTCAGTGCTGCTTAAAATGGGCCTTTCAGTGGTCGCTGCATTTACTCAAGTATATGTGATTTACTGAATGATCTAAAACATAGTCACAATGATATGATTTTTATTTAAATATCTATGAAAATATGCTAATTTTTAAATTTTTGGAACATTGTTTAGAAAAATTCTTTTTTTGATTCATTTGTGTGGGCAGTGTAGACTTATGTGAAATTTTTTAGAACAGACCCAAACATGTTAATTTGCCAAAACTTCAAGTAGCTTTCCAGTATTTGAGACATAAGGTTTAAATTCATTAGCTTGGCATTCAGGGCCTTCCACAGTCCAACCTGTTCTCTGCTAGAGGAGCTGTTTGCTCCAGCCTTCTTCACTGTCCCCAGGCTGGCCTTACAGATCTCTGCCTCAACAGCGTCCTCATGCCCTTCTTCTCCTCCAGATACTTCCTTCTCCCTCCGCCTCCCCCTGGGAAAGGTGAAGCCTAGCTGTCCTTACGGCCAAGCTTCACCTAAACTAGTTTCGGATTTTTCTTCCTCTGCTTCTCCATATCTGTCAGCTTCCTGGTTGCCTCGCCTCTTGTGAAGCTGGCCTTGCCTGAGCATCCCTTTGTAGGCTCTCCCCTCTGCTGGTTGCAAAACCTTGCAACCTCTGCAAGGTTGTACCACTTCTTTGGCTCTTACCATGCCAATCCTTCAATCATGGTTTGTTCTTTTTGTTTTTCCATTAATTTCTGTCTTGTTTTTTAAACTTGATTTTAAGTTCCTTGAGGCTTAGAATTGTATCTTATGTGTGCTAGCGTCTTTCAGAGCACTTAGCATAACGCTTAAGACATGTTTGTCAGTTGGTTGATTGACTGGTACATGTCTCAGGCCCAGGGCTTGATATATTTGCAGTCGATAAAGACAGAGAGCTATTTTCAGAATCACTGGGTACCTTTGTACCAGGTTTATTTTTTGGCTTGTCAGCTTGGTAGTGGAGATGTTAGGCCCAGTTCTGTTCAGAAAATCTATTTTCCAAATCTTTGCATGAACAGAATGGTGTTACAGTCACACCCTGGAGCAGTTTCACCTGGGTGCTGCCAACTCTTTCTTATGCTGACCAGCTGACCCATGTTGAGTGTTCCTCAGATCTCATTTCAACTTTCTGGGTTACTTTTATTCTTAATTAAAGGAAAGCTTATTTCTAAGACCTTTCCTGAACCAAAGGCAAGTGAATATTCATTAAATGTTTACTTTCTTAACTTTAATTCACTTCAGCAGATGATAACCAGGTGAGATTATGCCTTGACAGTGATCTGACAAGGTCCTTTTTCATGGTAGTTATTGACTTTTCCAGTATTAACCTTTTAGATATAGCATGAAGCCAGCATCCTGCTGTCTGACCCATATAAGCAACTGGCTTTCTTTTAATTTTGTGTTTTGAGTTTGAGGAAGATGCATACTATGCCAAGTTGAGACTTTCGAGACTTCAGTGTTTAGCTTATTTGATCTGAAAATTACTGGTAAAATGACTACTTTGCCAAGTATAAAACCAAGTCTTAGAATAGTGAATGCCCTGGTATGACTGACACAGCATGCTTTAAGGCTTCTGAAAGCTTGGGCTGGACTCTGAAAAGAGATTTAATAGGCCAGTATGAGCCCATGCACACAGTAGTCAATCCTTCACATTCACACACTTTTTGACACTCCTGTATTTATTCATTCAGCAGATATGTTTTGAGCACCAGCTAAGAGCCAGGCATTGTGCTAGGTTCATAGGATATGATGATGAGCAATCACCAGGTATTTTACTTCTCTTTATTTTGAATTTTAATTTCTAGTCTGTTTCCTCATACGAGAATGTCAGCTTTTTGGGGGTGGGGCGTTGTCTCAATCACTGCTGTATCTCCAGCACCTAGAACAGTGCCTGATACATAGCAGAAGCCCAGTAAATATTTATCACTGTATGAGTGAAGTTCTACAGTGAGGGAAGTAAGGGTTGCTGTACGAGCACATGGGGGATCCATGTAATCTGGGCATGGAGGAATCGAGGAAGACCCTGAAAGCAAGAAAGATGATGGCTAAGCAGGGTATGCAATATTTAGTTGGGAAAGAGGAGATATGAGGTAGGGGGTGCCTGTTCCTGTGCAAAATCCTGGGGGTGACAATGAGCCATCAGAAAACATGGTTGCTGTGCAGAGTGCAAGGGAGAGGTGGCATGTGATGAGGTAGGAACCTTGTCAGCCCACTCAAGGGAACAAGGAAAGTATTTTAAGCACAGGTATAACAAGATTAGATTTGTTTAGTTTGATCATTTTGGCTGCTGTGTAGAGAACACACTGTAGCTAGATTGGAAATAAAAACTGAAGATTGGGAGATCAGCTTGTTTGAATAGTTTTGTTTGTTAGGATAATGTAGGCTGGTGGTACGCAGACTTTTGGATTTCATGAACCAGCAAAATTTTTTTTTTTTTTTAGTTTTGAGGGTCAACATAATAGAGTTGCTAATCTTTCATTTTGTTAAGTAAGGACATTAAAAAAATACCACCTGTCAGAATCATTTCATAAAATAAAGGACATTTTAACCTACATACCCACAGATATACACACACCACATACACAGGAGAATCTCGAATAAGTGTTAGATAGTTAAATGGAATATCTTTAGCTTTATGCAAAATTTACTACATTGCCCAGGTTTTTCTCATTTTCCTTATGAATAGACACCGGTGTGGTGTGATATTTGTAAATTAGTGATCTAGCCTAGGGAAAAAAAATGATGGTGCTCTGAATTAGGATAGTGACAATGAAGACTGAAAGAAGTGAGTAGAATTGAGAGATAGGAGGTAGAATCAGCAGAACTCAGTGATTTCAAAGTACTTTCAGATCTCTTATCTCTTTTGATCCTAATGGTAACCATGTAGGTAGGAAGGTTAGGTATAATTATCCCCGTTTAATAGATGAGGAAACTGAGACTCAGAATTACCTAAGTCGCATGTCTGATTACTAGCAGAATTGAAACCATCATTGAAGTGACGTGGGACTCTAGACATGTGGCTCCCCTACCCCACCCCTTTTTGGTTTTGCTCAAATTTCAGGAAAGAAAGGAAAAGGAATCATGGGCTCCCTTGTGAGTCACGTCTTTTAGGGCAAAACATATGATATAGTCCATCCTTAGAATAAAACAATATTTTAGTGATGACTCTTTGATTCTTCCTTGTTTTGCGACATCATCCATTACCGTTCCATGAACTTGAGTAACCCTATTTAAATTAGGCCAGAGGAGAGTAAAAGGCTTCTTTGGCTGTATTTTCATTTTTGTCCTGTTACTCTTTGTCCTTTCCATGAATAAGCCTTGGCCACCTTATTTATGGGTTTTGTGGGGCGGGTGGGGGGGATAGGGGACGTGAGAATTTGTGTGTATGTAAGGATATTTATCTCCTACCACCTGGTTTATTGTTTTTTTCCCCTTTTCTTTCTTAGTGTACTTGCAGATTAAAGTAATTTGGTGCTATATAAATTCCAAAAAGAATGGAATAGACTTAGTAATGGACTACCCCTTGTTGAAGGGCAAAGAAAGGAAGTGGAAGTGAATAAAAAGAACGAAATTGGACTTAAAGGAGGAAAATATGAAGCAATAATTTGAATAGAACAAAAGGAAAAAATGTATTAGAAAATTTGTGGGCAGTTCCCTGTAAATGGCTTTATAAACAGCATTTTTGGTGTTTAGTCATAAAATCCTCTGACCTATGAAACACCAGTTTAATGGAATTAATTAAAAATAAGATGGAATGCCAAAATTTACATATGAAAACTATCAGCGACTGTTCCTTCAATTAGTTATTTTTATTTAGTCTTTATATCAGTCATTTTTGTAGGTTCCTTGTTTTCTGGCAAATTTGGAGACTTTTCAGAAAACTGTTAGAATGACTTTAAATGATATCCATGCAGACTCAACTGCTAGCCAGTCTATTATAATCACAAAAATGAGAAATGTGGTTTCCTTTTCCAGTGATGAAGTCTACTTTTATTGAAGCATCTGCACCTGTTTGTGTCTATGTTCAGTTATGGAGCTATCTATTTTTATTACTAGAATGGGCACATCAAAAACAAATACTGTTTTCTTATAATGTGTGAGGGGAAGAGTGTGAGAACAGCATTGTATACCACATTTTTATCATCTCACACACATTTTGTGTCTGTATGTGTTTGTGTTTAGACACCCTAACCATGTATTTTCTACCAATATGGATCCATCCATCCCATTTTATAGCTTTCTTCCTTGCCTTTGGCTCTTATATATATATAAGTTTGTGTATGATTACTGCAAAGTACGGGTGTTAACGTGTTCAGAATACCGTGTAAAATTTTTTTATGCCAAACCCAGATTTTAACCATATTTTCAATGCTTGCACTTCGTATGTTTTTAAAATATACTCTTGTATAGCAAGAGTGAAAATGACTTATGTTTTCTGGTACTCTTGGCTCTTAGAGTCTCAGATTGTGTTCACTTTAATGGTAATTTATACCAATCTCCTCTCTATGCCTTTCATCTCCTCTTTAAAGTGGGGAGGGGAACAAAGAGGGCTGGGTAGCAGGAGCCAAGGCCAAAGAACAACGTGTGTGTAATTTGCTGAGAAGGTACAGTGTTAGGTTTGTCCACGTGTTATCTCATTTCTCACAGTAACTCCACGAGATAGGCACTATTATTCCCATTTTATAGAAAACAAGGTAGAAAGGTACTCAGCAGGGTTGAACAAATTGCCCAAGGTTACCTGGCCAATAAGTAGTACTCCTCTGGGCTAGCCGATTCCAAACCTTCGCTCTTTCTTTATGTTGTGTTTTCTCATTCCCGCTTCACCACAGAATAAATAATCTACAGAGCATGGTTTCAGATTTTACTCCATGATGAAGTAGCAGCCTTTTCTAAAATAAAATGCTGTGCATATTATAAGAAAATATTTTGCCATTGGAAATAGGCTTAATGTAGGTAGATAACTAATATTTGAACTGCCTTAGTTTATGTGGCATATTATTACTTTTGTCTGAACTCATAGCATTATTTTGCTTTAAATGTGATTGTATAATTAAGATGCGTATTTGGCTTAACATTTGAGTTTTACACATTTTTAACTTTACTTGGAAGTATTTATATATACTTCAAATATTTACTGGGAAGTATCTTTGTAAGGTTTGGTAAAACATTTTACCAAATTCCCAGTTTCAATGAGTCTCTGTTGGGAAAGGTTAAATAGCACTGTAGAGGAGTCTTTGGCATTCAAGCAGTTCCTCTGCTCAAATAACAGAGAATATAATTGACAGTCTTAGTAATAAGGTCATAAAGTCAAAAAGAGTTAGCACAGTGTGGTCAACATTTTGACCATAAGGAACAGTATGTAAAAGTTGGTTAGCTGGAAGGATTTCCTGCCTCCTGAGTAACTATTGTGTCTCTATTTCTTTAGAGTCATAGCCGAATTGGAAAGAAGGGAAAGAATCTTTTAAGCAGAACATTTTGTGTTTAGAATTGGTGTTCTTTAGATTCACGTGATGAAAAGCTTCTATGGACAAGTATAAACCAGAACCTATCCTTTGCATAAAATGCCTTTCTGCTATATTGCTTATTCAGGGTGGTCTTCATTTGTGCCTCCTTCTCGTTGACCTGTTTTCTAACCGTTGGCACATTATAGAACTTCATGTTTCTGTTTTTAACTGATAGAATTATTCTTTGCATTGGAGTGTGTGCATATGTCTATGTTTGTGTGACAGGGAGAGAAGTACTACAATCATTTGAAGAAACAGCTGCCACCTAAAATTTATCAACAGTATTAGAAGAATAGAGATTTAAATAAAAAAAGGAATTAAATAGAAGCAAGTACGATATAGGGACCAGAAGAAAATTAAAGGAAAAAAAGTAAACATTCTTAGAGAAATGAGATAAAATTGATTACATGAAATAAGAACAGGATGGGATTGTATTTTATTTTTGGTGAGGAAGATTGGCCCTAAGCTAACATCTGTTGCCAATCTTCCTCTTTTTGCTTGAGGAATATTGTCACTGAGCTAACGTGTGTGCCAGTCTTCCTCTATCTTGTATGTGAGACACGGTCACAGCGTGGCTTGACGAGTGGTGTAGGTCCGCGCCCAGGATCCGAACCCGTGAACCCTGGCCCACGGAAGCAGAGCACATGAATTTAACCACCATGCCACCGGGCCGGCCCCAGAATGGTATTTTTAAAAGAGCAATTAGAGAATAAGAAAGAGCTCTAGGAAATTTAAAAATATGGTAGCCCAAATGGAAATTTCAATAGATAGGATGGAAGACAGAGTAAAAGAACTCTTTCAGAGGTAAAACTAAAGAGAACAAGATAGGTGGAACATGGGAAAGAATAAGAAAATTAGAAGATTATTTCAGCTTATAGGAGTTCAGAAAGAAAAGTGAGGGCAGGAAATGGTCAAAGAAATAGCCCAGGAAAATTTCCTAGAACTACAGACACAAGTTCCAGTGCAGTGAATGAAAAACGATCCACACCAAGACACATCAATGAAATTTCTAAAATTTTGTAGAGAGAAAAAAACCCCAAACAGTTCACATATAGCGAATTAAGGATCAAAATGGCAACCAACTTAAAAGATAGAAGTTAATGGAGCGTTACGTTCAAAATTCTGGTGGCTTGTGATTTCCTTCCTGTTATTCTGTATTCAGCCAGACTGTTGATCAAATGCAGAGATAAAATAATAAGAATGTACTCTTGTTCAAAACTTTGTTTTAAATTAAGGACAAGGAAAACTAGATTTTTCTCTTTCTACTTCCAGAACATAAATGAGTGAAGCACCTATGTTTTTAAAAAAGCAAGTTGCTAAACAATATTTGTTCAACACACCTATGTTTGCTACTCCTCTAAAACAACTGTGTGTATTATCTGTATAATTTTAACGTTTTTAAATGTGTATGGAAAAGGTCTAGAATGGGGCAGGGTGAAATTTCTTTTACTGCTTATTCATTTGTATGTCTGATTTTTTTTTTGATGAGCACTTAATTGCAATTAATAGAATATAAGAAAAGGGGAAGAAAAGAGATATGATTTATTCTTTCATTTGTTTTTTAAAATGTAGGAAGTGCATGCTATGTCTGTCTTCTCTACTAGGGGCTGTAGGAGATACAGTTGAAGTAGCAAACACAGCCTCAGCCTTTGAAGGATTTTGAGTCTGGCTGTTAAGGGGAAATATGCATGGCAGGGAATGGCTCCCAGCCGTGTGGAAAGTCTGCCTCGGTGTGATCTCAATGCACAGGCTGCTCTCAGGGCCAAGCAGATGGCTTTCCAGGATCCGTGAAGAGGTGGCAGCCCACTAACTTCAGAGTACTTTGAAAAACTAGCCTTTGTGAGAACACCAAACACAAGACCCTGACCTTAGAACGTCTAATTTAATAAATTTCATTTGCATTCCTGCAGAAACCCACATGCTTCCTGCTGCCAGCCCCAGAAGCCAGAGGTTAGAGTTTTTAATAATAATAACAATAATGAGTTATACTTATTCCATATTAGTTTTCTGGCTCTCCAAAAAACAAATGGCTAAGATGTCCAAAATGTTCCTTTCACAACTCTGCCAAATGCTGGCTTTTCCTCTCTGTCTGGAGATCCAGCCAATCTGTTGAAAATTATCCCATTTTTTTGAGAACTTCCAGGCAGTTGTTCAGAGAGAAGGCTAAATCCTACAGTCTGAGATGGACATTCACTAAATGGAGACTCTTTTTCCATGCTTCTGCAGCAGAAGAAAATCACACTTTGTATTCTGAGTCTTATTTCATTTCTTCTAGCTGTGAATTTGGGGAAATGTACACTGGAAATCACATCATATCTAGTTATGGACAGTGTTGTGTATTAATTGGGAGTATAACATTTGCCTGCTGACTGCTTGGTTTTTTGGTTTTTGTTTTTTTCCCTGGTAAATAAGCCTAGGCCTGAGTGTTCACAAACTGAAAAAAACATGGGTTCACAGGGGAAAAGGAAGCACTGAGCCTGAATAAGCACAAGTATACACACTGTCTTTTCTGGTTTGATTTACATGGGAGTTAGAGGTTTTTTGTATTTATTTTTTGGGGGGGAGGATGGTTAGGGGTATTGCAGTGTGTTAGTAAGATTCTCTTAATTTGAATACAGGAGAGACTTGAGACTTGTTAGACCAAATGGAATATCCGTGGTCCAGTGATCTCTGAAAATACTTTGTAAGAGCAGATGGATAGATTTTTAAAGATTCGTTTAGCTGGCAGTTTGCCTGCTCATCTACTCCCTTTAAAGTCAGTGGGTGGGCCTGGCTCAGTGCAGGGAAGTGGAAGCTCAGGTCAGGAACCTTAATCTAACCTGAGCAGGCTGATTGACAGCAGGGGAGAGATCGCTATCTGACCCAATCATGGGGACATGAACTCCTTTGAAAAGTGGCCTGTCTGGGCCAGTGTCCTCTGCTCATTAAGTGGATGCCTGGCACAGGGATGGTTGGATTACCTGTGTAATAGAAACCCTTAAAAGTCTAGTGGCTAGATTGGGAAACAAGAGAGTTGAGTTCTGCACTTTCCCCCAACTTGTATTCTGATCTTGGGAAACTCGCTTAATTCCTCTGGGCATCGGTTTCCTCATCTGTAAAATTAAATAATTAGAGTAGTAGACCTTCTCAGAGAGTCCTTCTAGTTCTGTGTTCCTTGAAATCTGGGACTCTGTTGGCACTTTCTGTTTGCTTTAATAATACCATTGGCAAATTAGTATTAGCCTTGATGAAAATGTCTATAAGGTTTAAAGTAGGAGCTTGAAAGAGTTAATTGAACAAAAGTATTACAGGGATAGAAACCAAAAAGCTTATTTTGAAATATTGGACCTTATGCTAAATTAGCCTGTTACGTTAATGAGTAAAAGAGAAATCTCTAGGTGATTTCTTGTAGCATTTTGGATGAGGCAGCTTCAGCACTGTTTGAACTGTTTGCATGTTTAGTGCATGTGCTTGACTAGGATTGTAATGCTTATATAATGCTCTTTAGAATTACCAAATAAGAGTTTCTTTAATCCTCTACATATCTTTCGAGTCAGGCTGTTGGGGATAGGACCCGTTTAGTTGTAAAGAAGACAGCCCATCCTTAATTGGGGCAAGATTTGTGAGGGAGTTTTAAGAAAACAGTAAGAAGGCAGTGGATATTTACTGAGTGTCTCCTGTGTGCTAGCACCATTTTAGGTGCTGGGCTTAGAGCAGAAACAAAAGTTTTTAGTCTCAAGGAGCTAACTTCCTAGTGAGAGAAGACAGACTTGAAACTTGTTTTAATAACACAACAGTAACTATTAATGTTATGGAAAAGATAAAACCACTGTTGTAGAGAATAGTGGGCCATGATGGATGGAGTGCGCTTCTTTAACTAGAGAGTTTGGAAAGATGGGAATAATAGGAAGTAAGGAGGTGGGGAGTGTGAAGAGCTGAGTTTCAGTTTGTCTTCCACAGCCTTTGAACTCTAAACTGTGCCTCTGAGGTCACAGAGGTGTATCAGGAGTTGTGCGTGCTAAGGATAAGAGGATGGTCAAACTGATGCCCACCCACCTCAACTGTGCTTCAACCAGAGCAGTTCTGGTTTTGTTTTGTTTTTTTGTTTTAAATATTGGGATTATATTTTTTTAAAAAGTGGTCTTTTGCTTTGAAGATTTGGAAAACAACTGCCTTGGAATAAACCAGTTATGTTCATTCTTGCCTCTTAGTGCCTTAACTCTTATGTTTTAGCAGTTGTGATAGGCAGAATAATGACTCCCCAAAGACATCAAGTCCTAATCCCTGCAACCTGTAAATTTAACTTTCAAGGAAAAGGAGTCTTTGTAGATGTGATCAAATTAAAGATCTTGCAATGAGGTGATTATCTTGGATTATTTGGGTGAGCACTAATGCAAACACCGATAAGAGGAGGGGGAGAGATTTGAGAGACAGAAAGAAGAAAGCAGTGTGACCACAGAGTCCGAGGTTGGAGTAATGCAGCCACAAGCCAGGGAATGCCAGCAGCCACCAGAAGCTAGAAGAGATGAGGATTGGATTCTCCCCTAGAGCCTCTGGAGGTGCCCTGCTGACATTTTGATTTTGGACCATTGATACTTATTTCAAATTTCTGGCCTCCAGATCCGTGAGAGAATAAATATAGTAGTTATGTTAAATTGTGTGTTCCTTGTTATCAGCAGCTCTTTTATTTAGTATTACCTTTTCCACTGAGTCTAACTCAGTGCTTTAGATGTTATAACTGTATTCCAGGTACCTACTGATGCATAACAAACACCCCAAAACTTAGTGGCTTAAAATAGCAACAATGTGTTATTTCTCACAATTCTGTGGGTTGGCTGGGTTCAGCTGGGTGGTTCTTCTTCACCATGTGGTGTCATCTGGGATCACTTAGGTGGCTGCATTCATCTGAGACCTCAGCTGGCGCTGGAATGATCAAGATGGCTTCACACTCTCATATCTAGAACCTCAACTGGGGTCATAAATGACTGTGGGCTAGTGAGGCCTTTTTCTAGCAGGGTAGTCAAGTCTTCAAAAGAGTGAATATAGAAGCTGCCATGCCTCTTGAAGCCTAAGGCAGACCTGGTACAGCATCACTTCCACTGCCTTCTGTTGATCAAAGAAGTCACAGGCTAGACTAGAGGCAAGGGGAAAGGAAATAGACCCTCCCTCTGGAAGGGAGGGTAGGAGGAATTGCTGTTGGCCATCTTTGGAAACAGTCTACCACAAACTATTTAGAAAATGATTACTGAATTAACTATTGGAGGTAGACTGGTTCTGAGATTTTATAGACGATGGGATTCAACAAGAAATATTTTCTAAGAAAAAAATTTCTGGGACCTTGCTCACATGTGGTATTTAAGAGATGCGTGTTTACTGACCGACTGGCTGTGTTATGAGTGGGAATGTATTTTTGGGCCAGTGATTTCACAGGAGGAATGGCAAGGCACTTCCAGAACTAAGACCTTTCAATTCCCTCTCTGGATATAGTATAGTGATGGCTTATTTTTTGATTTGGGTGATTCTCCACCTGGAAAGCAGTTCCTGAAGGGAAGGATTAGAAAAGCATTTGACAAGTCCAAGAATTTTCATGGCTGTCTACAGAGGATAGGAAGGGAAATGAGACTGGCAGGTGACCTGGTCAGTCAAGTGCACTTAGAACAGTGGCCCTGAAGAAGATGCCTTTCCTTTAACTTCCTGCATGATTTTCCTGAAATTTAATAACAGGTCTTCCTGGTGGAATCATTGCAGTGATTACAAGTGCTTGTTGAGTGTGAGATTCTGACCCTGGGACCACTGACGTCTCTTCTGTCCAATCACTCGTTCTTTTTTAACCACTATGCTCTAGGGAGAAATGCTGGTGTCAGCCCCAGTCAGAGGTGGGGAGAGGATTCTAGGAACAGAGTCAGAGATGGTCCTCCTGGTGGGATTCCAAACCCAGATTTATTTTTTTATTGTTTCTATTTTATTAGTTGCATTTGATCATCCTTTGAAATGTGTGTGTATACTTTGTCTTCTTTGTGGGTTGTTTCCATTTGGGGTACTGTTTTTCTTAAGATGAGCTTGCTGTTTTTAATCAGCAATCACTGTGGTAAGGAGACATAGGCCCTTAGCTGATTTCTCTCCTCCGGGGTGGTTTTATAGGCCAGAATCTGGGGAGTAGCTAGGCTCTCATAGTTTATTAGGTTCCCATTTGAAATACGGACTGAAAACCTCCAGAATTTTGCCTTCAGCATTTGTTTTCATCTAATGACCAGGTTTATGGTGTTTGCTCCATGGCCTGTGAATAAGTCCTATTTTTTTAAAACTGGGCACAAGCTATGCCTTTGCTGCTGTTTACTATGCAGTTCCTTGCTCCTGCATGTTGTTGCTTGCCTTTTCTGGCTTTCTCTTTTTATACCTTTGTACATGACTCTGTTGATCACTGTTCCTGAGATGATTGAGAATGATAAGGGATATGTATGTAGGAATTGAGGGGTGAACAGACCTTATTTTTACTTTTAATGTGTTTCACCAAATGCTTCTTTTCATTGCTTGATAGTTTTCATCGGGATGCTTTTGTGAAGCTCAGAAGCATGTGCTTCTGGCATTTCAACTTTTCATATGTGTGGCAGATCTTAGGACAGGGCCTCTAAGAGAAATAGAAACTTGATTCAGGTGAAGGTTTTTCTAGGCTGTGGGATGGCAGGCTGGATTCAAAGCCTACCAAAATGGCAAAAGCTCAGATGCTCTTAAAAACTAGACTCTCAGCATTACCAAGATTAGATGTGGAATGTGCAGACAGAGAGAAGCTCTGAACGTGGCTGGAGTAGGGATTGCCTTCCACACATGGTTTAGCCAAGATGTGGACGAGTCATTCTGGGTTGGTGTCTGGGTTAGAGCCCCAGACATATGAACAGAAGAGAAGCACAAAGAGTGTACCACACAGAAGCTCCTACATTAAAATGGGCTCAGATCAATATGAAACAGTGTTCTTGATATATTGTTAAGTGTAAAAGGCAGATTATAGAACAGTATATAAGGGGGAGAAAGGTGTAGATAGCCATCAAAACAGACTGGCAGCTGTCTTTGGGTGCTGAGTTGGAGGTGATTTTCAGATTTTTCTTTGCAGTGGTCTTTATTATCTAATTTTTCCTCAATAAACAAGTAGCGCTAGAATAATTTTTAAAAAGCTTTTAAAATAAAACAAAATGGTGCCAGGCAGACGTTTTCATTCATTTGGGAAACCGGTCTTGCCTGCCTGCTTTGTTCTAGGCCCCGGCTGGGCTCTGGAGGAGTCAGGCAGAGGAGCGCCTTGGTGGAGCTCACAGCCACTCTGTGCTCCTGGCACCTTATTCTTGGTACTAGGCAAGCAGATTTCCTCAAGGATCTTCTGTGTTTCCCCAAGGGCCTCTCCTCGGTTGTGCCTGTGTAATTCTTGCCTGATGGGATGGGGAATAACTCACCTTTTGTATAGACTGACAGTCCCAAGGTTAAAGCTGCTTTATTCTCACCCTCTATCCTGGCTTGTTTGTTTTCATCTATGCCTGTTTTTTCCCATTCACAATTTTTGGTGGTTTCCTATTGTCTTCCTAGGAGCTTGAACTTACAGAGGTTCAGTTTTTCCTTTTTAGTTATCACTTCTCTTGTTTTCGTAAAGTTGCTGGGCTAGTTTTTTGCCATATAGATAAATAGGTTTGAAATACCTGTCACTGGAGAATTTACCCCCCAGGGCTTGCTATATCTATGGAGGTAACCTGTCAGCCTGTTTGCTTATTTGGGTAAACTAGAATTGCAGTTTACAAACCAGTGAGACAAGGTTTATGTATTTGTGTTTAAGAAAATTTCAAGCCCTGGCAGGATGCTCAATTTATTAATTCAAATGATGATTCTGAATGTCCTTAGATACAGCTGACGCACTTTAAAAAATTATTGATTTGTTACCATCTTTTTTTTTTTTTTTTAATTATTTATTTTTATTTTTCCCCCAAAGCCCCAGTAGATAGTTGTATGTCATAGTTGCACATCCTTCTAGTTGCTGTATGTGGGACGTGGCCTCAGCATGGCCGGAGAAGCGGTGCGTCGGTGTGTGCCCGGGATCTGAACCCAGGCCGCCAGCATCAGAGTGTGAGTACGTAACCGCTAAGCCACGGGGCCGGCCCAGATTTGTTACCATCTTAGTTATAATTCCTTTTCTCCTTGACTGTGTCAAGGACTCTGTCCTTCTGTTTTGCTTCATTTGCTTAGCAACTGTTTATTAGGCACTAGCTGTGAACTAATAAGCATCATACTTAGTATCTGAGATAATGTGGAAAAATAAGGTAGATATAGTCGGCCCATGCACAATGTATAATCCAATGAGAGAAATAAGCAAGTACATAGGAACTCTCATGTATGATATGCGACAAGTGCTATGATGGGGAGATTATAGCTTATAGAGTAACACCAGTAACAGGCAGCTAATCCAGATTTGAGACATCAGAGAAGGTATCCTGGAAGAAGTTGGCCTAAGCCGCAAATTGAAGGATTATCTGGAGTTGGTCTGGGTTAGGGGAGAGGAGAAGTGTTCCTAGCAGAAAGTCCATTTGCCAAGATCTGGAGACTAGAAAGAGCATGGAATGTTGATAGAACCAAAAGAAATTTTATATGGCTGGCTTGTGAAGGTGGAGAGGCAAAAAATGGGTGGACAAGTGAATCAGATTAAGCGGATTTAGCTTGTATATCAGGCTAAGGAGTTTAGACTTTATCCTAAAGGCAGAAGGGAGCCATTAATCTCATGTCACATGATTAGATTTGTATTTTAGAAAGAGAATTCTTATCACAGCAGAGAATTACAGAGGGGGAAGAGGTGAGGCAAAGAGATCAGGTGAGAGGCTGACACAATATCTAGGCAAGAGATAATAGCAGTCAGACTTGGGGTGGCAGCAATGGAGATGGAGAGAAGTGGATTCAACAGATGCTCTGGAGGTAGAAACAGCAAGATTTGCCTGTTGATTTTATGCATGGAGAGTTTTGGGCTTGGGAGGTTGGGTAGGTAGGTAGTTAGGTATCAGTTGTGGGGGTACCAATCGTTGAGAGAAGAAAAAAAGGCATAAGGCATAGGTTTGAGATTAAAAATTCTATATTAGAATTTTTTCTTCTCTGGCTAATATTATTTATTCCTTCATTGCCAAAATATTTACCAGTCAACCAACATTTATATAGTATTGTGCTGTGTATCAAGAGAGATGCAAGGAAATATAGATACGATCCCTTACCTATAGATGTTTATGCTCTAGTTGAGGTGAAAAGATAGACGTTTAGAGAATGTCCATTGAGTCACCACATTTCTGCTCTTTCTCTAGTCTAGTCTGTCTGCTCTTGTTACATCTTTCTCCTGTTCAGAAGTTTTCAATGCCTGTAAGACACAGGTGAAGCTACTTCATCTGGCATTCAAATTTCTAAAAAATTGTACTCCGTTCTACCTTTTCTACCTTCTCTTGTCATGGAGTCCTCTTTTCATCCAGCCAACTTATCTACCCATTTGGTTCTTGTACCTACCCACTCCCTTTATGCTGTCTTCTCTCCTTTTTAATCCATTCTTCTAATTTTTCAAGATTCATCTTGGTTTCCATGGTTCCCGCAAAACTTTCCCTAACCTCTCCAGCTCCCAATGATATCTTTTCCAACTCTATACTCTTATTGTGTCATTTATCTGACCCTTGCACTGGTTTGCCTTACATTCTTAGTTATATTCTATGTATATGCATTGTCTTCCTAATCAGATTTTAAGCTCCAAGAGCAGTGACTGTCTCACATTGTCTCATAGTATCTCCCATAGGACCTAGCACAGCGCTCAACATGAAGTATATAAGTATTTAGAAAAAATGTTTGCTACTTTCTTGAGAAAAATATGATCACATTTACAGTTTTGATTAGTTAGCAAGTGAGAGGTAATATTCGTGTGTTCCAGGAGTCAGAGGAAGAGATTCAAATATGGACTAAAATGGTTCCATGACCTTGTCCATTTATTGATTGATTGATTGAAGTATAATTGTCATACAATATCCTATTAGTTTCAGGTGTACATCATAGTGATTTGATATTTTTATATATTACAAAATGATCACCATGTAAGTCTAGTTACCTTCTGTCACCATACAAAGTTATCACAATATTATTAACTATATTTCCTATGCTATACATTACATCCTTGTGAATTATTTATTTTATAACTGGAAGTTTGTAACTCTTAATCCCCTTCACCTGTTTTGCCCACCCCCCAACTGGTAACCACTAGTTTGTTTACTGTATCTATGAGTCTATTTCTGTTTTGTTTTGTTTGTTCATTTGTTTTGTTTCTTAGATTCCACATATAAGTGAAATCACACAGTATTTGTCTTTGTCTGACATTTCACTTCACATAATACCCTCTACGTCCATCCATGTTGTCACAAATGGCAATATTTCATTCTTTGTTAAGGCTGAGTAATATTCCATTGTGTATATATACACCACATCTTCTTCATCCATTCATCTCCTGATGGACACTTAGGTTGCTTCCATATCTTGGCTATTGTAAATAATGCTGCAATGAATGTAGGGGTGCATATATCATTTTGAGTTAGTGTTTTCGTTTTCTTCGGGTAAATACCCAGAAGTAGAATTGCTGGATCATAGGGTAGTTCTATTTTTAATTTTTTGAGGAACCTTCATACTGTTTTACATAGTGGCTGCACCAATTTACATTCCCACCAACAGCATACAAGGGTTCCCTTTTCTTCACATCGTCATCAGCACTTAGCATTTTTTGTCTTTTTGATAATAGCCATTCTGACAAGTGTGAGGTGGTGTCTCTTTGTGGTTTTGATTTGCATTTCCCTGATAATTAGTGATGTTGAGCATCTTTTCATGTGCCTGTTGGCCATCTGTATGTCTTCTTTGGAAAAATGTCTATTCAAGTCCTCTGCCCATTGACCTTTTAAAATAAGACTAGATTACAGACCTATATGGGCAGCCCAAAACCTATGAACTGCCTCCACATAGACGTACTGTTACAAATGGTGATTCTCCACTCAGTGTAACCATAAAATGTAGTCATTGGTTAGTTGAGGGCTGGAATTAATATATTAGCATCCTAAATTCTGGATTCAAGATGCTGTAGACCTTTTGGTGTAGTTGAGAATTGGGGTGAGTGAAGTTTGAATAAGCCCCTTAGATCTGATATCTTCCTATGCCATACCTCTTTAGGCTCTGTTTTTTAATACACAGGAATTGTTAATATTGCATATCCTTCAGGCAGCACTCAATAAATATTTAGCCAAGTCTTTAGTAGTCCTTGTTGATGGAGAGTTGAGAGGATGCTACCCAGCAAGGACATGGAGCTCAACTCTTCTGTGTTTGCAGTGAATTGCAGCCCTGGCCTTTTAGGTGAGCGGAACCAGAAATAGGGTCAACATTTTCTCGACAATATCTTGGAACCTAAGAATGCTAGAATAGAAAGACATCTCCTGTATGCTCAGAGTACCTGAGCGAGGTCAAAATTCTTCTTAGAAAATAATTTCAGTTTTTCTTAAACCCTGACAGATGTACAGTTGATGCTTCAAAGTCCTACACCATTAAGCATAGAAACGATAATTTTAACAGAATGCTTTTAAAAGATGTAGTCAAAACCCACCAAGCTATTAAGAACAGTTAGTTAAAACATTCACCAAATGTTTAACTTTGAGTAATGTACCTTCTTCATATATCCTCCAAGATAGACTAGTTGGTAAATGTTTCCCAGGGTAGCTGAATAAGGTAATTCGCCGTTTGAGACAATTAGCTTTAATTCAAGTAAAACAATGACTTTAATTTTAGAATAGTATTTCCATAACCCTTTTCTCTGGCAGTGTTGTGGACAGCAGAGCCAGTTATTTTTCTATGCAATTTCTAGATCATGGTAATACAATCATAAGGTCTGCTTAAGTGAGAATACTTGTTTTTCTGACTCCCCCAGGAGATATCAGGCCATTAAGGAATGACTTAACTCCCCTAGAAATTAGTAACCGATTCCTCAAGAAGATATTTCCAGGTTTTGTGGTAGAGATGGAGAGATTCTGTATGGGCAAGCATACTCAGGGATCCCATTGCTGAACTTACACAGTTTTACCTTTAAGTGGTTACACTAAAAATGGAAACTGATGTCCTTGGCTAGTTTTGCTTGGAGGCAGTAAAGAATGTAACAATAGCCTGTAGTGTGATGGTTTTGCCTTCTCCCTGTGTAAAACATTGACCCTGCAAAACCCAAGTGTGCAACTTATTAACAAGGAAATTTACATATGTCATAGTTTATAACAGCAAGAAACTGGTAACAACCAAAAGGCCTATCATTAGGGATTAAGTCAGTTACGTTCAACCATACAGTGGATTACTCTGCAGCTGTTAAATGGAAAGAAATAGATCAATGTTGCCTGATAGTGAATGATTTCACAGATATAGTTTAGATGAAAAAAAATAAAGGTGCACAGCAGTCTATATAATATGCATATTTATGGAGGGAAAAAGCCAAACTAAAAGTATGTACTTGTATGCGCTAAATTTTTTTTTTTTAAGATTTTATTTATTTATTTATTTTCCCCCCAAAGCTCCAGTGGATAGTTGTGTGTCATAGCTGCACATCCTTCTAGTTGCTGTATGTGGGACGCGGCCTCAGCATGGCCAGAGAAGCAGTGCGTCGGTGTGCGCCTGGGATCCGAACCCGGGCCGCCAGCAGCGGAGCGCGAGCACCTAACCGCTAAGCCACGGGGCTGGCCGGCGCTAAATTTTTAAAAAAGAAAGCTAAGATGCTTTTGCATAGTTTTCTATAAGGAGGGCCACTGAGGGGTCTAATTGTGTTTAACATTTGCATTTATTATTTTTTTACATAAAAATATCTAATAAAATGAGCACATTTTAAAGAAAATGTCCAATAAATGTTCAATAAATTTGTAATTTGGAATGGAGTAAGGACTTTCTCTGTTTTAAAAAAATTTTGATTTTACTGAATATGAAATAGGTACAAAAGAAAACTTATACAGTGTGCATAAGATTTAAAGAGTAACTATGTAACAAACACTTTTGGATTCACCACCTAGCTTAAGAAATGGAACATTACTTTTGAAGCCCCTTATATGTTCCTTCCTAATCCCATTTCCTTTCTGTCTCCCTTGGAGAGAAGTGATTACTTCTCTCAATTTTGTTTTTATTTATTCCTTTGCTTTTCATTTCTTTATCACATAAATTTGTTTCCCTAAGCAATATACTATTTAATGGTGCTTTGTTGTAAACTTTATATAGAAGGATTATATTGCATATGTTCTTCTGTAACTTGCTTTTTTCACTTAGCAATATGTTCCTGAGATTCCCTTGTGTTGTTGCATGTGTCTGTAGTTCATTTATATTTACTACTGTACATTATTCCATTGTGTGAGTATACCACAGTTTATTCGCTCCACTGTTGGTGGACATAGGGCTGCTATGCATGTGCTTGTACCAGCCTTCTGCTGCCAATGTCCAAGAGTTTATTAGGTCATTTACCTAGTGATATCATTTCTGAGTCACTGGGTGAAAACATCTGTGGCCTTCAAGAAAATGCCATATTATTTTTCAAAATTGTTGTAGTAATTTTTCATTTCCATCAACAGTGGCTGAAAATTCCAGTACTTGGTATTGTCAAACTTTTTAATCTTTGCCAATTTGAGGATATAAAGTGGTCTGTCAGTATAGTTGAACATCTTTTCTTATGTTTATTGGCCACTAATGTTTATCTTCTGTGAATTGTATTTTGATAGGTTTTGTCCATTTTTGTATTGAGTTATTTGCCTTGTACTTACTGATTCACTGGAGTTCTTCATATATTCTGAATACTAATTATGTAATTCTCAGTTACATGTATTACAAATTTTCTCCTCATTTTTGGCTTGTCAAATAAAAATTTTTACTTTTAATTTTTAAAAAACTTCTTATGGGAATTTTTAACATAAAGTGAAAAGACTAGTTTAACTAACCCCTGTATATCCATCACTCAACTTCAACAAGTATGAACATTTTGCTGATCTTAATTTATCCATTTCTTGCCCTCCCAAAAAGGAGGTCACAGACACCATATCATTTTTTCTGTAAATACTTAAGTGTGCATTACTGATTGATAAGAGAATTTAAAAAGAAACACCACCGTGCTGTTATCACATCTAACAAAGTTAATAATTCCTTAATATTCAAATTTTCCTAATTGTCTTAGAAATGTCTTTTTATAGTTGGTTTGTTAGACTCAGGATCCAAACAAGATCCACATGTTGCATTTAATCATTTTTAGTTTCATAGTCTTTTAAGTCTCTTAGTCTCCTAAATCTCTTTTATTCCATAACATTTCATACTTCTCCTCAGCCAAAAATACTTTGTGCATATATTATTTTGTATTTTTCTTTGTTTTTTTGTGTACAAAATTTAAAAATATATATTAACTGATGTAGTTGTATGCATCAATTTTTGCTACTAGTTGATGCTTTTTGCATCTTGTTCAATAAATTCTATTCTCGATAGTCTTTTAAAGAGTTTAGCAGTTTTACTTTTTACTTCTAAGTCTGGAATTTAATTTTGTATATAGTAGAAGGTTAAAGTCCAATTTTAATTTTGTCCGTGTGGATAATTAGTTATCACAGCACCTATGATCTTTGTAGTACTATCGCCTGCAGTACCAGCTCTTTCATAAATCAAGTTTTCATATATGTGTGTGTGTGTTGCTATGCTCTCTATTCTATTTCATTGGTCTGCTTGTCACCACAGTGTCGTAATTACTAAAGTTTTATATTATTTCTAGCTACCAATTGGTAGCTAGATTGGGTGAGTCCTCCAACCTTGTTCTTCAAGATTGTCTTTGCTATTCTTGGCCATTGGTGCATCTTATATGTATTTTAGAATTTGGTTGTACAGTTACACACACACACAATTACTATTTTTATTGCAATTGCATTGAACTTGGGGAGAATTTCATCTATATAATATTGAATCTTCTTACCCATGAACATGGTACATCTCTCCTATTTAAGGTGTATATCTTTTCTTACAGCATCTCCCTATTAAAAATATGATACACCAATGTAGAAAAGAAGAACCTTGACCTCTACCTCACACCATGTACAAAAATTAATTTGAAATGGGTCATAGATCTCAACATAAAAGCTAAAACTATAGAACTTCTAGAAGAAAACAGAATATCTTTGTGATGTTGGGATAGGCAGAGATTTCATCGGCCATAGAAAGTATGAATTATAAAAGAAAAAAAATGATCCAATTATTGGACTTCATCAAAATTTTAAAACTTCTCATCAAAAGTTATTATTAAGAAAATAAATTGGCAAGGCACAGACTAGGAGAAAGTGCATGCATTGCATATATATGGCAAAGGAAACAAGCAATTTAATTTAAAAATGGGCAAAATCTTGGATAGATACTTCACAAAAGGCCATACCAATGACCTAAGCACATGAAAATCTTGAACATCATTAGTCATCAAGGAAATGCAAATCAAAATAACAAGGAGATACCTCTGCATACCCACTAGAGTGGCTAAAATGGAAAAAGATGAAAAAACAAAGACAATAGCAAATGTTGGAAAGGATGTAGAGCTACTAGAACTCTTACTTATTGTTTTGGGGAATGTAAAATGCTATAATTATTTTGGAAAACTATCAGTTTCCTAAAATGTTAAACATACTCCAGTTTTATTCTCAGATATTTATCTAAGAGAAATGAAAACATATGTCCACAAAAAACCTTGTACAAGAATGGTGATAGCAGCTTTATTCATGATAGCCAACACATGGAAACAGTCCGTGTCTGTCAAGAGGAGAATGGATAAACAAACTTTGTATTTTCATACAATGGAATACTACTCAACAAAAAAAGAATCAAACTATTGATACATCGAATAACATGGATGAATCTGATAAACATTTTATGCTGAGTGAAAAAAGCCAGACACAAAAAATTATGTAATGTTGTTACATTTATATGAAATTCTAGAATAGACAAAAACCAAAGTGTGATGATAGAAATCAAGTCATCGTTGGGGATTGAAAGTTGGAGATTGGGAGTTGACTAGGAAGGGGCACAAGGGAACTTTCTGAGATGATGGAAATTTTCTGAGTCTTCATAGGAATGTGGATTACATGAATGTATGCATTTGTGAAAATGGATCGAATGTTAACACTTAAGATTTGAGCATTTCACTGTGTGTAAAATATACCTTAATTTAAAAAAAATAAGATATTTCGGGGCTCCATTAGTAGGAGGATACATCTAGAGTTGATAAGAGGGATCAAGTTAGGGAATATTTATGCCACCCCTTCAGAATAGTTCTTTAATAGTTATGGAGACAAAATTTTTACTAAATGCTATATTTAGCTTGAAATTTTTGGTCACTTGTACAGTCTGAGGAACTATTTTTAGCATCTTGTCAGAGTTCAAGAGTAGTTTATAAAGATGGAAAAGGTAATCCTCACAGATGTCAGCTGGGATTACATCTCTAGAACCTCACACACCAAGTCTGTATTTCTGATAACCATTCTCCAGACCAGCGGGTCTCAACTAGGGATCTTTTTTGCCTCAGAGTACATTTCGCAATGTCCAGAGACATTTTTGATTGTTATGACTGCAGAGAAGGTGTCGTACTACTGGCATCTAGTGGGTAGAAGCTACGGAGGCTGCTAAACATTCTACAACGCATGGGACAGCCCCTCACAACAAAGAATTAAATTATCTGGTCCAGAATGTCATTGGTGCCAACTTTGAGAAACCTTGTTCTAGACCTGGCCTTATTACTGAAGCTGAGACGGTCTTAGTCAATCACATGTTGACTATATTCATAGTCCAAATCAATTGTGGAAACTTGGCATTTTCACAAATTACATAGTTCCTCCCTGACAGAATTTAATATCAAATATTTGTAAATATACGTAATCTTAAATTTTGAGATAAAATTCCATGCATTAAGAGCACTTCCAAAATCAAAATTAAACGTATTGTTTCTATTGATTTTTAAATTATTCAGATGTAGGTTTTGTTCTTAACTTTATTTCATTAAATATTCAAACAAATGACCTTAGTTATCTTTCTTTAAGAAAATAAATGAATAAAAAGGCTTTATTATCAAATCGGAGGAAATAAATGATAGTAATTTATCTTTTTTTTCCCCTCCCTCCACAGAATGACAGGGAGCGAATTTTTCTCTCGTTTCCCAGAACTCTATCCCTTTCTCCTCAAGCAGTTGGAAGCTGTAGCCAATACTGTGGAAAGGTAAGAAGAGAAGAGGGTGGGGCAAAGTGAAATCAGGGATGTGAATTACTTTATTAATTGAGATTTTCCCTCCACGCAACAGTTTTAATTAACTCCTTCCTTGTAACATAGATAGATTTTTTATTTTTTATTTAATAATTTTATTTATTTATTTATTTATTTTCCCCCAAAGCCCCAGCAGATAGTTGTATGTCATAGTTGCACATCCTTCTAGTTGCTGTATGTGGGATGCGGCCTCAGCATGGCTGGAGAAGCGGTGCGTCGGTGCGCGCCCGGGATCCAAACCCCAGCCGCCAGCAGCGAAGCGCACACACTTAACCACTAAGCCACTGGGCCGGCCCTAGATAGATTTTTTAACAAGTGCTTTTTTATTACATCATGTTGCCTAACTCTCTATAGTAGATTTGTACCTGAGAAGTTGTATAAAATCCTGTTTTTGTATTATAGTTTATATTTTTAAAATCCTGTTTTATATTAAATTTTATCAAATTTAATCCTGTTTTTGAAACACATGGTGATTTCTTCTGTAAAGAATCATTTTCTTCCTACTATATTTAAAAAATATGTGTTTACATATTGTTTGCTTTAATGCACACCTGTCATTTTTTATTACTGACCTGTTACAGCGGACCATTGTGAAACTGCCGCAATTAACTGACTAATATGGTCACCTCTTATCAGACATGGTACTTGGTCTACCTGAGCAAACATGGCCAGTGACCCTAGAAACACAAAATAAAGCCGTTAAGAGGACTTCCAGTCTGATCAGGGCAGATAGAAAAGTTCACCATTATCTCTTAATCACGTTCTATGGCTAGTAGTGGAATTTTGGTATGGACATCTTAGAACATGTGCTTTTTTATTCTTTCAGCAATTTTTGCACTTGGTATGAATTTATACTAATTATAATGGGAAAATAAAATAACATCAATGAATTTTACTTCTGCTTATGATACATTTCCTCATGTTAGTAATTTGTGCCGACAGGCTTTTTTGGCCCAAGTAAGTGACTGTCCATGCTTTCTTAAGTACATTTGGATGTTGAGAGTTTTGCATAGCATATTGTGGAACAGGCACCACTCTACTGTATGAACAGCTCAAATCAAAACAGCAGACTTGATTATCAAATGATTAGCTTTGAGGAGAGAATCGCATGTAAAAGCCCAAACCTGATTGCCAGTAGTTCCTCCTTATTTGCACATTCGGAATATACGAAGTGAATGAAGGGAAAAAAAGAAAACTATCCCTTGATCATAGAGAGTCTCACTTTATATACATATTTATTTAATGAGAAAAATGTTTAAGATAGTACCTCACCTCTTAAATTTTAATCTTTTATGTACAATAATTTTTTTTCAGTGGTACAGGAGAACTAAACCGACACCCAAGCATGTTTCTCTTACTGTTGGTGTTGGGGAGACTCTACCCTTCCCCGATGGATGGCACCTATTCTGCTCTCAGCCTGGCCCCTTTTATTCCCTTCATTATGAGGTAGCGTATGCTTCATGGAAATAATAGGGTGGGCATGGGTTCTTTATGGGGGTATTTCATCTTGTTCTTATGTCATAAATTATAGATTTTTTTACTTTGGGACAGGTCTTGTGAAAGCAGGGGCTTGGGGTTTATTGCCGTTGCCCCCAACTAGTCTCCAGTGTTTCAGAGGAAAGCGCTTATATGGTGGATGCCGGAGCTCGTATCTCCTGTTTAAGTAATGTTTCTGTGGAGCCCTGCCTGCTAATGGATGTGTGGTGATGACTGGAGATACCCGCTTTTGAAAAACACAGCCTGGATGTTTGCATTATCCCTGTGTTGGGCCTAGCCAACATGGGGCAGGGTTGGTCCTCGCGTATATCCCCAGTCCAGGGACTCAGGAGGACAACTGGCTCCTTACTCCAGAGGAGTTTGCTAGTGGGTACGAGGGGTAGCATCTAGATAGCAATCCCGTGTAGCAGAAGTTCACTTCCCACTCATCTTCTCTTTCAAGCTTGGAGTACCTTAGAAAGGGCCATGCATACATTTGTGCATGGAAGCACGTGCTAACAGGCTTTTCTGCTTCTTGGGCCTATTATCCCTTTCTCTGTTACATTTTTTGAGGCATTTGCCAACTTCTGATCGCCTTTTTCATTTTAGATCAAAGGCCTCAATAGATAGGCCTCCAAAAAGTATTGAAATTTTCTTATGAAATATTTCAGATACCCTGTCATATTAGTTAGCTTTTACCTTTCTGCTTATCTCTTGACAAAACAGCACCTTCATTTTTATGAGTATCTACCAAAAATTGAAATAGACTTACAGCAGAAGGATAAAATATACTAAACTCAAGAGAGAGTGTTGTTTATGTGGTGTCCTGGGCTCCACTTCCTGGTTTCATAGAGCTGACTGATGCATTTTAATGTGAGAAACCATTAAACACGAGATTCTGGCATGTGATTGCTGTAGCCATTTGTTTGTGCCAAGCCCTGGCTGTGGCTGTGTTATCTGCGATCAGAGATGACTCACTCAGATTGGTTTTGTTTCCTGATACACAAATTTACCGGTCTCCCTTATCCAGCATTTGGTGATTCATTTTAGGAATTTGGGTTGTAAATATTACTTTCAGCAGTTAAAAATTGTACTTTCACATATAACTGGAAAGAACTAAAAATTGTAAAGAAAGTTGGTGGGAAGGGGGAAGGCACATGCACAGAGTAACAGTGTGCGTTAGAAACAGAGACACGCTTTAGCACTTGGTCATCCTGTGTTGAGAACATTCAGTTTGTGGAAGTTTATTACTAATCAATCTGTTATGTGTTGCATCCTAGTAACCAGAAATTACTACATTGAAAGTGTCCTTCCTAACTGTTATTTATTAGTTTACATATAATCAGAATGCTCATATTACTAATTAATTCAGAGCACTTATTACATATAACAAAGATTGCTTTAATATAGAAGATTTAAATATTGCCTTAAAAGCCAGTGTACTTAGTGCGTCATTTTTTTAAATTCAGAAGGCACAAAATAAGTGTACAATTATCCTGTCTTTCCACTGAAAATGCCTTGGTCAATAGTTGCTTTCTACTTGAATAAAGATTCATACAGCACCACCACCAGCAGAAGTGCCACAATTGATTCCTTAGAGTGTCAATAGGCTCTGATTTATTGAATGTCCATGTGTGTTATAGAACAGTGTTTCTCAAACTTTAAGAGGTAAACATCTCGCTTGGGAATCTCATAAATTCTGATTCTGTATGTCTGAGTGGGGCCTGAGAGTCTGCATTTCAAACCAACTTCCGGGTAATGCTAATGCTACTAACCCTGTAGATCACACTGAGCAGCAAGATTAAATTTGGAATATTAAACTCAAACATTATCAGAATCATACACACACACAGATGATTTTAATAAACTAGACAGTGGTAGGGTCGTACTTGGTACTTGGTTAGGCCATTTAGGGGGTATATAAGAAGTAGATTTTGGGGCTGGCCCAGTGGCGCAAGCGGTTAAGTGCGTGCGCTCCTCTGTGGCAGCCCGGAGTTCGCTGGTTCGGATCCCGGGTGTACACCGGCGCACCGCTTGTCAGGCCACGCTGTGGCAGGCGTCCCATATAAAGTGGAAGAAGATGGGCATGGATGTTAGCTCAGGGCCAGTGTTCCTCAGCAAAAAGAGGAGGATTGGCAGATGTTAGCTCAGGGCCGATCTTCCTCACAAAAAAAAAAAAAGAAGTAGATTTTGACCCAGGAATGCAGAGAACAAGCAAGAAAGTATTCTGAGCAGAGAGGTCGGTAGGACAGAGACCAGGCTTTGTTGAGCCCTGACTGTTTGCCAGGCACTAAACTGGGCATCTTGCTTACAATGACTTTGAGAGGAGGTGTTATTACCCTCATTTTCCTGTTGAGGAAATTGAGGTTTAGAGAGTGAGTCAGTTATAGAGCTGGAATATGAAACCAAGAGTATAAAGCTTGTCAAGAAGGTTGGGTGTCCTCTTTCTATTATACCAAAATGACCAGCTCCCTTTTGTGTAGCCAAGAGCTTTAGCTACACTGAGTAGGCCCTGAAATTTACGCTACTAGGAGAGATGAGGAGCCTATATTCAGAGTCAGTGGATCTGAGTACAGGCTGTTTTCTGGATATAGAAGTCATGTCCCCACTAGCAGTGGGATCCGCTTCTTACTTTGCTTTTCCAGTAGTGAGGGTGGCTTCCTTGGATGCAGCCATTCTCTCAGGCTCACATCTGTGGGGTCATTCGCTGGGGTAAAGGGGTTGGTCAGTGGCCAGGTATAGAGGAAGGCTGGCTTTTCTTCTTTGACAGTCTTCTGTGGTGCAGTGGTAGGACCCTAGGCTTAGAGTTAGAAAACCCAGTTTTGGGTTTCATTAGCCTATTACAGGGACACCCATGTGCTACCCTAAAATGTTCACAGTCACACTAGGGAGATGAACTGTAAACAGATTATTTTAAAATAGTGAATTTGATAAAACTACGTTTTGACTTAAATTACTTCTGAGAAACTTATTCATGAAGAAAGTGTAAGATTGATCATAAAACCTATATCATTCTTGGGCCGGCCCCGTGGCTTAGTGGTTAAGTGCGCATGCTCCGCTGCTGGTGGCCCGGGTTCGGATCCCGGGCGCGCACCGACGCACTGCTTCTCCGGCTGTGCAGGGGCTGCGTCCCACATACAGCAACTAGAAGGATGTGCAGCTATGACATACAACTATCTACTGGGGCTTTGGGGGGGTGGGGTGGAATAAATAAATAAAATCTTAAAAAAGTATTAAGAAACAAAACAAAAAACCTATATCATTCTAGGCAGTATTTGTGGTTCTAGTCCTGGTAAAGATTGGGCTCTTTTGACTTGGAATAATAGCTGAAAAGATGGATGTATGCACAAGTGGATGAGTGGTGTTTTATTTTTGTAGTATTACTAATGTTAATTTATGTATTTGGAGGAGCTCTAATCAGGCTCTTAGATACTCTGAGTTTCGCTAAAGAGAAATTTGTCAGCTAGTGGGAGTAGCCAAAGGTTGCCCTGACCGTGGGTGCTAAAGTGAGGTGCACAGTGAGAAGATAAAAAGCCTCAATGACAGCTTTTTCTTCCCTTTGATTTGTGTGTCCTTACCTGCCATATCTTTCCTCTCTGTAAGGTATTATTTGTATTTTTTCCCTTATCCCACATTTGGGAGTATAAACTTAGATCTCTCTTGATTTTCTTTGTTGACTTAAGTCTTAGAATATGTCTGATTCGGATTTTCCACAGTTATGCCTGAGTGCTGTTGTGACTGTTGCAGCATCTTGGAAAAAAATGATAATGTTAATCCCAACGTTGTTTGCGAGTTTTTTTTTTTTTAATCCAGTGTGTGTTATGTCTCTGGTGCTGTGCTGGATCCATATACACAGCCCTGTCCCATGTGCGTGCACTGCCTTCAGTTTAAGGCCATTCACTCTTCTGTTCAGATACCACGAAGCAGAGTGATTCGTGCTTTAAAGGGACCCGGCTGGCTCCCTGAATACAGCTCACCAGTGCCCACTTGTCTGGGGCTTTCCAAGACCAAAATGTCTCTGGACATGCACCTTTAAATTCCCTTTCACAAGCGAGTTTCAAGCTTGAATTGAAGAGCTGTAGGAAGCTGAATATGCCCCAAAGCTAGGTGACAGCATGGAGTCCTGCATAGAGTAAAGACCTTGGACTCAAGAGAACTGGTGCTAAGCTCTGCCCCTTATTCACTAGCTGTGACTCTTGGACAAGGCTGTTCACCCTCTCTGGACCAGTGTGGTACCTGTGTGTGTGAGGGTATCAGTTGAGACAAAAAGTGCCTTCTGTTGCTGATAACTGAGATCTCAGCATTGGATTAATACCTGTGGGAGAAATCCCTTCACTGCCTTTCATTCTCTCTTGTGCTTTTAAAAGGATCTCCCCACCCCACCCCACCTCTCTCTCCTTTTTTGGCTTCTTTTCATTGCAGATGACTTTCAGTATGTTTTTCCCCAAATCGTTTCAGTCATTGTTCACTTTAGATAAATTTTTAGTGAAATCTGCTTTTCTTTTCTCTGTGAAATATTGAGGTACAAATAACAACACAGTCTTAATTAAACACATGACAGTGGAAATCACCCATAGGGACCTATGCAGTAGAAACTTTTTTAGTTGAGATATTGAAAAAGATAGTCAACAAAAAAAAAATTGGAAAATACATGTTTTATATGTTTTTAAAATATTTCATGGAACCTTTTGATTGTACCTGTCTTAAAAAGGGAGGAGGGGTAGGGGGTATAAAAACTAAGAGGTAGTCAGGCCTTTTAAGCCCATGATATTGGGAAATAATACTAACTCTTGTTTCCTTTTCCTTGAAAGTGACATAATTCCAGGATTATCACTTTACTCCTTACCTAGGTTATGAAGTTGAAAGAATTTGTTTTCCATAGGGTCGAGCTGGAGTTTTTGCAGTAGACAATAGTTGGCTTCTACCTTCATTTGTGTTTGTAATACCGGGAATTCTCCTTCAAGGCTGCACATCACATTTCTATCTGCTCTGTCTTCCCAGAATCCTTGTAGATAAATAGAAGGCAGGATTTGCTTTATAAAGAGATAAATGAGGCAGAGAGCAGTTGAAACAATGCTGGGAAGGAAGACATGCCCTCTTCCCTTTCTCTCCATCTCAGCTTCTAATCATCTCTCATTTCTCTGAATGGCTGTAGCGTTTGTTACTTAAACCTCTTATCTTGCTGTTCATCATTACTGTTACCATACTGTAGTTTATATGCTCAATGCTTATTCTCTCCAAATAAATCTTAATCTCTTTCTATGCAGAAGCAGCTATGGGTTTTTTGGTTTGTTTTTGTTTTTTGGTACCTTTCTCTGCCTAGCCCCGGTTTAGGCACAGAGACTGAATTATTAACCTAAAAATGAAACTGATTGTGAATTGAGACATTTTGTGTCTTAGCAGCTCTGTGTGTCTATGAAGCACTAAGGGACTCTTAGTCTTACAATATTGGAGCCACGTTTTGTATCCCACTGGTTGTCAGTTATGTAGAAAGGAGGCTTGGCTCGGTTTTGTGTTTTTTACCTGGATTTGAGGAGGCTTGTATTCTAAATACAAGCTCTGACGTTTGCTTTTATTTTGACTTTACCTCTCTGGCCCTCTGTTTCCTTTTCTCTCAAGTTAAGGTGTTGGACTGGATATTACCTAGGTCGTGTCTGGCCTCATGAGCCTGAGACCTGAGGCCATCCTGGACTCTGTACTTCTCTTCACTGACTGCTGTCCAGTGAACTGCTCTAGAGGCCCACCCCTCATGACTACCCTGCTGCAACCTTTAGAGCCAAATGAGAGGAGCCTGGATTGATAAGAATAGAAGGAGGAGGGAGGTGCCATTTTTCTGTTGAAAGTCTTAGAATTATAAACAAGCCAAAACACAAGGGGGAAAGCCTCCCAGATTAATGTGGCATGAATAGGAGGGCCCCTGTGTGCTTCAGGCTGTCATTCTGTATAATGGGGATAATCCTGCTTACAAAATAGCAGATAAAAGCTCCTTGGTTTGCCCGTTAAGAAAAATTCTAGCGAGAGGAAGGGATTCATAGTATAATGGTGATAGAGAGAGGGCAGACTTTTTAAACTCCTGCTTTAGCTTGTCTCTGCTGGTAAAATAGAAGGAAGACCAAGAAGCCAGATGTAGGCAAGGTAATGGAACAGAGCACTGTCTCATGTGAATGAAGGCAAATCCCTGGACCCACATAACTTATAGCCTCAGGTGCAAATGAGCGTTGAATTTCGGGAAAATGTGGCATGGGAATGTGATGCTAGGAGCTTGCAGAAGGATTTTCAAAAGAGAGGGAAAAAGGCATATTTTATCAGTGACCCAACAATTGTGTTGATATTGATTGTTTTCAACTGAATCATTCAATGTATTACTTGCAAGTCCTTCACATTTTACTTGCTGAGAGCTAGTAAGGATTCCCTAAGAATAAGTCATGCCTGAGTCACCTCATTGTTTTGATGGGATTACTAGTCTGAAAGATGAGGACAATGCTGCTTTATTCAACATTTGAATTGCTAACTAAAGACAGACTAGATTGCATGCTTATCAGGTTTGTATATAAAATAAATATAGTAGATGATGGAATCAAAATTCACATAGTCTTTAAGCATAGGAGTGACAAACACAAATTCAGGCTAGTGACCATTAACTCTGTGTGTCTGGGGAGGAAGAGGATGAAACTGAGGAAGCACATACCAGGAGCTTCAGTTTTATTTGTAATGTATGCTTAACTGGGTTCTGGGCAAATGCTTGATTGTCATATTATTCTCTATACTCTTTTCTTTCTTTCTTTTTTTTTTTTGCTGAGGAAGATTCACCCTGAGCTAACATCTGTGCCAATCTTCCTCTATTTTGTATGTGGGTTGCTGCCACAGCATGGCTGCCAATGAGTGGTGTAGACCCATGCCCAGGAACCAAACCTGGGCCGCCAAAGCGGAGCACGCTGAACTTAACCATCAGGCCACGGGGCCGGCCCCCTATACTCTTTTTTATTTGATAGGTCTGATGTAGTCCATAAGTGAAAAATAAAAATCAAAATATCCTTGGAAGACTAGATTGATGGGCTGAGACAATATATTGAGATAACATTTAATAGAGGTATGTATCATATTCTGATTTTTTAAAGAAAAATAAAAATTGTATACATACTGAGTGAGAGTTCTCTGGCTTCGTAGCAGTTTTTATGACAAAAATCTTAGGGAGTGGGATTTCCTGGTGAGCTCTAAGGAAGCAGTGTGACACAGTTGCTCCTTTCAGATAATGAAGGCTATAGTGCCCCTGAACTCTGCTGGTCAGACTAAATCCCATCATTCTGCTTATTACGTTATTCTTCTCTGGGCTCCCCATTTTAGGAGGGTGACTGATAAACTAATATTTATCCAGAGAAGGTGACCAAGATGAGGAGGAAACGAAACATCTGGAAATAGTTAGGCTGGAAAAGACTTACTTAGAGGCAACATGATAATGGTCTTTACATCCTTGAGAGGCTGCCATATGGCAGAAGGCACATAATTTCTCTTTTGTGCTCCCAATGGGAAAGTAGGAGATAGATTTCAGATTTTAATATAAAGAAGAATTTGTGAAAGTTAGCATTCTCCATCAAGATAATAAGCAGATTTCCATAATACTGAGCTGCCAGTCATTGAAAGTGTTCATGGAAAACTGATCACATATTGAGCATATTTTTTAAAGGATTTCTGCAGTGCATCCGAGGTTGGGCTAGATGACCATTCAAGGCATCTTTTTGGGATGTCTTATTTGAGAACAGCTGAACAACTCAGCTGTAGATTCTAAATGTGCAGTGAATGAAATGATAAACCTGCCTCTAAACCTGAAACACATACTTATACATTTTTATTTATGAGTTCCTCAATCTGCCAAAGAAAAGAAGTTGGGGTGCCATTCTTGGCATGGCCCACAGGGTCACGGTGGTTTGTTCCTACATGGTGCCCTCCAGGAGTTAATCCACTTAAATTTAGCTTCTAAGTAATTTCTATAACTTTGTTCTGGATAGTTCTGAAAACATTTTTTTGGCCTATGGGATGTTATGTCTGAAAAGCATTCCATATTAATTTAATTATCTTTTTTTTGTGGTTGCTGTATTTTTCTCCATTCCAGATGTTGGCTTAAGCCACATTTGTTTTCTGACAAGTACAAGGAACATGAGTCTTTCAGGAAAGTCAGAGATGCTTTTCTGAAGAGTTTATTAAAATGGATAACTCTTTGTTGTCCAAACTTACCAAAGGATCTTCTTTGAACAGAGATGCCTGTAGAGAGAATACAGGAATCCCCAAGCCTAGCCTGTTATAAGTAGAAACACCTGAGAATAGGACTTTGCTAATGCTGTTAATGTCGAACTTCTTCCTGCCTTCTGAAGTCCAGAACTCCACCCCATCTGTGGTTACTGCTAAATTCCTTGAGGTTTAGAGAAGGAGGTTAAAGGTTAGGTGTCTCCCTATACCATTCTGATCTGCTAACAATGGTTGGATGAAATAAGGGATCTGCCATCCCATCAACTTGTAGAAACCTTGACCTCTGGTTTTACTAGTGTGACTCTGATTAGAGGTCAAGCTTTGGGCAAGATGGTCAAGATGCAGATGTTCAGTTCTGCTCAGGGTTTTTTCAGCTGCTCAGTTTTCCTCTTTGCCTATAAGCCAAACCTGCGCCCACTCCTTACTTTCATATAGACTTGTAAATGACCCTAGTCATGACTTTCCTTGGGGCTATTGTTGCATTACAGAGAGAAATATTTTGAAATAAAGCGAGGAAACTTGGTGGTGGAATTTTAGGCCTCACATAAGGGAAGACCTGTAAGTGGAGATTGGCAAGTTGTTTCCTAAAGCTGGTGAAATCACAGTTTGGGCAGCTACCTACTCGGCCTGCTTTTTACCGTGGCCCTGCCTAGCTAGTGCTTTATTTGGAGGACTGTGCTCATGGTCTTCTGAATTTCCGAATTCCACCCTGGGGTAGCTGAGGTTCAGCGTGTGGAATGAAATCATGTTTTCTGCATTGTGTGGCTCCTTTGCAAAGAGTTCTGGCATAAAAAGATACTTTGTCATCTGTCACCAATTTTTATCTCTCATTTCCTAGAGAGGGCTCCAGCCAACTTCATCTCTGGTGCCAGATCTCTTTAAGACCATTTTCTAAATAGGTTTTTGAACAAAAGGAATGAGGAGTTCACCTCTTATGGAATGCATTGACAGAGCAAGCTAGAAAAACAAAACTTGTAGGGACCAGCTTTCCTTCAGTGTTATCTGTTACTTCAGCAGGCCAATTCAGGTCGTGTTAGAACAAGTGATTTGATCTGCAAACAGCCTCATTCTTAGGTGAAATTTCTGACAATAATGATAATCCATGGTCTATTGCTGCCATTCACTCTAAAACTTAGAATCCAATCAGTTAGTAGATTAACCAAGTAGTTGTTAAACATCCATTGTGTACCTACCTAGTGTTAGGTCTTGGATAAGATGCAAAACAAAGAAAAAAGGTCTTCATCCTTGAAGAACTTACAGTCTAGCTAGTGAGGGAAATCCCATGCTTGTGAACCTGACATACTGTGTATTAACCTCTTAATTATGTGATGGATGCACTAAGGACCAAGGGCCTGTAAGGAAGGGGAAGAGCACTAGTGAGTTGGAGAAGTTCAAGAGGCTTTCCTAAGGCAGGAAAAAAATATAGGAATTCAGTCTGCCATCTCGAGGACTTTTTAGATATCACCCATGGTGATTAGCAGCTCATGTGAGAGGAGAGAAAAGTCATGCTGTCCCCTCTGTAGACAGTGGGATCTAACAAGGGGAAGCTTGCTATAGAGAGTTGTATGATTCATAACTTGGAAGTCATCATACAGAGCTTTGCTTCCACTTGAATCAAGGGTGCCTCAGGAAATTCACAAAATAAATGGTTTGCTGCTTAACAGGAGAAACCATCAATGATGAATCTTTGGTAACTTTAATAAAGAACAGTATTTGCTCCAAGAGTTGCATTTAAGTGTTAACGGAAATAATGAATAGTAGTGGGAAACAATTTAGTAATATTTAAATTTTAAAATATTTTAACAATATTTTTCCCTAAAGAGCTTTTATTTCCTTAGTCTTAAATATTTACTCAAAAAATTGTAGCCAAGGTGCTCAGCAGGCATTTTTACTGCTGAATTGAAGGATTTTTCAGTACTAAGCCCCAAATGCTGACTAATATATAGTCTTATCCTACATGGTAGGGAACATTTTAAGATAAAAAATGTATTTTTTTTTCTCTTTAGGCAGAAAATATGAATTAGGGGAAAGAGTAGGAAGGTAAAGATGAATTAGAGTAAGCTTAAAATGAGGACAAGGAAAAATAACGACATAGCATGTTTGGGTTATCTTTCTCTGATGGGCATAGTTTTTTCCTCTCTCTCCTCTGGACCTTGACCCTTATCAGTCTATTTATAATCTTCTAGTTAAAATGAGCTGCATTAGTCACATTAACTGCACAAGATCCATTCACCCTCACATCTGCTTACTTTTCCCTTCAAATCTTATTTTCCTCACTCACCTTGAACTTTGAGACTCTTGACTGCTCCTCTTGCCTCCCCTCCAAACCAGTTACAGATAGTCTCTTCTTCGCCGTTGATTCTTGTCTCTCACTTTATTTTGTGAGCGCACTTCATCACCAGTTCATCCATCCATTAAATATATTTGCTGAGGGCCTACTTTGTGTCATTGCCTAAACCCAATGCCCCTACTTTCATCGCCTCTTATTTACAAGAGAAAATAGAGGCCATCAGGCATGGGCTCTCTTCATGGAGACACTCATTCTACCTACTACCCTAGTTCTCTCCTTTGTTTTATAGCTAGACTCTTGGAAAAGGTTGTCTTTGTTTACAGTCTCCACTTCCTCCCTTCTTATTCATTCCTTAAACCACTGTAGCCTGGCTGATGTTTCCACCACTTCACTGAAGCTGCACCTATACAGGTGAAATAGGAGTGACCTCCTAGTGACAAAAGCCACTGGATGCTTTTCAGGCTTTATCCTTCCGGATCTGTCTCTGGAATTTGACACTATTGCACACTCTTCTTCATGACACTCTTTTCTCTGTGGTCTTCTTTGGCCATTGCTTCTTTCTCCTCTTGCAGGGCCCCTTCCTCCCGCTGCCTCCTAAATATTGGTGCACCTCTTTGTCATGCCCTCTGCTCTCCTCTTTTTCACTTTGCATGCACTCTCCGGGGTTGCTACTCACATACGCTGATGAGTCAGTCCTAGATCTAGAACTTGTACAGAATCATAGGTTCAGCTTTCTGTTGGGCAACTCTTTCTGCGTGTCCCACAGACACCTCCAAGTCAGCAATTTCAAAATAAGCCCCCAGGTAATTCCTCTGCACACTGAGGTTTGAGCAGCCATCTCTTAGGGCCTAGCACAGTGTCTAGCGTCACATTCCACCTGGCCAGCTGAAGTCAGAGGACTTCTTGAAAGGAAACGTGTTAGAACCAGGACTATCACAGAGGCTCCTCCCAGTGTTATTGACTGTGTTCATGTGTACTCAATAACAAAGGAGCATTGGTTTAAAAAGTCATTGACTTTTGATATCCTTCCAGTAAGTTTGAAATGATGTGCCTTTTTTCTTATTGATTATCATCAGTTTGGGGTAGCAAGTGGCAGATATTGGTACCTTCCTTTGGAGACGGAAAAGCCAAAGCCCAGAAAGAGTTAAGCGTAATGTGTCCACAGTCAAAAAGTGATTAAGGAGTCACAGATTGATTGATTCATTCATTCATTTACTCAATAGATAGTTACTGCGAACGTCAATTATGTGTCAGGCATGATAGAAATAAAGTGGAGGGGCCGGCCTGGTGGCACAAGCTGTTAAGTGCGCGCGCTCTGCTGCGGCGGCCCGGGGTTCGCAGGCTCGGATCCCCGGCGCGCACCGACGTATTGCTTGTTAAGCCATGCTGTGGCGGCGTCCCATGTAAAGTGGAGGAAGATGGCCATAGTTGTTAGCTCAGGACCCATCTTCCTCAAGAAAAAAGGGGAGGATTGGCATCAGATGTTAGCTCAGGGTTAGTCCTCCTCACAAAAAAATAAATAAATAAATAAGGAAATAAGGAAATAAGGTGGAGCATCAGATAGCATTTTGGAATAATGGGATGTCCTTTGTGCTGTGCTGCTTCTTGGTCCCTATCTTCTTTGCTCTGATTTTTTCCATCTAATTAGTGATAAATGATAATACTATGCAAGTGTTTACTATGGGCCAGACACTGTTTTAGGACTTTACACATACTAACTCATTTAATCATCGTGACAGCACTTTGAAGTCCATAACATTATTATTCCCATCCTACAGAGAGAGAAAGTTGGGCAGTAGGAAGTTTAGAAATGTATCCTAGGTCATACAGCTAGTAAGCGATAAGGCCAGGATTTGAACCAGGCATTCTGGCTCCAGAACCCATGCTCTTCGCCACTCCCTTAGCTTTACTAGCCCTTAACACTAACAATATACCCTTCTACTCATCTGTTTATGATGCTATATCTGTGGTCTATGACAAACTAGTTTTCAACATGCCAAAATTAACTTGCAGTTTTCATAACAGACATTTAGACTTACTTTGCTTTCTTGAGATATCGCCCCTCCATCCCCCTGCATTGGCATTGCTTTTTCTAATCTGAAATCAGTAAAAAAGGAAGAAAAACTTGCACTTAAGCACAAGTGGTTGTGACAGGTTGCTAAATAAAACTGGTTCAACTGAAGTTCTGAGATTCTTGAGAAATACTGAGAATTTCTTACAAAAGAACTTTTCCTTATAATAGGAAATCATGGGTCATTGCACAGTTATAAGTGTCTTAGCAAAGAGAAAATGTGTCTTGAGGCTACGAAGCATAAAATCTTAATGAGATTATTTGTGGGCTGCTATTTATGCATAATTTTTAGACTATTAGAAAATATGGGGCCGGCCCCGTGGCTTAGTGGTTAAGTGCGCGCGCTTTGCTGCTGGCGGCCTGGGTTTGGATCCCGGGCGCGCACCGACACACCACTTGTCCAGCCATGCTGAGGCCGCGTCCCACGTACAGCAACTAGAAGGATGTGCAGCTGTGACATACAACTGTCTACTGGGGCTTTGGGGGAAAAAAAAATTAAAAAAACATTTAAAAAAAAAAAAAGAAAATGTTTTCTGTGTGTTTACTATCTTAAGTTTCTGCTGTTGAAGCTTCACATAATTTTGAGGTCTTCATGGTTGTTGAAAGAAAAAGAAAAAAATAATAACAACAAACATTTATATAAGAATTTGAAGCTTACAAAGTGCTTGCATACACAGTAGCTTACTTGATCATCCTCTTTTTACTCTCTTAGAAAGAAGACAGAATCACAAGGATATCAATAGATGTTGAAATTTTAAAAAATTGTCAATGTTTTCTGATGTGGTAATCCTAAACTTATTTGGAAAAAAAGTCAAGTATGAATCAGTGAAGTGTTCAAATTACTGAATATTATGAAATGAAAATTTCATTACTCCAAATTGCATATAGTAACTTTAGGGAACTGCTTTATTGGGTGGATAACAGTAGCGGCTAGTTGATAATCCAAACCATGAGGCCTCTGAGGTGGGTTGAAATCCCCCTTCGTTCCTCAGTTTTGTGTTTTTCACGCGCACAGTCCCACCTCCCTCCTTCACTAACCAAAGGTTACTAGCCGAAACCTGCTGGAAGGCACACTGAGAGTGAGATGTGCCCCTGGGGTTTTTCTTTGCATCAGGGAGAATTCCTGCTCTGGGATATTCGTGTCCTGGCCACCACTCCTCAAGAGATGGCCACATTTCTCCTAACTTTAAATGAAAACTCTCCATCCCAAAGATAAACGTCAGCTCGGCCTCAGTCTGAATAATCACAAAATCAAAATTGGGCAGGCCCACATGAATGGGATTTTTCTGTTGGTCTCTACCATGTCCAGAGCATTAACAAAACAGATATTTGTACAAAGGGTGCTACTATGTAAATAAGCCTGCTCCTTTTTGATTATTACAATTATACAGGAAAAGGCCATCTGTTTTGGTAGAAACTATGGAAATATATCTAGGTAGCCAAGGAAAAGCTGAATTGTTAGTGAAGGATGTGTCACACAGACAAGAAAATAATTTACAAAGCAGTGGGTAGAAACTATTTTCAAACACTGAACAAGTGAGTTCCTTCAACTGATTTTTGGGTGATGAGTGAGTGGTGTTGGTTTGTTTTTTGCTTGACTGTTTATTCATTTTTTTTCCCCAGAAGAATCTCTTATTCCTGTAAAGTCAGAGTGTAGGCTCAGCTTCTTTTCAGCTTGGACAAAATGAAAAGTAAAATTCATTTAATACTAATTATAACCTGCATAAGTCTAGTGAAGAGAAACTTAAGAAATGTAATTCTTGTTTTCTAGCTGAGCTTCAAGGCCATATAATTAATATAATTCAATCACTTCTTACCCATTTTTTTTCTGCATGATTTAAGACATCAGAATTTAATTCATAGCCAGAATGAAAACCGGACTTAGGAAAAACTTGAAAAGACTAGAGAGGGATTTGCATTCTGCTGCATGGTTGAACACGTCCCTAAAGTAGCAGCTTTAGAATGCCATGCCCTAATAGAATTCCCCGTTGAAAACTGGCCAGAAAAGTGGCTTCCTAGTGCCCTTCCCCTGTCCGCACCACTGTGAATTGTCATGAGGACCCTGGATATGAACCTAGAGGGCTCCACAGGATTGCTACACAGCCTGACAGAAGGGCACTGGTATCACTGGGCAATCTGTGCTCTGGTTTATAAGCCCCAGGCTGTGGGTTTTGGAACTGGCCAGCCACCTTGGCTCAACCATAGATAAATATTCCTGGGTTCTAAGTAGGGTGGGGAATTCAAAGCCCTGTTTTTCCCCGAGTCCTTCCACAACCAATCCATGACATGTTATGAGTCTGAGTGGAGTGACCATGTTTGGAGGGGGAATAAGGGAATGCTTTCTACTACTAATTAATACGTACCCCCCTAGCAGTCCCTTTTTCCCTTAGAAATGAAGCCACTTGGAGGGCCAGATTCTAACCCTACTGTAGCCATTCACCTGGACCAGCTTTACCCCTAGGGTCGTTGAAACCTATATGAAACGATTTGAGAGGTCTTGAGCAGTGCGTTCTACCCACCCAGTTTTCTCACATTCCTCCTCCATTTTGAGCTGAACCTTGAAGTTTCACAGGTAGACTTTCATTCTTTAAGTATATGGTTTTGAGCCCTTCTAAAATGGAAGTCCCACTATGAAGTATATTTAAGATATTATTAATAATTTATACCAAAGTATGAATTAGTGGAGGTTTTTTTGGTATTGACAGGAAGAAAAATAGAAGACGTTGGTTGGATGAAGTGTTGGAGATGGGATCAGGCCAGGTGGTGGAGAGAGGGTGCAGAACTTGGAACAAAGGCAGAAAGCAAGTTGCCACCTTCACGTGGGTGGCCTGGGTGAGGACTGCAGTGACTTCTTCCCCACCAGAATTTGCTCCCATGCTTTCAGTGACACAGGGCATCCCATTTTCCATTTACCTCTCCCTTCTGGCAGGGAAAGACTTGGAGGTCTTTTACAGCTTTGACTCTTCCTTACCCCTTCTAGATGTGGTTCCATTTCCTTTCTAAGATGAAAGCTTGTCTTTGTGCTCTCCCAGAATTGTTCCAGGCAGCAGAACAGAGTGAATCCTTCCAGATAAAAGACTCTGCTGATAAAATGGCAGATTGTTATCAGAGAAGTGAAGTGAGGGGCGTCAAGTCCCTTCCATTAATTACCTAGTTACAGCTTTGTTTATATCCTGTTCATGTGGGGGCATGTTTTCTTTGGACAGTTTCTTGTCTGTGTTCTGAACTGCAGTCTGATGTTTGTAAAAATCCCAAAGGTCAGGGAATAGTGGGTTCCTTATTTTCTGAAAGCTTTAGTGGCAAGGAAGAGAATATCAGAGTTTCTATCTTCCATCTGGAAGGAAATGGACAAACGCTTGGTTTTGGCGGTTCATTCCTCACCTCAAGCATACAAACCCTAGTGTATTGAATGAACTCTGACTTTGAATACTTAGCTGAGAGGTTACCTGGAAATAGAATGACCTTTATCTCTGTGAAGCCATGAGTATCAACCATGAATGACTGGGTATCTGGACATTGAGGCCAGAGTCTAAAAGGCTCTGAAACTTCTCAGTAAATGTACTTAACGTCACTGAACTATAGAGTTAAGAATGTGTAAATTTTATGTTATGTATATTTTACTACAATAAAAATAAATAGATAATACTCGCTTCCTGGCAGCTCCAGTACATTGGTCACAGTTTTGTCAGAATAATCATTGGAATAATAAATGAAATGCTTTGAAGTATAGAGGGCAGTGGAGAACTTTTCTGTGCCTTGTACGAACTGGTGATACAGATTATAAACTAAATGATGCCAAATTCCACCAGTCTACCCAGGGTTCAAATACTAGCAAATGTGGCCAAAGCCATAGAAATCTGCTGATGAAATCATGAAAATGAACGGAAGTGATCCAGATTGTTTAATTTTCTTTTGAAATGTTGTATTTATTACATCTTAGCACCCAGAAGTTAAACAGTATTGAATTTCACACACAGCTCTTTATTTTTAATCTTAGGTTGAAGGTTATGTCCTTGGCATGATTGAAGAATGACTCATACAATTTTCACTGACTTTTTTTTGGATGGGCAGGAAGGAAAGCTGGGGAGTAAGATGATACTGAATTGAGGCTAAATGTATTAATTGATTTCAAATGGAAGTAAAAAATGTCACTTAATGATTTTCTTATTTCGTTTTATATTCCTCTGTGTACTTCCTGTGAAGATTCTCTTGAATGCTACTTTTAAAATGCAATATAAAGTATCTCTTGGCCACAAAAAGTAGCCGTGGAATTAGCAGTGATTTTCTTCTAGTAAATGTATCAAACTGTGTCACAGCCAAAACCTTCAGTCACGTGGACATGTTAGAGGATGTGACCAGAATTCTTTATTGACATGTTCCCCATCCTAAAATACAATTAGCATGAAATTAATATATTAAGCTTTAGTCACAATCCAGGGAAGGACTTAAAGGTAATATGATTCTCCTTATAATTAGTAACCCAGTTAAATGCTGGAGGGCTTTAGCCATATAGTAATGTACCTTGCTTCTGAACAAAGATCACCACCACCACTGAAATTGTATACTTGTAACATTAGTATATTTTTAATTAGTAGTAGAGTATGTATGTGTGTAATCAGTTTTGTTTCATCTTCAAACTTTGTGCAGCAGTCTCCATTGTGCATTCATTTGGACTATATTAAATAATAATACACTAGTTTGGTTTCTGTTTTTTCAGAATTTGGCATGATTCAGACTGGGATGAGTTGAAAGTTACCTTTTCACTAGGGAATAAGCAAATTATAAAAATAAGCAAAAATAAAAGATATTAGGAAGCAGGTTTAATCTATTCAAGATGGAGGGGGAAAAAATCTGTTTTACCTTAATAATCACATGGAATCCTTCTGCTAAATGCAGATGAGTTTAGTAAAGCTGGCCCAACAAATGAGGCATTGCTTGCTTGAACAGTTTGAGTTGTCAAGTGTATGTAAGAGTAATAAAATTGAATTTCTTCTAATATATGTTATTGTTGTTCAATATATATGGTGGTAAAAAAAATATATAGTTTGGGCACACTGATTTTTGCAACTAGCACATGTTTTGGAGTCAGACAGACCTGACTTTGAATCTAGCTTGTCCATTCATACCCTTTGTGAGCTTCGGCAGGTCACTGAATGTCTCTGAGCTTGTCCTAGAAGAACATGTGGAAGGTTTGGAACATTGTCCTGGAAAAAAGCTAGTTTTTGTTTTTTAATTCTTATATGATTAATTGTTAGGATCTAAGTATTTATTGATTTGATTCTTTAAAAGAGCACGTGGAAAAGTTAATTTTGGTCATAAAAGTTCAAAAGAAATAGCTGGGCTTGTTTAATCTGAGGAAGAGAAGATTTGGGATGTTTTAGAGATAAGACTGGAGGCTGAGAAGGGAAAACAAGACAGGATGTATAACTTAACTTTTCTAATGTATGTGAAAAGTTATTCTTAAAAACAGCATTATTGAGGTATAATTGTTATAAAACAAACTGCACATTTAAAGTGTACATTATTTATATACCCATGAAATTGTCACCACTGTCAAGATAGTGAACATATCCATCGTCCACCAAAGTTTCCTCTTGCCCTTTTGTAACCATCTCTAACAACTCCGCCCTATCACCTGGCAACAGCTGTTCCACATTCTATCACTACACATTAATTTGCATTTTCCTAGAATTCAATAAATGGAATCATATATTATGCATTCTATTTTGTCTGGCTGTTTCACTCAGCATAATAATTTTGAACTTCATCCATGTCATTACATGTATCAGTAGTTTGTCCCTTTCTGTTGCCAAGTAGTGTTCCATTATACGGATATTCCACAATTTGTTTATGTACTCACCGGTTGATGGACATTGGTGCTCTGTCTAGTTTTGAGTGTTACAAATAAGGGTGCTAGAAATATTCATGTACAAGTCTTTGTATGGACATATGCTTTTATTTCTCTACAGTAAACACCTAGGAGTGGAATGAGTGGGTTGTATGGAAGGTGTACGTTTAACTTTTTTTTGTTTTTTGTGAGGACGATTAGCCCTGGGCTAACATCCGATGCCAATCCTCCTCTTTTTTTTGCTGAGGAAGGTTGGCCCTGGGCTAACATCCGTGCCCATCTTCCTCTACTTTATGTGGGACGCCGCCACAGCGTGGCTTGACGAGCGGTGCGTCGGTGCATCCCCCGAACCCCAGGCCACCAAAGCGGAGTGCGTGCACTTAACTGCTGTGCCACCCGACAGCCCCGTGTATGTTTAACTTTTTAAGAAATTGCCAAATTATTTTCCAAAGTGATTGTACCATTTTACATTCCCACCAGCAGAAGATGGGAGTTCTAGTAGTTCTGTATGCTAGTCAACACTTGGTATGCTCGGTCTTTTAAATTTTAGTCTTTCTAGTGAGTATGTAGTGGTATCTCATTGTGGTTTCAGTTTGAACTTCCCTAATAATGAGGGACATTGAGCATCTTTACACGTGTTTATTTGCCATCCATGTATCTTCTTTGCTGAAGTGTTGGTTCAGTTTGACCCAATTTTTTTATTGGGTTGTTTGGGGTTTTTTTATTATTCAGAATATATTCTGGACACAAATCAAAAAGTTATTCTTTTAGGCATAGATTCATTTATTTCCCTGGCATGTAGAACCAGAAAAACAAAATTAAGTTGCAGCAAGAAAGAGTATAACTATACTTAAGGAAGTACTCTTTGCCTGTGACACTGATGTGGGCACTGGGACAACCAAAGGAGGATGTAAAACTTCCCTGAAGGTATTTAAAAATAGGGCTGGAATGGTCTATTGGGATGCTGTAGGCATACTGATGTTTGACTCAATTTACCTAATTGCAGTCTTCATTTGAGAAAAGAATCTTCCCTGGGGTGGATCTGTTGCTAACATCTCAATATTCCTTGCTCTTTCCTGCTGTTTTTTCAGGCTAAAAAAGTTCAATTTCTTGGAATTTTTCAAAACTTTCCATGTACTTTATGGTTTTTAAAAATTTATTCTTTCTGATTTTAGCTTGAAGTGTTGCTACAAAACCTGAGGAGGGTTATTCAGGGGCATTAATTAGCTTTAGCAAAAACAAATTGCAGTCTCTGGAGAGTAATCAAATTAAAAGAAATGCTCAAATTTCTCTCATCCAGCAGTAGTACAAATCATTGTTTTAGCTGGTAGTGTTGGGAAGATTCATTTAACTCTCTGTAGAGGCAAAATAATTAACTAGATTCTAGAGAAAAGGTTCTACATGATTAAAGGAGTCGGGGTTGTTTTCGCCCACGGAAGGGAAGAGTAAGGGGTGATTTAATGACAGGATTCCAGTATAGTTAATGAAGGGTTTTCCTGTGTGTAGAAAACACTGGTCGTTTGTTCTTCAACTCCAGAGATGCTCAAACTAGAGAAAATTGGCTCCAACTATAGAAAGATTGAGTGTGGTTAGTGTTAGACATAAAACTTTTATTATCAGCATCAATATTATTGTGAGATGAAGCAATGGAACAAGTCGAGAGAGGTCATAAAGATGTTTTAAAATAAAAAAGATAGCTATCTGCCTGGAATGTTTAAATGTCCGTTGAATTATATGATTGTGTTATTGAAGGGGACCTCAGAGATCACTTATTCTAATTTCCTTTTACAGATGAGGATGTGAAAGGACATTATGTAACTTGCCTGTGGCCACATTGCTAGATACTAATATTTTAATTTGAGGATGTTTTACAAGTAGCCTCACTTAAGAGACACCAAGGGGATCTGGTAAGAGTTTCTGCTTCACAGTAGGTTCACTCCACCAAAATAGTCCCTTAAGGCTGATAACTATGTGTATTATTTTTTCCTAAGCCCATGAAGATCCTGCCAATGTACTGAACTGTATGTGTCTCTTGTCATTAAAAATGTTCAAGATTTTTATTCTTGGACATTTTGAACTTGTCTCTACATGAAAGACTGGAGATGCTTTGACCCGAGGTGATCAATATTGATAAAGGACAGCAGAAGTCACCGCCACAGTCTTTAGGGAGCTTGTCCTAGTCTAATATAGGGTTCTTCATGAACTTTTGGTTGATGGCTGTGCTAGAAAGACTACAATTTGGTGGATGACTTTAGGTCAGTTATTATATCCTAGTGACTAATTTGCCTTCCTTAAAGATAATACATTTGAAAGCTTTAGGTTTTGTTTTGTTGAATGCTAGTTAGAGCAGTAGGAAACATATTTAGGCCACCAATTCATTGTATATAGGATCTGCAAATATGAGTCCAAACCATTGGAATTAGTGGGATAAATTGCTTATAAAGGATTGCACACCCGTTACCACAACCGAAAGAAATTGGCACAATGCACAATGTACTTTCTTTAACTGTGGTTACATTTTATTTGGTAACTCATCATTCTGCACATGTTCCCACTAGACCATCTAGAGCAAAAACCTACATATGTTTATATAGTATTAGATACTTATTTCAGAGGGTTTTCTGTGAGTATTAAAAATGAGATAAGATATTTGAAAGTACCTAGCACATTGCCTGACATCTAGCAGACACTCAGTAAATGTTCCTACCTTACCTTCCTTTATCCTTCCTTGGGTTTTAGCATGGGTATTGGAATCTTTCAGAAATGTGACAGATTTTTATCAGAAGGGAAGTTAATAAAATTGTTCACATTTAAAAGTGTTTATTTTAAAATTATCATCAATGTATGTTGAGCACTCACTTGACTCATACGTTGCTTAGATTTTACAAGATTTTAATGTCTTTTCAGAAATAGACACCTGAAAAGTCAAATTCTCTTGATCCAAGAAAGATTTACTCAGCACCTAGGATTTGTCCAGCCAGTCTTGGGCTAGATTTAGGGTGCTTTGAATGCCAGAAGGAGAAATTTGTATTTAATGTGGCAATAGAGAGCTATCATAGGTTCTGGAACACTGGAAAGCTAAAAACAAACAAAAAAACTTTTAAAAACGAGACCAAAAACATTCCTTTCCAAACCTTCCTCCTAAATATATATATTAGATTAAAAAGAAGACTGTAAATTCTCTCTATATCTTTGTGTAGGTTCTTAAATTGACCGCCCGGTCCTGTGTTTGTGAACTGAAAACCATTTACTGTAAACATGGAACCACATGCTCTAAAGGTTAATGGGGTAGGTTTCACCTGTATGAAATCACTTTGAGAACTTTGAGCAGTGACTGTCACCACGAGGAGGCTCAGCATGTTCAGGACTGTTTTCTCCGGCCCACTCACTACCTGCAAGGAAAGGAGAAGACATGCTGAGGCCAGGTATTATGTTCCACCCCTTTCAAGAACCAGTGGCTGCCTGAATGTGTTCATCTCTCCATCTTTTGTGGAGCCAGAGCAGAAACAATGTGAGGGCTTTTGCTATTGAGAGGAATGTGCAGCTCTTTTACTCAATTTGCACAAGCTGCAGCCCTGTGCTCCTGCCCTGCACGCAGCTTATCCCAGCCTGAGAGCCTGAGGGTAGATTCAGAATGCTTTTCCAGCTGTCCATGAGAAGACCAGTAGACCAGCATGCGGCTTGTTGATCCAGGGTCAGAGAGAAACCCCACAGATGGACTGGGAGGGAAGATTATGCCAAAATTTCGAACTAAATCTAGTGGTTATTTTCATTGCTTAGGAAAGTTTTATGCCGTTTATGTTAGAGTTTTGTATTTTTTCCAGTTTATAATACTCCATTTTATTTTGAGTGAAGACTGAAATTAATGATTCCCTTTTAATCTCTAGGCTTCCAAAGTTCTTATATTTATTTTGCTGTAAAGTCTTTTCCATGTTTTTCCAAGTCAGGAAAGAATGATTGTTAAGGTATACCGCATCTCACTGCTCCAGAGGAATAAACCCTTCTTTCCAGCTGTCCAGAAAATTTGGTTGGAATCTGAAAAAATCAGTGTCAAATTGTATTTGTTGTTATCTAGGCAAAAAAAAATGAAAGAATGAAATGAAATTTCAGATGAAATATAATTTTCCTGCTTCATCTCTATGTTTTGATATCAGCAAGTAACCAAGGATTAGCATTCAGAAATCATGCATCCTTTTGTTTACTTAAGATGTGTTTGTAATTCTAAATAATTAAAGAGCATTAATCAAAGAGCTTTTTAAAGTAAGTACCACACTGGATACCTTCTCCCATCCCTGTTGGAAGAGTCCCTTGCTTTATTTCCTAACACTGAAAGGAATAGTATGAATGCAAGTAGCCATTGCCAGTTACATCCATGACCCCATGTCCTTGCCATGTACGTAGCCAAGTGCTGTGCCCAGTTCTTGCAGGGGCAAGTGGAGGGATGTCAAAGTGATGGAGGCTGATTCCCAGCTCCTGACAGCTGCCATTTTCACCACTTTGGGATTAACAGCCTGTGACTAGTCAGCCTGGGTAAAGCCTTGGTAACCTGGAGGCAGAGGGGAGGTGACCTTAAAAGGATGTGTCTTCTACAGCTTAGACTCTGGTTGGGCTGTCCCAGGTGGTTACACGCTGCAGTTTTCAGATGTTCTATTGTGGCTTATTATTGTCGGCATTTCTTCATAAAAATATTTTAGAAAGGTTTTAACGTTTAAAAATATTTTTAAAAGGTTTTGCTCTCTGCAAAAGTTAATTTGCAAAGAGCAGTTACTGCTTTGAGCTGCCCAGTAGATAGACATTTAAACTAAACATTCTACCTACAGATACATATATATTTTTTTGTCCATGAAAGCTGGAAATGTGCAATTTTTATCTTAGCTACTGTCTACTGCGCTTATTTCCCCCTCAGTACCCCAACCAAGGATTTTAAAAAATCAGACTTCAAAAGTCCTGAACCCATTACCTTTCCAAGAAATATATTTGAATAAAGAAATCCATGACCTGTGCAAAGGGCAAGATTACAGTAAATGCAACTTTTAAGTGCTGGTGGTTTGAGTTGCAGGAAAGGAACAAGTAGTTCAGGTGGTGGTAGGCCCTTTGATGAACTGAAAATTGGTATAGGAAGAACAAGTGGAGAATCTGGCAACTTTGATGGGCACTGAACTCACCTGAGAATGTGGAGAAGGGCTTCAGGAACGCCACATTTATAACAAAAACATATTTAATAGTCACAGGACATGCTGAAATGTCTGCCTTTTCAAATTCAGTGGTACAAACTTATTTTTTTAGTGGTTTCTCGCCTTTCTGCGTGCACACAGACCCACACATGTACGTGTTTCCTGAAGGCAAGATTTGAAACTAGGAACCACATAATAAAAAGGAAAAAGAAATCTTTGGTGAAACGGCATTAGAATTGACAAAAAATAGAATTTGGGCCCTAGACCTGAAGAATAAAGGCGGTGGACCCTCATGTAAACAAGTCCATTAGCCCCAAAGAAACTCAGTCTTCCTTCTCAGCTCTGTTGGTGGGAGGGGGAAGAGTCGGCCTTGGTGAGTGCTTGAAGCCTATCTGGAATAGCGAGGCTCTGTGTTCTCAGCCAGTTGTTGAGATAGAGAACACTAGAGAGTTTGTACATGCAGATAAAGCTTTTAAGTTTGAAAGTTATTCCACCTACCAGATTCAATGATAGCTACCATTTATTGATCACTAACTTATAGGCATTGTGTTTTTTCTGCATTATTTCATCTGAGCTTCACAACAGCCCTATGAGGTAATTACTCCTCCCCATTTTATAGAAGATACAAACTTAGGAGGTTCACAGACCTGTCCAAGTGACAGGACTTGGATTTAAACTCAGGTCTGCTGGATTCCAGAACATGTTCTTAACTCCTAGGCTATAAGCTATATTATTCAGAACTATAAAGACCCTCTTTCTGCTCTCAAGATCATTTTGGTCTAGCCAACCTGATGCCCAAGGGCTACTGTGAGGAAGGCAAATGAGATGTACGCCCTGCTCGGACAGATCTGAATTTGCAGTTGCAGTGATATGGGAAAGAAAGTGATAGATTCTTTTTTTTTTTTTTGTGAGGAAGATCAGCCCTGAGCTAACATCCATGCCAATCCTCCTCTTTTTGCTGAGGAAGACTGGCCCTGAGCTAACATCGTGCCGATCTTCCTCCACTTTATATGGGGCACCGCCACAGCATGGCCTGACAAGCAGTGCATCAGTGCACGCCCGGGATCCGAACCCGGGCCGCCAGCCGCAGAGCGCGTGCACTTTAACTGCTATGCCACGGGGCCAGCCCCAGAAAGTGATGGATTCTGACAAGAGGAAGTGCAGTCAGATTTTGCAAAAGGAGTGATACTTGAGCAGAGTTAAGAGGATAAAGAGGAGTTCCCCAAGTGTACAGGGTGAAAGGACATTGATTCCAGTGAGAGTGAAGTGCAGTGTGCAGAGGCACTAAGGATGAAACAATGGTTGGCCTGACACAATATACATAGAAAGATTTTTTTCTTTCAAGTAGTGTAACCTGAGGCCTCAGCCTACTCCTTCTCACCCAGCCTTCAGAGATACCCTGCAAGGTAGGGTTGTCTCAACTTTTAAGATTGTCAATAGGTGATCATTCTCCAAGAGCAATCGATCATACTATATATGAAACAAGACCATAATGGCAGGGCATGCTTGAGTAAATTGAGTGAGAAGCTTGGGGGTAGGTCAGACATAGTTTCTTCAAACTCAGCCCAGCTCCCAAGATGCTAATCCCTTGGTCGAGTAGGGGCATCTAGAGAAAGTGGATGATCGTTTTCGTCATCAGCAGAAGTTTGGGGCTTCTGATTTGTATAAGGTACAGCTTGACCTCTGGAAAGTGAGGATTAGGGCTGGAGCTTGGTCTGGGAATGCAGAAGACCTGGAGAACATTAGATATGTCAGTGAGGGAGAGTAGAAAGGGATATTGGCTGGATCCTGAAGCAATTCTGAGACTTATCTGAAGACTGTCACTCTGGGTCTTGTGGAATGGGGGACTCACTCAAGGCCACCAGGCCTCACGGAGTCTTCTCAGTTCAAAAATACCTCTCCCACATTACCTACAAATGTTCTCTCAACCATTCTGCTTTGCTGTGAGGATTATATGATGTAATACATGCAGAGCTTTTAACACTAATTCTGGCCCTCTGTAGATGCTCAATAAGTGTTAATTATTATCAGCATCATTTTTATTGTTCTGCTTTATATTCTACCAATCAGAGACTGGTTAGTTCCATAAGTCATTCATGCCTCAGTGTGATTAGGTTGAAGAAGTTACTTTGGAAACCTTTGGCCTTTCCAAGGCTCTGAGGATTTTGAGGCAACTACATTGTGAAGTCTTAGAAAGATTGAATTTTGCAGGTGGACAGACCCTAATTAGAATGCAGGATTTGCCACTTGCTAGTTTTATGACCTAAAGTATGTTGGGAAACCTCATTTTCCTTATCTTAAAATAGAGATGGTGATAATGACCTTATAAGGAAGATTTAGTGAAGTAAATAAAATAGTGAGTCTAAAGTACGTAGCCAGTCCTGGCACACAGTAGTCATTTAATAAACCTCGGTTCCCTTCCTTTTGACTGGATGCACTGAGGGGCAGTTTGGGTTCATGAGGGAAAGGTGCAGGCCTGGCGAGGGCACCTCTTTCATGCCAAACCCAAATGTTCTTTCTACCTGACCCCACTTAGTTTCAGCTGGACCATGATCTCCCAGACCACCCACACTGAGTGTCCTGCCTCAGTTCTTCTCCAACAGCCTGTGTTTACTTTTCAGGGCCCTGTGAAGCATTGACTGATTAGCCCATCTTTCCCACTGGACTGTAGGTTCCCTGTGGCCTGGGCAGTGACTTGGCTCTCTGAGTCTCTGGTGCTTAACCCAGGGCATGCTTGGCTAGGCACTCAGTAGATGTCTCCATGCCTAACCTACAGTTAGGGGGAGCAGAGGCAGTTTTGGTGATGTCCAACCACTTACCTGTGAGACCTTTCGGGAAAACTGGAACAGATTCTGAGGGTAAATAGAGAAGGGAAACACCTGGAAAAAAACTTAGCCACCGTTCTGTGAAACTGGGTAAAGTGAGGGGATGATCTCAGAAGAGTGGTCTTTCCTGGTCAGAATACTATATTCTAAACTCTCTAGGGTTCCTGAAGTCCAAAAGTGTGTATCATCCTCACTTGCAGGTCCTTTATCTCCTCCAGAAAGCCACTCCAGGTCTCCTTCCTGCTCTCTCGTCTGTGCCGCTCCACACCTGTGTATGTCTCCGTGGGTACTGCTGATTTGTGATCAGGAGGCTGTCGATTGGGCTCCCCCTCTAAACTGGTGGTTCCCTGTGAGCAGTGTCCTATTTCTGCATCTCCATATCTCTAAAGCAAAGCACATACCTGGCAGTCACACTGTGTGCAAAGGAGCAACTGTATATCCTTGACCTGGGTCTGGGAAACGCTCCCTAAGGGTTTTGGATGTGCGTCATGAACCTCCTGAAATTATATGGGGAAATGTGTGTATATGTTCATAAATCTATTTTCTCTTGTGAGAGAGTCCACAGTTTACATTAGATTCTGAAATGTTTTCATGATCTTACAAATGTTAAAAAAAAAACCAAAAACCCAACTCACTTGTTTAGAGATTTTCCACATACTTGTAAATTAAAGCTTGTGCTTTAATTAGATGGGAAATATTTTTATGCTTCCTCAATTTCCAGGTGTGAGCTACAGCTTGGAATAGCCCATGAGCTCCATCTTGGAGCGATGGATGGCGGTTCTGACCCAGACGCTGCTGCTTACACATCCTGGAGGGTCCACTTAGCTTTTCTGAGCTTCATTTTATTTTTCATCTGTTAATTTAGGTTTATAATACCCTCATGTCCTACAGGAATATTACATAGTAAAGAGAGAATACGTGTGGGGCTGGCCCCGTGGCTTAGCAGTTAAGTGCGCACACTCCACTGCTGGCGGCCCGGGTTCGGATTCCGGGCGCGCACCGACGCACTGCTTCTCCGGCCATGCTGAGGCCGCGTCCCACATACAGCAACTAGAATGATGTGCAACTATGACATACAACTATCTACTGGGGCTTTGGGGAGAAAAAGGAGGAGGATTGGCAATAGAGGTTAGCTCAGAGCCAGTCTTCCTCAGCAAAAAGAGGAGGATTGGCATGGAGTTAGCTCAGGGCTGATCTTCCTCACACACACACACGCGCACACGCACACCAAAAAGAGAGAATACGTGTGCAGGCATTTTATAAACTGCTAAGAGTTGTACAATTGCAGGATGCAAGTATTATTATTATAAGTCTGTCATTTTTCATGTTACACAGTGCCAAGAACACAGTAGGCAATCAATAAATATGTGATTAAAATGAACGTGGAAGGGTTTATTGGGGTAAGAGGGCTAGATGTTTAAAGACTCTGTTGTCTACGTGTGCCATAGGTCCTGTGGAGCACCTGGTATTCAGGCCTGCAACACAGTCAGGGCTACTGAGGAAATGATTTTCAAACTATGGTAAAAGTAGAAACAATCTTCGAGATTCCAAATCCATTTGCTTTATTTCCAGGAAGAAATTGAGATTTAGAGAGCTAGAGGCTGTCTCACTTCTTTTCAGAAGTGCTTGAGCTTCTTCCTCATCACTTTTAATGGAGGCCAAAGGATAAAAAAATCTCCTTGCCTTCATATCATCAGTTTGTTGTCTTACCTTCTTAAAAATGGTATAGCATTCACACCACAGTCTTAATTCTTCTGTTGGGGCCACTTAGAGGCCTGCGGTTGCTAGAACATGCTGGTCCTATACCAGACACAGGTACAATGCACTATAAAAACGTATTTCCAAAGCACCTTTTTTCTTGGAATGTTTTCATAGACATCACATCAGAGCACTGGGTGTAGATTATTGCCACCACTCTCAGCTCCACTGAGACCCAGAGAGGTACTATGACTTGTCCAAGTCACAAAAATCAGTGTTCAAGCAGGATGAAAATCCAGGTGCTCTAATTTTTCGTCCCAATAGCCACTAGATTCTGTGTCCCTGAAGAGCATATCTGCTTGATTGTGGCACATTTACTGAATGTAAGAAGACTAGAAGACTTTATCCAGGGGAAAGATAGATTTTAGCTTCAAATATATTCCCCTCAGGGCTGAAAAGACTATGTTTATATCCCCTCACACTCCAGGCAACATATACCTGGAGAAAAGCTAAATCTCATCAGACCCCCTCCCAGCCCCCAATAGCTGACGAAACAGTAACCTGGAAATGTTTTTTTGCTTCATGTTGTGTGTTGACTATAATCTTTCCTTCCATTTAAACAATTTGCAATGGAGAGGAGTTTGAAATTACATTTAATCATTGCTCTATAATGAATGTTACTTAATTAAATATTACTTTAGAAATAGGCTTCTTCTCTTTTTCTGTAATTGCATTACTTTTTTGAGGGGAGGTTTTGTTTTGCTCTTTATCCTGATGTGTGCCTTTGGAAAATACCCTAGTACAGGGTATCCAAAAGCAGAAAATTCTGGCACTTTTCCCACTTTGCATTCTTTCTCCTGTGTGGATGCCAGATTCCTTTGGGAAATCATCATTTGCAAAAGGTCAGGAGCAAAAGGAGGGGCATTCTTTAGTGTACAGTTACTGCTAATTAGAAACTAAACATTTGTAACCATGTCAAGAGTTATTTGTATTTGAAAAGAAACATTTATACACAAGAGCCCTTTCGGTAACATAAAACACACTGTAACACGAAGTGTGTGTGTTGGAGGGTTGGGGGACAGACAGATGGGGAAGCTTCTGACAAATGACTGTGCTGAGTGAGGTCATTTGCTAATTAAATCTCAAAGCATTTTCAGAGTATTTTCTTTTCTCTGTCAAGTGAAGTTTTCTCACTAACCACCCGCCCCCCAACCCCTATGGGCCAAAGCAAACTGCGTTATTACTGTGTTCGCCAATTACAGATTAAACATTTAATCATGTTAAAGGAAAAATAAGTGAGAAAATGGGTGAGTTGGCAGAACCTAGTCAAAGACCACTGGGAAATCTCTAAGTACCTACAGTAAACTTGGCCTTCCAGTGTCTTCCCATAATGTGACGTAAGGTGAGCTTTTCTCCATCCTGAAAGCGTGTGCTGATTGACCTATCTCACGGACCTACACTCTTAGGGAAAAAAAATGACACAATGTTTTGACTTACCCTGTACATCTTTCTTCTCTCTCGCTACCCTAATCCCCATGATGAAATTCTGCTTGGATCGTTCCATTTGTACAGAAATTGTATCTGTACTTTTCTTGTCATATTAAAATAAATGTCAGTGATACCTCCGGGATGTTAAAAACATTTCAGTCATAGGGCTTTTTGTCTCTTTACATGCTAAGCCTACATGGCCACATGGGCCTAATGGCCCAGATCTTACCAATAATTCCTTCTTGGAATACTGATTAATTTTAAAAACAAAAAAACAAGAGGCCATCTCTTTCCCCTGCAGAGTCTGCTATCATCTGATCTTCCCCATCCTTGTCTTGGCATCTAAGATGTTTCTATAAGTTGAGTTACTTTTTTAATTGAATGAAAGAGCGTGAAGTCTTGAGAGTTCTAGTCAAGAACTTATTTAAGCTAGAACTTACCATCTTGGGCTTTCCTCTCCAATAATAATATATCTGTGAACGCTCTCAGGGGCACAGTTTCAACAAAATGGTTGTGGACTCTCAGGTTCTGAGTGTTTGCAGAGCAAAGAGGCCCTCAGATGACCTACCTTGCCAACGACCTTTGTGGAATCTGAAAATACCACTTGTCCATGACTTTCACTTATTTAAGAACTGACTTCTATTCAAGCGCTTTTGGTGTGAGTCAGCCCAGAGGCAAGGATTTGGTGACTTGAGGGTCCATCTCCTGTTGTCTTGACAGTAAGTTCAGATCATATAGTCTGCCATTTATGGCATTCCACAGTCTGGCCTGACCCACTTCTCAGCCTTAAGTTTCACTCTTATTCATGAGCCTCTACTTCAACCAGACACATCTGCCTATTCCTTGAGCATTTCTACCATTCCTTTATACTACTGACTCTGGCTGAAACAACTGCCTGGTTTCTTTTGGAGTACTTGAATCATGCTTGCTTCCTGAGTTCATCCTTCTCAATACCACAACCCACAGTCTTATCCTCCTGTAGCCGTAATGTCAAGATCACTTGCTTATCATTTTTCTGGAACTGTCTCGTGCTTTTGGTCGTCTTTTCAAATGTACTTCTCATCTTGCCACCTAGAGTATAGTCTCATCAAAGACAGCAATGACTGTCTTATTTCTCGTGGCACTTATCATGGTGCTTTTGTTCATTATGAGTGCCCAATAAATGTTTGATTGTTGAGGAATAAGCTGTTTTTGCTACCACCTGTTTATTTTCTTATTCCCAAAGCCTATCTGCATTTCTCCCTGTGACAGCATCATAGATATTCATGATGTTTATAAGAAAAGCAAAGTCACCTGTAGAACTAATGCAAATACAAAAAAATCCAACATCATTTGGAATAAGGAGCAACTCCCCCTGCCCCCAGCTTGGAAGTCCCAGCCAAAGCTAGATAGAACATCAGTATATCCAAAGGCATGGATGAAGAAATGAGTATTGAATGGTCTTGTGTTCTTATTTCTTCCCAGATGTGGTGACTCACCTTTCTACCGCTCCCGTGAAATGGCAGCTCGTGCCTTGGTCCCATTTGTTATGATAGATGAAATTCCTGACACCATCCGAACTCTCTTGGCCAAACTCCCCAACTGCACTGACCAGTGTTTCCGGCAAAACCATATTCATGGGACACTTCTTCAGGTAATTAAAGTTAGTCTGTGTGACTTCTGTCAAACACCACAAGATGAACTTTGGTTTCTCATATACTATTTCAGGTGAAAATTTGATACACAAGCTTTTAAACTTTGTAGAACTTTTTTTCTATTGCTGAAGGAACAGGTATGTCCTAGGTGTGCTTTTTTCATCATAATCATGAATACAGTATTACTCTGTGATTCAGTCAGATCATCTTTTGCATTAAATCCTGTGTTTTCTACAGCATGCTTTCCCATTTGGACTTACCTCTCTGAACCAGATAAAGTTTTGTCTTTTTCATCAAATATGCCTGCAGAACATTCTGGGCCACATCCTGTTCAGGGTGAAGTTGTGAGCATTCCTTACAAGAGAGGTTAGCCCAGGAAGCACAGGGAGAGCTATACACATCAGAGAGAGTTTGCCTGCTGCATAACATGGAAATATCAAACCCTACTTCCCTGTTTTCTCTGTACTACAAAAGAGACTTTTTTATTTATTGTTTTTAACTTAAAATTTCTTCTAGAAAAGACTCAAGTACAACAAATGAATGAGAAGTAGACTTCTTAATGAAACTGTCCTTTTTAACCCCTAACTATAAACTTGGGGACAGTTGATGTTGGTGAGAAGATCTGCTGTTCACATGGCTGCTGTGGTCACTCACACTGGGCAGGGCTGGGATGGGATTTAAATATCAGGTCATGTTTCTGATTTGTGAGCAGAGTTGAAAGATGGCCTTGAGATCCCAATATATGTTATAAGCTTGAGGTCTATGCTGCTGACACGGAGGCAGTATGTAGAGTGGTTAACAGCATGAGACTCTGGAGCCAGACTGTCTGGGTTCAACCTCAGATCCACCACTCACTGCCTGTACATCTGTGTCTTCATTTTTTAAATGAGTGTAATAGTACTGTATACCTCATAGGGATTTGGTGAAGATTAAGTGAATTAATGCATATAAAGTGCTTAGAACAGTACCTACTACACAATAAGATATGTAGATATAGATAGAGATTATTACAATAGTTTTAATGAGCCTGTGCTATAATGAAAACTAATATTTTGAGTAACTTATTCCCTCTAGGTGAGAATGCAGGATAGACCTATCTTCTTGCCTTCCTTCCTTGGTTATTTTATATATTCAACAAGTATATATTGAATGCCTCCTACATACTAATGTGTCACAGTCAAAACAGTGACTAAGTCAGTTCTTGCATTAAAGGAGTTGAGGAGGAAAAAAAAAGACTGGAAAATGGGCAATCACAGCATAGTGTGCTAAGTGGTAGGGGAGCACATAGTGGGGCTACCTGACTGGGGAATCAGTGAAAGCTTCCCAGAGAAAGTGACATCTAAGCAGAGAGCAGAAGTCAGCCAAGTGAAGGGAGGGAGAGAGTCTCCCATGCAGACAGAACAACATGGAGAAAGGCTCGCGGGTGGGGTGGGGGTGGGAGAGTGAAGAGTCACCCTGTCTGGGAACTGCAAGTTTGGGGGGGTCTGAAGTTCTAGGTTGGCAGGTCTCAAACTGGTCTCAGGACGTCTTGACCCTCTTAAAAGTTATTGAGCATCCCAAAGAGCTTTTGTTTATCAATATTTAATTAGAAACTAAAACAAAATCTTAAAACACAAGAACTCACAAGCACACATTCCATTAGTCATTAGAGTGATGACATCATCACACACCTTGTAGCCTCTGGCCAACTCCACTGTACACTTGTGAGAAAATGAGAATAAAAGAGGAAAGTAATGTCTGAGTATCAAACTATTTGAAAATAGTTTAATCTTGCAGCCTTCCTGAAAAGATTGTGTGAGCCCCAAGGGTCCCAGATCCTCTGGTCTGTGTTATATACATTATGGATCTTTGGTAGTTTCTTTAGTAGAAACTCTTAAGCACTCATCTCCCTTGGTCCTTACTATATCCCTGTGGTGAAGAGAGGGGCAGGGGTTATTATCTTTGTTTCAAACATGGGACCCTGAGGCCCAGACAGGTTAGATCTCTTGATTCTTGTCAGAGGCTGCTGCTGCTTTGAAGGGAAGGGGCTGGCAATAATGAGTCATGCTGAACGGGCTTTTCCAAGATTCACAGATTATGCAGCTGAGTTAGAAGGAAGGCTCAGATTGTCAAGGGGGTTCAGCCATCAGATTTTCTTTATTGAAGATCCACTCTTGGCTGAACTTTGTCAGAAGTGAGTTGGATTTGCTTCTTTGGCTCTTTCACCAGTTGTACAAATGGGCCTCCCAGCCTAGTTTCCCACACACACCACTAACAAGTCTGGCTTGTGTTTTACCAGTGTGCCCAGCAACAAAACAGGGTCTGTTGTTCTGTCTCTGTTATTCTCAAATTTACGTTTTTATGCTACATAAAATGTGAAACACTCTGAGAAGGTTAAAAACTCGCTGTAACTCTGGGCTGGCTGTGGCTGCTGCTCTTATTCCTGAGTGCTGGCGAGATGAAGGGCTTGCTGGAAAAGAAATAACAGTATGAGTGTTGGGTGTTGTGTTCATGTTTGTCAGATAGATTCCTGCCTTTCTCAAGACTGGTTTATACCCTGGTGAAAAAAAGGAAGTCAAAGGCATGTGAAAATCTTTTTGTCGTGTCCATTCGGGTGTCTCGTCTGTGTTGTAATAGTTCTGTTTCACCCTGTTGTTCTTTATGGGGAAAGCACCAGGAGTTAAGATGGGGAGGGCTCTTTTTCTCTTTCCTTTCTACAGCTTGTAGATTCCTTCTCCACATAAAGCTACCTTTGAAATCAGTAAAAGGCCTGCACCTGGAAAAGAGATGTTAGGGATTGAAAGGAATAATAATCTCCATGGGACTTTCAGAGCCAGCTAAGTAAATATAAAATTGTTATTTTTTCAAAAGCAGGAAATCATTTTGTAATCAGAAAACAAATTCTTTCACAGAACATTTTCTTGAATTATACATTTCAACTTCTTTGAAAAATGTTTACATAAATATATCAAACCTCAGAGTATTGCTGTAGTATACCTTGAAAATGAGAAATATGCTGATCTCTGAATTATCTGGGGCTATGGAAGAAGGACTCAAATTATAGGACATGCAAAAAAAGAAAGAACATGTGGGATTCGTTTCTTAATCATTTTAAAAACCAGAGGTTCATAATTGCAATGTTGAAATAGATGGAAGTAATGCAATCAGAAAAGGTGAGATTATGCAGCAGGTTCACGAGAGCCAGTGGTAAATGACATTAAGTTTCAATAAAGGCTAGATAAGAGCCATGGACATTACCTCATTTAGGAACAACACTGGCAGGGCTACCCTGTCTTTTAAGTAGAATTAACCATCTGTTTTTGTTGCCAAAATTCTTCATGTTGAGGACTTAACATTATTACTAGGTTACTTATCACTCCTGAGAAATCATATTGGAGTTCAGAAAGTTCTCTTGTATTGAGGAAGAGTTTGGCCAACAATCATGATTTATTCTTATTCATGGGTACTTAACTCACCTTTTGGTGATTCATAAGGAAATATATACCATTTGAAGTAAAAATTTGAATTTTCAGTTGTTTCATTTTCTGTCTATTTTGGTTATTTTTCTGATGGTATGAACATTGAAAAGGTGATCCGTGCTTTCTTTGATTAAGCTCTTCTATATGGGTAAAGTGAAGTGGGCGGTTGAGGTAATTTAGCTTCTGTTAAAGCAGAAAAACCACTTTTGCATTTATCTGAACATTTTAGGCAAAAGTATTCTCTTTTTTTTCCTTTCAGTCAATTCAAATAATTACTACAGTTCTGCACATCCCTTTGCTGGTATTAAATTTTCTCAGTTTTTACCAGAAGAATCTGTTGAACACTTTAATTCTTTTATTCCACCTTCACCCCCCGCCCACCACCCAAATTTGGAGCCTTGATTTGTGCACTTTGAGAAATCTTAGTCAAAAAGATTCCACTTTTCTGGCTGTGGAGCTGAGTAGCAGTGCTGCATACTTCGGTTGACATGAAATATTAGCCAGGGATAGACTTTAGACAGCCTAAGCCCACACATTTGGAAAGTTGCCATAGAGAAGTAAAATGAACATTTTGAGCACCTCCTGCGTCCCCTGTGAATTGCATATGTGATTTCATTACTGCTCTCAGCAACCCTGCAAGGTAGGTGTTATTCTCCCCACCCCTCCCCCTGTCTCAGTCTCTGTCTCTAATGAGGAAATTGAGGTGAGCCTGAGAGAGTGCCTTGTGTAAAGTCACAGAGGTAGTCAGGGGTAGAGATAAGATATTCAACTCTAAAGCCTGTACTGTCTTTCTCTTTCGAACGTGCTGCCTCTCTGATAGTTGATGTGAATAACAACTTTTTGTGCCTGGGGAAACCAAACCAAGAATCCTTCTTCATTCAGTTTGTAATCCCTTGTCACTCAGTTGGTCTCCTTAAATCTAATTTGATATGAGACTACAACATTGGAAACAAAGTTAAGTCTGTCAGTATTATAAGGAGGGACAGAGGAAGTCCACACTTTCTGTCGTCCTTCAGGGCGTGACAAAACCTCTCAAACATGGGCAGCCATAGGAATTGTAGATCCTAGGCCTGGGAGCTGATGGGACCGTGAAAAAGTGGTCAAGATTAAATTCAATTCAGTGGACACTGTGGTATGCTTGCCCGGTTCTAGGCATGGGTGAAAACACGAGTTTGCATTTTAGGCTCTTACCTCCCAGTGTTGGGAGCTGTGAGTTACAAACCAGGTGAGCCATGTAAACCCTCAGGGACTAGGGAGCGTATGAATAACAGAAATGAAGACGAGGCAGAAGATAAAGCAGCCAAACAGGGCATCAAGCCTGAAGGAGACTGAAACGAAGGCCATGTCTGCTGTAGTCTGTAACAGCCTGATGTAGTCCATGTTAGGGCTAGAGTTAGGGTCTTTATGGGAGTGGAAACATGGTGCTAGGCTGAGAGGGACAGTATGAGGACAAAAGTAGAGGCAGATCTTGGTATTACCTGTGTGGAAAAGAAAAGCAGAAAACCAGGAAAGAAAGAAAAGTAGGCCAATTCAGCCAGCTAGTTGTCTGAAGGAATCCCTTTTCAAGAAACAGGGATAAGACCAACCATCCTTTACTCTCTGAGAGAAGCAGTGGAAGCAAATAGAAAACCAGTGGTAGAGGTAGCCTTAAGTATAAATTCTATTGGAGTTTTCTAAATAAGGAAATGTTTTTAGAAAAAATATATTTTTACTAATATTGTTGCACCAAAACATATAATTAAATATAATTTAAAAGAATGATCAATTCCATCTTTTAAAACCGTGGCCAGGGCCGGCCCGGTGGCGCAAGCGGTTAAGTGCGTGCACTCTGCTGTGGCGGCCCGGAGTTTGCCGGTTTGGATCCCGGGCGTGCACCGACGCACCGCTTGGCAAGGCATGCTGTGGCGGCGTCCCATATAACGTAGAGGAAGATGGGCATGGATGTTAGCCCAGGGCCAGTCTTCCTCAGCAAAAAAAAGAGGAGGATTGGCAGATGTTAGCTCAGGGCCGATCTTCCTCACACACACACACACAAAAAAACTGTGACCGTATAATACAGCACCTTATGCCTGAAGAATTTCAGTTTCTTTTTCATATTTCTTAAAAGTAGAAAATTGTGGAACATAAAGTAGAATACTCAAGCTGTGCAGAGATGGAACATTACTTGATAAATTTCATTTGGTGACCTAAGGTTGGCCTATCTCCATTGTTGTTTATTTCATACACAGAAAATATAATTTCAGAATGGAAAATTGAAAACAAAAGCATGAAATTATGCTGATGTTGTAAGTTATAAATGGATTGCTGGTCAGTGTGCTTTTTTTCTGGAGTGAGTCATAACGAAAATGCTCGCTGTTGTCGCTAGTGGCCAGATTCACTCTTCCTTTCTGAGAACTTATGTTTGTATGAAAGGAGAAAAATCTAAGTTGTTAGGAAGGTTCCCAGTCCAAGAAGGACTAAGGCAGAGCTTCTCCAGTGGCGTGGCTGTAGTTGTGCCAAGTATTTATTGATTCCTTCAGCTCTGGGGGAGTCTGAGCAGGACCTAGGGGGGCAGGAGGCTCCAGGCAGTCACCTGCAGCTGGGAGCAGCAGCATCTGTTTATCCCAGAGTGCCAAAGAAAGATTATTTTCTATGTGTGCCTTGACGTGAAAAGGATTGGGAAGCACTGGGCTCTTAAAATTAAAGAAAGAACTAAACCTTGTTAAATCTTACCTTTTGGCAATATATTCTTTCTGGATATAAGCCCAGAAAAGTCATTTTTAATTAAAATGCTACTTTTGAAGATGAATTAATCCCTTCCTTATAAATATCGAAAGGCTTTTTCTTTGGTGTGTGTTACTTAGGGAGTGTTTGCTGGGTGTAGGAGACAGTTTTTAGCTGCCAGGTTTGGAGCATTGACTGTAGTGCACTGTCACTGTCACTAGCCATTGTGCTACTGCTGTTTTGAAATGCTCTGAACTCATAGTATCAGTCAGGGGAATGTAGAATTTAGAGATTTGTCATTTGATGTGTCCCCAGGCTTTTGTTACTGTTCGGGGTTAGAGTAGGGAAAGTAAAGATGAAAAGAATATACACACATATGAACACATACATGCATATACACACATACGTACATATACACATACATATACACAGATACACATTTACACACACCAGTTATTGATTGTATGTACGTGTGTTTATGTGTATGTGTGTATATATATAGGTGTGTGTGTGTGTCTGTGTATTAAGTGCCCATGGAGGCTCTTCTGGATGATGGATATTATTCCCATTGTACTAATGGGAAAACTGAGGGTAGGAGGGGTTATGAGATTTGACTAAAGTTATACAAGGGTAAATGGTCAAAAGTGGAACTGGGATTCAAAGCTTTCAAGCTTATACACTTAACCACTATACCATAGTACTTCTCTGGATGAGGGAAAGAACATTTTCAGGCAAGAGTGACTCTCTCTGGGTCCTTCAAGGTGTGGGATAGAATGGAAGTTGGTGTCGTCTATTTATTCTTTCATTTGACGGCTGTTGATTGAGCACCAGCTAGTACATGCCAAGCAGTGTTTTAGGTGTCAGGAATACATCAGAGAACAAAAGAGACAGACCCTTGCTCTCAAAGATCACTGCTCTCACAGAGCTTACATTCTAGAAGCAGAGAGACAGACAATAGTAAATGCTGTTATAATAAAATTTATTCTAATATATTCTAATAAGTATAATGAATAAGTAAACTATATTGTTTATAGAAGGTAATAATTGCTGTGGACAATATGAACAAGTAGAGTAGGATAAGGGGAATCAGGAATTGGTAAGAGAGGAGGGCAGATGGTAGGATTAAATGAGATGTCAGAATAGTCATTTGAAAAGATAACGTTTGAGCAAATCTCACCAAAGGACAAGGGAAAACTTTTTTTTTGGATTAAAGAGTAAACATCTTTTCTCTTGAAATTGGCTTGCTTACACATGTCTCTATATTTGAGACTGCCTTTAACCATAGAGAAGTGCCAACAGACTAGACAGTAGTGGATAAACAAGGCCAGGAAGGATGCCATTACTTTAGAAACTTCAATGCTCTGTACAGCCCCCATGCTGTACGTGCAGATCACTGGGGACTACAGGAAGTCCTTTCCCTAAGAGTCACAGTGAGTCAAGTCAGTCTGTCGTGCTTCCCTTGAGCTTAGCAAAGAGGAAAGCATCCATCCCATCACTTCCTCTGCTTTCCAGGGTGGTCTTTACCTTAACTGTCTGTACCTGAGCCTTAGAGATATGGAGTAAATGTGGAGAATGCTTATTTATTCTTTTATTTAGCAAATAGTTACTGAGTGATTATTAAGTGCATAATACCACGCCAGGTGCCATGGAGAATACAAAGAAAGGTTAATATATAACATATTCTCTGCCCTCAAGAGGCTTATGAGCTACCATGGAAAACAAGCCATCCACACCGCAAACAATTACACAGACATACATGGCTGTGGTGTGTGCCAGGCAAGTGGCCAAGAACACATATTTGAGAGGAGAGCTCAGAAAAGGCTTTGTGGGGACAGTGGGTCTTGGGAGAAACCTTTAAACTAGTTTTCTGTTGTCAAGAAAGGGACTTGATGTGAGCCAAGGCACGGAGGAGGGCATGCAGAAGGTGGTTGCAGGGTCAATGGCTAAGCCAGCCTGTCAGGTACAGGAGTGTGTCGGGGATGGGATGTGGAATTGGCTAAGTGGGCGCCGGTCAGCATGAGAGAGACCACAAATTAATTACCACCACTGATGTAAATGGTGAGCAAAAGATTTTGAGCTAAAGAAAGCTGTGTTTTAGAAAAATTAATGTTGTACATTGAAATAATACTATTAAAAATGTCAGGATTCCTATTGATGTGTGCGTGTGTGCATAAGAGAGAAGTCATTTTTCAGCAATTTTGACTATATGTGTTAGCGTGCTTCACAAAGAAGTCCCTCTGGTCAGTCAGTGTTCTCTGCCTCCCTGTATATCATATTAAAGATTATAAGAGCTGAGATTAGTTCTGACTTTTTAAGGTTGAGTTCCTGCCTATCAGGTTGTTATTCCTTGCACCTGTTTTGTTTTGAATTACACCGCCTCCCTCAGACCCCATCAGAAACCTGATGAATCACGAAAGGAACACTGTCACACTGTCCCAGACAAAGGAGTCTTTTACCATTCAAAGGGGGAAATTTGAAGTTCATAAAGTGAAAGGGAGATATAGGATCCTCCTAGATAGAATAATCTAGCACTTTTCTGAGTTCATTTTTCTTCTTGGAAGACACACTTTCCATCCCCTCCCAGCCTTATTGTTTGAGACTTTTTATGACTGAAGATAATTCTGAAGGTACTTTAAAAACACAACAAAACAAAACATCACACTGTGGGCACGCTAGGATGCTTCTGTCGTTTTCCAGAATTCCTGTAAAATATCTGATGATGTGTGGTTCCATTTTGTGATGTGGTTTGTTTGGTGGGTCTCAGTCCCATGAAAATAGTGTTATTTGTTGTTTGTTTTTAGCTATGCCAATCTAATAGGCAAAAAGTAATACCTCATTGTTTTTGTTGGGGAAGCATTTTTGAGATTGCAGAGCATATGTACTTGTTGCATAGCCCTTGGATTTATTTAGAGCACCCAACATATTTCAGTAACTAAGGACTCGGTTGGCTGTTTAAAAGCACTGGGGTTGAGTAAAGCCAGATAATTTGGCAGACACCCCAGAGGCCTGAAGTAAAATCAGTCCAGGGGCCTAAAGGAAAGTTTAAATAAGTAATAAAACTCTTTCTATTTTTAAACCATATTATTGTTCATGACATTCTTATATTTCTCTGTACTGTGTATTTCGATCCCCTACCGACCTGTCCTTCCGTGGCAGGGTTTCTCAGCCTCGGTCCTATTGACATTTTGGGGCTGGTAGTTCTTTGTTGTGGGGACTGTACTGTGCATTGTAATATATTTGGTAGCATCTTCCCAACAGATACCTGAAGTACCCACCCTCCCAGTTGTGACAACAAACCAGACATTTCCACATGTCCCCTGAGACAGAATCACCCCTGGTTGAGAACCTTTGTTCCATGGTACCTATGGATTCTGTCCATGATCCATTGTGGACAGGGCGAACTCCAGCTCTTTTAAATACTGATGGCCATGAAAGAAACCATTCCTGACCCACGAACAGATGGCGGCCCAACAGACTACGATGAGCTGTGCATAGGAATAAGAGAATAGGAGGGGCAATACAAAATTCAGGCCGGACATCTCAAAGGAAGCACCTTTCTCCCTCCCTCCCTCCCTCTCTCTCTAGTGGAAAACTGCTGTGAACATGTGAGCCAGCTGGCTTTCAAAATCCTAGCTTTTTATGGTTTGCTTCATATCCCTGTCCCAACCTGCCTCTGATCCACTTGTGTAATGTAAAGTTGAAACTGATTTCTACCCTCTCCACACTCAGGGAGCATAAGAAAATTCTAGGTTCTATTTACCTAGGGGAGCTTTAGAAAATAACACATAATTAGAATTTTCTCACTTGTTTTATTTGCAACACTGATGTATTACTGGGTATAGTTGCTGTCTATTTCATTGAGCCTCTCTTGGGCAGGCGGCAACAGGAGGCTGTATGGAAAAATCTTCCCTAGGAACAGAGGTTCTGCTGAAAACTTAACCTAGGACAGCAGAATTTTAATTTTGAGTTAAACATAAAGCTTTCTCCAGGTCCCCGGATTCAGACTGCAAAAAGGAAAGTGGAGGATAAATCTAGATGAGGGTGCTAAAAATACTTAGTGGAGAGGGTAATTATATTAATTTTATTTTTAAAAGACTATTAAATATTGTGTGTGCCTCAGATAGGTAAATGTTTAGAAAGCCAGTAGTAAATCTGTGGCTTGACTCTCAAAAATGTTACACTGTATAAAAATAAGAGTATTTAAAGCATATCCTTAATACTTCTTTTAGAAATTGTCAAATAATTCTTGTGTGTGCTTTTCTTTGTCTGTTTAAAAGGATAACTACAGATATTAAAATGAAGTCTTACTTTGTTTTTGTTAAAGGCATATGTTTGAAAAAATAGGCAAATTAAATCTTAGTTGAGTTTCTCTTCTTCCTGTCAATAAGAAGCATTTTCTGTGACTTCCCTTCAAGTCAAGAGATATGAAGGGTTGATAATTGGGGTAAAAACGTGCACTTGTGAATGTTTTGGTAAATCTTTTTTTTCTTCTAACTTTTGCATAGTTAATTTATCACTCTATTAAATTAATTATAGATTTTGACATCAAAATATAAAGAATTAGTAAGAATATGGAACCAGACTCGTGATAGTCCTTAGAATAAACGTATGGGCAGTGGTAGTCTCCTCTCCATTTTCATTAAGGAACTCATTCAACTGGACCTCTGTTTAATTCCTGTTGCTATTGAAATACGCATTCATTGACATCCATTTCCGAGTGTCTTATGATTTTGCAAAACTATCTTTGGATAATTAACTCCACCAAAATTGTCCAGAGAGATTTTCCTGTCTAAATTGGTAAGAAGGAAAAATTAGTCCATTTGTCTTATGTAAATGCCTGTATTTTTTTCAGCTTTATTGAGATATAATTGACATATAACATTGTGTAAGTTTAAGGTGTACAACATAATTTGATGTATGTATATATTGCAAAATGATTACCACGTTAAGGTTAGTTAACACATTCATCACCTCACATAATCACAGTTTTATTTTTGTGGTGAGAACTTTTAGGATCTACTCTCTTAGCAACTTTCAAATACACAATATAGAATTGTCAGCTATAGTCACCATGCTCTACGTTGTCACCATGCTCTACATTACATCTCCAGACCTTATTCTTCTGGAAGTTTGTACCCTTTGACCAGCTTCAGCCACCCCCCACCCCACAACCACCAATCTGCTCCCTGTTTCTACGAGTTTGGTTTTTTAAGATTCCACATATAAGAGAGGTCATAGACTATTTGTCTTTCTCTGGCTGACTTATCTTACTTAGCTTAATGCCCTCAAGGTACATCCGCATTGTCGCAAATGGCAGGATTTCCTTCTTTTTGGATAATATTCCATTGTAGATATATATATATATATATATATATATATATATATATATATATATTTATATATCTATACACACACACACACACGCACACCACATTTTCTTTATCCATTTATCCATGCATGGACTCTTACATTGTTTCCATGTTTTGGCTATTGTAAATAATGCTACAGTAAACACGGGGGTGCAGGTATCTCTTTGAGATAGTGATTTCATTTCCTTCAGATGTATACCCAGAAGTAGAATGGCTGGATCATGTGGTAGTTGTATTTTTAATTTTTTGAGGCACTTCCATACTATTTCCCATAGAGGTCATACCAATTTACATTCCCACCAGCAGTGTACAAGGGTTCCCTTTTCTTCACATCCACGCCAGCGTTTATCTCTTGTCTCTTTGATAATAGCAAATCTAACAAACGTGAAGTGATATCTCATTGTGGTTTTGATTTGCATTTCCCTGATGATTAGTGATGTTGAGCACCTTTTCATATACCTGTTGGCAATTTGAATATCTTATTTGGAAAAAATGTCCATTGAGGTCCTTTGCCCATTTTTTAATTGGATTATTTGTTTTTTTGCTGTTGAGTTGTATGAGTTCCTTATATTTTTTGGATAGTAACACCTTATCAGATATGTGATTTGCAAATATTTTCTCCCATTCTGTGGGTTGCCTTCCCATTTTGTTGTTTCTTTTGCTGTACAGAAGCTTTTTGATTTGATGTAGTCCCCATTTGTTCATTTTTGCTTTTGCTGCTTGTGCTTCCGGTGTCGTATCCATAAAGTTATTGCCAAGACCAGTGTCAAGGAGCTTTTTCTCCGTTTTCTTCTAGGAGTTGTATGGTTTCAAGTCTTACGTTTAAGTCTTTATCCATTTTGAGTTAATTTTGTGACTGGTGTAAGGTAGGGATCCATTTTCATTCTTTCGCATGTGAGTATCGAGTTTTCCCACCACCATTTATTAATTGGCTATCTTTTCTCCATTGAGTACTCTTGGCTCCCTTGTCAAATAGTAGTTGACCGTATCTGCATGGGTTTATTGCTGGGCTCTTGATTCTGTTCCATTGGTTTATGTGTCTGTTTTTATGTCAGTACCATACTGTTTTGATTATTATAGCTTTGTAATATCGTTTGAAATTAGGAAGTGTGGTGCCTCCAGCTTTGTTCTTCCTCAGGATTGTTTTGGCTATTTAGGGTTTTTTGTGATTCCATACAAATTTCGGAATTACTTTTTCTATTTCTGTGAAAAATGCCATTAAGGATCTTGATAGAGATTGTGTTGAATCTGTAGAGGGCTTTGGGCTTTTAAAATATTAATTTTTCCAATCCATAAACACAGGATATCTTTCCATTTGTTTGTCTTCAGTTTCTTTCATCAGTGTCTTATAGTATTCAGTGTACAGATCTTTCATTTCCTTGGTTACTCCTAAGTATTTTATTGTTTTTGATGCTATTATAAATGGGATTGTTTTCTTTCTTTTTTCAGATAATTCATTGATAGGGGATAGAAACACAACTGATTGTTGTTTGATGATTTTGTATCCTGCAACTGAATTTGTTTATTAGTTCTAATAATTTTGGTGGAGTCTTTAGGATTTTCTATATATAAGATCATGTCATCTGCAAACAGGGACAACTTTACTTCTTCTTTTCCAATTCAATTCCAATGCCTTTTATTTCTTTTTTTTCTTCCCTTGTCTAATTGCTCTGGTGAGGACTTCTAGTAGTATCTTGAATAGGAGCAGTGAGAGTGGGCCCCTTTGTCTTGTTCCTGATCTTAGAGGAAAACCTTTCAACCTTTCACTGTTAAGTATGATGTTAGCTGTGGGCTTGTCGTATATGGCCTTTGTTATGTTGAGGTGCGTTCCTTCTATACCCAATTTGTTGAGAGTTTTTGTCATGAATGGATGTTGAATTTTGTCAAATGCTTTTTCTTTTTTTTTTTTATAATTTTATTTATTTATTTATTTATTTTTTCCCCCAAAGCCCAGTAGATAGTTGTATGTCATAGTTGCACATCCTTCTAGTTGCTGCATGTGGGACGTGGCCTCAGCATGGCCAGAGAAGCGGTGTGTCGGTGCGTGCCCGGGATCCGAACCCAGGTCGCCAGCAGCGGAGCACGTGCACTTAACCGCCAAGCCATGAGGCCAGCCCTCAAGTGCTTTTTCTACATCTATTGAGATGATTACATGATTTTTATCCTCTATTTTACTAATGTGATGTATCACATTTATTAATTGACATATGTTGAACCACCCTTGCATCTCAGGGATGAATCCCAATTGATTATGGTATATGCTGTTTTTAATGTGCAGTTAAATTTGGTTTGCTGCTAGTATTTTGTTGAGTATTTTTGCGTCTCTGTTTATCAGGAATATTGGCCTGTAGTCTTCATTTCTTGTAGTGTTCTTATCTGGCTTTGGTATCAGGGTATCAGGCTGGCCTTGTAAAATGAGTTTGGGAGTGTTCCATCCTCTTTAGTTTTTTGGAAGGTTTGAGAAGAATTGGCATTAATTCTTTAAATGTTTGGTAGAATTCACCAGTGAATCCATCTGTCCTGGGCTTTTCTTTGTTGGGAAGTTTTTGATTACTTATTCAATCTCCTTACTCATTATTGGTCTGTTCAGATTTTCTATTTCTTCCGAAGTTAGTCTTGGTAGGTTTCTAGGTATGTTTCTAGGAATTTATCCATTTCTTCTAGGTTGTCCAATTTGTTGGCATATAGTTGTTCGTATAAATGCCTTTTTTACTTCTTTACCTTGTTTATTCCTGTGCTCCACTAGACGCTCAGATGATAATGCATTTATTCAACAAAATCATGTCTGCATCCAGCTCCTAGAGCAGTGCTGACCATTCTGACTCCCTGGCTACCCTGGGCTCCCTCCTCCCATTCCATGTCTCACACTCTAACCTTTGGTCTCAGATTATTAGATTTAGCCTTTGCTCTTGTGCTTCATTTGTGTTGCTTTTCCCAATTAATAGTTCTGTCTTAATGTAATAGTGATTGAGAGGGAAGGCTCTGGAGTAGAACTATCTAAGTTCAAATACCAGCTCTACTGTCTGCTTAGATTTCTGAGCCTTCATTTTCTCCTCTGTAAGATAGAGAAACAAATAGTTTTCTGGGGATAGTTGTGAAAATTAAAACAGAGTGAAATAAAACAGGGCAACTTCAATGGCCGGATCTTCTGTCTCGGAGAGAGAGCAGGGGGGATTGTTCTTTAGGGCAGGAAGGGGGTCTTTTGAAACTCTTCTAGAGCCTCATTGGTTGAGGCCTCCTCTGTGTGCAGATGAGTTCCATGATCACTCTTGAGTGCAGCATGCTGTTGGGGATTCCTAACAAGTCTAAATCTCCAGATGTTCATTTTTTGTTATCAAATGAAGGTAGACTAGCCTTTCTGCTTCATCCTCTACTTTTTTCTCTTATTAATGAAGAGGATGTGTGTTATATACTTGGATTAATGACACTCTGGAGCAGTTGTTAGGTATGTACAGGTATTAGATGTTTTACTATTGGACCCACGTTCATATTGAATAGGTAATCCTCTATTGTCACTAGGGTCTTGGTCATTCTCCGATTTGTGATGCCTCTTTAATCTTAGTAAAGTAAAATTTCTGGTGAGAGGGACATTTTTCATTAACTTCCTGAGAATCGTATTTCCAAAAAGGGGTCTAAAATTGTTTGAAGTTATTTTTTATTTCAAATGGATTTAATGGTTTTTTTTTTAATTGTGACTTTGAACAGTTTATAAGTGCCAGAAAATTCCATCACCTTTGTTAATCTTCAAAGAGATCAGTATAATTAACATCTTAAATGTGCTGTTTGACATTTTTTTCCCTTATTCACTACTTAAGCCTTTAAAAAGTGTCTTTATTTCATGTAAAAGGTAAGACAGGTTTTACTTGTAAGTTTAAGTCAGTTTATAGCAAATAGATTTTATGTTTTTCCTTTCTTCTCAGATTACAGGATATATAGTCATTTTTATATCTAACGTGTTGTTTCTAAAATGCACTTTGTTTCAATTTTCTGTTTTATAATTGGTTTTTTCAAGTATGTGAGACATTTACTAGTCCAGTTAGCAAACTGCTCTTTTTATACTGAAAAGCAGTATTCATTGATTAGTCTATTTGAGAGAAAATTTAGTCATCAGGTTTGATTTTCAGATGTATATTTAGATAACAGAGATGCAAGGCAGTAATTTATGTTAAAATTTATGATTGAACATATGCTCATTTGTGTATGTGTATGCATTTAGAATCAAGGTGCTAGAAATTCGAGTCCATCTTCTTCAAAGGAATCCCTAATAGTGAATTAGAGACGTAATGTCATCCATGGCCACCAAATCAAAAGGTGTGACGTGGTAGATTTCTGAAGAAAATCAGTGCCATTTGCCCTTCGGTTTATAGTCTCTAAGCAGTGGTGAGGCTCTTGCTCATGCACCCCACTCGTCCTCAAGCCCTCCACGGCCTCATTAAAGAAGGAGGACCATATTGTTTTGCAAATATGTGTTCAAGATCATCACTTCATCTGTTCTGGATAAATGTATGATTTGCTTTGTTACTCTTCCTTTGTCCTAGCTCTTCCTTCTTTGTTGTTTCTCTAATTTTTACTCTGTCTCCTTCCTGAAGGAGAGCACAGAATGAGTAGAGATGCACAGTTCCCAGCTGTCTTAGCACTGCATCAATCACATTGAGTTTAGTCTTTTTGTTTTTTTGTTTTTTGGTGAGGAAGATCAGCTCTGGGCTAACATCCGTGCCCCTCTTCCTCTACAATCTATGCTGGATGCCTGCCACAGCATGGTTTGATAAGTGGTGCGCAGGTCCGTGCCTGGGATCCGAACCTGCGAACTCCGGGCCGCCGAAGCAGAGCGTGCGAACTCAACCACTATGCCACCAGGCAGACCCCTGAGTTTAGTCATTTTTAAATTCATATAAAGAAGGTAGAGGTGGCCTGCGTGTGTGTTAGAGGTTGGGCTGGGAGTGGTGGTAGAGGCCTAAAAACATCTACAATTTAGTTTAAAATAAAACAAAAATAACACCAAAAAGTCTGCCTCAGAGTTTGTATTCACGTGAATACTTTTTGGTGTTTTGGTATAGATTTGAGGATTGAACACATTTCCACTTTATTTTTTCTTCCCTGATTGACCTTCAATGGTAGAATAGGTTGTTGCTGTGGAGTGTAGTAAGCATTCATTCCCAGAGCAGGTCACGCAGTCTAGAGGGCCTTGTCACTCAAAGTGTAGCACCAGACCAGCAGCAACAGCGTGGCCTGGAGCTGGTTAAAAATGTAGAATCCTGGGCCACCCCAGACCTGCTGAATCAGAAGCTGCATTTTCACGAGATCTTGTTAAACTTGTGTGCTCATTAAAGTTTAAGATGTGCTAGTCCAAATAAGCCCTTTCCAGGATGTTGTAGTGGGCCTATAACCCAAAAGTATAAAATAAATATCCATACTGATGTAAATAAATAAATGATTGAACAAATAAATAAATGAGGTGAAGAGACAAATGTCCTGCGCAGAAGAATTCCAAATAATTTATGTAGATACTCCTCTCACCTCCAGAAGATGAAGCTTAACTTCCCTTCCCTCATCTCTTGAGTGTGGGCTGCACACAGTCACTTGCTTCCACAGAGTATGGAAAGAGGGAGGAGAGGAGAATCACAGCACAGTGAAGAAGTCTGGCAGACATTACCTCTAAGCTGTGTGATCAAGGCTAATGTCAACAGTGATAATCGTGTTGATAGCGTGTACCCTTGTTAGGATATAATGAGAATGCCATGTCACCTCTATGGTCTTCCTCCCCAAAATCTGTGATCTTAGTCTAATGAAAAAAAAATCAGTCAATGAGAGACTTTTTACAAAAGATCTGACCAGTACCCCTCAAAACTGTTAAAGTCATCAAAAACAAGGAAAAAGGATGAGAAACTGTCACAGGCCAGAGGAGCAACAGTGATATATCAGTTACTTCCTTAGTTGTAACAAATGTACCATAGTAATGTAAGATGGTAACAATGGGGGAACCGGGTGAGGGATGTACAGACACTTTCTGTACCATCTTTGCAACTTTTTAGCACATTTAAAGCTTATTCCAGTGCACCCTGCTTTCTAGTCCTCTCACTTAGAGGGACAGATTTTCTTCCTCAGAGGAGCGATGGGTAGAGGTAGGCATGCTGTGTGTATCCAGATTGCCAGAGCCTCTGAAAGGGCTCTTCTGCAAGTCAATAATTATTGTCATCTGACGTCATCCAAGTGTGGTATTTGGGCCTCGGTCTGCAAAGTAGAGGGCAGGGTAGCAACAGGGTCCTCGCTGTTGACCCCGAGCAGGTGTTGGTTGTTTTGCTTCTAAGTGGGCTAGAATTAGGCTTCACTCATTTAACATGTGGCCTTCAGTAACTGAGTCTGAATGTTTAGAATATGGATTTTGATCATTGTCTAGGGGCATCTTAGTAAATCCCTAGAACCAAATTCGTTTTGGGAAACGGACATTAGTGCTGTGTGTTTTCAGCTTTAGAATCAAAGAGAACTTGGAAAATGAATTGAGCTAAATGGAGACCATTTTTGAAGAGACCATTTTCATTAAAAAAAAAAAGTTGGCTCAACTGTCTCAGCAGCTTGTAGAAAACAAATCGTCATCGAAGAGTCTTAAAAAAAAGAAGGCTGGGGGGGCCGGCCCCATGGCATAGCGGTTAAGTGCGTGCGCTCCGCTGCTGGCGGCCCGGGGTTCGAGGGTTCGGATCCTGGGTGCGCACCGATGCACCCCTTGTCAGGCTGTGCTGTGGCGGCGTCCCACAAAAAGTAGAGAAGATGGGCACGGATGTTAGCCCAGGGCCAGTCTTCCTCAGCAAAAAAAGAGGAGGATTGGCATCGGATGTTAGCTCAGGGCTAGTCCTCCTCACAAAAAAAAAGAGAAGGCTTTTACTTCAGGAGTGTCTTTGACCTGATGGTCCAAACAGAAGACGTCCTGCACTTTCTGAACTATATCTTTATACACACCAAGTAAAGTAGAAGAGAGTATTGCTGGTTGTGTAGAATCTGGGGAGAGGACAGACAGAGAAGGGCTGTTCTGTTTTCTACAAGGACAACTTTAACTGTGCTGTAAGTTTTGGCTCTGGGAGTTGCACAACATTGGTCCCGCTTCAGGAGCCCCTTTTAGTCTGAAATGGCTTACAGTTGGGTGGTGTTTTTTGCGTTGGGTTGTGAACACTGACACCAGTTTCACAAAATTCTCTTGCAAAATGCCTTTTTGCTTGCTTGTGCTTTGTTTTATTCCTGTCCCTGGAGACCTTACTGGTACAGGCCCTGTGCCGATTTTCCTTTGCTTTCTTACCGCCGTCAGCAGTTCTGTAAGAGGATTAAAGGAATACCTCAATTTCCAAAAATAGACAGAAGTTCAAGAGGTTTACTGCCCAGCAGAGGGAAGTCAAAATAACCGGGGTTGTATGTTTTTGGCATACGGATTTTCAGTTTCCCACGTTGAGACTTTGAACGTAGAGAATGGAAACAGTTACAGAATTTTCCTCAGGGTGAAGTTATGTCAAGGCTCACTCTAGCCTCACTTTAACTTTCTTCTCCAGTGGCAAGAATTTGGTAAAGGTAGATTCACCTTGGATGTCCTCCAGTCACTGAAACACCAGGCTACCATGATAGAGTATAAATAAGACACTGACCCCCGTGTAGTTACCATTTTAAAACTGAAAAGCATAAGGAGAAGATACTGTGTTCATTATAGTTACTTCATTCCTACTTGGTTTGCACAATTTGTAATCTCATACTGTTTTTATTGCTCCGTTCTTGGAGTCTCATTGACAAACTGGATTATTTTGTGTATATAGGATGGTATATGGAAAGAGGTTTTAGATCTAGGCAGACCTGAGCTTGGCATACTCTTTCTCCACTTTCTAGATATTTGGCCCAGGGCAAATCACTTAAATTCTAAACTGAAGCTTAACCATCTGTAAAATAATAACAACACAAAAGTTGCAAGGTTGATATAAGAAGTAAAGATGTTATATGTAATTCTGAGTATAGTGGCTGTCATGGTAGAGTTTCTTGATAAATGTTGACTATCATTTCTAATTGTTATTATAAGTTTAGGAATACTATTATGAAAATTACTCAACATAATCTAGGGGAATAAAAAAATGATTAAATGGGGAGCTATTGCATGTATCTTTTTGTCCCAAATTTGTTTATTGAAAAATACATCTTATCTCTCCTGACAGAAAGGCCATCTTTGTCATATACCAAATTTCAGTACGTAGTTGCTCTTGTTTTCTAGATTTTTAGTCTCTTCCATTGAACAGTCTGTTGATGCACCAGTTGCTCACAGTAGCTTTATAATATGTTTTACAATTTGGAGGAGGCTAATTCCCCTTCATGGCTTTTCTTTTTCAGTACCCTATGAGCTTTAAATCAGCTCATCCAGTTCCCCCATCCTCCATTCTATTGATTTTTTTTATTGGGATTACATTATATTTATACATTAAATTATGAACTGTATGTAACATCTTTATTTTGCTGTTGTCCTATTCAAGAACATGGTATGCCTTTCCATTCATTTGTCTTTTATGTTCCTCAGTAGCATTATATTTTAAAGCCTTCTTCATTGTAGATTATATATTTCTCTTTTTATATTTCTTATTACTATTTTTGTGTGTGTGTGTGAGGGAGATCAGCCCTGAGCTAACGTCCATGCCAGTCCTCCTCTTTTTGCTGAGGAAGACCGGCCCTGAGCTAACATCTATTGCCGATCCTCCTCCTTTTTTTCCCTTTTTCTCCCCAAAGCCCCAGTGGATAGTTGTATGTCATAGTTGCACATCCTTCTAGTTGCTGTATGTGGGACGCAGCCTCAGCATGGCCGGAGAAGCAGTGCGTCAGTGCATGCCCAGGATCCGAACCCGGGCCACCAATAGCGAAGCGCGCACACTTAACCGCTAAGCCATGGGGCCAGCTCCTCTTATTACTATTATCATGAGTACTTTTCTTACATTTTATCTTCTGACTCGTTCTGTTGTTACTTTTGAAAGTGATTAATTTCTATATATTCACCTTGTAATAATACTATTAGTCATCACTTATATTACACTTACTCTGTGTCAAACACTGTTTCATGTACTTACATATATTTATTCATTAAATCCTCATAATAGTCCTAGAAAGTGAGTACTGTTTTACAATGAAGAAACTGAAGCTCAAAGAGGTTAAGTAACTTGCCCAAGGTCACACTGCTGGAAAGTGGCGGATCCAGGGTTTCAGAGCCTCTACTCATAAGTTCTATACTATATTGTACTCAGTCACCTAACTCTCATTTGTGATAATATTGTTTGTAAAGATCCTTCGTAATATGTTTTCTGTTGATTCTCTTGGGTTTTCCCCAAGGTTTGGTAGAACCGAATATTATAGAGATGTCGTTTTTCTCCAAATTTAAACATGGGTTTAATGCATTTCCAAAAGAATTTTAATTTTTTTAAAAAAACTTTCCCTTGACAATGCAGTTAAATTCATATGAAAGAATAAATATTAAGAAAATAGACAAAATGTTTTTTTATTGGGATTGCATTGAATCTTTAGAGCAATTTGGGGAAGAATTGACGTTTTTAAAGTATAATTGTCATAAAGGTAAAATCATCACTTTCAGGCAAATATAAAGTGAACATGTGTAAAAGATATCATCTAACTCATTAATTAGTAAGGGAACCAGTAAGATGTTATGATCAGTTCAAAGAGCATCTGAAAAACTAGGGCATTTATAGGCATTTTAACAGAATGTTAGAATAAGATTGCTGAATTAGGTATAAAACAGTTTAATGTCCAACAGATTACAAATCTTTGGGGTTATCTGTTCCACTGGACAGAAATTATTTGTGTCTCTACCCCATAGAAGCCTACAGGTTCACAAGTAGCTTCACTAAGTCTGGGACCTTTAATTAATAGTAAACAAGGAGATACACTAAATTTATTCCTCTAGACCAGGGGGTTGGCAAGCTATGATCTACAGGCCAAATCCATCCTACCTTCTATTTTGTAAATAAAGTTTTATTGGAACACAGCTGTGCCCATTTGTTTACATATTTTCTATGACCACTTTTATGATATGATGCTAGAGTTGAGTAGTTACATCAGAGACCACATGATCCAGAAAGCCTATTATATTTACTTTCTGGCCCTTTACAGAAAAAGTTTGCTGAATACAGGCCTACACAATCCTTGGATGATGAATCTTACATGTATTTTGTTAGATTTGTCCCAAGATATTTTCATGTTTTTGATACTATTAGAAATGATGTTTTTTAAATTTCAAATTCCAAGTATTCATTGCTAGTCTTTAGGGAATATAGTTAATTGTCATATATTGACTTCATATTCTGAGACCTCACTAAACTGATTCTTGTATCTTTTTTTAGTAGATTCTTTAGGGTTTTACTGCATAAATAAATAATCATGTCATCTATGAATAAGACAGTTTTATTTCTTTCTTTCCAGTTGGCATGCCTTTTATTTCCTTGCCTTGTCTTATTGCACTGGCTAGGACCTCCAGTATAATGCTGAATAGGAGTAATGAGAATGGGCATTCTTACTTTTTCCCAACCATAGGGGGAAAGCATTCACCCTTTCTTCAGTACATATGATATTTGCTGTAGGTTTATCAAGTTGAGGAATTTTCATTTTATTTCTAGTTTATTGAGAATTTTTATCATGAACAGATGTTGAATTTTGTCAGACGCTTTTACTGCATCTATTGAGATAATCAGATGCTTTTCTTTTTTTTTGCTGGGAAGGATTCGCCCTGAGCTAACATCTGTTGCCAATCCTCCTCTCTTTTTTTCACCCCCTCCCCAAAGCCCCAGTACGTAGTTGTATATTCTAGCTGTAAGTCCTTCTAGTTCTTCTATGTGAGCTGCCACCACAGCATGGCTACTGACAGACGAGTGATGTGGTTCTGCACCCGGGAACCGAACTGGGGCTGCCAAAGCAGAGTGCACCGAACTTGAACCACTAGGCCATCAGGGCTGGCTCGCTTTTCTCTTTGTAATGTGTTAATATAGTGAATTACATTAATTTTTGAATGTTGAACCAACCTTGCAGTGCCAAGATAAACTCCATTTCTTCTTGATATATTATCCTCTTTATTAATTACTGGGTTAGATTTGTTAGCATTTTATTAAGGGCTTTTGTGTCTAGAAAAAAAATTTTTTAATAGGAAGCTCAGTAATTGTAGAACTTGCCGTATCAAATCCTAAAACACGATGTAAAGGATCATTAATATTTATAATCATTCTACATTAATAAAAGTTATGGTACTAACTAATGATTAGAAAGAAAGATCAGAAGACAAAATGGAGAAAAAAAGACCCTAGTATATATGAAAGTTAATAAATTATAAAGGTTCTGTTAGTCCTGTAAAGTGCACAGTTTTCATAGGGATAGTGAAAATGTTGGGCTTCTGAAAATGTTGGGCTTTTGAAAATGTTGGGCTTTTTGAAAATGTTGGGCTTTTTGTTTTAATCTTTGAGTCACTATTTATGATTTAAACTGTATATTGTACTTTAAATAACCATGTAAACATGTCATGATTATTTTGTATGCTCCCGTAGCATTTGACCTTAAACCCTCCATAAAGGTTTGTTGAATGAATGAACTAGATTAACACTATTTTTTAATAATCCAAAGGGTATAGTATGGTAGTGTTTTCTTCTTTTCCTCTATGTTTTCCTATTGGTAGCATTAGAAATAAGTGTTTCTGGAATAATCTAATGGAGATTTTAAGTACTTGTTAGACTAATGCTCTACTTTTGTCACATTGGGGGATTAAACTTTCCGCCACTTTGAGATAACAGTTTGGCTTGCCCATTTCCTTTTGGTGACATGAAACATGGGAATGCTGCTCAGCAGAACAAGAAAACACACGTTGTAGAAAACTCCCCTCTGTTGGCTGTATTAATTTGGTGGAGATTTGAGGACCTTTGCACCCTGCGATACAAAGTTTTCAGAGTGGTTAGATGCTCCCGACCTTAGAACTCCAGGTTTAATGGCCATGTCAACTCTCACTTTGTTCATTAAAGAGTGAGATTTTTCTAAATTAACGAGGAAATCTCATTTGAATTTCACTATTTTGGAGTTTTATTTTGTTTTTGTAATTCTGACATTAAGACTGCACATAGGGCCGGCCCCGCGGCTTAGCGGTTAAGTGCACGTGCTCCACTGCTGGCAGCCCGGGTTCAGATCCTGGGCGCGCACCAACGCACTGCTTCTCCGGCCATGCTGAGGCCGCGTCCCACATACAGCAACTAGAAGGATGTGCAACTATGACATACAACTATCTACTGGGGCTTTGGGGGAAAAAAAAGGAGGAGAATTGGCAATAGACATTAGCTCAGAGCCAGTCTTCCTCAGCAAAAAGAGGAGGATTAGCATGGATGTTAGCTCAGGGCTGATCTTCCTCACACACACAAAAAAAAGACTGCACACAAATTTACTTTCCTCCATGAATGTTCATTACAAATGAATCTTATGAATTTATTCAGGTTCGGCTTAACAGAAATATTACTTGATAGTCATTTGTTTGTTTTGGTATAGATCATGTTACTGACCATATTTAAATAATCAGCTCTTTAAAAATTATTTTTGTTTAGAAAGATTTCTTGTGCATTCAGGTTGGTCTTTTCCCAGTTAGTTTGTATCCAGGAAGCGTTGCTATTTCTTAGATATTTGCCAATGATATGTACACATTTTTTTTTTCTTTCTTTCTTTCTTTTTCCCCTCAAAGCCCTAGTAGATAATTGTATGTCATAGTTGCACATCCTTCTAGTTGCTGTATGTGGGACGCGGCCTCAGCATGCCCGGAGAAGCGGTGCGTTGGTGCGCGCCTGGGATCTGAACCCGGGCCGCCAACAGCAGAGTGTGCGCACTTAACCGCTAAGCCATGGGGCCGGCCCCTGTACACATTTGTTTAGCTGAGTGCATCATCATTGTAGCCTACCAAGGGAGAAGTTTATATTATGAGGAGGTGACAATAGGCAGTTAAAAGATGGGAGAATGTGTTTGGATGAATGGTGACAAAAACCTAACACCTAGGGACGAGTTATCTCAACCATTAGAAATCCAGGATGAGTTGTGTATCCTGGTCCTGGGTTTTATAATCCATCACTGGCTTGGGTGGTAGACATTTAAACAGTGGGAAAAGTTAGCACATAAACATAGCTGCTAAAATGACAAGTGATTTCTTAATGCATCAGAAAAGGGAAGTGATGGTGGACCTTCTTAGCAATTAAGTGGCCAAATTTTATGTGGAGGTTTGGAAAACAGACCGAGGTGATTTGGTCCATAGACAGTAAAACAGTTTTAGTTGGAAAAACTGTAAAGGTTTAATTCATCTTGTTTACTGAGGAGTTGATGTGTTCAGGGGTGAGGTAACAAAAGAATCAAAGAGTTCGAAAATCAGAGTCAATGATCTTTCCCCTTTGTAGCAAAAGATGCATATTTTTTTGTTTTTTCTTCTTTTGTTTTCATTTTTATAAGAACATTTTCTTACTGAATATTTTTTAATACAGAGGTGCAAATTATTTACTTCTGAAGGTTTGTCCCCCACCCCACAAAAAGTGAGTGCTGTTAATTGTTTTATTATGAACAATCAGTATCTACTGTGTTAGCATTTAAGTCTGTGTAGAAGGTGAAAATGCTGCCATTTAACCACCAATGCAAAAGAATGTTATAATGTACTTTTTAGAACATGTGATGATTTATAATTGTCTTATGTAGTGGAATGATTTGTTGAGTTATATTATTAACAAGCAAAAACTATATAATTAGGCATATATAAAAATTCATCAAGCTGTACACTTCAGATTTGGCATTTTAAGTTGTATTTTAATTTAAAAAAATCTTCAATTAGAAATGGTGGTCAGGGTTTAGGGATTGTCTTTGATAATTTGGGAGGTTATATACTTTATAATAATATGGAGAGGATATTCTTTATTTAAAAAAGTCCCCCAAGGACTGAAGCTTGTGGTTAATTAAAAACTGGGAGAATATTTTTAAACTAAACTCTACCTTCAAATCACTGTATAGACTCTTTGGCACAAAGTCCAGCGGCTTAACAAGAGTATGTTATGGGCATGATTTTAAGCATTCACTTCAAAGCAGAAGTGTAATATTCATTAATCTTGTTCTTTGACTGTGCTGTTAGCTCTTTTGTTACTCTCGAGTTTACCTTGGCCTGAGTGCTGGCAATTAAATGGCACAGTGAAGATTACTGGAAAACATTAACTTGTTATTGTTAGTTGACATCGTACTGAGGTTGATGGGAAGTAGAGTTTATAAATAGCCTGGTCTATGCATTGATTTAGAAATCTGCTCAGTTTCAGAGATGAATCTCATCGTACGGACCATTCCTTGTTTACATTCGAAGCTTTTTATTTAACAGACAATGGGTTCATCCTTTTGAAAAATGTAATATTGAACATAACTGTGGTACACACACATTGAAACTTTTGTTTTCTGTATTAACTTCTGGAATAAATTGGCTTCCCATTGTTTGCTCAACTTCATTTTTCTGGATATTATATAAGTGGTAATCTTGTACTTTTTAGAAAGTGTCCTACATTCTTTTCTATTTGATATAATTCATTTCTATTTTAATCTAGAATGGTCTTCATGTTTTAAATAAGTATGTTTTAAAATAAGCATCCTTGAACATTTGCAGTCTTCAACTTGAAACTTCTATCCATTTCTGAGAAGTGTTCCTGTGTGTCCTTGGCTGAAAGCAGGCTTGCCACTTGAATTTTTATGATGCACTATCAGATGCAAATCATTAACTCTGAGATCTCCCCAGCTTGACCGTGGAAAGAACACAGGGTCAAAGCAGTAATCCTTGAGGGATAAAAGGAAGTTGACTCTATTATGAGAAATCTAGGCAGTCAGACAAGGCATAACAATAGTTTCTAGAAATCTGGCCAAATTGCTGAATAATTGCCTTCCTCTTTCAGGCCAAAAGATAAACCCTAAGTTTGCATTCTCATTCTCATTAACCTGATGGTGAGGGAAGGATTCAGTGCTACTCACATAGGCTTTTTTTTTTTTTTTTTTTTTAATTAAATCTGGCCATTGTTTTCTCTGTCTCTCTTTTTTTTTTTTTTTGAGGAATATTGACCCTGCGCTAACATCTGTTGCCAATCTTCCTCTTTTTTCTTTTTTCTCGCCAAAGCCCCAGTACATAGTGGTGTATCATAGTTGTAGAGTTGCAGCTCTTCTATATGGGACGCCATCTCAGCATGGCTTGATGAGCAGTGAGTATGTCCGCGCCCAGGATCCAAACCAGCGAACCCCAGTCTGCCGTAGCGGAACACGCAAACTTAACCATTACGCCACCAGGCCAGTCCCTCACGTAGGCTTTAAGACATGTAGTTTTTAAGTTTTTTTGAATTGGGTGGTGCTTTTACCCATCCACCAGTAAGGTTTTAATCGAGTTCTAATTAAATGCTCAATACTGTGCTAATTAAGCACTGGGTGAGTATAAAGCAGTATAAATTCATCCCCAGAATCTTGTAGTATGACTGGGGAAATACAACCAACAAATCTGAAACAGAAGAATAAGAGAGCAGAATCACGTAGTATTAATTTTAAGTCAAATCGTTAGCATGGCTGGAGTAGACAGAATCTTCATGACTAAACCTTAAATAATTCAGGCCATCTGACTATATATCTTCAGACCTCTGACTGTTAGGACACTGACAAAAACAGGAAGATTTTATAGGCTGTCAAATGTTTCCCAAACTTACCTGACCCAAGAGTTACCTGGGGCACTGTTTAAAATACAGATTCCCAAGCTTCTGTCCTGAAAATTTTGATTGTGTAGATTTGAGATAAGACCCTAGAATCTGCCTTTTTAATGTGCAACATAGGTGATTCTTATCATCAGGGAGGTTTGGAAAACATTGGGTTAAGAATGGAAGAGAGAGATTCAATGTACAAAATTGTAGGAGACCAATGATTGTTGTGTCAAGTCCAGGAGATAATGGAGCAGATTTATCCCCCAGCTGATAGATATTATATATCACTAGGTCATTTGCCATTGAGGATAAAGGACCATAAAGAGCAATAAGAAAATCTTGAAATTTCTAAGCTCAATATTTAATGGGCAAAAAGTGTTCTGGATTTCATTTCATCACTTATTTCTACCCCATACCTGTTCTGCCCTGGGAAGAGTGCACCTGGCCATTCATGTGGAGAGCAGGCAGGCAGACATGAGTAAGGAGGAAGTATTTGAAATAGCAGCTTGGCAGATGTGAGGGGAGACTCTCACAAGTTTAAAGGGCAGCTGGCAAGACTACCCAAGGGCAGGAGTGGAGGAAACAGGAGACTGAGTGAGCTGGTTAGTAACACAGTGTTTTGTGGTCAAGATCAAGGGGCGTGAGGTAAGAGTTGCGAGAAACCAGGGCAGAGATAACAATAATAATTGTATATGACACATCTTACTAGGATCAAGGAGGTCAGCAGTGCACATAAACTCTTGTCCTCATGACATCCTCGTCCGGAGCCATAGACGGGAGGTTGATTAAATATTTCAGTTTACAGCTGGAGACCTAGAGGTATTGGGACAGATGTCATTGCTATAAGTAGTAGGCTAGAGAAGAAAGTAAGAGAATTAGAGCCAATAGGTTTTCTGACCCATGGGTTAGGTTGGATAAGTGTTGGGAGGATGGAGAAGAGCAAAAAAGGACTATATTGATGTTAAGTTGGGTCGGTGAGTTTGTGAAATTTTGAACAGATTTCAGCATAGGTAAATGAAAAAAAGTTATCAACAGGTTAAAAAATGGTGTGGAGTGGGTATAATGAAAGGGGCTGAAAATGTTGCGAGAGGGTTTTTAGCTGTGAGCAAAGAAAAAGTAGATATTATATGGGAAGTAGAGTTGATGGTTCAGCACAAGTGTATGATACAAAAAAAACTTTTGTACTTCCTTAAGCTGACTTCTAGATGACATAGTGATCATAATAATAGTCTCAACCACATCTTCTCTGGTAAGCATAATACTTTTAAAAATAGTCTGCAGTGGAGAAAGTTTTAAAAAATTAAACTTTGTCTGAGAGTTTCGTTTGTGGTGGTTGTTTTTTTCCCCCTGCATAGTACTAGAGAGACTGAAAAAGTGGTGGATGCTAGAAGAACAATAAAACAGGTCTTTACTATCTGCTCATCCATTCCAGTGTCTCTCTGTTGCTTGAGAATTGTTCCTTTCCCTACAGTTAGTACAACCTTATAGCTTACCTCTAATGATAGACTTGGCTATTTTTTATTAGCACCTGATGCTATTTTTTTTTTTTTTTTTTTGAGGATTAAAAGGAATCAGAATGGGGTTCTAAGAGCATCTAATTAATGCAGGCTCACAATACCAGTTGGTACTCTAAAGTAAATGTGTAGTTCACCCATAAGGCTTTTTAATAGATGGGGAACTCTGTAATCAGAGAATTTAAAACATGTCCCAGAAATGATACTGAATAAAATATTACATTATTGAATATTGGTGACTTGAATGTAGGGAATCTTTTAAAAAATTTTTTAAATTTTTAATTGTGATAAAATTTACCATCTTAACCGTTTTTAAGTGTTCAGTTCAGTAGCATTAAGTATATTCACATTGTTGTGCAGCCAATCTCCAGAACTTTTTCCTCTTGCAAAATTGAAGCTTTATATCCATTAAACAGTAACTCTCAATTGCTCCTTTCCCCTAACCCCTGGCAACCACCATTCCTACTTTCTGTTTCTATGAGTTGGACTACTCTTTGATACCCCATATAAGTGAAATCATACAATATTTGTCTTTTTGTGACTGGCTTATTTCTCTTCGCGTAGTGTCCTTAAGGTTCATCCATGTTGTAGCATGTGTCAGAATATCCTTTTTATGGCTGAATAATATTCCATTGTATGTATATTCCGCGTTTGTGTATCCATTCATCTGCCAGTGGACACTTGGGTTGCTTTTACCTTTTGGCTATTATGAATAGTGTAGCTTTGAAATGGGTGTACAAATATCTTTTTGAGACCCTCATTTCAATTCTTTTAAATATATACCCAGAAGTGGAATTGCTGGATCATATGGTAATTCTATTTTTAATTCCTTGAGGAATTGCAATACTTTTTTCCGTGGAAATGTAGGGAATCTTAATTTCTTGTTTTAGTTAGACAATCACTTCATTGGGAAGCTTGATGGTTTCTTGGCCTCATTTTCCTCCAGTATTAAGAAGTGTTGTGCATAAACTTATGCTTTCTCGTTTGTGTTCTTCCACTGTGTTGTGGATGCTTCCCCTCTCCACCCACCTTGATACCCCGCTCCTCTTGAAACAGTTAAATCTCCTATGTTTTTCACTGAAATTGTTTGGAAATCTGAGAAATAAGAAGACCCACGTGGTTATGGAGGATAACTACCAAATTATATGTATACAATTCCAAATCCACCCAGGCCTCTTTCTTTGTGACTTTTTCCTAATTAAAACTCCACATTCTTCAGAAAGTGAGTCTTTTCTCCACCCCACCTTGCTTAGATCTTTCATTAACTGAATCCCTATGCATTTGTTTACTAGACAGTAATTTTCATTTGTTGGTATTTCACTTTTTAAGTGAAATTGATTGTATTTTTTATTAAGTAGAATTGCATAGAACCCATGTAACTTGCTAAATCTGGACCAAGTTAAGAAATAAAAGAGAAAAAGTCTATTTACAAATTGCCTATTAAATATTGACTTTTTTCTCAGTGAGCCTGTGCCCTGGAGTGCACAGTGAGATGTGAGTTGGCAATGTCTCTTTAGTGTCTCTGGCTATGCTGAATACAATTCAAGGTAATTTTTACTGTATACAATGTTCACCTTAGTCACTGGCTTTAGACCCTACTCCCACAGAGGATGCGACTGTATTGTACTTCTGTACAATGTTGTCTCCTCAAATAATCATAAACTCCTAGGAAGTAGAGATTATCTTTCCTTGCACCCGTATTGGACCAAGAGACAATGCCTTCCCATCTGAGCTAATGTAAACTCTTTATTCTACCCTCTGGCCTAGCCACAAATCTGGCCCTCTGCTGATTCTTGGTAAATGGCACTACCATTCACCTAGTTTCTTTTTTTAAAGATTTTTGTTTATTTTATTTTTTCCCCCCAAAGCCCCAGTGGATAGTTGTGTGTCGTAGCTGCACATCCTTCTAGTTGCTGTATGTGGGACTCGGCCTCAGGATGAACGGAGAAGTGGTGCCTCGATGCGCACCCGGGATCCGAACCCGGGCCACCAGCATCGCAGCGCACGCACTTAACCACCAAGCCACAGGGCCGGCCCATTCACCTAGTTTCTCATGATGAAACCTGGGGATCACATTTTGATTCCTACCTTTTCTTTAGCTTGGCATCTAATCCACCAGTATCATTTTCTTCTCTACTCTCAATCTCTACACCGCTATCCTTGTCCAAGCCACCCTCATCTTTTGCTTAGACAACTACATTTGCCTCTATGCTTATACTCTTGCCCCTTCATTCTGTGTAGGGCAGAAGAACCTTTTTATTTTTATTTTTATTTTTTTTATTTATTTATTTTTTTTTGTGAGGAGATCAGCCCTGTGCTAACATCTGCCAAGCCTCCTCTTTTTTTTTTTTTTTTTTTTTTTTGCTGAGGAAGATGGCCCTGGGCTAACATCCGTGCCCATCTTCCTCCACTCTATATGGGACGCCGCCACAGCATGGCTTGCCAAGCAGTGCGTCGGTGCGCGCCTGGGATCCGAACCAGCGAACCCCGGGCCGCCGCAGCGGAGCGCGTGCACCCAACCGCCTGCGCCACCGGGCCGGCCCAGAAGGACCTTTTTAAAACACAGATGATATTAACTTAATTCTCTGCTTAAAGTCTTTTCATCATTTTCTATCACACTTAAAATAAATCCAAACTGCTTACAGTAGTTTATCAGCACCAAAATGACCTGACCAGCCTGCCTCTCCAACCTCATCTCATGCTGTTTTCCTCCTTTCGTTCAACCCTAACCCCATGCACCTTTCTCTAGTACTCAGGCCTTGTCCTGCCCCACGGCCTTGGTACATACTGTTCATTCTGCCTGGAAGGGACATAAGCAGGTTTTCAACAAATATTATATTTGCTGAGTGAATGAATGAGTCAGGAGCTTCTTAAGGACATAGACTATACTAAGTATCACCTCCCATAAGTAGATATAATACATGATATCAGTATATAGCTTAGAATGCCTAGTGCTGTGGTTCTCAACTTGGGGCCATTTTCCCCCACAGGAGACATTTGGCAATGTCTGAAGATATTATTGGTTGTCATAACTCGCAGTGTGCCATCAGCATCTAGTGGGTAGAGGTCAGGGATGCTGGTAAGCATCTTATAATGCACGGGACAGGACCCACAACAAAGAATTATCTGTCCCCACCTGTCAGTAGTGCTGAGGTTGAAAGACCTTGCTTTAGATGAACACATTTGAGTTGTGAGAAGTTAGTTTTAATAGCTCTGCTGGGCCTTCAAGTCTATCTTCAAGTCTATTACATAAAAAGCCTATTTAAATAATACTAGGAAAATGAATCCCCTTGATTAAAGACTACTCTCCCATCCTCAGGGACCGTGTTATTTCCATAAGAGTAAATGCCCCTAGTCCACAAATTTATGAACCAAGATTCCCCTATTGGTGAGTTATCTGGCTTATTTCCTCATAATGCTAAGATAAGCCCAGCCTTTCCATTTGTTCTTCCAATGATAAAATGACCACTTATCTCCAAAGTTGAAGGCATCACTCTGGATCAGGTGAGAAATCTCCCTCTTCCTCCTCTGCCGCTTAAAAGGTTTCTGAGTAAACTCCTTTTATGTGACAGCTAAGATTCTGCCTATTATGGATTCATGATTCAATCTACTAAGAGTTCACCGTTAATTTCAAGAAGATTGGGACTAACTACTATATTGCCTTTTTAAAAAAAATCAGGAATCTATGGAATTTTAAATACATGGCACACATATTTATACACCTTTCAAATAAGACTACAATCTAAGACCATAAGGCTTTGCTATATAAATATCCAGATAGCTCCATTTTGTGAAACTAAAATATATTTAGTTATATACAGGATAATATACACAGGAAAGACGCTTTGCTTCCTTTGAATAAAATGAAATCAAACTGGCCAGATTCACCCAGGAAATGACCTGGGTGGAAGCTAAAGTATTTGTTAAAGTGTTACCTGATTTGGGTCACTCAGGAAAAAATACTTATGAAAATAAGAATGTGCTAGGGCCGGCCCCGTGGCTTGGTGGTTAAGTGAGCGCGCTCCACTGCTGGCGACCCGAGTTCGGATCCCGGGCTCCCACCGGCGCGCTGCTTCTCCGGCCATGCTGAGGCCGCGTCCCACATACAGCAACTAGAAGGATGTGCACCTATGACACACAACTATCTACTGGGGCTTTGGGGGGAAAAAATAAATAAATAAAATCTTTAAAAAAAAAAAAAAAAAAATAAGAATGTGCTTACTTAGCTTATTTTAAGGTGTTTGCTTCGCTGAGACAGGACAAAGGAGCTGGAAATTGTACCTCTGCATGTGTGAATTTATAGAGCGTGATCTGTTGGAAAGAGTATCAAGGATAAACCTCTTGAGGGTCATAATTAATAGAGCTAATATCTTCAAGGGTCACCAAATTTATTCTTCTGAGACACTGATGGCACAACTTGCTCTTAGACGTAAATCACAAAAGCAGAAAATTTATCTTATGACAAAAAGGGCAAACATGATAACAAGTGCTATACTTATACTTCTCAAAGCCCCTGAGGGATAATCCTTAATTGATCCTTGCCATACACCTGGTCATTGTTATGAGCTGTAGTAAGATGATTAATCAGACAGCACAGTTTCTGGGAGAATCATCAGAGACTACTAAGTATTGCTCAGGAACAGTACTGCAACAGGCAGAAGTCCAGTAGTCAAGCAAAAACAACTGCCAGAAAAAGAACATAAGCAGGTACCCACAGAGGAGTAAGAAACCTACTTAATAACGCAGGACCAGGAGAACACAGATACCTCGGATGGATGGAGAGGGGTGAGGTGAGTCTCCTTTCTACACCAACACCAAGAGATGCCTAAAGTGCACAGCAAAATTAAAATCACACATGGCACATGCCATTCATTAATAAGGATGACTGATTTATTAAAGAGTAATTGCAAAGTCTTTTCATATCAGTTATCTTTTAGACTTCACAATACCCTCATGAGATGAGTTGTATTATTAGCTCCATTTTATAGATGAGGAAATTAAGGCTCAGAGAGGTTAAATAATTTTCCCGAGGTCACCAGCTAGGTCTTGACTGCAAAGCCTATGCCCTTACAGTAGGCCAGGGTTTCTCTGCCTCAGCACTGTTTGACATTTTGGGCTAGATAATTTTTTGTTGTGATGGGTTGTCCTATGCATTATAGGATATTTAGCAGCATCTCTGGCTTGTACCCACTAGTTGCCAATAGCACGCCCTTTCAGTTATGACAACCAAGAATGTTTCTAGACATTGCCAAATGTCTCCTGGGGGTAAAATCATCCTGAGTTTAGAACCAGTGGTCTAAAGACTAAAGTTTCTCACAATGAATCTAGTGGGCACCACGAGGAATATCCTGTTTCCCATTGCAGTCAGTCCCTGTATTTGGCTGGGAGGACTCGTTTATGGGGAAAAAATCCGTAACAACTTCTCTTAGAACTTTCCTAAACCTGATCCTCATAGCCTTCCAGCAATACAGTGAAAAGGGACAGGCCAAATGGATTATGGATGATTACTTAGAGTCATTGTTTCGTTCAGCCATTTATTCAACAAATAAACTTAACAGTTCCTGGGAGAATGGTTTCATAGAGGCACCAGTGTTCAAGCTGAAGTAGGTTTAGAGGGAAGATTATGAGTTTCCTCAAGATGAGCTTGGGGAATGATGAATTCATGTAGATAACATGACATGTTAGTAGACTAGGAATAGCAGGCTGATGGCCCATGCCACAAACATATTCCAGCCTTGAGGACTTGCATTCATTGGTCATCTTACTTTGTAAGCCAACCCATTTGCAAGAAGTCTTGGTGTTTACTTTCACTATTGAGTTAACTATTGCCTTGAAAGTACTGTTTATCTCAGCCCACATGGTAATTGCCTTAAATTTAAAATCAAATCAACAAACTTTTGCATTCCAGTAAGTCTCTGTAGGAGATAAAACAACGTGGTTTACATAAAAAGATAAATAGCAATCAAGAAATAGCAATCAAGGCAACATATCTTAGGTGCCAAATGAGTGGTTCAGATAATAAATACTATGGGATGCTGAAAGCCAGATTGCCACAACCTAGAATTGTCAGGGAGAACTTCACAGAGGTTGTTGATGAGCTGAGCCTTAATGGATAAGTAGAAATAATAAGAAATCTTTATGACAGACTGGAGCTCACACCCTGATTAATTCACACAGTATTCCATGTAAAAAAGTACCTTTTAGATGATGATTTTAATGCCATCTAGTCTCATTATTTTGGAATATGTCTAATAACAGAAATAAAATCCAATTAGAAGCTCATCTATGATGATTGTCCAGAGTTCACTGTCAGCTCAACCAAGAAAACTCATAAGCAAAAAGGATTTTTTGATTACTCTCGGGGATCAGAGGAGGTTCATAAGGAATGGTTTCACTAACCTTCTGCTTTGGTTAGACCTCACATCGTCACCCTTCTCTGAACAAAGGTGCCCTCATAGGAAACAGCTTAAGATTTGGAGGGACCTAACCGGCCTGCCTGTGTAACTTTAGACATTACACCTACTCAGCAGGATTGTGGGAGGCATAGTTATCAATAAGGGCTACAGAGGCTTTTGCTTCTTATGACACTGCCTGGTTTATTCCACAAATCCCAGCCATCCAGTAGACTTCTTTAATTTTGCGTAAAATGGATGCAACAGATGTTCCTGGACCTCGCTGCTGGAGGTGTTGAATGACCAATGAACAAACAAACTGGGGGAGGGGAGGAGGGAGAACCACCCAGATCTCTGTCCTTAGGGGCTTAGAGGAATCATTTTTTTCCTTTCTCCATGTGAAAATATAAATAGTTGCTTTATAAACAGTTGTCACTTTTTGACTTATAAAGATTCACAGTCTTTTCCTTTTGTTTACTTTGATGACCTTTGAAATAAGCTGCAGTCCAAAGAGTCAAAAAAAAAATTTCCAACTTCATTTTTCAGAAAGAGGAGTCTCTGTTACCACATACTCCTGTGTTACCACAGGAGCGGGCCCCAAGGCTGGCTCCAGCCCAGGCCCAGGTTTGCAGGGACTTTTGCCCCAAACCCCCTCACTGGGCAGCTGGGAGTAACGTGTGTTACCAGCCTGAAGACCAGATGCTGAAAGCCAGATACTTTTCCATGGGTCAAAATCTTATAAGGCATATTTTACAGCTGCTCTAAA